>NC_054847.1:49543499-50793499 GCF_018345385.1 Vulpes lagopus | reverse complement strand
TTCAGTATTTGGTGATTGAATATGAGGGGTTAAAAAGAACTCAAAGGTAACATCAAGGTTGAGCCTTGGCATTAGGGAAATGGATTTTGTAGCTGCCAGAAATAAAGTATGTCCTAGATATTAATGGGTAAGCCAGATGATTTTGGCATTCTAGTTAAAAAATAATAGATATTTTAATTTCTGCCTTTAACAAGTATAGGAAAATACAGCGTTGCAATCTGTTTATGCAAAAAACTGAAGTTTGATCAGTATTGTTAAAGAAGCAATCTGATTACATAGTTACACTACAAAGGGAATTATGCCTATGATGCAACTTTGAACTTTGAGAACATCTCAGCTTTTTTGGGGGGGGGGGGCACTGAAGTAGTAGAATGGCTCCTCAGAGGAAATTAAGAGACAGAAAGGCATGCTGGTGTGCAGAATGAAGGAGAGAAACAATACAAGAAGGAAGGTCCTTTGAGAAATCAATGAGCATAACTTAAGGAATGGGAGAAGGGAAAATGTGGTTGGAATAGCAGAGAAAATTTAAGAGGGAAGCTTGGCAAAATGACACAGTAAGCCAAATGTATATGATTTTTTAAAGAGATTTGATTGATTGATTGATTGATTGATTGAGTTAGAGAGCCAGCTCATGGGGGTGGGGGAGGGTCAGAAGGTGAGGGAGAAAGAACCTCCAGCGGGCTCCGCACTGAGCACAGGGCCAGATGAGGGGCTCGATCCCACAACCCTGAGGTCATGACCTGAGCCAAAACCTGAATCAGACCCTTAACCAACTCAACACCTAGGACCCCAAGATTTAACACAGTGTTGTGCATAATTATGGACTTCCTTTTGACTTAGAATATAGCCCAGGGCAGCCTGGGTGGCTCAGCGGTTTAGCGCTGCCTTCAGCCCAGGGCGTGATCCTGCAGACCTGGGATCGAGTCCCACGAGGCAGGGCTCCCTGGGGGGCTCCCTGCATGGAGCCTGCTTCTCCCTCTGCCTGTGTCTCTGCCCCTCTCTGTCTCTCTCTCTGTCTCTCATGAATAAACAAAATCTTAAAATATATATATATATATATATATATATATATATATATATATATATTTAGCCCAATTTTGTTTTCATCTTATTTCTCATTTTTTTTTGGCATAGTGTGTTTGGATCCTAATCTTTGAGAACCCACTAAAGCCCAAAATACCATTACCAGAAGGTAGCAAGTCTAAAAACATTTGAACGGGAAGTATTTTAATGAATAGCATTTTAGTTAATAAATTAAAATGTGTGTGTATGCATTTGTGCATTGCTTAACTTTAGTTTAAAATTTTTCCTCTTTCTATAATCTGCTTTTTTTAAATTATCTTTTCCTAAGAACCATCTTTTCCAGTAGCCCTCAGGATATCATGGTGCTGAACACCATGAGAGAATTTTCCCAGATAATCCTATTTATTTCTGTACCGAGTATGAAGGCTTTGAATAAACCATAGTCAATGCTTTTGGGAAGAAAAAAAAGGTCAATCTGTATTTGGCTGCCATGGTTAACAGAATAACGGCCCCTCAAAGATGTCCCCATCCCAATCCCCGGAACCTGTGATCATGTTACCTTTCATGGCAAAACAAACCTGGAAGATATGATTCAAGTCGAAGACTTTGAGTTACGGAAATTATCCTGAATTATCCAGGGAGGCTCAGTACAATCACAGACTCCTTAAAAATGGAAGAGGGGGGTTGGAGAGATGAGTTAGGGGAGGTGAGGGTAGGCAAGAAGGGTCAGGGATGTGACTTTGAGGACAGAGCAAGGTCGTTCATGGCTGCCTCCAGCACAGATGCAGGGGACTTCCAGACAGATCCTGGCTGAGAGGGTGCTTCACACGTCCCCCCTATTTCTCTTGATTTCTAGATCTCACGCAAGTACCTTTCATTGGCAAAATTTAACTTAGAATCCTGTTGGCAGGAGTCTGGTGGATGCAGTGCCTAGAGTTCCAGCTCCAGAAAAACAGGGTGGAAGGAGGGTACCATGGAGAAGAAAGTAGTGCTGCTTGGCCAGGAGATGAGCTGGCACATGTGGTCAACCACAGCATCCTGCCTCCTCCCAGGACAGACCGAGAGCCCAGCAGGAGAGAGGCTTCAACTCACCCTGTGAGCTGACACCCATATGTTATCAAGGTCCTGCTGCACATTTTGGCACCTTTTCGCACCTTTTCTCCCTCTTTTAATTCTGAAAACAAACTTGCAAAGTAAGTGTTGATCTGATTATAGTTACACGACTGTTGTTTATTGAACGCCTGCTGCAGGCTCGGTGCTGCTGTTAGACTGGGGATACAGCTGAGGTGACAAATGTCCAGGTTCGCCTGGGACCATTCTAGTTTTGTGTCCTGGGAAACTGCTTGCCTCTGGGCAAACCAGGAGGGCTTTGACACAACAGTGAACAAGGCACTCTGCACTCCAGGAACTCACATTTAAAGTGGGAGCTCCAGAGACAGACACAAAATAGAAAAAAATATAGGCACAATTTTACATATAGTATGGCATCAGTTTAAATACAATAAAGTATTTATTTATATATTGGTTCATCCATTCATTTTGAAAAAGGAAATGGCTCCTTCTTTACCTAGTGGACAAAAGAGAGGGCCTCCCCAGGACATAATTTTGTATCCAGAAGGATCACTGCTTACCTCCTCACAGTGGGTACACATCAAGTGGGTGGGTTCCCATTACCCTGAGGTCAGAGAATAGAAAGAATGTTGTCCTGGCTTACCTAGCCTGCCCTTCACAGGGTCTGTAACTTTCACAGAGGCCACATGTGCTGGCAAAAGGAGAGCAGACTCTAGCCCTGCCTCTTTGAGACTCAGCACTGTTGGTAGCCTTCTGATGGATAAGGGTAATCCTGGTTGAGGGCTGGGTGGGAAAGACAGCACACCCTCCCAAGAGAGCTGCTAGGAGCAAAGATGGCTAGACCTAGAATAAGGACCTAGGGCGCTCTTGCACCCAGGTGGTCTTGGTCACTGCTGTATCACCGGTGACCAACTTGTCCTCATTTTTCCAGAACTGAAGGGTGTCCTGAGACACGGGACTTTAAACCCACAACTCACTAAGGTGGCCTTTAGGGTGAACATTGAGTCCATCCAAACCATGACCTCCAGAGTGAGATGGGAGGCTTTTGATAAATATACCAGTTCAACCAGGTGTGTGTTGGGGCCATCCCAGGGAGCCTGAGGAGATATAACCCTATTCACATTAAACTACATTTATTTCTGGTGCATTGTGCCCCTGAGGCAGGAGACCTTCTTTTATCCAGGACCCTGCTATAGTGATTGTGGTGTAAATGTTAACTAAACAGCTCAAATAAGAGCTAATTACCCAACTACGGACAGAACTGTCCTCAGGGCATCAGCAAAGGAGGAGAACAACCATTATGGCAACAAGGAAAGTTTAGAAATTTGTAATAAAAACTTCTAGCAGGTATCCATTTTAAAGGAAGCATATATATGTTCTATGCTATTTCAGAAAGTAAAAAATCCCTTTAAATTACTGGTGATGCAATGGTATTGACAGTACAAGAGTCTAAATCAACTTCTCAGCACTTTATGTCTTCAAGCGGCCTGGCTGGGCCCTCCCAAGGATGGGGCGCACTTGGCCCTGTGACCCAAGGTTGGAGTTTGCCTGCCTGGGTCTTCCACTGGAGTTTGGCCATCTGTGCTGCCACCAAAGTGGATGTGACCGGAGGCCCCACAGCTCTTCCAAGATAGACTAGAATTTGAAGCAAGTCCTCTGTAAAACCCATACTCTTTTGTTTATGGGAGTAGCTCTCATGCTCTCTCACTAACCCTAATGTAGAGGGAATGTTATCAACTAGCAGCACAAAGTAATAGTGGATATAGAGGAGAAAGGACTGAGTTCTGTCCGGATGGCTGTGGGGGAAGAGATAGCAAATGTGTACAAGTCCCAGTCCATCCACAGAGTGTGGTTGTCTGTGGCTTCCTGGGGTCACTTAGATTCCCAGAGAGGAACTTAGTTTTTCCCAGGGTCTGATGCTTGGGATTCAGGAGTCCTGAAAATGTTAAAGTGTTTATTTCCTTGAAACCTTCAGACCATCAGGAGAAGAGAGGATATAAACAGAGCAGGAAGATAGAGGACAGGAGTCCTGAGTATAGCCTGCTGAGCCCCCGCCGATGCTAAAGCCAGGTGAGAAGCAGGGTGTGACCGACACTGAGGAGGGCATTTGATGGGATGAGCACTACGTGTCATACTATATGTTGGCAAATTGAATATAAATTTTAAAAATGTTTTTTAAAAAAGCATGGTGTGGGCTCTTACTCTAGCTACTGCTTTTTAGAATGTTCTTTCATGGTCTTATTTTTATGGGCATGTGGGTGTTGAAAAAAGTTCTTCACTCAGTGTATTATAGGTATTTCACATGTCTAAATATAGATGTGCATAACCATAACTGCTAAAGAGCAGCAGAGTATCCCGTCCTGCGGGTTTACCACAGCAAATGAACCAAACCTGTCCACCAGATACGGGAGTACAGATAATTCCAAATTTTATTAATGAAAATAATGCTGTGATAAACATTTACACATTTAAAAACCAGATCTTTGTGGGGCATCTGGATGGCTCAGTTGGTTGAGCATCCAACTCTTGATCTCAGCTCAGGTCTTGATCTCAGGGTCGTGAGTTCAAGCCCTGTGTCAGGCTCTGTGCTGGGCATGGAGCCTGCTTAACACAGGCAAACAAACAAAAAAAACCCAGATTTCTGCTGACTTGGCTAAATTTATTCATCTTAAGATAAATATCTTGAGGTAGCCTGGCTGGGTCAGACGATATAGCAAGTCACATTTTTCATATACCATCACTTAACATATGCTAACCTGTTGACTCTTCCACAGCAGCACTCAGCTGTCCACATTTCCTCCTACTCTTGTTAACAACACTCACTATCATTCTCTTCATTTATATGTTATTTACATATTCGATGTGCAAAAGTTAGTATGCCATTGTTTTTTCATTTATCATAACTGGAGAGAGTAAGTACCTTTTCACATTTTTCTGTTTGTACTTATGTGAATTGTTTAATGTCCATTGCCTATTTTTCTGTTGGGATATTGGTGGGATTTTTTTTTCTTTTTTTTTTTTTTGGTCACCGATATTTAAGCACTTTACACTTAGAAAATATTACACTGTGTCTCATACCTTTCACATATCCCTCTCCTGGTTGTCCTTACTTTGTTAGTGTGTAATGTTTGCTATGCCAGAGTTTGAGTTTTGTTTTGTTTTGATTATTTATTTATTTATTTATTTATTTATTTATTTATTTATTTATTTATTTATTTTAGAGAAAGAGGAGCATAGGGACATAGGGAGAAGCTTGTTCAGTGCACCTGGGCCTTACCACAGGTCCCCCAGGGTTACCCACTGGGCCTGGCAGACACGTCCCTGCAGCCGTTGCTTGGGCACAGACAGGCACTGTCATCTGCTATTACACATGCCAGGATGCCCTCTCCACTGCTGCTGGCAGAGCTTGTGCACTGCAAACCTGCACACCTCGAGCCGGAATGGGCCTGGTAGCCTGCTGCTTCCCTGCCGCACTCCCAAGCCTCAGATTTAAATTCTTAGAGTATAAATATACTCGGCAGGGCCTAGGTCTTACCCCCAGATGCAAGTGGCAAGAATCCTGCAGTGGGTGTGTAGAGGTTGTACTGCCCGGGGAATGGCCAATGTCCACATGGAATTGACTTCAGCTTTTCTCACTGGTAAGTCAGGTTCCGTGATACCATGTGGTAGACAAGCCATCTTCTCTCTGCTGAACTGTTGCCATTATCATATGCTGAAAATCTGTAATTCTGTTTTTAACCCCAAATTAATTCTGAGTCTATAAAAAAATAGGCTACAACCTGACTTGCAGAGCAACCACTCACTCTCTATTCATTACTGAGAAATCTTTTTCCATGTGACCTAATTTTTTCCATGTGACCACTGCATTTAATGCAACTTTAATGACGAGAAAACATTTTATACATATGTGAAACATCTTTACAGTCCTTATCAACCAAAACACTGGGTGACACAGAAAATTAGATGTTAATGTTGAAAAGAAGGTAAAACACTCAACGTAAGACAAAGCCATTTTAATGAAGAGACTATTTTATTCCGTAACTATTTGAAGCATCCAGAAGAGCTAGGCTTCTTTTTCCCGTGAGTATGTACAAGCCCCTTCCTTGGCGTGGCAATGTTCTTGATATTCTTTCTGAATGAGGCTTACTTTGGCTTCTTGGACAAGATGAGCTTTTGCCATGGATCTAATTACTTCTTTCACTAACTTGCTCTTCAGCAGGAAGGAACTCCTTGCAAAAGTTCTGTATTTGGTATATATGCATGGTTTGGTGTTCATTATTTCAAGCCTGATTATATCAGAATGGCAACATGCTGCCTGTACAGATATTTTTACTGTTATGTGGCCAAACAAAGGAGCATAACAGATTCCCTCCTGTCCTAGTGGAGGTAACTCTGTTTTGAAATCATTGAAGGAAAAAAAAAAAAAAAGAAAGAAATCATTGAAGGGATCCTGGTTTCCATTCAGAATGGCCAACTGACCATATAAGGTCACTAAACCATCTTTATTTTTTAGGTTAGCAGCACCTCTAATGCCTAACCTTTGTATAAATATAAGCACACCATTATTCTAATTGAATAAATAACATTCTTCAGTGGTAGGGCCTTTGGCTAAAGGAGCCCAGTGGGCTGCCTCAAAACGTGTTGTGTTTCTGGGTTTCTGTGGTTGCTATCTGCATAACTAACTCCCTAAGATCCCTGTTGGTGAACACATTTTTCTTATTTTCCATTTTCTTACGGTTTGCTCTGGCTGCTTACAGTCAGTATACTGTAAATCTGAATGTCTTCTTACTGGAGAAATGAAATGGGTATATTTTTTGAATGTACAGACCACAGTGATGGAACTCTCGGCCCACATGAGATCCACTGGAGAAATACAGGGGCGTTTGATGCAATGTGGAGGAGGGTGTTGGCCTGACAAGGCCCTGAGGGAGTTCTCTCAGACCTTCCTGGCTGCCCAGCCTTTGTCCAGGACCATTCATTCAACCACTGTTTCATGGCGTGAATGCTCTTCTTTCATCTAGCTACATTTGAATCACTACCCCTGAACATCTGTAATTCTTTCGATTTGCTTTTGAACTCTCAATTCTTATAGAATAAAACACCTTAATATTGTAAGCTTCATCCCATTTAATATCTGGTACTGCAAGGTGCCTTACTTCATATTCCTTATTATTAAAAATGTAGTTTGCGGTAATGCTTGGGTGGCTCAGTCTGTTAAGCATATGGACTCTTGATCTCGGTTTCGGTATTGATCTCAGAGTCTTGAGTTCAGGTCTTGCCTTGGGCTCCATGCTGAGCAGTTTGCTGTTATGCACTTAAATGAAGCTTCTGTTCATCAAGAATAGCTTTATTCTGTGAACATTCATACACACAAACCATGCTAAGTGCTGAGGAAAAGTACCCTGCTGCCTCCCACGGCCTTCACCATCTCTTGTAGACTGTGGTCAATGAGAACCTCATGAAGTCTTTCACAGCCTGACCTATTCGAAGATGTAATAGATTATAAAATTTCAGATAAATTAAAAAATTATTTGGATGTGTTTTCCCCAAATTGGATCTTGTCACAGGGGAAAAAAAAATGTCACCTCTTATTAAAGACTTATGTTGATACAATGTATAGATTTTGTGTAATTGCTATAAATTCTTGAGGTACATTCTTGCATATTCATACAAGTGTGTGTGTGTGTGTGTGTGTGTGTGTGTATATATATATCTATATATATGCATATATGTGTTCTTTCCACTATTCATTTGGATTTGGCAAAATAAAGCTGTTTAGTCTTATAAAACTATTTGGCTAGGGATCCCTGGGTGGCGCAGCGGTTTGGCACCTGCCTTTGGCCCAGGGCGCGATCCTGGAGACTCGGGATTGAATCCCACGTCAGGCTCCCGGTGCATGGAGCCTGCTTCTCTCTCTGCCTGTGTCTCTGCCTCTCTCTCTCTCTCTCTCTGTGTGTGTGACTATCATAAATTAAAAAAATAAATTAAAAAAATAAAACTATTTGGCTAGACACTTTGTTATTTTATTGGATCTTTTTTATTTGATTCTTTGTTCTCTAGGTTGATCATCTACAAATAATAATAAAGTCAAAATAATTCTTCAATATTTAAATTCTTATTTATTTATTTATTTATTTGCCTATAATATCAATTAAAACTTCCAGGGCAAGGCTAAATATTGGCAGTGATAGTGGTCATTCTTATCTTACTTTCAAATTTTTCAAATTTAACCAAGATTGTTCTGGGGTTTTACCATCAAGCGTGCCATTGGTTTCCAACGAGTTTTCTTTATTATGCTAGTTAAATTCCAAAAATTATTCTGAGTTTTTATCAGGAAAGGATATTTAAAGTTGTCCAGTGCCTTTTGGCATTTACTGGGCTGGTTATATTTTCTTATGTGAATCATAATTGTCATTTACTTATTGAGAACCCAAGACATGTGTTCTGTAGTATCTTTGCTTCCTCATGGGGCTTGTAACTTCTTTTCCCTGGATCTCCCAGATACTAGCCTTCCAGAGGCTGGTCTGCGTTCAGGTTCAGTTACTTTGGTAGGAGATCTTCGTGGGCGGTGCTGTTTTCTTCCTGCTGTATCACCAAATCCCCTGCCATCTGGTTGTGCCATTTTAGTGTGAGATTAGGGTTAATTGGGGGGGCTCACGTATTGTCAATCAGCACTATATTTCATTATAAAGCTCCTGTTATCCTTCCACTGAATGGCTTGAGCATCTAGTAACAATGGTCTCCATCTATTATTTTAATAGGAGTAACAAAATAGCAATTAAAAATAATATCAATTATTGTTTTTCCACTTAGTAGCTGAGTTTTTCTATAAAAAGAAACTTAAGTCACCCTGAAATGCAATTTGTACAGGGAAGGCAGGATAAATGCTTGATTTTTCCTTTACTTACTATGTGTTAAAATAACAAGTTGTCACCCTGGTGACCCCAGAGAGGCGGGAGGTAGCTAATGTAACACTCCATTCAGTAATGTGATGACTTTAGCTGCGTTTCCTATTTCTGTCAACAAATGGTAATGTTAAAGACTATTTTTACTTTTAAACTGTTGAAAAGGCCTTTAATAAGGGTCACTTAAAAGCAGTGGAGTGAGGAAATCTGTTCATCTCTGTGAGTGGTAGATAATCTTCAATCTGCCCCACTAATTTTCCTTGTCTTCACCTCCATTTGTTCTGGTTGGAACATAGGACCACCATTCTCTGGATGTGTAAGGCAGTTTCATGTGTCTCAGGATGTTTTTATTGTTTGTTTGGGGATTCATTATTGATCATGTGATCTTTTAACATCTCCCCTAATTGCTAGTAAGATTGTGTAGCTTTATGTTGGGGAGAACAATGTTACATTCCTGGTGCCAAGATACTGGGCTGCCTGTATTCCTCAGTAACAGATACAAAGCTAATTCTTAGATTCTTTATATTGCAAGATTCCAAGAGCTCCAAGAAAAGAAAGCAGAAGTGATGGACCCTACAGAAAACAAAAAAGCTATCTCCGTTCTTCTGCTCTTCATAATAGCAATAACTGTATAATGGGATATGGGTGACAGCAAGGATGATGATTGTGATAATGATGTTGATGATGATGACATGTATGTGTTTGCATGTGGATGATGAATTAGGAAATGATGATAAAAGAGAGTTTAGGGGGATCCCTGGGTGGCGCAGTGGTTTGGTGCCTGCCTTTGGCCCAGGGCGCGATCCTGGAGACCCGGGATCGAATCCCACATCAGGCTCCCGGTGCATGGAGCCTGCTTCTCCCTCCGCCTGTGTCTCTGCCTCTCTCTCTCTCTCTCTGTGACTATCATAAATAAATAAAAATTAAAAAAATAAAATAAAAGAGAATTTAGGGAAAGCACTTAGCCTATATAAATCTGGATTTATAAGTCAGGGAGTAAGCAAAACCAGTTTTTAAGCCTAGACCTCATAGATGTTAGTAGCATCTACTGTTGAAATACGCTCTGATGTTCAGTGGGATGTGAATCATTTGGGTAGACAGTGACTGTTTCAGCCAATGTTTGAGGTTCAGTTCAGTACCCACTGAATCATTTTGAGTAAGAGTTGGCCCCAATCAGAAACATTTATCTTTGAGTTTGACCCGCAAAAATTTATGTGCTTTTTGGATCAAGGCTTCTCTTTGTCTTACTCATTGGAGAAATAGAAAGAAGAGGCAAAAGAAAAAAAACAAAACAAAACACGTTGGAAACAGAATGGCCTCTGGGTTGTGATGAGCAAATGGTCCATGTACGGTGAAACCTTACAGGTAGAAGCCATCCCTTCACCTGCTTTCAACAAGTATTGATCTAACAGACACTCAGCACATGCCAGGCACCAAGCAAGGCTCTGTGGATACAGCAGTCAACAAGACCTTATCCTGAACTTGAAAGGGTTCATTAGGCTATCATAGGAAATACAGCAAATAAAGGATCGGTTACAAAGGCTGCGGTGGGGGCTTCAGTAAGGATTATCTGGGATTCTTAAGGAACTCACAGGAGAACACTTACCCCAGGTGTGGGGGGCCCAAGGAGGGTACCTGATAAGGGAAGTCTGTGCCAGCGCCTTCCTATGGGAGGGGATAAGAGAAGTCAAAGCAAAGGACCTCTACGTACAAAGCCTGTGCCTCATCAGAAGGTGTTCTCCAAATTGTAAGATACTAGTTGCGTCTGGAGGGGAAGGTGGGGGTGAGCACAGTGTAAGACATGAGGATGGAAGAATGAGAGATATCAATATTGTCCAGTCTTGTAAGTCAGTAAGAGGTTTGGATATTCTTTTGAGGATGGTGAAGTATCGAAGAGAGTGACACGAGTCAGGTGACTTAGAGGGCTTCCTCTGCCGCACAGTAAGTGCTCAAAAATCCTTTGTGCAATAAAAGCTGTGTTCTTTCTCCCTTTCTTTCTTTTCTTCTTTCTTTCTTTCTTTCTTTCTCTTTCTTTCTTTCTTTCTTTCTTTCTTTCTTTCTTTTCTCTCTCTTTCTTTCTTTCTTTCTTTCTTTCTTTTTCTTTCTTTCTTTCTTTCTTTCTTCTTTCCTTCTTTCTTTTTTGAGAGTGAGAGAGTAGGGGAGAGGGGCAAAGGGATAAAGAGAATCTTAAGCAGGCTCCACCCCCAGCATGCGCTCTATCTCATGACCCTGAGATCATGACCTGAGCCCAAATCAAGAGTCAGACACTAAACCAACTGAGCCACCTGGGCACCCCTGTATTTTCCTCTTTTGTGCTTTCAGCCATGATGTGGTCACAGAAGAGGCCAGCCCTGCACACGTGATGCTTAGGGAAATGTGTGGGACTGGCTGGCCTCCAGAACTGCCTTCTCCTCTTCAGGCACTGCGAATTGCACAAACTCCACCCCCCAGCCACAGTCCTTCATGGTGGTTTGACCAATGGGAAAATCTTCACTCTCCGGTAGATCAAAAGAACAAGTAAAACGAGCCCTGTTGTCCTCTGGAACAAGGTAGAAACAATTGCGTTTTGAAGACACAGAAGCTGCTAAATTTGCAGGGACAGTTCTTAGCAAATGTCAACTTTTCATGTGCTTTCTGTGTCAGAGCAGGCGATTAAAACACAAAACCAAAGAGAGTCTTTAGAAGGTGGGATGGAAACATGCTCAGATATGGGCAGAGATAAGAAGCCTTCTGCACCTCAGAGGCTGCCAAATACCAACTGCTTTGACTGTCAGGGAAACGAATGGGGAAGAAAAGGCAAAATAACCAACTGAAAGTTTCAAGTTAGAACAGAGGATGAGAAGTACATCCTTTCCAACAGTAGCATTTTACAGGGGTGGGGAAGAGAGGGGCAGAACTAGATCTGAGTGTGGGATGGGTCTGGGTGGCTGCAGTGGTTAAGAGGCTTCCAGAAGCAGGTACACTCCCTGACTGGTTTTAATCCTTCAAAAATAAATAAATAAATAAATAAAAAGGCACTGCTTAGTGAAAAGTGCTTTACTGCAGCCCTTGTCCGGAGGGACTCTGGAGAGAAGAGCCCAACAGCCTGGGGCCCTGGGACCAAAGGCCCAGCCGTTCCTGAAGTGCCAACCGAGGGAGGACAGCAGCGAGATTGCCAGGGACCAGACGGGCCGAGCTAAGGAGGCCACGCCAAACAGGAAGCCCGTACCCAGACACACATCTGGAAAGGAGAGAGAGTGAGCAGAACTAACGTCAAGGTTAGTAACCGTCTAGAAAAGAGAGTGGATGTGGCTGGTTCACACTTTTAAGGTAAACCATGGGCCGCTGGGTGGAGGCTGTCGATGAAATGGTGTTGCGCAGATTCAGCAAAGAAGAGCTGTAATTGTCTGCGTGGCTGATGAACCTGTAAGTTCAAGGACGGGCCCAGTTACAGCGGCAGGGTGTCGTTTAGGTCATTTCTCTCATCTGTTTCTAGAGGAAACATATTTGTGGTAGGTCTGGTGGCATGGTTCTTGTGAAGAAAATTGAGCTAATTTTACCAGTGTCTGCCCTTTGAGTCTTAGCCTTCCTTCCTCCGAGCCAGACCAAGCAAGCAGATGCACTTAAATAATAAATGCTGGCTATCTAAGTATTTATTACCCTAAGCAGGGGCTGGTGACCTTTTTCTGTCAAGGATCACATAGTTACTATTTTCGGCTTTGTAGGCCACGTGGTCTCTGCAGCTATTCATCAGAGCACAAAACAGGCTTGGACAATGTGTCAGCAAGTAAGCAGCGTGGCCGAGTCCAAACAGACCATTTATAAAGGGTCAGACAGTGGGCCGGATTTGGCCCCTGAGCCATAGTTTGCAGAACCCTGTCCTGGAGGATCTCTACTGAAACCAAACTGAGATCTCTACTGAAGCCAAACTGAACTCTCTGCTTTGAATGGAAGTGATCCTGTTACAGATGGCCCCCCACCAGTATCTAGCTCCCAGGGCAGCTCTGTGACCTGCTAAAGTTCTAAGGGCCTGGTGGTCTGAGGGAAACCCCACATCCCTCATTGGAAACATTCTCTTGAGGAGACACTTGGACGCAGGGAGCTGAAACCCGGAGTCAAACACTCCTGTTGAAGTCTTCTCAAAGTATGAGCCTCAAACTCTCACATCTGGGAAAAAAAGGAGAACACCCCAATTCTTCCCAGCCTCAGTCCCTTGTGCTAAGAGCGTATAGCACACGCTTTGTGTTTTGCTGCCCTCAGCATGTCAGTAGTTGTCTGGGCAAGGGCAGAATGGAAGCAGAGTAGGAGCGCCTTCTCCACCCTGCACGTCCGGTGTGCCCACATGACACAGGGAAGGTGACCTACTTGGGTAACTGAGTAGAGACTCGAATCCTCCCAATGTTCAGAAGAAGCAGACATCTGGGAAAGCAGAACACCTTATAGATAGCAGAAGCAACAAAGCTGAGGGCAGAGAGTAGGGCCTGGGTGGGGGGTGCCTATGAGAAGGATACCGCAGATCTGAAGGCCATTACGCAGCCCAGATCACCCAGGAGCATGTGGCGTGAGGCAAACCCGTGAGACGAATTTCATACTTACGGGGTTAGCTGAGCTGTGTTTGATAGGGAAGAAGTCCAGTAATATTTTGATTAATGACTTCCTTGAGGATGAAGCTCTTTTATACAGACAGCTCTATTAGAAAAAACCTCAAGCCAAAATTCCTTCATAAATCATGCAAAAAATGGCTCTCTACACAACAGAAATAGCTCAAGTACAGTCTCTATTTGTCTTTGGTTAGATGCTGATAAATAGGGCTCGTCATCAGCAAAGTTGTAACAGCTGAACTTTATCTTCAGCTGCGTGTCTTTCTGCACCTTTTGTTTGGATATGTAGCCTCCAGGGCCCCTGATTTCAGCCAATGTAGAGAGTCTACTCTCTTTATCTCTCCACTCACTTCGCTTTGGACACCTTGGGGATGAAGGGGGCACTGCACACTATGACCAGTTCATTCCCTTTTTCTCATAATCCTCCCCCAGCCCTGATTCTCTGCTTCCAGGGGTGGAAGCTCACTGAGGGCTGCAGGAGCCCCAGAGAGTGGATGATGCTATGTTGCATCCAATTCTTGTAGGATCCGCTGCCAGGATGCTGTTACAGACGTCTGCTGAGCCCCTTTGTCCCTCTTACCTCTCTCCCTGCACCTCTACCAACCTTACCCAGCCCTGACCACACACACACACCATATATATAAACATTAATATAAATACATATAATGTGTCCACATGTGTTTAATAAGCACTCAGTGATTCTTTACATCATTAGTCATTTATCTGATAACCTGGACTATGTTCTTCTGCATTATCTATTTCCAGCTGACATAAAGTGGCACAGATGTGTGACGGGACTCCATTCTCTGTGGGTACCATGAGGCTCAATGGCCATTGCAGACCAAGTGATGTCAATAAATGCAAGGCCAATAACAAACTGTGGTGGCTTCTGCAGTTGGAAAGACCTGAGGTGAATTCGGACTCCTGCTATTCACTAGCAGTAATTTTTGTTGTTGAGGTGAAATTCATACAACATAAAATTAAAGTATACAGTTGAGTAGCATTTTGTACATTCATGGTGTTTGCAAGTATCATCTTTATCAAGATCTAAAACATTTTCTTCATCCCAAGACACAACCTCATACTTTAGGCAGTCACTCCTGGTTTCCTCTCTGTTAAGCCCCTGACAGCAAACAATCTGGTTTCAGTCTCTACAGGTTTACCTATTCTGGGTATTTCATGTAAATGGAATCTTAAAAATACATGGCCCTCTGTGTCTGCCTTCTTTCACTTAGCATAATGTTTTCAAGGTTCATTCATGTTGTAGCATGAATCAGTATTTCATTCCTTTTTATGACTATGTAATATGTGGTGTGGACACATCACAGTTTATCTGTTCTTCTGTCGATGGACATTTGGGTTGTTTCCAACTTCTGACTCTTCTAAATAGAGTTGCTATGAACATTGGTATGTTAAGTGTTTGATTATCTGTTTTCAATTTTGAGGAACGTAAACCCATGAGTTGAATCGCTAGGTCATATATAGTTATTCTGTTTAATGTTTGAGGAACAACCAAACTGTTAGTAAACCAAACCATAGTACACCCAGCAGCTGTGTACAAGGGTTTCAACTTCACTACATCCTTGTCAACACTGCTATTTCCTCATTTTTTATTATAACTATCATAGTGGACATGAAGTAGTATCTCCTTGTGGTTTTGAATTGCATTTTTCTAGTGACTAATGATGCTGAGCAACTTCTCATGTGTTTGTTGGCCATTTGTATATCTTTTTTTGGAGAAATGTCTATTCAAGTTTTTTTGCCCATTTTTAAATTGGGTTGTTCATCTTTTTGGTGTTGAGTTGTAAGAGTTTTTTTTTTTATGTTCTGGATTCTAGATCCTTTTAAGATGTATGATTTGCAGATTTTTCTCCCATTCTTTAGGTTGTCTTTTAATTTTATTGATAGTAAAAAATATTAAGTATTTTGAACTGTGTAGGTCATATGGTATCTGTCACAAGATCGCCCCAGATACAGTGTGTGTTGGGGAGGGGGGGTGACACAGGTCCTGAGGCAGAGATCAGTGCAAAGGAGGCTACTTAAGAGGATACTTTCTTGAGGGCTTCAGGAATTCTTGGGACTGGGTCTAACTCTGGTTCTATAGTTTTTTGTTGTTGTTGTTGTTGTTGTTTCTGTCTGTCAGTACCTATCAAGAGGAAGTCCTGTAGTTAAGATTTGATGGATGGAATTAATTTTTCTGATTCAGATATAAATCCTCAATGCCCTTACCACCTCAGTCCATTCTCCACAGGCATCCAGGTTATCTTTCAAAAATGCAAAACTGGGGATCCCCAGGTGGATCAGCAGTTTAGCGCTGCCTTCAGCCCAGGATGTGATCCTGGAGTCCCGGGATCGAGTCCCATGTCGGGGTCCCTGCATGGAGCCTGCTTCTCCCTCTGCCTCTCTCTCTCTCTCTCTGTCTCTCATGAATAAATAAATAAAATCTTTTAAAAGCTCTTCTTTGCTGATATCTAAATATCATAAGATATTTAGTGGCTCTGTATTGCTGTCAGAGTTGTGTTTATTGATGCCACAGACACATGTCCCAGGGACTGTGTTTGATAGTTACAGATGTAAGCAGGATGCTGTGGTTTCTGATGGCCAGGTTTGAACTTCTCTATGGTTGTCATTTAAGATACTTTCCATATGGACCCAACATCGTAGTTGTCTCTTTCCCACTCCCTGGAGCATAGTCACATCATTTCCCAAAAATGTCCTCTGTTTTCATGCCTTTATCTCCTTCTCCTTCTCTACTGGGAAAGTCTTAGTTAGATTGTAAAGTGCAGAATCTGGTGCATTTTTTTCTATGAAACCTTTCCCAATTAGAATGAATTTTCCCCTTTCTGGGATGTCCCAGTATTTACTCAAATTTGACTTCTATATTTTCATGTTTTATTATAATAAACTGGCTCTGTAATCTGTCTAACCCAATATGTTATCACATGGCATGAGGACAGAGACCACGTCTTTCTCATGCTTCCACTTCCAAGGCCTAAGCAGGGTGCCTGGTACAGCTCTCTAAAATTTTGGACAGATTGTTTTTTTTAATTACTTGCAAAACAGAGATACCTCATCGGACTATATTGTGTGGCTATTACAAGTACAAATAATACCACTCCTGGGAAAGCATTTGGAAAATAGAATGCTGTGTAAGCATCGGATGGCACTATACAGCACCATATGTATACATTATAATTTCATACTACTGATTTCTTGCTTCCTGAAAAAGTTCCCAGGTTAGATACTGCGTTGAACAGCAGACACCTACCAATAAACTTTGGGATTGAATCCAGAGGACCTTCAGAGTTGGCCATAGGCAACATTGTCTTTGGTGGCTCATGCCCACCCCCCCTTCCCAATTCTTACCTACCTTTTATTTCAACCCTCAGGGGATAAAGGCATTCATACAATTCCTCTCATTATAGAGGCAATAATGTATTTTTATACTGACATGGTAATATGTTCCTAACAAGTTCTTAAGAAATGGAATGATTTTATTTTATTTAAAGATTTTATTTATTTGAGAGAGAGCGTGTGCATGAGCAGAAGAGGCACAGAGTCCCTTTCTGCTCCTTTGCAGGGAGCAAGACATGGGATTTGATCCCAGGACCTCGGGATCATGACCTGAGCCAAAGGCAGATGCTTAACAAACTGAGCCACCAGGTGCCTTTGAACTATTATTTTACATGAAGGAAGGAAACAGTGACAAACCTACAAAATCAATTACCTTTTGATATTGTACTATAATTACATAAGATGTAACCTTTGGGGGAACTTGGGTTGAAGAGTACACGGGTGCTTTCCTACTATCTTTGCAAATGACTGTGACTCTGTAACTATTTAAAAATAAAAGATTAAAAAAATCATCCATGATGATAGCTTAGTATACATCCTGGGCCACAATAATTTTGTATTGGGAGGTCCTTCCATGTGTGATCCCTTCATCACCTCCAAAGCAAATGCCTGAGGTCAATGAAAAGGTAGAAAAGTAAAAGGAAGGCCATGCCCAACCACGGTCCACACTGGTGGAGCCTCTAAATCCCTGGCACCCCAGGCCCCTCCTGCTGCCCTTCCATCTCTGCTCCAATGTCAAGTTCTCAGTGAAGACTTCCTGCACATTCCTGTCTAAAAGGGGAACGCTATCACCCACCCTGCCCTATCTCCACTTTCCTGTTTTGTGCTTTCCTCATGCACTTACCATAAATAATTTACTATATTGTTTTACTTTTTAATTTCAATGTCTGTCTCCTCCCACTAGAATGTAAATTCCATGATAGCAAAGATTTTTTTCTTTTTCTTTTTTTCTTTTTTTTAATTTACTGTTGTATCCTAATGGCCTAGAGTAGAGTCTGGTATAGAGAATGCACTCAGCTCTTCACTGACTTGTTCAATGAATGCCTCTTTGTAGAAAATAAAAACTTGAAAATAAGCTAGTTCCCCGAGAGAGAAGTGATTCAAATCTGTTCATCCTTATGCAAGAGCAAACCTGACTTTGAAGCTCAGACGTTTTTCCTGTTCATACTTTAAGACATTGCTGATAATATCTGAGAGGAAGGAAGTAGTGCATTGTGCTGGGCCTCTGCATGTAACATTATAAAAATTGTCTTTTTTTTTTTAATAGATCAGCCTCCCAAACGGTTTCCAGAGATGGATTATCTTACTTTCTTCTTGGCTATTCTTCACGTATACAGAGGTAAAGATAATGTCTTCATTAAAAAAAAATTTACTTCTATCTTGGTCTTATAGTGTGACATGTTTAGAATTTATAATGCTCTTTAGTTGAGTCCGATAATTTATCATTTGTTCAGGACATCAACAAGTTGCAAATGCTCTTATCAGCAGCAGAAACCTTTTTAGACTAAGGGAGAAACTGTTAGCCTTTAGTGTGATCTCCATTTACTATCTTGCTGGGTCTTAGAAAGCTTAGAATAAGCTTAAGGTATCCATGTGGTGTCTCAATCATCAAACCTAAGAGAATAAATGTGTTGTTGTGTATTTCAGCTCTATGCGAAGAGATGTTTTGGGACACAACTGTTAAACTTGCTGAAAATATGAGTCTAGAGTGTATATACTCATCACTGGACACCTTAACCCAGATGGAGTGGTTCAAGATCAATACAACAAGCAGAGAGCTTATAGCCATTTTCAGCCCTATTTATGGTGGGGTTGTAAAACAACCCTATACTTACAGGGTTTACCTTTTAAATTCTACTGCGGCTCCTAATGATATGACCCTGTACTTTCATAATGCCTCTGAGGCTGATATTGGCTTCTATTCCTGCTTTCTTCATACTTTCCCACATGGACATTGGGAAAAAGTAATCCAGGTGGTTGCATCAGGTGAGTGAACATTTTATGTACCTTTATCCCCACCTATGACATTTGATTCTTCAAGCCCCAGTAGAACCTACAAAATGCTTTATCATGTTTTTGTGGTATTTTCCAACTTCACTTCTAGATCTTATGATATTATTGTTTTAAAGAAATAATTCTATGAATCAGTTTCATTTTTCTTGACATGTTGTCGCTTCTGAGTAGAATATGCATCTCAGAAATTTGAATGTAGTAGGGGAAAAGCCCAGGTCTTGTATCATCTAAATAATGACTACAGCCTCGACTAAATTCATGTTGGCAGCATTTGGGTTCAGGACCAGATGCCCCCCTTCTGAGCGTCCTCCCAGTGATGGAGTGCTGCTTCCTCCCACCAGGCACTCATGCTGGCTTCAACCTCTGTGTGTTCAATCCTTTCAGTAACACCAAATCTAGGCTTATTAGGGAATCTGGACAGAGTTCGAGCACTGGCTCCATTTTTTTGCTTCATCCAAGTTCCATAAGAGAGGACCCTGCAGAAACTGCAAGGTGTCATTTCAGGCAGGATTGAATGACCTCCTAGATATTTTCTGTGATGCCTACTAGGGCCTATGGTTTGGTACTTAGTGAGTTAGTCCTTTGAGTAATAGCCACATGGATTGGGTATATGGCATACTGGAAAAACGTGACTTTTATAGGCTTTGCTTTTTGTAAAACCTTATGTTAGCTGTTCAGTCCCTCTGCATCTCAGGTTTCTGAATAGGAAACTGAGTTAATAATACCATTCTCTGTGTTGGATGGCTTAGGGGTCGTATGGTTAAAGACCTGTAGTCAGGGAGTGATAGATAGTATTATTGTCACTATCATTATTCCCTATGCTTTTGATGCAAAATGACTAATGATGAAATTTTCAGATGTCAGCAATAGTCTAGGGAAGGAAATAGTTTGGAACTGTATGTTTCTTGTCTGGAGTCTCTAAAATTATATTCCAAATGGACATTCAGCAGAACACCTTATGTGACATGTGCTAGAGTGCCTTCTTTTCAACGGATGCATATCATACATAAAAGAACAATTTACTGTAGTACATAAGGAAAGCAAATGGTCAGGAGGTAAGAAAATTTCCCGTGTGTTAGTTTTCTTTTTCTCTGTAGATGCAGCTAAGCTCCAAGATGGTTTTGTGTATATGACTGAGGCTTACAAAGGGTCTATTACCAAAATCTTTTTAGTGAAATATTTATTGTAGAGTCCGTTTTGCCCCTGACCTCCTCATCACTGTTGTGTATAGTCACCTGTTGAGTGCTATTTCAAGTTTTTCATGTCTGGATGACTTTTCATTAGCCACGCAGATGAAGGAGAGGATTGGCAAGGGCCTTGAAGCAGAGTGAGCTATTCGACACCTGGCCTGAGCCACGAAGGCCAGAGCAAGATGGGATCCCCGGCCCCACCACCCTTCGTGTGGCAAGCTCTTGCAGTTTGGATCCCAGATCAGGAATTCTGATTTCTGTCAAAGAACAACCTATTGAAAATAGGTAGAACAATGGTCACCAGGCACAAGGAGGTAGGGAAATGGGGAGCTGTTGTCAAATGGTCCAAATTTGCAGTTAGGTAGGATGACTCCACCTAAAGATCTAATGTACTGCTTGAGGACCACAGTTAATACTGTATTGAATACTCGACCTTTCCTAAGAAAGTAGATTTCAGGTGGTCTCACCACAAAAAAAAAAAAAAAAAAAAAAGTAACTATATGAGAAGATAAGTAAATTAGCTTGATTATAGTAACCATTTCACTATGTACATATATATTTACCAAATTATTGTATTGTATGCATGCCTTAACTACATACAATTTTAGTTGGAAAAAAAAAAAAAAAAAGCCAACAAGCAGTTTGAACTCTTCTGAAAATTTGACCTCTATAGAGGGTAGAGCTAAACTGTTGGGAACTAAAGTGTGATTGTCATACCAAGGTAGGATTTTTAGAATCGTATATGGACAATTTTGGCAGTATTTCCTACTTTTATCATCCAGAGTTATTGCTCCTGTTAAATTCTTGGAGTTGGGCTTTTTTAAACACAACAGTAGGCGTTTCAGTCAGTCACAGTTCAAATACAGGAGCACCCACCTCTCCACATAGATGAATTCTTCATGGTAGTATTCTCAAGTGTACCTTGTCACTGTTGCTTTTGTTGTTGTTGTTGTTGTTGTTTTTGATCATTTATATTTTTAAAGAACTGATTGCGGTAATGGGCCAGTGCGAGTATTCCACTCATTTTCCAGATGTGGAGGATTCCCTTTTTGTTTTTTAAATGAAAAATGATAGTGAATTTAAAAAATATAATAGCTGTATTTCAAAGTTAACCTTAAATATACTTAAACTTTTCTGTGTGTGCTTTATTAGCATCATATCAGGACCTAGAAGTATTGCACTCACATGTTATGTAAAGGGAGAGTTGGTGATCTGTTTAACAACGCATGACTGGAGTTGGAATCCAGAAATCCTAATTTGTATATTAGGTTTTACAACCTCAAAAGGATGAATAAATTGAACCACATGCTCTCTAAATATACTTAATGTCTCCTCTTTGCTGATAGCTTACTATACATGAGGAACCTGGTCAGTTATCTTCTCATTTAGCCCACTGCCCACTTGGATATGGACATAATCTTGATTTTACAGGCGAGGACCGGAAGTGTGGTGAGGTCTAATTATCTGTCCAAGTTCTCAGCCTTTGTATGTGTCCCATTGGATAAAGTTGCTGTTAGGAATGCAAAATGACATCTTGGGGGACACGGAGCTGCAGGGGCCCTCAAATGAGGAGACGTCAACCTTTGTACATCCTTGCCATGCCACCGCCCACCTGGGGCTTTTAGCTGAGAGCTGAAGAGCAAATTGGACATCTTATTCTGGATAAATGGTGCTGTTAATGCAAATTTATGTTAAAATGTGTGTTGACTCCACACAAGCATTTGTCAATTGGTAACTGATTTGGAGAATTTTAAAAATAAGAGGGACTGCATTTATTTTACTGCTTCAGGGTTGAAAAGCCACTGAGGTGGCTTGGGAGGTAACCTTTCAAAGGCAGTCCTTTCACAGCAGAGTTCATGGTGGAAGTGAGAGCCTGCCAAATACTATGCAACCTGTGTGCCTCTGGCCTTCCTGGCCAGTTAAAGAGGATGTAGTTACACTGATAGAGAGTTTCCCCCGGATGGGTGGCCCACCCACACTACTCTACTACCCATTTCCCTGAGCACCTCCTGTGTGTGATGCAAATGTCATCTTCTCCTCTAATGCTTATGAAACACCATGGCACAGGTAATATGTTCTCATCATGTAGCTGAAGAAAGTGTTCACGGTCATCAACCACCTTGAGGTTCTGAGCTGCCCAGTCTCTGCACTGGGGTGAAACTAGTCGATACTCATGAAGTGCCAGAAATGAGATGAAGAGGAGCTTGATTTCAGCAGAGTGAACAAGGAGGCTCAAGGATCAAGTTGCATTAGACCTTGACACTTGGAAGGATTTTTTTCTAAGATAGGCAAGTGAGGGAAGGAGAGAGAGTGGGCAGGGAGGCATCTTAGGGGCACCAGCAGCATGGAGAGGGCTCAAGGAAAGTTTAATGTCCACACAGAAATAGAGCATGGAGCTGTTTGCCTTGGGCCAGAGCTCCAGCACCATGTGGTTCTTGCCCTAGGCTCTGTGGCCCCTCACTGCCATGAGATGGAGCCTGAGAGGAAGAACCAGGGGTTCCTGCACCAGGAAAGGAGCTCAGCATGTGATGTGCTGGGGTTGCAAGTAAGGTGTTATACAGCAGATTCCATATTGAAAAAGAGAAGTTGAAGCCCCCTGGTGCAGCCGAATGTCAGGAAGAGCCTGACAAGTTGGCTCAAATCTTGATGTGCCTTGTGGAATCTGGACTTCACTCTGGGAAGACCATGGGAAGCTACTGAACATTCTTCAGAGGGAGACACATTAATAAACCAATTTTTTTTTCACCACCTAAAAGATTAAAGTAGTTGTAGCTTATGGGAGGGGAAGAGTTTAAGGTCGGGGTGAACAAATAAAATTTTATGGATTGGAACACTTGTTCACTGCTGGTAGGAATGCTCATTAGTATATCCATTGTGTTATTGGTATTGGTAATATTCAGGAAAGAACAGAACAAGAAGCAGAACCAATAGGATATATATGTATATAGAAAGAGATTTATTACAAGGAATTGGCTCATGTGATTGTGGAGACTGGCAAGTGTGGGCCAACAGGCTGGAGTCCCAGGAAAGCCAATGAAGTCAGAAGGCGGTCTGCTGATTTCCCTCTTGTATGGGGAAGCGAGTCTTTTTGCTCTATTCAAAATAATGAGTTTGTACCTTCAACTCATTAGATGAGGCCCACTCCCTCACTGTAGAAGGCAATCTGCTTACTCACAATTTACCAATTTAAATGTGAACGTCACCCAATACCACCCTACAAATTAACACATGAAATTTACTATTATGTCTATTTCAGAAAATGATATAGCATTAGCCAGTTAAGTAATCTCATATCCTATGACCTAATAATTTCACTCTGTTAAATATCCTAGGGTTTGCCCACATGTTGTAGAAATGCCCTGGAATGTTTATTGCAGTGGTGGTTGTAAGAGCCAAGAATGATGAATGAACGATAATTATTCTCACCAACAGGGACAAATCTTGGGAATATCTTATTGAAAGAAAAAAAGCACATTATAGAAAAACACGTAAGGTATTATTTCCTTCCTTTAAAGTTCAGAAACTTGCAAAATGAATAAAATGTGACTTATAGATATAAACATGTATGGTAAAACTATAAGGAAAAGCAGAGTTCTGAAACATGGACAGAAATTAGGAAGGGTCTTCAAAATTCACAGTCACAGGGTTATTCTTTTACAGGTGTTTTACTTGCCACTTCTCTCAAAACTAATGAAATTTCTTTCAAATCTATTGAATTTCTTATAAAAAACAATGGAAAGGGGCACTATTGTAATTTTTGGAGAGTTCAAAGATGATTATCTAAGTTAGAGAAGAGATCCTCATTCTGATTTGGCGTGGAGGTCAAGAAAAGGGGAAAATAATGTCTTCCCATTTTTGTGATCCAGGGACTGAAAAAATAATAGCTTAATTTTAAAAGATGGGATATGAGGAGACTGGGTTGGCTTGGAGGAGGTGGGGAAAAGTCCAATTTCAGATGCACTGAGTTGTAAAGTAGCTTTGACCCACCTACAGTTGAAATTATGGAATGACCAATGAGAAGAAAGGTCAGCATTGAAAATACCAATTCTGGAGTCACGTGGAGAAAAATGTGAACGAAGCAAGTACTAAAGTGGAACAGGAGCCGAAGGCTAAGGCCGTGGCTTAAAGGACTGGTGGCATCGAAGTAGAGAGGAGCATTCATGCTGAGAACAGAGCAGCTGGAGGGAGAAAATGGGTGGGGGGAGTTGCAGGATGCATGATGTGAGCACGAGACGTGTGTCACTGCCTCAGTTCACATGCATAGTACAGGGCAGTCTCCTGCCTGCACACACTGGGGTGCTTTGTGTTGGCCGTGTTGCAGTTTTCTCACTCGTGATCTTCTACCCTCTAACCCCCTTCTCTCGACCTGGGCACAGAGATGTTCCTTACTGTTTCCGTTTAAGGGTCTCATTCTCCCATGGGTTATGGAGGCTCCTTGGGTGTCACCTCCACGCTGTCTTAAAAGACTCTGCTTTTATTCCCTACAAAGCCGGGCATTCCGTGCTCAGGGCCTGGCAGCTGACAGCTCAGCTGCGATCACCTTGCACTCTCACATCAATGTTTCAGTGAATGACACTAGAGAGCAAAAGAGGTTCCTTTAATATTGGGGACCCCAGAATTCATGGCAGTGCCAAGAAATCCCATAATGGGAGAGATGCTACAGACCATGCTGGCCTATGTCCTGCTTGGGGCCCTTGGCCAACCTAGAATCGTCATCAATATGGGCTTTCCTCTGGCTACTTGTTTGTTTTCTAATGTTGGGGTGTTGTCAGGATTTTACCTAAAGCTGGAAAAGGGGAAGTGTCCCAGATCTGGTTTGTGTAAAGGTGTGTGCTGATGTATGGGAGCTGAACCCACTTGTCCTTACTCACTCATCAAGTCTTTATTGAGAACATACTATATTCAAGATAATGTCTGTGGTTGGAAACTAGAAAGATGTGGATCTCAGCTCTAAGTGGTATGCAGAGTATTAGGGGAGAGAAAAGCTGTGTACTACAAATTATATTTGAAGAGTAAATGCTGGGACTCCTGGGTGGCTCGGCAGTTGAGCACCTGCCTTCAGCTCAGGGTGTGATCCCAGGGTCCTAGGATGGAGTCCCGCATCAGACTCCCTGCATGGAGCCTGCTTCTCCCTCTGCCTGTGTCTCTGCTTCTCTCTGTGTGTCTCTCTTGAATAAATAAATAAAATCTTAAAAAAAATAAAAGTGATTGCTATTGTAGTTCAGAAAAAAGACAGTATTTACTTTTAACCAGGAGATTCAGGGAAGATTCCCCTCCCTGAAAAGGGGGAACTTGAAGTTAACTTTGAAGGAGGTAAGTCAGAATATTTAGACATGGAGATGGGTGGAGTGGATGTCAGAAAAATCGCTCCACTTGTTTATTTGTTTGCTTTTTTTAAAAAAAAAAAAAAGATTTATTTATTTCAAAGAAAAAAAGAGAGAAAGTGGGAGGAGAGACAGAGGGAGAGAAAGATCCTCCAGCAGACTTCCCACTGAGCATGGAGCCTAACGCAGGGCTTGATCTAATGACCCTGAGACCATGACCTGAACCCAAAGAAAGAGTTGGAGGCTCAACCAACTAAGCCCCCCAGGTGCCCCAGAATTACTTTAAATATTATCCAGAAAATTTTCTAAAGATGACTCCAACAACAACACCAGTAACAATAGCAATAACAGGCAGACCTTTCAAACTGAGCCAAAACAATTGGCTCTGATCAAGAATAAATGTGGTTTATTCTGGTTCACAGTCCATGGCTTAGTTTATCTCCACATGTTGACTTCATGCTTCAAAAGGCATAGGGCTCTAGATATATTATGTGATTATATTTTATAGTCTATCCTAAGATATTTTCACATTTTGATTTCAGCGTTTCTACCTCCCAAATTCAGAAGGCAGGAAGAAAACGTATAAAAATGGCATTCACTCGCTTGTCTATTAGTGACAGGTGCAAAGTGATGGAGGGAAGGCTTGGTCTGAAGGATGCTTTTGCCTGTCAGGAGATTCCAGACGGGGCTGAGAAGGCCACAGGAGGAGAGGCTTTATTGCTTTCTTGTGACAAGGGTCACCAATGCATGCCAGCATGTTTTGTCCTAGTGTGGACTGTGGGTTCTTTCCGCTTTGTCCATGATACGCATCTCTATCACTTTGAAGTTGTTTGTTTTTTAAGTGGGGTGGAGAAACAAACAAAAAAGTCTCAAATCTACTCTTTAAAGAATTAAGACATAAACTCTCTCTCAAGGTCCAATCTTACCATCTCAGAAAGAAGTCACCAAGGTTTTCTTGTATACATGTACACACACACACACACACACACACACCACATATATAAGAATAAAAAAATGTTTCTGTAAAAATGTTACATTTCAGCAGTTTTTCATTTAAGAAAGAAAAAAAAATAGATTAAATAGTCCCTATAGGAAATAGTCAACTGATGAAACAAATATTTTAGAGGCTTAGAGATCCCCCTCCTTAATAAAATAAAACAGAATATAGAGAAGCAGATGATAAAGAACGTTTTTAAGACTCTCGAAAGCAAGGTTATGGTCACTGAATTTCTCAAGGGTGAAATTAATGGGAATCTCAAAGTGGCATAGTTACCAGAACCCACACCAAGGTTGTTTTTATTGACTTGCTCTCCATTTGCTAAGCTGGGGAACAGCATGCTTGAGGGCACAAATCACCATGAGATTCAACTCTCAGGCTTTGGAGGAAGAGCTCTGTAATCAAAAATCAAAAAAGAGACAAAAAAACAGGCCAGGTGGGGGAAACCCAACCTCAAAAACAAGACAACACTGGATTGATATACATAATTAAATTCCACAGGGTAATAGCTGCTAACATTTAACACTCAGGCCCAGGTACATGTTTGGGTTTTGTGAGAGCAGTGTCCTGTTTGTACGTCTCAGTGCACAGAGGGCTGCACGTTAGCTACCCGTGTGCCCAGTCTTGAATACGTGTCCACCGGAGCAACATCCAGAAGAAGACTTTAACTCTAGACTTAATCAAAAATGTGCTCAGGCAATCCAGAGCAGGGGATGAAGCTGGTTGTGATCCTGGCAACTTACACAAACTCTACCCAATCTTGAGTAGATGTTTTCATTTCTAAGATGACCCTAGGGTTAGGGGTGGGTATTTGGCTGAATTTCCTGAAGGGAAGGAATGAGCTACAAGCTGAAGTTTATGAACAACTTTGCCCTGTGTCTCTTGAAGATTATTGTTATTATTTTGAGAAAGAGAGAGAGAGGAGAAAGAGCATGCAAGTAGGGGTGAGGGAGAGGGAGAGAGATTAAAAGAGAGATTAAATGTCAAGCAGGTGAGCCCCCCCCCCCCCCATATGAGGCTTGATTTCGTGACCCTGAGATCATGACTGAAGCGGAAATCAAGTCTGACACTTAACACCTGAGCCACCAAAAGTGTCCCATGGAGGATTTTATTAGTGTAGGCAAAGGCATCCTGTGCTCAGGTTTTCCTTTCTTTACCTTTCAGTGGTCAGGACAACTCACAACTCTTTCATCACTCTTCACTGCCACTACTGTGTCCCCAGCATGCAAGGCAGTGCTGACCGCAGCATCTGGAACATGTTTCCCCTTTGGGGTGGGTGCTGGCGGTGTGTGGGTGCTAGTGCAGGGTGGGACTGTGGCTTCATGTGTGAGTTAGAGCTGTCCAAGTGACTGGAACATGCTCAGCCCATGCAGGGCAGTCGAGATTCCTCCCCTAGACCATCTCAGCATCTGTATTTTTTTTTTAATTCCTCTTGTCGAAGGTTGAAAGCCTATGAAAGAAATCAAACCTCATTCTCTAGCACTTGCCCTCCGAAATTTCTCTAGGATTAGCAGGTAGGTGTCAGTGAGCCTTCAGATACTTTAGGGGAATTTGACCATTGATGAATCAGGGTATTTACTGACTGAGAGTACAATGATATTTTTACATCTTCTAAGATAAAAACATTGGGTTTTTAGATGTTTAAAAACAAACACAAACGAAAATCAGTACAGGAAGAGAGGAAGAAAAGTAAAGCTCTGAGCTGGTTGCAGGCTTGGGCTCCTGTCTTTCCCTTTGAACTAATGCCGTCCTGTGCCCGTTTATTTAGCGTTGATAAAAGAAGACTTGGTTTCTAAGCTATGCTTTTCGTTGCTGGTTTTGTTTTTGTTTGGTTTTATAGGAACTAGAGGTTGCAAGCAGGATGGCTTTCCCTCTCCTCTAAGAAAATTTGTGAAGACATTTAAGATTTTGAAACCATTAAGAATTTGAAGACTATCAAGTCAATCCTTCAGGGATCAATGGGAAATTATTCCCCCAGGCAACATCTCTTCTATGTATTCCACCATAGTTTTAATTAAATAACTCCGCTGATGGGGCTTCTGGCACTTCCCTTGAGAGATTATTCACAATCCAATAAATCTCAATGTGAGAAAATTTTCCCTGACTTCAGCTATTTAACCACAACTCACATTTAAAAAAGTCTTCGCCACAATCTGCCCAGAGGGAAAGGCCCCAGTTCCACTGAAGATTCATACAAAAAGCTTTCTGAGAACAGAGCTCCGATATGCAATATTCACATTTAATAGCACTGTAAATAGCTTACAGGCGTCATACCTGCCGATTGTAGTGGGGTGATGATTGTGGCCAATAGGAATGAAGTCTAGGCATGAATTCTGTGAGCATTTATGTGCGCCATTTAACTAGCAGAATACTTAAGAAACGTAACATTCTCATTTCACAGACCAGCTCTTAAGAACATATTTGTCCCCTTTCTTGGCAGGCGACATGAAATGCTATATGCTACCAAAATTGACATTTCCAGAATAGTTTAGCGAAGGAGCGTGTGTGTGTGTGTGTGTGTGTGTGTGTGTGTGTGTGTGTGTGTGTGTTCTCTGCATATAGGATAGCTTCCTTCCTGACATAGAAAGAACTCAAACCTTCAGAAAGTTTTAGGTCATCCACCTAATTAATTCCACTAATGGATAGAGTACAGTTATTTCTCTTTATAAACTGGATGCTACAATTGGAAGGGTACCACTTTTCATCTGAGAAATAATCAAGGAATTCAGCTACTGTTTCTGAGACAGAGCTTGGTAACATTAGAGTATGTCCCCAAATAAGACAATTATCTCTGTCCCATTGGCTTATGATGTCATGTGTCTCAAAATATCTTTTTGATCTATAAGAAACACAGTTACTCATTTAAGTAAGTGACTAATTATAAATAAAGAACATTTATTTAACGGTTAAATTATGTCCCTTCTTCCTTCTATTTTTCTCAAATCCTAGAAATGGTTCCTAAAAGAATAAACATCAAATAAGATGGAAAAATTTGTAGTTACTGGCATTGTGTTTGTTTGAGCTAATATGGTTTTTGAATTTTTATTCTTAACACCAGTCTAATTATTATGTTTTCAGTGAAAATAACAGAATATGCCAAAGGGCATATTATTAAAATGTGTTGCTCAAATGACACTGTGAGGTTTTAAAAAAATGGAAGACTGGGCAGTCCAGGTAGCTCAGTGGTTTAGCGCTGCCTTCAGCCCAGGGCGTGATCCTGGAGACCCAGGATCAAATCCCTCGTCGGGCTCCCGGCACGGAGCTTGCTTCTCCCTCTACCTGTGTCTCTGCCTTTCTTCTCTCCGTGCCTCTCATGAATAAATAAATAAAATCTTTTTTTTTTAATGGAAGACTAAGAAATAGACAAGTGAAAGGATCCTGTAGTTCTGACATCAAGCAGGGACGCCGCCAGTGGTGTGCAATCAACCAATGAAATCTTCCCAAAATATCTGTTCCTAAGTTACAAATAAATCCCGCCCCCACCTCAAGTTTCTTCCCACTGCCTTTCTTTTTCATTCAATAAATATTTATTGAATGTCTACTGTATGCTAGGGGCTGTGTGCAATTGAGGGTACAGAGGGAAAATGTTCCAGTTCTGATCTCAAGCTCGAGTCTCATTTAGAATGCCATTCAGTGCTTCCTATAATGCAGGTGTATAGGGCAGGTGTTGGGGGTGATGGATGCTGGTGGTGGTGGAATGTGTGTTGGAAAAATGGTAGCTGAGAGGAGAGGGGGGTCATTCAGGGAGCTTCAGAGAGCAAAAGATGCCGGGCTTACTCATGAGGGAAGATTAGAAACTTCTCTGTTGAAGAATGGTTGTGCTGTTGGCAGGATAGCATCCCTGCTTAGGGGAAATCGTGCTAATGGCTCCATGCAAAAGTGAGGCTGGCGTGCTAGGGAATGGCAGGATGCTTAGTAAAGTGGGAGTGTAAATTAGTTGAAGTGGGTAGTGGAGCCAGGTGATGCATTAGGAGGGGTAGACAGAATTTGATGTGCTATCAGCAGGAGCTCCAGATTGTTGCTCTGAAGGGGTGGGGGCAGTTTTCAGAACACTTGACTTGGAATTACATTTGCCTAACAAGACCACATTGTTTACTTAGGTTGCATTTTCTTTGCAGTGGGATGGGGTGGGAGCTCAAGTCCCCTAGTTGCATCTTTGTGGCACTGCCGACACCATTTTCAGGTGTTTTGACTTTATTCTTTAGGTAATGGGGAACCCTTAGGAATTTTGAATAGGTGAATGGTTTGCAGTTTAGCAAGAGTACTCAGATGGAGTTCACAAAGGAGCCTGGAAGAAAGTAGAAGAGGGACTAGTAAGGAGGCTGTTAAGGGCTGAGTTGTGTCCCCCCGGATTCTTATGTTGAAGTCTGGACTCCAGGGCCTCAGAATGTGGCTATGTTTGGAAATAGGTTTTCAAAGAGGTTAAAATGAGTTAAAATGAAGTCATTTGAGTGGGCCCTAATCCAACGTGACCAATATCCTTGGAAGAAGAAGAAATTAGAATAGAGACACAAACAGGGGCAAGAACACATGAAGACACAGGAAGAGGACAGCCAATGCAGGCCGAGGAGAGGGGCCGCACCGAATCAAGCCTGCTGCCGTCTTGGTGTTGGGCTTCCAGATGTATGCTGCTGAAGCCCCCCAGTCTGTGGTCTGTGGTTATGGCAGCCTGATCAAACTGATGCAGAGGCTGTAGTAATAGGCCAGAGAAAACAGGAAGTAGAGTTAAACTAAGGCAGGGTAATTGGGGATGAAGCAGAGGGAGGGTATTCTTCCTACATTGTCATTATTCTTGTTCCTTCCCTACCAGAGATTCAGAATTTATATTAAAAAACTACTATGGTTGCCAGGACTTGGGCTCAGAAATTGCTGGAGCATTGTTCCCCTTGCTTACTTGGTTTATTAGGATTTTGTTCATTAGCCATTCCTGGTTCTTGCTGTCATTCTACATTAATTCGTTCTTTTCGGCACACCCTTCTCATCCCCAGAATTGGTACACATTGTTGTTTTATCATGTGTCTGATACTCTGATGTCTAAGTGGCTCTATGTCTACAATCTGTTTTTTCTCCTGCTGCCTATTATCCATCTCATTTCTTTACATCCTTATGCTCTTGGTTAGTTTTGCGGGTGTGCTGCTCATTAGCTCTTTATAAAGCATTTCTAGGAGTTCTCTGAGACTAGAATGAAGAGCCTTTATTCATAGAAGAGTAAAGTCCTGGTGTCAGAGTAGCAGTTGGTTAGGTTCTAACAGGGTATGTGCAGGTCAGCAATGAGGAAGTCGTGGCCAGCTGGGGGTCAGAGGCCTGTCCTGGCAGCAAACTAGACACGCCCAAATGAGGATCACACCAGACAGGCCCAAATGGGGCAGATGTCATGATATGAGCCCTCTGACCAAATTAGGAAGAAAAAGTGAAATACCCTGCTTCAGTAATGAATATACTGCCTTCTAGTTAGGAACTCAATAAAAGATAGAAACCCAGCCCCCAGGGCACACAGCTCCCTCTCTCTCCTATGCTCACCTACTCTCATATCTTGAGAATATACTTTTCGCTTTAGTGAACTTTCCTGCTTGTGATCCTCATCTGCTAGCTGTGTGTCTATCGTTGAATTCTCTTTCATGACAGGACCAAGATTCCTTTGAGTCTGGCTGGGTTGAGGCTCCAGGGCCCAGGGTCTCCCCAGGTCACCTGACAACACTGGGCTACTTTAAATATAGGTTTTTGGAGCACTCATGCTATAGGAATTAGGACTGTAGATCCACATGAGAACTGACTTGCGTGTACAGCTCTACTCTAGGATTTTTCCTTCTCTCTCTCTCTCTCTCTCTCTCTCTCTCTCTCTCTCTCTCGTCTCCTAGAGATTCAGGCAAGGTCAGGTTTACTTTCAGTCCATTTGTACCATGAAGTTATACCCCTTGCACATCTCAACAGGAGGAGGCTCTTCTCTTTAGTTCCCCACCTCAGGTAGACCCTGCATGTCAACACCCATTTAATTGTGTCATGTGAGGCTCAAACCAGAGTTCAAGTTTGCTTAGGTTGGTACAGTATGCCTAGGGCAAAGTGGCTTGCTTCCATGTTCTTATTTCTCACTTAGATTTTCCCTCTTGATTTCTATATTGTCAGGTAATTGATGCTTTTAATTTTTTTAAAGGTTTATTTATTTATTTATTCATGAGACAGAGAGAGAGGGGGTCAGAGACATAGGCAGAGGGAGAAGCAGCCTCCTCACAGGGAACCTGATGCAGGACTTGATCTCCAGACCCCAGGATCACACACTGAGCTGAAGGCAGATGCTCAATCACTGAGCCACCCAGGCATCCCGATGCTTTTAATATTCTTAAAATAGTTTATCCTACATATTTAGTTGTTTTGAAGAGGAATTTTAGTGCTAATAACAGAACCTGATGTTTTACTAGAAATGTTAGTGTCCACATTTCTAAAATATAAATGCAATCCCTCCCATCACCAAATCTGTTCTACTCTCAGTCTCCCATTTGAGTCAATACTCTCACTTCTCCAAAACGTTAAGAGTCATCCTTTATAGCTTATTTTCTCTCATCTTCACATCTAAGTGGCTAGACTCTCAAAATAAATGTCTCATCTATGTATATCAGCCTGTACTATAAACTACTATCTCTAACCTCTGTGTACTTTTTTTTTTTTTGAAAAATGATTCATCATCTAGATGCTTTTACCTGAAAGTCTGATCTGAGTAACATAGCCCATCATGTTCCCAGAAATACGGCATCTGATACCCTAGTTTTTGGACTCTCTTCTGGACCTGGTAGGACTATGTTTTCAGTTGTCTGGTGCTCTAAGTATGGGTAAGAGATGCCTGACCTCCTTCATTCTTGATTACCTCCAGATGAGGCATGCAGTTCTTCTCAGACTCCACAGGTTTCTGGGAATTAGCTCAGACAATAGATTATAGAGCAGAAGAGTTGAGAAATGATAGGATTTCATGATAGTCTTAGTGTTGGGTATCAAGTAGAAGGAAGATTCAAGAATGGTACCAGGTTTTTACTTGGGATCCTGGGTAGAGAGTGGTATCATTCACTGAATGGGGTAGTATGAGGTGAGAAAATGGTCTGGAGTAGGGTGGAGAGGTTTGGTTCCAGACATCAAGAAGCTAGTAGGCAGGAGGGTTTTTGAGTCAGAACCCAAGAGAGCAATTGGGTTGGAGATGTAAATATGGTGAAGGCATGGGCATGCATGAGCCTATACAGTGACCTCTGGCTAATGATCTTTTACATAAATGACTAGTGATTACTGAATGTTTGTTCCTTGGCAGCTCGGGGCAGGGTTCGAAAGGCTTTACATGAATTATTCCATTTAATCCTCACAATACCCCTAACAAGTACATAGTGATATTAAGATAGAATTATAAAAATAAGTTAAAACAGAAAGTGAAGGACAAACTCTGGTGAGTGTAAGAAGACAAAGCTCTTAGCACATAAGGGTGACCTGCTAAAACAATGTAATGTGTACATAGACAGATGAAAGGGATGATCTTAGATGCAGAGATGCTTCACCATCCACACTCGAGACCCATCCCATTTGACCAGTTTTTCTGGAAATTGAAAATGCTCATTAATGTCTGGAGGGACTGTCAATTTGACCTGAATTCTCTGCTCAGCAGCATTTTCTAGGCTGGGTAGCAGTTGCCTTTTGGAATGAATGCATTCCTGAATTTCTCGCAGTCCTCGCTATTCCCTATTATTATACCTACTGGGTTCAGAAATTTCTGTTACCTTGCTGGGCCCTGCAAATTTGCAACCCTCATCTACTCAATTACTCCCTAGTTCTGTTAAAATTTGATTCAGAGCCTTCTAAGATTGGTCCTTGCATACATTCTGAACTTGTCCCTGTTGTGCTCAAGATTGCAAATCTGAGAAACCACCGAGGAGCCGACACCCATGCAAACACATGAGGGTTTATTTACAGGCTCGAGCTTGGGTCCAAGTATACCCAACACAGCAGAGCAGGGACTTGGACCCCGAGGTGGGTTCCAGCTTAGTTTTAAGGGCTGGTCTAAGGGACCTCCAGAAGGGAGGCGGGATTTCTCAAGTTCTGTTCTCATTCTGATATGAGACTTTCTGCCACGGGCATTGAGCTCTGTTCTTATTCTAATATGGGACTTTCTGCCCCTGGCTTGGGCTCTGTTCTCCTTCTAATATGGGGCTTTCTAGGACCTTAAGCTGTAAGCTGTTTTCTTCCTGTAACTGAAGTAATGTAAATTTCAGCTCTTATTCACAGGGGCCTGGGATGGCTGTACTTGTGCTGAACTTAAGGTGGGATGGCCTTAATTTTCTTGGCCTCCACATTTCCCCCTCTCAGAGAAACCTAAGGAAGGACCCAATCATGGGTCCAGGTTGCTCTCAGAGTGAGCCAGGGGGAATGATTAAACCAGGATTTGAACCAACCTTGTTGCTGTTCTCGCTCCCATTTACATTCCAGCGTAGAAGCAACATCCTATGTTTAAGGCAGCACATGACCCCCCCCCCCTTTGTTGTAAGAAGACTAAGTCTAATCCCCTTCTATTTTGAAGGACAACCTCAGACTAGGGAGTCTTGGAGGTGGGAAATAAGTGAGAACAGCGCAGTCTTAGCTTTAGGGGATTGTCCTTGTCTGGTTGGCTTTTCCATTCTGGAACAAAGTCCTTGAGAACAGCGTATGGGTCAGCTGGCCAGACGTGGGTGTAGTGGACCCAGGGAGTAATCCCGTCGACCTTGAGAGCGGTGGGAGTGGTCAGGATCAGATGTAGGGTCCCTTCCAGCGAGGTTGAAGTGTCTGGTGTTGGTATCTCCGCACGTACACCCAGTCACCTGGCCGATATTGATGGGGTCCAGGGGTGGCCCAGTCTCATAGAGGGCCCTCAGCTTAGGCCACACCTGTTCATGGATTCGTTGTAACATTTGAAGGGAGAAAAGAAGTTGGTTATCATCAAATTCAGCAAGCACCTCAGGTTTTAAATTGGGGATAATAGGTGGAGGAAGACCGAACATGATCTCGTAGGGGATCAGTCCCATCTTATATGCAGAGTTCCTCACCCTATATAGGACGACAGGGAGGAGAGTCGCCCAGTCCCCGCCAGTCTCCAGGGCTAATTTAGTTAAGGTCTCCTTTAATGTTCTGTTCATCCTCTCTACCTGTCCTGAGCTTTGGGGCCTATATGCACAATGTAATTTCCAATCTGCCCCAAGTACTAGTGCCACTCCCTGTGCTACCTTAGAGACGAATCCTGGGCCTTTGTCTTATCCAATTTTAACGGGAAAATCATACCTCGGTAAGATGTCTTCCAGCAGTTTCTTGGTCACGGTCTGTGCTGTTTCATGTTTTGTGGGAAATGCCTCTGTCCATCCTGAAAAAGTATCTACAAACACTACTAAATACCTGTATCCGTATTTTCCAGGTTTTACCTTGGTGAAGTCCACTTCCCTGTAGGCTCCTGGGCGGTCCCCCCAGAGCAAGGTACCCGGGTTAGATCCATGGGCGGTGGCATTAGTTAACTGGCATGCATGGCAGCTTGACACAATCTGCTCGATTTTTGCTTGAGAGTCTTTAATAGCTATCTTTGCATGTCATATGAGGTCTTCCATCTTCCTTGTTCCCATATGAATACTCTGATGCATTTTGGATAGGACTCGCCATCCTAGTTCCTCTGGCAGGATGATGCTGGAGTCTGCGGCCCTCTACCAGCCACACAAGCACTGGGTCATAGGCAAGTGTTTGATCCAGTGTAAATCAGCCTCAGTATAGTTGGGGGTGTCAGGCAGGGTCCGTGCCCCCAATCGGGTCTCTGTTTCCATGGTTACGGCTGCCCCCACGTATCTTATTCCTTCTCAGACGAAACTGCTGCTGTCCGTATACCAGGTGGCGTCTGTGTTCTGCAGTGGCTGGTCCTGGAGATCTCTGATTCCACGCACCTGTCCCTGAGGTCAGCTTCTTGAGGTGCCTCCGTCTTTCCTGTGGGTTGTCCATGGTTGTCGCCAGCAGGATCTTGGCCAGGTTTCGGGTCTGCCGGTCACTTAGTTTGGTTTGCTGTTCTTCTGGACTTTTTTTTATTATTATAGACTCTTGTGCTACTATTACTAAGTCCTGCAAGCTCTTCTCTCCTAGTATCTCTACTCTTTGCAATTTCTTTTTAATGTCCGGAGCTGCCTCGTTAACAAAAGCCATGATAATTGCGGCCTTTGTTTCCGGGGCTTCTGGGTTCAAAGGGGTGTACTGCCTAAAAGCCTCTATGACTGGACTCTGCTGGACTCTCGTCCTTACCCTGTCTTACATCATACACCTTGGCCAGATTTGGGAGGCTTGCGTGGCCGCCTGGAGACCTGCCATTAGAGTCTGACGGTGGACCCAGAGTCTCTTCTTACCTTCAGCCGAGTTGTGCACTTTGGGGGGTAAAAAGGATTTTAGCCAAGGAGGGGAATTCTCGATCATGTCCTGCCAGGCCAGGATGTTGGGCACCTGGTCAGGGTGGCCGTCCGGTTCATCCCTGAAGATCACGGCCTTAACCTGTAAGATAGTAGGTAGGTGGAAAGTTCCTTCTTGGGGCCATCCACGTCAAAGGGTGGCCATTCTGATATGCAATAAATTTGAAATCTCCCTCTCCTTATGTAAACAGTTATGACAGTTAACAAAGACACAGTAACACAGACAAATGCGCAAACAGTTAACAAGGACATAGTAACACAGACAAACGTTCCAATGCGGCCACAGAGACAAAACAGAAAGTAACCTGAAGGGCTGGCAGTCGGCCCCCCTTACAGACGAGGACCCCTGTCCTCCTTACAGATGAGGACCCTGTCCTCCAGGTGGGGGCAAGGGACGTCTCCTCAAGACCCCTGGTCGACGGCCCGCCAGCACGTCCACCTAAGCCAACGCCGACCCAATACAGATTGGCATTCCTACAGGTAAAAGTACAGTTTAGAGCTCTCAGAAAATATGTGTGCAAAAGGTGGAAAAAGTTGAGTGCACTCACCACGCATGGGACCCTCCGGATGGGGTCCTGGGGATCTCTCGGATCCCGGGCGAGCCCCCAAAAGTTGTGCCGAGATTGCGAATCCCAGAAACCACCAAGGAGCGGACACCAATGCAAACACACGAGAGTTTATTAACAAGCTCGAGCTTGGGTCCAAGTTTACCTGACACAGCGGAGCAGGGACTTGGACCCCGAGGTGGGTTTCAGCTTAGTTTTAAGGGCTCGTCTAGGGGACCTCCAGAAGGGGGGGAAGGATTTCTCAAGTTCTGTTTACATTCTGATATGGTGCGTTCAAGGGCATTGAGCTCTGTTCTCATTCTGATATGGGACTTTCTGCCCCTGGCTTGGGCTCTGTTCTCATTCTAATATGGGGCTTTCTAGGACCTTAAGCGTAAGCTGTTTTCTTCCTGTAACTAAAGTAAGGTAAAGTTCACCTCTTATTCACAGGGGCCTGGGATGGCTGTACTTGTGCTAATGCTGAACTTAAAGTGGAATGACCTTAATTTTCTCAGCCTCCACAGTCCCTTTGTGTATTCTTCTTCCAGCCAAACTGGGTTAAGTCTTAATTCCTTGAGCATCTTCCATAATCCTGAATTCAGTGTCTTTTCTTGTGCCTTTTCCTCCCTTAAATACCCTTTTCACTCCACATACTACTTAACCTTCATTCAAGGGGAGCTAAAGAAACCTTGCTGGGTTTTTAAAATGAGAAACAATGTCTTTTTTCCTGTCGCCCACATGTTGTTAGTGGCTACTTTTAATTAAACATATGTTGTTTTTCTTACATTTCACCTGGTGGTTACCATTTCAGTTTCTTCCTGACAATCCCTCCCGCCTCGCCTCCAGAACCTTCACTTGAAGGCAGGTCATATCCCATTACCCTCTCCATGATCTCAACAATACTCTGTATTTAGGAGACTTGGCTCAATAAAACAACCAAAGAATAGTGGTGAAGAGAGGAAAGTGATATTTTCATAGAAAATCACCAGCATTAACTAATCAGTGCGTGGAAAGCTGCTAATTCCAGATACAATTAATGGAACAGAACAACGTCTTATGGAGTACCTTCTAGGACGTGTAAAGTACTTTCCTGAGTGGTAACAGATTTTTAGCCCATCATATGTAAAACATTGCTTGAAGTATTTTTCAGGGTAGATTTATTTCTCTAGATAGCTTAATTATTTGTACTTAACTTTATTCTAAAAAATAAATGTATTGGGATTTTTTTTTCTCCTCCTAACTATACTCTTCCCATGGGGTATTCATTGAACTATACCTATCACTTTTCCTCTTATTTTGTAGCTTACTGAGATACCTTGGGAATTGATCCTCCTAGTTTGTTACTCTGTCACCCAGAATGGTGTCTAGTCATTTGCACGATTTTGTTGCAAATATCTATTAGCCCATTACTTGTGAATATATTGAATTTACTGAATCCATGTTCATGGAAGCATTATTCACAATAGCCCAAAGGTGGATACAACTCAGGCTTGAGGAATGAATGGATAAACAAGATGTATATGCACACACTGGAACAGTATCCAGCCTGCAAAAGTAAGGAAACTCTTACATTTTACAACATGGGTGAACCTTGAGGATATTATTCTAAAGTGAAATAAGCCAGTCAGAGAAGTACAAACACTGCACAGTTCCTTTTATATGAGGTACTGAGAGTCATCAAGGTCATTTTTCAAAAAAAAAGTAGGGATCCTCGGGTGGCTCAGCAGTTTGGTGCCCGCCTTCAGCCCAGGGCATGATCCTGGAGTCCCGGGATCAATTCCTGCATCGAGCTCCCTGCATGGAGCCTGCTTCTCCCTCTGCCTGTGTCTCTGCCTCTCTCTCTCTCTCTCTCTGTGTCTCTCATGAATGAATAAATAAAATCTTAAAAAAAAAAGAGAAAGTAGAATAATAGTTGTTGGGGTGGGGGGAGAAATGGAGAATTACTTGAAGGGGATGGAGTTTCGGTTTTGCAAGATGATAAGAATTTGGAGACTTGTTGCACAATTATACGCATGGGCTTAATATTACCAAAGTGCACACTTGAATATGGTGAAGACGGTAAATATAACATTATGTATGTTTTGCCAAATTAAAGATTTTACATTTATATATATATATATATATATATATATATATAAAAAACAGTGAGTTTAGTAACAGGATTAATTCAAGAGAGATTTCACTGTAAACAGTTTTCTATTTAGAGAAATTCCTATTGATATATCTCCATGGCAGTAAGTATAGGGATGGATTTGTTGACAGAGAAGTTTGAGTCCTGGTTCTGTCCTTCTAAGCAGTCTTGTGCTGTGTGGAAAGTCCCTTCATCTTTTTGAGTTTCAGTTTACTCATATATGGAGTGGGAATAATAGTAAGCAACTTATGGGATGGCTTGAGACTAAATGAGGTAATGCACACAAGGGCCTACATGGGTTCCTAGCACATGGCAGGTACTCAGGACATAGTGGTTCCACTGAGTCCCCTTTTCACCTTCCCTAAGGGATTGGATATTCTCATTCAGTGTACACCTTTAGGAGTATTTCCATAAACACATGTTAAGCAGTTACCATTTGCCTGGCCCCCAATTAGCAACTGATGGGTGAGGTGATGTAGCTCCTGCCCACATCTCTGTCACACACTAGTAGTGGAGAAAAGTAGATGGTATATCACTATATGAAAAATGCTCTGATGGGCATAACTGCCCAATGGGGGGCTATTGGAGCCCATAGGATGACCATTGTCATTCCTCATTGTTTGACTTGGGGAGGTGGGGGGTTGGAGGAGGACCCGGAGTTGGTCCCAGGGATAGGGTAGGTGTGTCCTCTGCAGCAGGAACAGCATGTGCAAAGGTCCAGAGTAAAGAGTGCATGGGGAGATCCAGAATGGGAGCCCATTTTCCTGACATGTAGGATACAACAGATAAAAGTGGGGGAAAAAAGGCAAGCAGGGGCCAAACTCGAACTAGTTTTTCTCCAGGGACTGAGACGATATTGGCAAGTTTGTTAGGAGGGAAAGATCAGATTGACTGCTCAAGGAGAGGCTGGAGGGAGGGAGGCTGGCTTGGAGGCTATTTTGCTAATTAACAGAGGTGAACTGTCACTGGACTAGGAGGGGGCAGTGGGGAGAGGGAGCACGGGTTTGAGAAGGGAGGACTGACAAGATCTGGCAACTGATTGGGTGAGTGGGTAAGGGAGGAAAAATCAAGAATGACACTGGTTTCTGAAGAGTGGGGAGAACGAGGAGCCACTTTGGAGAAGGGAGTATGGCTTTGGGGTATCTGACTAGGAAGTGAAGAAAGGAATATTGAACATCTAAATAAGTTGTGTGCATTTGTTCTCCTTCACCACAAGATGCATCCACTCAGGAGACTCTGGGGGGTGAGTGAAGTGTTGCTTTTCTTTGCGGAGATGAGGCAGTAAGTACCCATCCTGCTTTACGCTTGGCTCTGCAGCAGGTGCTATGTCAGCGCACGCTCCCAGTTTTCTATCCAGGAGTTAGTCTCAGTGGCTCTAATTGCTTGACCACAACTAGGGGTTGCACAGTGTCGCAGCCTTTTGCAAACACCAGAGGCACATGTTGCAGAGCAGCTGTACAGGTTCTCTGTGCTTGATGATGTCACTCTGTCCACCAAGCCTGGTTACGTACTCATCGTTTCTTTACAGTCACATTTTACCTATCTGTTCTAATAGAAACATTTGGAAATTCCCTCACAGTTTCATAAAGATAGAGCCAAATAAATTCTTAAGTGTCCTTGTCATTCCGTTTTTATTCTAACACTTTTGTTGTGTGTGCTGTTGTCAAATGCCATAAGTTTCTCTCTCACTTTCTCTCTTTGATGGTGTTAAAAACTTTTCAGCTATTTATTTTGGAGTCTTTTGCAAGGTGTTTTTCAAATACTCTTTTGGCCTAGTTACTTATTTGTACCTCTGGGCTTTCTCATTCTCCCCAGCTGAATGATCCTTTGTTTTTTGGCAATACCTTCATCCTACTCTGGCCCTTTGACTTTGCCCCTGTAGCCATGAGGGCTTTTATTTCAAGCACCTAGCTCTTTAGATCTGCAGCATATATTTTCCCTGGACTTTTCAAAAAGGTGTTTTTCAGATGGGGTTTCTTTTGGGATTTTTACCTTTTCAACTCTATCTTTTATTTTTTTTAACCAGAATATTTGCATTTCATTATCGTTTTCCATTTGTAATTATGCAAGATTTCCAATGATTTTTTTTGACTTTGCCTTTCTAGTTAGAATCGCCTTTAGTCATTTTGAACATGAAAGGTGCCTCAGAGTACATAACATACATGTCTGTGCCATTCCATGATGCGATAATTTCAACATATTTTTATTTCTTGTGGATTCAAAGAAACAGTTGCATGTGCAATCCAAATGTAGTAGGTCCACAGCTTTCTCAGAGAGTGAGGCGAGATTGAGTACAGACATATCTAAGGAGTCCACTGGTGTGATTTTTCATTCTGCTCTATTTTGCGTGATGTTTCCCTCTTAGCTTTATAGCATTTGCTAGAAGGTCTGCAGAACAACCCAAAAAGCTTGTGTCCACCTTGTAAAGATTTGAAGTGTCTATATCAGTTGTGTATTTAGACATGATTTCTGTGTATGCCATCCTTCATAAATGATAACATATCTATCCTCTAGCAACATTGTTTTTTTAGTCTGAAGGCACAATACTCCATTGATTTTTATTGATCAGTCTCTTTCCACCCCGACTCAGATGTGTCACTTATATCAAGCTTGTCACCTTCCTGCAAGTTTTCCATCAGTCTATTTAATTTCTTCGGCCTCCGGGGTTTGTGGAGGTAGCACTTACAGATTTGTATTGGTCAGTTCCCAGATAAGGAGTGTGATGGAGACTTCACTAACAGCACATTTTGAAAAGGGCCATAGCTGATAGGGCAAGGTGGACAAAACAGAGAGGCACTTTGAGCAGCTGCTGCAGAGAGGCTTGAGCCCTCATGTCGGGCGGGGTTCTAACCAGTCAGAACTGCAGTCCTCCTGGGCTTACCTGTCCTGTCTCCTCCAGCCTCATCTTCTGCAGCCAGACCCCCCTCTCCACTATGCAGCATCTTGCTCTCTCATTACCATTTCCTCTTCAGGGCCTCTATGTCTAATGCTTGCTCTCATCACTTTAAATCTGGGGGGCACAGGGAGGGTTCTGGGTGGCTCAGTGGTTGAGCATCTGCCTTTGGCTCAGGTTGTGATCCTGTGGTCCTGGGTCAAGTCCTACATCAGGCTCCCTGCAGGGCCCCTGCTTCTCCCTCTGCTTGTGTCTCTGCCTCTCTCTGTGTCTCTCATGAATAAAAAATAAAATCTTAAAAAAAAAAAAAAAAAAAAACCTGTGTGGGGATGGATTGGGTGGGCTGTGAGGGACTCGGTTCCCAGGAGTTTGTCTTCAGCACTGCATGTCCTCAAGCACTGCAGACCCCTCCTGGGTCTGTTTCCTGGCTTTCTGGGATTAGTTGGAGAGATGAGCATCGGATTCTGTTGAAGTCCAGCATTTCTAAATCAGATCTTGGGTACTTTAACATGAATTGTTCCTTTTACCCTAGTCTGCGTTTAGTAAGGCCCTTCTTGGCACTGAGATTATTTCTCAGCCCTTGTTACATTTGTACTCTGTGTTGAAAAATAAAATGTATCCTCCTTACTGAGAACAGACTAACCATTTTTACAATAGTAGCTTTGCTGTATTTCCACTGCTCTTATAAAAACCTCTGGAAAAAAAAAAAAACTCTGAACATTTATTTTTCCAGCTTTGTATATACCTTAGTGCTCCAGTTGGTAAGTAATAACCGGTCATTTATTATGGGGGAATTTCTTACGTTTGGTATAATTGGTAGTAATGGGTAATAAAAACTGAGGATTCTCAGTACTCCCTTAGGTATAGTTATGCAAAGATAGAAATAGGATCTTGTTTTTAATCTCGCATGCACACGTACACACTGACACACACGCCACCCAAACCGTATTAAAACAAAAAACCTGGAGAAAAGAAGTCTCTTGGGTAATGAGAGAATAATTGAGAATATCATGGAAGCGAATTATGCCAAATAGCACTGGATAAGGTTTGGAGTGTGTAAGCCATATGACATTTGTGTCTTTAACTTTGATTGACAGTTACTTAAGTTTATTGCTGAGCAGCCAAGTCATGTCAGGTCATAGTCAAAAGATGAGGGAAAGTGACGAAGGCTTCACAAGTCTCCCCACCAGGCACATGTTATATCTGATGAGCACATGGTGGCTCGGCCTGGAGGAGGGGCTGCTGGCTTGTTGAGGACATGGGGTTGAGAAGGTAAAAGGATTGGTGTCCTCTTATATGATATAATGAGAAGCCACTCCTGTCCTGGAAATGCTCACAATCTAATGGCACAACAAGATGTGTTGACTCCTCACAGAGATGTCCAGCGAGGAGAATGACAAGGTGAAAACTAGCTTTGCGGCCAAGTTGAAGAAGGCTTCACAGACAGCCTGGCTTCACAGGCTACCATCACCTTCATGGAGGCCTTCAGGGTGCATATGAGTCTTAGGGATTCCAGCAGACAGAACAGCCTGCGTGAAGACATGGAGGAGTGGCCTTTAGCGGGGAACGCATGGACCTCAGGTGGCCTGGTGAGGATGGGGACTACAGGTCATGGGCAGACATGATGATGGGGTGATGAGGGCAGAGGGAGAAGTTGCAGCAGTGGTGTTGGCACAGGGCACTCTGGAGTGCCAGCTCTGGAGCTGGAGGGGTTGAAACTGTAGGTCTGTGAGCACAGAGGGTCATGACCGGATTTACAGCTGGGAAAGATTGCTCTCCCCGAGGAGAGATGGACGTAAATTCCCATAGTCTCAGCCTGAAAAACAAATGCATTTGAAGACAGTGTTGACTGAGTGTATGTAGATGGAGGAAGCACAAGTGCACACGGCTGATTCACACTGTGCAAGCTGGATTACATTTTTATTTAAAGGGTTCCAGAATTAGTAGCTTGGAGTTGTTGACGTAGCAGCAGTGAGGTGCTCTCTGGTGTATAGTGGGCCTTTGGTTCTTTGGTTCAAAAACTGAATCAAATTTCTGGGTTCAAATACTGACTCTACTTCCACTAGCTATGACCTTTGTTACCATAGCTTTAAAATGAGAACAGTGATAGTGTCTACAGTATAGGGTAGTTTTGAGATTCAGTGACATGTTCTCTGGAATGTGTTTGTCACATCTCATGTCAAACCCTAAGCACCTCATATGTATTAAATATTATCATTATTGATTGGCCAAAATAACCATATAAATAAGAATGTACTAAAGTGGTTTTCTTTTGAAGAATGATGAGTGGTTGGGCAGCCCGGGTGGCTCAGCGGTTTAGCACCTGCCTTCAACCCAGGGTGTGATCCTAGAGACCCGGGATGGAGTACCACGTCGGGCTCCCTGCATGGAGCCTGCTTCTCCCTTGACCTGTGTCTCTGCCTCTCTCTCTCTGTGTGTGTCTCTCATGAATATATAAATAAAATCTTAAAAAAAATGAGTGGTACTATACATATATGTGTGTGTGTATATATATGTATGTATATATATATATATATATATATACAGAAAGAGAGAGAGAGACATATACACAAAGAAATACAGGGGATATATCTTTCAAGAAAGTAAAAAAGGAGAACAGTGAAGATTTCTCAGATATGAAAATGAAAAAAGGAAACATTGGTGGTATGAGAAACGATTCTGTTGTAAACTGCCCACGGCTTTCTTTTATCTTGCATCCGAATGGACAACCAAAAGGTAACCAGGGGTCTATTTTCTATGAAAGAGCTCTGAGTTTCAAAACCCATGAAGTGGAAGTTCATAAATGTGAAGAACAAGGAGACACTAGGTAGGCCACTTTTTATCAGAACCAGGGGAGGGAGACCAATGGGTTCACTTGTAGTGGCTTTCCAAAGGGAAGTAAAACCGTTAGGATCCCCTCTGTCCTGTCCAGTTCCCGTTACTGGCTTGAGTCTATGTGGAAGAACCAAGAACAAAAGGAGATGAAGGCGAGGGAGTGGTTCGTGTTCCTGAAGGAAACAGATTGACTCTTTTTTGAAAGAACTTAATTTTTTAAACCCTCAGGCAGTGTCTAGTACTATTCCGCAGACTACCTCTCCTATCACCAGTACTTCTGTATCAGTCATGGTAAACAATTCTTTTTGTTAGACTTAATAATCCTGCCCCGAATTGTTCAGTAAAATAAGATCAAAATATGCTTTGCTGAGTGCCATTAATTTCACACAGAGATAATAAGTTTTGTCTCTTCAGTGTTTATTCTTAAACCTTAGATAATCTTCTTGCTTTCCCTTCTTTCAAACAGTAGAGTCATTAGGTTTCTTTTGCTATCAGACATTGTTTGAAGGGTTTTACCAACCTTTCAGATGATCCTTTAAATATTGTGGTAAAAATGAAGTGTTTTGTCTTACATGATAAAATTCCCTGGCTCAAGGCTTCTTTCCCAATATTTTAGATATTCTTTGTAGCCACATAAGAGAGTCTATTTTTTTCTTCTATGTTTGAAAAATACTCCCCGACAGCTTTTCTGGAATGTTCGAACTTCTCAGGTTTCTCTGATATTCTTCCTCACCTTGAGCATAATAGAAGCAGAGGCCACAGATAGTTTTTGGTTTGGCCTTGAGAAACGAAGCAGCAAATCAGCTGAGATAACATCCAGTACTCATCTGAGGCAGTGGCTGAATCCTCTACAGCCAGAACACCTTTAACTTTTTAAAGTTGTAACCTTTTTCTACGTTTGACACTTCTCTCCCTTTTGCTCTTTCTCTCTGGTTTTGGATCCTCCAGCAGCTACGTGATTTCTCAAATGCTCCTTCATTTTCCCATATCCAGGCTTGGGGCAGACGCCCCATGCCCTCTTCCCTCCCCTGATGGCTTCCATGGCCCTGCAGAGCCAGCACCCAGGGCGCCTCACCCTCCTGCCCCCAACGCTCAATCTACAAAATGGAGTATGAGCGTATGGGTCCACCGTCCAGGCCTTCCACTTTCCATCTGTACTTTCAGTGACTTCCCTGCTCCCATCCCACGTACTAGCTGGTTGTCTACCTCTGTGGCTTTGCTCCAAGTCCAGTTGAGACCTTGCTTCTCGCCTCGATGAGGGCCCTCATGCTGCATCCTGTCTCTTGGAGCTCACAGCACAAGTGTGTGTTGTAATGATCTGCTCCCTCACGTGATGCCCTTGCGAGTTCATAAGCTCTGGGAGGAGAGGGTCATGTCTGTCTTATTTTCCACTGTGTCCCTAACATCTTTTTCGGTCCTTCTCATAGATTAGGTTCTGGTTAACTATTTTTATGCTGAATTAGTGATCAGAGCAAGTGACTTTTTTTGTAAGTTCCTTCAGGACCAGGATCACATTTATATCCCATAAATATTGCTTCATAGATCTTTTTACAATAGATTCTTGAGGGTTGATTTGCTTGATTCACTCACCTCAGTGTTTAAAACTATCTTGGAAAGTTGTTTAAGCATTATTGCTAATGAAAACAATGTAGTTTGGGAAAGAGATGGATACCACCTTAGTAAGCCACCTTAGTAAGAAAAAGAAAATGCCATTGTGGTATGACTGGGTGGTCAATGTCATATACTTTTCCCTAGGGTTAGAGTATGCTTAAAATCTACTTAAAATTGGTTTTGTTTTATAATCTTATATGATTTTATTTTTCTTTAAATACTTACTTATTAAGAAGACAGAGAGAGAATCCCAGACAGACTCTCTGCTGAACATGGGACCCAACGTGGGGCTCAGTCTCATGACCCTTAACCCAAGTCAAAGATCATGACCTGAGCCAAAACCGAGAGTCTGATACTCAACCAACTGAGCCACCCAGGCACTCCTATCTAATATGATTTGATAAGTAACTATGTACTAAGTTAATCCTTTCCTGAAATACACAGTGAGGTTTTTGGTTTTATTTGTGGTGCATCATAAAAAACTCATAAATCACCGTTTTGATGGTATCTGTGGTTGCTTAAGCCACCAGTGATCTATTTACATGCATCACTTAGATGCCTAATTTAAGCCTGTGAGTAAATTATTTTTGCTGTTGAAGACAATTGAATCTATTGGCAGGCAAAAAAAAAAAAGAAAAAGATGCTATATTTTCCTGTTACTCTACACAATATACTTCTGAAATGAAATAGTTTAAGTGTGATAAACCTCACCTGGATTGAAGCACATTAGGGTATATTAGTAATCACCACTACTGGCTCTGACACATGCTGTGATTAGACTCTGATGCCCAAATTTTATGGCTTTTTGTTTTGTTTTGCTTTTAAAAGGCAAACCCATAAATGTGATAAATGTAATTCCAAGATAATGGAGTTAGGAAGCCATTACTGAGGGCAATTTTAGAAGAAAATGGTGAGTGTAAAATGATGACTTTAAAATATTTAAAATTATGGGGGTGGAAATTAAATTGCAGACTTTGGAGAGAAGTGTGTACCGTGCAGGGGAAATGGAAGTCATCCCTAATTTAGAGAAAGAATTTACAGCCAGATAAAAAGCCAGAGAGAATGGCAAATGTGGAGTTTAAATATTTTAAAAGTAACCATTTCAATTAGTTTCTGCATTTAAAACACAGCATGTAGCAAGAGGACATACAAATTCATAAGTGGCATATTTATCTAAGCTCTTTCTGACCTTGCTTCAGTGTATTTGAGAACTAAGTATAATCTGAAAAAGAATTTTCTTTTTTCTATTTCATCTTTGCTTTCGGTGTTTACATGCTCAATGCTGTTCTTAGATGAATTCTAGCAAATGGAGATCTACAGCACAATAGAAAGCACCCAGGGGGTCCTTGGTTAGCGACATTACCATTGGATTCATCTATTAGATTAAAATACATAATTTAGGCTCTGGGGCCATTTACTAAGATGTCTACTCATTTCTGTATATTTACACTTATTCTACTACTAAGAAATGAAAGCAAGTAGCAATGATTCTGAGCCCCATCAGATCCTGTGTTCTCTTTCATCACAAGTACTTTGTAAATCTTGGACTATTTTGAAATCATATGCAAAGATACAGAAAACCACCTACACAGACAATTTCAAAAAATAAATCTAATGCTGTGTCACTTAAAGATAGCAAGTAAGCAGTTTACAATAAGGTACTCTGCGTTTTTCATTCATACGTGTTCGCACACTGTTCTGTGACAGGACAAAATGAAGTGTCCACCTCCATTTAGAGTCACCATGAAGTATAAGTTCACGTCCCCTAAAGACTCAGTCACTCAGAGTGGCACTGTCCACAATGATGCTGTATTCAGAATGAACAAGTCCTGGGAAAGTTCTAATACCTCAAAGTGAAAATTTTCCCCCACTTAAAAGGAACAGAAATAGAATTCCTTAAAAAAAAAAAAAAAAAAAAGTCAAGGTAAGCTAAAACAGTTCAGAAATATTTTGCGTACATTTTCTTATACCAGTTTACTTTTGGGTGAGTCAGAAACTTCTTGAATTATTAATTGTAATTTCTGTGAAGGTAATTAGGTTTTAGCCCAGGACTCAGAACATCGTCTTAAATACAGTTGGTTCTCAATGGATGGCTATTTGTGTGTTAGTTTCTTCAGAGCGTGAACATTTCTGTTTTATTGAGAGTAACAGAATGACAGCTGAATACATCTGAAATGGTCTGGGTTGTCATTCTCAATTAGAAGAAGGGCCCAAAGTTGGGTCTGTCTCGCCCTTCTTTCCCGTTCCAATTTCTTTCAGTAGAAATGCTTTTCTAAAAGAGCAATATACTTGGACCTGGCACAGATACTGAAATCTGGAGTTGTTCAGTGAGAAAATTGGAGACTAAAAGAGCCATGTACAAGGAATTGCCAACCACAGGTTCGAATCAAAATTAGAGAAGAAATATTTTGCCCTGGGTCCCTGAACCCAAATATATTGATATAGGGTGTACATTATGAATTTCATTTTGTGCAGGGATAATGAACTTGAAATAAGCTCCTCTGGTCCTTCCTCTTATTGCCAATGGCATTAATACGAGGTAGTTGAGTAGAATCGAAGAAGAGCTCATCACATTCCTCAGGTTGGCCAGGGAATGCAGTTGCTCTGAAGGTTTTTTAGCAGGTTTCACCTGGCAGAGCAAGAGCCATAGAGCTGTTTTGCATATGTTGGGTGGAATATTGTTAAAGAAAGGTAGACCTTCAGAGCCAGAGGACTCTCACCTCTTGATCTATTTACAAACCAAACTCTTGGACAGCATTATAAATAAGGGACACTTTTGATTGTTTTTCTAAAATAATGCCAAGAAAATATAATCACAACTAGACTGCTTTTCCAATTTTGGAAGTGTCTGTAATAATAGTGATATATTTTCCCCAACTCACTGCATTTCCAAAAAAACTTCCTTAAGAACAATAGGGATTCCTAGAGAAGGCATGGGATGCAATTTCTTCTTCCCACACTTTGGTAAGAGGCATCTTCTTTCTTCCCCTTCTATTCTACGTATAAACCTCCAGTGCTCTGACCCTGTCTGAGATTTTCTCCTCTTTCCCTTGAGCCAGTCCCTAGTTTGGTGACTTATAGGCTGAGCATATGACTAGGACACCTGAGCCCTCACAGCAGCTCCTCCGGCCCATGAGATCTGTGCTGGCAAAGGCACCAGGATCGTGTCCTTCTCAGCTGCTGTTGGCACTTATCCCATGCTTGGACGCTCATGGTCAATGACAGAAGTTGTCAATAAAGAGCTAGATACTGGTTTACCAGTTTTGCTCTAACGTGTTCTTCTTCTTTTTTTTTTAATGTTTACACTGTAATGCATAAACATAAATTAATGAAATTTTCTGTTAATTGCTTCAGTTTTCCATTTTAGAAGAGAAAAGGTTTGTTTTCTAGTTGTGGCCAAGCCAGTCCTTTTCCTATTTTTTTTTTTTTTAAAGATTTATTTATTTATTTATTTATTTATTTATTTATTTATTTATGATAGACATAGAGAGAGAGGCAGAGACACAGGAGGAGGGAGAAGCAGGCTCCATGCCGGGAGCCTGATGTGGGACTCGATCCCTGGACTCCAGGATCGCGCCCTGGGCCAAAGGCAGGGGCTAAACCGCTGAGCCACCCAGGGATCCCCCCTTTCCTATTTTGAGAAGTGAGAAATTTAAATAGCAAAATAATCCGAGACCTATGACGATAATAAATCCCTTAAGGATGTTTATCTCCACAATCAAGGACTGTTGTTTTAAAGCTCTGATGATCTATTCTCTAAAAACATTACAAGTTCCTTTTTATTTCTACAATATCTTTGATATTCTCCAGATCTCTCCTTCCTCCCCCATGGAGGATTTGGGTGGAGGGGCCAGTTCCCCCATCATAGGGTGCCGGCAGTGGGGCTTGGTCCAGAACAGGAAACAATGCCCTGGGGGCTGGTCTCCAGGGAAAGTCTCCTGGGTGAGGTCTAGACAATTTGCAGCTGCTGGGAGGAACAACTAAGGATGTGCAGTGGAGCTGTGTGTTTAGGTTGCTGACATCCACTGGGGCCTCAGTTTCCTTGCCAGAAGTGCATATCACTGCCCCAGGGCCCTGAGGTGCCACCATACAGGGACCCTGAGTGGTGGGGTGTTTGAGGCGTCATGAGTGGATTTGTTTAATAGGTGGCTTGTGGCCTGAAGCAGACTGCTTGCTGATGAGTGTGGGACGAGGGGCTTCCAGGACTCAGACAGCCAGGTGTTTCTCATCCCAGAGCTCTCCATGCCCCATAGAATTCCCAAGATCAGGGTAGTAGCAGCAGCAGCAGTAGTGCCTGGGGCCTGAATCAGCTGTCGTTCTCTGAGTGGACCTAAGGTACTCATTGGATCCCAGCTCATCCTCTCCCTGCCCCTCCATCAGGCTGCACCCGTACTCCCCACACACTGGAGGCCACCCAGCGCACCCTGTGGGCACAACTGCACCCTGCCGTTTTCCTGGTAAACCTCACACTCTACACCTACACACACACACACTCACGCACACACATGCATACAAAAGTTGCTTTGGAAAGGTCATGGGGTAAAGGCAGGGAAAGACTTAGGGCTAACAGACCCAAGTAAAATGTTGCCGGTGACGCTGGACCAGTCAGGATGGCACATCTCCAGTAGCAACATGTGCTACCACCTAGTTACTAGTGCCAGGGTTCTCTGCCCATCAGAGGGCAGTGCCACTTAGGTCTAGGATGTCTTTTTTTTTTTTTTTAAGATTTTATTTACTGATTCATGAGAGACAGAGAGGGGCAGAGACATAGGCAGGGGGAGAAGCAGGCTTCCTGTGGGGAGCCAGATGCAGGACTCGATCCCAGGACACCAGGATCATGACCTGAGCCAAAGATAGACACTCAACCACTGAGCCACTCAGGTGCCCCCAGGTCTCGGGAAACCATGAATTTAACTTTAAAAATTACAGTTTTCTAGGAATGGTCTGTAGACATGTTCTCTTAGATGCAGCACACATTGAATGCTGAATAAATACACTGTTGTCTCCTTCCACTGCCATACCTATTTCATTTACAGATACATCCAAAATATCCTTTTAAATCCCAATGAATGGACACAAGAATACTTGTTTCCCTCATTCTACCGGTTCTTTGTGTCTATTTTCTGGACTACTCGCTGTTCCTGCCGACCCCACGGTTATAGCCAAGCCTGTCAACAGCCACATGCGCACGCTGGCTTTTCAATACTGTTCTATTTTTCACCCTAACGTCATTATAGTTTGAACTAGATAATTTCAACCTCTCCTACCTTAGAGGGTTGTGAGAAATATTGTTGATCCTGCTATGGTTTGAAAAGCACCTAGAGCTTTTCAGAGAGAAGGTATTAAAGCCATAAATACTGCAGTGCTGGCTGGTGCTCAGGGGATCTGCCAAGAGGTACAGCTCCTGTGGGTGTGTGAAGCTGGCAAACTTGGGAATGAAGATCCAAACTCATTGGACCTGGACTGGAAAATATTACTTTAGGCTCTTGGGATCATCCACTGAATTTATAACATGGTGTCATCTTCAGAGATGGCTTCTCATCCATTTACTCTACAATATTTATTGAGCAACTTAAGGCACCTGGCATTGTGCTGAGGTCCGATATATTGAAGACATGCCACCTTGAAGGCATCGAGAGTTTCCCAGGGTGGGGAGAAATGACAACAAATAAGAGACCACACAATAGAAAGTATAGAAGTCAAACAGAAGAGGGAGTGATTAGCCCATCTTAAGGTGAGTAAGAAAATACTTACCCCAAGGAGGTGGTGTCACAGTTTAGTTTTATGGGATACGTAGTGATTTTCCTGGACTGGGATGGATGGAGTATATGAGGCCATCCAGAAGAAGGCATGGCCGATGCATGATCATACGTGTGAGTGCTGTTCTTGGGGACAGCAGAGTTTATGGTAGATTCTAGTAGGAGATGAGACTGGAGACAGAGACAGGGGTAAAACCATGAAGGATTTTATAGCAGCAATGAGAAACCTATGAACCTTTTAAAGCAGAGATGTGATAGGATCAGATTTGAATTGTGGCCACGTAATTTTGGGTGCAGGGTGAATTGGCGGGAAAAAGAGCTAGAATTAGGGAGTTCACTTATGTATTTCAATGGTCCTGTTGAAGAAACATGGGGAAATTGAAAGGAATAGACTCTTATATCTGCATCCTATCTGGTTTCAAAGTTATTTTGCTGTGCGGCTTTCTCTGCCACCATGCTTAACCCCCTACAGATGAAACAAATGAATTTAGCAAATATTTATTGATCATCAAATATGTGCAAGATATAATACAAGGTGTTCCTAGAGATCAAAACAAAGACAATTCACAACATGCTACAATTACCTTGAGAACTCTTGGAACATGGTAGAGTAACAAGCAATAAATGAATATTTTAAAAATTATTTCTGCCTCCAAGGAGCTTGGCATCATCGAGAGAAGCAAGGTAGAAAGCACAGCGGTTCATATCTTGCGAGTGTAGCGATTTGTTATGCACAATTAGACATATGAAAAGAGTAAGAGCTGTAGGACTCCGTGGCCTTGGGCTGCTGTGGGCAGATACTGTGGGACGAGGCAGGCAGGCTGGGCCTTGAAAGAACGAGCTAATAAGAGACAGCCCCTGTTAGCAAAGAATTATTTCTGGAGGCCTCCTGCGGGCGCTCTGGTGTAAATTCAAATTCTGGGTTCCAAGTAACATTGGTCAGGTTCCAGAACTGGGTTTGCCTTTGGCTGGTGTGTCTCAGGGGTCCCAGAGAGGAGGATAAAGGTGAAAGGGCCGTGTTAGGAAGTGTTCCCTGGGAAATCCGTGAGGGTGGCCAGGACTGAACAGGAAGGAGGCAGCGCAACATCCAGGGAGGTTACCTGGAGCTCACCTGGGCTGAGGCACCCGGGGACCCCGCCCCTGTCAGTCACCAGGCAAGGGTCCCTCTGGGTGTGTGGATCCCAGGAAAAGCAGGTTCCAGGCTTCCCGAGCATAGCAGCAAGTGCTGGCTGTTCGGGAGAAAGCACAGGGTGGGTGTGCCCCCGAAGCAGAGGGACCCCAGGGGGCGCACATGGAGTCCTGAAAGCCTTTGCTCTGCACCCATGCCAAGTGCCACCCCTTTTCACCTTCACGGAGTTCCCTGCATGAGGGGGCTGTTTGCAACTTGGTGCTCAGGGGGACCCAAGCAGAGGATCTGGTCTTCGGGTCTCCCCACTCTTGCCTTCATCCCTTGCAGGGAACACAAATGTTGCCTGAAAGTCTCAGCCCTCAAGATATCCTTTCTTAACCATAGTCAGTACAGTGTAAGATATTGTATCAAAATAGGGCTCCTATTCGGATTTCCAAAAGAGAACTGTAGGAAGGAATTCTGAGCTCGCTGTCTTTGATTGCTGTCGTCCTCACCGAGGAGAGATTTCTGCGGTGCCCAGATGCGAGGGCTGCACCTTCCCCTTCCCTCTTCGAGAATGCCTTCCGTTTCCGAGCTCACCTCTTTGCCTGTGGCACAGACAGACATTGCTTTTCAGTTGTGCAGAGTAAATTTAATTGGGTAGGAATCACAGCGGCAAAAACTGCGAGCCCCAGCCTTCCGTGCAGTGGGTTTAAGGACTTGCTTTTGGAGTGTGGTTCATTTTATGACACCTTCTCTTTCTGTGGACGTTGAAGTAGGTGTGTCCCTCCTGTGTGTGCTTCTGGAACGTGTGTGATGCGTGCTGGGGATTTCCCCCATTTCTAGCATTTTTAGCATTGCATCGAGTTGCTTCTTAGTCATTTTTCATATGTCACGCATCGGAAATTCTACTTACTTGTTCTCCACGAAACTCACTGGAACCGTAAATGAAAACAGGGACACAGGCGGGAAACGTAGAAGGAAGGAGCTTGAATGAGGAAGAGGTGCTGTGAGGGCGTGAAGCTCATTTAGCCAATCGAGTGTCTTGTGTTTGGTGCCCTCAGCAGATTTTCTTTGGGCAAATAGCTGTATTTGGTGGAGACCCTTTGACTGACCTTGCACAGCCAGTCAGCCAACAGCAAGCCAGGGTCACCCCCTTTCCATCCCAGGGTTTCTGTTGGCACAATGACCCAGCTATGTGTCTCTCCATGAGCTCACACCTGTGCTTTCTTTTGTCTTCACATCAATACAGTTTTTATTGAAGGAGTGAACGCATGAGTGAGCGAATGAATGAATGGACGGATGAATGAATAGTGAAAGAGCTAACGTTATGTCATGTCCTGTTTGTGTTCTTTCTTCCTGTCAAGTCTCCCCACTGCCCACCCTGCCCTTGCAGATGCCCCCCCAGCTTCTGCACCCTGAGCTCCCCAGGATGCGGGGTGGCCTGGGCCGCACCAGGCTGTGGTCTCAGCTTCCTTTTCCCCAGGCCTGTGTGTCCCTGGCCCCTGGCCTATGGGAAACTACTTTCTTCCCTTTCACTTGGAAAGCAATCTAATGGACGATTTCACACTACAGTGTTGGCGTCTGCTGGGGGCTGAGGTGGTTATGTGCATTTTAACGAAGTCGAGTGAAGACATTGATTTCTCATTATAGGATTTAAGGCATCATAAAGTAAAACATTTAGGAACAGGGGCTTCCTGGGACCTGCCCGTTGCAGATGGGAAGGAAAACTATGCTGTGCAGTGCCTGACGGGCTGGGGCTGGGATGGAACCTGGGCCTGGGGCAACTCCCTGAGCTTCCCCCCTCACGGGGACTCCCTCCTCGGCCACTCTCCAGCCGTGTGACTCGTCTCGGGGTTGTTGGCAGTGGGGACTAAACGACAGAGCACATGTGATGCCTTTAGTGCTGGCACGCGGTAGAGGCCCATTTGACGCGTATTATTACTTTGCCTTTAAAATATGTGGAAAATGTTGAAAGTAACCGAAACAAAATGCTTACTGTAGTCTGCAGTGACAAGCCACTGACACCATCTATCCTCTAGCAGGAGGCGATTAGGGTTCATGTTAAGCGTTTGATTCCTTTTCCTTAAAACTCCAGGCAGAAAGTTTGTGTTAAATTTCCACGTCAGTGGGGCCACTGGCTAACCTTTTAGCAGAAAACACGCCAATGGTCCTAGGCTATGTTGTCTCATCTTTCAGTTTTACAAGACCTCAGAACTATACTATTTAAAATTCATATGTCCCGTGAGTCATTTATTTTTCTGGTTGGGAGGAACTGCAGAGATGCTCAAAAGTCAGACTTTTTCACATACTTTCAATGAAGCCCATGGTAGCAACTTTAAAAACAAAACAAAACAAAACAAAGCACAAGTCTCATTGTCCTCATTGTATGGTGACACAGAGATTGAAATGTGCTTTTTACCAATTAAAACCTGTGAGCAAAATTTGTATATGAGGATCCAGGGTGGTCCTTCAGACAGCCTTTCCCAAGCTTTGGGATCTGGGGGGCTCTGGCCACAGTGGTTCCTTGAATCACAAGGTGGGGATCTGAACCACCAGTGTGTCGGGGCCCGAGCTGTGTTCTTCATGTTCTCTGGTGCTCAGATGGGGCATCGCAGCTGCGTCGTGCCACAAACCTTCCCCTTACGCGGATCTTCGGGACTGAGTCTCTGATTTGCCATCCAGGATGTGTTCGCCTGATTCTAGTTACTCCTTTGGTTGAGACAAGTGGCCTTGCTTGGCCTGCAGCCACAACAGGTTTGTCAGGTTGTGTTTTTATCTCTGAATGCAGCTCTCATTCTTCCCACTTTATCTGTGCTTTTCAGTCAAGCAATCTTTGAGCTTATTTTTTTTATCTTGTTTGGCTCCTTTACCTTTTATCTTCACTTTACATGAAGGACAGGAAATGACAGTCATGGGGAGGGAGCTGGTGAAGACCGCTGATTTCCCTAACTGGGTGGCTGGCCCTGCTGCTTCTGGTAGGTTCTGGTAAGATCCAGACTGTACGAGAAATGAAAGCCCAATGAAGTCTTCACCCCACCTCCTCCCATCCCTGTGGTGGTGTGGTGTGTGAGGGCTGTCTCGACAAGATACCATAGCCTTGGAGGGGGAGGTATTGTCTCCTTGTCGTCTCTCCTCTGGAGCTGGACATCTCAGACTGGGTGTCCACTAGGGTCAGCACCAGGCCTCTCTCCTCACTTCTGGTAGTTTCTGGCAACCTTTGGCATTCCTTGGCTTGTGGACACTTTACTGTGGCCTCCGCCTTCACCTTCACAGGACATTCTCCCTGGATGTATGCCTGTGTCCCCTCATCATGGTCATGTTGGATTCGGGATGGCCCCACCCCCACTGTGACCTCATCCTCACTAATGACCTCTGCCATGACCCTCCGTCCACATAAGGTCACATGCTGAGGCACTAGGCATTAGGAATTCTGGGGGGGAGGGGATACAATTCAACCCATGACCACCCCCTGCCCCAAGCATCATCTGGGAACATTCCAGCTGTTGGGAGAAATGCCAACCCCACCTCTTAAATTGCCTTCTGCATTTGAAATGATGGCAGCACAGGGTTTTACAGGGTAGCCAGGGGTGTGTGGTATACAGCTTGCAGGACCACTGCCCTGTTCTCAGGCTAATGGCTACTGTTTGCTCCAGTTTCTGTTCTTTTTTCTTTTTTCTTTTTTCTTTTAAAATTTATTTGAGAGAGAGAGAGAGCAAGCACACCAGCAGGGGGAGAGGCAGAGGGAGAAGGAGAAAAAGAAGGAGAAGCAGGCTCCCCACTACATTTCTTTATTTTTAAAAATTGAAGTATTCACTATTCAGGTGAAATATACCCTGACATTAGTTTCAGGTGTACCACATAATGACTTGATATGTATATTGGGAAATGATGACCCTCTATAAGTCTAGTTAACAACTGTCTCCATACATCGTCATGAAATTTTATATTTTCTTTGGTGAGCACTTCGAGGGTGTGTAATCTCTTAGCAAGTGCTTATTTTTGAAATCTTTATCTCAGGTGACTTTGATTATTTCCTTAGTTATTACACAGTCAACATTTTATTTTGCATTTAAATGGGATGCTTTATATTTGAGAATTTTTAGAAAAGCTCTCTATCGAGCACGTACATAGTCTAGGCACAGTTGGGAATATGCAAAGCTACTACTATTATCGCTTCTAATTAGCTGGAGTAATAGTAGTGCTCCTGCAGATAGCTTAGGGCAGTGCTGGCTGTTTAATTTTTAGCCTATTTTAAACATAGGAGCAAGTTATTGTCTTGTGCTTTGGAAACCCTGGGGAGAGGCCCAACTACACAGGGCCTGTGCATTTGGCCATCACATAAGAGATGGTTGAAAATTGCAAGGAGGGGGGATGACCCTGGGATGGCAAGTGGAGGGGGACGGGCATCAGAACCCTGGCGGAAACAACAACATTTTAAAAGACCAGCAGAGGGAAAAGGGCCACTGAGGAAGACTGGGGAGGAAGGTCAGAAAGGAGGGAGGATGAGCAGAGGCATGCAAGGCCAGGAAGTTCCCAGGAGGGCAGAGCATCCAGGACTCAAGGTCAAAAACGTGCATGACTTGCAGTGCTGGAGAATGGGAGGACTGGTTCCTCAGTGGATTGAAGCACACATGAGAAATGAGGCAGCGTCGGGAGCAGTGGGATTCCTTCCAGAATTCTGAATGAATACAGAAGAAGAGAAAAGGAACAGCACCACAGAGTCCAAAACTGGTTTTCAGGGATGAGAGAGATTCCACATGGAGCCGAGGAGTTTTGTGTCTTCCATACTCTCAGGGACTGCTCCCAGAGTGTCCCTCGGCATGTTTCTCTGCTCTTTGTAGTTCTGTAAATTGGTAGTTAGATTTAGAGGCTTGAGCAGGGTCAGACTGGGTTGGGTTATTTGGGGAAGGCTACTATTTTCAAAGTGGTATCGTAGAGACATGAGTTTTTTTTTTTTTTTTTTTTGAATTTGCAGACATTGATGATCATTGCCTGGAACGATGAACTCATCTGGGCATTACGCATAATATTTCAAACACATTTCTCAGTATGAGAGATTTTATGGAGGTGAATATCCCCCTCCCCCAACTCAGTGGGTACACACCACATATTGACTGCAACGTGAAACTACAAATCAATTTTTTTATTCAAAAATTCTTTCTTGACATCTCTGGTATATGCCAAGCACTATATAGAATGATGTATAAAGGTCTGTACAAAGGTCTGGGCCTATGAAGCTTCTAGTAAATGGACTCAGGGTTTTGGAAGTTGCTGAGCGATATTGCAGAGCTGCTCACACTGCATGCAGAGCCACTGTCTGGTGAGGATGGTGAAGGAGGACGGACTAGCAGCTGGAGATGTGATGGTGGCCTGGGGCATATGGCATGATGCACAAGTGTCCCAGGAATGTGTGGGGTACCTAGGCATTGAGTGGTGCTTGGAAGCACTGAGATAATTTTTAAAAACCATCTCTTATTGTGTCAGAAAACTCCTATACAAAGTATAGATAATTTCATTGTATTATCCTGTAATAAAGCCATGTAAAAATGTGCAAATTTATCAGAACAAAATCCTGCATGCAGATAGCACCCAGTGTTGGTGAGGATGTGAAGTAACAGGAAGTCTCTTTCATTGCTGGTGGGCATGTAAAATGCTGTGGCTTGCCAGTTTCTTACACAATTAAATATACTCTTGCCCCACAATGCAGCAATCATACTTCTTGATCTATGCCCAAAGGAACTAAGAACTCTTGTCCACACAAAATCTTGCACGTGGCTTGTTCATAATTGCCAACACTTGGAAGCAACTAGCACATCCTTCAGTAGGTGAATGGGTAAATAAACTCTGGTCTGTTCAGACAATGGAATGTTATTCGACACTAAAAAGGTATGAGCTACCAGATGGGGAAAACACATGGGGGAAACTTAAGTGCTCGTTACCGTGTGAAAGAAGCCATTCTGAAAAGGCTACATACCATATGATTCCAATGGTATGACATTGTGGGAAAGGCGCAAGTATGGAGGCAGTGAGAAGATCAGTGGTTGCCAAGGGTTGAGGGGAGGGAGGGATAAATAGGAGGACCACGGAGGATTTTTAGGGCAGCATGTGACACAACGGTGGATATGTATCCTTACATATTTGTCCACACTCTTAGAATGTACATGGAAAGTGGACTCTAATGTAAACTATGGGCTTTGGGTGATTGCAATGTGACAATATAGGTCCTACTTGGTAAAAAAATATATCGTGTGATGGAGGATGTTGATAGCGAGGAGGGTCTGTGTAGGAGGCAGGAGGAAATATGTGGGAAATCTCTGTACCTTCCTCTCAATTTTGTTGTCAACCAAGATTGCTCTAAAAAAATAGTCTTTTAAACAAAACACAACACAGTCTACTCTATGTTTATGCTGAGAATTAATATATCACTAAATAGAAACACAAACTTCACTGGTGCTTATTATTTTCATTTCTATTTTTAGGGTTCTCATCAACCTTTTTCTTCCCTATCGACCACAGCACTCTGATCCCTATTTATGAAGATGCACTTTCCAACTCTAAGGACTCCAAGGGTCCTGTCATGTGTGGGGTTTTCAGGTGGATGTTTTCAGGGTCATTTCCTGTCGCCTTACATGTGCCAGGTGACATGAACAAGCAGCAAGCAACGCACGAAGCCAGGCAGGCTCTGTAGAACTCCTCTGGGTCTCGGTTTTTATCTGATGCCAAGCAGCTCATCTGTTCACCTGGAAAGGTTAACTGGGGACTGCTCTGGGCCTCAGAACCACCTGCCTCTGAGGGGGGGGGCCTGCTTCGTTCAGTCCAGTCCCATGTCTACTGACGGGTGGGTCTGGGTCCTTACCTAGAGGCTGGCTGTGCAAACTCCCCAGCTGGCTCGGGGGCCTCCCCCCGAGGCCCAGAGACCTGGCTGGTCAGCGCTGGAGACTGCCTTCATTGCTTTGTGGGCTAATGCAGACGTTCCTAAGAGAGGCCGTTCCTGTGCAGTCAAGTCAACATTACACGGGGTCACTTCCTGAGAACAGGTGTTGGTGACATGGGCAGATAAAGCTCCTGAGGTGGGTGGAGGGTTGCATCACAGAGGAAGAAAACAAAACAGCAGGTGTGTCAGGCTGAAGATAAACATCGGAACCGTTCAGGGCTGGCCAGCCGCCCTGTGATTTCTGATAGTCCAGCACATCTTACACAAACATTTGTTTTGTTTTTGTTTTTGTCTTTTTCCTTTCTTTTATTTCCTTCTATTTTCCCAGCATGATGTACTTGTATCTGATTTAGCCTTTCATTTATATTGTCTCTCATTTCTTTCTCTTGTATCTTCCCTTCCCTATCTTAATTTTAATTTCTTATTTGTTTTTTTGTAAACTTTTATTGTCTTATTTTTTCCATTTCTTAAGAATTTTCCCCTTAAAAAAATAATTTTCCCCTTTTTCTTTTCCCCTCCCTCTCCCCGTTCTTCTTTTGGCTTTTTTTTTTTTTTTTTTTTTAAGATTTTATTTATTTGAGAGAGTGAGCACAGAGCACAGGAGTAGGGGGAGGGACAGAGGGAGAAGCATACTCCCTGCTGAGCAGGGAGCCTGATGCGGGGCTCCATCCTAGGACCCCGAGATCATGACCTGAGCTGATGGCAGCTGCTTAATTCACTGAGCCACCCAGGCGCACCATTGGCTTTTTTTTTTTTTAAGAGGTAAAATGCTTCCTGTGTGCTTGTTAAGTGGGTAAAGTGTTAACTTCGATAATAGTAGTATGATTACAAGTTGAAAAACCAGAGTGCTGTGGTTTTTTTCTCTTTTCAACAACATTTTGACACATGGAATCACTTGTCAAAGAAAAGAAGCTAGTTTCTGGTGAAGATGAAACTATTATAGACTTAGTTTTCCAGATTAATATAGACAGCAAACCTAACTGTGTTTGTTCTTCTTTCAAGTGTGGTTTCTCCTCTCTTCTCCTGTCCCCTCTACTCTTGTTTTTTTCTTTTTTAATTTGAAGTCAGGGAAATGGCCCAGAACGATGTGGTGCTTATTTACAGTGTGCTCTGTGCTAGGTATTTCAGCTATGGTGGTAGGAAGGTGGGAGGATATTGAACGACTTTCTTGGTACCTCGGGATTTAAATCTCATGTGAACCCCTACTCTATGTATGCATAAGACAACCTGTATATCTGGAAAATAAGTTTATGTATGCATTTATTCAAATGAAAATGATTTGATATATCTTCAATAATCATTAAAATTTTAGCATGATCACAATCTGGATACAATCTTTGAGTCATCAGCCCAACATTACTAAAGAATAGTCTTCTGAAAAAAAAAAAAAAAGAATAGTCTTGTGAAATTCAGCCTCTTGATAAGATCATTACCAAGAAAAGTACCAGTAGTTTTGATTACATTTCTTGTTATATGGTTAACCATGTCAAAAAACCTCAAGGAAATATGTGTGAACAAGTATATCGTCTTTTCTATTTATTCATTAGCCTTTTCCAAAGGTCCTTTCCTTACAAAAACGTGTCATAAAGGTGGCATTTACAGTTGATGCAACTATGTTAAATAGGATCACCAATACTTTTGATAGAACTTTATGGGTAGCTTCCACCTTTGCACCCCAAAATTTTAGGCCCTACATGTAATCATTTGCTTCTTGTTTTCAGATAGTTTTGAGATAGCTGCACCATCAAATAGGCACATAGTCTCCGAACCTGGAAAAAATGTCACGCTCACCTGTCAGCCTGCCGGGAAGTGGCCAGTACAACAAGTTACATGGGAAAAGATCCAGCCCCATCAGATCGACATCTTGACTATCTGCAACTTGTCCCAGGGGAAGAGTTATGCTTCAAAGTACCAAAGAGAGATATGGAGCAGCTGTAGTCAGGACATGAGAAGCACCTTCATCATCATGCCCCATGTTACGGCCTCTGACTCGGGACTTTACCGCTGTTGTTTCAAGGCCAGCACAGGAGACAGCGAAACATTAGTGATGAGGTTGACTGTTACCGATGGTGAGTACAATGGTGAGTATGTTATGGATGTCTTCAAGTGTTCAAAATGGATAAGGCCAACCACATGGGTTGGTTTCTGTTGTTTTTTTCATGACCCTGGTATTCAAAATAGTTTTTAACAATGGAGTTTAGGTAAGTTACTGGTTATTGACTGTTAGTATTTGGTTTTTCTTTATCTTGCTAATCCATCAGTCACGATTTAACAGTTATAGAACTTTCCAGTTTCTTGATCTGCCACATTTCTGAAATTAAAAAAAAAAATCGGTAAGTCTAAAAATACATAGTGTCAATAGCCTGTAAGTTTCAGTTGCATAACTTCTATTTGTTCTCCACTACTTTGCAGCTTCGTGAGGGTAGTGACTCTGTTTTATGATCCTCAAGTATCCTCAGCAATAACAAAACGGTGCTGGATTGGTATTTGCTGAGTTAGTGTTGAGCAGAGTGGAAGTTTAGAAATATTTGATAATGTTGCTCCTTTGTCACCTCAGAGCTTTGATCCCTTCAATTGTTTTTGGCCCTGGGAGCAGAAACAGATTGGCCTTCCCAGCCTCTCAACCTGAACAGGCTCCCCCAAAGCCCAGCACTAATTTTGTATTAGTAATTTGTTTCCTGTGTCAAAATGAATCCCTGATTGTGTGAGCTGCAGGACCCACAGAACGTGTGTGAGGATAAGAAAAAGCGACTTTTCACCTCCTGGAATGCAAGTGTGGAGAAGCCTAGATAGTGTGTGCAGGGGTCTCCAGTAGGACCAAGTGAGAGGAAGGCCATCTCAGGCTCTCCCACTTCTGCCTCTGGGCAAGTTTTCTCATAGCAGAAGAACATGTCAGAAGAATAATTTTTGCTGGTGACAGAAATTATATTAATTTTTTCCTTCCTTCCTTCCTTCCTTCCTTCCTTCCTTCCTTCCTTCCTTCCTTCCTTCTTTCCTTCCTTCCTTTCTTCTTTCCATCCACTTCTCTCTCTCACCTTTCTTTCACCTGCCTCCAGCCAGCAATGGGCCTTGGCCTGTGTGTAGACTTCTAGAACTAAGGTTTCTTGGCATTTGGTTGTCCCTCTATAGACTCTGCTTGTATTGGAGGCTGATGTCTATTCCTGCATTGGAAAGGAAGAAGAACAGGGTTTGTGTCTGGGGCAGCTGTGTGTGCTAAGGAGGACATTTGGCAAAGGGCAGCACTTTCTTATACATCATCTCCTTGGACCACATCGAGCCTTCTTTGCTTCTTGTATGGCAGTGTGGGCTGTGGGTGAGACCAAAATTGTTCTGAGAACTTGATGTGAAGGAGGGGTAATGGAATATGTGGGGGAGAAAAATTCATAAAGTTTCTTCATTTTAAGTGTTGACTCCATTCCTTCAGATGTTTATACAAAATATTTTGTACCTTAAAAACAAAACCTTTGCATTACAGAAATGTTTTTTCAAAACTGGCCAGGAAAAAAAAAAAAAGTCATTAATCCTCTCTCAGAGACGAAGGCAAAGAAAATTTCTCTTCAGAAAAATATCATAAAGAACCTTTTCAAACACATATGAAATATGTTCTTTTCTATTATATGTTGAAAAATTAATTATAAATGTCTTAAATAATAAAAAGGAGGTAATAGGTTTTTAAGAGGTATAGTTATTTGACTCTTACTAATTAATAAAAATGTCTTTCACTTTAGACATGACTAAATTTCCTGCAAAAAACTATAGCATAAGCTGCAAACAATGTGAAGGTGATTGAATGTAATGGTCAATATTATTAGTGTCCATGTGTTTGAACACTTGCAAAATGGCTTTTTGACATTCAATTGGCAGGTTAAGAGAATATCAACAGAGCTTATTAGTAAAAAGTTATAATTGATGGAAAATGCCCAGCTGTTGGTTCTGTGTTCTGTTCTGGTTCAATTCCTCTTAAAAATAAATGTAAGTAAAGATTGAAAATAAAGTCAGATGGAAAGCAGAAATAGATTACTTGCGTTTGCTCTGATGTGATTTGATTATTTCAAGTCTTGAAGCTGTTTGGTCAAAAATCAATGTAGGGATTAAGGCAGAGAGACAGGTATAAGATGTGGAGCAGATTTAATTTATTTCAACTGTCAAGGGAAAGGTGATTGTGACACAAATTTTATAAACTGCTGTGCGTCCTTTTGTTGGCTCTCATCAACTTCTTGTATAAGATCCAAAGGAGAGATTTTCATGACTGTCATATTCTACACACACACAGGGCTCTTCCCTGTGCTTGTGTTCATTTCCAGACAAGTACCAGGTCCTCAGAGGTTACCCAAAAGATGACACAATGCCAACCAGCATGCCGTATATCCAGTTCCTGACATATTTTGAACAGAGTGAGAAAGGTGGCAAAAGCATGGGTTGAAACTGAATTTCCTGTGAACTATCTTGGCTGAGGGAAAGACATTTGTCTCTTGTCCTATGCACTCAGGACCTGGGAAGTACTCTGAAATAGCTCCAGACTGACTTTTCTGAATTTGAAATTTGTCTAGACCACAGAGGCAAGAAACAGCGAGGGGGGAAATGTGTGTATATTGACAGTGACCAAGATTATTCTTTGGCCCTTCACATCCTCTAGATTGTCATCAGTCGTGAGGAAAGCATTTTAGTTTCCACCAAAAGACTTTGTGAAGCCTTTTAGTATTATAATATTAACTAAATTATGTTGAGACTACTATTGTTTCAACTGAGCTTATTGATTATGAAAAGGATGAGGATCAAAGAAATAAAATTAGCTCTCTCAGAAAGTTTCCAGGGGAGACTAGTTGTGAGCAAACTTCTGTCTGCCACCGTGAACAGTATTGGTCCTCATGTCCTATCTCATCTTCTGCCACTGATGAGGCCACTCAGCTGAACCACCGAATTCTGACTGATGATTGGAGCAGAGGAAAGAGACAGAGCATGAGAAGTAATACAAAAAAATGCACGGGGTCGGGGGAGGAGAGAGAAGGAAGTTGTGTGTGGGTGACTGCAATCAAATGACTAGGTTGGTACAGAGATTTTTGAGTTATGGCTTAATATAAAGGAAGGGAGGTTCGGGTAGGCAATGACTTGGTAGCAATTCTGGATCTCACGCAAGAGCATGAAAGCCACTATTGATTCTTGACCAAAATGGCAAAATGGTATTCGAGGAAGTGTCAGGGAAATTGTTGGGTACAGAAGCAAAAAGAGAAATTTGAGACACAGGAAACTAGCCACGAGTCATTTGTAATAGTGCTTGAGCGCTCCTACTAGGCTGTCGCTATCACATACTAGATTTTTGGGCACAAAACAGAGCCCACTCCAGACAGACAGATTTCAAATGGTGCCTCCACCAGGCAGGCAAAACAGAAAAAGATGCTCCTTCCTCTGGGATGCTGCAGACTCCAAAGCTTGTGTGCAGGCTTGGTGGGGGGTGGTGCTCAGGCTCCTCACCCACCTTGGCTGGCACCAAGGTGGCCTGGCCAAGGGCGGAGAGAGGTTAATGTGATTGGAACGTCAGCTTGTGCTTGCATTGGCCTCGTCAGTCACTCACACTTTCTTACTTTCTCCTCTTCCCAACCAACCTAATAATTTTCATGACATTTACCTTCTTTCCTTTAGAGTTTCCATCAGATCTCTTCCATCTTCATGATTTTTCCTTATTAGCCCAAACTGCTTGCCTGCCATGAAGCTACCAAACATTTTGAATTTCTCAAACTTTTGTAACGTGAAATACATACCCTTGCATCACTGAATAATTGCATCTGTTTGCAATGGTCCAGACACTTATGTTAGAAATTTCTTGGGGTGACTGGGTGGCTCAGTTGGTTAAGTGTCTGCCTTCAGCTCAGGTCATGATCTCAGGGTTCTGGGATAGAGCCTCATGTAGGGTTTCCTGCTCAGCAGGGGAGCTTGCTTCTCCCTCTGCTCCTCACCCTGCTTGTGCTTGCTCTCTCTCTCAAATAAATAAATAAATAAGTAAATAAATAAATAAAATTTTTAAGAAGTTTATTGTGATTGGTGATTATGGCATCTTTGCTTAGGGTTGTCAAAATATCTTTCCAGAATGTTCTCAATATGTGTTCTTGACCGATTCTTTGTATTTTAATATTTTTATATGTTCTGGTATATTTCTATGTTTTACTTATATTCTAGAATGTGTCCATTTTATTTTCATGTTTTCTAGCTAGATTTTTTCTAGATTTTCTTCATCAACATTTAACATTTGAGGTTTAAGGATTGCTGATCAAAGAAACCTAAACTCCGAGGAGATCAGTTGGAACGTTTTGGGAGAAAACTTTCGTGAATTTTGTTTACATTTATAGCTTTCAAGAAGGCCTATTTCTTTTCTTAACTTTATTTTTCTTGTTTTGCATGTTTTGTATAAATGGTGATAATTGCAAGTCACTGGACCTGGTGGATGGGGTTTGTAAGTGAGAATTACAGAAGTATTCACTAGGAGATCATAGGGCTCCAGTGAAGGGAGTCAGCCCAGATGTTTCTTCTGTGACGTATAGGGTTAACAAACAAGTAGGAGCATAGAGGAATAGTGTGCTATAGGTTGCAAATCTTGTCTTTACATGGCTTGTTGGAGGTTGACTTTGGGACTCTGTTCCTGAGTTGAACTAGAAGACCATGGAAGTAGAGAAATGAACTTTGTTTATTTCTTTGGTGTTCAGTTTCCACTAAAATGCAACTAGTTTGTTCCCAGGTGATTTGAATTCCCAAACAGTTTTGGATATAGACAAGATAATCTTTTTCTTTTAGGGATCCACTTATCTAGAACCTTCTGTCCCAGCCTTATGAATTTATGATAGATGTGAATATTGAAGGCATGGGGGTTGTCTGAGCTGGTATCTGCTGCAATGTCAGATATGTCTATTTCCACAATGTTGCATGATGAACTTCTACTTTTTAATATCTTCATCTACAGAGAAAAGTAATGTTCCTGACAGTTTCTTTACATAATTAGAACCAGAGCACCAGAATCCAAGAGCACTGGTGTCACTTCTCACAAGTTAAAATAGCCTCTACTGAAGTGGATCAACTGCAATTTTCAGCTCAGTTAAGTTCTTAAAATTCTGGGTGATAACTGGATATCCAGATGAAACATACCGTTTCCAACATCACAAGTGAGTTGATTACTCAATCATGGCCCATTATGTCTCTGTGTCTTTACAGTTGCCTCTGCTCAAATCAGTTCTTCCAGGAGACATTGCATTAAAAAAAAAAAAAAAAAGGCAGCTAACTAGTTTGTTTTGTAAGCCCCACGTATTGATTTATTCATCTTTCCTAATGCACAAAATCCTGGAATGTTTGCCTGCAGTCATTTTTGTATACATACCATATTTGTGTAGATAAACAAGGTAGTGAATGGAATAATAATAATGAGAGAAGGAAATGCTGAAAGACCTCGTGCTAAGTTGATTTGATGATGCTGTTTCAAAGGAGCATTGTTGGTGTGTGTTACTACCTTACGCATGCAAAGGGAGTACGAGTTGTACTTGTTTTCCAGCATTGTACACAATGTAAATTAGTAAGCACCTAAGCCTAGAAACTGCTTTTATTTAAGCAGATCTTTATCCACACCTGAATTTCAAACAATTTTCATGAAGTCTTCCTCACCCTAGAATCTTAGAGTACAGCTAGGGATTCAAGATCAAGTTCAGATAAGTGTACTGAATTTCTTCCCACTTAAAATCCAAAGACCTGCCTAATGACTCCAACTGTAAAACAGCCATTTATACTCTTTTGTCATGCATGGGATTTTTTTTTTTTTATGTAAAACATCTGAGAATTGTGAATAGCTTGAGGTTGTTTCCAGAGCCTTACTAGGGACTGAGCATAGATGATTGCGAGGTTTTCCCTAAAAGCAAGTAGAAAATTACTTAAAATTTAAAAAAAAAATAGTCTTCATGTACGATTAATGGCCTTTCATTCTTAATAGCAATTCTAGTTTGAAGTGTTATGATTCAATTAATCAGACAGCTACTATCAACTTCAACTTCAATTTTTCAAGCATTGCGGATCTGACTCTGACAAATATTGACAAATACAGGTGACAGAGTAGGTTTACAGAGGACTATGCTATTTAAAAAGACAGGGAATGAAGAATAAACATAGATCCATCATTTGTAGAGACACATCTTTGAACTTCAATTGGTATTTTAAAGTTCTTTATGCTGAAATGATTCAGAGATTTTTTTAAATTGAAATATAGTTGACATACAATATTATATTAGTTTCAGGCACACAACATAGTGATCCAACAATTATATACATTATGAAATGCTTACCACAGTAAACGTAGGTATCCTCAGTCACTGCACAAAGTTATTATATTATTGGCTATAACCACTATGCTGTACTTTTATCGCATGACTTATATATTTTATAATTGGCCTCTTAATCCCCTTCACCCATTTCACCCTCCCATCCCTCTGCATATGCACATACTCCTACCTTCCCCTATGGCAACCACTGATTTGTTCTCTGTACTTAGGAGTCTGTTTTTGTCATTTGTTTTGTTTTCTAGCTTCCACATGTAAGTGAAATCATAGGGTGTTTATCTTTTACCGATTTGGGGATTTTCAAAAGGCATGTATTCAACAGAGATATTTTTGGATATCTTTCTAAAAATAAATATATTGCAGTATTCATTGGCCACTCTTAAATTTATTTCTGGAATTAATTCAAAGTATTTCACTTTCAGTAGAACTCACAAGTAACTGTGATATTCATAATCTTTTAAATGTAAGAGTTGCATTTTACTTGATTAACCCACAAGAAGAGATTCGTTCTTCCACAGATAGAAGACTGAAATGTTAATGCTCTCAATTGGATTGATGGGAACTTGAGAATGGCTAACTGAGGTGAATAGCCAGTGAACTGAAGATCGTTATTATCGCTACGATGAACATGGAAAATACAGAGTAGATACTGAGATGAGGAGACCATATTAACAAAAGATAGGATGATTTCTGTGGCTTCCAACCAAAGAAGCTCAAGGACACAACTGATGTATGTGCAGATGACCCCATGCCAAGTGGGTACCACATAGGAGCCAAGTTCACAAATATAGAAAAATATAGGTTTGCAAAGTATAATTATTGATTATTATCAACAATAACAATGATATTAATGTTCCTTCAGTTTTTCATGCCTTATACAGGGCACTGGATAAATTCTGCGCTTTTTAACTTGATTTGTGTTGTTATGTTTGCAAATGAAGGTACCTATATGCACATTTGGTAGGAGGAGCAATGAGCAATCTACCATATTTAAACATTCAGTAAGCACATGTGATGTATGGGCAACTTTAAACTTATGAAACACATACACATATGCCAAATCCCGAATACTTTAGTCCACACAGGTTGTTTTGCATTTATGTCAACTACTTTCTTTTCTTCCTGATTCAATAAAGGTGTCAGTTGTGAACTTCAGGCTTTTTTTCAATTCCTACTTTAATCATTGACTATTTTTAAAAAAGGAGAAATCAGATAGGTAATTAAACTAAGGCGCAAAGTTGCAGATTTTGAAATTATTACTAAAGCTTTTGTTTCTGACACCTAGGCATTAGCTGACTTGTAGAGTGTTTTGAGAGTGTTTGTAGAGAACTTAGTAAGCATTTTTATTTTAAATAAAATGAATTAAAATTAAATAGAATATTTGGAGTTAAATAGTCCAAAGCTTGCTATTTTATATTCTGAAAAGATCTATATGACATTTATAACACATTTATATATAGGCCTTTATAAATGCCATGTGGTTAGAATTTTGAAGATTTCTGAGGACCCAGGGGAAAAGTTATAAGTAGACGTTATAAGAATTAAGTGTCACAAGCTGTCATCTCAGCCACTATATGACAAACTCGTTATGATGCTTATATGTGTACCAGTCACTCTAAGAATTTACTGATAATTATTATTCATTGAGTTGTCACAACATTATTATCTACATTTTATGAATGAGCAAAGTGGGGCATGGCAAGGTTGAGTAAATTATTCAAGCTTCATGGCTAAGAATGAGAGGGGCTAACACCCAAAGTAGGGCAGAAGGGCTTCAGAGTTCTTGTTCTGAACTGTGGCACCATATTGCTGCTCCAAGTGAAAGAAACAAGTCCTTACTATTATCAACAGATGCGTCAGAGGAGAAGCTGGCCGTGGAGAGCTCTATAGCCTTGCCCCCCCCAACCCCCCCACCCCCGCTTTTACGTCCAATTAACTTCAAACTGATCCAACGTATAGAACAAGTAGTAGGCAAAGGATTGGGGGATTGGGGGATTGGGGGATCTCCCACTGGGTCAGCTTTGCACTCTTAGGCTTGCTCAGATCATCACAGGTGCTGTGGGGGGAGGAGGGGTGTCCTCCATTGACTTTTCTGCTTTTCTGGGGCTTGTGGGTATTCTGAAATGGTGTGAGAGTTTCTACACAGCCATATTAGGGACAAGCAAAGTCAGGTAGCAGGTATTTGGGTCTGGAGGAAAGTGCTGGTGGCTGATGAAGTCAAGTCCACACCAGGAACAGATGACGGGAACTTCTAGAGTAGGCTCTGGACAAAGGGGAGTCAAGGTTCTTGCTGGAGTCAAGGTTCTTATTTGTTCTCCACTCTCCCGTGGCTTCTTGGCTTTGCAAACCACCTGCTCACAAGTTCTGTATCAGATCTGCCCAGTAGACTCTCCCCTTGTGGGGAAGACCACTCCGTTGAGCAACTCCCTGGGAATTTGCTCTAAGTTTTCAAGCACAACTTTCTTCCATCCTATACTCCTCCTTCCTTCTCCTTTCTCAAATCCTGCTCTCACTCTAGTTCTTGTAGATGTAGCTTCTCTCCCTTTTGTTCTTGTAAAGACCAGTGAACTCAGAAATCGAGTTATAAGCCATGAGAATTCTAGTTCTTCCCCCTCAAGGACAGAGAGGGCTTAACCTCCAGAACCTCCTAAGAAGAAGGAAGGTTTATTTTTTATATTAAATATTCTGAATAGTTCTATTCTCTCATATTTATGGACCTTAATACTGAACAGCCAGATACATAAAATTGTTAAATGGTATGGTATCTGTTGTATTTCACAATAAAAACTGTGTTTTAGAGCATGGCAGAAATGTTTATCTCGCTTTTTGTAGACCATTTGAAAAATTTCCTGTTCTGTCCTTGTGGATACACATAATAGTGACACTGTAGTGTAGAGTTACACTTGGTTAAACAACAGTAATAACAACAATGTATTGGGGAATTATAATTAGAAGCAAAATCGCCTCCCTCCTCAGAAAACTGCTCTACAAAGGTAAAAGAGAGAAAGAAAACAATTTTATTATTAAATAAGCATTAAACCAGAATTGTGATACGCATCACAGGCAATCTGGCAAGAGAGTGCAAAGACAGAAATCTCACTTTTATGGGAGATACGACCCATTATAAACATGTTCTCAAGGTAAACAACAACTAGTCCTCAAATAAGAGGACTTGATAGCACCATTTGTCACACAGAGTTCAACCTACATTCACCTGGTAATTGGGATGACCATCTGCTTTAGCTAATTGACTTTATCTAAAGGAAAAATGAACTTTTTACACCACTACACCAGGAGGTACTTTTGCACCTTGGAGCAAGGTGCCTGTGGAGCTTAGGCTCCTACCCTCCCACAGAATTAGGAGGTCTCTTGCTCCACGATTGCATTCCAAAGGGATAGCTTTGACTTATTCCAGCAGAAGAATGCAGAGCAAGATCAGCAAATGTAAAAGACATTGTGGGACAAAGTCATCAGGCCTGACTGATTTCCCAGGAAGAAAACAGGTGTTTAGCATAAGCCACTTTGTTTGTATAAACAATTTAGACACAGTAAACCACCCTAGCAGTTAGAGAACGGTGGAAACACTCCAAAAATCCAAGTCCCCACACACTAGCCAATGGACAACCTTCCATTCAGGCCTTTCTAAGGGTAGTTGTCTCTGGCTCGCTCCATCAACTCTTTTCTGCGTGCTTAATTCAAATTCACTAAGAAAGTAAGCAAGATTTGTGCGGTTCTTGACATTTTGACTTATGATGTGTAAAAGAGTCTCCTTTAAATGATAGGTGTTCATGAAAATTGAAGTTCACGAAAATACAAGAAATGTAGCATAAGACTAAGAAGTATTTGGGTGAAAAGATGAGACATCTACTATGACAGAGTCAGCCATGAAAGTTTTCTCCACAGATGTTCACCATCTGTATGCCTCATAATCTGACTTAGATACCCTGGCCATACACCAATCATTGTAGACCACCATGGCCCACAGTATGACATGATGCACATAAAGACACCAGAAAATGCAGCTAACGCAGTCATCCTTTTTTTTTTTTTTATAAAGTTTTTTTTAAATTTTTTTTATTTATTTATGATAGTCACAGAGAGAGAGAGGCAGAGACATAGGCAGAGGGAGAAGCAGGCTCCATGCACCGGGAGCCAGACGTGGGATTCGATCCCGGGTCTCCAAGATAGTGCCCTGGGCCAAAGGCAGGCGCTAAACCGCTGCGCCACCCAGGGATCCCTAACGCAGTCATCCTATATTGAGTAGGTAAACTTTCTGGCCTTAGACTATGTGTATCTCAACTGATACAAAAATTTTAAGTGCTTAAGTCAGTTGGGAAATACCTCCCATCAATAGAGGCAAAATCAGTATAGCAAAAGTTATACATTGGGTTGGAAACTTGTTTCTCTTATTGGTTTGCTCCAGGAAAATGATTTAGATTCTCTTACCTTTCTATGTTCTCTTATGTTTCTGTTTCTTACGTTTAGGTTTTAGATATTCTTATGTGCTCTAGGTTTTTCAGTTAAAATCTGATAATACTTTTATTTTGAGGAAGATTAGTTATTCTTCACTCAGAAGAAGGATTAGAGGCTGATGTCATGGTCTTTAAGTCTCTGAAAATAATTTATTCGCTAGGATCTTGCTATAAAACAGGGGAAAGTTTCTGAAATACAAAGAGTATAAAATTGATTTGCACAAAGAAAGTTGACCTTTGAAAACTTGGACTAATATCAATATCCACTTGATGTATATTTCAGGCGTATAGGAAAGTTCAATAGACTTTGCGCTACCGTTATATCCAGTGGTCCTATAAAGCTACAATTATCTTACACATGCTTATCAATGGTACCTCTGCCTTTCCCCAGATGTCTGTATCTAGCTGTGGAAGCAAGCATTCTGCTATACATGACTAGTTCAACATCATGAAAAGAACACAAAGGCTATTACTTTTTTAACTCTAATTTGAATGTGTGTGTACAAAATATAATTATACTATTAATAATTTACACATTACACGGTGCTTAAAATACTAGGCACCTCTGTGTATTTTATCTAAGCCCCTTAGCCCACCTTGGGGCTGATTTTATCATCATTTTGCAGTTGCCAAAAAAGTGTCTGCAAGATCAAGTGTCTCATACAAGGTCTTCCAGGGAAAAGAATTAGAAGGTAGGATGAGGCCCCAAGTTTCCCCTCCTCGATCTCTCTTTTTTTTCAGCAAATCAATGTCTGATGTGGGACAGTGGTTGGATATTTATGTTATATAGTGATTACAAATTAGAATTGACCTGGTAATAGTGTTTCAACTCACATATATCTACCCTGCAGGAACTCACACATTATATGTATTCTGTCTACATAGAATGGAGTCTAATATTTCTGCTTGTCTTTTTAATGAGGTAAGGAAGCAAGAATAATCTTAACTGGTATCTACCATGACTTATCCAGGGCTGGCTAGAGGTTCAGGATCTGTGAGTTTTTCCTAGGGTGTTGTTTGGTCCAGATATTTAGGTTCTGAGTCACTTAGGCCACCTCCAACTGTAATAAAGGATAAACAATAGATGTTAATACCTGCTCTTGCCCGCCTGGTTCCAAGGGAAGGACCTGGCATCATTTCTATCATGAGCTTTTCTAAAGGTTTATAACTCAGCCATAAATACTTGTCATTGGCAGGAACGTAGCCTGGAGGGTTGCAGTCCTGCAGTAAATTATTCATTTATATATCTCACTGACATGCTTTAAATTGTTTTAACTGTATTTATCTCTTTTGATGGGAGAGAAAATAATGGCTTTATGGTTCACGACACTTTTGTCCTCCTATGAATCAAGACAGCATTGGGATGAAAATGAAAAAAAAAAAATCAGCAAAAAAAGTGGCTGCTGAGAATACACAATAATTCTTTCTTTAAGAGAGGGGCCTGAGGGCTAACATTACTCAACCTAACATCTATTAGCAGAATTTAGGCAAAAGTGATTGTTATGAACTATTGACTGACTCCCTGAAGCATGCACACACCCCCTTTGCTTTTCCTTGTTGTTTTTGGCCGTGCAGGGCCTAGCGAGTTGTGTGGCTGCACCAGCCTGGTTCCAAGTACTGACGGTTCATGTGAATGCAGTGGTGGAACAGGGAAGGAATACAGAGCAGCCTTGGCTGTAGGCAGGAGGCTCTCGGTTGCAACGTCTCTGGAGTGTGACTGAATCTCCCCTGACTCCCATGCTTTTTACTCTTAGTTCTTATGGGAAAATGCTCATTCTTCGTGGGGTTTTTAAATGTCCAGGGCCTTCTAAAACATTATAAACTCCATAAATCAAGTACTGTGTGGTATAACAAAAAATGTCATCTCTGCCCCTGGTTCCTTTCACAGAATTCTTAAACCCTTGTCATTTCCTAAGTGATCGTGGTGCTAGGAGCTTTTTTTGCTATTATATTTGGTCTCAGTCCCGAGTCCCTGACACCAGAGCTTTTAGAATCCTTGGAATCTCCAGAGCAAGGAGGGTCTTTTTGCAAGTTAATGAGGCAGCTGGTGGCTGGAAGTACCTAGAGAGCTTCAGGATGGGGGCTAGAGGAATCAGCCCCGTGATTGGAGGCTTGTTTAAACCCCAACCCCCTGAAAAAGGGAAGAGGGAGTGGGGTTGAATTAATCACCAGTATTCAATGATTGAATTAATCGTGCCTATGTAATGGAACCTCCATAAAACCCCTAAATGTCAGAGAGCTTCTGGCTTGGTGACCACATGGAGGTGCTGGGAGGGTGGCCCATCCCTAGACAGCATGGAAGCTGCACCGGTACTCCCTGCCCTCATGAACTTGCTTTATCCATCTCTTCCATTTGGCTCTTCCCGAGATTTATCTTTTCTAATAAACCAGTAATAGCAAGTAAAGCAGTTGTCTGAGTTCTGTGAGCTGTTATAGCAAAGTATCGAATCTGAGGAGGAGGTCATGGGAACCTTGAATTTATAGCTGGTTGGTCCATCTGGAGTAGGGAGGCCTGGATTTGTGATTGGAGTCTGAAGGGGGAGGCAGGGGGCAGTGTGGACTGAGCCCTTATCTGTGGAGTCTGTGCCAGCTTGGGGGAAGTTAGTGTCAGTAGTATTGTGAGTACAGAAGCAGCTTTCTTCTAGTCGATGTTTTTCCTTTAGGAACCCAAATCATTTTTGCACATCATTTCATCTGTAATGCCGTAGTATGGCTGTGTTAAAATATGAATCAATAAGCAGATCTGACTCTAACAGGTCAAACATCACTAGAAGTGGTGAAAAGGAGGTAACCTATTTCGTATTGAAGGCTGCATTTAAAGTTTGGACTTAGAATTGAACAGTGTGAACCAGATGACTAGTACATGTCAATGGTTTCTACTTAATTCTACCTAATTGAGAGTTTAATAAGGAATGCCATCTTAATTCTTAAGGATTCTGAATATACTTCTACAAAAAAAAAAGTTCTCTACATCTTGTACTTTAAATATCATGACTAAAATGTGTCAGATTATTCTAAGCATGCAGACCTTTACAGTTTTATTCTGTTTTTTTTTTCCTGATTAATAAAAGAACAGTACATCCTTTAGAAAGTTTGGAAAATACCAAAAAGCCTAAGGAAATAATTGCTTTTAATGCCACTCTCTGGAGATCATCATTTTAAAATTTTGGCCTTTGCCCCCTTGAAGGCTTTTCTTCGTGGAGATATTACAGCATGCACAATTGTCAGTGCTGGTTTTGAAGCTTTCCTTAACTATGCAGTCTGCAGTCTGTAGTCTTCCATGTTATTGGAATTCCTTACACACATCATCCAAATGTCTCTAGCCCAGGTTTTCAAAGAATGGGCCTCAGGTCAGCAACATAGATGTAGCATGGGACCTGCAAATGCAGACCCACCCAGACACTCCTGGATCAAAGGTTTGGAGGTCGGTGGAGGGTGCCCCGCAACCTGTGGTTTAATAAGCCCCCAGGTGAAGCTGATGCAAAGTAAGCTTGAGAACCACAGCCCTGGAGTCCTGCTCTGAGTCTACTCTTGGGAAATACAGACTTCTTTTTTTTTTTTTTTTTTTTTTTTGCAGTTGTAAGTGTTTTACAGAAACCTTTGTTCACATTTCTGAGTATTTCTTTAGAATAAGGTCATTAATCAAATGTGCAAGCAGTTAGTGAACGGGTGTGACACACACAGACCGAATCCTTCCCAGATGCAAACTGTAGCAGTTCCTACTCCTTCAAATAGAGCTTGAGAGGCTCCGTCTCACCACTGTGGCCCTTTTACATGGGCTTGTTCTTTACGTGCTTTTTCATAATACATTATTTATATCTTTCATGTTGTCCTCTAGAGCTTTTTCTTTTGTTCTATTTTTTTTTGTTTTTGAGAGAAAGAGTACCCGCGAGTGGGGGACAGGGTGCAGAGGGAGAGAGAGAAAGATAATCCTAAGTAGGCTCCGTGCTGGAGGGAGGGTGAAGCTGGATCTCACGACCCTGAGATCATGACCTGAGCTGAAATCAAGGGTCGGTGGTGCCACCCATGGAGCCCCAGCCCCGGGCACCCCATAGCTTTATCTGATAGCAAGGCTGTGTTAAGGATACCATTTTTTGGTCTCTACATATTCTTTGTGATAATTTTAACTACAGATATTTTTCATTTGACCTGGTCAAGCCTATATATTTACTATTTATTTATTTATTTATTTATTTATTTATTCATTCATTTTTACTGTAACAGAGGTCTAAATAGCATTTTCAAAAGTGGTTAAACAATTTTCCCAGCATACTGTCAATGAATATTTTAATTGTAACTTTCATTTTCTCACCATGATGGCCTGTTTGATTTAACCCTAGCATCTGTGATATTCTAATTATTTCAGTATAGCAGCTGTGGTCCTTTTTAGTCCTGTATTACAATGCAAAATAATTTCAGGGATTTTGTTCATTTTTTTTATAATGTAGCAAGAGCTTAAAAAGTTTAATTTCCTATTTGATGGGGAGAAAATTTCATTGTTCCTTTTGTAGGAGTGGTTCAATATATTTTTGTTCTGAATAAATTTAGCTTTTCCTTTCTCCATCATATTTGGACAAAAGCCTTTCTTAGACTGTATGTGCAAAGCCTCTAAAGTTCACACATTATTCTACTTTAATTCACCTTATAGGTTCAACAAGTTTGAAAAATGAAAATAATGTTTATTTCTTGACTTAATTTCACTTTATACAAAAGAATGAGTGGATGTAGACTTTGAGTTATCACAAAAAAAAAAAAATTGCAGGTTAATAGTAGGTCAGGAAGGAAGAAATAATCCAAGGGAAAGATCATGAAGAAGCCAATGAAAAGTATGATTTTTAGGTTGCTGTAGGATTGCAGGCAGCATCATGGGAATCACCAAACAAGCATTGGGCTTTAATTTCAGCATTAGAGGGAAATCATGCTGTTCATCTGCCTTCTCCTGGCCCCTCCCTGCAGGAGAGAAGACCGGCAACCTTGCTGCCCCAGAGAGAGGGGGTGATGAGGACAGCTCCCAGGTTCTAATTTACTCCCGTTCCTGGCAACAGCACATATAAATTTAAAGATATATTTATTTATTTTGGAGAGAAAGAGAGTGGCCTGGAGGGATGGGGAGGAAAAGGAGAAGAGGGAGGGAGAGAACCTCCAGCAAACTCCCTGCTGAGCCTCGGAGCCCAAGTCAGGGCTCCATCTCACGACCTTGAGATCATGACCTGAGCCAAGGTTGAGAGTTAGCTGCTTAACCGACTGAGCCACTGGGGTGTCCCTGGGAATACTGATGGGATTTTTTTTCCCCTGGGAAGGAGCTCTGTGGGAGGCAGTGGGTGATGCATCTCATGGGCAGGAGGACATTTTAAAGATAAAATGCTTTCAGAACTCCTTGATATCTCGCTTCAGAGGTGATGTTGCTCTAGTAGTTTATTGCTTATTTGAATATTACCTCATTGGAGTCTCACCAATGTTCTGTGATGTAATTAGAGCTGTCGACATTGTCATCACTTGACAGATGAAGAAAGGCATGGAGAGGAGGGTAAGGAACTGGCTGGAGGTCACACAGCTAAGGGGTGACAGAGCCAGGAATAGAACTGCAGATTCCTGGATCATTGCTCTTCCTGCCTGAGCACTGAGTCAGAGTAACAGATTTTTTTCTGATCACTTTTTATCATTAACTCAGGTTGAGTAGAAAATATTTCTTAAATTATACTGTTGTATGAATATACTTAATATACCAGTCTTAAGAAGTAATCTTTATTTATGTACTGTTTTGATAGTTGGTTTTTTTCTACAAAAGATTTTATGTATGTGATTGGGAGCTCCTTAACGTGAAGGGATATCCGTCTCAAACAAGTAACTCTTTCTATTCTTGTTCTTTTTTAAAATTTTTAACTGAAGTATAGTTGACATATATTAAATGAGTTTCAGGTATACTGTATAGTGATTCAACAATTATATCCATTATGAAAGGTCACACAGTAAGTCTAGTTACCATCTGTCACCATAGAAAGTTATTACAACATCGTTGACTATATTCCATATGCTGTACTTTTCATCATTGTGGCTTATTTATTTTATAATTGGAAGTTTGTACCTCTTAATCCCCTTCACCTATTTGTTTTTTTAGAGAAAGGGGGAGGGACCAAGGGAGAAGGAGAATCTTAAGCAGGCTCCATGCTCAGAGCCAAGTGTGACATGTGACATGAGGCTCGATCTCATGACCCTGAGATCAGGACCTGAGCCCAAATCAAGAGTTGGATGCGTAACTGATTGAGCCACCCAGGCACCCTTCCCTTCACCTATTTACTCTTGTTCTTCATAAGGTGTTAAACCTGGCTGAATCAAGAATTAGTAAAAATCTATGAGGAGTCACAAATATTTAGAAGACTCTAAAGTAAAAATTATCTTTTTCCCTTAATTTCATCCAGCTTTTTTCATTGGGTTGTTTTGAATTTTTACTGTATTTGATTAATGTTCCCTTTCCTCATTTTCCCACTCTTTTTTCTGGCTTTAGCTGAATTCCTAATTCCTACTATATATTTTTTCCTCCTAGGTAAAACTGATGACCAATACATTCTCTTTGTGGCTGGAGGGGCAGTTTTATTGTTGCTGTTTGTTATCCTAATTACCACCATCATTGTCATTTCTTATAAAAGGTGAGTATTGCAATTCATCCTGACTCTTGCATTCTGATATGACGGGCTCTCTATTAATGACCCAATAGTTGGCCAAGCTGTGTTAGCACTCACATACAGCATTTGGAGTTTTTTTCTTACACAAAAGAAGAGAAGTAGTTGTGGTAATATCGAAGGAGAAAGCTAGAGTCATTTGTTTAAGAATTAATAGGAGCTGCTCTCAAGTTAGCACAGCTTTCATATTCTGGGCAGTCAACTGCCTGGTGCCTCTGCTCAGTCTGCCGTGCCATCTATCTTCCTCCTCCTGCATGGAAAAGAGGCGGTTGGGCAAGGGGCGGTGTGTGTGTGTGTGTGTGTGTGTGTGTGTGTGTGTGTGTGTGTGATGAGAGGCAAGAGGGAGAGAGGGAAGGCTTCTGAGAAGGGGAAGAAAAGCATTAAGCAGTAGTAATGCCTTCATGCATTCCTTCATCAAATATCTATGGTGACAGTAGTGAATAAGAGACGATATGAGTGCCCATTCTAGTAAACAAATACTTTTAAATGGTTGTTGTCTCTGAAACAAGCAGTGCTGGTGCTCTTCCTAAAAAATGATTGAGGAAGAAAGGTGTCGGAAGGGGCCACCTTAGAGAGAGTAGGTGGCCATTGACCTCTGCTAAAGTTTCCTACCTTCTACAGTCTTGTGGCCAACTTGGGAACTTTCTGGGATATTCTTGGTTTACTCTGCCCTTTCTTACTGTCCCATATTCATCAACTCACTTGTCTAGGTATTTGTTGTAAGATAATTACTCTTTATTCTTGTGTTCCAACTAACATGTTCTCTTCTCAGGAAAGGGAAGGAGTACATCCATCTCCTCTTCTCTTCTGCCTCAGCAATAGTACCAAACACACATGCACACACACACTGGCATGTACATGCATCTTAGTAGGCTATCAGGTAGGTTTCTCTGTCTCGTCTCCATATCCTGACCTCTCCTCTTTGGAGGCTTGTATTACCACTCACTTGATACTGGTGAATGCTTCCAACCCACCCCCGGCTCCAGGTGTCTCCTCTTTTCCTAACACATCTGACTTTTCCTGGTTGCTCTTCTAAAAGCTAGACTGACCATGTCCTTCCCCTGTAAAACCTTTGTCTTCCTATTGCCACCAGAATAATGTTAAAATTCATTAACCTTGCATCAGAGGCACCCATTGTTCTGACTTCCATCTAATTAGTGGGACCCCAATCTAATATTCATTTATATTTTCTACTTTGCTGCCCCCATGTCGACAACTTTTGTTAGAACTGCAAGCCTTATTCTGTGAACATACCCAACTCTCTTCCTACTTGGGTAGCCAACAAAGAGTGGTTTCCCCCATGTTTGACTTTCCTCCTGAAGCTCAAAGCGTGGGACACGTGTCTCCCCTGGGAGGTCCTCCCAGTTCTCCCTCCCTGCAAAGAGACATGATGTCACCATCTGGAACCACATTGTACTTCTGCTCCGCTGCACCTTGCAGTTTGCTTTGTTGCTTAATCATTTCTCTGCTTGTCCTCCCTTCTGTTCAAAATGACAGGGATTGTGTTCTACTCATTTCTTAGTGCTTGATAGCATTTAGTGCTAATCTTTCCAAATAATGGATGGTCAATAAGTATTTGTCTAATTAAATTGAAACACAAAACTCTTGCTTTCCCTTTCTTCCCGTCATGGGCTGCCCTAGAAGCCTTTCCCTGGTCGGAAATTGAGCAAATTAGCAAATTGAGGTAAGGAACCCAGGATGTTAGTGACACTGAGGATTTTTTGACTGCTATGCCCTGGTTGATGAGCAATACACCGAGGGCAGCTGTGACAGCAGGAGTACCTGGGGCCGCAGGCTACATGGTAGGAGGGCATGAGTGACAGTACGTATCTCTGGGGGGTCACAGAGCTTGGACATGATGGATTCAGCTTCATGAAAATGTATCACTTTTACATGAATAGCTAAATTGAACTGTAGGATAGATTGTCCCACTTGGTTAGATGTGATAAAAAGATTTGTGGACTTGAATGCGTAATCATGGGCAAACATCACAAAGAAAGAAGCATTGCTCTGTCTACCTGGTTGCCCGTATCAGTTCGTGGTTGTTACTTAGAGTGGAAACATTTTGAAAAATGACCCAAGGGCTTAAACAATGGCCTTCAGAACTCTGTCTTTTTGTGACCACTTAAAATAATATTGCCGCTTTAGATGTGTGGACTTGGGGAGAAGCTAGAGGAGATGACAGTGGGCCTGAATGAGACGGAGACCTTGCTTCACACCCAGTACTTCGTTGCCTGTGTGCACAGGGGCATTTCCTGCACCTTCTCTGCTCTCAGGTTGTGGTGCTTCCAGTGAAAGATCAAGATGGTGACACTGTTAAGAGAACATGGCTGGTGGATGTGGCTAGCCCTGGTGAGGCATGGCAGGAGCCAAAAGATAGTCTATATGCTGACGCCTGTGTCTGTAGGAAAAAATGAAATGTTTAGTGTGCAAAATGTTAGATACTTATTTTTGCCTTTTGTTGTCAACTTTGATGCTCATGACAAATAGGCTGTTTTGCTCTGCCTGGGACTCCCAGGTTCAGCACTGAAAATCCCTCAACTCTGGGGGAAACTCCTTAGAATCCAGCAAACCAGAATGGTCAGTCAACCTAGAACAAACCACAGTGTTTACTCTCTTTATTTAATAGACTAGAGGACTGAACTGTATAGATGCAAATAACTGGTAAATCGCCAAGCATGAGTTAAACACAGATCATCTGACTCTGTTTCTTGTTCTCTTTTCTTCATAATATTGAGTATTTTAGGCTGATGTAAACAGTGTATATATTTGGACCTTTTTGGGAAAGTTAATCTGTATTATGATATAGCCAGCCTTGTGAACCATGATTTAACAAACAATCCAAGGTCATAGGTTTGTTTCCTCATTTGTGAAAAGAGGATGGTAATAACATCTATGTCACAGATTTCTTTGAAGGAGTAAATAATTTATATGAATGACCTGGAAGCATAACTTTCACATAATAAACTTACACATCAAAAAATCAAATAAATTAACCACATAAAAGCTTCTTCATAAGTAAACACACACACATAGAATAAGATCAGTTTGTGATCATGTCAACACAGTAGGAGGATTCCATAGTGAACAACATCCATCATTTGAACAACCTTTCCATGGAGACAGACTAGCTTAGCTGGTTTTTAAACTTTCTATGAAGGAATTACAACTTCATTCTTTTACATAAAGGAAAATAACCCTATATTTTTGCATCTAACCTGTCTCTTCTGTGGTCTGATAAAAATCTTTTCCTTAGGGAGATGGAAAAAAAAAACAGTCATCATCTGCCATAATAACTATTTTCATGCATTTGGGTAGAGTCATTTCATCCATGGCATTCAATTATAGTAGCCTCTTTTCTTTGTCTCTTGAATTTTCTTTTCAGATTCCTCCTGATGTTAGCTTTTTGTAGTTTTCATTCAAATGGTGGAGGGTTTAGAAAATAGCATGGCTCCAGAGGGCCCACTGAACTGCGGCACATGGCCCCTGAAGCAGTGAGCCTAGTAGTCACAAGGGAAGGCTGTGGATTCAAGTCTCAATACTATCACTAACCAACCAACCACGCGATGTAGGGCCTTGTCTCAGGTTCCCAATCTGAGTTAAATATAGAGTTTTTGATGAAAGCTAAATAAAATAATCCATTTAGGAGGTTTAGTCAAACACCCAGAAGTTTCTTTAAAGCTTAACTATATTTCCACTGTCATCTGAGAACTTACACAGTTGGCATTTAAAAGGAAGTTTTTGATTGTGGGAAATCCTGAAGCTCGAGATTATTTGGAGAAGGCAGTAAGTCATCTATGCAATAACCCACCATGAACCATTCTTTAGTAAGCTTGCCGAAATTAATTACTAATGTGCACTAGCTGGATATCCATTTCGATGCCTTCACCATCTGTGGAAAATGAATATTTAGGTCCAGGGAATTTTGAGTAGGTATGTATGAGGCAACTGTGGATGCTACTTCAACATAGTTAATGAGGGCATCTGGGCTGGGCTACAGGTATGGTATATTACTCAGTGCAATAGTACTGGTGCTGGAGTGTAAGACCTTAATGCCTCTATTGAATATGTATTCTCAGGAGAAGGAGACAGAAAGAATTATTTAAAGAGTCCTGGGGTGCACAGAATAAGGTAAGTTTTCTCAGAGCTGTCATTTGCCCCCTTTTCTGCATTATAATATCCTGTAATGTTGGTCCATTTTGCAGTCAACAACCTTACTGTTCTCCTTTCAGTTACCTGGCCATGTAGTGTATCAGTTATTTGAGGAAACACCTGTTTTCTGACCTATTCTCTTGTTATTGACGCCCTTTGAAACAATTTGTTTTACATGAATACAAATAAAGCTCCAACTGCCGGGATATCATAATAGTCAGCCCTGTGGATTACCACTATGTGTATAAGTTTCTTAGGGCTGCCACAACAAACCTACTACCAAGTAGGCTACTTAGACAGCAAGAATCTATTCCCTTGCAGTTCTGGAGGGTTGGAATCCAAAATCAAAGTCTCAGTAAGATATGTTCCCTCTTGGGATGAGAATCTGTCCTATGCTTCCCTCCTATCTTCTGGTGGTGGTTGGCAGTCCTTGGCATTCCTTGGCTTCTGGACTCATCACTCCAATCTCTGCCTCTGTCTTCTCATGACATTCCTCAGTGTGTGTAGACACATGCACATCTGTATCTCTTCTCTTTTTAGGAGGGCAGATGTGCTGTTAGACTAAGGGCCCGCTTACTCCAATATGACCTCATCTTAACTAATTATATCTGCAACAACCCTACTTCCAAATAAGGTCATATTCTGAAGGTCTAGGAAGGACATAAATTTTGGGAGGATACCACCTGACCTAGTACAGGGCATAGTAATGTTTTAGGTCATAAGGCATAGCAAGCATATTAGAAAAACACAATGCTATGATATTCATTATCATTATTATGTTTCTATTGATTTATTAATTAAAGAATGCTCGAATTTCTGTTGGGCTGCAGGAGTCTCATGAATTGTAACATTTTCTTCCTCACTCCACCTTCCCCTGCTCCTCGTTTAATTGAAAGAATAGAAAATCTCTTCTGGATAAGAGGGTTGCTTATTTTCATGCTCATTGTCTCCACTATTAGTCAGATTATCTCTTTAACATATATTATTCTGTTTGCAATGTTTTGAAAAGATATTTTATTTTTTAAAGATTTTATTTTTTTTGATAGAGAAAGAGAGAGAGTGAGATCATGAGCAGGGGGAAGTGTAGAGGGAGAAGCAGACTCCAGAGGGATCCCAATTCAGGACTCGATCCCAGGACCCTAAGACCATGACCTCAACCGAAGGCAGATGCTTAACTGACTAAGCCACCCAGGTGCCCTATTTATTTTATTTTAGACAGAAAGAGATGGAGAGAGGGAGTGGGGGAAGGGGTAGAGGGAGAGAGCCTTCAAGCGACCTCCCACTGAGCATGGAGCCCTACACAAGACTTGATCCCACAACTGGGAGATCACAGCCTGAGCTGAAACCAAGAGTTAGATGCATAACTGACTGAGCCACTTGACCAAGCCACTGCCCCTGTTTATAAAATTTTACACAAAACATTTCCCCAAGTGTTATCTAAAATTACATCCATTTCTCTTGAATTTAATTATTTGCAATTGAATTCTGCATGGTCAAAACATCAAATAATAAAAAGCTTCTAACAATCTAATATGTGTGCTTCAGATTTCTCTGTTACCTATTTATCTATCGGTTTAACTTTTTTCTTCTGATACTTTTTACACAACACATTTTTTTTTTTCTAAAGAATTCATGGCTGGCTTTTTGATAGTAACTGGAAAGACTAAAGAAGTCTTGCCTTGTTTCATCTGCTGGTCCAGCAAGCAATAAAACGGTCCTCTGTCATACACAATTTTGGGCTCCCTTCTTTGTCCTTAGCTGTTGTCCACTCACACCAATCTAAAGCCACATTTACTGCTGTGAATGTCAGAGGAAGAAAGGAGTTTTGCAACTTCCCACATTAAGTATTCAAATTTTTCAGGCTTTTGTAGAATAATTATATTTTGAATGATGATTACAAAGTTAGATAATAAGTTGGATGTGAAAGAGAAAGAAGCTAGACCTGCTTGATTGTTTTGGGGTTTTAGACAGGCTATGGAAGTACCAGTGACATTGCAACTTTGCTTGTGCTTTATCCCTGCAAAACCACTCTCAATTTCCAAACTACTCGCCAAAAGACCCCTCTCTCTTCTTTTCCTCTTAATTTCTCTCTCTCTCTCTTAACTGCCTACAGATTTTCTGCCACATGCATATATATAAGTGGTCAAAATGACTAGTGTAGAGAATGTTAATGATTATATAACATCATCTTGAAAGTAATGCCAGTTTATTTTAATTTCTCTTATTGTGTTTAGTTGTTTACTTTCAGACAAGATTGTGTACTTTAAAAGTATTGTTTATTAAAGCATTCATTCAACAGAAATTATTGAGTACCTACTATGGGAAGTGCTATACTAGACTTCCATATAAAAATGAAAATAATGGTTCTTATCAAAACAGCCTGGGACATTGGGGGAGAGTTTAAAGACTAAGTGTTTCATAATCTAATATAGCAAGTGACAATCTAGAGTAGTCTTTTGTTGCATTGCACTCTGAGCCCTGCAAGTCAAAAATGTGATTTCTCATAGAAGTTCAATACGATGAAGAGAATCTTTTATGAAATTAATTATAATAGGAATCAGACTTACATTGTGGTTAATTTAAGGAGAGATTTGTTTTGAGTATATTTACTGGCTGCTGAAATGAAGTGAATCATTGACATTCTGTCTGTCTTTCTAGGCAGGCAACAACTATAGAAATCCCAACCCTACTAATCAATCATCGGATGGCGCCACAGAAGATGTTTATGTCAACTACCCAGCCTTCTCTCATAGGCCAAAGACCAGAATCTAAGCTTTTTTCTTGATCTAAGCAAATTTATGATGACTGTTATGTATGTGAATCTTTATATAATCTTTTCCCACTATTCAGTGCCTACCCTGGATACCAGTTGACTAAATGTATTTAATTTGAAAGGAAAAATACTTTATAACCTAGAGAACTTTCTTAGCAGAAATGTTTCAGAAAATATGACTCTAATTAGCTTACAATAAAGGGAAACTTACGGAATCACATAATGGAACAATCCAGGGGAGATCAAACTTCAGGCAATTGTTATTTACCAAGGTTTAAATGTCATCTCTAGAATTAAGTATGGGTATAAACCTGTTTCTGGATCCCCTTTCATGGTGTTGGAATCACTTTATTGGTGTTAGCCTAACTCTTATACACATGTTTCTGTTGTGTTTTGAACAACTCCTGGCAATTCATAATCCTTGTTTTTGCCTTGTTAATTCTCTGATAGAATAAGTACATTTGGTCATTTGTCCATCATTAAACAGGCATCATGGCTGGAAAGAATGAAATGGTTTAGGTCAATGAAGGGTCCACCTCTAGAACCAGGAGTTAGGCCAAAGCACATTACTGGGAGATTCATAGTATCATTAGAGGAGGGAGATGGGGCCTGGAAGCTGGGCTGGTGACCAACAAACGTGGACTGCAATGACATTCCAGAACATCTCTTGTTAACCAATTAAAAAGAGAATATGTAGATGGATCTGGGTTAGCTCTCTCCCTCCTCACTTTAAAATCTGCTATATCAGCAGAGTCCAGAAGAGTAGCTGGCAGCAAATAAATGAATGGTCAAGAGGAAGATAAATGTGATAGGGAAGTCTCATCCCTTTTTATTATCACATGAAGTAATTTCTGACTTTACATAGAATTCTTGCACTCTCCCTGGCCTAGCTTCATGAGAAAGTATAGTAGATGATGGTCCAATAATAAGTTAAGGTTTTTGATATTTAAATTTTCCACTTGTGAGAATTATTTTTGTTATGTAAATCCTCTCAAAAGAGGCATCTAAGCATTATTAGTTGTTTTTTTCCTTAAATAATTGTGGAAAAAAATAATTGTGGAAAATCTGAATATAGGAAAGAGAATATTAGTTGGAAGTGTGGTTTCGGTTGTGGTAGAAACATGATGGGGAGGAACATTGGGAAGCTAAAGGGAAGGGGAACAGGGAACAAAGAATGAGAAGATACAGAGAGAAACTTGTCTTGCTCCACAGTTTAGCCAAAGACAACCCTAGTGATATCACTACAGAGCAATTAGTGGCCATCCTGCCATTGCCCAAATTCTAGATGGAGTCAAACAATGTAAAGTATTTCTGAAGCTAAATAATGGTCATTATCACTTTGAAACTCGAATGGTCATTACTAAAGACAGCGATCATTCATGTCTCAAATATTTGTTACTCATCACTAAAACACTCACCACAGAAATTGCATGTAAGTATCCAACTTGTAGATTTTTTTGATAATTTTAAGTGAACCAAAACCAAATTCTCATGTTATCTAGGAAGATTCTAAGCTGTAATTTACAGTTTTAAGTGAGTCAGTGGATGCTTTATGACTATAGCTTTAACTGTATGCCTGCCCAATAGCAGTTATTCTGTGAGTTACAGAAATTATGAGTGCTCCTGCTTTCTTCAACAGAAAGGAAAAAGTAAAAATGTCTACTTCTCATGAGGTATTTCCAGATTCTCAGTGACTAATCTGGGTGAGAAGGAAAATATGTCTCCCAACGCAATATGGGGAAATGTAAATCCCACTGGAACAGAGAAGATGTTGGGGGATGGGGGAGTGCAGAGTACAACCCGATGCAACAGTCCTGGTGGTTTCACTCATGGAAGACTTTGGCAGCAGAGCCTCCAGAACATTTGAACTCTGCCTCTTTTTCCATGGATGTTTTAATTTTTCTTTAATCTGTCACTCAGAATATTTACGAGAACTATATACTCTGTCCGTCTTCTTTCTGTATTGTTCCTCTGCAAAGTTTAGGATTATTCAGGCATTTGGGACTCTTTTAAATCCTGCTGGAATTTCTTTGACCCCCACCCCCACCCCTAGCTACTGGTCTTATTTCACTCTCAGGTGTTCATGCTGATGAAGTTCTGCTCACTAATTTTCTTTGGACATCTTTACCTATTAGCAAAGCACTTTCATTGTTGTCTGTTTAATATTATTCTTAATTTGCTAGAGTTTTGTAACTCTATACACACATATATATCTACTATATAGATACTATGTGGTATATATAGTATATTGTATGTATGTGTATTACACTCACACATATATATGTACATATATATATATTTCCCCCTAATCTGTTGTACCCACTATTCTGGTTGTTACTAAGAAAACAGTTCCACAGAATAAAAAGTCAGATTTGAATTAAATTATGTTTTAAATCTTGTTTGAAAGGTGCTACTTGGGGGACAAGATGCTTCCTAAAATTGTTTTTTATGTACATAATTTATGATGATATATATTACATTAAAAATCTGTGTTTCCTTTGAATGCCATAACTGTAAATTTGAATATTTACAGTAAGGTAACTAATTAAAGGGAATTGGTAAGTGATGTCAAGTTAGGTAAGTTTGTTAAATGTCATTATAGAGTGTACAGTTTTGTCAGGGAAAGGATATATGCCATTAACCTATGATGATTAGATATTGATTATATTATCATCAGAGAAACCTTGAGATGTTACTTAAAGACCTTTATGTACACTGAAAAAATAGAATTGAAATTTCACTAGCTTGTGATTATGCTTATGGGTGCCAGACAGTAAATGAGGCTATATTCTTTAGTTAGTAAATACTAAATTTATAGGATTTTTAAGTAAGTCAGTTTATTACTAAAGTATTATACATATAAATTTAAAATACATTGGTTATCAATTTACAAGACAAAGGAAGATAAAAGTAACTTTAGTAAGTTTACTTTCATCGTAAATATTCAAATTATGTTGGCTTATATAGAACTATCTTAAATTACACCTACATTACAGTACTTTCCAAATTGGTAGAGTCCACTTTGTAATTAGAAATTGCTGTAATCAAAATGCTTCTCCTTGATTTATAATAATGTGCTATATTCTGTACTGCTTGTATGAGATTTCAGCAAGATTGGAGGTATTGAATGCTTATAAAGTTTAGGTGGAGGCACCAAATTGTGAGTGCAATGTTTAACTTCTTTCCACCTCCCCAAGAACAGAGCTATCGCATATTTTTCTTGACTTTAATTTTAGTGGAGTCTACTGATTTTTAAAACTAGACAGGTTTGTCTTTACACAAAATATCAATTTATTTGTAACATATAACCTCCAAAATTCCAAGTAAGAAGTTGGCTTTTGTTTATTTTTTAATGGAAAACTGTTAATTAAAATATTTAAATACCACAAAATTATACTAAGTACCACTTGACCTGCAGAAACAAACACTGAAGAAAGAAAACAATCCGTAGACAGTGTCAATCTTATAATGTGGCCAAAGAAGTGGAGGTCCTTTCTGGATTATGAGTTTAAAATATACCCGAGTCTAAAATGTCAAGCAAAATTCTCCAAATCCTGGGAGAGAGATGCCAAATTATATTTGTAAGACAAAAATTTAAGAAGCTCTGATAGCTTTCTGCACTCTTTAAAATTTAACCGATTTTTAATTTTTCTAGAAACTTATTCTTAAGACAATCTTTTTATTCAGTCACCTATTCATTGGAACCTTTATCCCAGGTATTCAAAAGTATTTCTAGAGAATAACACCATTTTTCTTTAATCAGATGATTGGGTAAGATTTTGAGTGCTCCAATTTACTCTCAATGTTATTAAAATTTGTTATTACAGCCTTTGGTGTGTCTTTGGTCTGTGACATTTGCAAATGTTTCTCCAGTGGAATTCCTTCCCTCTTCTGCCCCCTACTCCTATCCCTGGTTGTTAAGCCTTCAAATCCATTTCCATGAAGGCCTGGCCCCTGTTGATTATGTTATTATTACTACTTTTTAATTTCTTAGGTGAGACAGGAAGATCATAGGAGGCCAGACTAAGTTTGAGACCTGAGCTCTGGCAAAGTCCTTTCCTCTGGAGCGTAGATAGGTCTTTATTAATGAGGAGGCTCTTGGCATATTTCACGATGGTGATCTTGCCCTTCCCTTGCCAGAGCCATGAGGGGACCTTTCTCAGGTCCTCATGGTGAGAATCTGGTGGGTTTCCTGGAGGGAAAGCTCAAGGAAGTGTGGGGTCCTTCCCAGGCCACAGCCGCCATGAGTTTCTCACAGTCGTATTACCCACAATTATATGCCAACAATTCATCCAGCTCACCATTTAAGTGTTCCTCATAGTTTGTGGCTCCAGTGCTTCAGATCTGGGTAAGGAGATATTGGTTGCTGTATCTCTCTAGATGTGTCTGTTTCTGCACATTTGGGGGTTTGCCTTGAAATCTCAGTTCTCTGATAGATACAAGAGAAGTCACCAATTTTTAATCTGATCAGTTTTTTCTTGTTGTAATCAAGGCAGTGACATCTTCCAAGCCCTTTATATGTTAGCATTGAACCTGGAAGTCCTTCCCCCATGTACTTTTAATACATGTGTTTTCTGGTGCCTTGGTTTCTGACCTGTGTCTTTGTTCTGACATTATGAAGCTGGTCTGACACTAGACTCGGATCCATCTGACTTTGCTCTGTGTTGCTCTTTGGCCCATTTTCATAAACCATAGATCCATCTGACAAAATATTTATGGCAATAAAAACCTGGCACGAATGTGAATATAATCTGAAAACTAGTATGAGATTATGCTCAGTTTCTCTATGTCCAGATCAACACCAGTCCTCACAAAATTTTTAGTCCAAAAAGAAGCAAAAGATAGTAAAGAGAAACTCCATCTCAAACCCTAAGACAGTAATGGGTTAAATCTACACCATCGGCAAAAATTAAATTAGAGGAGCTGTCAGTAACTCCCATCCATCACAGGATGTAGTCTGTAGCACCAGACTGAATGAGCTTTTTTGGGATTCTGCTAAAATGGATTGAAATGCAAGTCACAAAGAAGTGTTTCCCTGGTCACATGTATTCAATGTTAAATTATTTTAAGGATTAGTCACATAAAAGGTAAATGAGTATTAGAAAAATTGGTGGATAAGAGAAGCCAAGGGAGGCGTTAACAGTATGATCAAGAAATATGTACACATATTTACATTTTAGGTGTTACATTTATGGATATAATTAGTTACTGTTTGGTTTCTGCAGAAGAAAATACATGATAAAAAGAAAGATAAAAACAGAAAGGCAGGGATCCCTGGGTTTCTCAGTGGTTTGGCGCCTGCCTTTGGCCCAGGGCATGATCCTGGAGTTCCGGGATTGATTCCTGCATTGGGATCCCTGCACAGAGCCTACTTCTCCCTCTGCCTGTGTCTCTGCCTCTCTCTCTCTCTCTCTCTCTCTCTCTCTCTTTATCTCTCTGTGTCTCTCAGGAATAAATAAATAAAATCTTAAAAAACAAAAACAGAAAGGTGACTCAAGAAGGAATGTCCACATGTCTTGTGGGAATGTTACACAGTTGTCACTATTGGAGCGCTCTCGTCAATGTGTGACTCACTTTACCACAAGAGACAGAACCAAGGCAGAGCTGCCCCACCATTTCTTTGCTACATATGACCATAAATTAAATACTGCAAAACTTTTCAAAGAGATCATTCAGCAATTTCTTCCTAAACTCAACACTGTTTCTCTTCACATGTTAATGGGAGTAGCGTTGAACATTTGTATTGTTCAACTAATATCAAGCAAACAACCCCAAACCTGTTACCATCTCCTTCAGGTTAGGGTAAAACATTCGTAATAACCATTGGTTACCATTGTATGAATCATATGTTATTTAAGGTTCAGGGAGAAGACAGTATCTAGATAGGAACCAAAAAGGACAAACATGATCTCTTTACTCAAGAGTCATCAGCAATGACCTGAAATATTTAAGAGAGTGTAATGCTCCAAATCCCACTCGTAAATTTAACTTAAACACATGGTTAAGTAAAACATATCAATGTTATTGTTTAAAATGTCAAGCACCATAATATAACATCTCTGGGGAGTAATGCCTCTTAGATCTCTGTACGTTTTACATCTCCATTGGAGAACTAAGAAGGACAGATGTCACATGAAGGATGGAATTATATTTCTACATACTATGTTGACTTTTGGATATCAAATAGTACCCACATCAGTCTAGTGTGCATGATATTAAGAGTAGCATTGGGCATTCTTTTTTACTGAATGCCTAGCCCTCCCATTTAAAAATTCTAAACTCATAATGACTCATTTCAGTTGTTTCCCAGTCAGAACTCTCAATGGTTCCTGCAATCTCGATGTTTCAAATGCCATCCCCTCTCAGTATTGAGAAAGAGGATTGGATGTGGTGCAGAGGAGGGAGAGGAGCTAAGTAGAATATCTATCATATACCTTGGTAGCATTTTTTTCTTTAGATTATATTGCTGAGAGTGAGGGTTATTTCTGGTCAGTGGCTTTAGTATTTATTGTTTTGAACATTTATCTCTATATTTAGTCTGAAATATAATTACTGAAAAACCATAAACCTTAAAAACATCAGGCTAACTAAAACCAATGTTTTTAATGGATACTGGAACAAGAAAGGGTTTACTACATCGAACGATATTGGCTAAATCCCACTAGACTGATCATACTTGCTTCATGACTTGAAGTGCATACTTCTTCCCTAAATGGTGAGTTTCTCAGAGGAGGGCTCAACTCTTGCTCATTTTGAATCCCAGCTCTTTGAAGATTCAGTGGATGTTTTTTAAATTTAATTTTAAATTCCAAAAAAGCATTTTCTCTTTTGGCTACCTTGTATCCAAAGTTTGCAAATATCCAGAAGAGTATAAGGTATGTAGATCTCTGTAATTCACACATGCAGAGAAAGTAGGCGACTGCATGTTTGTCTTATGCTTAAGTTTGTGTCAAGAGAGGAGTTGGGAATTTTAGAGAACGTGCTTTAAAATATTTATACAGTTTGTATAATGGGAGCTAATTTTGTTTCTGTGATTAAAAAAATGCAGGGTCTTAACTATTGAGAGAAAGAGAGACAAAGAGAAAGAGAAAGGAGAAGGAGGTGGTGAAGGAAGAGGAATAGGAGGAGGAAGAGGCAGAGGAGGGTGAGGGAGAAATCCAGAGGCCACTTTGAGAAAGGGATTTAGGAAGCTGGGGAAGCTGGCCTCTCTTGCCTTCACTAACTCCTTTGTTTCAAGCCATCTCATGTCTTCTGCACAAAGCCAAGGACCCATTTGCTGTCACAACTCCTGCCTGACACTGATGTGCATCCAAAGTAATTAAAAGTAGGCAAAACCCAGGAGCCAGGAGTTGTTCTGTGACCTTTTCTCATGTTTTATAGGGAACAAGCTCTCAGGAAATATTTACTGATTGACTGGCCTTGGAGCATATATAAAGCAGCAACCTGAAACACCTAGATATTCTGATAATTCTTATTTCCATGAATGCTTAGAAATTCTATCTAGATCTTGCTCAAACATTTATTTTTAAAATTCACCATATGGATATAAAAATTAAGTAAATTTGTCTAATATTTTTCTTGACTAACTTAGAAATAAGGATGCGTTTTTGCCATTTGGGAGGTTATTGGATTTTGTTTTTCTTTGTATGTTACAAAAATAGCAGAGTAATTGCTCTGGGGCTATGCTCTGTGACATACATTTATTAAATATCTTCTTGATGTCAGGTGCAAACTTATATAAACCTTCGCACTTTTGATAAAGACTTTCCCCAGCAAATATAGTTCTCACGGTTTTAATAATGAGAAAAAGGGAAGAAAAATCCATCAGGTTCACATCACAACATGTTATGAAAGTGGCACCAAAAATTCGTATCATATACCAGGAGAAGCTGTGTTTCGTTAAGCATTTGTAAAGAAGGGCCCCTCTACTGTCCCTCTGTAACATGTTCCAAACTTCTACTGGGTGTGTAGAACTGAAAGCTCTCATATAGTTTTCATTGCTTTCTTCAAATTCATGACTTTGGCCAGTCCTACCCTAACTGGACATTTTAGCACTATGACTGCTCAATCCAGGCTTCCTCAACCACTCTTGATGTCTCTGACCATCAAAGAGAGATGGAGACTTCGTACTCTCTTTAAAGACACAACTCTACAAAAGGAATACTCCTAACAAATTAGTGAATTAACAACAAATGCCCAACTAATATTTAAAGATTAAGTTTGAGAAACAGATTCTGTAAGCTCATTTGCAAGCAGGTCTAAATCCAAGTGACCAAAGATTCAATATCACAGAATGGAAAATAGTAAAGTCATCAAAATATAGTGTGGTCATGACTGTACACCTTTCATCTTTGATATGAAATCTTTGTCTACCTAATGTTCATTCTGAGTAATTTTCTTTAGTTGTGAAATGGTGAGCACAGTGCTGGAGGGAAAACTGTTTTCCAGTTTTGTGATACTGTGAAAGCCACTTAGAAAGTCTGGATGTCACTTCACTACAAAATAAAAGTATTGATCACCAATGCCATTGTAAACATTAATATTTTATGATTCCACCAAGCCACAGTCACCCTAATAAAAATTATTTAACATTGGATTAGGAAAATACTGGGAATACATAATAAATTCTCAGTTATTTTACATTTAACAAAGAGCCTTCTTTTACTTGATTTTGAAAATAGAAGCCAATGAATGAATAAATGACATTTTAAAGGTTAGCAGATTATGATTGTCAGAATTGTTTAATTACATAGTTACAGTTCATTACATGATGATAAAAATATAAGGAAATCATATAATATCATAGTGCTAACAATATTAAATAACTCAGGGGTAAAAACCAGCAATTTAGATGTTCAAAATCTCAATCATGCAAAATTGGGTGAAGTAGTATTTTTGAACTGCCTTTTTTAAGTAATGGAAAATTACTAAAATTACTAAAATTACTATAAATTAACCTCCTTGTAGCCATATCAATTGTAAATTTTTTAGAATTATGAGTAAGATATTAATAACAATTGATTAGGTGTATTTACTAAGGATTGAGATATAGAAACTATGAATTCAGAAGAAGGTAATTCTTACACTGTGTATTTCGTGTGTTTTTACCGAGGGGATAAATCACACAGACAGATTTAAAATAATTTAATTTCCTAATTTTATTATTGCCTCATTATTATAATATTTTCTGTTCTGCCAGAAATTCACATTTAGGTTCCAGGGACAGCTATTCCTTTGCATTCCATTCCAAACGTGGCTCACCTAGGGTTTAAGTACACATGTCCCCAAACTATTATTTATCTGGAATAGATTGTGATTAAAAATAAAGTATGTCAAATCATCTAATTTCCAATAGAAGCAAATTTGTCATGGATATTTTATTTCTTAACAAGAGCCTAGCATCCGAAGTTATTTTTATCAAAATAATCATAAACATTATATTTAATCAATGACAACTGACATCCCTTAACAGTAGACTTCACAAAGTATATATAAATTAATTTTAAAGAATTTATAGAAAGCAAACATATAACAGATAATTTAACATATTTTGAAGATTCATAGGGATAGGATTCGGAAAGATGGGATAATTCTGGGTGGACCTAGGAAAAAGATAACAAATGTAGCATGTACAGAGTAGGTTAAAAGTAAAAAAGTGTGTGTGTGTGTGTGTGTGTGTGTGTGTGTGTGTTAGGGTTTGTGCAGAGAAGGTAATAGGGGGCCTCTGCAGATCCTGGGAGTTCAGTCATCTGCGTAAAGATGATTTTGGCTTTTTTGCTCATTTATTGTCAGGGAGTAGACGGAATTGTTGTGGTTTATATACTGCCTGCTATTACCAAAATAATACAGAGTGCCTTATAACTGGAAGGAATCTCTATTCTCTATTTGGGTTTTCACAAAAATTTAGAGCTTCCTTTCTCCCAATGAACCCACTACATATATATATATATACATATGTATATAGATAAGAATAAGCATTGTTCTTTGAATTTGCAATAGATATGTAAATCTGAATTTGATTAGTCAAATGATTTCATATTGGCCTATACCATGCTAATTTTTTATTTATATATAACATCAAGATGCTATTGTCATTTTATTCTTCATTTTCCTGGCTTTCAGCCCATCTGTCTCATATAGTTAACAATACTGGAACACCATAGAAACCCTTTCACATTGTTTTTCTTCAAGAGAAAATCTGTAGTGAATTTTGAAAAAAATTCAGTCATCATCTCAATCTTCCTTTCCTGAATTTAGGTTTTTATATTTCAGATTTCCAAAAATAAGCTTATGAGGCTGTGGATTACTTGGGTGAATTAAAGTAACAACCAGATTCCAGTATGAACACCACTGCAGGGTCAGGGTCGAGATCCTTGCTCTATTCAACGCACGATTCCGTATCTACAAAAAAGGGCTGATTTTCTGCTCTAAGTCTAACATCAACTTAAAAGTAGAGAACAGATGGAGAAAGTTAATTGTATCAACAATTAAAAATGGCTCCAAATAACTATTAAAAAATTTAAATTTGTTCATTCTTCTTAAAATTGGAATATGGAATATAGGGTAGGAGAAGATGAGGTAAAATAAAAACCTATTAAACAGAATTATTAGAAGGAAATTGTAATATTTCTATTACAAATGTATTCTTTCTCTCCTTGAAATGTTTACAAGATATAAAAATCTTAAACTAGGGAAAAATGTATGAAAATCATGAGTAAAATATAGTTTTCGTATTACTTGGTAATTTTAACTTATTTCCTATCTATCAAGACTTGAGTTAATTTAAATAATTGCCTACTAAAGTGTATTAAAAACACTTGATATGGAAGCTATTTTATTATAAAAAAAGTCATTTTCCAATTTCAACTGAAAACAGATTTTTGAAGTTCACATGAAACAAAATGTAACCCCAACGTTATTATCTAATTCCATTGTGACAAATGCCGTAAATAATTATGCCAAAGTGTTACATAGTGATAAAAGTCCCCAAAATAATAACCACAATTACAGTATGATGAATAAGTAGGAATACATTTAATTTTTTTTAGTTTGACTATAACTTTAGAATAAAGAAGTATAAATTTCAATGAAAACTGGGTGTCCGTGTAAGAGTAATAAAATTTATCCCAATCATTCATGATCTACAAGTCCAATGAATTGCCTCATAAAGCCTCTCTAGACACAGTTAGTGATGAGTCCAGGAAGGGTTAGGACCATCCAAAAAATCTGAGGAGACACTTAAATGTTATTCCAGGGCCTATTTATTTAGAATCTCTGTGGCATTTCTCAACTCCCACTGCATCTAAATGGGGGAAAAGATAGGCAAAACTATCTCTGTTTCTTTGCCTTTTCAACAAATGACAACACCATGGGTTTGGGTTTCCTCCTGAGTAGGATGTAAAGTGGTATCTTTATTCTACATGATTGCTTCCAGAGCTAGCTAGCATCCTGCCCATCCAGAAAATATGCCCAACATCTCACGATACTTCCACTAGAGTCTGTAAACTAGCTACCGCCCCAACAAGTTGTAATAATTGTAGAAATGATACAACAAAGATTCACATTCTTGAGTAAAAATGTAAGGATTTGGGGTAGTTTCAGGGAGGAAAAAGGCGGAAAAATTTTGCAAATACGTTCATAGAGAATGTACACATGAGGCTATTGGTCTCTTCTGACATACTTCTAGCCCCCAGCCAAGGGTCATGGATGATATACCTTCATTTTGAAACTCAAATGAAGTTGACATGTACAAAATCGATAAGAAGAGACATTTTACCGGGGGGATTTTATTACACATTCTTTCATGTTCAATACTTTTCACTAAACCCAAGGAGGCATACTTATTGGTTATGTGCTGTCTTTCTGTGGTCACTTCAAAACATGATGCAACTGCTGTCTTCTTTCAATTGCATGCTTGGTACTCAGTGAAGCTGGTCAAGAAGGTCAAGTCTGTGATAGGGAACTGGGATTGGAATGTTAACAAAGTAGAGTCTTAGTGCAACTTTGGACATTTCATTGGAATCTTTATAACTTTATCTAAGTTGCTGCCCTCCTGAGTTAGGTCCCATTCTTCTTCTCTGCCCCTTCCATATGGAAAATTGTCCTCCATACATTTCATAGGCTAGAAATTCATCTGTGTGGCACATCACCTAGTGTTATGATTATTAATAGAAATATAGTGGCCATTTCTTATTTGGAGAAGGCCAAGATTGGGGAATTGTGAAGTATAGTTAATGACTGAGAAAGTAATTTGAAATTGCAAGATACTAATCAACATGATATGTTGGTAGAATTGGAGAAAAGTGTATCATTTTCACTCTAAGCAGATTTTAGAATAATATTTAAGACACAACGTGTTAAAGGCCTAAAGCTCAGCCCCACTGAATGTACATTGCCTATTTATTGTGCTGTGTTATAATCATCAGAACTGGACTATGATTTTTTTATAAGTCTTATAATTTGCTTAAGCTTGTTTTCACTGTAGCATTAATGGTTGATTTGAGTAAGTGGCTCAAATAATCTAGGGAGTAGGGTAATCATGCTTTTTTTTTTTTTACAAAGTTTTCTGAGATACTGACCAAAGAATGAGGGGCAGACATCAATTTTTATGATATGTTTTTTAATATCTACTCTAAAGACACCGCATGCAATAAATAAATTGGATCCGTAAAAACTATTAACAGTGTAATGTTATTTATCAGTCCATTGTTTCTATACTGGACAGAAAGTATTAGTGGCTGACCATTTTATAGGTGATAAATGATTTTCAAACATAATTGCCCAGTGAAGACAGAGAAAAATTGTACAAGATACTAGGACTAGTACTCGAGTTACTACTTGGTGAAAAAAAGTGAGGTTTACTTTTAATAAATAGGTTTCACTTTATTTCACATGCTCCATCCAACAGCATCTTCCCTAGTCTATAAGTAAATATACATTTCTTATTTTATGAAATTCATATTGTGGCAGCAGCCAGAACCCATTGATTCATACGTATCTGCAACTTGTGTAAATAAATTAGTTCCAAGTGCTTATTATTCAGTCAACGAGTAAGTGAAAGATGTGTTTTCTTTTTCTCCCACCAGTATGGTTAACGACTGGGTTGAGGTTATTTTATACTTTTCCATACTTTAAATGTGTCAGGGATTGGTCATGAGTGCAATGATTAATATTTCCAGAAGAAAACTTGGGGACATAAGAAATAACACCCCCGCCCGTGTCATCTTTGTGGGAACTGTGTACACTCTCCAGTTTTCCTCTACTCTCAGAAGTGCCTCCATTACTTATGTCAAGTTCTTCACCACTGTGTCTTCCAACCGGATACCCCAATATGGAAACTGACCATCTTCACTTACTTGCCTAAATCTGGTTGGGATCCCAACTGAGTCACTTTCAGAAGGAGCCAAAGGTTGTCTTTGGTTCACAGCAACCCTAACTGCAGAAAAGCTATAATAAAGCGTCTGAGGGAGAAAAATGACTTGCAAAGTGTAGAGGCATCTTCAGTCAAAAACCTGTGAGCCCAAGGGAGTTGAATACGTGCCTACAACCATTCTAAGTGCTCTAGTGAAATTGGTTTTATGAAGTTCCAGGAGAATGGTATGGAAAATTTTCTTTCATCTTTGGTTTCTGTAGATTTATTTGCTTGTCATTTTTATTACAATGCACACTGCCTTATGTCAAGTATATTAGGCTAATATAAATTCTCCTATATGTTCGGTTAGCAATTTTTAACTCAGCTACAATTATAAGTATAGATGGAAAAGTATGCTAGAATAGATCTCCAAAAATGTACCACGAGAGACGTTAAAGCATTATTCTCATTGTAATGAGACTGGGTTAAAAGACTTGGGAGGGACATTTCTCTCACACACTCTTAATGACATTATTTTTGGAGTGAACCGGCCCAAGGCTAGCCTGATCTTTGGTATCTCCTCAGTAAACGCTCACTGGTAATGATCACAAGCAAATGGTGTTCTGGAAGCAACTGCATGCAGGTATTGTGTCTTCCACCAAATAGACACAAGAGCAGACTCATCTAATTAGCAGAATTGCCCCTGGACTTGCTGTCTGTGTTTCTCGCACATTAGTGCAGCTGAGACATGAACCAGGACCCCTGAGGGCCTTTCCCCACAAGTCCCATGTAGAAACTGTGGTCTCTAAGCAACAGCTCGACTGAGTGAGCGGGCGAGAGCCTGGCTCGGAACGTGGCACCACTAGGAGCTGTGCTCAAATGGTCTCAGCGGGGAGTTGCTCTGGTGGGTTTTACAAAAGGCATTTCAGAAACAAATGCCATGTGCTGAGTGATTCAGAGGTGTGTAACTCCGAAAGCTGGGATTTTAGGGGAGGTTGTGTCCTCGTCAGGAACCAGTCGTCTGCTTTTCTGCTATGTCAGCAAAATTCACAGTGCAGAGAGTTTGAGTAATTTTCTTTTTATCCCTGAAAGCTTAAGATAATTATTTTTCACAGCCACATTGACTCTTATGATTAGCATCTTGATGGGGTTTTCATTCTTAATCTGAGAGATTCAGAAAGTCTAGGTGGTTGCTCTAAAGTGTAAATTCATCTAGGAGGGACCCAGAACCGCTTCTATGCAGTAGTTATTCTCTGAAATAAGTTTGCAATCTGCATTCAAGCTATGGATAGAGATAAAAAAAAAAGAGTCTTATTAGAGATCAAAAAAACAAGTACTCCTTCCACAGACTAACATTAATAGTTTAAAGAATTTTGCTATTAAGAAAAAAAAAATCAGGCTTTTATCTTACATGATCTGGGCTCACTATTCTTTGGATTCCCCGTGGAGTATTTACAAGCTGACCATTTTAGGTGTGTGGCATCAGATAATCCAGGCAGAATGATTTTTATTTTTACTTGAGTAAACTTCAAAATTAAGGACAAAAATATCTTTGTTGACACTAAATAAATTGGCCAAATTTTTTAGTTCACACAGAAGCCACCGCTTCCTTTTAAACTTGGTAGGTTTGTCAACTACTGTCAGAGATGAAAAAATTATATCTGATCCGTCTTCACTTATAATCCCAGTGAATGTTCATTAAAGAGGAAGTAAAGCCTAGCAAATTCTGGTTACACAGGAAATCACAAGTGCCCAATGGCTCGTTGAGAACAGCATCTATAAAACTTTAAATAATTAATATCTACAATCCTGTGCCCATTGTTCTTCTGACTGCAAAATAGCTGAGTTCTTTTTCGGTACATATATATATATATATATTTTTAATTTCTTTCTTGAAAAACAGTTTCTCATTTAAAGTTTTCTATTTCTTGAGGTTAAATGGAAGCTGGTGGGTGATCACACCCGATTTTCCTCATGGAGCTCAGAGGGATGGCCAAAGAGACAGACATTGCCAACAAGGAAGTACTAACCCAAAAGACAGCGTGGTGACATGACACGTGGGACAGCTAGACCAGGTCTTTTGTTTTCATTTTCAAGTGAACCTCCTTCTCAAATATTCCTTTATACTTGTCAGAGGAGCAGACTTGACTACGTAAATACTTTTGCTAATAAAAAGCCTTTTTTTTTTACAGCACTATTTTAAAAGTAGCTATTCAACATAACAATCTTAATTTTAATGCACCAAATTACAGTTTTCAACAATGTAAGTGAGCATATCCTGTCACCCTCAGCACACAGTTGATATATACGTGTTAGATATAGATGGATATAGCAATATCCAAATCTGTATTTGTCTACAGGTGCACACACACGCACACACACACACAGTGGAGCTACAGGGCCTGCTCAACAGTGTGTTCTAATTCTTGTGTTCCCTTAATTGTCACTGGGCTTATTTCTATGGAGACTTATAATGCCATTTGTAGATCTTACTGGATTTGTCCCTGTTAAAACCTTCCAAGCCACAGAGCTTGTGGTGGGTGACCTTATGTCCAAGGACAGACCCTGTCACCAGGCGGGAGGGCCGAGCCATGAGGACAGAGTTAATGTCCCCGCCCAGGTCCAACCCAGTGTGGGCAACTTCTCATGGTGCCCAGACTTCTGCTACTGTCCGTACCAAAGAATTTTATTTAAATGACTGTTCATACGATTTGGATTCTATTTTTGTAAAACATAGATTCCCCTCCCCCCAAGAAATTCAATAAATAAAGGACTTAGCCATAGAGTCAAGGAAGCAGAACTCCAGGTTTTAACCTTCCACTGGGACTGGGGCTACACCCGACCCATTTCAATTTTTACTGCAATTGGTCTTCCAGGAGGCAGAGGGTGCAGTGACCCTACAAGCAGGTCCGGACAGACTGTCTCTCTGGTCAGCAGCGGCTCTCTGAGTGTCATTGAATGAGGCTGGAGCTGTAGCTGAATCCGTAACTGCTCGACCGGGACAGAGCCTGCTGGGCCTCCTCACTCTGCTCCGAGGCGTAGCTGGGAAATGTCTGTGCACGTGACATCTTTGAGGAACCAAACCCGTGACCTGAGAGGAGGGAAGGAGGAAGAGGTGTGCTAAGAAATAGACTCAGAAAAGCAAGGGGATATATATAAACAAACAAACAACCATACAAACAAAGCAGAAGGCTGCAAATCCTTAAAAGAGAGCTCCAGGTAAGCACAGAGGTGTGAAAAATGGAGAAATTTGGTGCTTTATTCCTTTCTGAGTTAAAAATGTACTCAGGGATCAGTATTTTCCTCAAGCGTGTCTGGTCAAAAATTCAGATGCCAGAGTGCAAGGTAAACTTTTGAGAGATCTCAAACTTCTAGTATGTCCTTCAGCTATTGGAACAAAAGCAGAAAAGTTTTTTCTGAAAAAAAAAAAAAAAAAGCTGGTTTTGATGGAGGGCCTGTAAGCTGCATTCTTTTCTTTTATACTCGCTTTCAGAATACAGGAGCAAATTAGACATTTTCTTTAAAACCTTTCCTGAGCAGGCAAATTACACTGTATCCTAACCAGTAACCATCAATTAGCAGGAAAAGCTTTCACTAGTGTAGCCTTCAAGGCCCTGACTTATCCTGTCAGGTTTGTGAGTAACTGAACCGACTCCATGATATGATGAGCCTAAAATGATGGTTACTCAAGTGGCTGAAAAGTTGAATCTTCTAGAAAATATATTTAAGGAAAAATTCCATCTATGCCTTTGATGGTTCAGATGCATCCCCGAAACGTGAAATTTGTCTAATGCAAACCCAAACAGAAGTGACCACGGGGAAGCTTGTCAGAATGCTGACAACAGAGGGTGAGACGGTCATTGTATGGTTTCATATGGACTTTCCAGGGGCCTTCCCATTCTTTTTCTTAATTGAAAATTAATTATTCTTCAATCTGGAGAATGTTATTTATGGAAGGGATGAACTTAGTGAGCAAAGAAAGCTAGACCCAATGTGCTTGGCCTCTCCAGAGTTTATGTTTCATCCAAAAGAAAAGATGCATCCAGTTTGATTTGTAATGTTTCTATTCTCTACCAGGAGGAACCCAGTCGAGACAGTCGGCTATCACAGAAACGTGGAACATGTCGTCCTGTTTCTCAGGTGGCGCTGTCCTTCCTGAGGTCACGCACCTAAAGCCACTCATCAGCAGGTGTGTAAAACATCCTTGCAATTTCTGAAGCTTGGGGTCCAGGGAGAAATGCAAATGACTTGGGTAATAAAAGGCTAATTAAACTGGTAGAGGCTCTCAATGTTTAAAAATCGTGAGAGTGAAATCTTGCTTTCTATATAAAAATCACTTTAGATTCACTGTTGGCCTAATTCTCTTGTAGATTAAATCTCCCCAGGAGCAAATCAGGGGAGTTGGGGGATGTGGGCACGTGCTCTCTACCTGGCCCTCCAGCAGCCGCTGTTGTGGTTGTGCCAGCACAGCCGCTTTCTGAGCCTCGGAACCTTCCTGCCCCCTTCCCTGCCTCTCCCAGGGCCCCCATCCACATTTCCTCTCTTTGCCCCTTTACACGGAGGTGGGTAATGCTGCATGCTGTTTGCCCATCCTTCACAATTCCTTGTTGGTTCTATAACTTCCCTCCTAGCACTGTCAATAGTCCTTTAGATTGTCTCAAAATCCCATGTGGTCGTGTCTTCTCTTTCTGGGAAGAGGCAGAAAAAGGGAGAAGTTAGGGGGACCTGGGGTGAGTTCAGAGTGAGAAGACCGGCTATGCATGCTCCTTCTACTACTTATATGGGTCACCAACCTTGTGAGACTCACTTTGTCTCTTGGGTTCTCAGTTTCCTTATCTGCAAATTCTGGAATGTTGACATTAATGGTGCTGTTTGACTCATCTGATTATGAAATCAATGTGTCGTCATTGAATTCAAGCATGATAAGTGCTGTCACCCCAGTGAAAAGATAACCCATCACCACTGACTCCAGCAGGGTCACCTATATGGGATGGTCAGAGAGGGCCTCCTGCAGAAAGTGGCATTTTGACATGTTATTTACGTGACAAAATTATGGGAGAGTAATCTGATACGGAAAAAAAATCACTTAAAACATTTAACAACCTCGCCTCCTTATTGTGCCATTGACTCACTAGATGATCATTCAAAGTTCTCACAAGTGGAGATACCGGCATTTATCAGCATAAACCAGCTGGAAATTCTAATATTAAGAGAGTTGTTCCTGGTCTTGGCTTTATCTTATTTAAAGAACAAAGTAGAAATATCTGAAAGAGAGCAGTGCTGGGAAACACCTTTAGTTCGCATTACTTGTGGGCTAAAAGTGAAGGCTGAAGTTGTGGATTTGGGACAGTCTGGCACACACAGATTTTTACCCTAGAATCTTGAGTGTGGAAATTCAATCATGCAACTACTATTCGTCAAACACCTGCTGAAACAGTTCAAAAGACCACAGGGGAGACACATGAATGGAAAGTACAGTCCCTGACTTCACAAGCCATCCACAGGCTGCTTTGGGAATGAGGGTCGGACAAGATAGACAACGAGGAGCAGGAAAGAAGGGTGCATGCAGGGGCCTCTGGGCAGCTCAGCGGTTGAGTGCCTGCCTTCAGCTCAGGACGTGATCCTGGCGTCCTGGGATCGAGTCCCACATCAGGCTCCCTGTAGGGAGTCTACTTCTCCCTCTGCCTATGGCTCTGACTCTCTGTGTGTCTCTCTCATGAATAAACAAAATCTTTGAAAAAAAAAAAAGGAGTGTGCATGCAGTCAGAGCTTTCCAGAATCAGTGCAGGATCCCAACAGAGCTCAGAAGAGCCGTGTTGCAGAGCTGCGCACATCATTCCAAGAACCACAACTTCCCTCTGCTCCCTGTGCCTGGAGGACTGGGGGACATACCACATGGGAACACGCTCGGGACTCAAGGGACCAAGAGATGCTGGCTTTGCCCCTCCTGTCCGTGCCCCATGGGTCCATATTCTTTCTGGTGTTCTCGCTCAATGTCTAGCTTTCTCTTCCAGGTCAGCGAGCTGCTTCTCGCTGGGCTCGGTTTTGAATATTATTCTCCATCACAGTCAACACTGTTTTCTTCTTCACCTCTATGAACAATTTCTAGTCTAACTGGAAATTAAATTATGACATTTTTACGTCGCCCATTTCTTTATAGACAATTCACAAACTATGCCATTTAATGCTTATCACAAAAATAACACACCTCAATCAGAACTCTACAGAGGAGGGCTTACTAAGTGCTGTGTGATTATGGCAACAATGAGCATGAGAACAAAAGAGAGAAATAATTAAGCATTTTCTCAACGTTTATTTGAATTATGCCCTTTGGTGAAAACAAAACAGAAACCAACTTTGTGGCTTCAATTAAACACTTGCTAGAATAGACTGTTCACACCATGACACAGAGACTCTATTTAAACGCTTTGTACACTTTTCCTCCAAATCAACCCCTGAAGACAAATGAGGTGAATGCATACCCTGGGGGTGTGGAGAATTCTATATTTTAAAAGCAACAAATTTGCTCATGAAAAGACTTTTCACATTTCTGTTTCTATTCTACTGTATATTCCTGTCTGTTTGAATAGAGAATAATATTTTCTACCCATATTTTCAGAGAATATTGACTAGCTGGGAAAAAAACCATATTTCCCTGGCAGTTTGAAGAATACTTTGGGGTGACACTTCATGACATCTCTCTATGCCCTCTTCCCATGGTATGTGGGCAACCCTCCAGACTGAAGGACACATTTCCATTCCATACGGAAGGGAATATACTGGATCTCGAGACATGGAGATTTGCTTATTCCAAAAAAATCATGTGACTCCTCCCCATTCCAGAAACGTGGGTGCCCCAGGACAAGGCAGGCGACGTCACCCTGGCCACCAAAGGAAATCTCGCCTGCCGCATCCTGAAAGTCAGATGGGTCAAGAGCTGGAGGGAAGACAGGTGCAGTGGAGAGTGACAACCAGATCCAGAGGCCCGACCAGAGTCCTGTCACAGCTGGAGGAACAACAGGACGGCGCCTCATCCATGCCCTCCCCCTCCTGAGGAATTAAGAAGCTCACCAGGGTCTGGACACTTTGCACTGCTTGTTCCCTTTCTGCCACCTGAGGGTTTCTGTGCTCACAAACACATGTGCATTCTTTACATAAAATATAAAGAAAATTGTTTCTCTAGGAACTCAGAGGGCCTCAAAGAATAACACACCTGCTTAGTAATTCGTAAGAAATAATGGGTATTTGATTTGAATGTATATTTTATCAGTTTGTTGGGATCTGGAGGAGGGAAGAGTGTTGTCTGTTTAAATCATATTTTTTTTTTTTAAAGGCAGCAAAAAACCCCAGGTAAGGCAGCCTGGAGCAAAGGCATCAATGAGCATCAGGCCCGAGTGGACACAGAGGAGATGCCGTCGTCCTGTACAAGGGTTTCAACTCATGGTGGAAGGGGGCCCCGGGAGCGTCTAATACTTGCACGCTTATGTGGTCTGCAGCAGAAGTGGAGACAGCCTAGGGGTGCGAGTGGCCCGGAGCTGTCCACAGTGTCTCAGTAAGGACTTACCACATGCTAGTTATGCTTAGAAAGGCCAGGGACTCATTGGCAACATCTCTTCTGTAATCTGCATTTGAATTTTACTCAATTTATTCTAATTACAGTGCAAACCGGACTATGTTTTTGTTTAATCTGTATACTCTCCTAGCAGGTGCTTCTGAAACTCCTGTGGAAACTTCAGAGTTCCAGTAGCTTCATGACTTTTTTTTTTTTTTTAGGTTTTATTCATTTATTTTAGAGAGATAGAGCACAAGTAGGAGGGAGCAGCAAAGGGAGAGGGAGAGGCAGGCTCCATGGGGAGCCTGGGATCACAACCTGAGCGGGAAGCAGACACTTGACTGAGCCACCGAGGCGCCTCTTCATGACCCTTGAATAGATCTTCTGGGGATACTGAGGCTCAGGCTCAGGACATTTGAATCAAGGGGGAATAAAGATCATGGGTTCCAACCCATAAAGAAAGTGATTTGCAAAAGCCATGAGTATAATAACCACTGATCATTGAGCGCATATTTCATGTGGACCCTATGCTAAATAGAGTAAAAATATAATTTCAAAAAGTCCTATCAGTTCTATAATGTGAAATTGCATATCCTCATTCTCTCTGTGGGGAAAACAAAATTGAAGCCTAGAGGTGTTTAACAACTTGGAAGCTGACAGGTGGAGGAGCAGAGTCAGATCTAAATCTGGAAACTGAAGCCAAAGCCTTGCCAACATCTTGCTACATTTCCTCACAGAGCTCTCTCAATCTCTCTCTCTCTCTTATTTTGTTGTCTCTAATTTTTTTATTTGGACACATGGATTTTTCTGCTTTTATTAATTTTTTTACCTTTTCTTTTTAAAAATTGAGGTATATTTGAGAAATGTAATTGTACATATTCCAAGGGTACGAGGTGATGATTTGCTGTACATGTACATTGTGGAGTGATCACTAGGCTATGTAACACATCCCTCACCTTCCAGAGTTTGCTCCTTGGTTGGGCGTGTGGTGAGAATGCTCAAGATCTACTCTCAGCCCCTTTCAGGTATACAAACCATATTATCAACTATAGTCACCAAGCTGTCCATTGGACCCTCAGAACATATTCTTCTTCTAAGTAGAAGTGTGTATGCATGACTCACATCTGTCCATCATCCCCAACCCCCAGGCCCTGGACGCCACCGCTGGCCTCTGTGCTTCCTCACAGAATTATTTATTTATTTATTTATTTATTTATTTATTTATTTAAGTTCAATTTGCCAACATATAGCATAACACCCAGTGCTCATCCCATCAAGTGCCCCCCTCAGTGCCCGTCACCCAGTCACCCCTTCCCCTCCCACCTCTCTTTCTACCCCCCCTTGTTCGTTTCCCAGAGTTAGGAGTCTCTCATGTTCTGTCTCCCTCTCTGGTATCTCCCACTCATTTTTTCTCCTTTCCCCTTTATTCTCTTTCACTATTTTTTATATTCCCCAAATGAATGAGACCATGTTTGTCCTTCTCCTATTGTCTTAGTTCACTCAGCATAATAACCTCCAGGTCCATCCACGTTGAAGCAAATGGTGGGTATTTGTCGTTTCTAATGGCTGAGGAATATTCCATTGTATACAGAGACCACATCTTCTTTATCCATTCATCTTTCGATGGACACCGAGGCTCCTTCCACAGTTTGGCTATTGTGGACATGGCTGCTAGAAACTTCGGGGTGCAGGGGTCCTGGCGTTTCACTGAAACCTCTGTTTAGTTGAGGATACAGCAAAGCTTCAGAGAAGAAATATCAGTGTTCACGTGATTGAAGTACCTCAAAAGGCCGCCGTCAAAGAACAAAACAACTAAAGCCCTATCTTCACCACCTCAGGCTGATGTAACACAGGACCCCAGCCTGGGGGGCTTACACAACAGAAATTTAAGTTTTCACAGTTCTGGAGGCCGGAAGTCCTAGATCAGGGTGCCAGCGGGGTTGATTCTGGGGAGGACTCTCCCCTTGGGCTGCAGGTGGCTGCTCTCTCCCTGTGTCCCAACATGGACTCTTCTCTTACCAGGGGGTGTCTTCCTCTTCTCCTGAGGAAACCAATCCTGTTGGATCTGGGTCCCATGCTTATGACCTCATTGAACCTTAATGACCACCTGAGAAGCCCTATTTCCAAATACAGTCACTTCTGGGGGCATGGCTCCAATCTGTAAATTTTGGGGGAACACTGTTCAGTGCAGAGCAAACTATCCGAAGTAAAATGGATCAGGAGATATTAAGATGAGGGATGTGACACTTTCTCCTTTCCTGGGAATATTATATCCTTTACTTCTTCTCTAGGAGGTATTTGTACTTGTTAGTAAGGTTATGTAATTTGGTTTAAGATTACATAAAATGATTCAGTATCACATGTAATTTCTCACCCTTCACATTGCCAAAAAAAAGAATTTAAATATTTAATAGTTGGTTTATGCCATTAAATTTCTGAAATAAACTGTCAATTTGCATTGCACTCATTTACATTTCTACACAGAGGGTAGAAAAGTATTTTCTTAACATGAGATAGATCTGGATATTATTAGACTTTTAGTTTTTTTTTTTTTCAAGTTGAAGGATGTTTCCAAGTTGAAAAATAGCACCTTGTTGTTTAGTTAATTTCCTTTTGCAACATGAAGGATTTTTTTTTTTGAATGTTTCATTTTTTTTGAAGCCAAATCTGGCTTTGTGCTTTCTGAGTTTTGTGTCTTGGTAATATGTCTTCCATTGTCACAGAATTATTAAAATATTTTCTTATAAGTTGTTTTATATATATTTTCATAAATTTCTTATGTTGTCTTCAGCTCTTTGACTTATTGGGAATCTCTCTTTGTTCACACCCTAAATTAAAGAGGCCTGTATTATGTGATAGTTTGTAGTGTTAGCTTTGCTCGGGTTCGGGTCCCAGCTCCATTCTTCATTAGCAAGGTGACAACTGCAAAGATATTACTGCTCTGTCCCATTGATTCCTCAAGTGTATAATGGCAATCAAAATAGTTTCTATGAATGGAATCATGTTTTAGATTAATTAATAGTAATAACTTAGTATAAGAGTATACGGCATTGGAGTTAGTATCCGACCCTAATATTACGCTGAATGAAATAAGTCAGTTGGAGGAAGAGAATCATCATATGGTTTCACTCACATGTGGAATATAAGAAATAGTGAAAGGGATCATAAGGGAAGTGGGAGAAACTGAGTGGGGAAAAATTAGAGAGGAAGATAAACCATGAAAGACTTCAACTCTGGGAAATAAAGGGTCACTGGAAGGGAAGGGGGTGGGAGGATGTAGTGACTGGGTGACAGGCATGAAGGAGGGCACATGATGAGATGAGCACTGGGTTTTATACTGTGTGTTGGCAAACTGAATCTAATAAAAAAAATAAAATTGCGAAAAAGAAAAAACTATACTACCCTAAGAGTGCACTTTCTTTTCTTTTCTTTTTTTAAGATTTTATATATTTATTCATGAGAGACACAGAGAGAGACAGAGAGAGAGAGAGAGACACAGAGGGAGAAGCAGGCTCCATGCAGGGAGCCCAATGCGAGGCTAGTTCCCGGGACTCCAGGGTCACACCCTGGGCCAAAGGCAGGAGCCAAACTGCTGAGCCATCCGAGCTGCCCAAAAGTGCACTTTCTCTCCTACCACCTGTGCTCTTTCCCAAATCATCTTTCTTTATGTGTTCCAATGCTGGAAAGATCTTATAATTCTCCAATCTGTTCTATTTCCACTCTTTTTTGTTGCTTCACCTTGTGGAGATTTGAGATTGGCTTCATCTTATCTTCCAAGTTTACTAAGTAATAAAAAATTCTACTACTGTAATTTGCAAAAGTTTTTCTACTCCTTTTACTTTCCTTCCTTTTTAAAATATACATTTGTACATTTATTGTTATTAATAATGGCACTGTCAGTCCCCAAAATAGGGGTCTTTTTTGCTTACTTCATAAGTGGACGTCTAAATATTTTTTATGCATATCTTTAAAAATCAGAAGTTTTTGAGTGGGGAAATGCATATTATTTAATGTTATATAGTACCCAGCCTGTTGGGTTAGCAGCAACATTCTAACAGTAAAAAAATCAGACATAATATAGTTTATAATACTTTAATTTGCCTTAAAGATGGTCTGACCTGATTCATACAGAATTACATTTTTATTACCTATTTCTAGAATTAAAATAGTCTTAGATCTATTATTCTGGTTGATGTAGGATCCATTTATTCCCTTGCGTTTCATTTCTCTTCTACTTATCTACTGGAATGTTAATTTTCTACAATTGTGATCTCTTTGCAAAACTTAGCTGAAGGCTTCACTGTTAGCAGAATTCATCTGAGTAATGGTGGGGTTTAGAAGTACTCTATGGCAACCAATAAAACAGTAAATATTAAAATGTAATAATCTAAGTTGAAATATAGTATGAGGTGTAGAGAATCCTTAGAATGAAAATTCATTAATGTTGATTAGTGAGGAATGGGGAAATATTATGTAATGAAAAATTCAATTATTTAGTTATTGAATTGTAAATATTTCATTGTTATTTTTAAAGATTCAATTATAACATTTTAAATACAATGTTAATAAAAACGATATATAGATATATCTTTGTTTTCATTTTGAACATATGATTTGCAGACAGTTTAAACAATCAAGGGACTATTTAAGATCATGAAGTAGAATACTCCAGTTCAGGTAGATATCTCCAGAACTACAGTCTGAGGTATTTTAACAAATTTACCGAAAAGTCACATTAATCTACAGATCAATAACAAGAATATGTATCGGCTGACTGTCCCTCAGATGATGTCTTAGGGAGAGAGTGGAAAATTTTATTTGCTATAATTCTTCCCTAAAAAATTTAAACTAATGCAAAAAAAAACCACTTTGTCATGGCAATGAGAATTCCCTATACAATATATACTTAGAGATTTGAGTTACAACAGATACATTACAGAAAAATTTACTGAATGTCACATCAGTTTACCTAGGAGGAAGTTTGCAACATGCTTAGACTAAATATGAGGAGTGTTAATGAAGCTGTTTCAAATTTCCTCTCAGGTTTTCATATAGTGTAGCACAGCTTTATTCTGCTATAGATACAAGGTTAAGCTTGCATTTGCTCTGAGGACTTCTGAAATGAGTTGGGGCATACGTGTCAAAAATTTTGTCGGACGCCTGGGTGGCTCTGTGATTGAGTGCCTCCCTTGGGCCCAGGTCCTGATCCTGAAGTCCTGGGATTGAGTCCTACATTGGGCTTCCTACTTCTCTCTGCCTCTCTCTGTGTCTCTCATGAATAAACAAATAAAATCTTAAAAGTTAAATTTGCTTAGTACCTGACAAATACTCAGTTTTTATTTATATTTTTAAAGTTTTTACTTAAATTCTAAATAGCACACAATATAATATCAGTTTCAGGTGTACAATACAGTGATTCCACTCTTCCCTACAACATCACAAGTGCCCTCCTTAATCTCCATCCCCTATTTAACCTGTGCCCCCCACCCACCTCCCTTCTGGTAACTGTAGGTTTGTTCTCTATGGCTAAGATTCTGTTTCTTGTTTGGTCTCTCTCTTTTTTCCCCCTTTGTTCATTTATTTGTTTCTTAAATTCCACATATGTGTGAAATCCTATAGTATTTGTTTTTGACTTTTTTTGTTTTGCATCATACTCTCTAGCTCCATCCATGTCATTGCAAATGGTGACATTTCATCCTTTTTTATGGCTGAGTAATATACCATTGCATCATCTTCTTTATCTATTTATAAATTGATGGACATTTGGGCTGTTTCCATAATTTGGCTATTGCGGATAATGCTGCTATACACAGAGTGCACTCCCTTTGAATGAGTATTTTTGTATACTTCGGGTAAATTCCCAGGAGTGCAATTGCTGGATTATAGAATAACTCTATTTTTAACTTGCTGAGGAACCTCCATAGTGTTTTACACAGTAGGTGTACTGATTTGCCTTCCCATCAATAGTGCAAGAGGGCTCCTTTTTCTCCATATTTTCACCAACACCTGTTGTTCCTTGTGTTGTTGATTTTAGCCATTCTGACAGGTGTGAGGTGATATCTCATCGTGGTTTTGATTTACATTTCTCTGATGATGAGTGATGTTGAACATCTTTTCATGTGTCTGTTGGCCATCTGTATGCATAAAGATCTGATTTTTAATCTCATTCTCTGTAGAAGTTTGCCTAAAGCTTTTCCTTCTAATGACTGATTGGGCTGATTTTTCAGAGATCTGGGCAACATTCCAATAATCACAAATGGAATTTTTGTCTTCTTATATTTGTAAATATCTCCTTTGTGAGTATAAGAACACAATGCCAAATCATCATGGCTTTCAAACTCCTTACATCTTACCATTATGAATTATGACCCTCATTGTGCCAATAGTGAATATAAAAAATCCAAATGGCGAGTGGTAGCAGATGAGACTGAGAGGTGGAGAGGGGACATATCATGGACAGTTATATCCTGATCAAGAGACTGGATATTTTTTCTACAGGTGACAGGAAGCTTTTGAACAATTTTAATAAGAGGTTGGATGAGAAGTGTGTTTCAAAATCTCATTCAACGGGATGGTGGAGTAGCTGTTCTCAACCCTTTTTGCATCCTAACACATTCGGTGGATAAAATGTAGCCCTGATAGAAAAAAAAAATTCTCATGGAAGTCTACTACAAAGATAAAAAGATGCCTCTGGTTTTATGCACACTTCCTAGGATTTTGTTATAATTCTTCTCCATTTTCTCCAACTAATCAGTATTCCTCTAGGTCCAATAGGACTTTTCAATAGGAAAAAATTTCACTAATTTCACTCAAAACAGGCAAAGCAGGGCAGTGATGGAGAGTACAGCCTTTAAGGCCGGTCCTCACACTCACCAAATGACTTTGGGTTGGGCATACTCACACACCAAGTAGCAGAGTGCCAGGCTCTGGGTGATTCTGATCATTAAAATTTATTGAGCACTAACAATGTGCCAGGAAGCGTGAGACACTTCACTTAATGCTGATTTATTTAATCCACCTGGTAGCCCTTTAGGATCAGTGCTCTCAGGGACACAGACAGGGACCCTGGAACTCAAGCTGCCTGGCTCAAAACTCTTCACTGACCCCAAAAACTCATAGGTTAATTCTACCTATGGGTATCAAAATGGTCAAAGAAAAGGGCATGGTTTTGCAAACAACAAAAACAAATCTTAGAGGCAAGGGTCCAGGCAAGGCTCATAATTTTTTTTTCCCTTTAATTCCACAGTTATCTTGGTTTTCAGAAGAGCACAGGATAATCTGCTTTGTGCTTCAAAATCCTTAACCATAAGAATTGGATACTCACTATTTTTTTCTAAGGGTCTGTATTTCTTTATATGTTTGACTTACATTTCATAATTGTGAAAATCAGAAACATTAGTTTTTATCATTTGTTTGCTTTTATATTTAACAATCACTTAATTGGACAGGATGGTAACTCTTTGAAAGTTATGATCAATAAACCATCTGGATTGTTCTTGGATTACATCATGACAATGAGTTGGTTAGTGTTACTAAATTCCCTTTATGTTCACTGCTGCCATAGTGTAAGGATATTTTGATGCAAACCATTTATGTTTACATAAATAATAACACTAACTTAATGTAAATTGGTAAGTCGTATAAAAATTAAATTTTTCTAAATCTTAGCTAAGTCAAAGACAGAAAAGGTTTATGTTTGCCTCTTTATGCCTCTCTACCTGCAAGTCTCTACAATTCTATCAAGTTAAAAAAAAAATCTGGTACTGGGAAATTGGGCTAGTTCTTTGAAGAAATGTATTAGTTTATGTTCTTATCTACACTACACATGAAAATAAAGACTTTGAAGAGTCAGTAAAAAAATAAGCATAAAAAAACACTTTCTAGAAAGATATTTAGAAAATAGTTTGAGTTGGGAGATTTTTCTAAGTACAAAAGCAGTTGAAGTTAAAGGGTCATTTGTCATTTCTTGACACCAAAATGAAAAGAATCAAATCCTGAGTTTAACTCTTTCAAAACATGACATCATTCAGTCCTTGTGAAGCTTTAATTTAATTTAATTTTTTTTTAATTTATGAGAGAGAGAGAGAGAGGCAGAGACACAGGCAGAGGGAGAAGCAGGCTCCACGCAGGGAGCCCAATGTGGAACTCGATCCAGGGACTCCAGGATCATGCCCTGGGCTGAAGGCAGGTGTTGAACCGCTAAGCCACCCAGGGATCCCCAGGAGCTTTAATCTTAATGTGACTCTGCCGAAAAAAAAAAAAAAAAAAGGTGGCACTAGTCTCTTTCATTAGCTATCAATTATGTGTTAGCTAACACATTGGCCTGGATTCACAGTGAGGGCACGGCCTGAAGGGGTCAGAAATTGTTCCTGCTAAAAATTTTAAAGACAATTTTATTGTTACTTAAGACAAGTCTGGCCAAAGGGAGAACATTTCCTATTTGCTTTGCTTCGGTTGGTTGCAGATGTGAGTAGCTGAGGTCAGTAGCACTGTTGTCCAAAGATTGCAACTTTGGATCTTCAGGCATATATGATCTGACTTAAAGACATCGTTTTCCTTTTTCAGACAGCTTATTCCAAACATAAGTCCAATGAAATGATAATGAAAGAATCTCTTAGTGGAGGAGAGCATGGCAGTGGAGACAAGCAGCCAGTGTCATGCAGGAGTTATATGGAGTTACGCAGGGCAGGTACCTGGAGCATGCTGACATTAGAGAAAGCAGAACCCTCTTGTTTCCAATGAATTCCTTCCTTTCCCTTTTCTCCTTTTTCTTTCTCTCTTTTATAGCATTTTCCACACAGATTGAAGAGAACCAGCTGCTGGCACCAAAGATGAAAAGGGTTTGTTTTGCCATTATTACATTTTTAAGTTTTCAATACTCCTGTTTCTTTATTATATTTTCAAGTATATGTGTAGTTTTTTTGATTTTTTAAAATTTAAATTCAATTTAATTAACACATAGTGTATTATTAGTGTATTATTAGTGTCAGGGGTAGAATTTAGTGATTGATCAGTTGCATGTAACACTCAGTGCTCATCACATCACGTGCCCATCACCCAATTACCCCATCCCTCCACCCACCTCCACTCCAGCGACCATCAGTTTGTTTCCTCAAGTTGAGTCTCTTATGGTTTGTCTCCTGTTTCCATCTTATTTTTCCTTCTCTTTCTCTGTGTTCATCTGTTTTGCTTATTAAATTCCACACGAGTAAGGTCATATGATAACTGTCTTTCTCTGACGGACTTATTTCACTTAGCATAATACCCTCTAGCTCCATCCAGGTCATTGCAAATGGCAAGATTTCATTCTTTTTGATGGCTGAGTAATTATATATATATATGACAGATTCTTTATCCATTCATCTGTCTAGGCTCTTTCCATATTTTAGCTATTGTGGACATTGCTGCTATAAACATTGGGATGTACGTGCCCCCTTGAATCACTATGTTTGTGTTCTTTGGATAAATACCTAATAGTGCAATTGCTGGGACATAGGGTAGTTCTATTCTTAATTTTTTGAGGAACCTTTATACCGTCTTCCAGAGTAGCTGTCCCAGTTTGCATTCCCACCAACAGTGTAAGAAAATTTCCCTTTAAGTATTTGTGTAATTTTTGAGAAAATTATGCTGAATTGTAAGTCATTATGAGTAGCCCTCAGGAGTGGCTATGGAGTCAGCTAAGTTTAGTTTGAACGCAGGCTTGGTCAGCTTTCAGCTGTGGGCACCATGGCAGGTCCTTAGCCACTCCAAACTTCAGTATCATCACCTATAAAATGAGCTCTTGACACCTGACAGCATTTAATGAGATGGTGTATCTAAGATGACCAGCATGGGATATCACATTTAGCAGGTACCCCATAAAAAGGGTGTTAGCATTACATAAATTTGGCCCTATGAAGTTTTTAGTACTAGGCCCTTTTACTTCCTTGAATCAGGAGGGAATTAGAAGTTAGTAATTCTTTGAAAGAAAATTGAAGAGATAAGTTTGGATGCATAGGAAATATTTTCCTCCCAGTTGTGAAAGAAACATCTGGCCGTCCAGGGATGGGACACAGTACTGCTGATACTGCCAGACCTACAGACTTCACATGATCCTGGAGACCCAGGATCGAGTCCCATATTGGTTCCCTGCATGGAGCTTGCTTCTCCCTCTGCCTGTATCTTTACCTCTCTCTCTCTCTCTGTGTGTGCGTCCTTAATAAATAAATAAATAAAATCTTAAAAAGAAAAAAGACTTGAACAGACTTTCAACACAGAAAATGTAAGCAGTTCTGGCAGCTGTAGGAATGAGACCGAGATGACAAATTACCATCCCTTTTAGAAATTTGGTAGCGAGACGGTATGGGGAACCCAGGACAATGTTAAAGACACGATGTGGGGCCTAATAGACCTGACTTTGAGTCCTGACCCTGAAACCTCAACTTTAGTTCCTCTTTATCTGTAAAATGAGAATAATCCTAGCGACCACCCCAGGGTTGTGAAGATAATGTAACTACACCAATGGATAGACTCAATCCCAATACACTATGTTCACTTTCAGTTTGTTTGCCTTTTATTTAGATGCATTTCTGGATATTGTTTAATTTGCTAAACAATTAAGTTCTGATAAATGGAAGAGACTTTGAGACTTTCCCCCCCAAAAAAATGGAGCGGGGGTGGGGTGGGGAGGTGAGTTTCTCTGGGATTCTTGGTGGAGTGAGCCCAAAAACCTGAAACCTGAGAGCAGCATCTTATCACCCAGAGACAGAGAACCAGAGGCTTTTATTTTTTTATTTTTTTATTTTTTTACCAGAGGCTTTTAGAATGAAGAAAACCTTTGTGCCTCTCCAGGTCGGCATGTCACCCATTGAATAGGAGAGCATGATTGAGAAGCAAAAACGTGTCTATTACTGAGAAGCAATATTTCTTTTTACTTATTTATTTTATTTATCTATGTATTTATTCATGAGAGACACACACAGAGAGAAAAGCAGGCTCCATGCCGGGAGCCCGATGTGGGACTCGATCCTGATTCTCCAGGATCATGCCCTGGGCCGAAAGCAGCGCTAAACTGCTGAGCCACCCGGGCTGCCATAGAAGCAATATTTCAAAGCTGAGCCAATCCTTCTTCTCCACCCTGTTTCCCTTCCCTTCTGTACTCAGTGAATGGCACCCATCAACCTAACAGCCCATGTCGAAGCACTGGGGGCCACTGTGGTCTCCTTACTTTTCCATCATCTCCCCTTCATCAGTCAGTAAGTCCTGTTGCTTCTACCTCCTTCAATCCTCTTGGCTCCACTTAACTCCTTCATGCTCACTACCTCCACCTTGAATTTGTCATCAGGTTTATGGCTCTAGCCACCCAACTGGGCTTCCTGACCATGCTGTCACCTAATAGTTGCCAAAATGATTATGAAGGTGTGGTGATCTCTCCCCTACATACTTTTTTTTGGTGGTGGGGGGGGATAAATGCAAACTTCCTAGCCTAGTACTTAAGATTCCCAATGGGGATGACAAGGGTGTGATTTTGGGGGCTCTTCTTTAATTAACTGCCATGTATAAAATTCGTCAGTTCCACTCCTCTCCTATAAAAATCTATGTAAAAACATGGTTTCTGCATACAAACATGGCTTCAAGACAAATCCTCCAGGGCTTCCTTTTAACCAAATTGTAACCCTTACACTCTTTTTCTCTATGTGTGTAAATGTATCGGAATACCCCCCAGGGACTGTTTGTGATGTGAGCTGCCCTTCCGTCTCCAGCACCATTTCCCTGGTCTCTCCCTCACACCCTCGGCTCTAACATTCTAATAGAAAATTCACAAAGAGAGCAGGCTTTCTAAACCACAGGCTTCTTCCTCTACTAGAATGCTCACCCTTCTGGTCATTTGTACTCATCTCTTATTGGGTTAATTCCTATTTTTAGGTTAAGAATCCACCGAGGAAGGCTTACCCATTCCTGCTCAACATGTCAGCTGCCTGAGTCAGAAGCCACTCTACTGTGCTTCCTTAGCACCACCTGTATATGTCTGTCTCATCTCTTACTCTATTTTTGTGTCTCCTCTACAAGCTTATACTAAACTTGAGGAAAGGAAGCTTATTTACCTTTGTGTCTTTGGAGTCATGTAAAATGCCAGCTCACAGCAGGTACTCAGTGAATATTAATGAGTAAAACTATGAAAAATGCATGCAGCAGCTCACTCCTTGTGCAGAGTAGAACACAGAAGTATAGATGTCCCACATACTGCCTTGCACATCCTTGATAGCCAATAATTATCTGTTGAATCACAATAATATATAGCCTCGTCCTGTCTAATGGAGGAAATTACAATCCTTTTTGAGATGAAAATGTAAACAATAATAAAGTGAAATGTGATTCTCAAATGTATGCTTTATTTTTTTTTGAAATTTTTAAAAGATTTTCCTTATCTCTTTGAGAGAGAGACAGACAGCAAGAGCGTGGGGGAGAGGGAGAGGGAAAGAGAATCTGAAGCAGACTCTGCACTGAGCACAGAGCCCGACGCAGAGCTCGATCCCACAACAGGGCAATCATGCCCTGACCTGAAACCCAGAGTCAGACGTTTAACCAACTGAGCCACCCATGTGCCCCCAAAATGTATAACTATGAGAATAAGAAAATCATTATTTCTGGCTCATTGTAATGCATTGACCCTAACAAGTGGACTAATTGATGAAGAAAGAAGACCCATGCAGTGAAAGTTTGTTGGTAGACAATTCTCCATGAGCTCTTGCATCTTTGAGTGTTTTGTAGCAGAGACATTGACGGCCTTTATTCTGGATTATCTTTTCAAGGATATTTGTACAGCAAACAGCTATACAAATGGAGATACTGTCTGTTTCTGAAAGAAAGAAGAGGTTTATTTATCTACAGTGCCGAAAAGATGTCTCTCTCTGAGACAAAGTTCAGGCTGTATTATTTATTGCCCATTATAAAACACTGGGGTTCCCTAAACTTGTGGTTCTTCTCCAGTAACACAACCTCTTTCATGTGTAGGTGTCTCCTGACCCTTTTTGCATCTCCCTGTGAGATTTGGGACTCAGGAAACCACATAAATGCTGATACTCTGGCTAATACTGTTTCTGTGACTAATAAAACACCCTTAGTCTCTGATTCAGGAGTCTTCCATCTTCTGCCAAGATCTGTGATGCTGCGGCAGGCTGACTTGCTAGCTTGCAGGTAGGTAAAATCTCTGACACTTCATGCTCTTGACAATGCTAATAAATAGTGATATGTAATGATTCCCATGCTAAGGTAGTGCCTTTGAATTTTTGTTGGATTTTACACTGACTCATTATTTAGTAAGACTCTGCTAAGTTTCAGTGAAATCTTCCCTTATCTGAAGGACATATCATGACTGAATGACATAATTTATATGATAGTGACCAAAAAGGACAGTTTCTTAGAGTGAGCTGAAAAAATTCCATCATACATGAGAAAGAAAGAGTGAATATGGACAATGTTGTTTTCGCTAGAGAATAGAAAATTAGATAAATGGCCCTCTTATCAAATTCTTAGAATTGAAATAATTGTTAATGAAAATTAATTTCCAATAAAGACAATCCAGTCATCTGAGAACTGTCCGAGTTATTTCTTAATAAGGCACACACATTTTTGTTGCTGCTATTGTTTTGATGGGGAGGGTCTTTGCTTCCGATGATTTTTTTTTTAAAGCAATAGCATGCTGTCAAATATAAAGATGAAATGCGAAAAAAAATCAGAGAGCTCATTTGGTTTTCACAAGGAAGAAAGAAACATTTATTTTAGGACAAACACAAAGCAGAGAAAATGAATGATTCCTGTGGTTTTCAAATGAAGCTTTTATCCTGTTAGAGCCTTTGTTAAAAACAGTGAAGCATGTTTTAATTCTGAATATGGAAAATTGTTCTCAAAGATTTGCTGCCCCTTAAAATTGCTCTAAAAGACTACTACCATACCACAATAGGATACTTTAAAGACAGAAAATAAAGAGATTACAGGGTAAATAGCTTACAAGCTGTGATGGTTAACATTTGGGAGATGATTCATTGGTGACTATATCTTTTATCACAGTTCTTTTGTTAAGATAGTTTTTTTTTTTTCTCTCCTCTGTGACAGCCAGTTGAACTGAACCAAGAAGATGCAGTCACAGTGTATTTTAGAACATCCCACTGCTGACTGCTGGAATGTGTGACAGAAAGCAAAGAAATGTGGCCCACACGGGCAGTATGGCACAGGGGTGTTGAGAAGCAAGGTGAGAATTTTACATGCTCTGTCCTATTGATAACATTCAATTATGGCCTTGCCTCATGATTCTAGAACATTTTAACTAGTAGGTGTAATTTTCACAGGACGGTTGACAGGCTTCTATTGATTAGAATGTGAAAATGTAACAAATACAATGCCAGCATTATGTTATTCTGATCTTTATAAACTTTTGAATGATTTGCCCTTTTAGTATAATAATAGTTTCCACTGATGTTTACATATTGCATCTGTATGTTTAAATTTACAACTTAGCACAGTTTTAAATATCTGCATGGAGAGAAATATGATATAAAAACACTAAACTCAAGGTTAAACATCCCTCCTAATCTTCATTCTTTGTGTTAATCTATGCAGCTAATCCATGCAGAGGCAGCTTGATTCTTGCTTGGCGTGCATGGAGGTGTGCATTTTTGGGAAAAATTCGTCAATGTCTTGCATAACTATGCATTCTATCCTACCTTCTGCTTTCTATAAACAATCTCTACCTTAGAAATATTCATTAGGTCTGCATATATCCAAAAAATATATTATATTTAAATATATTTTAAATTATATGTATTTTCCTATGAGCAGAAACTACAAAGTATAATAACTTGTGTTCATTTAGATACTTGAGATTTGAGGTTTCAGTGTGGAGATTAGTGTAGGCTCCTAGCTGGTGGTGTATATCATTCCCAGAAATCCCATCCAGTCTCTGCAGTTATATATGCTGGAATAAATATGGATCTTGGGCAAGTTGCAGTGAGTTCCTGAGGAAGAAGCAATTCATACTTTTTCACAGTCATGATCACAGAATGTAAGGGTCTGCTTGCTTGTTTGATGAGAAGCAGTAACATTTTAAATGCTTTGGATATCCATATCTATGAAATACTTTTGTCCAGGCCTTTTTTCTTTCATGAATACTCTTCACCCATTGAGAAATACACTTGCTGAAACAGATGGTCATAATCCTAAAACTAAGATAACTGTTGACTAGATTGAGTGACACAGGTTAAAATTAAGAAATGCGTGGAAACCAACAAAAGGAGCAGAGACTGGAGGGTTTACTCCTGGTGAAATGCTGTTGCCTAATGCCCTATTTCTAACATTACTTGCTTCCAGAATAACAGACATTCTCTGATACCAACACCAACAATGTAAAACCAGAAACTCCCTTGTAGGTGTGTAAAACTTTTGTTTTTAGTGTATTTTTATACACACTTTCATTGAGCTCTTCCATTAGTCTTCTGCAGGGAAGCCAGATAGGAATTAGCACTTGGATTTCATTGGTGACACTGAAGGCTTCAGAATTCTCATTTTGGCAAGCTTTCTTAGCTTACATATGCCTTTGTTTTAGTCTAGATTTAGAACTCATGACTGACTTCAGGGCACCTAGTGTGTTTCCCCCGGATGCTGACGTTGGCATCCTGTGATGGAAGCTTCTCTTGCATTCAGCATGTGATGTCTCAGGTCCTGGGCTGAATGCAACTGTTAGAGGGCTGCTGTGGCCTGACATGCAAGCCCCCAAATTCACTTGCTGAAACCCAAACCCTCAGTGTGGTTGATTTGGAAGAAAGGCTCTTAGGATGTAATTGAGATTGAATAAAATCATAAGGGTGAGGTCTTAATCAGATGGGATTGGTGGCTTTAGAAAGGGAAGAGATGTCTCTCTCTCTCCCTCTGTCTCCCCACAGACTTGAGGAGAGGCCATGATGCACACAACAAGAAGGGGGCCATTTGCAAGGCAGGAAAACACCCAAATCTGACCATGCTGACTCCAGCCTCCAGAACTGTGGGGAAATGGATTTCTCCTATTTCAGCCATTAAGTCTATGATATTTTGTTATGGCAACCTGAGTTAACTGAGACGGCACTGACTGAGGTAAGTTCTGGAGCCATTGGTTTTAGGGCCAAAGACTCTAAAGGATCATTTTAAAAATTATTATTACTTTTTCCTATTTAAGTAAAAGATGAGTTTTTTACAAAGTAAGATGGATCACACTCAAAATGAATAGACATTTGAAACAGTTGAAGACCCAGACGTTCACTGAATGGCTACCCCGGCTGTATAACATCTTTCATGAGAGAAGGAGGAATAAATGGACTAGACTCTATAATCACAGAAATAAAAACCAACTTAAATTATGCAAGAATAGTTAAAACATCACACCATTAAATTTAATTTGAACACCCTCTGGTGTGTATTGAAGTTGTGAGTCTACTTACTACTTCCTGGGCAGAAAGGAACGTGTGAGAATCTGTTCTCTGTGAAGAAAGCCCTGAAGGCCGAAGATTTTCCCTTTGGGGTTTTCTTCATGTTCCTACTGGTAGACATTGCTGTAACTTTATTTTTTTACTTTATTATTTATTTATCTATTCATGAGAGATACACATAGAGAGGCAGAGACACAGGCAGAGGGAGAAGCAAGCTCCGTGCGGGCATCCTGATGCAGGACTCAATCCCAGGACCCTGGGATCACGCCCTGAGTCAAAGGCAGATGCTCAACCACTGAGCCACCCAGGTGTCCCAACATTACTGTAACTTTTGCTGAGATACCACCCTGCTGCTGTCTCGCTGCTGGACCGTGTAGCTCTGGCCTTCTCATCTTCTTTGTCTTGTCTGGCATTCAGTGCTCAGGGACAGGTCCCACAGCAACAGCTCCAAAGGTGACCTCCTCAAGAGTTAGCAAATTCTAAGCTCAAGCATAAAGTCTGCACATAGACAGATCTGGCTTTAACTGGCGGTCATTCGAAGGCCACCAGGTTTTGCATTTTTCAAACAGGGAGAATGACATTTGCCTCAGGGCTGATGCTAAGTAGTAAGTATTTTCCAAAGGGCTATGCATGGGGAGTTCTTGGCCTGACACTTACTCCTGTAGATTTCCCATACACATGAGTTGCTTATGTTTATTATCATGGAGGAAGATGCCCCAACATAACAAATCTCCAACCTGTCTGGTCACAAACCAGAATCCATCCCCTGCAAATCTGCTTAAGGCTGAGTAGTAAATCCACTAGTTTGCTCATGGGGAATGGGTTTATTTATAATGATATGTGTGGTCACGACTTTCATTATGCACAGTTCCTATTTTTTGGAAGAGGAACACATTGCACATGAGATATAAAGGGTAAATTCTACTGGCAGAGAGAGATATAGGAGCAGCTGCTGTCATTCTGATGTCCATACATCAGATTTGGAAAGGGCCCTGGCAATGCCATGTGCCTTCAGCGTCTGGAATTTGATTCTTCAGCAGCACAAACAAGGAGCAATGGGGTAGGGGAATGTCTCTCCTAATGGATTCAGGAGCTTGTTTCATGTTTTTTTTTTTTTTTCATCACTAAATGGAGGATTTAAGATGTCTGATCTGTTTCTAAAACTGGTATTAAAATTAATATATTTGGCTTTATTCTTTTTCTCTTCTATTTTTTTAAAAGATCTATTTATTTGTGAGACAGAGACAGAGAGAGAGAGAGAGAGAGCATGAGGGGGAGAGGTAGAAGGAGTCTCAAGCTGAGTCCCCAATGAGCGTGGAGCCAGCGTCAGGGGCTCAATCCCAGGACCCTGAGATCATGACCCGAGTGGAAACCGAGTTCGATGCTTAACCGATTACACTACCCAGGCCCCCCTCTTTTTCTCTTCCTAAGTTACAGTGTCTTATTTTCGGATAACAATCATATTCACAGAAATGAGTATTTCTGATGGATCCTAGAGGATATAAAATGTAGCCTAGAAAATACAATTGGATAAATTTTCAACTGTGAAGATTATATTTAATCAATGAAACAGATAATGAGAACAAAACAAATTTTAACCAAATAATGAAAAGTCTCGAATTATATCTTTATCTATATGGATGTGCTTATCTGTCTGTCTAGGTAAAAAGACTGAACCCTACGAAATTTCAGTTTTTAGGTCACTAACTGTAAAATATCAGAAATCTCAGAGTTGCTCCTAAATTATATCTATATAGAATAAAGAAAAATGTGATTATTGTAAGGTTTTCAGTCGCCTGTTACTTCATTTGCTTTTATTTAAATGATTAATTCCTGCAACTTAATTCTTGAGTCCAAGAATGACCTTAGTATAAAAACAGAGTTGCAGGGGACACCTGGATGGCTTAGTGGCTTGAGTGTCTGGCTTTTGGTTTCACTCAGGTCATGATCTCAGGGTCATGGGATTGAGCCCCTCCATCAGGCTCTGCACTCAACCAGGAGTCTGCCGGAGATTCTCTCTCCCTCTCCTTCTGCTCCTCCCCATCCATCCCTCTCTCTCCCTCCAAAATAGATAATCTTAACAAAACAAAACAAAACAAAACAAAACAAAACAAAACAAAACACAAAACCAACAGTTGTAGCACTAATCACATTAACATTGCAGATGTGTCAGACTTTATTCCTAGCCCCAGTTAATTGCTTCAGCACTAATTTTAGCCCTTATCTCTATCAAGCATTATTATTATTTTTAATTTAAATCTTTTTCTTTGATGAGTTTCAGATCCTAGACAGAATGCATGAGGGTGAATAGAGGCAAGGGTTGTCGTCTCTACTTGTCCCCACTTGTAATTCTGTGTGACCGTGACCATGACCAGTGGTGTTCCTCCCTTCCTTTTATCTTCTGGTTGCCTTACTTTTGGGGGTGCCAGGACACCTGTGGTTTGCTGCAGAGCAAAGCTGGTCCAGCTCCTTTCCCCCCTTTCAGTCTTGCATGTCAGACTTGATTGCCATGTTTGCAGCAGCTTCAGTAGAGGAGAGAAATCACACCTGCCTCCCATCCCCATGTTTCTCTTCACCCCCTACCCCCAGATCTGGCCACTCTGTCTCTGACTTCACCGTCCAATAATTGTGTCTTCTTGTCACTCACAAAACTGGACACAATGAGGCCAAATTGCCTGGAATTCAACCATTCCTCAGAATGACCCAAAGGGTTTGCTGAACACTCACTCCTGGGTCCCACCCCTAGATTTTCTGATTCAGTAGGTCTTGGGGGGGTGGGGAATGCCCAAGAATTTGTCTTTCTAACAAGCTCCCTGGTGATGCTGATGTGTCTCATTCGGGGACCACTATAGGTCTACATAATTTCTAAATTTCCTTAGGTTTTGACCATTTGTGATTGAGATTAACAATAGTGATCACTGTCAACTGCCCATAAAACTGTAGTTTGGCATTCCTGCCAAGGACTGACCAAGGAGCTCAGGATCTATCCACCAGCACCTTCTGACCTCGAGCTTGGTGTGACTCCAGCATTGGTTCTAATTTCCATTTAAGTATATGATGAATGGCTAGTGTTTACATTTTAGAAATTTGTAGAGACATAAAAGCCAATTTGCATGCAATCCGGTTCCTGAATGAGCTTGTCATTTAACATAATAATCGTATGTAATAACCTGCCTAGTGGTGTGAATCTCCAATTACCTACCCTGCCTTGTAAAATATTGATCCTTAAGGTTGACGATAATGGGACTACAGTGATTGATACAGGGATTTATACTCTAATTTTGGATCCCAGAAAATTAAACCAAAAAGGAATTTATTTGGGCTTGTGTAGCTTGTTTTCAGTCAGGGCAGCAGCCGCAAAATTTATGTTTCTTATCTATTATTCTGCTAGGTTCATGGGTTCTGAGGGAAATAATCCTATTTTCTTGCTTAATAAATACAGGGTAAGCCCATTAATTACACTATGATTAATGTGGCATTTAGTGCAGACACGAAAAAGTGCACTGCATTGAGTATTTGACCTTTTACATTATTAAAACTTAAAATGGGCTAAAATTTAACATGCAGCACAAATCCAAAAATAGAATTAGCATGCTTCTGAAAGTTTTTATATTTCATTCAGCTGCCTTCCAATAAGAATTTACCGGCAGCAAAATCATCTAAGAAAATACAAATAAAACCAATTTTTAAAATTGTATGAACACCATACATCCTTTATTATACTAATTGGATACAATGCAATTGTAATTGTAATAGAACAAGTAATTCTCTTTGCCTGGGGCTCTACGGTGTTAAAGGACTAAAACAGCCCAGATAAGAAACATGTTTAAAAGAGATGACAGATTTTAGCTTAAAACTTTGAAATACACTCAATAAATCTTGAAGAAAAAATAAACAGTAAAGAACACAACCTATTTTTCCTTTTTAGTATATACAGGCATACACAACTTGGTTTCAAAAACCAAATAATTAACACATCAGGGAAATTATTATGAAATCTTTTCCCTTAATAATAAAATGAAAAAGCCTGTTTGAAAGGACTGATACAATTCAGATTACCTCTCTTAATAGTTTCTCATATGTTTGTACCCTTAGACGTTTCAAGTAAGCCTGCAAACCCTTAGTCAAAGTTTCAAGAAAATGTGTATTGCTTGTTAACTGACAATTTGCAAACATTATCATTTACGTGCTTATGTTAAGTCACGATTTATTTGGGAGAAAACCTACAAGGAAATCCTATGGCCTGCTTGGCATTTTTCTTTGGCTTCCCTACATGTGTATGAGAAGTCTCTTAACAGTGTTAATGGTTTTATGTAGTATTGAGCAAAGCCTACTGAGCTGTAGAAACAAGTTCAGTCAAAATTATGGCACCACCTACTTTGCACGTGGCTATCTGTATTTTTAAAAGGGCTACATCTATTTTATATTGCATGCAACATTTCATCAATATTATCTCTTGGATCATTACTTCTGATCCTTTGCTTCTTTCATGGAAACCCCTCAATAACTTTGAAGAGCACCATCTCCCCTGGTCTTCTTATCTCCATCTTCCAGAATAGGACAAGCAGGTGATATAAAACCACCCGTGTAGGTGCTCATGAACTCTTGCCCTCTGAGAAGAAAATACTTTCTTCAGTGATGAGTTTGATCTCTCGCCAGTATGTAACCCTCTGTTAGATCATAAACTGCAAGGGCAGGAACTGTGTCTCCTTACGTGCTCTAGAAGTTCTGGTTTATTTATTGACAGCACTTCATCATAATAACCATGAAAGGAGTGGGATTCAAACCACTCCTCCCGGAGCCACCATTTGGACAATGAAAGGCCACTAAGTAGGGTCTGCTCTGGAGTGATGCTCTTGTTTCAACCTTAATTTTGGAGCAGAAATTTATTGTGACCTTTCCTCTGTTGTTAAACTTCCCCATTCTTTATTTTTATCCAACCCTGCACCTACTCCCTCTGGTAGATACCCTTCACTAAAGTCAAGCTTACAGAAAATTCATGACTCACACAGAACACCAATACCTACTGGCGGTCCGTGTTACTATTTGAGATGGTAGAGCAAACATATATGTGAATATGAAAAATCTTGGCTCAAGGTTTCCTGAGGAAGCTTCAGAAGCAGCTTGGCTGGGATGCCTGGGTGGCTCAGTGGCTGAGTGTCTGCCTTTGGCTTAGGTCATGACCCTGAGGTCCTGGGATCGAGTCCCATATCGGGCTCTCCATCCTGCTTCTCCCTTTGCCTATGTCTCTGCCTCTTTCTCTGTGTCTCCCTGGAGTAAATAAATACAATCTTTTTTTTTTTTTTTTAAAGAAGCAGCTTGGCTTCCGGTTATAAGATAAGTAAGTCCTAAGGATGTACGTTACAGCAGGATGCCCATAGTGAATAATACTGTACCGTATGCTGGGAAGTTGCTAAAGCAGTAGATCTTACCCACCAAAAAATGTGCTTAATAGCAAGACAAACAAAACAAACAAACACAAACAGGAAACAATCCAAATGTGTGACAATGGAAGATGATTATATCAATTATGCTGCGGACAGTGCCTAGAACATTATACAGACATTATAAATGATTGTACAAGGATATTAGTGTTGTGGGAGAGTACCCATGACATATTGTTAAGCAAAGGTTGTTTAAAAAGATAGCATTAGGGACGCCTGAGTTGCTCAGTGGTTGAGCATCTCTCTTTGGCTCAGAGCGTGATCCCGGGCTCCTGGGATTGAGTCGGGCTCCCTGTGAGGAGCCTGCTTCTCTCTCTGCCTGTGTCTCTGCCTCTCTCTCTGTGTCTTTTATGAATAAATAAGTAAAATCTTTTAAAAAAAGATAGTATTAAAGGTATGATTGACAAAGACAAGAAAAAAATCAAGCTAAACAAAACTAAACAAAAAGGCTTGCTATCTAAATACCAACACAATTGTCTCCGAGAGATGAAAAATTCTATTTTATTACTCATTTCTCATTTTATTTTTAGTGCTCTTTTCTTTTTCTAAATTTCCTCCAATCCATACATTATTTTAATCAGAGGTATATGCAAATTTAAAATGTAAGTTGCTTGAGTAGATATTCTTGGAGAATTTATAATATTCCAATTCTACAGTCTGAAAATGTTCCAGATTCAGTTTATTGCTTAAGCAACTTCCCATTTGCTCTTTAGTCCTTGTGATAAGAATTCATAACGGGAATCTTTTGATCACAAGGAAGTTAGGATTTCCTCATAACCAAGGAGATAAATGATGATAATAGCAAATCATAGCAGTTTCCTTTCTCTTTGCCACTTACTCATTTTTCTAGCCTCTCTTGCAGAGAGGGATGCCCATATGCCAAAGTTCTGACCCATAAAATAGAAGAAGTCTATATGGAAGTTCTGAAAAGTTTTCTTTCACTGATTAAAAAAATTAATAAGCCTCACAATGAAAAAAATTTTTGTCTGGTCCTCTGGGTACATGTCTTGAAAGGGAATGGGATGCCTGGAGCTGTAGCAGTCATATTGTGAGCGTGAGGTATAAACATGAAGGTAGAAAGGAAACATGCCAAGAACAGTAGAATAGAGGAGGCTTTCTTCCTTTTCTGTAGCCAAATCCTCTTCTACCTCCTTATTATAAGTACACTGTGATAACATTTAGGGCTCGCCTGGAGAAACCGGGATGGTCTCACCATGCCAAGGTCCTTAACTTTAATCACACCCACAGGGTCCCTTTTGCCATGGAAGGTAACTCATTCATAGGTTCTGGGGATTTGCACGTGATACAGACATCTTTGGGGAGCCTCTAGTCAGCCTCTCACAGTTGCCTTAAACAATTAAGTGAACACAGTACTGGTACTATCCATTTTGTGTTCCAGGCACTATTCTAAGACATTGAAAGCAAGGAATAAAAGTGAGTATTTAGGTGAAAATATATTTACTCACTTAATATTTGTATCCTTACATGACCAACAGCATAAATATTATTCTCATCTGAAAGATCATGATAACAGAGTACAGAGAAGTTAAAAAGCTTATGGAAGATCATAGTGCTTGTAACTAGCAGAAGCAGTATTTGATCCCAAGCAGAGGCCCCTACTTTTCATCGATGTGACATCCACATCAACTTTTTGGGACTGCAGTTTCATGGGCGGCTGGGAGGACATAATTGAACGGGAGGCTCTCTGCATTTCAAATTCTAAAGTGTGGGGTTCTTTCCAACCCAAGTACGTAAACGTTTTGCCCAATGAGAACAATTCCAAAGGCATGTATGTCTGTTGCATCAACAAAATCATCAAAGCGAACATTTCAGAAGTCACTGATCATGTTCTTTGGAAAGAGTGTAGTGTAGGAAAATCACATAGTTGAAGTATGAACTTCAGAAGGAACTTTCTAAACTGTCCAGGATGAATGAACTGTTCAGATGTTACGTCCAAGAAGCCAGGTCAAGTGACAGAGTCATGATAATGAGCTACTGTAAAAAAGAGGTGCCATGGCTTTCAGAGGCCGTTTGCATAGATACATTTTAAAAACTTAGTATTCTGAAGCTGCGATGGGCCTCAAATAGAAATAGTCTGGAGGAGAAAAAATACTCACATGAACCTTTTTCCCCCCAAATCATCAGTTCTGACAAAATAAAGAAACAAAGCTTTTTGTGTTACAGCAAGCCTATTAGACATGTGTACAGATAAAGTACATGTTTAATAATAGCTCTTAATTTCTTTCCCAGAAACAATGGGTAATTTCTGAAGCAGAAGTGATTTCTGAAAAGAGGAGAAATAAATGTAGAAATGATTTAGTTTCTTTGTTATAAGCAATTTGAAAATATAATGGGGAAGAGCAGAAACTAAATGTAATATAGAATAAATTTTAAAATCTCATTTAATGAGAAGCCACTTGCTAAGTACCTAAAGAAAAAGGTTAAAGTGCCTTGAAATTAAGGAAATTCATAGATTAGTGGCTTTAGATTTCATTTACTGTTTCAGTGCCATAGAGAGAGAAAGCCGCATTGAATGGCTCCAATCTTTGTGTTTTTACAGCACATACAGGAACAAAGAAAAACTAAAAATAGTAAAAACTCCACGAAGATAAGCTGAAGTGCCAATGTTTCCTTCCTGCTGATTTCAATTTGTTGCCTTAAAATTGTACGTACTGGGAATGGACTCTCGCCCCTTGAAAGACAGCTATTATAATTACTTTTATTTGCTTTTATATCATAGTCAAATGGCTTGGAGAATCAAGTTGTGCAGTTAAGTTTCGAGGGTTTTCCAGCTGATGGAGGCTGAGCCTGGAAGCGGTGATGGGTGCGGGAACTGGGACGGGAGGGCTTGGTCGTCAAGGGTGCTATGGAAATGACTGACTCTCAGGATAGAACGAGGCCTCAGATCTATTATCCTGCATCTTCCACAAATGACTGAAGCAGCCTGATTATTCAAGACACTGATTCTGCATGATGAAACCGTTCCAGTTAAATCTCACGGCCAAAGCTTGTTGCTAAAACCGTTGCACTGATAGAGCCAACTGACTTGTTGGGGGCAATTCCTGATCTTGGATGCCAGTAAGGAGAACATCTGACACAGTCAAGCAGTGCCAAATGTGTCTTTCTTTTTATCTGGAGGTCCCTGGAGAAACACTTCACACCCTTTTTTGCTCTTTTTCTGAAATGGACAATTTGAGTGTTTTTCAGAAAGAGAGGTGCTTCTCAAAGCCCACTCATGGCCTATTGGGTCATGGGCCAAGTCAGTGTTAATGACTTCATTTATTTACCAAACAAGGTTAGGTGTTTTCTGATTTAAGATACGTGATCTTCTTTCTCAGCCTGTGTTCAGCATATTGCTGCTGACAAAAAAAAAAAAAAACCTCTCAAAAAATTAGAATTTCTAATTTTGTGACAACTGCATGGATTCCAGAAAAACAAGATAAGTGTGTAAAATGTCAAGTGAAGAAGTGTCTCCTTTTAGCTTATAACTCCACTCAGTCTCTTGTGTACAGGTCAGCATATTAGTAATAATAGCAAGAGTAATAATTATTGTAACTATGGACTAGGGTTCATGATTTTTTTAAAGATATTATTTGTTTATTTTAGAGAGAAAGATTGAGCATGTGGCAGGGGTTGAGGGGCAGAACAGAGGAGACAGAGAATCTCAAGCAGACTCCATACTAAGCATGGAGCCCGACACAGGGCTCGATCTCAGGACCCTGAGATCATGACCTGAGCTGAAACCAAGAGCCAGATGTTCAACCAGCTGAGCCACCCAGGTGCCCCTAGGGTTCATGGTTATAATCATATTCAATTCTATGTACAAGCCAATGACTTGAGGGGCGCAGGGGTGGCTCAGTGGTTCAACATCTGCGTTTGGCTCAGATCGTGATCCTGGGGTCCTGAGATCAAGTCCCACATAGTACTCCCTGCAGGGAGCCTGTTTCTCCCTCTGCCTATGTCTCTGCCTCCCTTCCTCTGTGTCTCTTATGAATGAATAAATAAAATCTTAAAAGAAACCCCAAAAAGCCAAGCCAATGACTTGATAAAACTGTTTTTAGTTCTATATTGTACATTAGAAAACAGGGACAATTGGTATTTAAGTTCTCTGCCCATGACTGTGTAGGTAGCACTCCAAGGTGGTCTGGCCTGAAAACTCATGCTCTCATCCCCTCTGCTGTGAAGAATAGCAGCAGGAATGAATAGAAGCTAAATGACATCAAGTGAAAATGCTTGTCTCTCTAACATAAAAATTTAGAAATGGAAATAAGCAGAATGTGTCTTTCTAAATGTTATAATATTAATAACAATATCAATGAAGTAATGTATGATACTCTTGTTTTAATTTATTTAAAGATTCCAAAAGTATATACAACAGAAAACAAAAAAAATCCTTTCTTGTAAAATCTGTAAGATAAACCTCTGGCATTTCAGACAACCTAAATTTTCAGAGATTTGTGCAATGCTATATAATTAGTACAGCTAATTTTTCATAAAGACCTAATTTTTTTAGAGGACTTTTAATTTCTTAGCAAAATTGAGGGGAAGATTCCACATATATCCTCTGCTCCTACACAACCACAGCCTCCCCCACAATCAGCATCACTCACTTTTGTTACATTTGTTACAACAGATTAACCTACAGTGATGCGTCTTTATCACCCTGAGTCCCTAGTTTACATTATGTTTGACTCGATGTGTACATTCCATGGGTCTGAATGTATGTATAAAGATATATACCTACTACTATAGTATTGTACAGAATATTATCAACGCCCTAAGAATCCTCCTTGCTCTTCCTATTCATTTCTCATCCTCCCAACGCCTGGAAACCACTGAGCTTTTTACTCACTGCCTTTCCCATGATGTCACATAGTTGGACTAGTAAGCATGTAGTCTTTTCAGATTGGCTTCTTTCATTTAGTAATATGCATTTTGAGGTTCATCTATTTCATGGTTTCAGAGCTCATTTCTAATTAACGTTGAATAATACTCCATTTTCTGGACGTACCACCATTTACTTATCCATCCATTGACTCACTGAAGCACATTGGTTGCTTCAAGTTTTGCCAATTATAAATAAACTTGCTATAAGCGTCTGTGTGCAGATTTTCATGTGGACATAAGTTTTCAATTCTTTTAGGTAAATATCAAGAGGCATAGTTGCCGGATCATGTGGTATGAGTGTGTTTAGTTTTAAAAGAAACTGCCAAACTGTCTTCCAAACGGCCATACCATTTTGTATTCCCACCAGCAATGAATGAAAGTTCTTGTTGCTTCATGTTCACACCAGAATTTGCCGTTGTCATAATTTTGGATTTTGGCATCCTAACAGGTGAGTAGTAGTATCTCACAGTTTTTTTTAATTTGCATTTCTCTCATGACACCAGATGGGGCATCTTTTCCCATGCTTATTTGCCATATGTATGTCTCCTTTAGTGAAGGGTCTGCTAAGATCTTTGGACCATTTCATAATCTAGTTTTTTTTTTCTTATTGTTGAGTTATAAGAGTTCTTTTTAAAAAAAATTAGATAACAGTCCTTTATCTGATGTATCTTTTGTAAATATTTTCTCTTGACTGTCTTTCACAGAACAGAAAATTTTAATTTAACTTGATTAATTTTTTTCTTTTTTTTCATTTTATTTAAATACAAGTTAGTTAACATATAATGTATTATTAAATTCAGGGTAGAATTCAGTGATTCCTTAGTTACACATAACACCCAGTGCTCATTATATCAAGTGACCTTCTTAATGCCCATCACACAGTTACCTCATCCTCCACCTATCTCCCCGCTAGCAACACTCAGTTTGTTCTCTTTTGTTAACAGTCTCTTATGATTTGTCTCCTTCTGTTTTTTTTTAAATATTTTATTTATTTGTTTGAAATAAAAAGAGAGAGAGGAGAGAGAGAGAGAGAGAGAGAGAGAGAGAGAGAGAGCATGAGCAGGGGGAAGGGCAGGAGAAGCAGGCACCCCTGGAAGTCATGATCTGAGCAGAAGGCAGATGCTTTACCAGCTGAGCTACCCAGGTGCCCTTCCTTCTCTGTTTTTAATCCTATTTTATTTTTCCTTTCCTTCTCCTATGTTCATCAGTTTTGTTCATAAAATTTTTAATTTTAATGAATCCAGCATATCGGTTATTTTCTTAATGGATCATGGCTTTGGTGTTGTGTCTAAGAAGTCATTGCCATATCCAAGGTCATCTAGATTTTCTCCTATGTAGTTGTGTAGGTGTTTTATAGTGTTGTGTCTTCCACATTCATTTTGAGTTAATTTTTGTGGAAGATGTTAGATCTGTGTCTAGATTCCTTTTTTTTTTTTTTTTGCCTGTGCATAGTCAGTTGTTCTAGAAGCATTTGTTGAAAAGACTATCTTTGCTCCATTATGTTGCCTTTGCTTCTTTGTCAAAGATCAGTAGATAGTATTTATATAGGTCTATTTCTGACATCTCTATTATATTACATTGATCTATTTGTCTGTTCTTTTGCTAATACCAAACCGTCTTGATTACTGTAGCTTTATAATAAGTCTTGAAGTTGGAGAGTGTCATCACTCAATCTTGTTATTTTCCCTCAATGTTATGTTATCTATTCTGGATGTTGTCCTTTTTATATAAACTTTAGGATCAGTTTGTCAATATCTACAAAATAACTTTCTAGCATTTTGATTGGGATTGCATCAGGTCTATACATTAAGTTGGGAAGAACTGGCATCTTGACAATACTGAGTCTTCCTACCATGAACATGGAATATTTTTCCACTTATTTAGTTCTTTGATTTCATTTATCAGAATTTTGTAATTTTCCTCACACAGATTTTGTACATATTTTGTGAGATTTATACCTTAGTACTTAATATTTTTGGGTGCTAATGTCAATGGTATTGTCTTTTTTTTTTTTTCACTATGGTATTGTCTTTAATTTAAAATTTCACTGTTCGGGATCCCTGGGTGGTGCAGCGGTTTGGCGCCTGCCTTTGGCCCAGGGTGCGGTCCTGGAGGCCCGGGATCGATCCCACGTCCGGCTCCCGGTGCATGGAGCCTGCTTCTCCCTCTGCCTGTGTCTCTGCCTCTCTCTCTCTCTGTGACTATAATAAATAAATAAAAAAAAAATTTAAAAAAAAAATAAAAAAAATAAAATTTCACTGTTCAAAAAAATAAAATAAAATAAAATAAAATTCCACTGTTCAATGCTGGTGTAGAAAACTGTGATCAACTTTTCAATACAACCTGTATCCTGCAACCTTGGCATAATTGCTTATTAATTTCAAAAGGGTTTTTTTTGTCATTTTTTTTTTACATAGATAATCATGTCATCTGAACACAAAGAGAATTTTATTTCTTCCTTCCAAATCTGAATACCTTTTATTTCCTTTTCTTGTTTTATTGCATTAGGCAGCACATCCAGTATAATGCTGAAAAAGAGTGGTGACAGTGACACGTCTTTGTATTATACCAGCACTTCAGTTTCTCACTATTCAGTTTCTCACTATTCAGTTTTCTCACTATTCAGTTTCTCACTATTCAGTGAGATGTGAGCTGTAGGTATTTATATAGATTTTTTTTTTAAATCAAGTTGAACAAGTTCCCCTCTTGTTTTAGTTTACTGAAAACTTTTGTCATAAATGGGCTTGGATTTTGTTAAATGCTGTTTCTGTATCTATTAATATCATGTGGCTTTTCTCTTTAGTTTGTTGATGTGAGGTTACATTCATTGACTTTCTTTCTTTCTTTCTTTCACCTCAAATACATTTTTAAGAACATGCTTCCCCTCATATATTACTTGGTGTCCCAGTAACAAAGTTCACATAGGAAAATCAGGAGAATTGATTTACTCTGTTTTTAAGATAATAAATTGTTCCCCTCTTCTCTTTGGAAAGTCACCAATTTAAAAAAATATGTTATTGTGAACTCTTTGATTTAAGTGTCTTTGGTGACTTTCAATCTATTATAATTTTATCCTGATTGTATTTCAAACTGCCAAACTTTAACCAGTGGGTGCTTCTTCAATTGATCCTTTAACATGATCTTAAGAATTTTGGTGATTTCCTTGCCAGTTGCTGTGTCAAGAGGTTCTAGGCTAATACTGTAGATAGCAGGCATTTACCATTGCTTTGGGTTCTTTCATCAGGGGAATATAATGTCTGGTTTTCACTACTTTTTGCCATGGTTTTTAAAAAATCCCTGATTTCTTTTAATGAAAAATGAAATAAAATGTGAGTACAAACTGATCTATCAATCTTAAAGAAAAATTCCTCAGAACATTATATAGATATTTCCAATCCAAATTTGGGAATAAACTCCTCTCTATTTAATCTATATCTTCCTTTCTCCATAACATGAATCTTGGTTCTCAAGGGCACAGGGTATGTTAGAGTAAGAATATCCCATAATTATTCACTATCCTATACTACACACACAATGGTCTAAGTATAATGATACTGATGGTAACACCACCAGTTTTGCTTAATGAAAATAGGTATACAAATTTTTTGCACATCTTTATTTCCACCCACTAAAAGTTTGTACTGTATATTTACATTGTCAAATCATACTCCACTATATACTATATTTTAACTATCATTTAGTTGTTTTTCTACAAGCAATTATACATTTGCTACTCATGACCAGCCATTATGTTACAGTCTTTCTGGCCATTTTGATCGTCTGACTCTTGTTTATTAGGTTCCTTAGTAAGTAAGGGCTTACAAAAACCACATTCCCTAAGTTTTTAACATGTTTCCTGTGCCATTTATAAATGAATGTCAATTTTTCTGGATATGAAATATTTGGCTTATAATTTATTACTTGGAGTATCTCAGCAGTGCTAATTTATTTTTTTCTAGAATAACATATTGCTATCTAAAAGTTAATCTATTTTTACACTTAACAGCTTTTTATATGCAAGTCATATGCTTTTTTTCTGCCTAGGTGTCTAAAGGATTATTTTATTTTTCTTTAAAGTTTAGTAATTAAAAAAAATAAAGTTTAGTAATTTTAAAAGAATGTTGCATTATGGATTGGTTTATTTTTATTATTTCAAATTTAATTTCAAACAAATAAAAGAAAATTATTATTGCTGTTTCAAAATATTTGTTTCAGTTTTTGGAGTCTGGCCAGATACAAAATAACATAAAGTGTCTGACTGCATTCGCAGAATTCCAAGAACAAGTCAAACATTTAGATTTTGTGATAACAGAGATCTGGAAGTGATTGCTGGAGGGTGGGGGAATTTGAATGGAAAGATACATAAGTGAGCTTTATGAGGTGATGGCAATGTTCTATATCTTGTTTTAGGTGGTGGTTATATGAGTGTAATTTTAAACCTCAAAGATCTGAACTTACTATCTAGGCATTTTATTGTACCTAAATTATAACTCAATAAAAAATAAATTGTTTGGGAAAACAAAAATAATTAAGTCAATCAAGTTGGTTGATTACATGATCTATATAAAGCTTCAGAGTATAAACTGTGATGAAAATCTAAGTCAAGAATCATCATATTTGAAAAGGAAAATTTCATGGGGGCAACAATTGTCTTATTCTAGTTCACTACTGCCTGTTTTAATAAATATTTGATGAAGAAATGAACAAAAAAGAAGAAATGAATATGAGACAGTGATAGGTCGGGTGAGAAAGTGAAAAGATACTTCACCTTAGCTACTAGAGAATAGACTCAAAGTAATATTATTTATTTTTAAGATGTTTTAGTTTTTAAAAAATATTTTATTTATTTATTTTATTTACTTATTCATGAGACACGAGAGAGAGACAGAGACATAGACAGAGGGAGAAGCAGGCTCCTTGTGGGGAGCCTGATTCCAGGACCCCAGGATCAATGACCTGAGCCAAAGGCAGATGCTCCACCACTGAGCTACCCAGGCATCCCTATTTATTTTTTTTTAAGATTTAATTTATTTATTTAAGAAAGAGAGAGAAGGAGCGGTGGGGAGGGACAGAGGGGGAGAGAGAGGGAGAGAGAGAGAGAGAGAGAGAGAGGGAAGCAGACTCCCTGCAAGCAGAAAGCCCAATGATGTGAGGCTGTATCCCAGGACCCTGGGATCATGACCTGAGGTAAAGCCTTAACCAACTGAGCCATTCAGTCACCCCATATTATTTGTAATAAAACTAGAAAACAATGTCATATAAGAAAAGAAAGGGGGGGTGCCTTGGTGGCTTTGTTGATTGAGTAACTGCCTTGGGCTCTGGTTATGATCTCAGGGTCTTGGGATCGAGTCCTAACTTGAGCAGCCTGCTCAGCAAGGAGTCTCCTTCTCCTTCTGCCCTCTCTACCACTCATTCTCTCTCTCTCTCTCTCTCTCACATATATAAATAAAACCTTAAAAGAAAAAAAAAAGAAAGGAAAGAAATGTTATGGTAGTTCAAAAAGGAAGAAATGACATGGAGCTGGGGACTGGTGATACAGATAGTCTTAGTAGGGGTAGATAACCCATTTACAGAGATTTGCACTAACAGTGAACCCTGGTGTACTGTGAGGAATGTGAATTGTGCAGCCATGAAAGAAAACAGTATGGGAATTTCTCAAAATATTTAAAAATAAAACTATCATATGATCCAGCAATTCCCCTTCTGAGTCTTGATCTAAAGGAAACAAAAACACTAGCTCAAAAAGATATCCCCACATTGATCATGGCCATATTTATAACAGCCAAGATATGGAAGCAATCAAGTGTCCATTGATAAGTGAATAAAGAAAATGGAGTCTGTATATACACAGAGAAATATTATTCAGCCATCAAACAAAGGAAATCTTGCCATTTGCAGCAACAAGGATGGACTGTGAGGAGTCCCACTGAGTAAAATAAGAAAGAGAAAGACAAATACCACATGGTCCTGCTTCTATGTGGAATCTAATCTTAAAAGCTGGCCTCACAGATTCAGAGAAGTGATTGGTGGTTGGAAATTGGGCAAAATGATTGAAGGGGGTCAAAACACACCAAATTCCAGTTATAAAACAAGTAAGTCATGGGAGATAATGCACAGCATGGTGACTATAGTTACTAAGACTATATTGTATATTTGAAAGTTGTTGGGAGAGTTGGATCTTAAAAGTTCTCATCACAAAGAACACAAATTAGGAACTATGTGTGATGATGGATGTTAACTAGACTTACTGTGGTGATCATTACACAATACATCCCAATATCAAATCATTTTGTTGTCATAATGTTATATATCAATCATTATCTCAATAAATAAATAAATAAGTTTGCTCATTATAATTTTTTAAAAATTAATATATTTTTAAAAATTGAGCCATTTTTTTCCCTTGCACTAACCAACTAGAAGATTCCTGCCACTTTTTTGTTGTTTGTTTACATTCTGCCTTAGTGTATAAGGTATTTTTTTAAAAGATTTTGTTTATTTATTCATGAGACACACACACACACACACACACACACACAAACACACACACACACAGAGACAGGCAGAGGGAGAAGCAGGCTCCATGCAGGGAGCCCGATGTGGGACTCGATCTCAGGACCCCAAGATCACACCCTGGGCTGAAGACGGTGCTAAAGTGCTGAGCCACCCACGCTGCCCTGTATAAGGTATTTTTAAAGGGTAATATCACTTTGAGATGTTAACATCCTGAAGATACATTCTGACAACTTTATAGTTGAATGAATGAAATGAAAATTAAAAAGCTTCATTTAAGAAGTGGAGTAAAAATTAAAAAGCTTCATTTAAGAGCCAAGTCATGACATATTACAAAAGTAGTTGTCAGGTATATAGAACAAAAACATAAAACAAGTGATGGTACACACTTTCCTGGTTGTGGGTTTTATTTTTCTCTTAGTCAGTATGGGTTCAGTGGATAATGTTACCCACTACAGTGATGGGGCGTGGGGCTCATTCTCATAAAAAGGTTACAATTCTTTTCTCAAAAGATCTTCGAAGAATTAGAGCAGGACAATGCCGACAGGTAACTATTGTTTAAATTGTGTGTCTTGTTCCTTTCAACAGACCTGTCACTTAGGGTAGGTTTTGTGCAGTTGTAAATCATTGGCTCCTAATTCTTTTCTGATAGACACAGGCAATTATGTCCATCAGGAGGTAAATTAAGAACTGGAAATAATAGATTAATCTCTACGAAATTACTGAATCAACAGGTGCAATTTCTAGAAAGGGTAATTACCATAGCCCAGCGGAGTCAGGTCGTCAGGTAAGAGCTGTTTCCAAGAATTTTACTAAAAAAAAAAACCATCCACAGATGCTCTTCATCTGACTGTACTCTCTTCTCGGGACATCACCCTCAGGAGCACTCATGCGACATCAAACAGCTTCAATATTCTAGGCTGCCGTGGAACAAGGTAGTGAGGGTGACAAGCCACCATGACCCAGAGTCTTCTCGCTGGCCTCATGGTCTGGGGTTCTGACTGTACCTTTCTTCTCTGGAAGAGTGTCTAGTCCTTATTTTGACATGCACACTTGCTAAATTCATTCATGATGGGGACTTTCAAGAGGTTGCCAGTGACTTTAGTCTTTCTAGAAACTTTATTTTGGGAGCAAGATGGGCCTCTTTTGAAATCGATCCGTGTCACTTACCGTGCAGAGTACACTCTACTTTTAAGGACACTTGCCAGAGCCTCTCAGAATGACAACGTTCCAGCAGAGGTGGTGCAGCCTTATGTTCTCAGAAGGCTGGTTTAGAGGTGAGGGTCCTGACAGGAGTTACTGTCATTTTCACCAGATCCACGTGTTAGACTTACAAATATTAAAAGAAATTAATTAGAATTAAGGGGGAAGGGCAAGGAGGGCATTCGGGGAATGGCCTCACAGGCCAGTTCACAGCAACAGATTTTCCTCACATCCGGTGGCAGAATTTGGATGACAGAAACCAGGCATGTGGATCCCAACCCTCCTAGAGAGTAAGCCAAGCTCCCTCGTGTGTTTCCAGGACCTTTCACTGGACCCTTTCCACGCCCCCCATCACCCTGTTCCGAGGCTCCCCTCGAAGTGAGTTGAGCGGTTGGCATCCATCTCTGCGTGATCTGGTAATTGGGACTCTGGCCACGGCCAGCTCTCCCTACACTGTCCACTGCCCGCATAATTGCTGTGACATTTCATTTCTCTTCTCTCTGAAAGAAATACTCAGGCAGCAAGCCCATTCTTCTAGAAAGCCCCCCAGGCCCTCAGTTACAGGATGACTGCGGGTCCCAGTTGGGCGGCTAGCTCCTCCCGCCTCCACGGTCCAGGCCGGCCTTCCAGTTTGACGGCTCAGAGGCAAAATAAGCCGGAGCAGGTACCTCGAGCTGTTTCTCTCTTCTTTCCCACTTGTTAGGAGGTGGTTAAAAGCAGATAAAGCTTCTCATTAAAGACCTTCACTTTGAGTGCAACAAGACGTTCTATTTATCCTGCCTGCCAAATGGGTAAAATTCCCAAACGTGCTGTCATGAAGTGACTCCGTCTGTATAATGAACGGACTTCTGCGTTGTGCAGAAGACCTGGCCCTTTGCCTAGCACACAGTCGGTGCTCTGCAAACATTTGCTAAATGAATACGAGCGTTAGAGAATTGGACCCTTGTTCTTGCATTGAGCAATGCTGTTTCCAGGTTTTTTGTCCTTTATTTCCACTTTCTCGGGCAATCCGATCATGCTATCTTTCAGTGTATCACCATTAAATTTTGCAAGATGTGAGTCCACACTGCTTCATAGTTGAAAATAAATATTTATCTCTATAGAAATATCCTGATATCCTTCCGCACATGTTTTGGGAGACTGAAGGATCTCTCTGATCACTGTAAAACGTCTTCCTCAGGAGCTGAATTGAAGGGCTAGGCCTTTTTAAGCTTAGCTGACCTTGGCTATCATCTGGTATGTATTTTACAAGAAAAATCTACAATCCAAAGGAGGGGGTGGGAAGCAACCTGTCCAAGGTTACAAAAGCAGTTAATGACAGAACTGGAATGAAAACCCAGGTTGCTTGACACCTGGAATAACGCGCTTTGACACCTCATCTACCAATATGATGAATGCAGTGAGGAAGAGTAAAATGTTATTCCAGTTATTGAGCGTATCTGTTCTGAAATTCAGAATGTAAGTTCCCATTTGTAAGGTATGATGTCACTACTTCTACTGTTCATAATCCTAAGCCAGAGCAGCACTTCATCTGAAGACATAGTAACACTGGATTTTAGAACCGAAAAATCACAACGATGAAAAAAACCATCTTCTGCTGGATTTGAGGACACTCGTTTCCCACAGAATGACTTTCTTCGTGGCTTGATGACATTTATGCGTGCCTACGCTACGGTGATAGTGCTTAGCCAGAACGCCACAGAAAAATGGATACTTTTGCAGAAACCAAGCTAACATGTCGTTGGATATTTGACAGAACTATTTACCATGGAAGAGCACTGGCCACATTTGGTGGCCACTGAAAACGAGACCCAGTTAAAATGAAAAGTGGGTAGGATCCCAAACCTAGAGTGTCTTATTTTTTAAAAATAGATCATACTGAATTTCAATGGAGACTATTAGGTCTTATTTTTCTATAATTTTATCATTTTTGAATTATTTCCTGAAGGGCTATTTACCAACATGATCGAGGACGACCAAACCTAGATGAACATGTGACACACTGTAATTATAAGGCTCAAAGGACTGGGTGTTCTTGTTCTGGATAGGTGAGAGTCTCTAGCATACCAGGATCTGGTTCACAAAAGCAATGCAAGGCTGCATTGCTGCACATATTGCCAAATACAGACAACTAAGATCCAAATGTCTTCCATATCAATTTTTTTCTTAAAGATTTTATTTATTTATTTATTTTAAAGTGAGAGAGAGCAGGGGTAGGGGAAGAGGTGGGGGGGGCAAAGGGAGAAGCAGGCTCCCTGCTCAGCAGGGAGCCCGAGGTGGGGCTTGATCCCGGGACCCTGAGATCATGACTGGATGCTTAACTGACTGAGCCACCCAGGCATCCCTCCTCCATATCTTTTTTAAAGGAATTTAAAACATTCTTAAACACAGCGCACTTCAGTGAGATGGCACAATCAATTAGAAGAACTTTATAAATTTTTTAATGTAGTTCTCAACAAACACAGTAAATTTTTAAATTGCAGAGGTGCCTGGTATTTCCTCAAGTGGATTAGGATACATCATCTCCTTTGAGACCACCCCTAGTCATGGACAGCAGAGCACTCTGGGTATAACCTGCACTCTGTTCGACTCAGAGGATACCCATCTGGTTACTCCGCTGTAGTAACAAAAGAAAGTCATGGGGCTCTTACAATAATGTGCTTATGAAGTCACAGGAGATGAGGCGTGTCTTTGCATCTTAAAGATGGTGAGCACTGACTCGGACTCCCATTGCGGCCTCTCCTGATGTGCTCTCAATTGTGTAGGGACCTTAGTGCCAGAAGGGCTACTGGATTTGAGTTAAGAAGAAAAAAATATTTTAACATTTATTCTGCACTTGAGACAGATAGACTCAGTTGAAATCTTTGGGATTAGCCACAGACAGATTTTGAAAAAAAACAGCTGTAACGTATTTACTCTGGTTAAATGGGACTAGTAAATTGATACAAATTTTGTTAAAAGACATATTGCAAAGTAGGTTCGAATGAAGTTTTCTTGAAATGTTACTTTGGAAACCCTGTCAAGGTGTGTTCCATTGTTTATCGCTACCAGTACTACCATACTGAACAGATGTACAGTTAAATGTTATTATAAAAGGACAAATTTGGCAGATCTAATATACAGCATGGTGACTGTAGCTACAAGAATACTGTATTATATACTTGAAAGCTACTAAGAGAAGAGTCTTAATTAAATGTTCTCACCACAAAAAAGGGGACTTGAGTGAGCTGGTGAAAGTTTTAGCTAATGCTATGATGGTAGTCATTTCTCAATGCACATGTGTGCACACGGACATTGTTTATTATATACACAATGTTATATCTCAATACAAATTTTAAAAAATAAAATAAAATGAAAACAGGTGTACAGTTAAACTTGTGGTTTCTTACTTTTTGTTGGGTCATTACAAAATATATGGTAATTTCTTTTTCTTTTTTTTATTGAAGAGTAATTAACATGTAATATTGTAGTAGTTTCAGGTGTACAACACAATGATTTGATATTTATGTACATTATGAAATTGTTACCACAGTAAATCTACTCACTATCTGTCACAACACAAAGTTATAACTGTTATAATACTATTGACTATATTCCCTATATATTCCCTATGTTATAGCCTCACATCTTATTTATTTTATAACTGGAGGATGGTACCTTTTAAGCCCTTTCATCTATTTCATCCATCCCCCCGCACCCTAGTAATCATCAGTTTGGTAATCTTCAGTATTTTTGAATCTATTTCCATTTTGTTTATTTATTTTGCTTTTTAGATTCCCCATATAAGTGAAGTCATAGAGTATTTGTCTTTCTCTGACTTATTTCATTTAGTATAATACCCTCTTGGTCCATCCAGTTTGTCACAGATTTCAAAATGCTATCCTTTCTGGCTGAATAATATTTCATTACATCTATATATATCTCACATCTTCTTTATCCATTCACCTACTGATGGATATTTAGGTTGTTCCATATCGTGGTTGTTGTAAATAATGCTGTAATGAACATAGGGGTATGTATGTTTTTCCAAACTAGTATTTTGTTTTCTCCAGGTGAATACTTAGAAGTGGAATTGCTGGATCATATTGTATTTCTATTTTTAGTTAATTGAGGAATGACCGTACTGTTCTCCATTGTGGCTGCACCAATTTACCATTTCCATCAACAGTTCTTAAAAGTTCCCTTTTCAGGGTGCTTGGATGGCTCAGTTGGTTAAGTGTCTGACTTTTGATTTCGGCTCAGGTCATGAACTCACGGTTGTGAGATTTAGCCCTGTGTCAGGCTCTGTGCTGGGTATGGAGCCTGCTTAAGATTCTATCTGTCCCTCTTTCTCTGCCCCTCTCCCAAAAGTTCCCTTTCCTCTACATCCTCACCAATACTTGTTATTTCTTGTCTTTTTGGTAATAGCCATTCTGACAGGTGTGAGCTGATATATCATTGTGGTTTTGATTTGCATTTCTCTGATGGTTAGTGATACAGCACACTTTTCATGTAGTTTTGGCCATCTGTATATCTTCTTTGGAAAAATGTCTATTCAGGTCCTCTGCTCATTTTAAATTGAACTGTTTGGGGTTTTTTGGACATTGAGTTGTATGTGTTCTTTATATATTTTTGGATGTTAACACTTATTAGATATTATCATTTGCAAATGTTTTTTTTTCCCCATTCAGTGGGTTACTTTTTCTTTTTGTTGATTTCCTTCACTTACAAAAGCTTTTTAGTTTGTTGTAGTCCCATTTGTTTATTTTTGCTTTTTTTGTTCTTGCCTGGGGAGACAGCTCCAAAAAAAATATGGCTAAGACTAATATCCAAGAACTTACCACTATGTTTTCTTCTAGGAGTTTTATGGTTTTCGGTCTTATATTTTAACTTTTTAATCCATTTTGAGTTTATTTTTGTATATGGTATAAATAAAGTGGTCTAGTTTCATTCCTTTACATGTAACTGTCCAATTTTCCCAACATGATTTATTGTAGAAACTGTCTTCCCCATTGTATATTTTTGCCTCCTTTGTTGTGGATTAATTAACTGTATAAGCATGAGTTTATTTCCAGGCACTATTTTGTTCTATTGTCTAGAACTTGTGGCAGTTTTGATGCCAGTTACTTGTCTATTTTTTTTTTTTTTTTGGTGCTATATCACACTGCTTTATAGTAGAGTTTGAAGTCTAGGAGTGTGCTACCTTCAGCTTTATCCTTTGTCAAGACTGCTATGGCTCTTTGTGATCATCTGTGGCTCCACACAAATTTTAGGATTACTTGGCCTAGTCCTATTAAACATGCCATTGATATTTTAATAGGGATTACATTGACTCTATAGATTGCTTTCGGTATTTTTATAACATTAATTCTTCCCAATCCATGAACATGGTATGTCTTTCTATTTATGTCATCACAAAACAAATGGAAAATGAAATAAAATGAAATGAAAACTGGTGTACAATTAAAACTGGCAACAAGCTAAAACTTATCTTACATTTGGTTATTATAAGATATAGAGATAATAATTTAGTTTTTCTTTGTTTGATTCATCATACTACACACACACACACACACACACACACACACACACACCTGAGCAAATATAATAGTCATCTAACCAGTGTTTAGAATGTGATCTGTAAAAATTTATGAAGCTGTACCAATGTAATGTGTATATATTTCTGGGATGGAAAGATTAAAAAGGAATGAAAGAAAATTAAAAGAAAGATCCTATAAGATACACAGTTTTCTTGTAAAACCAGATTTCATATATGTATGCTATGTATTTTTGGACAAACATTTACAAAATTAAGCCTATAGATAAGTATGAACCACTCTAGTGAAAGAAAAGATTCAAAATACAAAATAAAAATTATATACCACCTTCATTGTTCACAATTGTCATACATACTTGGACTTTAATTTCTAAAGCTTTTATTTATTTATTTGAGAGAGAGTGAGAGCACATGAGTGAGAGAGAGAGGGCATGAGCAAGGGTAGAAGGAGAGGGAGAAGCAGCCTCCCACTGAGCAGGGAGCTCAATATGAGGCTCAATTCCAGGAACCTGAGATTATGATCTGAGTTGCAGGCAGATTCTTAACTGACTGAACCACCTAGATGTCCCTATATTTGAACTTTAATGATCATGGTTGTAAATCAAATATATGGCCTTGGTTTTTATTTGACAGAAATTACAAAAAATAGAAACACATTATTTATCTTTAAAGAATTACAGTATATGTCACTACTCTCAACGTTTTAAGAAAATGTTTATTGGAAATGCTTGTTAAAAGCATCTTATCCTTGTTGAAATGATTTGAAGTAATGCACTGTATTGTATTATAATGAGTCACATTATTTCTGAACTTTAGTTATTCATAGGAAAACATTTCCATTATTTCATGAGATAGCCTTGGTAAACGTGAAAACACAGGGAAGCAGAACCAATTTTTTATGCTAATTTACAAATTGGGACATATTACAGAAGAAAATGAGATAGCTACTTCTGATCAAGTAGTCTGCTTTCATTACCTGGTAGTGATTCAGTTACTGACATGGGTATGTTTAAGAGGCATTATGATCACAATTTACACATTCTGATTTCACTACTGCATATTGTTTTATGCCAACCACTTTTGCCAATGTTCCAAATGATCATTAGGACCCCTTGGATAGCTTTACTCACTGTTTAAGTGCCAAGTTTAAATGGATCATATGCTTAACATTACTTTAATGTTGGAATCTCCACCTCTCCTTAATTTTTATTTGTTACATGATAGTGGAAACTTCCATTTTATCCCTCTATTCCTCTAAATAGTGTAAATTAAACAGAATCCTCCGCTTTCTTCTCATTCCAAGGGTCCTGTTTGTGCTTTTTTTTTTAATTTTTTTATTTATTTATGATAGTCAGAGAGAGAGAGAGAGAGAGAGAGAGAGAGGCAGAGACACAGGCAGAGGGAGAAGCAGGCTCCATGCACCAGGAGCCCGACGTGGGACTCGATCCCGGGTCTCCAGGATCGCACCCTGGGCCAAAGGCAGGCGCTAAACTGCTGCGCCACCCAGGGATCCCATCCTGTTTGTGCTTATAAGTTGTGACCTCACTTGGTAGATAATCAGTTATTACTGTGTGTCTGAGCTATAGTATTGTTTGGGTGAATGAAGGGAGAGTTTAGGAGATTTCTGGATTTCTGCTGACACTGGCATAAGCACTGGTAGTGTGCAGTTCTGCTACCTTCCTGGGGGCTTCACCTGTTTTGTGAAGAGAGTTTCAGGGCACTCACTTCAACCCAGGAGAGATCCAGATTACCTTAACTGATTCTAAAAGACTGTTAGCATTTTGGAGTGGAAAAAATAGGAAAGGAGACACAAATATAGATTTTTTTAAAAAAAATTTGAGGGTTCCAAGCTTAACCCACATTCTCTAGTGGTTCCAGGAGGGCTGTGTCACTGGAGGATTTAAAAATATCTAAGAGGTGTCTCAGCAATTTCTTAAAAAATACTCTTGTGGATGCTATGCACATTAACTCAAAAAATAAACTAGAACAAGGGTAATGGATACCCTAAGAAGCAAATTTAGCATTGAGGTTGAATGTATTTAGTCTAAAATGTACATGCATAGAGCATGGAGGAGAATAGGGATTAATTATAACTTTTTAAGATAAGATTTTAAAGATATTTTGCTTTTTTGGAGGGCTGATTTGATTTTTCTCTCAGACTCTTCAGGGACACATATTCCTTCACTTCTCATATGGCTGCCTTATGCCAAAAAGTTTGAAAACAGGTAGTACTGAATCATTAAATACATAACCCAGGGTGTATATATATATATTTTTTTTTTCAAGAAATCTAAGGAAATGTCACAGGAGAAAACATCAAATAGTCAAGTTTATCAACTAAAAGTTCTATGTGCTCACTTTGTGGAAAAAAAAAACATATTTTTATAGCATTAAAGAAAAAAGTCTCTCATATAAGAGTGCAAATTATTTGTCACGGAAAATGACCTTCTGACTTCTTTGAACAGTCTCAGGAGGAAAAGCAGATGATCAGTTGGAATTTGGAAACTATTTTCAAAGTATTTTCTCTTGGTAGCTGAAAAGTGTTTGCAGGTATTGCAAAGACATTATAGCGGACACCATAATCTTTCTAACAAATGGCCACCTGTCATTCAGTGAACAGAAAAGTCAGTGGAGACCTCGCTAGGCTAAGAAATCCCATAGCTACCACATGTGGATCTATAGTAGACAGCCCCAAAATATCCACATCTTTGCGTCCACTGAAAAATAAGTAGACTGGAAACACAGAACTTTCCCCATCCTGCACACTTTTGGAAATCTAAAACATGATCATGTGGTTTTCACTTAAAATCTCAGCTCTGTATAATCTGCCCCTAACATGGATTCTATTGCATAGTAAATAAGTTCTCATGTGTAGCATATCAATTGTTTGATGTTCTGAAAAAATATATCAAATGTAAATTCACAAGACAGAAAAATTAAGTCCAGATATAAAGATTCCTGCAGGACTTAGTATCATTTACCAAGAAGAAAACCAATGAAGAGCCTCCTAACCACTCCTGTTCCTCACACCTGTCCCTGCCACCCTCCTCTCAGAGAGATCACTTGCATTTTGGGAGCAGCGTTTGCTGTATGCACCAGAGTCACTGATCCAATTACTCCCCAGGTTAGCCACGTGATTTACAATAACTGCAGGTCTGTTTTCAGATTTCTGACTTAGCGTTTATTTCCCTGTTTGTGAGTTTGCTTGTCTGCCCGGTTTTTAGTATGTTCTCTACACTGTCTCTCTTTCTTCCACGATCCTTTTCTTGCAATATATTTGCTGTGGTCTCTGTTGTTGTTTCATGCTTTCCTCTGACATCTGGGAATCACCGTGTAGTTAACTCTCATATATGTCAACCCATCCTGGCAGCAAACCTGAGCTAAGACCTATGTCTTTCTTCATTTCAGCAAAAAATTTTTTTACATACATCCTGTCTTTATTTGCCATTTTAGGACGACCGGTCTGTTCAATTCTGTACGTGGCATATATACTGTGCATACTATTATTTATGTATTGGTAAATATGTCAAATATATATGTCATACACATATTTGATTATTTTCCCTTTCTAATTGCATCCATTTCTTTGTTACTTTATCCATGTCTATTATGCCCTGAAGTTGTTATAAGCTTTTCCAACTACAAATACTGGACTTTTAAGTGCTTTTAAGAGGTTTATTTGTGAGAAGGACTTTTCGTTATTTTTAATTTACTTTGTGGAGGGCTCTAACCCACTTTATATCCTTTCTATTGTCTTATCTATTCTGGTATTTCTTGCAACTCTTTCAACTGTTCTCCAAAGAGTGCATATTTTCATTACTTTCTTGAATGAAGCATTTTTAATAATTTTTCTTCATTTTTCCCTTTGTAAATTTTCTTTTTCCTTTAAACTGTCTGCATTGTCTACTCACAGATGTTGGTAAATGAGACAGCTGTCTCTAGAGCTTATCCTTCTTCTGAAGTGTGGGGAGGGACGACAGATGAAGGGCAGGAGGTTCTTTTGTTTGGATTTATCATCTCAGACTCTCTCTGACCAAACTGGGTGGTCCTCGGTGCTAGGTCTAGGTCTTGCTTTTGAGTGGAAAGCTGGCCAAGTCTGGAGGTTGGGGTGGTCTGTAAGGCCTCCCAGACCTTTGGGTTTTAGCGATGGCTGCCATTCACTTGTCTCTGGTGGAACACTGCAAAACCCGCTATCTTTGTTTCTCTTTTTGACTCATCCCAGTGGCTTCTGCTGGCTAGTAATCTGAGACTCCAAGAAAATCAGGATGGTGTGTCAATGCATTTACCCAATTAGCACTACTGGATGCACCACCTGGTTTATCAGACTGTACCCCAAGAGGGGGTGGGGGGGCATCTCTCACTTTTTCTTTTTTCTTTTGGCCCAGAGGGAATCATTTGAGGATGCACTTCCTCTCAGGACATGTACATACAGGGTCATACTTGTTACTGAGCACGTCCTTAAAAAAAAACCCAAAAAACTCCAGTAGAGTTAACATACAGCGTTACGAAAGTCTCAGGTGTGCAATGTAGTGATTCCACACTTCCAGGAATTACTTAGTGCTCATTGTGATAACTGTACTCTTAACCTCTTCACCAATTTCTCCCACTCACTTCTTAAAATATTTTTATTTATTCATGAGACAGGGAGGCAGGACATAGGCAAAGGGAGAAGCAGGCTCCCTATGGGGAGCCCAATGCGGGACTTGATCCCATGACCCCAGGATCCCAACCTGAGCCAAAGGTAGATGCTCAACCACTGAGCCACCCAGGTGTGCCCCCCCCCCCAACTTCCTGAAGAGAGAGGAACACAGGCCAATGGTGCTCGGGGCCACCGTGTCCTGCTAGTGATTGCATGGTTTTTGCTACCTGAATCTCACAACTTCCTCAGTCTTCTCTTTCCCAAGGTCTGGTTGTTCAGGATTTCCTTCTCCTGTGTGAGGTCTCCCATTTCCTTAAAAGAAAACCCCACTGCTGAGCATCTTTAGGTGCATTTCAGGGAACTCAGGCCATGCTGAAAGGCTGGAAAGGTCTGTTCCAGGTTTTTAGTATCCTTCACTAATATTTGGTATAAGTGTTACTGCTTTTAGCTGACATTTTTAATAGTCTGAGAATTAAGGTTCTGTTTCCCATTCTTATGGAAGAGAAAATTTTCTTGTTTTAATGTTGATTCTTCATTTTAGTAGGTTTGGGGCTGGGGAAATGGTCAAGGTTTTAGCACCTCCTCCCCTTTTCTTTGCTGGGAATCTCCGACTGAAGTTTTTTAGCAGGAGAATGACAGGGTCAGAACTGGCCTTTACAAAGGTCACTGTGACTCTGGAGTGAAGGCTATGGAGCAGGGGAGGATACTGGAATAGAGCAGATGGGAGAGAGATCAAGGGATGACAGGAGGGGGCTGGGATTGGCTGTGCTGAATTCAGATGATTGCAAATGGCCAGCAGAAGTTAGAATCAGAAGAAATGTAGAGATCAATAGGGTACCAGGCAAATGCACATGGTTGTGAGCTATTCTTCTAGGGCAGAAAAAGCATCTGACTTGTCTTTGTACCTCCACAGCCTACCCAGGTCTGGCATTCCGTTGGCACTTAATGCTCATTGAAGAGTACTGGATCCACTGGTTGTTGGTAAGAAAGAACTGAACATGACAAATGGTTTGCAAGCTTGGATAAAAGAGGGTGGTGATGTCAGAAACTTTACTAAGGAATCATAGCTGAAAAAGTGCTTTGCTAAGTACTTTATGTACATAGAAATCAAAGGGTAACTTCAGCATAAGTAATAGGACTTAGGGAGAATATTATATTTCTAGTTAATATAATGAATAAAATTTTTTCATCTATGAAATAAATCTGAGAATTTAAGAATGCATAATTTATTAAACGTCTCTAATTTCAGAGTTATCCTCTGGAAGACATTTTCCTTAATATTTATAAAAATAAATGTGTGGTAGCCCTAGATAATCTTTTCTTTTTTTCTTTTTTTTTTTATGAAAAGGTACTGAATTTTACCAAACATTTTTATATTCCCATTGAGGATATCACATAGATTTTAGCTTCAATTTCTTAATATGAGATCATTTATTAATATTTTCTTGTCAAATCCCATTTACACTTCTAGGATAAATTTAATTAGACCATGCTAATGCGTTTTGTATCCATGTTTATACGTGAGATTGAATTTTTTTCTTTTTGGTATTGTCTTCATCAAACCTATCCTGTTGAGTACTTAGCTTGTTAATTTTCTATCCCTAGTCTCTTCTAAATATTTAAGACCATTTAGGATATTTAAGGCTATAACATAGGCTATAACATTTCTTCTAACTACCAGTTTAGCTCTCCTAAGTTTTGATGTGGTACTTATAATGTCTTGAAGTTCTAATAGTTTCTATGTTCTCTTATTGTGTCTTTTTTGAATCAAGATCATATAAATGCATTTCTGAAGTCCAAAAGTATAGGCCTTTTTTGCTTTTAATTATTGAGTTCTATTTTTATTGCACTAAGATGGGGAAATATGAGCATATGCTATTTATTTGGGCTTATGATTATTTTAGACACATTGTGATGTGTTTGTGATCTCACACATTTTTCATTCCTGTTCCATGGATGTTTAAGAGTGATATGCTTTCTCTGATTTTTGTTTTTGCTCAAGCTTGTTTTATGTTGTTCATTTTTCTATTTCTTCAGAAACTTTTTTCATATTATCTAACAATTTTTATCAAATGTGTTTTCTCCAGAATCTCATTATGACTGTCAAATTTTCAGTTTACTTTGTTTTTTAGATTGAGCCACATGAAATTACTATTATTTACAAGGATAGCCTCTAATAGTGGCAGTTCCAACTGGTTCAACCTCATCAACAACATGAAACTACTCTAGGGGAGTATTTTCACTCCTGAGCAACTAGATTCTTACAGAAATGCAATTCTTACTGAGGATGAGTTTATAATCAGATATTAAAATGTGCCCAGTGGAATGTTTCTTCAAGTCAGGGGCACCTGGCTGGCTCAGTGGTTGAGCATCTGCCTTTGGCTCAGGTTGTGATCCCAGGGTCCTGGAGTTGAGTCCCACATCGGGCACCTCATAGCCCCATAGAGAGCCTGCTTCTCCCTCTGCCTATGTCTCTGCCTCTCTCTGTGTCTGTCATGAATAAATTAATTTAAAAAATATTTTTTTTTTCAGAAAGACTCTGAGTCAGCAGTCATGATAACAGGATGAACATGGGTACTAGAGCAATTCCAAAGGGATTAAAGTATGAATCTACTAGAGACTGAAGAGACTTCTGGGGTACAAAATGTAAAAAAAAAATAACAGGAATTTAAATCAACAAGAAAGAACAAGCCATTGCCAAAGAATAGGAGATGCAATTCACAGAATTACACCATCTAGATTATTAAAAGCATCAATGAATGGTGGAGGTGCTAATGTAGACACAGCTGCAGAGTGAATCCAGATGAATCCAGAGTGAACTGTATGATGGAGGAAATCACTCAGATGCAGCACAAAGATATCATAGGGATGAAAAGTGTAGAATATTGTTAATTACACAGAACAGAACATGAATATCTAACATAAATTTAATAATAATTCCTAAAGGAGATGATAGAGCAAATGAGGATGAGACAATATTTAAATAAATAATGATAATTATCCAGAACAAATGAATGGCGGAATGGCAGGACTTGTCCAGTTGAAGAAATATATTACTTTCCAACAAGAAAATTAAAAGAAATTCAGAGTTTGAGGCATGAGGGTAAGATTGTCTGATTCCAAATGCAAGAAGAAATTTCTAAAAGTGGAGAGAAAAGACAGTTAACCTAGAAAGAACAGCTAGACTGACAGACTTCTCAGCAGTAATAAAACAGCATAGAAAGTGATGGGACGGAAGACTCTCCAGGTGGCTGAGAATTCCACAACTAGCTAAAATGTCATTCAGGAAATGAAGCCAGATGCAGTAAATGAAGCAAGAAAATAGTGAAACTATCCTCAAATGGCTAAGGACTCCATAACCAGCTGAAATATCATGCAAGAATAAAGATGAAATTAATTTGTCTTTGCAAAACATGGAGTTTGCTAAACATAAAATGCTCATGGAAGAAAACAAATAATGTATTGATTTAAAAAAAAGAATTTGAACTCAGAAATAAGGACTGAAGTACGGGGGCAAAGAAACAGTGAAACAAATGGGTAGATCTAATATCTAATTTCAATAATAATAGTATTAAAGATTATATTTGGAGTGCTTACAAAAGAAAAGAAATTAAAAAAATAGTGGTATGAGGCTCCTGGGTGGCTTGGCTGGTTAAGGTCTGACTCTTGATCTCAGCTCAGGTCTTGTTCTCAGGGCCATGAGTTCAAGCCCCACTGTGGGCTCCATGCTGGGCATGGAGCTTATTTAAACAAACAAACAAACAAACAAACAAACAAAAAACATAATAGTAGCATGAAATATGAAAGGAATTAAAAAGAGAAGTGGAGCTACATTTAGACTTTACATTTATTTTTGTTTTTGGTCAAGTATACCTACTAAAAGTTTAAGTTAACTACTAAGAGAATATACATAATTCCAAACAAGTAGATGAGAAGGAAAGTAAAAATAAATGTGTTTAAAAGAAACTAAAATAAGGAAGGGGAAAGAAGTAAATAGATAGTATTACAAACCAAAATAATAAAATGAGAGAGCAGAAAAGCATATGTAGAATCGAAAGAAAGATGACTGAATTTTCCTGTTATAAAAGAACACAAGCATACTTTAATTTGAGTTTTAAAAGTCCAGTTGTGATCATAACATATCTCTAGGGGCACAGAAATGCTGAAAGTAAGTGGAAGACAAGGCAAAACAGAGTCTGGATAAGGAGCTGCATTGTGTTGTATAATTATAAAAGAGAATGATCCAGCAGGATGGTGTCACACCCCAAACCCTTGATGAAACATTCCTTTGGGCAATTTTGAGATTACACACATATAAAACTAGAATGGTCAGGTTGAGCCAATAACTGTCATTGTAGATCACCATGGGATCCTTCATCATCTAGTCCTGCTTACTCACCTTGGCCCATGGGTGCCTTTCTCCCTGGGCTCTACTCACTCTGGATGTACCTGTCTTCCTTCTGGTTTACCAGACTTGCTTCTGCCTGATATTGTTGTCTACGCCTACAATTTCTCTTTCAAAATTTTGCAGGCTATCTGCATTTGACATTTGAGCCTGAATTCAAATATCACTTCTTAAAGGACATTTAGTGGCTAATTCCTTTTCTTTGTCATGATTCTGATAGACCTTCCTCATAAGGCTCATGAATGTCTGAATTTAACCTGCATTATTTTCCTTACTTGGTTATTATTGGTGTATGCTTTCATGTGAATATGTCTTATCTCTCCTCTTCATCTTTGTGTCCCCAACCACAGGGAAATAGCATAGAAATGCAATTTGATGCATAATCGTTGAATCAATGAACAAATTAATATGTCTGCTAGATGGGCTGAGCACTTGTATTTCTTATGAGACTGAATGTGGATGAGGGATGGAAACCACATCTGTATTGTTCTCTGTAAATGAGATATATCCCCTAAGCCTAGGCACAGTATGGCAAATGTTGATTGAAAAAATAAATATATAAATTCCACTTCTGGAAATATTCTTGTAATCAAAAATTATATGCAAATGTGTTTACTGTGGCATTTTTAGTAGAAAGCATACAATGTACATACCGAACAAGAGAGCAATAGTTAAATAAATTAGGATTTTGCAGTAGAATATTATATGGTCCTTAAATGTCACATAATTAGACTTTGTTCTCAAGATAATATATGACTTAAAAATATAACAAATGACTTCACATAAAGTATGATCTTAATTTTATAAATATATATGAATTTCATTTAATTTCTAGTTTTATCTATATTGCTATACTTATATTCTAAAAGGTGAACAATAGATGTAGAATTAGTGGTGATTTTTAACTTTTCATCCATGTATTTCTTCATGTCTTGAGTTTTTTCTAATGAGGATGTGTTCATTTTGCAATAAAAATTTTTGAATATTAATTTCAGTTAAATTTCAAGTATTCATTACTTGGAACTTGGGCAGATTTTCAGAAGTAATTAAAAGAAAGTCACATTTCAATGGAAGACACAAAATTTGCTTATTTAAGGGGAATGAAGCTTGATTAAGAAGACCTTTACACTTTTGTGATGGAAACCACATGAACTAACAACATAACATGGCCTTTCTGCACATCAGCATTAATGCCTGGAGAAAAGAGAAGGAAATATTCAGGAGAGAGGAGAGTGCATGAACTAAAAGGGATCTATTACTTGGAAAGTGATTTTAAAATCTCCAAAATAAGACATTTCTAAAGAAATTGGAATCGAGGGAGGCACATTTGAACTTGCTGTAAAACTTAGTTAAAAAGCTTGAAAAGTAATAATGAAAAGTAATGGCAACTCTCAGGAGTTAAACAAACTAATTTACATATACAATGTGCTTTAAATTGTTCCACAAAAGAAGCAAAGCTGTTATATGAAAATTTTAAAAGCAGTGCCCCAGCCATATAGAACCTGACTTTGAACACAGTGGATTTTCCACAAATGGCTTCGATGGCTTCCATCTGGGTCGTCTCATTTAAAGCACATTTGAGAATAGATGTTGCCTCCTTTTCAGAGGAATAAATCTTGTAAACCTTGATTATGGTTCAGAGAGAATGTAACTGGGCAGAAGGGTAGAGTTTTCAAATGTTATATTCCATCTTGCCTTCAATCCTGTTACCCTAGGGCAGTTATAGAACTTTCCTATCCTGGTGGCAGTCTAGCTAGAAAAATAAGATGGTGTGGGTTGAAATTACTACTTGTGGCCCTTAGGCAAGTTATTTTTTGCATTTCAGATTCATTCTTTGTAAGATGGGACAATATTAGTACCTACTTCAGACAGTTGTTGGGAAGGTCATCTATCACGACATGGTATGAAGTGCTCAATAAATAAGTTGACAATGATACTGCCTTTCCTCCAGCTATAAAAACTGCATCCATAACAATCTACCTTGTCAAGAGTGTGTGGTTTATACAAGGTTATATTTGTTAAATTATGCAGCATAATATGTTGTTGGTGGCAGACTGCCACGATATAAAATATCCCTCTCCGTCCTATAAAGAATTTTCAAACATGTTACACTTCTCCACTTGTGCTTCAGACCATGCACTTCTCTGCTGACCCCAGTGAAGTGGTCTACCCCTGCCCCTTTGTCGGATGGGGGATAGCGTGTGATTAAACACAGGTAGGTGCCTGTGAATTACTCAGCTCGGATGAGATCTCTGATTTTGGACTCAGAGTGTCTCACTCACTGACTTAAGCAGGATAGAGTCAATGCCGAGACTGGGAAATCACTAGTAGATTATGCACGAATGGCATATCGTGATTTTCATTTGTACACATTTCAGTTGATTTGATGTGTCCCTAAAGAAGTTGTAACATGAATATAGAGACATGCTGGAAAATAAAACAGATCATACTTTGGGATTTCCTTCATCTGTTTGGAAAAAATGTAAGGTTTGTGTGTGTGTGTATGTGTGTGTGTGCACATTTAAGAACAATACTAACTTTTACACTATCGAGAACCTAGACAACCTCAAAGTATTTACAAATTAGGGATCCCTGGGTGGTGCAGCAGTTTAGGGCCTGCCTTTGGCCCAGGGCGCGATCCTGGGGACCCGGGATCGAGTCCCACGTCGGGCTCCCGGTGCATGGAGCCTGCTTCTCCCTCTTCCTGTGTCTCTGCCTCTCTCTCTCTCTCTTTCTATGTGACTATCATAAATAAATAAAAATTTTAAAAAAAGTATTTACAAATTAATTAATATTACAAATTATTCTCAAAGCAAAGTTTCTACTAATCAGGATGATGCTGATTAGAGTTACAGATACAAGCACAGGGTGTTCTGAGCCAACATCTTTTCTGAACACAGATGGAATTCTATAGCGGGTGTGATAGGGCCCCAGACAATGGCTATCCCTCAACTGTATACCAGAGAAACAACTTCCCCAGCTCATCTGGAGGAATGGCATTTTCTGATGAATGAAACATTAAGAACAATTTCTGTCACAGAGTTGTGCTGTCAGTAAGAAATTTGGTTTTTGTTGTAAAGTCGTATATATACCTTTTATCTTTGAGCATATCTGTTAAGGACATGTCACTTAATGTTTGGCAATGAACTTCTCCTTCTTGTATTATGAATTTGAACAAAAATAAAATGAAGGTTCTAAAATTCTTACCAGACCACTATAGTATAGCAATGGTAACCAAAAATTGTTAAGAATACTCCCAAACTATACTATTCTTCCTGTGTTAAATATAGGCATTAACACATATGCACATGGTTTCAATTTTTAATATGAATTTCTCTTATATAAGCTTATATAACCATGCTCTTAGTTTTTAAATATTGGATGTTTAAAGTTTGTAGCAGCAAACCTTCAATCCACATCTATTATTTGTAGGGCAGTAGGATAAGTCTTAGAACTTCATTGAAGGTCACGTGCAGGATTAAATCTACATTAACTCGGCAATCTATCCTCTAGCAAGTACCACGTCAATTATGCTGATCCCTGAGGTTACTTATCTTTTCTTATCCTCCAATCATTATTAAGTCTCAAGATGCTGCATTCTCTGTTTGGCAGACAAAGGACAATAAAAGAAAAAAAAAAACAGAGAAAATCCAATTATTAAGCCAATGACCAGGGATAGGGTCCATTTAGTTGTAGGGGCAGAGATAGAGCTGAGGTTAAAATAAAAACAACAAGAAACAGAGGTCGGGGAAAATTTAATTGAACATTTTTCCCCTGTAGATTCTTTTATGTATTTTACATTTTGTGATGTGTAGCCTAATATGTACAATATATAGTGAGACAACGATGAGCCTTATGATTCTGTGTGTGTATGTGTGTGTGAATATGTATATCTGGGTTTATGTGTACATGTGTGCACATGGACATACATACATGACAAAGAGAGCCAAGCTTCAGTCATGGGTGTATTAACCTTTCCCTGAATTAATATTATGTACTAGGTTTATTTCCTAGGGAATAAAATGGAATATGTATTTTTCCCAGAATAGTTTGATTAATATTGAACTTAATATGTTTACCTACTATATTTAAAAAAACTGGCTGGGGGGAAGCTTGAGGGAAAAAAAAATCAAGTATAGAGACTAGGTTTCAGGTTTACTTCAAATTTCAATTTCATGTTTGAATTAAAGAGAGTGAAGCAATTTATTTTAATAGGACCGTTGGCAGATGATGCTAATCCTATATAGCATCTGGCAAGTCATTCTTGAATCCTTTACTTTAATCTATGTTTATCGACTACTTTTACATATCTGGTAAACAGTGATTAAATGGCCAACTTGTTAAATTTCACACTGTGCGCTGCCTTTAGACTCTGTGTTGTGCTATGTCAGGAGAACCTAATTAACAATCTAAATCTTGCCTTTCACCTTTAGTCCAGCAGTAGAATGCATCCTGAGAGAGAGTAAATTGAGGAGTAACTGGCTCAAGCAAAACTAGGCTCCCTTAGTGGAGGAAGGAAGAGATTTCTCAGAAGGGCTCCTCCCCAGTCAGGGTGGGCTGATCAACAAGGATAGATCTTGGGTGAGTGGGGTGGAGTGAGGGCACCTCCTCTGCACTGAGCTCAAAAAAGTCCTTCCAGGATTTTGCAATTCTTTGGCCTGAAAAACAGGCTCTAATTTCCCTTGGCCTTCCGGGACTGGGCCTCATCAGGCCTAAGAGAAGGGGTGCATCTGTCTGAGACGCAAATGTCTTGTTTAAACTCACTGATGTGAGGAAAACAAATAACTGAAGACTTAAGCCTGACATTTTTTTTTTAAATCTTGCATTAAAATCTTAAGGTTAGGTTTAGAGTTTGATTTAGTTTTTCTGGAACTGTGAAAACTAGAAGCTTAAGGCTAGACTTCTAGAAAGTCTTAAGAACGAGACAAAAGTCCTCATGTACAGTAGAAACTGTAATATTTTAAAATAAATACTAGAATAAACTGGAATAGGATGCACACTTCCCTTTGTCAGAGAAAGAAACTTCTTGGAAATTTAATTTACTTCAATATGTTGACAATGGTTAATAACTGGTGAATGTCTATACCTAATGTGGGTGATCTCATTGAAGTGCCATGATCAGTACTATTATCCTCATTGTAGACATGATGAAAATGAGGTTTAGACAGATGAAGGAAATTGCCCAAAGTCACACAACTCAGCAGTGGGCAAGTTGATATTCAAACTCAGGTTTATTTAACTCCCAAACCCAATATTTTAACCTACCGACGGTGCTTCTTCACAATGACGGAACCCCAAATTTGGCTAAGCCCTGAGGATAAATATCTTTTGAAGTTGCTCCCTCAGAAACAAATGGAAGAAGAGGGTTTATAAGCAAACACACTGATATGTTAAAGTTATGCAAAAACGTCTGGAAGGAGTGATTATTGATGCCTGGCGTGTGAAGAACATGTCACAGTGAGAACATTCGGAGTATTTTTATGATGTCTATTTTGAGGAGCAATCAATTCACTTATCTCTAAAAACTGAAATCCAGGGAGGCATTTTTGCCTTTGGCTTACCCTTCCAAGGTGAGGACATGTAGTAACTGTTCATAAAGAAGGTTTACTAGAAAGCATTGCTCCTGGCGAATGGCTCATGTTTTGGGGGTTGCTGCCACACTGCCGCCAGCGGGCTGGGACCTCACAGAGGACGTGCAGGGCATTTGGCTCTTACCCCTTGCTGTGACCGACTCACCTGCCAGTGTAGACATCAGACATGGAACCTGTGCAGCTTCCTTTTTACCGTTGGTGCAATTTTCTTTTCTCTTTCCTTTTTTGTTTGTTTGTTTGTTTGTTTCCCTCATGTGCTATACAAGGCTTTTATTAACTTTGCAATTCGGAAAACATCACACAAGGAAAATGTAAGCAGAAGGTCTTGATGGAAATGATTTACAAGCAGTGTGAACTTGCCACTGAGTGGGCAGGGAAGGACAGAGGGTCAGAGTTGAGCGAAGAGCCAGTGAATCCTCTGATTTACTTCCCTGCTCGGTGTCAGAATTCTATTTACTGTTTTCCGAAGGTTATCTCTAATTCTAATTGCCTGTTTGCATCCTGTCCTTCTGAGAAATTGGAGCCACCGATGCCCTTTCGGTGAGCGTGAAAGGCCTTCCGTGTAATCAGGTGCAGCGCTGCGCCGAGTCGGGTCTGCAGCTTAATTACAGACGCAGAGAGGGCAGAGGGACGCAGACGATTCAGAGCTGGCAGGCGAATATTAATCCGTGTTAATGAAAGCACAACTCCAAAAGTTACCACTTTTACAAGTGGCATCCCGGCCCATCTCCTTGATCCAAACGGTGAGGTTGTTCAAGCTGCTTACAAATGAGTCAAAGTATATCCCATATAACTTCGTGTAAATATAAGTGATGAAGCGTGTCAGGGAGAATTTAAAGACGGCACACGGTCCCAAGGCCCCCTCGCTCGGGGACCATTTACAGCCCACCTACTTGTCCCCTCCACCTTGACATCAGTGTAGCTCGTGGAAGAATTTGTCCAGAGGGAAAGCAGCAGGTGGAGAGAGAAGAAATGAGGCCACCAGGTTATGGGGGTGGAGCCACAACATCTCATAGGCCTCCTGTGCTAGCAGCAGTAGCAAGTGTCTGCGACTCCAAGCGATCCAGAGTGAGAGGCAGACGAGCCAAAGGGTGAAGGGGAAGGGGGTGCCCAGGATGGGCTGCATGCGGGACCCCATGTGATGACTCCTTCTGCAGCAGGAGTGAGGAATTTCCTCAGGGAGGAGATGTGGTCACACGGTGTCCCCTCCGTATATCTTCTCTAACGCATTCATAAATTCATTTTTGCATTCAACAGAGACTCAGGGAGCACCTGCAATGAGCCTGGGACCCTCAGTGGTTTTTACTAGACTGATCCATCATTTTCAATAAATGCTTTGCTATCTTCACAAATCCCGATTTAAAGACCCTGCTACACAATCTGTCACATAAATACAGGAACGGTGACAACAAGTCAAGGGGATGACCTTTCAAAGGGAGAAGACCTCTATCCTCCTTATGGGGTTTCATTTCTTTCTATTTCCTTTTTCTTTTTCTCCCCCACTCCGTCTCACCTTTTTAATCTTTTTGAGTGTTCCTTGTGCTCTCACCACATCTGCTGAAGGCCTTAGAGCCCAAATTGCACTTCTAGCAATATTAAACAAGTGGCATTTCCTTTTGAGTCAAGAGTTCAAAATCATATCTCCTTCCCTTGAAGTGTATGGTTTCCCCAAGTCTACAGAAAGCATCTCTACAACATATTGTGGACCAAACATTTTCCATAAATACATAAGTCACAAAATTAATCATCCTTATTATCTGGCAAAAATTGGGAAGAGGAAAAGTGTTTACTTACACCTGCAAGAAGTGATGTGATGCAACCGCTAAGAAGCCATCAGGAGTAGGGATTTTACAGAGAAACTGCCTAAATCCTTAGCTAACTTGTACCTGACCTGCTAAAGCCAATTATTATTATTTTTTTTTGTCAATCTTTTGACTCCAGAGAGCTGGGGTACCACAGAGGAACCATAAAAACTTATACTTTCAGAGCACCCTTCTGGGAGTAGCATGGAGAGATATTGCACTTCTTTTCCAACCATTAAAGTGAACGCAGGATGTCAGTATTGATACGTTCGTCTTTTAGAGAGTATCTTGCTTCTAGAGTTATAGAATGGATGACAGAAATGAATCCAATAAAACTGAACAAGTACAGTTTTGTGGGTGACAGGCAATCGAAGTTATAGGTATGTCTTAATGTAGAATAGATTTGTTTTCACACCATGAATATTTTTTTCAGTTCTAGTACATGTGCTGTTTATTAATGAATCCCAATCTATCAAGCTTTAGATATACAGTTTTTCCCCCTTTACCTTATGAATGAAAGCTTGCTGAATGTAATTCATATTGATCTCAGCTTCAGAGTTAGAATGTAGAAAATATGATGAAAAATTCTAAGGATACATTTCTATTCTTCAGTGTTACCTGCAGTTTACTTGACGATGTAACACCTACCATCACCCAATGTTTCCTTTGACTTGGGAAAAATCACACTATATTCTCCTCTTTGTGAAGAAGTGATGCCCCTTCAAGGCATCTAAGGAAGTGGGATGCAAAACAGCTACACTTTAAAATGTGGTTCATTGAAAAAAAATGTAGGTGTGTATGAAGAAGGGGTGCTAAGGTTCCTATTTTCTTTCTTTCTTTCTTTCTTTCTTTCTTTCTTTCTTTCTTTCTTTCTTTCTTTCTTTCTTTCTTTCTTTCTTTCTTTCTTCTTCTTTTTTTTCTATTTTTATTTCCTGTTTTGGTAGTTTTATCCTGCCCGGATTTCTGTGTAGACTACACACCAATAAAAACAAAACAAAACAAAAAACAAAAAGACAAACTATAGTCAAAAGACTCTTATCCTCTGCTACCTTGACTGCCTCAACACAACAAAAGGAGAGGAAAATATATCAGCTTTGTCGAAGCATCACTAACAAGTTTACATCTGTCTCTTATCTATTATATATTATCTACTTACCTGTAATCTAGCTATCCATCTGGATGGTTATATCTCTCTATATATGATATAACCATAAAATGAGGGGTATGTAAAATGGTAAAACATATTGCTCTAGGAAGCATATGATACAAAAATAAAGCCACAGTGTAGTAAAATGTAATTTAGATAAAAAGCCTTCCATATTTATTGGACTTGCAGTACTTACTTTAGTTGACGCGTATTTCTTTGTTACACAGAAACAACAAACAACCAAGGGAGAATGTGTTTTTGAGACTAGACAGGCAAACTGCTCATCATAATTGATAAAGCATTTGAACCCTCACCTTTACTGGAAATTATTATCAGTGCGATAGATTCTAGAGTGTTCTAATCAGTTGATTCTATTGAATTGTAAGTCAACTCTGCCCTCCTGCAAGTCTTCATTAATATTTTGAGGAATTTAAATGTGCCCTGGCATTCTTCTGTTGGATGCGTACAAAATTATTTCTGATGCTATATACCAGCCTAATTGTCCACTGTCCCTTCAGAGAAAAGTTCCCCACACACTACCATGATAACAACAATCCTTCATTTGCTGGAATTATAACCAAGCTCCTGTCAAAACCCAAAGTTACTACTACATTTGTTCCAATCTTTTCCAACTTATTTGTATTATCATCTCACTTTCTTTATATATATATATATATATATATATTTGTATATATATATATGTATATATATTTTTTTAATTCAAGTTCAGTTTGCCAACATATGGTATAACACCCAGTGCTCATCCCGTCAAGTGCCCTGCCCTCCTCAGTGCCTGTCACCCAGTCACCCCATCCCCTCTCCTGCCTCCCTTTTCACTACCCTTTGTTCATTTCCCAGTCAGGAGTCTCTCATGTTTTGTCACCCTCTCTAATTTTTTCCACTTTCTTTTTGCTTAGAAATTTGCTCATTTGTGTTTTCTCATGAAAATGTTCCATGGTTTTATTTTTACTTTATTAAACATCAATATCATTAAAAACAAGACAATAGGCTCAATATGGAGTCACTTAGACTAAGCCTCATAACGCCTACCTGAGACTTAGGACAGTTTTAGCTCTTCTAGAAATAGTATCTTAAAAGCCAGTGGGGGAACTAACTGGTCGGTACTAGTGAGGTAATCTGTCATTGACATCCCCTCAAGGAAAGTGACCCTGCTACACCCAATCCATTCTTGGCCAGTATAACTTCCTTATCCCTGCTCCCTTTGCCTATAAAAGTCTTTCATTATATATAGCTCCTCAGACTTCCTTTCTCTCTGCAGGCTGGCATGCTGTCCATTCATGAATCATTGAATAAAGCCAACATGGTATGTACAATTTACTCAGTTTAATTTTGGTTTTTAACAATAATTTCATATATAGGTTTATGTTGAAATAAAAATAGCCTTACATTAAAAGCATATTTTCTAATGAAATCTAATCACAGGAACAAACAAGATTAATTTCCTAAGATCATGACTCAGGCAGTTTCAGTGTGTGGTTGCTGACATTCATGGTGGGAAGGGAAAGAGGAAAATATGGGTTTCTTCTTTCTGGTCCACAAAATTGTCAAGGGTTCCCTCAATCCTCTACTCCTTATCCTATTAAAGATTTTCTCATGCAAAGAAATAATGCAAAAAAGATAACAACTACCATAAGAGGTTTCATTTAAGATATAAAATGCAAGTGTCATCACCAAACGACTAAAATTGTTCCGACTCCTTTTCCTGTCAGAATGTATCTTTAATCACTAATTCCCACTGACCAAATCCATCAGTCTGGGTTTGAAATCCTGGCGAGCAAATACTGCCTTAAAAATACATCATTTCAGTTTCCTTATCACCAAAACATTTTGTTGTTGTTGAAACACTTAGTGCCGTTAATATGAGCAACAGTTAAAGTGTGAATGGAAAAACATTCTGCATTCTAATGGAATGGAAAACATTCTAACTGTGCCAAAGGTCATATTGGCCATTCCTTCAACAGATACTGACTGGGTGCCTATTACATTCAAATCTTCTATGCTTAAAAAAAAAATCTGTGTTGGATGAATTTTTTCAGCTGTGCTTTGTTAGCTTTATTTTTCTAAATTCCCATTTCCCTCAGTCTTGGGCGACTGTTAGTCAAATATTCGCTTGCAGCTGAGTATTTTATCTGAAGGATAAGATTATTCATTCTAAGACAATAGGGAGAGAATAGGAGGAAAAAAAATGCTAAAGCTAAGTTTTTGTGCTGTTCTTGATCAAATACTTGCTATCTACAAATCTGATTCATCGGGTAAACCATTCCCATTTTAGTTAATTAAACACTCATTATCAGGAAAAACACAGAAGCAAAGTATTCACACTTGTCCTCTGCCTGGCACCCTCCAGAATTATTTCTGTGTCAAAGCTTTGGCTAAACCTTAAGACTTCTGTGAGTACATTTATGTAGCATTTTATTACACAGCCCGAAATCAGCCTCCTGAACTGATAGTCAATCCTATTAAGAAAAGAAGGATGCTAAGAAAGACTCCTTTGTAAAATGGCATGAAACACGTTACCCCAATATCTGCTGCTTTTGTCTCCTGATGATATGTCTTGTATAATGTTCTAGTCAAGTTCCTGTGCCAAATAGGGCCCTTAGCCCTCAGTGACTTTCGGAATAATTTCTACCATGAGTCTATGAAATGAGAGCTTTAGAAAAGCCACTGTAAATCTCAGAGCTCCCACTGTGGCCAGTGACAGCTGATAAATGAAAATGTAGGAAAAGCAAGCAAAGCAATTTGCATGACTCCTGGCCCACCTGTAGGAGGCTAATGGAGGTGCTGCTTGATTATTTTCAAGTTACTTGCCTTGCAAACTGTAGATTTCTCCAACACTGTTCTGACGAGTGATGTGATGCCAGTATGCGCTACGAGGAAGAGATATCGATTTGGATAACGTCATTGGCTCAGTCAAGCTTGTCTGAAGCTAAAAGAAAAAAAGGAAACGTGTCAGGCTTTATGCAAAACATTACACTGGTATTTGTTCTTTCAGAAGTTGAGGGTTGAATGTGGGGGAACCTATGATAGAATCTGTTACAGATGCCCGCCTCATCTGCTAAGGTTAACTTTTTTTAAAAAAAGGAAAATCATGACTCCAAACATATGGAATGAACACTTGTAGACAATTTAATATCATTCGTTAATTTAGAAAGAACAAAAAGGTGGTACAACTGATGCCAAGGAGAATTCAAAGGGCATACGGCCAATCAGGAATGCTGGCAAGTAGCCAGAACAATAACCAGTTGTACCCCATCAGACAAGCTTATTAGTATTTCTATGCACAAGAATTATTTGCATTACTATCAGCTTTCTGCAATTTATTGAATTATAAAATAACTCAGATTGGAGATGCAAGCCCTTTCAGAAACAAATACTCCCAAATGGCCCCCAACACTGGATCCCATTAATCCCTTTCACCCATTTCAGTGTCTTACAATTTTTCTGGACATCTCCTCCCACCCTCACCCAATGGATCTTTTCTTGAGTGGACCTTCTCCTGGCTCCTGCAAAAGGATCTTTTAGCTATTAAACACGTGTTTTCCCTGAGAAGCTCTGTGATGAAAGTGTGCCAGATGTTCTTACTTGAAACATTAATTTTAAGGTTAGCTGCAGAGATCACACAATGTCGCTCAGGTGCTCAAGCATATGATTAGTTCAAGGAGAACAATACCTCACACTGCATTTTCGAGAGAGAAATGTATTTTTATTGATTCACACCAGGTTTTTAAAAACATCCGGAAGGAGTTTTACTTGGTCTAAGCACACATTTCTCTGATGCAATCTGAGCAAATGTTCACTTTCTGACAGGCCATGGGCAATCCTCTAATCAATGAAAGCTCACATTTCCTCCTCTTTTAATCCCTGACTCTTGGCAGAAGTGGGAGCCATGAGGATCATGTCTGTCAAGTCTAACCTTAGAGACCCGTCTGCTCCCTGTGATGTGCCCTTTCCCCCTGCACTGTCCCGCCTCCCACACTTGCCATACTCTGCGTTGTGTTAACACCCTTCATGGAAGATGCTGTCAGGTAAGCACCTGATATGTTGGAACAGGCCCGCTGGAGCCATAGGAAGCTAAGATGTTTTTACATTTTAATGGAACGATGAAGCCAAAGGGTGGGAACATATTTATTTGCTTTCACATTATTAGCAGGGAGACATTTCCAGATCTGCTATGTCTTGCCACAAAAGTGCCCTACTCAGTGAATTTAAAAGTCTGGTCCTGTTGAAGGTATTTTTTCAGAAGATTCCACCAAGTAGCAAACATTGTAAACTAATTTTTATATTTTTTTCAAAATTAGATATATTTCAAATTTTTCCTTCTTGTTGTGAAAATAGATGTATTAACCATACCTACATCCCATGGTTGGTAGGTAGGAGGCCTGGGGGAGAAGCCGACTTTCTAGGTTATAATAGGGCAGTGCTTTCCAGAATCCTTGGGGTGTTTGTTAACCATACACACTTCTGGTTTTAGCCCAGACCTAACAGTTGGGAGAATCTCTGTGGGTGGGGCTCTGTCTGCTAAAAGTGTCTGGTACACACTATTTATCCACGACTGTGAGGGACAGGGGTAAGGCTCATTTTACAAAATTATCACTGGGACAAGAGGGCTTTCACCTTGAAAGTCAATTTCTCAGGTGAGGCATAAGCTGAGTTCAATGCACAACGTCTTTAGTTAGCATGAGCAATGCCTATTAATAAATATTAATTAACCATAAATCAAATCTCGTTTGAACCATACTTCTGTCTACCCTTTATTTTTTCCTAATACATTGCTATTTATTAGCATACAGTGAGTCTTTGGTGGTTAATTCTTCTTCCCCAAATTACTTTTCCTTCTATTTTTTTTTTTTAATTCTGGGAAACACATTTCTTCCCAAATGGTCGGTCTTAAGCATCATGGAAACACGTAGACATATTTTTTTTCTGGAAATAAATAAGTTGGAAATTTCTGCCCTAAAAAAATTCACCTGAATTGCCCTCTATTGTTTCTTGGCCTCGTGTCCATATGTCTTGGTCTTCAAGGATTTCAGATTACAGGATCCCATTAACCTTCTATGTCTTCCTTTGTGTCTTTAGTTCCCTTTTATTCTACTTCAATACTTAATTCGGAAAAATGAAGTGTCTATATTTGAAAACATGTCTAAAATCTCCCCACCTCTGTCCATGGTACAAATCTTGTCCACCCACACCTCAGATGTTTAAATCTTCCTCTACACATCACAGAATCCATTCCTCAGTCATTGTTCAAAACCAGGTATTGAGTATGCTCACGGACATGCTCATCAAGCCATTCTGCTTTGTGCCTTTCAATAAAGTTGTGTCACTGGTAGTGCCAAATATGCATTACTTTTGTGGAGCACTGAAGATAGCTGCATTCAGACACAGGGTGTCTGGGCTCCCTCCTAAATCTGTGGTGACTGATGACTGCTTTGAGGAATCATGCAATGTAGACATGACATTATGTCTGTTTTGGCCATGTCTCTCATGACCTCTAAGGGTGATTCTCTTTCCCTCCACTGTCCTGAGTTACTGAGGCCGCCATGGCTGGAGGAAGCCCAAGCTTACTGTGTGCATGGGTCATGTAATTTGAGATTTGAACTCTTCTTAGAGAGCCCAGCACTTCTCATTGTATGGATGGAAAATCACAACCCCCCAAATTCAGGGATTTGCTCAAGATAAAATGCCAACTGTAGAACCACTAATATAAATCAGTTCTCTTGATTTCTGAGTTCACTGCTCTTTGGACTTTTGGATGAGAGCCTTTTCCTGCTTTTACCAAGATAATTATCCAGGTTACCTTATTACCTTTTGCAATTTTCCTTTGCTGTTTTGAGACTCTGCTTCCACCTGTGATAAACACTAATGCTAATTTGTGTTCCTCTGTATAAATTCATCTGTATATTAAAAAAAATCCCTGCTAACCAATTAATTTTACTTTTCCTCTGTATCTCCCCAATCATTGATTAGACAATTTAAAGTCCTATTAGCACTAAAGACACAAATCTCAATAACTGGGAGAGTTATTGGGAGAGGAAGAAGTTAGCATTGATATATTAGCATTTTATGAGCCATTCTTACGTGCCTGGCAATGTGCAAACTGGTTTCATATGTTGTTCCATTCGATATCCATATAAATTATCAATAATTATGCCATCTGAACTTTACAGACAAGGAAAATGAGACCCAGAGGGATAATATAATTTGTTCACAGTGACATTGTGAGTGATGTCTCGGAGGCACTAAAGACTATGATGTTTAAGACAAGGAAAAATTCTATCCCTACCTTTCAAGGTCTTCTAGCAGGACTAAGAATTACATTTACCCAGGACAGATTCACAGGGAAAAATCCCCAAAGTTTTATTATGTGTGTATGGAGGTCCAGTAATGAAATTGAGGCCCAAGGAAATGATGAAGGCAGGATGTTTTTGTACTTTTAGACAAATAGACAATAAATCTATGGGGAACTGCCATGACAAAGAAAACTGAACTTTGGGAGTTTCAGTTAATAAGGATCTCAAAATAGAATTTGGGCTATGGTAATAAATTAGTAAAACGTAACAAGAAGTGCCAACACAGCCTTCTCAGCTCTGAATTCCTTGTCTCTGGTGATAAGAATGTCTCACTTTCTCCTGGAACAGAGAGAGTGGCTTTCATGGGGGAGATTTATTTCCTGCTTTCAGAGGGACAGAGAGGGGACTGAGTGTCCTTCTTGCACATGGTGTTTTTTAAATTGCTTTAATTCAAAATAACCAATATGCCAAAGTGGCACATTTTGGGGCAGCCTGCTCTTGGTCCCTACCTTGTCATTTCCTCCTCATCACAGCTAACTGTAAAATAAACTACTGGACCTCTCTTCTTCAGGGAGCAGATAAGAGGAGAATTGTACCAACTGGGTCAGTTCCTTTGGGCCAAGGCAGGAACGCACATGATTCTCCCCTCTGTTGAGAGGAGAACACACAGTAGGGGTGGCCCAGCCCTGGAGTTGTCACACATGCATGGCTAGGCATCAGCACAACTGTTAGCAAACACCAACTCTATCATTGCTTTGTCATTTGACCTCAGGCAATGTCCTTACTTTTTTTTTTAAGAATCATTTTTTCCTTATCTCTGAATTGGAATTAATATAATCCACCTTAAGTGTTGTTATAAATATTTCATAAGATGATGCTTTTACAGTGAAGAGCACTATGTTTGTCCCATCTGAAATGCTCGGTAGAAACTGCTGGCTTACTGTTGCCACATGGGACAGGCGGCTCACACCAGAGGTATCTATGCATACATGTGGTCAAGACCTGGAAATGTGTCCAAACCGAGCTATGGAAGAAATGGCAATGAAGGCGGTCACATTATTAGATCTAAGTCTAAGAGCTTAATAGAAGTACAAAACCCAGGGGCGCCTGGATGGCTCAGTGGTTGAGCATCTGCCTTCAGCTCAGGGCATGATCCCAGGGTACTGGGATCAAGTCCCACATCAGTTTTCCTGCAGGGAGCCTGCTTCTCCCTCTGCCTGTGTCTCTGCCTCTCTGTGTGTCTCTCATGAATAAATAAAATCTTAAAAAAATAGAAGTATATAAAATCCAATAAATATGAATATGAGGGATAGATTGTCAGTATGGGCAGGTGGGACAGGTAGGACACAGGTGGGAGACTAGTGAGCAATGCTCGTAGCAGGGTGTGTGTGTGTGTGTGTGTGTGTGTGTGTGTGTGTGTGTTTAGACACACAAATAACATAAGCCAGGAAAGGACAGTCTCAGCTTTTTTGGTACAACAAAGAGTTAGGATATGTGAGTGGATATGTCAACATGTTTGCTATTGCGTCTGAAATAAGAGGAACGGGGGAGATGGGGAATATGCCATAGAGAAGCACTGAAAAATACAAGTGGTCAGGGTACATGCTAAGGTAACATGTGACATGTACGTTAGAGGTAAAAAAAAAAAAGTCATGTTGCTTAATAAGGAAATGGTGAATACAAATGCAGTCCCCATTGAGAACATTGAGTTTATTTGTTCTTGGAAAAAAGCTCATGAAACTTGAAAACTATATAGAAATAGAAACTCCAGAGACCTTCAGGCAGCCAAGCTCGGCACTGTTTGGATTTATTCAAACAGTCCTCTGAAGTTGAAGGTTTACAGGCAATTGGGTTTTCACAGACTTGACTTAATTTTCAATAGGGGACAACTCACACTTAATCTTCCATTTTATTCAAGATAAATGAAAAGGAATTAGAAGACACCTTGGTGAGTTGGTACAAACACAGCATCATTTATAGAATCATTTAATGGAAGTTGTTGGATGTCATTTAGAATTGGACTTCGCAGAGTATTATTCTCTTTATACTTGAACCAAAATGGAGGTTATTCTTATATGTTTTCAAGCATGTATTGGCCACAATAGTTTCATGGAGGGTAAAAAAAGCTGAGCTGTAGAATAACATCAGAAATTATTACAAACATATGCATAAATATTTCGAATGCCATTCTTACCTGTAATCTGTAATGCCTTTAAGAATATGTATATTCTTTCCTCCTCTATCAATCATCTATCTATTGTTTGTAAGCAGATGCATTCACAGAGCTACTCTCTGAATATAGGAAACATGATGAATACATACTGAAACATTCAGTTTCACAGATATTGTAAATAAAATGTTCATTGTCTTTTGAGTTTGAAATGTGTAAATACCTAGGGGCTGTATTAAAGTTTATATAATTAATTTCCAATATCTGCACATCATGAGAGCTGGGATGAACTTTTAACAGTGGCTATAAAATTTAATCCACTTAAAAACAAAGCTAAATTTTATTCTTTGGCCACTCATTTTATGACTTAGCTAATAACTGGGCTTTTACCAAAGACTGGCTGGTACTCTGACACTGAGCAGATATTACTATTGCTCTTTCTTTTCCGCCTTTAATAAAAGGTAACTAAGGCATAGCAGAGGTAAGTGCCTTGCACAAGGTCATACGGTTCTTTCTTTTTCTAGAGTCTACCTGGTTTAGCCACTATGGTGCAGTGCTTCAACTAATACATATGCATTCACTGAATACATTCCAGAAATTGACAATTCTTATTTTGCTCATGTTTTTTGAAAGTAAGCTTAATTAATTCCCTATGTGATTCTCACAATTTTATAGTGGGTTTGCCCACTGCTGGCCTACATTTTTCTTTGATTTTACAGCATTGTTCCAAAGAGAAGATAGCCTGATTCTTTGGGTTGTATGTGTAAATGCCATAATTATATGTTTGTATGCTGAATTATCTTGATTGACCTTTGAAACTTATTGTTTTTCTTTAAGGAAATCATTCTCATAAATGCCATGAGCAGATTGTATGCCCACGAATAAATAAGACCATCATATTAAAAAAAGAGAGAAAATCATTTGTAGAGAGTTTACTCATTATTCTTTGATTCTAGTAATACAAATAAAAGAACAAAATTGTATTTTTTCACAGAAAATTGTACTCTTTTATGTCAGGCATTTTTTTTTTAAATTTTTTTTTGTATTTATTTATGATAGTCACAGAGAGAGAGGCAGAGACACAGGCGGAGGGAGAAGCAGGCTCCATGCACCGGGAGCCCGACGTGGGATTCGATTCCGGGTCTCCAAGATCGCGCCCTGGGCCAAAGGCAGGCGCCAAACCGCTGCGCCACCCAGGGATCCCTATGTCAGGCATTTTTCTTATACATTATCAACTCTAATCAAGTTGATTAAATATAAAAAATATATTAAATGCATTTTCTTTTTTTAAAAAAAGATTTTATCTATTTGAGAGAGTGAGTGAATGAGAGAGAGAGAGAAAGAGCACAAGCTGGCAAAGGGAGAGAACCAGACTCCCTGCTGAGCAGGGAGCCCGGCGCAGGGCTCAATCCTAGGACCTTGGGATCATGACCTGAGCCGAAGGCAGATGCTTAACTTAGGCACCCCTAAAATGCATTTTCTTAAGTGACATCCAGAGGATATACAACAAATTTTGAGAAAAAAGAATATGATATAAATAAAATTTGCACTATTATATTGTGTTACAGTACCACTTGCTACAAAAATTGCACATTGACCTCTCCCCATTTCCATCTCATTTGTGCATTTATGCAGAAATCAGTATTTTTTCTTCATGTCTGTATGTTTGTTTAGAGACTACATTTCTTTTTATTGTTCTGGACCAGTAAGTAAATGGATTAATTAGGATCACAGGTCCACTTTAGTTATCAACTATAATAATTTGTTCTAATTGGGCTTGTGTTGGCTCATTACAATCAGTGTCTACCAATCAGTAAAAGAAAATTTCACAAATATGCAAATGGCATTTCCCAGCAGGGAACCAACCGACCATTGTCAGTAGTAATGAAGGTTCTTGTCTTATGATTAATAATTGATAATATTGAGCAACAGAATCATGAATAGAACTTTGAAGAATGAATTTATTAGCAGATATTCCTATATATTAGATATTACACATCACTTGCAATCACAAATCACACATATAAACCTTTCTTAGAATTTCTTAAGGTTCTATATGTATATACCTAGAAAAGAAATTGCAAAAAGTGTTAAAATTTTTCTGTGTACTATTCATCATGGTATTATGAGTCCATATTTTTCAGATTTTCAGTGTAGGAAAACTAGTTATAATTTTTTTTTTTTTGTAGCAGATAGAGACTCCTGTAAAATGTGGGTACGAAGAGTGACTGCACTACAAAGGGAGCCAAACTGCCTAGGAGAGAGCCCATTCTGGAAGGCTATCTCATTTCTTCACCAAATTATAAATAAGCCCATGGTACTCATGGTCTCAAAAGATAAATGTACATGACATGAATTGAATGATATTATTTGGCTATACTTGGGACTAACAATTGAGTGTCTTTACAATACTTCCTAAAAGAAGTATTGTGGTATTTTTTAAGATGCCATCAGTTGAAAGACAAAACACTGTTTTATGTAGCACTACAAAAGAATACAGCTATCGATTAAACTGTAACTCATATTCGACTTGAGAGATATTAAAATGTGAAAAAAAAGAATCGATGGGATGTAATAATATTTCCCTATTCATGGAACTATTTAGACACACCCACACACAAAAATCGTTTCAAGGGTTTACTTGGGTAAGTTCTGCAATAAACCATAACTCCAGGAGGGTAAATTCCCTTAATTTCTCATCGCTATTTGAATTTGTTTTCCACAAAGCCAGCTTCATTCTTTCTGTCTTCTGTACTCTTCTCACTTTGCCTTTCCTTGAGACATTTTCATCATTGTAAGATGACACCATCACACAGTTTCCATCAAAGACGCTAAAACCACCCCTTTGAGCTTGTTCTTATGGGTAGTGTAAGACAATGCTGCTTCTTCAGAAATTTCTTTTCATCTGACATTATAAAAGGAAATAAGAGAATTTGTTTTTTAAACTCCTATTGTTCAAAAGGTTTATTATTCTTGGAACAGTGTGGTTTTTTAGTTAAGTGTCTGAGGTTAACTTGCTTTTATTCCATATACTGCTAGTAACAAGAGCATGTAAAATGACAGGTAATAGAGAATGAAAACACTCTTATTTTCTAAGCAAGAAGTTTTACATGAAACTCTGTTATTCTTTTTTTTCCATCCACCAGACCTAACCATAGAATTGATGGCCTTGGACAGCAGTGCATGTGGGCAGCCCTGCTGGTGGTGTTCAGGGTGTTAGAGCCATCTTGCTGGTATTTTAATAACACTGATGCTATTTGTCCTTAAACTACACAGAATTCTTCTGGTGACCAGGTGGCAAAAAATTACTGGAAATAGGAGTATACCAAATCCTGTTTTTAAAAAGATACACTGTAATTCTTATTATGGGAGGCTCTCCATATGCATACGAGCTTTTAAATTACTTGCAATGTTATAATAAGGTTCAAAGTTACTAATGACCATGCCCCTTTTCTTTCACTTGCTTATTTTTAATAAAATATCAGGAAAATTCATTAAAAAATTAATTTGTGTCTTCTCAGTTGCTTCTTACCTGAGGACATTTTATTACATATGTAAAGCTTACAAACCTAAAAACCAAATTTAGAAAAGGACTCCTTTTCATATTTGTGAGTGTGTAACAGATCCATGAAAATCAAATTATTTCAGGGCATGTGAGGCCTTGTTATCTCCGATAATTCCAGCCTCACCAGGCAGAAGCACAAGGGACATTTGTGATGTGGTTTCTGATGAATGGCTTCGATCACAAAGACAAGAAAAATATCCTTGATAATGTTGCAGATGTGTGCCAGAGGACCTATAAATGCTTTTAGTAATAGCATTAAAAGAACTCCAATGGTTCTAAGAACAAGAATGCTCTGGAAACAAATTCTAGAGGGGCCACTTGCTTACATATCCAGCTTTAATCATCTCTTCAATGACTGGAATCTTAGTGAATCTCTTAGAAATAGTTCTAGTTCAAAATTTAACACGGTGGCTGAAATCTCCCACACTCCCCCAAAGCCAAAACTGTCTTCTGAAATAAGATTCTTTATGGAGGTTTAAGGAACTTCCAATAAGCTGGTGATTTAAGAAATCAGTCAGGGTCTGTTGTCATAACCATAGAACGAGCCCAAGTGGTGTTTTCAGTAATGCTCACCCAAATTTTGTGATGGCATCATCTTACCAATCTGATTAAGGCATGGAGAATGTTTGATATTTCAAGGAGTAAAAGCAAAGATGAATTACTAGATCCCACAAACTTCTTAGTCACTTGAGAAAAAGAACTTTCTTGCTCTTTTCTTGTATTCTATACACCACCAGGCAGCACACTCAGTAGAGTAAGCAGTTTACAAGCCTGTGAATGGTTAATCAATGGCTAAGCTCTACTTCAAAACTTCTTGAGTGGGTTAATAGTAATTAACTATTTTGTTATCTTTCTTAGTGAGGGAAATAAAATATTTTTTAATAGTCTTACCGATTTAATGATTCTTGTTATCCAGTACTTTACAGTGCAAATGTACTATTTTATCCAAAATGTGGTGAACTTTTTCTAGACATCAAACTCTTCAAACAAGAAGAGAAATATTGCCTAACTTAGATGATGGAGATATATCAAAGTATGCTTATTCTTGTGCCCTCCTCCCCCTAAGAAGGAAGGTAATTAAAAGGGCAAATCAAGGTTTTAATCACACATGCGATGTTCAAAGATTATACTGAATTCTCTGTTGCAGTTCAGAAATGGTTGTTGAGATATTATTTCTCATTCAGATTTGTTTATCTGCAAGAAAGTGATACTGTTAAATCATTTCTCTTTAAAAAGATGAAAGTAAATGCTTCAGGAGCCTGAACAACAATGTTTGGGGCATGTATTGCTTATATAGTTTGTTACTGATTTGATCTTGTAATGTTATAAATGTAAATATAATAAAAACATGTACATATTTTCTATGTGCTCAATAATAATCTCACATGGCCCATTTTTTAAAACTGGAAAGCTAGGGGAAGATGAGCAGTGTCATCTTCTTATTTTGTAGGATATACATAATAAATAAAATGCATCATTTTTATGTCTGAGGTCTGGGGGTAGCTTTCTGACTCCCAGGTTATACTTTTGCCTAGTTTATAGCACAGGCCTTCATTTTATTTAAATAAGCAAATAAAGAGTTAGATAGTGCCTAAGTACTGTTTTCATAGTTGTTGGAACTTTATCTTTCAAAGAGATTTGTGCATGCAGAGGCAGTTTCTTAAAAGAAAAAGTAAAAATCATGTCTGAGAGACCTGGGGGATCTTTACTGAAGGTTCCAGAATTTGAGGAATCTGGGCAGTTGTCAAGTTGTGGTAGCATGCCCTCTGAAAAACATCAGCTTGGCTTACTCTGAAGAATGCGCTAGATATGAAATAATCTTATTAGTATTAACCTTCAGAGAAAAGCATAGTTGTGTAATTGTGTTTGAAATTAAACCAAATGCTCCATTTGCATGTATTCACCAAACTGATGGAGCCTCTGATTTTGTAATTTTTTAGAAACATTTGGTTTCTTTGGTGAGCCTGCTATCTAAACACCTGCCCCACTTTTCCGTCTCTGAGCACTCAGATCCATGGGGCACCCACTATCTCCCCCCAGCTGTAGACTGCCTGAGATCTTAGTCAATGGACTGCTGGTCTCTAACCCCTAACAGCAATTGTTTGGCTCTGCTCTGGGGACAGGCTTCTCAGCCTCACAGTACATTATCATGTTTACCACACAAGGCAGCATCAATAGCAAATGTGAATTAAATTTTGTTTTGCAAATTTTTTGGCACAAGATTGTTAGACATACTTGAAAGGGATTGAAAGATATTATTTCACTACAGTTGGGAATAACAATTTAGTGTCTTCACAAACATTGTAGGTCCTATAATTATTCAAAATCACTCCTACAGATGGATCGCTATCATAATAATGAACCTTTTCATGGTACTTGCCATGTGCCAGGTCTGTTCACAGTACTTTACAGATTTTAATGCACAAATACCTCATAACAACCAAATAAGTAGGACAATTATATCCTCATTTTACAGATAAAGGAAAATGAGACATTTAGAAGGTAATAACCCAAGATGCCCAAGATGATACAGCCAGTAAGTGGTGGAATTGGGATGTGAACCCAGGACACACCCTAAGTGCTCTCCTTTATAGTAGACAATATGGTTTTGTCAAAGAGCTCTTGGAATTGACTTCAAGACAATACAATTCAATGACTGTATTGCTGAGCATTTTGTCTGTTCAGAACAACTACAAGTAAAGCTACAACTGTTAAGTGTAGTTAACTAATAGCAAGTGACATCACGACTGTTAATTTTGGTTGCAGACATCAGGAGATTCTGAAATCATTTGAAGTTATATTTTCTCACTGATTTAAGCCCCTGGAAACATTTCATATTAATTAGATAATTGTTACAATGGGTGATATTTAACCAAAATCTTTCTAAAAGACTGTTATGCCAACGTCTTATTAATGCTTCTTCAATTAACCACACAATCATATTAATAATCCTAAAGCCACTCATTCATCCCTATGAAAGGCCAAACATCCCATATAAAGCCTGGCTTTCACTTGTCACACTTAGGCATTAGGAAAGCTCTTTAAAGCACTTCCCAAGTAGATGAAAATGTATATGTAGTATTCACAAAACTAGAAATATGTTAAGAATAACATATGATCATTTGTTAAATTACTTTTTGTTTTCTTAAAAGATAATTTTGTGTCAAAATATTGTGTAATGGATAATTTTAAAAATGAAAACAAATATAATACTACGTATAGAACTCTGTAGTCTTTAAACTAGAACAGAATTGTGTCATCCAGTGAGTTGCCCACTTATTTCCCAAAACTCCACCTGTCCCTTCATAATATGAAATCTAACACATCTCTATAAATCTTGAAGGATGGTCACCTCTTAAGATTATGGCCAATAATCATTCCATTATTTGCTTTTCAAAGAAGTTAGTAGTAGAGCTTATAATTTTTTCTCAGCTACTTGTAAAAATTGACTATTTCAGATTCTTTACTGAATTATTTCTTAGCTTGACCTCAAAACTGTAGTAGAGTTCCAGAACAGGATAACAAACAAATCATTCTGTTGGTAAACAGTATATGCTCCTTCTGCAAATATGTTATTATTGGCTCTGAAACACATACAGAAAGAGCTAGAATTCTCAGAGAATCTAGGACAAATATAAAGACAAAAATAAAGTGGAAACCTTTCCAGTAGTAGTTTAATTTTCCTGGTTATTTCGGGTCCACAGTTGAATCTCTGATGATCCAACCATATGCGGTGATATGCAGAGAGCACTGCTTTGTATTTCATTCTCTATGCACCCCACCCCTCATTGGGAAACTGTGCCAACAGGTCATGAGGAGATACATGGAGCACATGGTGCCCTACCAGCGGCCACAAGGAACTTCTTTTGGCATTTGCTGAAGAGGACATGAGAGGCATGGGATTCAGTAACTGGGGCAAGTTCTCGGGGCTGGAAGGTGGGTCGGGTCAGGTGGACATGAGGGTGCTGACGTGAATGGGGCCACATATACATGGTGTGCATCAGACCTCAGCGACATTCATTTCCAAGCTGTTAGGTTACCGAGGGAGGAGCCTTACCCGGGCCTTCTGCTCCATTTCTAGCATTAATCTTTCATGTTGCTCAGCTATGGCCAGTGTCGCAGAATGGACCTTCTGATAGATCATTTCTCCTTCCCTTGTTTGAAAAGTGAATAGTCCTTCTCCTGTGTCACACATTCTGTGAGAATAGAGATAGGGAAAGAGATGGGTCTTCATGTGTTCAAGTGCGTAACAGTTCTCCACGCAAAAGATGCCCTCGCCCTGTTGTCACCCTCCTCCTTGACTTTCATGGGAGTTAGTGAAGCAGATTCACCCTTGAGCAAGCCAACCAATCAACAAGCACATGTCTAAATGGTACATGAGATGGAACAAAGGGTAGAAACCCATGTCTATTTAGAGTTTGGGAAGTGTGCACAACAGTGTACAGAAGCAGACACAAGCGGGTTCAGTCACTGTCGTGCATCTTTTACACGTTTCTTACTAATAAAAACAAACATTTGTTTTCCTTAAGGATTCTCACATTTGTTATTGTAACTCTACTTCCTATGATTTGATAGCTCTTGAAATTTAAAGAATTTAAGAAGAATCTGCAGAATCTGAGAATTTTATACTCACTGCGGTAAGAACCAAGGAGACCACACACTTTTTAGTTTATGGATTTGCAGACACAGGCTACAGCTGATGCTGTTATTTAAACCGAGATATCCTTAAGCAGATCTTGTGCATCGTAGGAAATGCTGCACCATAAAGACCCTATTTGGGTGTGAGGATACTTGCTTTGAATTTTGGCTTTGCCACTTACCAGCAGTGTGAACTTTGACAAGTTAAATAACTTGCCTACGCCTCCTTTTCACATCTCTAATGTAGGAACAATAATAACACTCATCTCATAAGATCCTTATGATAGTTGAAAGACTAATCTAAATATCCACCGCAGAGAAATGAGTGACTTAATTTTAGTATTTTTATCTTATGGGCTATTCCACAGTGATTACTATGTCATTTCTGAGAGCATATAATAACATTAAAAGTTCTTATTATGTACATTCAAGAGGAAAAATCAGAATAGAAATTCTTTTTCAATTATTTAGTTATAATTACCTTTTTAAAACATATCTTTATTGGAATAAAACCACTGACACCTTGTTAAGGCAAGAGGATTATAGGTAGATTTTATTAGCAAAGACTAATTCTAAGATGAAAAATATCTCTAATTAATACCTGAAGCCAGCTTTTAAAAATAATTGGAGGCCGTCAGAGAGACCCACTCAATATCATTATGATGTTAACCACTCAGATACTGGATATTAGCTGGATGGCTGTGTCTTCGGTTTTCAGATTATAACATAAAAAAATTGCACAAGATGCTCATGAGGCCAAACTATGTCTTCTGGCACCAAAAGGATTTTGGATTCTTCTCTAGGATTCTCTAAGGAGTTTTCAGGAGAAAAGAAATGTCTCAAGAGGCTTCAGACATCACAGAGGCTGCGAATGCCATCCCGTAGGGCCCCATAGAGCCAGCACTTAGCTTCTGTGAAAAAGATCTTAATAAAATTCACACAGCGTGAAATGGAAAGTCTGGGGGGAAAATGAAGCGTTTTCACAAAGTGAAACAAATGAGCTTTCTTTGTTGATTCAGAAGAGTAAAGAAGTCCAACAGCCAGAGCAGGGCAGGGATTGACAAGTAGTGAGTGGGGCTTGTTCCAGGGTGAGTATTGTTCACTGTCATCTGAAAAGCACTGCTTATTAGCCCTCGGAAATGAGATAATGAAGACACCAGCTGTCACTCCTTAGTCGCTGAGATGCAAAGGTCTAACACTTGCCCACCTTCTGGGGATGAACTGCCCTGAGAGGGTCTGAAAGCTTACAGAAGGTTTTCTCCAGCCTCTGAAAGGCAGCCTCCTGTAAACTTCAGCCTTTGATCAGCAAACTAGGAATGCAAACATGCTAGCTTTAAAAAGTGAAGACATTTTAGGCAAAGGGTGTTCTTTCTTCAATGTATCTAAAACTTCAATGCATCTAAATCCTAAAAGAATGTCAAACTTCTTCAGTAAGATTAGTTCATACTTGACGACTTTTGTCTGCTGTATTGGAATCAGTCATTTGGGTCTCTCTGCTTTTTGTTTAAAACATGGTCTCTTGGGACTCATAAGAAACAGATACAGAAATTTCTTTTTTTCTTATATGTCTGAATAGTTTTTGTGGGAGTAAGCCAGTATTAGCGAAGATGGGGGAAGAGAGGAAGTCATTTTGATGGTCATCGCCCAGCTACTCAATGTGTGGTCCACAGACCAGCAGCACTGGCATCACTGGGAGCCTGTCCAGACTACTGGATTGGAACCCACAGTTAACAATATTCCAGGTGACTCCTGTGCACATTAGAGTTGGAGAAGCACTGGCCTACAGAACTCTTTCTACATGTCACCATTTCATGAAAGGGAGCCAGAGATGACACCTGGGACCCAAATGAGGACCAATCAGAAGCTGTGTCTGTGCAGCTTCAGACAGTGACATATGAGACCGAAGGGCAGAGAGGATGTACCATGACCAAAAGGGGGAAAAAAAAAAACCAAACAAACAAAACCAAAAAAACCAACAATCAAACCCTAAAAGAATCCTTTCCTTAACTTGGGAAGAGCTAAGATACATGTGCTACCTACATTTGAGTACCCTAACCCCCTTGCTGCTAACATGCACATTCCTCAGTTGCATTTATTTGAAGAAAAGTCGAAAATATGGGGTCTGTCATGACTCTAAACTGAATTCGATTGAAATTTATTTACTGCTGTTAGCTCTCTTTATACTTAAGGTATTTTCACAAAATTAATACTTTTTCTTATCAAAAATTGGATGTTAAAGAATATCATCTCTAAGGTACCGTTAGCTTTAAGGTACAAATGAGGGTAGAACTGATAAAATTCCAAGTAGAACTGATACACTAATTTCCAGGATGGTTTTGTTTTTCGTTTTTTGTTTTTGACACTGTGATCAAGGGGTCATTATAACAGTATGCGATCCAAAAGACAAAGGGCAGAGATTTCAGCCATCAAGTCACGGTCTGTCATGTTCATTTATCACAGATTTATCAAGGAGGTCCTGTCAACCAGGCATTGCCCCGAGCCTGAGGATGGAAAGGATGGAAACATACACACGACTCCTTTTCTCTGAGTACAGGGGGGATAAGCCCTGTGCTGAGAATGATACATGTGACTGCAGAAGTGCTGGCAGGGAGGGGGGTTGGGCCAACAAGAGGTAACGGGGGAGTGACCTGAACACATTATCTTCCCAGTTCAGTCCCTGATCGATAGAATGAGAGCAACAAAGCTTGGCCACAGGATTGTTTTCATTTGCCTTTTAATTAAATCAAGTGACAGTGGTCAGGAAGGGATGAATTCAGCAGACCGGGGTTGCCTGACCCCTGCACCTTCCAGAGAAAGGCCTGTATTTGGTGGTGGTGGTTGGGGAGGTACCTTGGCTGGTTACTGGACTGTAACCTCCAATCCTTTGGAATGCTCAGCCTGTTAAGAGTGAATTTTTGTGTACCTGAGGCCTTGAGCCATGCTGTACCCATGTGGCCAGATGAATTTATCTTTTTTTTTCTTAAAGCGAGAGAGTCATGAGAGGTGGGGAGGCCGAGGGAGAGGGAGAAGCAGACTCCCTGCTTAGCAGAGAGCACCCCAAGTTCATGACCTGAGTCACCTGAGCAGTTAAGGCAAAAACTCACCTTGAGCCACCCAAGCACCCCGAGTTTATTCTTATATAATGCCTGTTTTGCTCCAGGGGAGACTGGGGTCTGAGTGACTCACGTTGATCCCATGGCCTCTGCCTGCCGATATGACTGATCCGTAGTAAAAATTTTGATGCGGAGGCTTGCTATAGCTTCCCTGGTTAACGAGGCTTCTGCTCTTTCACACATCATCGTGGGGGGGGAACAAGCACATCCCATGTGACTGACCTGGGAGCAGGGGATGGGGTGAGTCCTGGAAGCCTGAGCCTTGACCCTCCTGGCCTTCTTCCCTTTGCTGGCCTTACTCTGCACTTGCACTATAGTAACCAGACCTATGAGTAGCATTGCCTTTTCTGAGTCCCATGTCTTTTTAGAAGGGCACCCAATCTGAAGGTGGTGTAGGGGATTCCTCCACTCAAGGCAGCCAGCATGTGTTTGGTGGCCAGTAGGGTCTGATTCAGTAGGAGTCTAAGAAAATTCTAGTATTTTCCCTCAATGGCTCTTCTTCAAATTCCACTTATTCTTTCCTTGTCTCTCCCACCTTGCCACTCACTTCCACAGTCATTTGAAGTAATGACTCCCAGTCTCATCTCCACTGTGTTCTAACAAGTAAGGACCAACCAGGGTTCCTGTGAATGTCCGTGTCACAGGAAACAGAACTCCCAATGAGGGGTTCTGCTATGCAGGCTTCTCCCACTTCTCAAAGGGGAGAAACAGCTTCTGAAACAGGGTGACCTGGAGGCGACTTCACTTGAGGCTGTGCTTGCATCCTGCAAGCTATTAGTGGTCGCCCTCCTTCTCCTGCCTTGAAGTCTCAAACTTAACTCTTTACAAAGGGGTGATTTCAAAATTCCAGTCTTCTTCCAAATGGCAAACAAAAGAAATTCACCAAAAGTTCTGCAAACACTTTACTTTTAAAAAATGAACTTCAAAATGCTTATCTGTGGGTCTTTCTTTCTTTCTTTCTTTCTTTCTTTCTTTCTTTCTTTCTTTCTTTCTTCTTTCTTTCTTTCTTTCTTTCTTTCTTTCTTTCTTTCTTCTTTCTTTCTTTCTTTCTTTCTTTCTTTCTTTCTTTCTTTCTTTCTTTCTTTCTTTTCTTTCTTTCTTTCTTTTAAAGATTTTATTTTTTTATGCATGAGAGACACACAGAGAGAGGCAGAGACATAGGCAGAGGGAGAAGCAGGCTCCCTGCAGGAAGCCCAATTCAGGACTCGATCCCAGGACCCTGGGATCACAACCTGAGCTGAAGACAGATGCTCAACCACTGAGCCACCCAGGTGTCCCTTTGTGGGTCTTTCGAAACAATTTGACCACAGACGAATCTGTGCACCTCTGGCAATGTCGTCCACGTTCATGGTTGTATGGCTTTGTTCTCTATGTAAGTTTTGCAATATTATAGATATGTTTCATGACCAAATATTTGTCCCCTGTGCGCACAAAAGTTTTAAACTCTCAGCAATGGAGAAGAGCAGGAGTACTTTCCTGAAAACCCTGTGGTGTATCTATTCAGTATTTAAAATTTAATGTTTAATTATAGAAAGTAATGAAATTCTTCAAAGCGCAGCCTTTCTGCAGAGCGAGTAAAACCAATTAACACTTTTATTCCATTAACAGTTTAATCTTTATTGTCATTTAACAATGCAGGCATTCTACTTTTCTGTTAGCAGCTACGAAAAGGCTGAAGTTTCTATCAGCTCTGATGAGTCAAGACTTGGATCTGTGGTAAGAAACTGCCAGCAAAATGGACAAATAGACAAAAGCAATAGCATAGCAAGACTGGAAATAGACTCAACTGGCAGGAGAGCTAAAAACGTGATGGGAGTGTCATCCCCAGTCTGTGAGGGAAGCTGGATTCTCCAATAAAGCCTGTTGGACATGAGTTTCTCTAAAGCAAGTGAAAAAAAAAAAGTAGTAGAAGAAAACAGAAGAATTCCTATATAAACTCAGAAGGAGGAAGGAGTTTCAAGCTATGATCCAAGCCAAAAGGTGACCAAAGGAAAAAAATGAATCTGCTTGAAATCAACCTTTAAGAAAAACAAAAACAAAACAAAAACAAAACTAAAAACTAGGAAAAATATTTGGAACTCACAACACATGATGCGTTCTCATCTATAAAGTAGGTTTATTATGTCAGTACTTTTTTCAGAGGGCTGTTCGAACATTAAATGAATTAATATATGTAAATCTTAAAATACTATCTGTATAATTATTATTCATTAAATAGTAGTATTTTTATCACTACTACTGTCAAAATATCTAAAGCATAGTGCTAGATGAAAAAAGGGGTGACAGTAATATGTGTAGTATACTAACATGTTTGTAAAAAAAAGTATGTCTTTGCTTGCATGTACATGAAACTCTGCACAAATGCACAAAAATGTAACTGTGCTATTTATTGGGGGTGAAGTGGATGTGATAAAAAAGGTTGTAAGTTTAGGAGGAATATTTATATTTTTCACTGATACTTCTAAAAAAAAGAAGTGCTACTCATGTATTAATTGGATTTAATTAATTAAAATTAAATTAATGTTAAATTTTAAAGCAAGGGTCAGAGTACTCTCACAGGTTTTTTTGTGAAGATGTGGTATTTATAATGTGTCTAGCTCTGTCTCTTGTGACTTAGCAAATACACTTTTACTGTTAAACTTATAAAATATACCGATCATGTGGATCCTCCCTTCCATATGAAAACACATAATCACATAATCCCTGGCCAGTGTAGCACAAACATCTGATCTAATTTTCAAGACAACCAGGTTTGCAGAGTTCTGGTGTGTAATGAATTGAAGTAACAGCAACAATTGTAGCAACAGTGAAAATAATAGCTAGCACCCATGGGGTACCGATAGGCCAACTTTGGTGTTGACACAGTATGTGCATTACCTCACTGAGCCTCAAACATCTACAAGGTCCTCACTGCTTCCCGTTACAGAAAACACCATCCTAAGGAAGCAAAGAAATCTGCCCAAGGTCATTGAAATTTAAGTGGCTGAGCTGTGGTCTGAACCCAGACCTGTGATTTTCAAGCGCACCTTATTATCACAGAGCTAGATTTTGTTCATTCAAGATGAGAAGCAGAAACGCATGCATAATTCTTCAATTATGAAAATTTCTGTAGAGGAGAGAAAGAGAGAGCTGAGAACAGGGCTTGAGATAAAATGTTTTGAAGGTGGTCACTCCTTCTTTGCTGCTGTTCCTTTTCTGTCAAATCAAGTTCCCGAGAATATTTCTCAATGGCATGCCCGTAAAATGCATGTTAAGGTAAATCAGGCAATTAATCAATAAAACAGGTGAATTGCAATCACACCATCCCTGCACTCCCAAATTCATGTCAAGACCTTTTTAAGGAGGAAGGTATAGTAGAACATTTGTCATCCTCTCTGCCTCTTGACTTTATTATTGTATGACTCCAAATATTTAATGCATATGGTGGCTGTTGGTTGATTTCACCGTTGGTACCTTAGGGATACAACGCTTTCCCGCAAACAAGTTAAGAAACCTGATCCTGCAAGGAGATCTTGATTTTAGTCCAGCATCTGCTGAAAATCAATTTTGTGAAATAAATTTTTTTTGAAATACCTTTTTTTGATCCTTTATAAAAAGTGTTTTTAATCAAAGCGTTGATTAAATGATCTCTAGTGTACAAATGTGTTTGAAGATTCTCTAAGTCTTCCACTTGTGATGGCCAAATCACAATCAAATTAATTAAAATATTTCCATCTTTTCAAAATATTTTCAATGTTTCAATTTTATTCCATTTTATTTACTTTTTCTTACTTTTGAATTAACTCCTTTGGTTTTTCGACTCAATGCAAAAAAAATCAATCGAGTGTCCCTAAAATTTTGGCTTTAGTAAATTTTAAAAAAGAGATACATAAAAGATGCTCTTCTACTTCACCTTCCTTTCTGCCTCAAAAATTTAGAACTGAAAAATCCACCATGTAAAGATCTAAAGTCATAGCACTTTACTTGCTATTTAATTATGTCAATAAATGATCACAAATAACTACCATTGTCGTTATTAAATTGGTATATTATAGGTTTTTGAAGGTTTAGGGCAAGAATTTTTTTTAAAGGTTTATAGCTAATCGTATATTCATCCTATATACATCTCCTGGTGGCTTTATTGGAAAAATAAATTCTCCTGGAGTAGGAGTTTAACAACCTTAACGCTCAGTGTCAATCACAAAAAGCACCTCATGCACTCCATACACTTATTGATTGAAATGACTTGAAAATTATCAGTATGATGGCTACCTGACAGGTATTGATTTTGTAGTCCCTCATAGTGAAAAATAAGGCAAAATAAAATGTAAAAGAAAAAAAAAATTTGAAGAATGATCCTACAGCCTAAGTGTATTCTTCCGAATGGAGCTGGCCAAACTGCCAAAAAGAGGACAGAGAACTGATCCATCTTATGCTCCTGGCTGATGTACACTTGTTCTATTTTAAAACTGTTTGGGGGAGGCTGGGCATATATCATATGAAAAAGCTACCAACATCTACTCAAACCTATTTGGCTGGGAAAGAGCTAATAACAAAATCAAGTCAAGTGAAAACTTAAATTCTGTCATTTAGAAATTATATTTCCCTTTTAAAGTGAATTTGACTGTCAAGATATGGTTGGGGAATTTTTACAGTTTAACAGGCAAGTTACTAATATTTACTCACTGAATTAAAAGAGTTATGTTTCTCTTCACTGTTTTGAGAGGAACCTAAAAATGAGATCATTCTATTCCCTCAGAGCAAAAGAGCCTATAATAAGGGCTTCCAAATTATGTTTTTATTCTCTTTTTGCTCCGAATATAATTAATGAAGGTAATTTTTAAATTAAAGATAACTTCAGTATCTCAAGTGACTAGAGAGGAAAATGTTTAAACTGTATCCACGTAGAAAAGAAATGCAAGACTATACTTGATTTTACATTAATTTACATTTTCATATTACAATCTTGCCTTTTCTTTTTAGGGTATTTTTATGCATTCATTGACATTTTCTTTTGGACATCAACCAATCACATGTCAGGCACTGTATTAGCTTCTGGAAAATATTTTTAAAAATCATATTAAAAAAGAAATAAGCAAATAATAAACATTAACTTATGTTGCCTTTACTCTCATTACATATATTTATCTTTTCCTTTAAAAAACTCAGCAAATGAGTAGGTGATTATATGAAATACATAATATAATAACACATTTTGGAGATTAAGAGCTAGTGAATTGGTTATCTTTATTGTGTTAAAATTTTCTATAGAGGTTTTTGGTTGACAGATCACTGATAGAGTATAACTTTTAGTCTCTCTGTCATTATCAAAACCAGCCACCCAGTAAAATGACACAATCATTCTGATATACTGAGGGCAAATACTGATGGGTATTTCAAAAGATGTGAATGTATGTTTAAGTTACAGCCTTTTCATTAGTTTTGTAACAGAAATGAAAATTTAGTGCCATGGTGAAAACATGAATTTACTTAAATTTTAAAAATTGAAGAATTTCAAATGCAACTAGATTTTTTAAAATAATGCCAAATGTCATCATTCCAAGTTAATAGATGTTATTTTTTATTTTAATTTTTAAATATTTAATTTATTTATTTATGAGAGAGGAAAGCAGAGACATAGGCAGAGGGAGAAGCAGGACTTAATCCCAGGACTCCGGGATCACAACCAGAGACGAAGGCAGACACTTAACCACTGAGCCACTCAGGTTTCCCAGGTTAATAGATTTTAAACCTTAAATTTTAAACTCCATTTAAATTTTAAATTATATTCCTTCAAAAATCAAAATTGGGAGTATAGTCAATGCTATTGTAATGATATTGCACGGTGACAGGCTCCAGTTGTGGTGAGCACAGCATAACATATAGAGATGTTGAATCACAAAGCTGTACACTAGAAACTAATGTAACATAGTGTGTCAATTGTACTAAAATAAAAAAAAAACTGAATTGAAGATATGGTGAATAGATCATTTGAATCACCTTCAAAGTAGAAGCTAAGAAATGGAGCAAATATTTTCCCATCATAAATAAAAGTGTCAACCCTCTTATGTTATCCCCTGGTTATCTTAGACTTTCTTAGGTGTTAGAGTTTGGGGCTCATCAAGGTTTATCCTGATGTGTCCTAGTTAAGAACTGAGCAGCCATCTCTGTTTCCCCTCATGAATTAGGTATAAATTTATATTATGGCACCTGTAATATCTCACACTTTTAATTTTACATGCCTTTTTCCCAACTAGACTTTTAATACAAGACATGAAAGGAAGGAAAATCACACTGGCTCAAAAATCTAGAGACAAAGCAGCAACGATTCAGGGGTTCTTAGGGGAGCTGACTTCTGAGAATATAATTCCTTTTACTCTTTGAGCAAGTTTTCCATCCCTAACCCCCCACCCATCCACCTTCACCTCCAACCTACGTGAAATAGTTTCCAGATTCCTACATATACCAAGTCATGGAATGAAGTAAATGACAGAAGAGATACTGATATTGAAGGTTCTAGAAAAGAGGTACAGAAATGGACACTGCATAAGTGAAAAAAAATATTACTCATCCTACTCTTACCAAATTTTGGTTTTCAGTATTGCTGTTCTTAAAGTTAGAAGGTTTGGCTACCTGATTAATAAGGTCTTTCAAATACAGAATTATCTAACTAAGCTATGACTTAGTTCCATTTAAAGGGGGGTAGTTTTCTTTAAACTCCATCTGGTAATAGCTGTGTTTCAAGAGGTGGTCCAGACTATTGAAACATGATTTACTATGTTGTGTTTCTTCAGTCTTGACTTGGGTACTTTTCCTTTTCTTTAGTAAATTCCATGTAAAGGTTAAGAAGGTGGAGGCACATGAAGTCATCTTACTGCTGCCCAGGTGTTCAAGGAAGAAAGGGCATGGGCTCCAGCATGAACCTGCAGGTCATATCATGGTTCATTTATGTCCATCTCAGATCAGCGCAGTTTATCATTTATTGAGCTTCAATAGTCACATGACTACTATTGGAAATTCTCACTCAGGGGATTCCTGGGTGGCGCAGCGGTTTGGCGCCTGCCTCAGGCCCAGGGCGCGATCCTGGAGACCCGAGATCGAATCCCACGTCGGGCTCCCGGTGCATGGAGCCTGCTTCTCTCTCTGCCTGTGTCTCTGCCTCTCTCTCTGTGTGTCTGACTATCATAAATAAATAAAAATTAAAAAAAAAAAAGGAAATTCTCACTCAAATTGTCTGCCTCACATCCTGAAATCACCTTTATGGAACCAAGAGCCCACTCTTCATAGCAGGTGTGTTGGGTCACTTTATGTGGCAACTTGACTAGACCACAGGGTGCCTAGACATTAAATTAAACAATGTTCTGTGTGTGTGTGTGTGTGCGCGCGCGTGTGTGTGTGCATGTGTGTGTGTTTATAGATGTGACTAACATTTGAATCAGAATACTAAGTGAAGCAGATTGTCCTCCCCATTGTAGGTGGGTCTCATCCAATCCACTGAAGCCAGAACAGAAGAAAAGGGGTCAAGGGACAATTCACTCTTTCTGCCTCACTATTTTTGAGCTGGGACATTAGTCTTCTCTTGCACTTGGACGAGAATTTACACCAGCAGCCCCCCCTGGGTCCCTGGCTTGCTCACTGTGGATGGCAAGACTTCCCAGTTTGACTAACACCGCAGCCACATCTTAGTCTTCTAACCCTGCCAGTACTCCCCTGGGCCAGTGGATATCTGACTTCCTCTCTCTAGGCATTTGTGAATGGTGAGTGGGATCCGTGTTCCTGATGTGACAAAAAGTATGTGGGTGGTGCAAAGAGCAAAGAATGGAGAAGACTAGACTTTACAAGAGAAATGTATCTCTGTTTTCATTTTTGCTTGACTGTGGATGTGGCTCTTGCAGTTCTTCCTGCTGAGATGTGCACCGACTTTTGCTTTCTGAGTCAGTGTGTAGTGGAAAAAGAAGAAAACTCCTGCCCACTAGAGCCAAGGTGGCACTTTCTATTCTCCAAACACAGCCCTTGACTCAGCACGACTTGCATAACCAGGGCACCTTCTCCCTAATCTGCTAAGGGTTTTTATTTGCTTTGAGTACTATTATTACAACAAAAGAAATATGAAATCAGCATTCTGTTTCTGAAATCTAGAGTAAGATTTGCATCTCTCTAGCAGGTTTTTGTAAATTTTCAAAAGTTAGGTCTAGGTGACTAAGTCAGAGTTTTATTATATATCCTGGCTAGAGAGAAGATGAGACATGACTTAAGAGAGGACTCTCTTCCTTCCAGGACTGGGTGATGATGGGACAGAAAAAAGAAAAAAAAAAAAAGGAGGTAGAGAAAGCACTGGGTAAGGCTTACATATCCCGATGTCTCTTATCTGAGTGGAAATTCTGGAGAAGGCAGGAATTAACAAGTGAGTATCTAGATTGAGCCAGTGGCCCTACCCTTGCGACTCTCCATGGGCCTCAGTTCAGAGGTAGAGCATCTAGAAAGTTCTGTGCAGAAGACTGGGGTTGAAGAAGAGGATATACACATTCTAAGATTAAAGAAAATGCTTTGATCAGTAGATCCAGTGAAAAGTGCCAGCATATTCCCCCTAAAGGCCAAATGGATTGGGCTATACTTCAGCAGATGCCAGTGTGGGGCAGACCAGACCAGATGGTGCTTGATCCGAAGTTCCTCTGCTACCTAAGGCCATGTAAGTGCTGTGCGTTCAAAGAACATACTACATAAAACAGAAGAAAGAGGAGGAAACCAGTATATAACCAACATGACACACCCCAAAATGACAATTTAAAATGGCAAGTTAACTGACCTCCTTCTCTTCAGGAGGGGGCTTATGAAAAATATTAGATGGAAAATAAAGAATCTCCACTATCTCTGCCCAACTGAGTTGTATTAAATTCTAGAGCCAGCTATAGTTGGGAAAGAGTTGCAGTTTTAAATAGCAACATCCTCACTTCTTTGCCTGTGAAACTAATTGGCAAAGGTTTTCACTTCCTGTCATCGCAGATTTACATAGTCCTCAGGTCAGAGCTACAGGCTTTCCAGACATTTGTGGGGGAACATCTTTCCAAATTTCTGCCCACGCTCTTTCCAATTCCTCTCCCATATCACTCCCAGCTTCCACAGTCATTTGTGGGTATGGAGTAAGATGATGGTGTGATTACCGGAGAGACTCTTGCCATTGACAGAAAAACCACAGAAAGAGCCAAAATCAAAAAGAAAAAAAAAATGTATTCTTAGATGTTGATCCTTGAGGATGATTTGTGCCAGAATAGGCTCTAATGGTCTGGATGTCAGAAGAGGCCAACTGAAGAAGGTGTCACCAGGGAAGGCACGTATGAGCACTGGAATCCTTTCTGTTGTGACTGTTCACACCTGGAATTGGAGAGTGTGAGTTAGTGAGCCAGAGACCACTTTCTGATGCTGCTCAGCAAGTGGAGAGAGAGTATGGTGTGTGAGTGAGAAGCTGCAAATCAACAACAAAAAGACGCCTGGAAAAGGTCAGCGAGTCAGATGGTGATAAAAATCAACAAAGATCAAGTGAAGAAAATGATTATTCAAACAAGAGTAGCTTTCAGTGAATGAGCTGGCTGCAGCTGAACGACAGAAAAGGCCTCAGGAGCCAGGGAGGAGAGAGTGAGGATCAGAACAAGCAGGGAAAAGTCAACTCTGCAATGTAAAAATTATTTGCAGAGTCCTATCCTCAGAGAATATTCTAGATGGACCTCTCCTTGCTTGTTCTGCCCACAGCCCTAGCTGAGTGGACTGACTGCATGTTCCTGACAACTTAACAGGCGGGCAAGATTCTCAAATTCTCCCAGGCAGTGACTTAAGCTAGGACATGTGCTCCAGGCCTCAGTGTTGGGTGCTCGGCATCAAGGGAGGGACTCAGGAAAAGGTGAACAGGTCCTGGCGAGGGTGTGTGGCCCCTTCCTGAATTGTCAGCTATCAGTCCATTCTGTCTAATGTTAGATAAAATTTATTTCATGTGATGGAGGCCATCAGGCTTCAGACAATGGGGACCCCTTCTATATTTTGGACAAACATTTGAGGTTGTCACTTCTGCTCGCCTATGTTTGAAACTAGAGTTTTCGGAGCAAGCCAGGGATGGTTTCCTGCTCATCCAATGTAGGAGAGAACTAAAAACCACAAGGACCCCTCTCTCAGGATGAAATTCTCATTAGCTCTTTCACTAATTTCCCATTCTTCCATCATTGTTTCCTGTGTGCAACCAATGGGCTCAGCGTAAGACAGGCAGCGCAGGGACAGGTGGTGACATGAAGAGCTCCAGGAGCGAGGAGATTCTGGGGCTTCCTGCGAGGGGTTCTGACTCTCCCCACAGTCAGAGGGGTCTCTGACTCACCACACCTCCATGCCTGGGCCCAAACCCATTCCTTTTATATTCCCAGAAATCTCTCCAATGGTTAATCAAACACCTTCAGGACAGTCGAGGCGGGCTGGTGGTAGGAACGACATTCATTACTGATGCAACTGAGAGGTATTTACAGAAACAGAGCTCTGATTTTCCAGAGGGGCCAACTTCTAGTCTGTAGGAGTGAAAGCCATGACCACGTTGATGCCACTAACCAGAGGGCTGCCTGGAGATCCTACTTTCCTGGGGGTCATCAGGAGGAGAGGGAGAGGTAAGAAAACCCCAACTTACAGATCTGCCAAGCTAACATCACTTACAACTGTGGCAAGAGCTGGTCAAGGCACCTGATGCAGCTAATTTAAGAACTTGCCCCCAACCCCACAGAGGCCCCTCAGCTTCTCTGCACGAGTGGCTGGGCAGAGATGGGGAGAAGACAGATGAGCCAGCTGCTCTGCATCCTCTCCCGCTGCCTCCTCAGCTCAGGATGACATACTGTGGAAGCCCCAAGGAGGTGGGGCTTTCTGGGAATCTTTCCTACCACTCTCAGCCTGGCACTGACTGTTGTAAAGAATAGAATAAAAATGCCATAAGGAAAGTAGTTGAGAGAAATTTACTCTTTTACCCTTGAGACCTAATGGGGATTCAAGCAGTATGCATTTTATTTTATTTTTCTTAATGGTCAAAGCCCTTGGCTGCATACTGCAAATACCTATCATGGATCAAAGCAATCCTAGTGAAAAATCTTCCTTTCAGCTTCGCTAGTTGTTAAAGCTCCATGAAGTGCTCATTTTAAATGCTATCTTCTCGATGAACAAAAAGATCATTTGTTGCTAAGCTATATCTGTATGATTTCATTTTTTTCTTATTGCATATCAGGATGTTTATAGAATCTCAATTATGTAACGTTTTGTATTGCTCCGTTATCTACAATTCTAAATGCTTGTGCTATAAAGTTATCTTATGTTTATATAATTCGTACTATTTTTTTTTTTCCATCTAGGGATTGATTACTCATTTCAGTTCCCAACAGTTACTGCTCTTGCTACTTTAATTAGGTTTTCCTACCGATTGAGGGAGAGAAGGAATAGGCAAGGTAGAGAACAAGAGAATTGAAAACCAAATCTCTTTTTTCTTCTCAATTTATGTCAAAGGCAGTGGTAAAGGTTTTGAGACCAGGGTTAAGAGATGAAGTGGTACCAGGATGGCATCTAACAGCGGGAAGGAGAATGTGCCAGGCTAAGACGATGCCCTGGAAGGGACCTACTACCCTGGGAAACACATGGAGGAGGAGTCCCAGGGCTTGGGCTCAGCTCCCACGCTCTGGAAGTCACCTGACCCATAAGTCTCAGCTGCTCATCTATAAAACGGTTCGCCTTATGCACTTTATAGGATTGCTATGAGGACCAAAATGTGAAAGCATTTTGGCAACTGTCAACCACTTTGAAATAAAAGATATTATTAGCGTGTGATTATGAAAGATGATTTCACAAGAGCCCTACAGTATCTGGAAACTAACACTAAAACATCCTCCTTAGAAAATGTCCTCTTGCTGCGCTTCTGAATATCCTTGGCCCCTGCTCCATCCCCGGATGATGCTGCATTTGCTGTGTTTGGAGATGGTGCTTCCTGGCCTCAAACTGTGACCCACAAGGCCTCTGACAGGCCAATCACACCCTGGCGTGTGCTCTGTCAAACCAGCAACTGTCCCTGTAAGAGAATTTGCCCATGAAAAACTGCTTCCCCTGGTAAAGTGGCAGCTTTCCACAGGGGAAATCTGCCTTCTGCTTCCACCAACACAGAGGGTATTCGAGAAGGGAACAAAAACCACTCTGCTATTTCACCAGCTCATGTAAAGGTCATTTTTCACCGTGTTTCTCCTGCAGTGGAAGGTTGTGCTTGTATAGCACTGGTAATGTTGCCTTTTTGGAAATTCACTTTTGTTCTCAGGGGCTGTGCTATCTTCCCGCTATACGAGTTTCATTATATTTAGTGCAGCAGAGCATGTAGATGATGTAGTTAGAATGGCAGGCAAAATAGCCCATTACTATACCTATTGTCAGCTTTCTGCATATTTAGTAGGAAATGCAAAAAATATTTATAGTTGATCAAGATTGGAATAAATCGCCAGGCTTAGTTTCTGATTTTTGATTTGGGTGACCTTAGGTATTTTTCTCTGGGGTTCTATTTAAAACATGGCAATTTACCTTGGTGCAAAGAGTAAGAAAGCAATTTATTTTAGTGAAAATTTCTTATTCCTTTAGAGTTTCTATGTTATCGCAGGGTTCACTTGAATCAGTTTTACTAGTAAAGAGAGCAATGATATATAGTTTGTCAGAATCCTATGCTGTCGTTTTAACTGTTTTTGCGGAATATTTGTTTTTAACATTTTAAATTCACATAAATACGATTGAATTTAACTTCAGAGACATGAAGTATTTTGCCGTTAATGCAAACCCATGCCAAAGAAAATAATCTAATAATTTACTACTTAAATCTTCTAGTTGAAGAGTTCTGGATTCAGGGAGACATTCCTTTTCTGGATGTGCTCACAGTGACTTGCGTGACCTTCAATGTATTCATTGCTCTCTATCTGGACCAGTATCTATTCTCTGTCCTTTTCTGATGTATATGCCTGGCATGATGCCCTGGAAAGCTGACTCCTACACCCCGGCCTTGCTTGCCTTCTGGTTTGGCCAAAAGGGGGGTTCTCCCAGAAGAGAGTGGGAGTGAGCAGGAGGTATTATTTCCCACCCATTCCTTCCCACCTCAGCACTGTGGTTTTGTCAAGCTTCCATCCTCCAAGGATCCAAGCTCTCTCTGGGTTCTGGTTTCCTTGTTCCCTCAGGCACAGAGTAGATAAAAGCTTCTCTCAGCTGCTAGTCTGGGGGTGCCCAACACCCGATGTTTGTTCTGTAATCATACCCACACCTCTTTAAATCCTTTTTTTAAAATTTTTATTTATTTATGATAGTCACAGAGAGAGAGAGAGAGAGAGAGAGAGAGAGAGAGAGGCAGAGACATAGGCAGAGGGAGAAGCAGGCTCCATGCACCGGGAGCCTGACGTGGGATTCGATTCCAGGTCTCCAGGATCGCGCCTTGGGCCAAAGGCAGGAGCCATTCCGCTGTGCCACCCAGGGATCCCTCCACACCTCTTTAAAAGAGTTCCTGCATTGAATTCTCCCCAAATTCGTTGAGTAGGTAATTTCTGTATTGCTGGGCCTAAACTTAATTCATAACATGTAATTTAATCTCTCAGACTCTCTGTTTTCTTCCTTATAAAATAAGGAAAATAATAGTGGTGCAGCTAGGTTGCTGTGATGAACAATAATACGGATGGTGACACTAATAATAATAATAATGATAATAATAATAAGCACAGTACTGGGCATACATGATGTACCTAATCCAAAGCTTAGCTTCTATCCACAGTATCAATACTTGTAGAATGCAAAGGTGGTCACAAACTACTTGCCATCCTATATTCACATTCTTGCTGCGTGCCTTTGCAGGTCCTCCCACCAACACCTGAGCACTGGAAATTAAGCAGGGGGATATTTTTTAACATATGAGTCTCCAAAGCTGTGTTGGCCAGGTGTGTCAACAGATGATCTTGGGTATCGCATAGTAGTTAAAATTAGAAATTAAACAATATTGTACAGTACGAACCCAAAGAGAAGGAACTAGATAGCAGAAGAAAAATGTTTTGTGGACTATAATCTTAAGAGAAAGATAACACAAAACTTAAACACACCAGGACTTTGGCTTAGAAGACTTCTCAAGTTAGATCATGGAGTTTATCTAGATGAAAGCTAGTGCCATATGATCTTGAGTTTGGGGCAGGAGGGCTAGCTCTTAGCTAAATCAAACCGAATATGACAACAAAGACTACCCAAATATTTTCTACCCTGAGCCATGAATACCACAGGAGAATGAGCTTCTAATGTGCAGTCCTGAAGGATTCTCCAGAAAATTGCGATACTGACTAGCCAGAGGAATTCAAGAGCCATGCTTTTTCAATTAGATGTTGGGTACTTTCAAAACATTGGGCTGGTCCAGTCCATGTCAAGTCTCTGAGAGAAGTACTAGGAGATGGGCATTTTGGGGCAAAGACATCATAGTTGGTCATTAATGTCCTCCTCACTTTAGATCAAAAGGAAAATAAGTCTAAGATGAGACATCAGGCTTATCCTCAGTGCTGCTGTGCTCTATGTCAATGAGGTATTGCTAGGCTCTTCGAAGGCACTCACGTTAAGATAAGGATAATAACTTACTTGGAAGATACCTTCTTTTCTAAATATGGACCCAAAGTTCAAAGGTGTAAGTGTGAATAGGGTAAAGCATCATTTTTTTCCCTGAAGAACATATTAATAATCTCAATGCTCTTCAACAGTGACCCAAAGTGATACACTGACCCAAACATGATCTCATTTTATGAGGCAGAATTAAATTAAAATCTTCCTTTAAAAGAGGTTTGAAATAATACCTAATCTTGCTTGAGGAAGCTTTCCATTTCCCCCATGTTTACCATAATATTCCAAAATCATACACACCCTTGACCTGACCCTTTGCAGTCTAAAAATTCTCTCATAAATTAAGCTTTTCTGTTTAAAGACAAATCAAACAGGTTTTATACACGGTACACATAGCTCTTACTACTGAGTATAAACTTTTATTGATCCTTTCACTTCCTTCTATATAAAAAGACAGGGCTGTTTAAATTATTTTTAATACATATATTAGGTTGTCTTTTCAAGCACAAGAAAAACAATTCTTTGGTGGGTATTTTTTCTGTTTTTTTTTTGTTCTCATCAATAAATGTATGAAACTCATACTTTAACTAAATTCATAATAATGCTTCCACTGAATTTTAAAAATCCTTTCCAAGGGAGCCAGCTTAGGAAAAAGCTAATATAATTAGCATTTTTTGATGGATGACTAGTGTCAAGACAGAGAGATGAAAATGCTTATTGCAGTTTGAGAATACACATGGCACGTGCCCTGCATACAACAGTGTAGTGTGATTGGAGAAAGTGACTTACACTAGCTGTTTTGTTTTCAATAACCAAAGCATGATATTTTCTAGTTTTATAATTTATATAGTCATACACATATTTTTTATTGAAAACCTTATGTTTATTCTATCTGAAGTTTTGGCCAGATCTAGCTAGCTACCCTGGAATCTTTGGTAAATACTTCCTCAAGCCTCCTGCCATTTGCAGAGAAGGTAAGCCAAAATTTAAAAAATTGTCATTCTTCAAGTAAATATTTGATTTAGGCTACAAACATCTTCAACAATTAAGCAAATTTTTTTGTGTGTGCCTACTATGTGCCAGAAATACATATATGCTTGTTGGAGAAAGGAACTTCCAGACAAGGACTTTAGGTATATATGTATTTTTTAAAGAAGATTTATTTATTTCTTTTAGAGAGAGAGTACATGATCAGGGGGAGGGGCAGAGGGACATGAAGAAGAGCAGACTCCCGATATAGGGCTCAATCCCAGAACCCTGAGATCATGACCTGAGTTGAAATCAAGAGTCAGATGCTTAACTGACTAAGCCACCCAGCACCTCAGGTATATATTACACAACACGTATTAAAGTGATTTGACAATAACACAGGAGGGAACATTTTAACCTAGACATCGTATAATACCCTGAGTACATGAGGCTCTCTTTATGTATGGTCTGATAAAGGAAAGTTTTGGGATTTATGTCCAATCTTTGTGCTAGTGAACAAAAGCATATCAAGGACAAAAATTATAAGGAACTCAGGGTTGAATCTACAAATACACTTTTGGGGCAGGTTGAATACAGGGCATTTCTGAGAACAAAAGAAAAACCCCTCTTTTCTGGTTGTTTTAGTCCTTTATGTAAGAACTCACTTATTCCACCTCTTCAGATTTTAAAGTGGTTCATTTGATCAAAATTGTTACTCTTGATGAACCACTTTACAGGAAATCTTTTGAAGCTTTGATTTTGATTTCAAAAAATCGTGTTTTAAGGGACCATAATAATAAAATCACCATGCTCATTTATTTCAAAAAACAGAACTCAACAACTGTGAAATCTTCTGACTCTGTGAAGAAATAAATGAATTGATGAGCATTATGTCCATGTAAATTATGGTAAAAGATGGAAGACTTTCAACTATAAAACTCATTCTGCCTATCCTTTGGGAAATCAATCAACTTTGATATTCTGGGCCAGTAGTAACCTAGATTTAAATGATATGCATTTTGTAGTAAGATTTTCTATTTTTCAGACACATTTAAATTTAGAATTAACATGTAAGATCAAAAGGGAAATGTAAACTCAAACTGTTCCCAATTTAGCCACTTGTCATAATCTTATTACCTAGCAAATTGTTCTTTCAGTTAAAAAATTGAGAGGTAAAGATAATAAGTTCAAAGTTGATCTGATATCATAATAACAAAATATTTTAACAGATCTGCACTCTTATAATTATCATGTGTTCTAGCTTTCAATCTTCTGAAACGGGATTCAGAATAGTTTGATGCCTGAAAATAATACATTTGTTAGAAATAATGGTTTTAATATTTTCATATTTTTATTTCACAACTTTTAGTTGTAAGAAACATGTATAGAAAAAAATGAGATAAAATATAAACATGGAGCTCAATGATGTAGTAGAAAGTAAACACAAGTATAACTACCACTTAATCAAAACTTAGAACATAGGTAGCATCCTAGGATTCTGTGTTCCCCATTTTCTATCAACTCCCATTCTACACTCATTTAGCCATGTTTATGGCAATAACTTCCTGGAGGTTTTTGGTTTTTTTTTAGTTTTTCATCTAAATATGCATTCATAAATCCTATAATTTAGTCTTGTTGATTTTCTAATTTTATTCTTTTGTGTTTGGCTTCTTTCCTCCCTCAAAATGATATTTATTTATCCATATAGCTGTGTATAGTGTAGGCCATTCATTGCTATTGAAGTATTCTATTATTTGATTATGCTAAATTGTTTTTCCATTTTACTGCTGAATCACATTCAGATTATTTCCATTTGGGGCTCTTACCAAATATATAAATACTTGAGTCCCTGTCTCTTGCAGGGAGATGTGTGCAGCATCTCCATAAAGCATATATCTAAAGCTGGAATTGCTTAGTTGTGGAGTACACAAATGTCCCAATTTACTAGGTAATGACAGGCTAGTGATTTTATAAATTCCCACTCCTACTATAATGGATGGAGAGTTTCAATTGACTCACATCTTTACTAATACTTGGCATTGTCAGTCTTTTAAATTTTAGCTATAATTGAATGTGGACTACCTTATTTCGTTGAAACTTGAATTTGTAAATTTCCTGAGTAAAAGCAAGATTGAATGATTTTACTATTTGTATTGATTATTTGGATATCCTCTTTTGTCCAATGTCCATTCAAGTTACTTATTCATTTTTGTATTGGGTTATCTTTTCCTTATTGCTTCTTTTTGGGAGTTCATTACACAGTCTGGATATGAGCCTTTTATCAATTGTATATGTTGCAAATATTTTCTTTCATACTATGCCTAATTTTCATATGCTCTATGATCTTTTGATGAACAGAATTCCTCAGTATTTCTTTTCTTTCAGGTTTATTTGTTTACTTTAGAAAGAGAGAGAGAGAATGAGAGAGAGCACACATGAGTGTGAGGAAGGGGTAGAGGAAAAGAATCTTCAAGTAGATTCTCCACTGAGCAGGGAGCTTGAAGTAGGGCTCAATCTCAGGACCCTGAGATTATGACTTAGCCAAAACCAAGCATTGGACACATAACCCACTGAGCCACTCAAGCATCCCAGAATTTCTTAATATTATTAATGTTAATGTAGCCCAATATATTTACTTTTTTATTAGTGTTTTAGGAGTTCTATCTAAAAGGAAATTCTCCTTTGAAATCATGGAGATATTCTCCTCTGAATCCAAAAATTATATTATTTTAATCTTATACTTTGAATCTATAATCTATCTATAATTAATATTACTAGTGAAGGTTGAATCAGTTACTATTTTTTACTATTGAAGTATAATTCACATACAGAATTATAGTAGTTTCAGGTATATCACATTGCTCTGACAGTTCTGTACATTACTCAATGTCAACATGGTAAATGCGGTCACCATCTGTCACCATATCACCTTACTACAATATTATTGTGAGACAGTTACTTTTTACTCCCTGTGGTTATCCAGCTGACTTAGCACCATTTATTAAAAAGACTGACTAAACTCCACGCTCAGTGGGGAGTGTGCTTGAGATTTTCCCTCTCTTCCTTTCCCTTGGCCCCTCCCCCCTCACATGCATATGATCTCTTTCTCTAAAGTAAATAAATAAAATCTTCTAGAAAAAAATAAAAAGACCCATTATTTCCCAAATGCTCTTCACCACCACCTTTGACATAAAACAAATATCTAATATAAAAAGTCTGTGTTTAAAAAAAAAAAGTCTGTGTTTCTTCTAATGGCCAGAGATTATTCTTGTGCCAATGTTACACTGTCTTAAATAGCTTAGCTTTATAATATATCTAAATATCTGGAAGGGCATGTCTTCTCAGCCTGCTCTTCAACAAAGAATTGGTTAATTCATATGAGTCTTTCTATGTTAATTTCCATATAACTTTTGTAATTAGCTTTCTAAGTTTCACATCTTTCTCTTTGCATTTATCTTTACTCAGTATTGCATTTCTAATCTATCTGAGGACAGTCTTTTTTCATGACAGAGATCTTTTAGCATGTCTATATTCCCTTTAATGAAGGTCTTCTGGGGAAGAATTGTATCAGAGGTTTCTATACAACATTCCTATATCACACTTAATATTAAAGAATATACACCAAGTTTGGAATTTTAAGTAGACAGTTATTTCCCTTTAGCACTTCATAGGTATTCCATTTTTTCTGACTATCATAATTTCTACTGAAATATTAGCTATAAGTTACACTGTAACTTCTGAAAATAGCCTGTTTCTTTCCAGAGCATCTTTCTATTTACTTATCATCCTTAGGTTTAGTAGAAGTTCCTGACTGTATGTCATGATGTTTTTTGTTATTTTTGAAAATCCTTAGGGAATATCTTGAAGTTTTGCCTTTGTCCACTTTTCTCTTTTCTTTTCTTCTAGGATTCCAATAAAACATAAGAATCCTTTATGTTTCTTATATTCTCTTCCAGCCTTTTGTCTGTTTGTGCTTTTTAAAAATTTTCTGAATATCTTCTTTTGATCTTCCCCCTATTAATTACTAATATAAAAAATGTCTAATCTGCAGTTACATACAATTAATTAGTCCATAATGTTTGTTGTATGTTATATGGACCTGCAATTTTTTTGACACTGCTTCTACCAAAAGTAACACGCTATGGCCTCTCATTGTAGGTCATACAAGCCAGCTTTTAACTGATTCCCTCTTTTTTGAGATGCTTGCTCTTGGAGTTTAGGCATCATGCTTTGAGGAAGCACAGATCACACCGAGAAGGCTACTTGTCAGTATACCAGCTTATTTTCCAGGGAAGATCAAGATCCAAATGACATCAACTTCTAAAGAAGCCTGTGAGATGACTCCACCCCTGACGTCCATCAGATTGCAAAGATTTGAGAGAGTTGAACGAGCAAGAACTACTTAGCTGAACCCAGTCAACACAGAATTGTGAGATGTGGTGATGATGACAATAATATTATTAATACTAATGATGATAATAACAGTGATTTCTGTTGTTTTACCCTGCTGTTTCAGATAGAAGGAGAGTAACTGGAACTTGGTGTTTATTAGATTTGAAATTCTTATTTGTTCACTTTTAAAATAACTTCCACTTTTCTGATTAAATTCTCAACCTTGTCATTTATCTTTTTAAGCACTGTTAGTGTCTGCATATTGAAGTTTGTCTAGGGTAAGAGACTCCAGAATTTGAGGTCTCTTTGAGTTAGTTATTATTGCCCATTGTTGCTTCAAGTTTTTCTTCATCTCTAGTTACTGTCTCCTCTCAGTCTTGTTCTTTTTATTTTTTATTGTGCTATAGACATTTTATTCAAATAATTTGAGCCTAAAATGCATGTTATCTTCTTCCTGAGATGATTTATGTTTGTCTTCTCCAAGATCCTACCTTCATAAATTCTGTGCTTTGAATTAGAATTGTTGACAGAATGAATGACTCAGTAGATGAAGGACATCTTAATGAATTATAGCATTAGAACTTGAGCCTAAAATAAAAATAGTTACTTAAATCTTTTGAGAATTAAATGTAATATACATTAAGGCTTAGTTCTTTGCAATTAAAAAATCATTGTACTTTAAAAATCCATTAATTCTAAAATCAATTTATATATATAATGCACTGACACAGAGACAAATTGTAGTACCAGCATTCTAGAGCTTCATCAGTATGAGAGGCAGCAAATAAGAAACTATAAAAATAATCTGAAATATTATTAAGTGCTATAATAGAAGTAGTATGTTGCACTAGGACAGTGCTGGAAATTGCCAAGCAAAGTTAGGGCCACAAAATTAGGTTTGCTATCAAAGGAATTACCTGTATAAGGTGTGGTCCCTGCCACAGCTTTACAAACAAAAACAAATACTATATATATATATATATATATATATATATATATAGAGAGAGAGAGAGAGAGAGAGAGAGAGACAAAGAGACAGAGAGACAGAGACAAAGAGGGAGAGAGACAGAGACAGAGATTGCTCAAAAGTATAATCATAACACTCTATCATCTTGGGGAGCCAGTAGCTATTATTGTGCTTAATCATGTAAATCAGTTTAAAAATATATATAAACACCATCGGTATAAGTCTTGTGACTCCTAAATCATGGTTCCATGCTTGTTGCCGGGAAGAATTAATGCTAACCTAACCACGCATTAAGGGCATGGGGCCTAGGCCTTTAGGTGTTGATTACATTTTGCTTTCAACAACTTAATTATAGTCTTTCCTCTTCTAAGATTATAGAATTATTAAGACCTAGAATATATTAAACCATTACTGTGTACTCCCAATGTCTTAGCTATTTAGATTTTGAGCAGTCTCCAGTGTTCTTTTTCTTCTTCCTTTTTTTTTTTTTTTGTCAGAGGCTAAAAATTGATATTCATGTATCAGTTTGGGTGGTCATTTTGGTTCTCTTCCATATTCACTCAGATCAAAGCTGTCTCAGGTCACACTAAACAAGGAGGGGCAAATAGAGGACCAGAATATTGGAGATGACGTAAGCGTTCACAGTGAGTACTACTGGGCTTATTTGAGTGGCAGAATTCATGACCAGCACAAAAACACCAGGCAAGTTCTCCTCTATTTATGGGAGGTAAAGCTATTAACACAATAGAAATTGATTACTCACTCTTGATGGCCTGGCATAAAATATGCCTCCTTTTTAAAACTAAATAGGGGCCTTGTCACAATTGTAGAGAAACAATTTTTCTAACAATTTTACTACCTTGTTATTTCCAAACCCTGTCTCAGGGTTATTTTTTTGATAAAATGTGCTCCATTGTTACTTGCAACTCACATAAGAGTTTCTGCTTTCTGAATAGAGGATTAAACTACTCAGTGCTTCTTGCTTTATGGAAATTGCCTGTTTCCCTCAGCTTTCAATCAGCTGCCGTGTACTCTTACTCCAACTCTTTCCTTCCACCCACCCCCAAACTACTTCAAATGCACAGAAGCACACTACTCTTCAGCGTCTCTAAGAATCAGTGTGGACACCACAGATTCCTCTGCCCTTATTCCTATCAGCTGTCGTCCCATGGAATTCTGCTACATTAGGTTAGACAAGGCAACTTCCTACTGATTTTAAAGAGCACTGAAAATTATATTTCTTAAAAATATATACTTAGGAAACATATGACGGTATAGACTGTGTCTTTAATTTTCTGTGTCTGTCTCTTTGACAGCTAGCGCCTTGCTGAACCCAGAGTTAGCCACTTCCTAGAGATAATATGGTTCTAGACACTGAGGGCAGACCCCATCTCTCAGAGCCTACTAAAATTATTCAAACTAGCCACTCCTTGTCCTGCTTACTCAGTATTATTCATTCCACAAAGGTGCTTGGCTGCAGGTCCCTGCCTCCCTCTGCCTACTGATCAACCCTGGGCTTGGCTGTGTGGCCTCCGTGCCATGACATGCCATCTCCTCCTGGGAACCGTGAGTGACAAACTATCTTTTTAATGGCAATCATCCCCTGATCTGTGAGATTTACTATGCCTAATAATAATAAAACCTATCAAAACAATTACTATGTACACTTTCTTGTTTATAAGCATTGATTAGGTACAACAGGAAATATACTTCCCACTTTTTCTATTGCTCTGATAGCATACATTTTTTATTTCTCAAAGCTTATGTTTTATTCACAGAGAAATATATTTTAAATGGGGCTTGATGAATACTTCTACATGTTCATTTTTGTATGGCAAAAGCTTTTTTGTCATGCAATATTACATTGTGTAGGGATTAAAATTCAGAAATATATCCACACTGGATTTCAGAAATTCTTGGAAGAAAATGCCTGTGGTGCAGAAAGAATAAGAGAGAATTCTTCCTGAAAACCAGAACTCACAAGTTTATGTGAAGCAAGAAACTAAAGTATGTTTAAAATTCTCAACTGGGGAATGGATGAAGGAGTTCTAGTATATTCACACTGCAATAAAAAGGAATGAACTCCTGAATATGAAACACCACAGAAGAATCTAAAAGACACTATGCTAAGTAAAAGTAGCCAGACATGCATTTAAATGACATTTTGGAGAAAAGTAAAAACTATAGGGATAGAAATAAGAATAGTGTTTTTCAGGGGCTGGCGGTGAGGTTGATGGTTTTGCTCACTTGGTATACATTTGGAAACTAGAAATAATTCACAGATTATTCTTGGAAAAGGAGCGAAATTCCAAACACCACTCTAGGGCAGGAATTATAAGTAACCAGGGAGACCCATTTTTGTCAATTTTTCAGGGTCTGTGATAGAGAGCAACTTTGAGCCACTGAAGGCACAATCTGAAAATTTTCTTTAAGGGTCATGAGACAACTTAGGGACATTCTAAGGTGAACGAGTACAAGGAAAGAACAGCATGGACACAGTAGAGTCAGCAGAACCTGTACAAATAAAGAGACTAAATAAAATAAACCCCAGGTCCTTGGGGTTAAGGTTCTATTTGCATAGTGAAGAGGATGAAGAGACACCGAGTGAAAACTTCAATGGCGAAACACTTACATTTGTCATTTATAGTTATAATTAATGTTATTTGCAAATTATTGGCTCCATAGTGCTTATCATATGGTGCCATTCTCAGCTAAAATTTTCTAATTAACTCCTCAAGGTGGAGCTTTACAGGTGATATGGCTTAAAAATGGACTTCAAACAACAAATTCCCTCAATGATCGGCTAGGTAAGAAAGTGCTTCCTCCAGGAGGCACAGTTTTGCCCGGGTGGGGGTCGGAGGGTTCTGGGTTACACTCTGACCTCCCTAGAAAGGAGAAATCAGTTTTCAGCTGGCTCAGCAAGGTTGGAGGGAACAGAAATGAATCATTTGAATAGAAATGGGATTCGGCAGCTAACATGATGTTGCTGAAGCATTCCTTTTTCTCTTGATTAGACTTTATATTTACAAATAAATTAGTTAATTCCAGCAGAATTACTGATGTTTTTGTTTTCTGGCTCTCCGCTGAATGAACTAGTTGCTGCCAATTGTCCCAAAAGTAATACAATGAATGCAAATATAGTAGCCTCAAAAATCACTGTGCACAAGTAGAATGGGTTCAGAGTGGGAACGGAAAAGCAAATAGAGGAAAGTCAATGGGGGATTTCAATGCCTACATGACCGATTCAAACATTGATTTGACTTGTTTCAAATACAATCCCTTTATAGAGCATTGGAGCATGCGTCTTTCAAATGTAACTGTAGAGAAAGTCCTGTATTTCAAAGACTGTAAGTCTGGAAGAATTCATTGATCTGCAAAGCCAAATGTCAAAGTTGTGTTTACCAGGCCTCATCAGGCCTGAGGTTGACCAGGCACCCGATGGACAATTCTCCCACAGGAAACAGAGCGTGAGAGAGAGGGATCTGATGCCTGCAGTTTGAAAAGGTGTCAGACCCTGTGCTGCTTTGTTTAGCAGCACCCTGGGATCTGATTTCTCATTTCTCTTTTAAAATAGAAAATTCAAGTTCAGATACTGTCTTAAATTTAAAAAAACAAAAAACATAAAACAAAAACCCACACTGAAAAACCAACCTAATTGAGTCCAATGAATAACCATGGCTCTTATCCAGCATGTGCTCCCTTCATTTCAGGTACTGTGATAATGCCTTCATATATGCATCATCTCATTTAATTCCAAAAACAACCCAATGGACTGGGCAACATTAATTTCCAGTTTTCCAATACGGAAATGAGTACTCAAAGGAGGTAATTATAATTATCTTGCTCAACGGAATTTTAACACAGAATTGATTGCCTGTGATTTCATATTCTAGTCCAAACCACTTCATTACATGACCCTAATATGAGAAATATATAATGTCATAATGCCAAATTTGGTCAGATAAAAAAGCTTTTTTATTCTAGTGCCTTTCCCTAGGAAATAACTCGTTTCTCTCAAATTGCATTTATTACAACAAAAATAACAAATAAAAATAAGTATACAAGATGAATTTGTGTGGCATGATCTGATTAATGCACACATATATTATTCATATTAAATCCTTCTTGATTCATGTACTCTTGGAGTAATTCTGTGAGCCAACGAAAGTGTAATTCAACTTACCTAAGTTCTTTATATATTGACAAATACACTTATCACATTTTGGGGAATGTCACTGCATACATAAAATATTTATCATATAAAAATATTCCTAAATATTTAATGACCAGGATGAATGGCCCTGCAAAATCTCCTTCTCAGCTCTTTTTATCCAACTAAGTGGTATATTGCTGTTAATAAACATTTTTTGAAACATCTGTTTTATTTATTATTTTTCATCTGACCCATATATATGGCTAAATAATTTTATATTTAGGAATTATGCATTTATGAGAAACATTAATAAACCATAACCTCTGTCCTAAATTTCTTTTACTTAGTTACTATGAAACATTTTGAGCCTATTGGGGGTGAGGCAACCCAAAGGGTGAGGTTGTCAAGAGATTTTACTAGTTATCGGATTATATCACAATCAAGAGACACACACAAAGCAGGAAGAGGTCTGAGACATCCGAGGCAGCTCCTCAGAATCTTCCTCTGGTGCACCATTTGCCCCAGATACAGGAGGTCTCTGAGTGAAGAATGCGGCAAACACACCAAGCAGAGAGTATTGAGTTCAGAAAGATCTTTATATTCCAAATACTTAGTTTCTAAAGTGGAATTCTCTAGGGAGCTCTGTTTACTAAATCCATAGGTTGTAGGTTTGTTTATCAATGGCAATCTTAAAGTAGGATCACATAGTTGGGATAGATGGAATCTCTTACCAGCAATATAATTAGTCTGTTTACAAAGAGGTCATTCAACATATTTGCAAGATTAGACTAGATCACTTCCTTCTGTTCCCCTTGTGTTACTCAAGAAAGACATGGATCATAGACCAGCTACTTTAACTCCTTTCTCCATTTGGGATACATTGTTGAGTCTACAAATTATTTTTGTTGCTTTGCTTGGAGTACTGATAAAGTTTAGGGCCAAGATCAGCGATGTAATTCCTATGTGATCCACACAGCAACATTTCATGGCAGGTAGGGACCATGACACTAATGCAGGCCACCATCTTGAGGGTGAGTTTTATTTTCCATTTGGAAGGGACGGGGTCTGAAAAAGGTAAATCTATTTATACAAATCCAGCACCCCTATTGGCGGAGTAATTCAACAGATATGTTAAATATGTACAAATCCAGGTTTTCATGGGGTCCAAAGTTTATATAATTTTGGAGAGCTCTTTAATTTAATAAGAACAGAAAAATATTTTATATGCACAAAGTGACAAAAATGTTGATTACATATGTGAACATATGCTGTGTATCCTCTCTTTTGAGAGGTCCTGAGGCCATAGCTCATTAGTGTCTCATAAAACCTGCCTGGAGGTGAATATACTTGTGCCAAAAGAATGGTCTTCAATAGTTGTGAAGTTTTAGAAAATACATAAAATAAACAGAAGAAATAATTGTGCCTCCAAACTTTTTTAGTTAGAAGTAAAACAAATAAAAATATGTCAAAAAATGTGGAGAATAAAACAAAACATTCGTACAAGGTCTACTACTGGCTACTAATTATGAAAATACCTTATCATACGTCTGGAGTTTTTAATTGTCACAATGACACAAAATTAAATATTATACCTTCTGTCTCACACTTATAGGAATTCAAGAATAAAACAGTAACAAACCTAGTATGTGACAGGAGCAAAGTTTCAGTTCACATCCCTTTTATTCCAATTCCCTGAACACTATCTTCTGTAGTTTTATGCTACTTTCATTAGTTTTCTAATGTTTCTCATGTTTTATAATGATGACAGAAATAAACGTCTTCTGGCTTCTTAGTGGCCTGCATGCTTTTCTTTCTTGACTCGGCAAAACTATTTATGAATTTTAATCTTCTTATATTATAGTCATAGTGAATGGTTTTTTATTTCTTTGTCACGCTTCTCCCAAAACCAGATGAATCATGCTAGATTGTGTGAGCTGGGTATACCAGATATCTGTCAAATATAGTCAGTAATCGCTTGTGAAAGACTGACTGACACATTTCACAGTATGTAACCTGGCAGGCAAAGTGTTTCTATATTTCTAAATTATAGTTTCAATTTCAAGGTGAATCAGGTGTCTTTTGAAAGCAGTATTTCTTAGTGTCTTTTCAATGTGTGTAATTGAATCACAAAAATATGGTGCTATACTTCACACTTCACGTGTCCTGGATTTGTGGAGAAATAATTGGCATGCCCAAAGACTTTGGTAGAATACAAATATTTAATAAAATATATAACCTTTAGTTCAATGTTAATACTATTCATATTATACTATCACATACTGGTAGTGTTATATTAGTAAACTATAAAATTGAGCTCAATACATTTTTATTTTTTTATTTGTTTTTTTAAACTTTATTTATTCATGAGAGACATAGAGAGAGGTGGGGGGCAGAGACACAGGCAGAGGGAGAAGCAGGGTCCATGCAGGGAGCCTGACACGGGACTCGATCCCAGGACTCCAGGAACATGCCCTGGACCAAAGGCAGGTGCTAAACCACTGAGGGATCCCCTCAATACATTTTTAAATTAAGCAGCATAACTAAATGAAGAATGGCACAGGCATTTGGGAAGACAGTTTTGCAGTATCCTGCAAAATTCAATATGCTTTTACAGTATGACCTAGTGATTATGCTCCTTGGTATTTAACCAAAGGAGGTGAAAACTTACATTCATGAAAAAATCTGCAGAAGGATATTTATGGCTGATTTATTCATAATTGCTCAAACTGGGAATCAACCAAGATGTCCTCAGTAAGTGAAGAGGTAAACTGGTACATCCAGACAATGCATCATTATTCAGCACTAAAAAGAAATGAACTATCAAGCCATGAAAATACATGAAGGAACCTTAATTGTATATTACCAAGTGAAAGAAGCCAATCTGAAAAGGCTCCATACTGTATATCTCCAATTATATGATATTCTGGAAAAGGTACAACTGTGGAGACAGTACAGAGATCAATGGTTGCTAGGGGCTGGGTATTGAAAAGGATGCATAAGCTGAGCATAGAACATTTCTGGGGTGATAAACATACTCTGGTATCTGGTGATAAACATACCCTATAATGATGGGTACATGTCATTATCTATTTGAACCCACAGAATGTACAATAGTAAGCATGAACATTGGCGTGAACTATGGACTTTGGGTGATTATGTGGTGTCACTGTAGATGCATCAGTTGTGACAAATGTCCCACCGCTCTGGTGCTGGCTGCGCTAATAGGGGAGGCTGTGCACCTGTGGAGGAGGAGCATACATGGGAAATCTCTGGTTTTCTAAGAACCTAAAATTTCTCCCCAAATTAATATCTTTTAAAAAAATCGTTAAGATAGTAAATTTTATGTAATGTGTTCTGTACCACAATATAAAATAATTGGGAAAAAAAAAGAAAAGTGACTTCTTTTCCCTGAGATTCTTTTTTCTTAAATGTAAATGTAGGGTCCTGTGGCTTCATACTTAAATAGATGTTATAAATTTTTCTGCCTCAGGGTTCTAAGAGACTGGATATTTAGGGACATCACTTTACATGAAATTTTAAGAAGTTTTAGAAAGAAAGCTTTCAGAAAGTTTGACGTTTTATAGGGACTGGATGAGGCTTTGTCCGGTGGAAGGAAACAAGAAAGGCAAGACAGATCCCCAAGTAGATATCATCTGTTAAAAAGAAGGAAAAAAGAAGAGTGGAAGTAGAGGGGAGGAAGAGAGTGGGGAGGAGGAAGTGAAGAGAGGAAAGCAGAGGAATGGGGAAGGGGAGGGGGGAGGAAAGGAGTGGGGGTGTGGGGAGGAGGGAAGTGAGGGGAGTAGAGCAGAGGAATGGGGAAGGGGTGGGGAGGAAGGGGCAGGGGCAGGGAGGGCTGGGAAGGGAGCTTCTGGTAACATTCTGTTCTGCGTAGGCACAATCTCACACAGTGTGAAATATAATTATGAAAGGATGACACTAGGAACATGTTTCATTTCTGCCAAGTTCACCCTCACTTAAGGAAACAGGATTATGTTTTGATTGTATTCATAGACTAATACATGTGTTTTTTAAGTCTTTAGACAAAAAAAAAGAAATGAAAATAATACAATTTCTTCATCTTTTTAATGTTTCCTGTGACTTATTATGCTGCTTCATTTTCAGATTTTGTTGTAAGATGATCCTGAACTGAGCCCCTTTGTTCCTACTAAGGGAAGGAAGTATTTGACAGTTGAAAATAATATCTGATGTTTTTGTTCTCACTTCTCTGCCTCATAAAGTGGCATAATTGTTGGTATTATCTACACTGTCTCATTAGAGCAGAAATAGTGTGATTAAGAGACTCTTTATTCTCTGCCTTGTCTGGGCACAAAGGGGATCTCACAACCCGAGTGCTTCCCATCTTCCACCTGCCACAGCCAGGGTTCCCCCATCTTGGCCCTCCTACCCTCACATGTCCTTTCACTCAGTTCCCAGCTGGTGAGAGCAGACACCAGGGCTTTGCTGCAAAAATGTCTCTTCCTAAGGACTGGCAAATGGTGTGGAGTATAGGTGACAGGGCTTGGTGATCAGCATGTGTGGGGCTCTGGCACAGAGCCTTCCCAGAGAACACGTTCAAGGACCACTGCAGGTGTGTGGTCCTAGTGCTGGGGTGAGGGGAGAGGATTCCAGGGAGATGAGGGGGCCTGGACAGATGTGAAGGTGAGAGGACCAAGCAAGCATACAATGATTGGGACAACGATGTGTTTGGGCAGGAGGCTCTTTAGAGATGTTCAGATATTTGGGGGCCCCTGAGAATGCTATAAATGGGAGCACACAGGAAGGGGGCTGCAGTCTGCCAGGAGACCCCTCACAATCCACACAAACAGCACTGGGTGTGCAATGGGAAGACTGATGAAAGTGTGCCTAGATATGAGCCTGAACACTGCCTGGATGCCTGAAGCAGGGGTTCCTGAACCCGGCTTATATTCATGACCCAGAGGGCAGAAGCAAAGGCCAGTTTGAACCCAAGACCAGAGGAAAACAAGTAAGACCCCACAGTCTCCTGGTGGCTCCAAGAACTCTGTTTTGGTGCTAACTGGCCTTCTTACTCCATTTCCTTGGTGGATCTACTCAATCTCTTAACCAACCACATCATGCCTTCTCTTGCATCAAATCTTGAATATCTCTCTTCTTTAGCCTCATGGTCAGTTACCCTACTTCCTATGTCACCAAGAAAAGGGAAACTATCAGGAGACAGCTTCCACATGCCTCTATCATGACCCCCCATTGCCTGCCTCCATTTATGCCTCCAATTATACCTCTATTACACTTTCTTTTTCCTTTCCCCTGTGGCCTCCTGACTTTTCGATAGATACCATTTCTTCTCATGAACTCAAAAGATACTAATTTAGAGACATTTCTCTTATCCTTTTGCCTTATTGTTCTTTTCTCCATATAGTATGATTCTCGCCAGCATGCAAATGCTTTTAATATATTGCATCTTTGAAAAAGATTAACCACACATTCTCTCCACCTACTAGTACTCTGTTATCTTCAGAGCAAAACATCTTGAGTCACCTGTCTTTGCTGACTCCAATTTCTCTCCTCCTTGTCTCTCTTGAACCTATTCCAATCTTTTGTCCTCACTCCTCCATGGAAACAGCTATTTCGAAGGCCATCAGTGACCTCTGATTTGCAAAAACAACATGTCACTTCTCAAGCTTCATTTTACTCATTCTCTCGCAGCATTTAACATGGTTAATACCATCTACTTCTTTTTTTTTTTTTAATTTTATTTATTTATGATAGGCACACAGTGAGAGAGAGAGAAGCAGAGACACAGGCAGAGGGAGAAGCAGGCTCCATGCACCGGGAGCCCGACGTGGGATTCGATCCCGGGTCTCCAGGATCGCGCCCTGGGGTCAAAGGCAGGCGCCAAACCGCTGCGCCACCCAGGGATCCCAATACCATCTACTTCTTGAAGAACTTTTGCTCCAGGAGTAAGTAATGGATATTTGTATGTTCTCTTCTTTATCTGTATGAGCTCTCTAAGTGTGGCACCTGGGTACATGATACTGGTGACTCCCAAATTTATATCTTTGATCTAGGACTCTATCCCCACTTCCAGAAATATACATGCAGCCACCTTCTGAAATTCCACTTGGATGTCATATGGTATCTCAAATTTTCCATGCCAGAAAACAAACTCCTGATTTTCAACCCAATCTTTCACCCCCCAATATTTTTTTCTGTGTTATGATAAGTAGCAATTTGTTATTTTTTTTTCATTGCTTGGACCAATTCTTGAAGTCATATATGATTAATATAAATATATTTTTCTCATTTTTCACATCTATTGAGACTCTAACTTTAAATATGGCAGCTTCCCCTCTTCTCTCTTGCTAAACCTCTGGGCTATCATCTTTTGCCTGGATTTGTGTTATAGAACCCTAATAGTTCTCCTTGCTTCCATCCTTACCTCCCTGGTCTAGTCTTCGATCAACTTTGGGAGCAATCTCTTTCATAATATAGGTGAGACTGTATCATGCTTGACCTAAGTACCTCAGTGCTTCCCATTCCATTCAAAGTAAAACCCAAAGTCCTTAATATAATCCAAAAGGTAGTAAGAGATAGTGATATGTAGCCTGGCCCATAGTATTTGTTTGATATCATCTCCTAAACTCCCTCACTCTGCTCTGGTGACACTAACTGTCCCTTAAACATGAAAGTATAATATTGTCCCTAGCCAGACTTTAAGACCCTTAGCCAAGAATCTTATTTCTCAAATAACTACATACAAAGCTTCTTACTCACTTCTTTTGGCTATTTCCTGGAATATCACCTTATATAAGAGACCTTGTTTGACCACTTTATCAAACAGCGCCCATTCACAGCATGCCTCTCCCTTTACCATGTTTTTTTCATGCATAAAACTTCTCAATAAGTTTATACTAATTTGTTTATAATGTTACTGTCCTGCCTAAATAACCTATAAACATCATGAAGGCAGGGACCTTTGCTTCCTGAGTTATCCCAAGCACCTAGAACAATGCCTGGCATATAATGTGGGCTCGGTAATAACCATATTCTGTCAAACATAAAACACTAAAGATTATAAGACCCTTCCTCATTTTATTTATCACTATGGGGAAAATATGCCAATTATAATCTCATACAAAGGATTTTTTATCACTTAAGTTTTTTTGTATGCGTTGAAAGACCTGGGCTCACTTGTGATGGATTATTGTACATTACTCTTAACACATGCATAAAAAGAAAATATAAGTAAAATGTTAGCTAAGGGATTGCTAAAACTTTTGTACATACTGAGTTGAACAGTTATGAATCAACCTACAATTATCAATGGTCTTTGTTTTTCTTTTTTCATAAAAGATAATTTCATTTGCCACCAAGAGTGGTAGTGATTAAACATTTCTTCAATGAAGGGTATGCTGTTTTTGACTTGAAGATTTTCTTCTAAACCACTGACACCTATTCTACAAGTTTTATGCTGATTGATGCATACTTTATCTACCAGAAGGTGTTCATAGTAAGCTTTTAGACAGCACAAGGATCCATGTTCTTTTTTCAAATGGTCCTAAAAGGTTTCTTGACTGATACCTTGAAGATTTGCAATTAAACTCAAGGAATGAACCACCAACAATGCATATAACTTTAGTAGAAGTGAAGAAAATATGGGCATCCAAGACCAGGGCTATGCACATGCAGGCAATGGCAATGACATCACTACCATCATTTGGTGGCAATAAGTGAATTCAGTCATTCATTCATTCACTCATTTATTCACTTACTCATTCATTCACTGTAACATGTCATAACAGTAACAAAATATACCTCAACTTCAGAAGTGAAAATGTGTGCATTTTTTGAAATGAATGGATCAATAATTAATAAGTGAATTGTCCAATCTTTCTAATAAATCCAGGTGGAAGTAGTCTCCTGTGAAATGCAAGTCTCACTGGTGGCAACCTGCCACCAATTGAGGAGATCAAACCAAAGCTTCACATCTCTCTCCACTGATTTTTATCCCTTTGATTCCAGCAATAATTCCTTGATTTAATGACTATTACTAAAGTTTAGGAACTTTCTGAAGGAGAATAAAAAAACCTAAAAGGAAGGCCAAAACTGTCATTGGGATCCCGATAGACCAATTAATGAAAAGCAATTCACACTAAGTATGTGTGGGTTCAATAAAAATGTATTGAACTTTAAAGTTAATGGAGCAAAAATTAAGATCAGAGCCTCCATTTCTTGATAAGAACAGTTTCCTAAGTCATTTAATTAATGCTTTCTCCTAGGGGAAAAAATGAGTCCCGGTGTTATAGTAGCAAGAGATTTACTAAATTAGACACAGGAAAAAAAAAAGGCAGTAAGTTCCTAAAAGGCTTTGTCTTAGCTTTACTTCTTTGGAATTATAGGAAGAATTTAGATAGATACATGATTTTTAAGTATCACATATATCCCTGATGCAAATTTGTAAGGAGGAGGCCTTCCCTATTTCCTATACCTTGTAACTGAAACTCAATTGAACATTATGATTTAAATATTTTCATGACATTAAAAATGCCTCATTTATTCCCTGGGATGTCTTCAATCATTCTTCAAATACCTGATAAGAACTATAGAAACCGATGGCTAAAACATTATCTCTGGCCTTAAAGAGCTCATAGGATACTTGGAGACACAGATCAACCAATTATTATAATATAATGTAGAAATTCTAATAAAAGATTTAGTGAGTGTGTCCTGAAATCACAGAAGTGTTTGTATTAGGAAAATAGATTGATTCATGCTGTTTAATTTAAAAAATAATAATGCTAACTTCAAGTCTCATTGGCTTAACACAGCAAAGACAGATTTCTCACTCAAGCTATGTCCTGTAGCTCAGACATCTCAATAGCAGACCACTGCAGTTGCCACAGTACTTAAAAGGGTAGGAAAATTCTCTAGCAGTCACTCTCTGGACTGAAATGTGTCCACCATAAATTCATATGTGGAAACCTCAACCCCTAATGTGGCTGTATTCGAGCTAGGACCTTTCTGGAGGTAATTAGGTTAAATGAAGTCATAAGAGTGGGGCTCTGATCCAATAGGATTACTGAGTTCCTATATAAGAACACCAGAGAACTTGTTTCTTCTCTCTACCTCTGCACAAGGTGAGGACACAGTGACAAGGCAGCCATCTGCAAGCCAGGAATAGAGCCCTCACAAAGCACCAAATCAGCTGTCACTTTGATCTCTGCCTCCAGAACTGTGAGAAATACATTTCTATTGTTTCAGCCACCCAGTCTATGGCATTTTGTTACTGCAGCCCTAATTGACTAATACAAGACATATAAATACTTTGGCACAGAGGCAATTCATGCTACTTCCATTAGCAGCCCATGGTCAAGAATACTGTCTCATATGGCCTCACCTAACTGCAAAGGGACAGGTAAATTGAGGAGGGTAGGTAGATATTTGGTAAGCACGACTGTCTGCCACAATCATCTCTTCTGGTCAGCACAGATCCCCTTTCTCCCTTCTTCCTACACATTCAATCCTTCCCTAAGAGAAACAAAACCAAAAAAAACCCCAACAAACCAAAAAGCACCCCACTCAGCCATTGATTCTATTTCAAAATCCAGAATCCGCAGGTGATGATGTGCCACTGTAGCTGCATCAGTAGGACTTTAAGTTCCAAAAGAATGATCTAAAGAGAATTTTTCTCCTTCTACCCACTCTGACCCAATGAACAGTGGTTCTAGAGGACCAGGAAGCCTCCCACTGCAAACACTCCCCACAAACAGAAAGAAGATGAGACAGAGGCAAGGCAGACCTGGTGAGGATTTCTGAAATGCCACTTACCAGGGATCCTGAGGATCCTTACTCTAAGGGCTCATAGGGATCCTAGAACCTCATTCTGCTCTTTGAGAATCACTGGCTTATCCTTCCTTCTCCTTGGCGCTGTCCTCTGCCTCGGACAACTCTCCTTTCCCATTACCCTCCTTGGCCCTATCTGAATTAAACACTGGGGAAATGTTCCCCTCGAGGCTTTGCATGTTTGCCAGTGTCCTTTCTGCCCTGCAAAGCTTATGGGAGACAGCTGATTATTGTCAAATCTTTTTTAAAAAAAGTCATAAATATCTTTAGTTCAGGTTTTTTTTTTTTCTGTCCTGTAAAACTCTCAAAAATATTCCTAGGTTTCTTATATATTTAATTCTAGTTGATCACATTTACCAAAGGCAAAATCCACTATTCTTGGAGTGTTTTCTGAGACACACTTCTCAGATTGGCTCTACTATTTTGTTTCTGCTTTCCCAAAAGTCTTTCTATGTAAAGGTGGTACCTAGGGGCGCCTGGGTGGCTTAGTGGTTGAATGTCTGCCTTCAGCTCAGAATGTGATCCCAGAGTCCTGAGTTTGAGTCTCACGTCAGGCTCCCTGCATGGAGCCTGATTCTCCCTTTGCCTGTGTCTCTGCCTCTCTCTCTCTCTATATATATATCTCTCTCATAAATAAATAAATAAAATCTTTAAAAAAAATCCACAAAGGTGCTACCTTGACCATATCAAGTTAAGAGTACCACCTACTTAATTCTTTGCCCTGGGCCATTCTTTTCTTTTTTCTTTTTTAAAGATTTTATTTATTTATTGATGAGAGACAGACAGAGACAGGCAGAGATACAGGCAGAGGCAGGCTCCATGCTGGGAACCTGATGCAGGACTGGATCCCAGCACTCTGGGATCAGGACCTGAGACAAAGGCAGACACTCAACCACTAAACCATCCAGGTGGGTGCCCCTGGTCATTCTTTTTTTCTAATTAAAAGATTATACTAGGCAGTGTCCCCTTAAGCTATTTTTTGTTTGTTTGTTTGTTTGTTTGTTTGTTTGTTTTTACCCTGACACACCTTAGTCAATTGAGAGGTTTTAGCAAATGGTGTGGAGACCACAGGCTTAATCTGCTTTTCCTTGAGGCTATCTCAACTTGCTGTTGTCACGCAAAGAGACTTTCTTAATTTTTATCTCCTCTTCCTTGGTGACTCACCATAATTATCTTTTCCAATTTTGCAAGGTTTTGAATTTTTCAAATCTTTTTCAATTTTGCTTGCAAGTTCTCAACTTTTTTTTCCTGAGATCCTTTCTTTACAGTACCTTGCCAGCCAACAAACACTATTAACATTTTGTTTTCCAGTTTCTCCCCCTAGGTGTTGAGAAAGAGAATGAAAAACAAAATCTTCTCCCAATCCAGAAATCCTCTCCACAAGCATAGTAGAGAAAGAAAAACACTTCTTATTTTATACATATTAAACCAGAATGTGATGCACATCACAGGCAGTTGGCTGAGAACCTTTTAAGATGGAAAAACATCTGATCCTTTTTATAATTCAAGCAGATAAAACCCACTACCTACATGTTCTCAAGATAAACAATAACTCATTTTAAAGGAGAGGACCCGATAGCACCATTTGTCATACACAGCTCATCCTAGATTCACTTGGTAGAGTGACCATGTATGTCAGCTACTTGGCTTCATCCAGAGGAAAAACAAGCTTCTCCCAGCTTTATGACAGAAAGTAGTTCTGCAATGAGGAGCCAGGTGCCCATCGACATTAGGGCCCTACCCTCTCATACAACCTGGGAGCTAGGGGCACTCTCTCCTTTGGTATTTATATTTCAAAGACTCGGTTCCTGAGTTCTTAGGAAAGGTACTCCAGGGTCTTCAAAGCTGACAAAAGACCTATTTAGTTTTCAACAGAATTTATATAGATACTTCAAAGAGAGAAAGAAGTACCTACAATGATGAGTTTCCTAAAGTCAATACTCTAGGAAAAAGGCAGGCAGGTAAAGCTTCTCCCCACTTTCAACAGAGAGAATGAAGTCTCTTATTTTTAATTTGAATTTGTCCTTACAAATCTGTCCTTATCTAGTAGCTCATTAGACAGGCAATCAGTCTAGCAAGTTATCACAAATTATACCAAGAGGCAAGAATTCCACCAAATGTCTAGGCCTGCATGGTATCCTTCTCCCAGTGGCCATAACATTTTCCTTCCACCCCTGTTCAACCACTGTTTTAGTGCTACATATTTTAGGGCTATTTATTACTGCAGCACTTCTCCTGCTATCCATTTCTGTTAGGATCAAATAGATTTATCCTTAAATAACAAACAAAATCTCAGTGGCTTTAATGCAACAGGAACTTCTCACTCCTGCTAATCCACTTTGGTTCTGAACAACTCTCTGGGGGTAACTAAGACAGCACCCTCATCAAAAAGTAAAGCCTATATTATCTGTCCATAGCCCCTTGTTGGAACTGGTCATAAGGTTCCCCAGACAGCACTGAATGTTGGAAAATGTAGGGGAGCAGGAAATATGTGGAGGGCAGTACCATCCATGCAAAAGGGTAGGGGATCTAATTTTAGGAACTTAGGACAGGTTCAGTGAAGAAACATTGGCAGGTGGCTGGCATTCAGGGTGGATGGATGGCATGAGCAAAGCATAGAGGTTCTTTATTAACCAGTTTTTGCTGCTGGAGTTCAGAGTAAGAAGCAGGAAGTAGGCAGAGACTGTTGGGAAGGCAGATAAAGGTCAAAACCAGGAGTGATTTTTAGGCCATGCCAAAAATATCTTAAAACAAATCCTTTAACTTGCCTAATAACTTCAAATAAATAGAGTAGCTAGGGGTCTTAATCCATTTGGGTTGCTGTAGCAGCACAGCATCTACTGGGTGACTTATAAGCAAAAGAATTTTTTTTTCTCCCTCACAGTTCTGGTGATTGTAAGTCTATGATTATGGCACAGGTAGATGTGATATCTGGTAAGACTTAATGGTTCATAGATGGCTGTCTTCTCACTGTGTCCTCACATGGTGGATGGGAGCTGTCTTGGGTCTCTTTTATAAGGGCAGTAAATCCCATTCATGAAGGGTTCCTTTAGGCTTTTGACCTGATCATCTCTCAATGGCCCCTTGTCCTAATATCACCTTGGAGGTTAGGTTTCAACACATGAATTTTGGGGGCACACAGACATTCAGATCATCGCACTAGATCATTGTTCCCTGAGCAATCATGGTGTGATAAAACATGGGAGCATGAATCAGACAACTCAGGCTAGACTTCTACATCTGCCAGCCACTTACTTTCCAAGTGACCTCAGTTACACTTTATTAACTTTTCTGAGACTTGATTTCCTCATCCATGAAAACTTGATAAAAATGTTTTCTGTTATGCCCACCTTCTATGCTGATATGGGCATAAAATGAAATAATATACTTTGAAATAAGGGCTTTAAAAGCTATCAGATGAAACACGTATATAAGGATGATTAAATTCAGCAGACACCTATTTTTACATTCACAGCACCGTCCAAGGCAATATAGGGAGAATCAGAAAAGGTCTCTTCCTTTGAAGAAATCAACATTCTTCCATGAAGAAAGCTAAGACAACAGACTATGATTTTGCGGTTTCAGCTGCAGAGTGTAATTACAAAACAGAGATTGTATTTTAACAAATGTGCTGAATATAAACATACAAAGGGATTCTATCTGGAAAAGTGGTCTCCTCTGGAAGTGATGCACACCCATATCACTGTTTTATCCATGGTACTTTGACCGATTTCTGAAACCTTCAAGAGGAATTTTCAAAGTGAATTAAGGCATCACTCAAGATCAATCTTGCAATTTGGTGTTCATTTATTTTCATGATGGTGATAACCACACTCATAGCCCCACAACACTGGGAGGCTGGTGGACTGTGGAGGAAGGAAGGGCTAAAATGGTTTTTCTTTTTTCTCCTTTTAAATTTTTTTTAATTACTATTTTTGGTTATTTTTCAATTAAACAGCCACAGTCCTGTCAAAACCCTATACAAATGAAAATATTTTAGTCCTTCATTAGTCAAAAGAATGAACTTAGCACTGACTTGAGTTCATTTCTCTTCAGTTTTAAATTTTTCACATTTTTGAAATTGCAATAGTTTGTTCTTAAAAAACAAAACAGCAGATTGATACATGTGCACTCAAATCATCTAGTTTTTAGACAAATGTTAAGCCTCCCACAACAAAAATCTGGAAAGAGAATTAAAATTATAGCTCCACGTACATATACAAAAAAGCGCTACAGAATAGGTATGCCTTTCTTTATTGTCACAAATGAGGGGTATAAAAACCAAGGATGAAAGTCAGTTTGCCTAATACATAGAAGGATCAATATTTTACCCAAATCTAATAGTGCTGCAAAACACATGTTCTTCCATTATAATATAACTTTACTGATACATCTCAGGTTTCATGATGCAAGTCAAAAGAAATACTTGGGCAGTGAATGTTTTTTGTTTCCAGCAGCAATTACCAATAGATGTTGGTACCAATGAGGTATTAGATTACTATAGAATACAGAACAAAAATATATTTCAACACTTCCAGACACTAGATTTCTTTTTTCCTCCCAGCTTTAGTGAGGTATAACAGACAAATAAAAATTGTATATATTTAATGTGTACAATGTAATTTTTCTTATTAAGACAATTTTTTAGAGCAATTGTAGACTCACAGCAAAAATGAGGGGAAACTACAGAGATTCCCCATCATCCTTCCTGCATCCACACAGTCTCTCCCATTAGCAACATCTCCCACTAGAGTGGGACACTTGTTATAATTTATGAACCTACACTGACACATCAAAATCACCCAAAGCCTATATTTTACACTGGGGTTCACTCTGGGTGTTGTACATTCTGTGGGTTTAGGCAAATATACAATAACATGACTCCAACAATATGGTATCACCTAGAGCATTTTTAACACTAAAAATGCTTTGTGCTTAGCTTGTCCATCATCCTAAACCCTGGCAACCATTGCTGTTTTCTACTGTGTCATTTTGTTTTTACTTTTCCACAATGCCATACAGTTGCGATCATATAGTCAGCAGTGTTAAATTTCACTTACTACTATGCCATTTAAGGTCTCTCCATGTCTTTTTATTGCTTGATAGTTCATTTCTCTTCAGTGCTGAAAAACAGTCTGCTGTCTGAATATACCACATATTTTTTACTCCACTCACCTACTGAAGGACATCCTGGTTGCTTCCAAGTTTTGGAAGTTATGTGAATAAAGCTGCTACCAATATCATGTGCAAGGTTGTGTATAGACATAGCATTTTCAACTCTTTTGGGTAGATACCAAGGAATGTGCTTGCTGGATTGGATGGTAAGAGTATGTTTAATTTTATAAGATATTGCCAAATTGTTCTCTAAGTGGTTGTACCATTTTGCATTCCCACCAGCAATGAAAGAGATGTCCTGTTGCTCCACATCCTTGTCAGCATTTGGTATTGTCAGTGTTCAGAATTTTGGCCATTTTCATAGGCGTATAGTGATATCTAATTGTTGTTTTAATCTGCATGTTCTAGATGACATATAATGTGGAGCACCTTTTCATATGCTTATCTGCATATCTTCTTTAATGAAGTGTCTGTTAAGGTCTTTTGGTCTATTTTTCAATTGGGTTTTGTTTTCTTATTGTTGACCTTTAAGAGTTCTTTGTATAATAATCCTTTATCAGATGTGTCTTTTGAAAAAGCATTCTCCCAGTTGGTGGCTTGTCTTCTCATTCTCTTGACATTGTCTCTTGAAGAATATTAAGTTTTTAATTTTAAAGAGGTGCAGTTTATCATTATTTCTTTCATAGATCCTGTGTTTGGTGTGACTAAAATGTCATCATCATACCCAAGGTCACTGAGGTATTCTCTGATGTTATCTCCTAGGAGTTTTACAGTTTTGCATTTTACATTTAAGTCTATGACCCATTTTTGAGTTAATGTTTGTGGAGTGTGTAAATTCCTTGTCCATTGTCTTGCCTTTGCTCCTTTGTCATAGATCAGTTGATTGTACTTATATGGATCTATTTCTGGGCTATCTATTCTAATCCATTGATTTATTTATGTATTCTTTCACTAAGACCACACTGTCTTAATTATTTTAGTTTTATAGTAAGTCTTGAAGCTGGGTACTGTCAGTCTTTCAACTTTGTTCTTTTTCTTCAATATGTGTTGGCTATTGTAATCATTTTTATGTATATAGTTACTGGTGTTAAACATTCATAATATTGTATAACCATCACCACCATCCATCCTCATCACTCTTTTCATTTTGTAATTTGAAACCCTGTATTACTGAAACAGTAACTCCTCATTGCTTCTCACCTAGCTCCTGGAAACCACCATTTTGTTTTCTTTCTCTAAGATTTTGGCTACTTTAAGTATCTCATATAAATGGAATCAGTTAGCATTCATCTTTTAATGATTGGCTTATTCCACTTAGCATAATTTACTCAAGGTTCATCCATGTTGGAATAGATATCAGCATTTTCTTCTTTTAAAAGCTTCATTATTATTCATGTCTTTAAAACCCATTTATCCATCAATGGACAGTGCTTGCTTCCACATTTTAGCTGTTGTGAATAATGCCACTATGAACATGAGTGTACACATATCTCTTTAAGACCCTACTATCAATTCTTTTGAGTGTATACTCAGAAGTATAATTGCTGGATCATATGGTAAAAATATTTATAATATTTTGAAGAACCTCTATACTGTTCTCCACAGTGGCTCTACGATTTTACATTCCCATCAAGAATGCAGGGTTCCAATTTTTTTTTTTTTTAATTACAACACTTCTGATGGTTGTGAATCTTACTGCAGTTTTCATTTGCAATTCCCATAAGATTAGTGATTGTGAGTATTTTTTCATGTAGTTGTTGGTCATCTGTATATATTCTTTGGGGAACTATGGAGCCCTTTGCTCATTAAAAATATTGTTTTGTTTTGTTGTTGTTGAGTTTTATAAGTTCCCCATAGATCTTGGATATTAATCTATTATTAGAGGTATTATTTGTAATTATGTTCTCTCATTCTGTGAGTTCACTTTTTATTCTATTTATTGTTTATATTATCTTTTGATACACAGATGCTTTAAATTTTCATTAAGTCCAATTGGTCTTTTTTGTTGTTGTTGTTGCCTATGCCTTTGGTGTTATATCCAAGAAATCAATACCAAATCCAAAGCTGTGATTTTTCTCTGTTTTTTTTTTTTTTCTAAAAGTTTTAAGTTTTTAGGTTTACACTTATGTCTTTGATTCATTGTGAGTTAATTTTTTTGTATATGGTGATAGGTAAGGGGTCAACTTTATTTTTTTCACATTTGGATATCTAGTTTTTCTAGCACAATTTATGAGAAGACAGACTATCCTTTCCCTATTGAAAAGTCTTGGCACCCTTGTAAAACATCACTTAACCATACATGAGAAACTCTTTCTTTTTTAAAATTAAATTTAAAAATTTACATACAGTGACATTTATTCTTTACACTACACAGTTCTATGGGTTTTGACAAATGTATAGAGTACAGATCCACCACTAGAATCAAGATAAAGAACAGTTTCATCATCCCCCAAATTTCCCTTATGTTGTTGCTTTGTAGTCAACCCCTCTCTGCACTCCACCTGCTGGCAATCACTGGTCTATTTTCTACCACTATAGTTTTGCTTTTTCTAGAATATTATATAAATACAATAACAGAGTATGCTGTCTTTTGGATCTGGTTTCTTTCCTTAGAATACTACATTTGTGATACGCCTATCTTGTTTTGTGTATCTGTGGATTTATTACTGAGTATCACTCTATTTATCGGTTTACCACAGCCTACCCATTCAGTAAAGGGCATTTGGTTTTTGGCTTTGGGGCAATAATGAATTAAATGGCTATTCATATCCAGGTTTTTTTAATGAACATATATTTTTATTTTTCTTGAGGAAATAACTTCGGAGCAGGATTGTTTGGTCATATGAGATATATATGTTTAATTTTACATAAAAATATGCCAACTTGTTTTCCTAAATGGCTATATCATTTTGCATTTCCACTAACAGAAATATGAGAGTTCTACCTGCTGTGCATTCTTGTCAGTACTTGGTATTGTCAGAGTTTTCCTTTTATTTTAGCCATAATAATAAGTCAAGAGTTATATCTCATTATGGTTTTAATTTGTATTTCCCTAATGGTAATTAGGTTTGCCATCTTTTAGTGTGATTATTGGTCAACCATATATCTTCTTTGATGAAATGTCTGCTCAAATCTTTTGCCTGTTCTTTAAATTGTAAGTTGTGGTTTGTTTCTTATTAAATTTTGAAGTTTTTTACAAATTCTGGATACAAGTTCTGTGTCAAATATGTGACTTCCAAATCTTTTCTCCAGAACTGTCTTATCTCTTAATTTCCTTAAAAGTGTCTTTTATGGAGCTAAGTTTTAAATTTCGATACAGTTTAATTTGTATCTATATTTTTTAGATCATGGTTTGAAGTCTTTTTAAGAGCTCTCTGTCCTACCATTCCTTTTCACTAATTGGTGATGCATTAGACAAAGAGTGATTTCTCTCCGCATTTGTGAACAAAAAGGTTTAGGAATAAATTATGTCTACTTGTGACATCACAGAATCCTTGATTATAGCACAAGGAACTGCTTCCATTAACCATCTTCCCAAAGAAATGGTATTGTAGTAAGCACTGTTTTACATTTCCAATTGTTAAAATCTGTAATCAGATTTCTTCCTAAGCTTCTAAATAAAGATGTTTTTATCAAAGTTAGTAAGACAAATTTTGAGCACCAATTTTGTTATATTAAGCATTGTGCTGAATAGGGAGGTTAAGTTTTGAACAATAACTTTATAAAAAAGGATTTAGGGCTCATTTGAATTTTGTTATGCAGCCATTTGAACCCATTCTGATGTTTGCTTACAATATTTATGAGGTTGTATGAAGTGAAGATGCCACATCAGCAGTTAAAAACATAATTCTGTCTTCCACAGGATAAAATTGCACATAATCATGAATCCTATGACTTCCTCTGCAGGTCTGGATATCTTTTCTGATTTTTTGAGAAAAAAAAATTAGCTGCATAGCAGATTGGTTGTGTTTTACTCTAAAAATGCAAACTTACAATCATTATGGTAAAAGAGCGATTGCTCTAAGCTGGCATGAGACTATGAATTCATCTCCCAGACACCATGCTTCTCCAGGGACAATTCCCACTGAAAGCTTCCTGGTCCTTATTTTCTTTCTCTTCTCATACCTGCCATGTGCTCCCTGAAGTTTATGGTGTATGATTATAATTATGAGGATGTGTGAGATATGTTTCTCCAGAAAGAATGATCTAGGTCCTCTCCTACTGTTTATTTTTATGTTTTGTCGGTACAGTGGAATTTAACAATGCATTTGAAAAAAGCCTGTCAGTGACAAAAGGAGTATTTGACATATCCAATTTATTACTTTTCAGTACATGCAGTAGTATAAACAAATGGCTAAAAATTGCTTACCCAATAGTATGCTTTCTGCAAAAAGCTAATATAATAAAACCCAGAAAATGCAGATCTTCAAGGTTGACTAGGATGACTGGCTGGGTCTCACCTGCCAATCTGTCCTTTAAGTTGTCTTCATCATCTGTGCCCTCCCCTCTCTCCCTGACTCCCAGTCCTGACCCAGGGAATAAAATGTGCTTTTATATCTTGGATCAAGCATAGGCAAAACTTCTGCCTTGGACTCTCTTTAACAAGAGCAGGATTGTCTGGAATTTACCAAATAGATGCATAGAATAATGGTCAGTAGTCCAATTATTAAAGGGCAAAGGGCACCCAAATTGAGAAAAGGAAAAAAATAAAAATGAACAGTATATACAAGGACAGACCTCCAATTTTAAAGATAAAGACACAAACAAAAAGAGAAAAGAAAAAAAAAAAGACATATCGAAGTCCTTGATCAAAATAGAAACATCTTAAATCATCATTTTAATGCTTGTGGTTATAGGGTTAAGAAGAGCTCTTTCTGTACCATTAGAAGATGTATGAATTGATATTACTTCCCTTGAAAGCAATTTGCTATATCGTGAAGAATCTTGAAAATATTCGCATCCTTTGACCCATTAAGCCTTTACAAAGGCTTTGCTAAGGAAATAATCAGAGATTTGCACAACTTTTCACAGATGGTCAGCGTGGCTTTATTTATAATAGTTTATTTTGGAAACTTCTCAATGTTAAATTAATGATGGCAAAGCCATATGTTCAGATGCCATACAGCCATTAGAATCTTGATTTTAAAGGACTCAGAGATTACTTCTCAGTATAATAAGTGAAAACAAAGGATAAATATCTTTATTTGCATTGATTTTAAAATGCACTGGAAAGAAGTCCATCAAAATATTAAAAGCAGTAATCTTAAAATGGAGAAATTATGAGTGATTTTAAGCTTTTCTTTCCAACATCTCTTTCAAAAGCTTGTATTGGCTTTTTAATCAGACAAGATAGGTATCCAAACAAATTCTCAATACTAAGGGGAAAAAATGGAGATTTACATAGAGAATATAGAAAGTATAACACCTGGCCAGGTTACCAAAACAGATTTTTGACCTTGTAGTATCTCTACAACAAAAGTCTAGTTGTAGGGGTGCCCTGGTGGCTCAGTGGTTGAGCGTCTGTCTGCCTTTGGCCCAGGGTGTGATCCTGGGTCCAGGGATTGAGTTCTGCATTGGGCTCCCCACAGGGAGCCTGCTCTTCCCTCTGCCTGTGTCTCTGCTTCTCTCTCTGTGTCTTTCATGAATAAACAAAGAAAATCTTAAAAAAAAAAAAAACAAAAAACAAAGCCTAGTTATATCTCACAGTTTCAAGAGTCCCTGTCCAGACAATGCTTGAGGCTCTCTCTCCTTCCTTGGCTCCATTCCTTCCAGAAGAAGTATTTTTATTATAAAAGTAACAGTGGTCATTGCCAAACATCCAAATGGTATGAAAGCATATAAAACATAAGACCTGTTAATGATCTATTTTTTCCCCACAATTTTTTTTTCACATTGAAAACATTGGAGTATAATTTGCATATAGTATTACAAACATTTGGTAAGCAGTTCCATGTTTTTTTGATGAACATCAGAATACCGGATATTTTTCTTAGTTCTCCAAACTTCCTTACTGTCCCTTTACAGTCCATTCTTTCCAATCCCACCTCAACCCCAGGGAACCACTGATTGGCTTGCTGTCACTAAAAATTATGTTTTGTTCATCATAGAATTTTCTGCAAATGAAATCATACATACTGCTTAGAATAATTTTTTTGAGGTTTACCTATGTTGTGAGTCACCGGTAGGTAGTATTCATTGTATAACTACATTATAATTTGTCTTGCCATTTATGGATTGATGGCCATTTTCCAATTTTTCCCCTTTTTTTAAAAAAAAGATTTTATTATTTATTTGAGAGAGAGAAAGAGAGAGAGAGAGCATGAGAAGGGTGAGGGGTAGAGGGAGAAGCAGACCCCCCACTGAGCAGGGAGCCCAACTCCCAGAACCCTGGGATCATGACTCAGCCAAAGGCAGATGCTTAACCAATGGAGCCACCCAAGTGCCCCTGATTTTTCCAGTGTTTGTTATGAATAAAGCTGCTCTGACCCTCCCAAAGCAAGTATTTGTATATTGTTTGGGGGGGCAGTTGGTAGGTAAATATCTAGGAGTAAAATTTCTCTGTCATGTGGCACACACACAAAAATTCCAAACTATTACTTTAAGTGGTGTTCTTTTTCCCAGTCACATTAGTAATGAGACAGAGTAAGAGTGATTCCTTCTCACCTGACAGGGTCAGGGTTTTGTTTTGTCTTTTGATAGAGGGGAGAGAATAAACTGGTATCTTTGTGTGTGTGTGTGTTGTGTGTGTGTGTTTAAGATTTTATTTATTTATTTGAGATAGTGCACACAAGCAGTTGGGGGGTGGGTGGGAGGTGGATGGGGCGGGGAGGACAGAGAGGGAGAAGCAGACTCCCCACTGAATAGGGAGCCTGATTTGGGGCTCCATCCCAGGACCCTGGGATCATGACCTGAAACCAAGGCAGATGCTTAACCACTTAACCAACTGAGCCACCCAGGCACACCCTTTCTAATATATATTTCCTCAAGGCTAATGATGATAATAAGCATCTTTTCTTGTTTGTATTGTCTATGAGCTTATCTTCCTTTATAACTTGTCCACATTTTTTTTTATTATTTTATTAAAGGATCATTTGTTTTATTTTGGGCTGTAAGAGTTCTTTAAGAATTATTAATATAAATTCTTCATCAGATACGAATTTGTGAATTTTTTTCCTGGTCTATGGCTTGACTTTTTCTTTTCTCCCCCCGCCCTTCATTTTCTATAGAATGTCTTTTGAAGAGCAGATGTTATTAATGTTGATGAAACCCAAATTATCAATATTTTTTCTTTGGATTGTGCTTTTAGTCTAGTATTTAAGAAACATCTGCCTATTTCAAGGTTAGAGATTTTTTTAATGTTTTCTTCTATAAATTTTATAATTTTAGCTTTTACATTTAAGTCTATATCCATTTGGAGGTTTTTTTTTTTTTTTTTTTGAGGGAGGGTATGGTGAAGTATATTAGCTTGAGCTGCCATAAAAAATGCCATGGACAAGGGGTTTAAGGAGTTGAAATTTATTTTCTCATAGTTCTGGAGGCTGTCTAAGATCAAGATTCCAGCATGATCAGTGTCTGGTGAGGACTCTGTGTCATGTAGATGGCCACCTTTTCCTCACATGGCAGGAGAGAGAACAAGCTTTCTGCTGTTTATTCTTATAAAGACTTTAATCCTCCCATGATGGCCCCACCCTCATGATCTCCTTTAAACTGAATTGTTTCCAAAGGCCCCAAGGCCCCACCTCCAAATACCTTCACACTTGTGATTAAGACTTCAACATATGAATACTGCTGGAGAGGAACTGGGCACAATTGAGTCCAGGGCAGTGAGGTAAGAGCTGTTTGTTTTTCTTTTTAATGGGTATCCAGTCATTCCAGCACCATTTTTTTTTTTCCACATTGAATTATCATAGCATATTAATAAATAAATAAATTGGTCATATAAGTAGGTGTCTATTTTGAACTTTTCATTCTTTTCCAATGATTATTAGGTCTATCCTTATGTCAATACCACACTGTCTTGATTATTATAGCTTTATAACAAGTATTAAAATCAGGTAGTGGAAGTCCATCAAATATGTTTTTTCCAAATTGTTTTAGATACTCTAGGTCTTTTGCAATTCCAAATACATTTTAAAATCAACTAGTCCTTTAATTTAGGTAAGTCATTTGGGATTGTTATCGAGATTACAATGAATCTATACATTGATTCCAAGAGGACTGTAATGAATATAGCGTGTTTCATTTCCCAAACATGGTATATATAGATCCATTTATTTTGGTCTTCTTTAATTTCTCTCAGTCATATTGTGTGGTTTTCAGTATAGAGCTCTCACATATATTTTGTTAAAACAATATAATTTCATATTTTTACACTATAAGAAATATTAAAAATATTTTCCTTTTCAATTATGCATTGCTTGTATATAAAATAAAACTGATTTTTGTCTATATGCTGTGACCTCTCTAAATTCACTTCTTAGTTCTTGTAGCTTTTTACTGAGATTCTTTTAGATTTTTCCCTAATATACTTAAGGGTAAGGAAGTTTGATTTTCATTGCCCTACACTCTGATTTTTCCACAGGCAATACTATTGAAGTGTAACTTATTGCAACGAATTACCATGGTAAATTAGAGAGTTCTTGTATGTTTGCTGATTCTTCAATGAAATAGGCAACTAGTAACCCATAAAATTACATCCAAGCACCAGTTAGCATAAAGACAGTCATTCAGTATTTTCCCCTTATTTCCCCCAAAGTCTTGCTGCACCAGGTCCCATTTTTGCCTCAAATTCATGACTTTTGACAGATAACACTGATTTTTAGTCTTTGACATCAAGTTTCTAATAATTGCTCCAGCATTTGAGCACTGGCTTCTCCCAAGCTTTTTGCTTGACTTATCTCTCAGTATTTGGCTAAGGATATACCTTCACAGAATTCTCTAATAATAGAGCTCTTTAGAGGTAAGTAGAAACTTCACTCAGAAAGTGGAAAGAAACAAATTATATAATTTCTGAGGAAGAGTACATAATCATGATTTCTTAAATGCCCATTATGTGACAATACTGTGCTGTATGCTGCTTTATATTCACAAATTTTGCTCAATCTCCCCAAATTTATGTAGGAAGTGGAGATTAGAATTCTTCTAACACAAAAAAGAAAACTAGAAGACAGAGGGGTTGAATGGCCCATGCTAAGTTATTAACAAGTGACAAAGCTATGATCTAAATCTAGTTCTCTCTGATTCCCAGAGTATGTAGGAGTATGTGTGTCAAGATGATTTTTAGATATTATTAACCATTTTTTAAGAAGTTATTCTGACAAACAAAAAAAGTGTAGAAAAAGATTATCTCCTAAACCCAGAAAACTAAACAAATACCAAAACAAAAATAAAACAGAAAAACCTTGAGGATTATGGGCCTTACCTACTCTGAGATATTATATTTTTTAATGTACCTTAAAATTATTAAAAATTACCAAAATCATAGAAGACCAATTAATATTGATTGTCAGATAAGCCAAGGTGCATGTCAGGTAGTTTGATGTTTTGGTAAAGAATGACATTTTAAACACCTGTGTAGAGCTAGTATGTTCCTGATAAAGACTTTGGAGGAACAAGAAATTGGCAAAAACTGATGGACTGGTACAAATGGGAGTGAAAATTGTACATAACCACTATAAAGGAAGATGAAAAAACCTTACTTGTTATTTAAAATCCTGAGTAGATGCCTTCTGATATGAGGGAATAGACAGGTAACAGTATGGAGATTCCTCAAAAATTAAAAATGGAAATATCATATGATCCAGTAATGCTACCTCTGGATATTTATCCAAAGAACATGAAAACACTAATTCAAAAAGATGCATGCATCCTTATATTTAATATACCATTACTTATAATAACTAAGATATAGAAGCAGCCCAAAGGTCCATTCATAGATGAGTGGAAAGAGAAGATGTGGTACACACACACACACACACACACCCCACACTGGAATATTATTCAGCCTTAAAAAAAAAAAGAAATCTTGCCATTTGCACAACATGGATGGGCTTAGAGGGTATTATGCTAAGTGAAATAAGTCAGACAGAGAAAAATAAATACCATATCATTTTCTTTATATGTGGAATATAAAAAACAAAACAAATAAACAAACAAAAAACCCAAACATGCATAAATACAGAGAACAAAGGTGTGGCTGCCAGAAAGGAGGGGGTAACAGGATTTGAGAAACAGGTGAAGGAGATCAACAGGTACAAACTTCTAGTTATAAAATAAAATAAAATAAATGAATCATGGGGCTGAAAAGTATAGCACAGAGAATATAGTCAATAATATCATAATAACATTGTATGATGACAGAGGGTGACGCATTTATCATGGTGAGCATTGAGTCATGCATAGAAGTGTCAAATCATTATGTTGAGAAAGTAGAAAAATAGGAATACCTAGGAGAAAAATCCAGAGGAGAGAATGTTGGAGGTAATATTATTACACAATGAAAATAAACTATCACCTTTTCTATACACACACTAACTTTTACATCCAGAAAAAAAAAAAAAAAAGTATCATAAGCCTTATGTTAGGGAATAAGTTATAATCCCTTTTTCATAACCACATAATTTTTAAATAGTGTATATGTCTAAAAATATTCATTTTCTTAAGAGAATCTTTATTTCCTAATAGTTATCTAGAATGTGATTGCTATTATTGGTGTCAGTATCTATGCAGACTGAAAATAGACAGCTGAGTGAACTCAGAGCCACTGAGTAAATATAAGATTGGAGACTCGGGGGCACCTGGGTGGCTCAGTGGTTGAGCATCTGCCTTTGGCTCAGGTTGTGATCCCAGAGTCCTGGGATCAAGTCCCTCATCTGCCTATGTCTCTGCCTCTCTCTCTCTGTGTCTCATGAATAAATAAATAAAATCTTAAAAAAAAAAAAAGATTGGAGGGTCTTTGAGTAATCAATGTTAGAAAGGGCTTAATTTGACCTAGTGCAAAAGGATCCAGACTGGTAAAATTAGCTTCAGCTCAGCTCAGGGTTTTTTTCCTTTCCTTAAAATTTTAAAAGACATATGGCCTTGGCCTAACCTAGATGGATATTATTAGAACCTGACCTTGAGTAAGTATTTATTAGTTTTGTAAGAACAAAGTTATGAAATTAAAATTGCTATATCAAGTACAACAAAACTGCACTATCACTGTCTTCTAATATCACAGATTCATTTCCAGAATGTATAAATCATGTCCCCAGTGTGAAGACTGATACATTAAACATCTCTTCTATAGAATCCCCAAATCTAAGTAGGCCTTGTTTTGGATGCGTGACAACAACATCACGAATGGGTCATTGCACAGAAACATTCATTTAGCTGGTTGAAGCTCATGTCTAAACTCATGTATATAAATAATGATTATGAGACAGGCATTCGTTTAAGACATTTATGGATTCCAACCAGATGCTATGACCAAGAAACCAGTGTATTTGCTTTGACATACTCTATTTAAAATCTGGGCTATACATTTCATGTGTTTATAGATTTGCCAACATTTCTTCAGTCACCCCGAATTAACATTTACACTTAACTAATGTTATTAACATAGAAATCTGGGTAAATGAATACTGAATTAACATATCTTAAACCTAAAAAGTAATATTTAAGTAATTTAATATAAAACTCCTTTCAAATTTTTTTGCTTATAAAAAACTCAAAAAAATAATGCCAGTCAGGACATGTTGAATATCATGAGAATCCTATTGCACCAAAAATATTATAGATACACCAAAAATATAGCATTGTATTATATTATAAGATATGGCATGGTTAAAATAATTATGAAATTAGTTTGAGACCAGTGTAAAAGACTGATATGTTTTGAATGGGGTAATTAACCTGTTGGGGAATTAACATATTTTCTTCAGATTATTAAAAAAAAATCAGAAGAAATTATATATTTGATGATTTCTACCCTTTCTGAAAACAGTGATCATCCCAGGCACTAGTGAACAGAACTTGTCTTTCAGGAGTCTATTTGTTAACCCACCTCTTGCAGTTGGTTATGGCACTTAGAGCTTACCTTCCTGATTCAAAGGTGAACCACGTGGAGTCCCGTCCATATCTCCTCAGCGAGCTGAGAGGCCACATCACCAGTTTGACCTTGGCATTGTGGATATCCCAGAGATAGATATTCTCATGGGTGATCTGCATTGTGCATTCACCATAGATATCCAGATTTGGTGTAGGCATAAGATACACATTGAATCTCTCTGCAGAGAAACAAAGAATGGGGCAAGTTAAGTGAAAAGAGATAGGCCTCTTTATGGTAGCAAAGTATTAATTTATATACCTACCTACAGCCTTCAAAAAGCATTACCATGTCCCTTGGGAACATCACACACAGTGTAAAACACTACCCTTTCCCATTTGATGTATGGGAAAATGGGTTAATTAAAATACTAGTTCCTTCTCTCACTTACTCATTCTATACTTTGTGTTGCATGTATTCTCTATGGTGAGGGTGCAATGGTTAATTGTACAATGGAAACATAAGGGTAAAAGCTAAGTGAGGTCTCTGTCAAAATGACATTTACTGTCTCCTTCACACAATCTTAAATGCATATCATATACATAACTCTGGTAAGGAATGTCTTATTTAATTTAAGCAAGAATTTAATCAATTTTTCTTTTGTGTTATGAAGTATTTAATGCACACTTAGACTGACTCACAAAATATACTGTATTCACAGTCAAATTCAGCATATGGTAATCACCGATATTCATTACTGTCTTCTCCAGGACTTGATAGTGTTTTCATAAGCAAAATAAAAATACACAGCCACTCCCATTTGTTGGATATTCTATAGTTGAAAATCTGATTATTAGGCAATGATTCCAAACCTTGCTTTATAATTTTTTGTGTATCTCAAAAACTACTGCAAAATTCTGCAGGCTTTGATCCCCATTTAAACACATTAGATGCACTTTATAAAAAATAAGGTTAGTTCATAATTTCCAGGAAGGAAAGAACTTGGTACAACCTATAAAGTGTCCTAGAAAATATGCCTAATTTATAGCACCATATTCTTGCTTTATAGTAGTAAGTAATCAATAAATACTGGTTAACTCTATGAACGAAATACATATATCCCATGATGAATATGCACCACAAGAATTGAGGAATTATTAAGAAAATATCATGATAACAAAGAGTTTAAGAATTACTGGCAGATACATCTTTGTGAGTTTGAATTTAATTGTGAATCATGCTCTAAAGGCAGTGCTGTTGAATTAATGATTTTGAGAGGCATAAGGGTGCAGCTGCAGTTGAAAGAGGATTGATATGTTTTGGAATGTGCCATCATCCATCATAATGTCATGATCTTAAACACTGAATGTTTGCTGGTACTAAGCTGGAATTGTCTGTATAATAGAATTTTTTCTGTGGCAGGTACCTTGCAGAGTATTGCTTTGCTGATGCCAACAACAACAACAACAACAACAACAACAACAATCAGATTCTAAATGTGTTAAACATGATAGCTTGAAATTTAGTCACCATATGGACAATACTTTATTCAAGGGTCTAGATATTTTTATCAAAATAATATAGTGATTCAATTTTTTAGATTATTGACCCATATAACTGATATGTGTATGGATTCTACATTTATTTCCCATAGAAAGGAAAAAAGATAATAAAGCTGAAGAAATGAAGAAAGATCACTGCCCCATTAATTATCTGCAATAAAAAGTATATATATCTTCTATAAATCTTAAAATTCTTATGTGCAATCAAGTAAAATCTCAATATTTTGCACTTAATACAGCACTCACATTGCTATCACAATTCCCACTTCAAGGGGATTACAAGCAGTAAATCAAACGGGCTTGACCTCATGTAAGAATATGAATGAAAGTTGGCCCCAACAGAATGACTCATGCATATAGATAATGCCTGTATAGAAATCCTCTTTTCTTTGGTCAAGACCCTTTTGATGAAGTTCAGCTTTTGTATTTAGAAGTCATCATATGTCAGTGGCATCTGTTGTGCAGAGGCAAAACACTGTTGTTATAAAGTGGAATGTAAAACATTCCTTTACATTCCTTCCTCTCCATCAATTACAGGGTCTGAAGATAGCTACCAAAGAATCATTGCCAAAATGTCAAGAAATAACACTTCTTCTAAAATATTGAAATAAACATCATTAACCAATTTTGGTGTTGCATAAGGCTGCACTGACCCTTGATATTCACACTCATAGTTTGATGTTGAAAAAAGAGAACATGAGAAAAAAACACCTGACATCGAGTGTCCTCCACATGGGTGATATACATGGAAAATCACCTATAGCCTACAGAGTATTACAGAGGACCCAAAAGAACTATTACATTTTCACTGAAATATCTGTGTGCTCTAATGCTGGTAGGTAAAACTTAGAAAAAATAAACAAAGAGTACAATAATTGCAATGGACATTGGAGAAATGTGGAACTGGAAAACACAAAAATAATGAATTTAGTAAGATTCACATGATGGAGGACTCTCAATGTCAAAATCAGTAAGGTACATTACAAACAAATACAAAGAGATTGGATAACCTGCCCCAAAGGAGTCCTTCCAAGGGCCAGCCGTAGGCTACGTAAAACAGATGAAATGTGTCTTCCACATCCTTCTTGCCTAACTTCTACTTTCCTAGTCTTAACCAGCAATTCACATTAACTGTTACAGTTTGGAATGCTCTTATCTTGCTTTTGATACTATTTCTTTCATCCTACAAAAGGAATTATTCTAAGAAATTTTATTTTCAATTTTTAAGTATTCAAAGGCCATCTTATCCTAATGACTAATTTCCAAGGATTTGAGATTCAATTAAAATGTAGACTAATTTAATCCAGGAGAGGATGAAGGCAGCTCAACTTATCTAGTAAATTATTCTTCTTTGATTCCATTGTCATGGAAAAAAATGTTTCTGCATCTGCTATGAGTAAATTATCTTATGGCCTTAATAATATAAAATATGTTGCTGCTTCACTAAAACTTGTTAGTTTCCATTAGAAAGACCATTTCAATATGAAATAGCTAAAATTGGCTCCCCTGAAATGACTTTTTAAAATGTTTAACTTTGAGACCCCTGGGTGGCTCAGCGGTTGAGCGTCTGCCTTTGGCTCAGGGTGTGATCCGGGTTCCGGGATCAAGTCCCACATCAGGCTCCCTGAGGTGCCTGTTTCTCCTTCTGCCTGTGTCTTTGCCTCTCTCTCTCTTTTCTCTCATGAATAAATAAATAAAATCTTTAAAAAAAATGTTTAACTTTGTGAAATAATTGTATGAGGCAGGTGTTTTAACCACTCTCTAATCATGTCACTTTTTTTTTAGGTTAAAATTTTTTTTAAAGGATTTTATTTATTTGATAAGGAAAGCATGAACGAGAGAGCACACAAGCAGGGGGGAGAGGGAGAAGCAGGCTCTTTGCTGAGCAGGGAGCTCGACATGAGGCTCAATCCCAGAACCCCAGGATCATGATCTGAGCAGAGGGCAGACACCTAATGATTGAGCCACCCTGGCACCCCTGTCACTTTCTTATTTAAAAGCCTACCTTTGGTTTTTACTGCTGAGAGCATTAGTGTGCATCAAAGTTATCTGGAGGGCTTGTTTAAACACAGACTGCTGAGTAGTCCTCTAATTATTGTTTCTGATCCAATAGGTCTGGGCTGGGGCCGGACACTTTATATTTCCACTTGTTCCCAGAAGACGTTGATGCTGCTGCTCTGGGGACCACTCTTTGAGACTGTTGATTTGCAAAGGTCATTTTAGAGTATTGCCAAGGAAGTAGTGGCATGAGAGGAACTATGAGGGATGCTTTTGAAAGTGATGCAGTGTTCTAGTAGAACAAACCAGCACATTTAATTCAAAACTGTCCTTTAATCTTTGTTCAAATAAAGTAATCCCATCTCAACTGACTCATGACTGATTTGGCAGGAAAGAGTTCTTATGCGAATTGGAACAAAAGAACTGAGAGGCTTAGAAAGAAAGGTCTATGAAAAAGAATTTTCAATTCATCAAAGTATACATATTCGAATAATTTTCCTTTAAGGTAATCAACAATAACGATAAGAACACTGTTACGGAGCACTAAACACACTTCTAAGTACCCAAAAGAATTAGAAAAGAAACTAGCTGTTTAGTATGTATGTTGCCAAAGCTGCATAATGGCTGATATATGAGAAAGCATAATTTTATTTTAAATGGCTAAAAACAATAGCAAGATGAAGTATTTACAAAACAAACTTATATCCAACAAAGATATTTACGATTTTTAAAAAGATTTTATTTATTTGAGAGAAAGAGCAAGAAAGTGCGAACATGAGCAGGAAAGGCAGAGGGAGAAGCAAACTCCCCACTGAGCAGGAAACCTGATGCGGGGCTGGGTCTCCAGGATTATGACCTGAGCTGAAGGCAGACACTTAACCGACTGAGCCACCCAAGTGCCCCAGGATGCGTACTATTATTGAATCTGCAGTTGTGTTTACAAGGGCATTTCTACTCTAGGGTTGGATTAGGAGGTCCAAAGGACTAGACCATGCCCCAAAAGGCCTGGGACCAGAGTTAAGGTGACAACCACAAGAACAGTCTCCAGGGGACTATAAAACAAGATTTAGTCAAATTGAATTGGACAAGGTGTGGCAAGAAAGGGGAGCTAAACTCAGAAGAAATGTCTTGGAAAAGGCACGGTGTGATTCCAAGTGATGTGTGGAGACTGAATGGTCATCAGCCCTGGGAAGGAAAGGACCAAAACTTTCCTTTCTTAGCCAATGATCTGGTTTAGGGCAGGAACAATCCAAATATAGCTACGAGTTTGAGCCTGACAAGTGGAGACAAGTGGAGCATGGAGGGGTTTTGGGAAGCAGAGGATCGGAGATGTGGTTTCTAACATGAAGCAAAACATCATCTCGTGAGGAGAAATAAATAAGCAGAACACAAAAGGATGATAAGCTTTTTGACCAGTTTCATGATAATTTCCATTTTGTAACAGTGCAGTTGGAAAACTGGGTTTAAAACAAGAGCCATACTAAAAACAAATATATTTTTACTCCCTTGTAATTAATTAAAGAATTTGAGAATTTTTTAAAATACAGACTTTTGGAATTTATATATTAAATAATTTTGTGCATCTAGCACATACTGAACATTCAGTGCATTGTGACTGCATTAACATAGAATGCATCTTTTGTATATTAGTTACTTAGAATAAATTTGGGAAATGTCTATTAAATGCCAATTCATTCCTTTTCTTAAATTTAATTTTAAATTTTTAAAAGATTTTAAATCTTTTATTTATTTATGAGAATAAATTTATTTATTCATGAGAGACACAGAGAGAGAGTAAGAGAGATAGTCAGAAGGAGAGGCAGGCTCCCTACGGGGACCCTGATGTGGGACTCGATCCCAGAGCCCCAGCATCATGACCTGAGCCAAAGGTGGACGCTCAACCACTGAGCCATGTGGGTGCCCCCATTCCTTTTTTTTTTTTTTTAAAGACGGATTCTGGTAAGATTTAATTGTTCGCTCATATCTCCTCTACTCATTCCATTTCTCTTACTACTTCAGAAGTTATGGACTTGAAGGTTGAGTAAAAAAAAAAAGGATGGAACATGGAACTAAGTATTATGCCTAAATATTTGGAAAGCAAGAGATCCATAAATATTACAGCTCATCAGGTATACCACAGGAAGAGGTTACAAATTTTGTAGTAGGCTTTAATTTTTAGTAACTTCAGGTAAGCGGGTGTGAGCTCCTATACTTTTTCCTCTTCTTTTAAAATCCATGTGTAGCTCAAAAGGAGAAAAAGGTATTCTTTCAGCTTGTTGGTTACAACCCTGAATTTCAATTCCAGGGTTTTCCAGAGAGTACAGGCTTAAATATTTGAAGTTCATTAATGAAAATGTGTAGATATTTTAAATTAAATAACAGAAAATTGGGGATCCCTGGGTGGCTCAGCGGTTTAGCGCCTGCCTTTGGCCCAGGGCGTGATCCTAGAGTCCCGGATCTAGTCGGGCTCGCGGCATGGAGCCTGCTTCTCCCTACTCCTGTGTCTCTGCTTCTCTCTCTCTCTCTCTCTCTCTCATGAATAAATAAATAAATCTTTAAATCTTTAAAAAAAAGAAAATTAATAATTACATATAGTATACATGTAAAATAATTACATATATATATACACACACATTGGCTTCATAATGATTAGTAATAGTGATCAATAATTGGTTAATTTATCTATAATTTTAGATTTCATCTAGTTGTTTCTATCAACCAGTGACTCCATAAGTAAAACTCTATATGCAACCTACTGTTCAAAATAACTTTATTTATTATTATTATTTTACAAAATAACTTTAAATATTTAACTGAGATTTTCTTATGGCAAGGAATTCAATTGTTTTTTCTTTTTTCCAAAATGTCACATGATCAGGAAACTCACTATTTATAGAAAAAATTTGTTTAAATTAAATTTATCACTGCAGCTGGTTCATTAAAAGACCCAGATTTTGTTGTCTCATCAAATGTGGAAATGCTGTCGAGTTGGTGACCTTTATTTTCTTATTTGGCTATCATGAACAGCTGTAGCCTGTTTCTTGCATCCTGCCCTCAGATTTACCATGGTGGAAACAGAAACCACTGAATCTCCAAACTCAAGCTGTCCCCTCAACTCTCTTGTACACTGTTCTGGCCAGCCTGGGCATGATGACGTGTTCTACACAGCTCCATCAGCGTGGACAGGTTGAGGGGTCATTCTCCCCATCTGGCAAACTATCCAAATCCTGTGACTAGTTCTCTAGCCTCTCCTCTTTCATCATGCTTGGAAGGGGATGTGTCCCTTCTTTCTGCTCTTCTCCTATGAAAGACCTTCAAAGCCTTCTCTTCAATCAGTCTTCCAGCCTGACCTTTAGAATTTCATGGTCCATCCATGAAATGGTCCACCCATCATCCACGGCTCTGGGGCTACAGTACATTTCTGAGACAGCAAGAAAGTCCCATTCTCTGCTCTATACTTAACAATTATTACATATCAATTTGAAACATGAAATTTTAATATTAACACTAAATTAATAAGCAGTTCACTAATTATTTAGTCCCAGGACCAGAGCCAGTGGTCTAATATTAAGCATTAATGAGTATATCCACAAGGATCTGGTATTTGAGAAACTGACCCATACACTTTGGAGTATGGAATTTTTTCCTGAGTATTCATCTCAGTTTGGATTCTAAGTTCACCTCACTGTTTGATACAACCTGCCTTGATTTTAAGTTATATGAAGTGCTAAGGAATTGAACAGAACCAGGTATTACTCAGAAAATAATGAGATGTTTCAAGATCATTCTGAACTTTATATTCTTATTTCTAAATTTCCATAGTGTTAGGATATTGCCGTGGTCAGCCTTCAATTTCAGCAGCTTTAGAGATAGAGCCACAGTGAGGAAGCAGATATTTGCACATTTAGACACATCCTGATATCTGGATAATGCAGTTATGCCGGCAATGAAACAAAGCATGATATATACTCATCAGAATGTGTGGAACTCTTGTTGGAATTGTGTGTTTTGTGGAATTGTGACTTCATTTCTACCACGGTACTGAAATTTGTCAAAATGTATTTTATTATAATGTGGCAACAGCAATAAATTCAGTTGCCAGATGCCATCTGTTCAACAGCTATTATAAACTGGAACCCCTGCATTTCTTCAACCAACCAGCAGGACTTAAAAAAAATTACAAAGTCATATTTTTAACCCCCCTCGAGCAATTAATTAATTAATTTCTTTTCTCTTTTTCTTTCTTTTTAACAAAAAATGATGACTAAATTTTATCTGCATTTCTGCATAAGTCATGTTCACTCTAGTAAATACAGGAAATCATTTTAAAAAATAAGATAAATTCAACTGCTATTATACCTTAGAGAGATCATCTCTGTTAAAGTAACAGTATATCTTAAGATGCAAATATATTCATACACGGTTATGATTATATTAAATATAAAGTATTGAACCATCTATATTTACTTACTGCAGTATAAGAATTTGCAGATCTTCTTAAATATTCTTTGGGGGTATTTTATTTATTTATTTATTTATTTATTTAGGGGGATATGTATTTTAATGAATACATAATATTCCACTGTATAGCTATACCATATTTTATTTAATAATTATCTACTTGATGAAGATAAAGTTAAGCCAACTTTTGTCTAAAATAAATTAGGCTTCAGTAAAATAATCAACTTTTAGCTGAATTGCTGAATATTCAATCATTTCATATTGAGTCATAGGGTTTATTTTTATATATAAATTTTGGGTCCCTGTAATATCCTTAATTATTAACTTAGGCTGGGCACTAAAATCTGAATCATTGGGGATCATTGGATTAAATGCTATAAGCTCTTTTAAGAATCAGTGCCAAACTGAGTTCCAGAAATTCCTTATCAATACATATTCCAATTAAAATAGCTATTTTATATGTTCATTTATATGTCCTTTGCCAGAATTTTTTAAAATTGAGTTTATTGTATATAGGCTGTGAGAATTCTATATACTAGAAAATTTTCCTACCATGTTTATGACAAAGACTTCATCTTAGATTTTTATTAATTTAGTTTAAAAATGTGTATGCAAGTCTAGAAAGTGGAAGATAGTCTTCTTTAATTTTTCTACTAAGTACTATTTATTGAAAGAAAGTTAAGGGGAGCCAGGGTGGCTCAATTGGTTAAGTGGCTGCCTTTGGCTTAGGTCATGATCTCCAGGTCCTGGGATCCAGCCTCACGTCTGGCTCCCTGCTCAGGGGGAGTCTGCTTCTTCCTCTGCCTCTCTCCCCAGTTTGTGCTCTTTCTCTCAAATAAATAAATAAATAAAATCTTAAAAAAAAAAAAAGAATGAAATTTATATTCTCCTACACTTTTCATAGCAGTTCTAGCATTTTATTTTTTACATTAACTGGTATACAGAACTATACTGAAACATAATGAAATGTTCATATGTTGCTTGTAATGTTCTTTCAGTTCTGACAAAGACACATTAGGATACACAACTTTTCTGCTCCCCAGAAAGTTCTTTTATGCCATTCTCCAGCTGCCCATGCCTCAGAAGCAACCACTGATATGATTTCTAATACTGTTTGTTATTTTTGCCTGTTTTAGTAGGTTCTTGTGAGCTAGGAACATCCGGCTTCAGGATATCACTAATTTATTCGCAGTTTGTTGCTTTCTATTTTATTTTTTATTTGCTTTATAATTTTTTTTAGATTTATTTTTATTTATTTATGATAGACATAGAGAGAGAGAGGCAGAGACACAGGCAGAGGGAGAAGCAGGCTCCATGCCGGGAGCCCAACACGGGACTCCAGGATCACACCCTGGGCCAAAGGCAGGCGCCAAACTGCTGAGCCACCCAGGGATTCCCTGTTTTATAATTTTTTGATGGTGCTTTTTGGATTAGCAAAGGTTTAAATTTGGATGAAGTCTAAGTTATTTCTTGTTATAGTTTGCTTACAGTGCTTTATAAAAGAAATCTTGGCCTATCTCAAAGTCCCATCCATCTTAAGTTGATAATGGAGTATAGTGTGAGGTAGGAGTTTGAGGTTCATTGTTTCCCATATATAGATCTCATCATTTTAAAACTATTCATTAAAGAAATTTTATTTTTCTTATTGAAATTACCAATGAGCTTGTGAAAGAAGACTTGGGTGTCCTTATCAAAAATTACTAATCCATATATGTATGGATCATTTTCTTTCTATTCTGTTCCATAGACTTTATCTATTGTCTGTCTTGATTGCTGTCAGCTTTAATAAATCCCCAAATTAGAAAAGGTATCCATTCCAACTTGGTTCTGTATTTTCAAGATAGTTTGGCTAGTCTTAGGCCTTTTTGTTCCAAATGCATTTTGAAATTGCCTCATCAAGTTCTAGAAAAAATTTGACTTCTAGGATTTTTATTGGGATGTGTCAAATCCATAGGTTAATGTAAGAAGAACTGACATCTTAACAGTATTGACTATCACAATCATAAACATAGTTTATCATTCCATTTATTTTGATATCTTTTAATTTCTCTCAACAACATTTAGTTTTCAGTGTAGAGGTCTGGTTATATACTTTGCCAGTTTTATCCCTGAGTATGGGATGGTTTTTGATGGTACTGTAAGGGATACTTTTGTATTTCATTTTATAGTTGCTCATTTCTAATATATATATGGATATGTGTGTAAAACTATATATATGTGTGTGTGTGTATATATATATATATATATATATATATATATATACTCTCTAAACTGTTTATACACACATATCTATATACAGAATTTTTTGCATATTAAATTTTTATACTGAAATATCACTGAGTTCACTTATATTTCTTACAGATTCCTTAGGATTTTCTAGGTACATAATCTTAGCTTCTTATTCTTTACCAATTTTTATGATTTTACTTTGTTTTCTTGTCATGTTACACAAATCAGAACCTAAAGTAGAATAATTAGAATCCCGAATAAAATTTGTGAGAAAAGATCTTTGTCTTATTCTCAATCTAATGAGGAAAGCATTCAATATCTTAACCTTCAAAAATTGTATTTTCTGAATGATTTTCATTGATGTCCTTCATCAGTTTGAGATAGTCCTCTTTTATTCCTAAATTTTTAAGAGTAGTTTTCATAAATGAATATTGTGTTTTATCAGATGCTTTTTATGGGTCAACCACAATAATCATATGATTTCTTCCTTTTTCTATTAACATAGCAAAAGATATTGATTGATTTCAGGAAATGTTTGCATTTCTGGTACATACCAATATTGATCACAGTGTATTATCTTTTCATGTAATACTTTGGTATTCCTTTTCTAATTTTTAAAATGATTTTGTACTTATATGCATAAAAGATATTTGTCTATAATTTTCTTTTCTTATATTGGCTTTGCTTGGTTTTAGTATCCGGGTTATAGTGGCCTCATAAAATGAGTTGTAGAGTAATTCCTCCTCTGAAAAAGTTTGCGTACGATTGGTATTGTTTCTTTAACTGCTTGATAGAGTTCAGCATTGCAATTATGTGAGACTAGGGTTTGTGTATGGGAAGCTGTATAATAATAATTTTAATTTCTTTTTTCTTTTTTTTCTTCTTCCTTCCTTCCTTTCTTTCTTTCTTTCTTTCTTTCTTTCTTTCTTTCTTTCTTTCCTCTTTCTTTCTTTCTTTCCTCTTTCTTTCTTTCTTTCTTTCTTTCTTCTTTCTTTCTTTCTTTCTTTCTTTCTTTCTTTCTTTCTTTCTTTTCTTTCTTTCTTTCTTCTTTCTTTTATTTCTTTCTTCTCTTTCTTTTAGAGAGGAAATGGGAAGGGGCAGAGTGAGAGGGAGAGAGAGAATCTTAAGTAGGCTCCACACCCAGCACGGAGTGCTGATACAGTGCTTGATCTCATGATCTCACAACCCTGAGATCATGACCTGAGACAAAATCAAGGGTTGGACACTGAGCCACCCAGGCATTCCAATAATTTTAATTTCTTTAATGGATATGGGCTCTTTAGCTGAGCCACCCAGGCACTCCAATAATTTTAATTTCTTTAATGGACATGGGCTCTTTAGATTTTCTATTTTTCCTTGAGTCAGTTTGGGTAATTTAAATCTCTATTAAGTGGTATACAATTAAATTATTTTTTTTAAATTAGATTATTTTTAACCCAACATGAGAAAGGCTATATTTTAATTAAAAAAAAACTTGTTAAAAATTTATTATCAATTTATTGTCAAATTATTAATGCTTTACTTTTATATTGTTTTATTTTGTATGGTTCCTAACCATTTCCTTTATATTTTTAAAAATATCTTTGTCCAGTGAAGTTCAAAGATTTTAGTTATGTATCAGATTTTATTTCTGAATCCTATAATCAGAGATAATATTAAAAAAATTTCCTTATGGCAGATGGAAATTAAAAACATATCCCACACTTTCCCCTCCAAGTTTAACATCTACTATATCCTGAACACTGGGAAAGGATACCGTACTACTGGAACTTTAAATTGTGCTCAAAGAAAAATATAGAGCTTTTCAAAATATATTAGAAAAATGAAAAGCTGAAAATTAATGATCAAACATCCATTTCAAGAGATTTGAAAAAGAACCTGCAATTAAACCCCAAACTGTGAAGCAATTCAAATGGAATAAGAGCAGAAATTAATACAATTTAAAACATAATGAAAAAAAGTCTACCAAATAGGTAAATCTCTGACAATGCTGATTAAGAAAAAAAGGCCACACATAACCCCTATGAAGTAAAAAGGGGCTATCATTATAATGTAAACAGGTATTAAGAAGATAACACAAGGATGCTGTGATTCAATTTATGTCAGTAATTCTGAAACTTTGCAAGAAATGACTAAATCCTAAAATCACTGCTAGAATTTTTGAAGCAAATTATAATTGAGTTTATTACCCGAAGCTTTCACATTTTAATGCACATTAGGGTCACTGAGGTTGTTAAAATATAGACATCTGGTCCCGAATCTTAGAGATGTTTCCTTTGTGGATATGGGTGGGGGCCCAGAATTTTCTTGCTTAGCAACAATCCTATGAGATACTATCATGATCATTTTCAAGAGTAGGAAACTGAGATTTAGAGAATTTCTGTCACTTGATCATGACTCTAGAGCTTAGAAGTGGAATAGAACTTGATGATACACTGAATTTGGCAACTTCTGTTGATCAGGTCCCATGTTGGAATTTTATGCTCTATGTTACTTTACTTTACTGTGTCTATGTTACTTTGCTTTACTGTGGTTTAAAAAAATAGTTCATCAAAACTTGGCTATTTCAAAGGGTAAAATCCCAGTATTATATATTGAATTCATTTAAGGTTTCTTTTCTTTTTTTTGTGTATGTTTGTATTTGTTTCTGTCAAAGGAAGACTCATTTAACCTAATCTGTGGTCAAGTTCAATTTTTGGAGCTTCCTCTCCTTTTCATATAGGCTGAATTGATATGGTCACAGGAGTCAACAGAGGAAATGGGAGTCCTCTTATCTGGCTTGTATGTCTCCACATCCCTGTGAAGTCACAGCACTCTGCTTTCCATGATATGGCAACTTCCACTTCCAGATAGTGTCTGAATCCAGTGTGGGCCCCCAGAAACTAGGCACCCCCTTCTAGGTCCCATTGGATTTTGAGACAGTTGAGGTTCTCTGACTTCTTACAACTCTCTCTGGGCATTCCTGATGTCTCCCCACTATTCTTCCCATGTTTGTCATCAAATCCAATTTAGAGATATCAAATTCTAGTATTTGATCTTGAAGAAATCTCCAATTTATATGAGGTGATATAAATGTGTGTCTGTCCGCTTGAATTCCCATTTTGGAAAAGGGAAAGGCAAGGTATTTACTTCTTACTCTCCATAAAACTTATTTTCAGTCTCTTTTTTCTTCTTGCCTGAGGCTCGGAGATACCAGTAATTCTGTATTCAACATTTTCCCCTCAAAAGCTTTTTCTTTCCCATAAGTAGGAATGCTTTTGAAATTTACATCTTTGCTCTCATTGTGTTTGTACAGGGAATCTTTCCAGGGCAAAGGAAACAGGATAAGGTCCTTTGTTTGGTATTTCAAGATAGTTCTTCCAGTATGCATCTCACTTTGCAATGCCATGGTTACAGTCTGACAAATGGATCAATTCAATTTGGCCATGTGCTAAGATAAGCACTATAAAGCGTCTTTGGTTTCCCTGATGCATTTATTGCAAAAAGAGTCAGAAATCTATATGGTATTGATCTTTATTCCATCATAGTGCATGTTGAAGACCACCAAATGAAGAAAGTGGTAATTTTAATCAAGTTTTGTTAATCATATACAATGTCAATCTCCATCTGATAGTGAAAATTAAAGCAATGCAACACTAGACTAGGCAAATAGTGTGTCCCATTCAAGATTTTGTGTTGCATTCATGAATATCATCTTATTCCTGATGGGGTAGCTGTTCCCATCACCTTCACCTTTCAGTATTCCCTATAGATAATCACCTTCATTGGCCATAGTGGCATTTTCAATTGTGTTTCATGCAAGGTAAGTTACGCAGGGTGTGAATAAGTGTTATGTGCAGAAAGAGACACATAGAAAACTGAGTTTGGAAAATGTTATGTTATACAAAATTAAACCAGATCTTTACTATAGAGCATCTCAATAACTTTACTCTGTTAAGGCATGTTGTGACCATCATACAGAATTGGTATTAGTTTCCTAGATCTGCTGTAACAAAGTACCAGAAACTAGGTGGCTTAAAACAACATAAACTTGGGGTGTCTGGGTGGCTCAGTTGGTTGGTTAAGTATCTGCCTTCAGCTCAGGTCATGATCCCATGGTCCTGGGATTGAGCCTCACGCTGGGCTCCCTGCTCAGTGGAGAGTCTGCTTCTCCCTCTCCCTCTGGCCCACCCCCTGCTTGTGCTCAGGCTTTCATTCTCTCAAATAAATAAATACATAAATAAATAAATAAATAAATAAATAAATAAATAAATAAATAAAATATTTTAAAAAAGCCCCATAAATTTAAGATCTCATAGTTCTAGAGGCTAAAAATCTGAAATTAAGGTGTTGGCTGGGCCATGACCTCTCTGAATGCTCTAGGAGGAGAATCCATCTAGCTTCTTCTGGCTCCAGGTGTTTTCTGGCAATCTCTGACCTTCCTTGGTTTCTGGATGTGTTACTGCAGTCACATGACCATCTTCTTATCATGTGTCTTTACATTCTCTTCCCACTGTGCACGTCTGTCTCTGTGTCCAAATTTCCCCTTTTCATAAGGATGTACTATAGGTCATATTGGATTAGGGTCCATTCTAATGACTTCATTTAAACTCGGCTATCTTTGTAAAGACCCTATTCCAAATAAGGTCATATTCTGAAGCATTGAGGGCTAGGACATCAAAATATCTTATTTTGGGGAAGGGACAATTGAGCCCACAACACTGATATATAGTAGTAATTCACTCCACGATAAACTCATTTCTAAGAGCATGTAGTAGTAGGAGTGGTGGTAGTAGTAGAATTTCCTGGAACTCACTTTGGGAAATACTACAGTATGTGTATAGCATTTTAGAAATTCAAACACAGGCATAAGTAGGTTCTTTTCCCCATGCAAAACTTGGTTTTGCTCAGGGTTATTCTATGGACAAAAAAATAAACTTGGAAAACTTTTCATTACTGGTTATAAAGAATGTGTATAAGATTATGTGTATATGAGTATGATTTATCCCAGGTCATTTTTGAAAAATTGGGGAAAAGAACCTTAAAGTAGGAAGACATTTATTGTTACTGTTGTCCTTGTTTTGTCATTTGTTGGTCATTTTCTACGTGAGTAAGGTCCTGCATATACTGGCTTTAACGATTGATGGGCATTAAGGATTCCAGACTTGCCTGATTGAAAAGGCTTGTTTGGAGGAATAAAAAATAATTTTAAAAAAGAAGAAAGTAGTCTGTTCTGTTTAGAATTGAGCATACCTATACCACAGCATTTTCCTTTTGTTTTTATTTTATCATGCACTTATTACACTTCAGATGGTAGATTACATAATTTTTTCCTCAATTCTTCATTTCCTCTTCATAGTAGAAATAAGTTCTAATTCATGTCATGGCCTCACCGGTGGAGAGTCCCGCTGGCCTCCTCACTTTGGGTTTGGCCATAGGGTTTGCTTTGGCCAATGGAATATCAGTGGGCATGACACATGCAGAGGCTTATTTTGTGTTGCAAGTTTGGGCTTGCTTGCTTGGACTACTGTTTTTTTGTTTTGAGAACATGCCTTGGGTAGCCATTAGTGTAAGGAGGATAAAATACATCACGGAAAAGACATGGATACCAACCACATGCAGCTTGGGGCTGAATCTCAGCAGCCCCCAGCCTGAGTCAGCAGAATCCTGGCCAACCCATCTGTGCATGAATAATAAAGATGCACTTCCAGGTCTGTGCTATTGAGATTTTGTGTGTCAAGTAACGCAGCACAGCATTATTTTAAAACACAATGATCTATGCACCTTGTTTACAAGGTTTATCTCCCTCACTACTCCATGAGCTTCTTAAAAGTAATGACCATGTTTTATAGAATTCTACATTTCTTCAGCTTAGTTCTTGCATATCATAACCTCAAAATGTTTGATCGGTGAATACTGAATCAGTGAATGACATACGAGAGTGTCTGAGTGGAATGTAAGAAGCATGGTTACTATGGCAACCCAGGTAAATAATTTAGAAAAAAACACTGGAATACTGTGGAGCATTGCTTCTGGAGGAAGGTATACACATTCTTAGGCTAACAGTAAAAATCTGTACCAGCTCTAGTCCTTTCATAAACAGGGACACCAGTTCCTAGATAAAATCAAGCCTTCAGATCTGACTCTGCATTAACCGGATGGCAAAGTCTGAGGTTACTTTTCCATTTTGTTCCAAATGGCGATCTCTTGCATCAACAGCAAACTGGACATACCCTCGGAGTCCACATCTAACAACTGCAGGTATTTCCTACAGGTGAGTTCCTTCTTGGTTATGATGCTTACTTCTGCTATTACTGATTGACATGTAATATTTGTTTTCTAAAATTGCTATTATGTAGAGTGAATCCTTTGTAAAGGACCATTATTGTAACACTGTACGTTCTAACCTCAGTGTAGGCTATCTTAAATATTACAGAAAGATGTGAAGATTCTAGAAGTTGTAAGAATTTAAAGTTAAGAGGCATCTGGGTGGCTCAGTCAGTTAAGTACCTGTCTTTGGCTCAGGTCATGTTCTCGGGATCCTGGGATCAAGCCTCGAGTCAGGCTGCCTGCTCAGTGGGGAGTCTGCTTCTTTCTCTGTCCCTCCCCTCATGCTCAAGCTCTCTCTCTATCTCTCTCTCAAATAGATAAATAAAATATTTAAAAAAAAGAATTTAAAGTTCAATTTGACCTAATATGCACTTTCTTGTGGCAGTGTTATTTAAAGTCTAAGAATAAGTTTGTGTGTGTGTGTGTGTGTGTGCACTTGTGTGTGTTTACTTTCCCCTAAACCATGTGGGTTCTGGGTCAATACGAAAGCAGCTGACAGCTCTAGATAAAGATGATTATAGCGAAGAATTTAATCGATAACCACTTTTATCTCAGCAACACACATTACACCTTTAAAAATTATTTGCACAAATGTTTATTCTTAGCTAGTCTCAGAGTAAATAAGACCAAGTGGTGTGAAGAGCCAGAAAAATATTAGAGGAGAAGAAGCAATTCTGAATGTCAAAAAAAAAAAAAAAATGCTGTGGTCAAGTGTGAGTGGTGAGTCCTTCCTTGATGATAGGATACCACAAGATTACCTCAAGCCACAATGATGTAATTTCTGACATCAATTCTGCTGGCAAACCTATCTTATCTCTTAAAAGAAATTTCAGATTAAATCCAAGCACATCATTGATAAAATAGTAACATAATGTTTCTGATGAAGAATATATTATACAATTTAATATTAAAATGCCTTAAGGAAAAAAACAGAATCTGTAATGACAAATCTTTCAAATCTGTACATATTAATGACTCAAACATGTATTTGGAAGTGAAGGATTCTTTTTAGGAAGCGTTATGCCTGAAGAATCTGGAATAGTGATTGAAAGACAAGAAAAGACACCTTTAAAGGATAATATTATTTGAAAGACTTTAATTAGCTAGCCACAACAATAAATACTTTCCCTCCCCATAGTAAAATGAACAGGAGTACTGTCTTTAGGAATAGATGAGTCCCTAAAGCAATCATAGGGCCCCCAGAGCTCAGACTGAAGTTGGCCGAAGAGCATTCTTAGTCTTCACCTGAGAAATACTGATATTTATTTCAGGAGGGATCCTAAAATGGAATTATCATATTTATGGGGGAAGTTGGTTGGTTAGCAAGTGAGAAAATCAAGGTATGCAAGTAACAAATTGCGTCCATCTGTGTGTGTTTCTCTCTCAGGCAGCAAGGATGTAGATATATACATAAATACTGAAATTTTTGGGCTAACGATAGTAAAACCTATAATCTTAATATTCTGTCAAGATTTATGCTTTTCATTTTCTCCTATACTATGAGTGACTATTTTAAAAGTTTCAGCAAGCCCAGTGGGCCAAGAAGAAAGAAAAGGTGTTATTACCTGGACTCAAGGCATTTTTATTTATTTATTTATTTATTTATTTATTTATTTATTTTATTTATTTATTTTTAGTTTTTTGACTCGAGGCATTTTAAAGGAAGTGTACACAGACCTGAAGAGCCTGGAGTGATGGCCATGCCTATGGCATTGGGACCCGAAGAGAAATACTCCCATGTGAAAGGTGATTTCTAGGGAAAGGAGATCCTTCCATCTACAAAGTTTCCTTTTAATGCTGAACACTAAACATGTTCAGTGACTAAAAGTCTCAGCGATCATTAGTGTGTCTGTGTGCTTAAGTAAGTTTGCTGATCTCCTTATAGGGTACCATGTACTTTTAGGGGGTCGCTTAAAAGAATCAAACACTACCTTCTCCAACTAAATCACTGCTCATAACTTTCTAAAATTTATTTTTAAAAAGCACATATATCCCTTTGTATGAAGTTAGGACTATTAAACAAAGTAAATCTAAGAAAGCCATTTATGGCATTGAATGTTATTATAATTTCAGATCTCTTGTATACACAGGAATTATTTTGAATTTGTTCATTTTCACTTGTACTTAAAAATACTTATGCCTTTTTTTTTTAACTGAATTAAGCATGAGGGTTAGTCTTTATTTTGCATCACCTCACTAAACCATCATGAGTTAATTTTCACTCAGCAGAAAACTAAAATCAGAAGAGAGTTAGTCACTTTTCTGAGCTAAGTAAGGGGTGTAGCACGCATTCAGACCAGCCAGAAAAGTTGCCTTGGCAGGCCATGTCTGCTCCTGCTATATATCTCAGCAAATTATTCTGACATTATTATGAAATTAAAAATACACCCATAATAAACCAGAGGAGTACACTATCCATTGGTCCTGTTGGAAACCATATACAACCCCAAATCTTTAAAAGCATATAGTTCACACTAAATGAGTCACACAATGATGTTCCCACCCACAGGCCTGATGTATTCCCTTTCTTCGTATTTCCTTGATATGGTACTTGACGAATGTTTATTGGTAAGAGTTTCTTTCCTTCTTAAACGGTGGATGAGCAGCATGCTTTGAGCAGCACGATTGTGGATGTCCTGCATGTGGCACAGCTCTTAGGAAACAGATCAGAGAGATGAAATAAATTCCAGAGAGTATGGGCAAGAATGGAATATGAAATGGAAGCTGGACGATGAGCTAGAGAAATGCCTCTGTGACTTTCTGAAAACTGCCAGCATAACGAAAGTGTCGTGCTCACATGTGTTTGTAGCCAATTAACAGGGAAAACTTGTTGGTTTTTTTTTTCTTCAGGTAGCAACAAGCAAAAAAATAATGCTTTTTTTTAATGGGCCACAAAGACCGTGATAAGTTATTAGCACATTATTAGTCATAACAAGATCATGATCTCCAAGTGCTATCCTGGTGCACTTTTACAAACTGTGTTGTCTGATTTATAAGCCACAGATAATTCCAGAATCTCTTTTTAATAATTAATGTCAAGCTTCACTGATGTCTCTCAACCTTTTCAAAAACACTGGCCATCAAAAATTTGCAACATTGAAAAGTTTCTATTTTCACACGATTAGGTCATCTAGTGATGATTATAATTATTTTTAAAAATAAAGAAAAAGGAGCTCATCACATTGCTCTGATTTCATGATTTAGAGATGCTAGTCAAGACCATGCAGATTTTCAGAAATGCCTCTTATGCTAGAGAACAGTATATAGTAAGTCAATAATGCATATCACATAAGCCTCAATTTTATTATACCTCAAATTTATTATTTCATCATTGCATACTTATAGTATGCTATGGACTGAACTGTGCCTTCCTAAAATTCATTTGAAGCTCTAACCTCTAAGGTGACAGTATTTAAGAGATGGAATCTCTGGGAGTAATTAAGTTTAGATGAGGTTATGAGGGTGGACCCCCTCAATAATGGGATTAGTACCCTTACAAGAAGAGACATAAGAGAGCTTTCTCTCTCTCTCTCTTTCTCTCTCTCTCTCTTTCAGCCATGTGGGGACACAGTGAGAAGATGGCTGTCTGCAAGTCAAAAGGAGGATCCTCACTGGAAACCGACCCTTAATCTTGGGTTTCTAGCCTCCTGAATTGTAAGAAATTAATTCCTGTTGTTGAAGCCACGCAGTCTAGGGTACTTTGTTCCAGCAGCCCGAGCTAAGGCCTAATATTAGCCAAAGTCCCTAAAAATCTATTTACAAGTAACAGGACAGACCAATTTGTGGATTAAGATTCTAATTCTACAGCAACTCTCAAAGAAGAAAATGTAGAAATCTACATTCAAAACTTAATATCTATTGAGTTACCTTATTTAGTAATTTATTTAGATATACTGCAATGTCACAGTGCAAGAAGTCAGGACACCTGCATTGTACCTTTGTATTTTCTCCCAGTTGCTATGCAACCTGGGGAAAGCCTCTTCACAGTTACTGATCGGTTTACTTTCTTTTCAAAATGATTGGTCTGAAACATTCCTACGGCCCTTTCTGGTCTCAAAGTTCTACAACTCTTAGTGCACTTTATGTAACAGAAAGCAACTTTTACTCACCATTTTGTTCTCGCTGTACTCCTGCGGCCAGAAGATCAGGCTCACCAAGGCTGATGTCGTTCAGCCGGGTCCCCAGACACTCCATGCAGAGGTGCTTGCACCACTCCTCGGCCTCCAGCTCTGGAAACGAACACACACCATCCAAGTTAGGCAGTGCTGTGCAGATATGCCAGAGGAAGATCACTTCCTGAACCTTCTTTCAAGGTAGGTGGTAAGAGTTAAAAAAAATCTTAACCTTAAGAGAACAACAACAACAAAAAACAAACCTATATTCAAGAAATGAAAAAAATCCCCACAATTATTTCCCATGGGCTGACATTATAAAATTATATTTTAAAGTGATTTCAAGTTACACCAATGTACTTTATCTTATTTACAAATAATAGTCTGAGAATGTTGTTTCCCATCCAGTATATTTTGCATTGATTTAATTTTTAGAGGGCAAGTACTTAGAAAAATTATTATTTTAGATATTAGTTATATTATAATATTTAGATATTAAAATATTAAATATTAATTATATCATATCATACTAAAATATAGGTTTTTAAATTTTAGACATTGTCTTTAGAAAATTTATTATTTTTAGAAAAATTAATTAAATAGAAAATAAAAATATATAAACAAATACTTGAAAAATGTCAGACCAAAATAAATGAGTGAAACCTTTCCTAATGTGACTTAGATTTGTGTGGGTTGAAAACCTGATCCTTCATTCTTAACTGCAACGTATCAAAGATTGGCACAAGAACGTGATAGCTTTTCTTCCGTAAACATCAAAAATGGTTCATCCTTACTTTGAAAAAAAATTCGGAGAGGATATTCAAAGTAACTTTCTCTTTTAGAAAACTCTAATTATCTAAGATTTTGGTTATCTTCCAACTTCTTTATATTCACAAGTTTATTCTTTGCTTGAAACTTCAGAACATCTTACACCTACACAGAATCTTGTAGTATCTAACACTTTCTGAAATGTAAGTGAATTTGATTCTTATGTTAGCCCATGTGGGTGAGGTGGATAAGCAGTGTCACCCTTGGGTCCTCTATCACTGGTCAGCACCAGGAAAGAACTGCAGCCCAGCTCTTGTAGATATTACAAATACGAAGAATCTGAAAAAGGGTTTGGGCCAGGCCCTAAAACTGCTGCACAGAAATTGGATGAGAACTTTCCACTGACACCTGCCCAGAGAAATTTCTGACTTTTCCATGTGGCATAAATCTCTACTAGAACAGTTTAATATAGATTTCCTTCAAATCTCTTGTTGCGCTCCGTGGATGACATTCCAACCTTTGCCTTGGCATTTTAAGCTCCCCATAAAAAAGTTATCTGTGACAGGTTTTCTTGACTCTAGGGATTTGAATACCAACTGCTCTGCTCAACGGTCAACACCATCAAACCTGGGTAATGGTTCTTCCTGTGCTTAGTCACATTGCCTTTGCCTCAAAAATAGGTTTGATCAATGAGATGTCAAGCCAAATTTGTCATTTATTTTTAGTTTTGTCAAGACCATAAAATACTGTTAGAAAATAAAGAAAAGGAGCATGTGGTCCTCCACAGGGGACTATTCTAATGAAAATAATAGTTCCCATGCTCTAGGCATGAAAGGTGTTTCTTTACATAAGGTACAGTTTGCACGTATCAGGGGCCATCCTCTCAGTAGTTCTAGATGCATCATCGACCTAGGTTAGGGAGGAAGTAGATTCTCATGTGAGCCTGGCCTTTTGCTCAGGTGGAATCAGAGCCTGGGTCTGGCTGCTGAGGCCTTTCTCGGGAATCTAGACAATAATCCTTTTCAATCACAAGGCCAATCATATACAAAAGAGGCATGGGCTGAGGCTCACAGCTTTCCATGAGGAATCCTTTCTAGTGAGGAAAGGCCAGCCTTCCTGAAAAGAATTTTACAGGAGCAGCAGCATGTATTGAAAATCATTTTCATCAGATAGAGGAGTTTTGATTTATAAGATTTATAAAAATTTTGAAAGCTTTTCTAACAACAAATCAAAATCTTTTTAAAAAGATTTTATTTATTTATTCACGAGAGACACAGAGAGACAGGCAGAGACACAGGCAGAGGGAGAAGCAGGCTCAATGCAGGGAGCCCGATGCGGGACTTGATCCCGGATCCCGGGGTCACAACTTGAGTCAAAGGGAGACACTCAACAACTGAGCCACCCAGACGTCCCCAAATCAAAATCTTAAGCCAATTTCCATGCCACATCTTTAGAAATCCTTGACATTTTTGTTAAGGCAGACAATAGGATTATATTTTTCCTCTTTATATTTTCGTATCTTGACTATTTCTCAGGACTCCACAATTCCAAATCATCAGTAAAATCACATGCAATGAGCGTCTCATCTGCATGTCTCTACCTGATAGTATTTCTGGTACTCCATAGATGGAGCTGAGAATACCTAGGATGCTCTTTGGGATAAAAATAAAAATGTTAAATATGACAAACACTTTTGTGCCAGCGTTCTCTCTAAATGTTAAATCAGTGCGTGCCCAGTGGTTAAAGCAATATGTCACTCATTTCTATTAATTCTTTTGTCCTGGGATTCAGTAAGACAAAGAAAACAACCCTACGGTAAAAGGGCTTCTATAAAGCTGGAGCTCATCCTCTGGGGCAGGACTCAATGGGGGCATTTCTGTAAGAACCAGGGAGGTCTCCCAGCACAGAGATGACAGGGGTTCCTGAGCTTGCACAGGCAGCTAAAGATGTCTTTTGGATCAAATCCTAAGAATCGCAGTATTTCAGCATTTTAATAGTGCAGTAGTACAGAGGACTAGAAACAGAGGAAGCAATAAACATAGGATACATATAGTCACATTAAAGACAACTGTAAACAATTTCAGAAACAGAGAAATAGGGGGGAGGGAGGGAGAGACAGAAGAAGGGAGGAACAGAGGGAGGGACATGTTCTTATAATTCAGGAATCAGCAAAAGTTCATTTCTTTCTAACAAAAATGTACTGCAGACTCACTGTGAGGTACTGTTGTGTGCTAGAAGGTTATATGAAAACCAGTTTCTGTTGTCTGTAGGTTAGTTTAGTGGGGCGGGGTGGGGGGTGAGTTTAGCATGTGGTACCCTGCAGGGCTGCTGGCTTGACCCGTCCGAACTGGGAGGTGTGGCAAAGGCTGAGCAACGTGGAAGAAATGTGATCAGGGCCCGGAAAGAAGGGAGGGCATGTGTGCATGTGAGTGTGTGGGCCAGTGTGTGTGTGTGTGTGTGTGTGTGTGTGTGTGTGTGTGTATGAGTGCAGCAGTATATGTGTGAATGTGTGTTAGCTAGCGTGAGGGTATTTGTGAGTGTGTATCTGAATGTGTGTGTGCCTGTGAGTCTGCGACGGTGTGCACGAGTGTGTGCGTTTCAGTGTGTGCGTGCATTTGTGACAGTCTGTGTGAGTGTGAATGTGTGTCAGTGTATGAGTGAGGGTATGTGCTTGCCAGTGAGAATGCATGAGGGTGTGTGTCAGTGTGTGTGTGTGTGTGTGTGAGGGTCTGTGTGGGTGTGTGTGAATGTGCCTGTGTGGGGATGGTGGCCAGGGGCCAAGATGGAAAAGCATCTCTGGGGATCTTGTGAGCAGCTAGGGACAGCCCTGAGTTCATGCAGGCAGCATCGTGCCCCTTCTCTTCAGGTTCTGCAGTTCAGGGGTGCCCCCAGGTCCACGGGTTCAGTTACCCAGACATGGCTGGGAGCAGATGATTGTCCTCTGTCTGCCACAGGAGCCTACCACCACGTCACAATGTGCACATCACTCACCTCTCACCACGGGCATTTCATCTCCTCACATCCTCACAAGGGGCAGTGAGTACAGCCCAAGCTCGAGACAGACCACATCCATATAACTTTCATTATGGAACATTATCATTGTTCTAGTTTATTATTGGTTATTGCTTATTGTGCCTAATTTGTGAGTAAAACTTTATCATGAATGTGTGTGTGTAGGAGAAAATACAGTCTAATAAGGCTGGGTTCTACCCCTGGTTTCAGGCATCCACTGGTGTCTTGGAATGTCCCCTGCCACATGGAAAAGGGGGGCTGTTGTACCATTTAGTTCAATAAGATCAGCCCCAGCCTTTATCTCAAGAGTATTAAGCTCTGTAGTCTGCATACTTGATCTAACAGTTTTGCTGTAGATAAGCTGAATTTACTTAAGTATTATACAATGCTTTGGTTTGTTTTTTTTTTTTAAACCTGTTTTTGATAGTCACCTTTCAAATAATTAGACCCATGCTTTTTATTTGTTCTTTCTTTGGAAAATTCTATGTATTGAGGTCCTTTAATTTTTTATGGCGTGTTAATTTATTTTGTCCCATCATTATTTAGTGTTTTCACTGAATTACCTTCCATCTTTTACTTTATTTTATTTTTGCAGAGCAGAGGAGATTAAAGACAAATGCAATCATCTAGCCCACTGCATTTTAAAATGTTTATTTTCCCACAGACTTGGTACCTTTCGTCTTTCATTTTATCTTTCAAACTTCTACCTACATATATGCGTAAATAATTAAATTTCTTGAGGGGCGCCTGCATGGCTTAGTGGGTGTAACATTGGACTCTTGATTTTGGTTCAGGGCCTGATCTTGGGATCCTGGGATCTAGCTCCCTGTAGGTTTCTGCAAACAGTGGGGAGTCTGCTTGTGTCTCTCTCTCTCCCCCATCTGCATGCTCACTCTCTCTTTCTCTCTCTTTCAAGTAAATTAAATAATAATAATTACATTTCTTTAAGGAGGAATACAGGCATAAAAATGTTCTATGATGCTTCCTACATTTTCTCTTTGTGATGGATGTGCTTTTTCATTAAGATGTCTTTTTCGGGTAGCTTGCAGCTATGCTCAAATTTTTAATTCAGGTAAGTAGCTTTTTCCCTAGAACTGACACCCAAATAATGTTTCCATTATGTATAAAATTTGTTGAATGAAAAAAAAAATTTGTTGAATGAAGAAATTTGGTAACTCCCAAAAGAAAAAAATGGAAGATGTTTGGCGATAACCAGTCAAATGGAGAAAGGAGATTGAGCTAAATGAGTGAATTATGAGACGAATGGGTTTATTGATTGTAGGGAAAAAGATCAGGGAAAGTGAAAAATAGAAATTCAGTGAAGGTGAATGGCTTCTCCCTGAGTGTCTTTCCCTCCCTCCTTTGCAGAATTCTAGGGAGAGAAGAGCTGTATCCCTTTGAATCAGAGGAGGTCTTTACATAGCAGATCTTTAATTAATGCCTGCTGAATAAATGATTAAATTCGAGCTTTATTACTTTCACTAAATTTAGGCCTTAGGATAATGACATCAAAGTTAAATGATCCAAAATAGACTATATTTGAAAAAAGTGAAGAAAATTTCATCACATGTACAGAAAATAGGCTATCCACCCAAATCATAAAGCACTAGCTAAAATAAAACTTTAAAATAGCACCAAATCACTTTCATGTCAATTTATTGAAAGATGCAGGGCTAGTTTTGTGTGGAAATAATGATTATTGCACTTAGTCCTCACGAGGTCTAGCTTTTGTTAATAATCTTGGGATAATGTAGGTAAAATAATCCTCATGTCTTCACCAAAACCAGTAATCCTTAAGTATTATATCCAATTCTTATCTCCTGTGCAGATTTGCTATGATTTGGTGATAATATTGTTTTCATATTTGTTAAAGTCTTTTTAAACACACGCTTTGCTGGGAAATGAAGAAAAACGTCTCCTTCTGCAGAATCCTGCTTTAAGAACACAAAAATCTCTTGTATCATTATGGGAAATTTATAGAGCTGTTAAAATATATGATGTTTTGATGATGACTTTCATTCTTGAAAATTAGTACCTACTTGTTACTTAACTGGCCTTGTTGATATTTTATGAACTTTTTTTTTCTCTTATTTTTTTCTGTATTAGAAGACAAGAAACCAGTTAAAACCTAAGGACGGGTTTCAGCAAATAGGTTTCTGTTTTGAGGTCACAGGAAGGAGCTTGATTCATTGAAGTCAGATCAGTAGAACTGATCAGTTTCAACACTGAAGAACTTTTAGTTTTCTTTTCTGAGTAGCAAGCGCATTTATTCCTTTGAAGTGCCCTGTTTTGCCCCTTCCACATTTGCTCACACCCAATAATCCTTTGGTTGAGCTCCAGACCCATTTTTAGATTGCACACCTTTCCTTTATATTTCCACAGCGCTCCGCATATACTTCTCACATACCCTCTACGTTTCATGAGTTATCGTTCTGCCTTCTTATCAACATATTTAAGATATTGGAGTGTGACATACATTGATTCCGTCGCTCTAGATCCCTGCACGGCACCTCAATACGGACACTAATCAATAAATGTGGAATAAGTAAACAGATGGGATTTTCAGTTAATTGCCAGAAATTTAAGACAAGTTCTAGAACCAAATGCAGATAATTTGGGCAGTAGTCACTTGGTGGTTGTTTTGAAGTCTCTATTCATGACCATTTAAGTGAATATTTTAAGTTTGTTATTCACAGCTGGCTTATCTAGACAAAACACATCTTTGATTAGGCAGGGAAGGGAGAAATAGCAAATATGGTTCTCTACTGAACTTCAGTAATTCTGAAGTATCTCCCACTCAAAATGTTTCTGATTTTATTAAGCTGTATGTTTCACTTACCTTATTAGTCGTATTTATGGCAGGATGACAGTCTTATGTAAATCCCTCTGATTCTATATGTGATAAACACTTGATCAAATTTTTAGATATGGGAATGGAGTCTTAGTAAAAGGTCAGCTTAGTACCAGGGAAATGAATTATTACCTAAGTTTATTCCATCTTTCATGCACACAATCATAACTCCTTTTCCTTTCCTTCATAGCAGTTTGATACATCAAATTTTTGAATCCAGAATAGCACACCTTATTCTGCTATTCTTCTCCTCTTGTGATTTGGAAGAGTAAGATTAGGCTTTCAGATGTGGCCAAAGAGAAAATTGTCCTGTCTATCCTTCAAAGTAACAAATGACAAATAGCAGCAAATGACAGAATCATCAAATGTGCTGCTCTTTAGCCTGGCAGGAATTTGTTGCAAAATGCTTTAATGTGGAGGTTAGCAAATGACACTAGGGCTTAAAACAATTCAGAGAAAATAAGGAAGGACACGAATCAACACTTACAAATAGTCCAAAAAGATGGTATACTTTGTGTGTGTGTGCGTGTGTTGCAATGCAGGAAACAGGAAACTACACAGTACAAGGGAGCAAGATTAAAAACAATCCTTTGCGACAACACTGAAGCCCAGCTTGAGAATAAGTGCATTTCTGTGATGGAAAGCCAGCATCAGGATGGAATACTTTCCGATCTGCGCAATTCTTAATAGATACCAACAGAATATTTGACGCACACTTTTAAGCTTCTCACAAGAACAATTACCAAGCAGGGAACTTTTTGAAGAAGAGATGCTGTCAAGAGATTTCATCTTAGTGATGTTCTCAGAAGGCCTAAAAGCAATTTCTTTCCATGTAACAATCACGTGGGGCTTGGGAGTGGTGAGGAAGACAAGAAAGAGAAAAGCTGTGTGCTGGAATATGAAAATGTTGCCAGTGCTGTGGTTTTTTTAAGACTATAGTCTAAAATCATATAAGGATCTAAAAACTTTCTATCTACACAGCCAAATCTATTATAAAAGCATTTGGCACTAGCTCATACTGAATATGGAATTGAACTTGGCCAATAATCCCAATGAGCCTAAAAGTGTCTGCATCCCCAGAATTTCTAGGAAGGAACACAGCCTTGCTGGCACCTTACTTTTTGTAGAGTGGTGTTGCACGTCTGTTCTTCAAAAATGTGAGTACATTTGTATTGTTGAAATCTGCCATGTGTGATTTGTTGTGTTAGCCACTGAAGACCAAAACCAAGACAAAAGCCAAACAGTCTGTTCTTCTCTCTAGGAAAACCTCCAAGCAAGCATATTAATTTAATGGTATTTGATCCATAAAAAATTAGAAATACACACAAATAAACAGAACGCAATTTGATAAAATCTTATTGAAGTTTAAGAAACTAAGGACTTCCTAATTATCACAACTGGAGTAAAGAAGTCTCAAAACAGGGAACACAGATTCTACAAAAGCTAAGTGAGCAAAACAGCAGGGCAAATAAAGGAGAGTCTGAGAGAGAGTTGGAACCACTGCCAGAAAGATGAGATCCACTGTGGGTCTACAGACAATAAGAGAGGACGGGCTAGATGGGAACATGACCTATAGGGCAGGGATGGAAGGGGTGTGTGAGGTAAGGGACCAAATGCCATTCGGAAGGGATATGTGATTTAAAGGCACACAGTGGGTTGAGAGGGGCCAGAATCATTTTCAAAGCCAGCCTTCACACGTCTGAGGGCAAATCAAGGCAAAAGGAGAGAAGAAGAACCCTGCAGCAACTGAGTAGTAAACAGAAAAAGAAGTAGAAAATGTAGGGTCTTATCAGACAAAAAATTGCCACAATATCAGAGAACTCACACTTCCTCCTCCATCACCAGAGCAAACAAAATCCTTGAAACACTCCTGGATGTTGTTACATTAACAGAAAAGGGTTGAATTAAACTAGGACTGTTAAAAACACCCAATCATGAGAACCAGCAAAGGGAATGAGTCCATGGAGAACTACTGCAGACACTCAAGACAGGAGAATTCACACAAGTTCAAATCACTGTAGGAAAACCACCTCTCACCTCACCCGTTCCTCGCAAATAGTAACATGAAGCAGAAGAAAACTCTAAGTGTACACTCCAAAAAGGATTGAACATATTCAAACAAACATCTGTGGATGTAAAAAATCAGCTTGAATTAGAAACTCAAAAACTAAGAATGGAAGTGAATAAAAAATAGGAAAAAACAAAGAGTAGAATGAACCTAGAAAAGAAGTAGAAGAAAGGACAAAAATAACTCAGAAGTGAAAAACAAATTGCAAAGTGCTTAAGGCAAAATAGGCTCAAAGAAGAATTTAAGAGGTGTTGATCGAAGAAAGAAAATATGACTATCATAAAGAAAGAGGTATGGGATTGAGTTCTGCATCGGCCTCCCTACATAGAGCCTGCTTCTCCCTCTGCCTATGTCTCTGGCTCTGTGTGTGTGTGTCTCATGAATGAATAATTAATTAATTAATTAATTAATCTTTAAGAAAAAAAGAGGTAAAAAGAGTGAGAGAGAAGCAGTGGCCATGGATAACAAGCAAAGGAATAATGGCGGCTTGGACCACTGTAGGAAAGTGGGCATGGAGGGCATAACCGTGTAGATTTGGAATTTACTCAAGAGAACCTATGATGTTTGCAAGTTTGCAACAGTTGGAGTGTGTGAGAAAAAGCCAGAAGTTAAAGATGAACACAGTATTTGTTTTCCTGTGCATTGGGGAGAATGGAGCTGTATTCTAATAACACAGTGAAGGCTGTGGGAGAGGCACAGTTGGAAGAAAATAAGAGCTCAATTTTAGAAATAAATTTTAGATGCCTGTTAGATATAGAAGTAGACAGATGAGTGGGCAGTTGGATAGATGACCCTGGCATTCGGGATGGAGCTTCAGATTGGCTGTATCAATGTGGGGAGAACAGAATGTAGGTTTTACTTAAAGCCTTGTGTCCTTGTGAGGCCACCAACTAGTTTGCACAGACTGAAAAAAGAAGACATTTAGGGACTAAGACCTTGGCTGTCCCACAATTAGATTCTGGGATAAGAGGATGAAAGGAGGCATAGAGTACCATACACTTGAGGATGAGGAAACAAGAAAGAGTATATTACATTCTGGAAGCAAGAACCAAAAGTGTTTCAAGAAGCCAAGGGCTGTTTATGGTCTTGTTTTTTGTCAGTTTCACTGAAGTACAACTGACAAATAAAATTGTAATATATACAAAGTGTGCAATGCGATCTTTTGATATGTGTATACGTTGTGAGAGGATCCCCTCAATCAAAGTAATTAATGTAGCCATAATCTTTACTCAATATGCTTCATCTGGTGTGTATGAGAATACTGAAGTTCTACTCCGTTAGTGGATTTCAAATATACAATGTGGTATCATCAACTATAGTCACCATGTTGTACGGTAGATCCCCAGAACTCCTTCATCTTGCAACTGAAAAGTCTGTACGTTTTTACCGATTTCTCATTTCTCCCACTCCCCAACTCCTAGAAACCACCATTCTGCTCTGTTTCTAGAAGAGCTTACCTTTTTTTTTTTTTTGTAATTCTTTAAGTCAAATGAGGTTTAAAAACTGCCTACAAGATTTATCGATATGGAGGGCATTAATTACCTTAGTAAGGGGAGTTTTTGTTAGACTGATTGAAACAAAAGTCCAACACTTGGACTACGTGCAAGGAAAATTGGAGAGAGAAGACATGAATTGCAATCAGAACATGGGTGAATCTAGAACTCTATTTGCAAGGTTTTGGTGTATGTTTTGTAAATGGAAGAAGAGTGATAGGGATGCCTGGGTGGCTCAGCAGGTAAGCTTCTGCCTTCAGCCCAAGGCATGTTCCTGGAGTCCTGGAATCGTGCTTCCTGCATGGAGCCTGCTTCTCCCTCTGCCTATATCTCTGCCCCCCCCGTCTCTGTGTCTCTCATGAATAAATAAATAAATTCTTTAAAAAAAAAGGAGATAGATGGCATGGTAGCTGGAAGGAGACATGAGATCAAGAATTTAGTGGTATAAGGAAAGTAGAAATTTCTTGTGATACTTCTGCATGGAAATTGTAAGAGCTAGGTGCACAATTCTTTCTATTCTCTTCCCACTGATGCAGTGATATAAAAGCAAGTAACAAAACAGCACTTGTGTAAGTCTAGATTCCTGATGTCCATGATTAACAGAGCCATTCTACAGACCCACGGGATAAGTGAAAAAAAGTTTGATGGGTGATGACACTGAGATTTGGGAATTGTTATGGCTACATACCTAGTGTTTCTTTTTTTTTTTTCCTAGTGTTTCTTAATAAAAAAAATGGAAGATGAAATAAAAGTGAGGTGATGCTTATCACAAAAGAAAATTAAATTGTCTCATTGTCCTGGTGGTCAGTCAGCAAGGGATAAGGAAACTATCAAGGAACATGGGAAAGATGCTGATCCATTATGCTGTAGAAAACTATATGGCTAAAATACCACCTGCAATAACTTGGTGGTGGCATTAGAAAATTCAGTGAAGCATGGAGAGGGGTTGGAAATAGAATATTGACAGTAAGTGTTAGTGGCTGTAGCTGCATTTGGCAAGGTATTAAGGAAATGAATTGGTCAGTTTGCACATAAAATGACTAAAAAGAAACAGACCATATCCAAAAAGTTGGAGCCTTTCCAGGTTGAAAAGGCAATTGCTTCTCAATTCCAAGTCAACTCCAATAAAAATTAAAATGATATGACTGAGTTACATATTCTTTCTTGAAATCTGTGAAAAGCTGAAAATTCCTTGGAGTAAAGGTCCAGCCAAGAGTTTGATGCCCAGTGCATCTGTTCATTTGGAGAAATGGTTTTGGGAGAAGATACCAAGAGGCTGGTTCTCCAACCAAACCCGACTGCTCAAGGTCTGAACGGGAAATAGCACAAGGCCTAGAATTCAAGGGAAGCATTTCCAGAAGAGAAATGCAGACATATTGGCACATGGAACTAAGTAAAATCAAATAAATGAAAAATATGCTATGCTTTTAAAAAGAGTTGGAAATCAGTTAGAAATCACTCCCAGGAAGTGAGATCATGGGTTTCCAGGTTACAACGTACTGGTGACTCCCCTCAGGGAGAAACACTGGTACCAATCAAGTAAAAGACCCCATCCACATAGCAGGGGGCCTCTACACCAGTGTTCATCCTGTCTCATGCCATAGTGTGCACTGGTATGGGGCCATAGGTTTCTTACATAAAGAGCCATGTCTGGTCCTGCTGTAGGGATAACTGTGCATCCAACGGGATGTTGAGAAGGAATGGAAGAACCAGAAGTGTACTTTGAGGAGGAGTGAATGCAGTTTGTGTTCAGGAAGAAAACTCAGTGGATATTTGGTAACCAGAAGCACAGGTGGTGGGATTCCTTTGTGCCATTTGGTAAGCTTCTTTTAGGCACATGGTAAAATGACATGTTCTCCCTTTGGAGTTAGTTGTTAAGTAAATTAGAATAAAATATTTCTGAGGGCATCTAGGTGGAACAGTCAGTTAAGTGTCTGACTCTTGATTTCCACTCAGGTCATGATCTCGGGTCTGAGATCAAGCCCCATGTGGGGCCCTGCACTCAACTGGGAGTCTGCTTCTCTTCCTCTCTCTCTCCCTCTCTCTCTGCCCCTCCCTATACACTCTCTTTCTGTAAAATAAATAAATAAATAAAATATCTTTTTAGAACAGAATAAAATATTTTCCATAATGTTTCTTCTAAATGCACACAATTTGAGCCACCACGCACACTTAGGACAAGCTTTGTTTGCCATTAGGGATGAGATGAATGTGGTGAGTACCTTTGCTTATCTCTAAAAAGAACATGTTAGTAGTTTTCACCATTACATAAACTGGAATTCTTATTTCATTCTAATCTTACATTCATAAAAGAAGAAAGCAAGAGGACCACTCATGTTGAAATTCAAATAATTAATGAGGAACATAAAAGTGGTAATTATTCTGATAATTTGCAGCAAGACGATCATTAAGATTTATATGTACTATTCATATGATCATAAGTATTGTACAGCATGTAAAGATAGCTTTTCAAAAGCCTGTATCAAAAAGATAACATATAATAAATATTATATTGAAATTAATTTTACATTCATTGGGAATAAAGATAATGTATTAGTCACAAGAAAGTACTTACATAGGTGTGAAAAATTCTTTAGTAGTAAATATTTAAAAACAAAATACAGAAATCATGAAAGAACCCAACTAATTAGCTGTAATCAAAAAAAGCACTATAAGAGGGGTGCCTGGGTGGCTCAGTTAGTTAAGCGTCTGTGTTCAGCTCAGGTCATGATCTCAGGGTCCTGGGATCCAGCCCAAGGCTGAGGGGTGGGGTGGGAGGTTGGGGGGGGGGTCAGGCTCCTTTCTCAGCAGGGAGTCTGCTTATTCCTTTCCCTCTGCTCCTCCCTCTTACTGGTATGTGCTCTCTCTCTCAAATAAATAAATAAAAGCTTTAAAAAAAACACAAGAATTTTAAATAGTATATCCTGAAATTAATTAATAAACTTAGTGATGCACAGATTTAAAATTTCAATCTCTATTTTATATCACCTGGGTGACCTGATCCAAACATTACATAATAATTTATTGAAAAACATATTTGTTGATGAATTACCCTTTAAATTAATGGCTTCTGAAATGATCGAAGTTGGAAATAATTTTCATACATTACAGGAAAAAATATTATTAAACTTTAATATAGTTGAATAGGATAGGTCCTCTTATGTTTGGATCTAGCTAAAGCTACTACCTGAAAACAACTAAATATTCCACATTTTAAAAACATTCTAAAGAGAGCTGCCATACGGATTCACACAGTGCCTAAAATTATAAGTATGAGAACAGGCCACTTTCCTTCCCTTGCTGCAATCCCTTCCCATGTATGTGCTGAGTGAAAAATAATAAGCCAAAAATGATCTGAGCACAGATTTGGCTGCCCAGGAGAGAACTATGGCAATTTCTACCTCTCCATCTCTCAAGTCAAGGAGAGGGTGTTTTTATGCACCTCTAGTGTATGTATGTATATGGGGGGAGGGGTGTAAGAGAACTTCTCCCTAGGGACTGGGAGCATCTTTGAGGATGCATAAGAAATCACAGATCGGAAATCTGCTTATGCAGTACATTTGCTTTTTTGCATTATTACCAATTTGATGAGGGGTAAAGGGAAGCTGGAAAGAGATCCCCAGTTAGCACTGTTGGGAGGCCTGCATTCTCCTGCACTGGATGGCAGACTTGAAATAATTTAGTGTTTCCCAATTGGTCCCTGAAGATGCCCAAGAGGGCTGTCTGCTGGCTGAGGGCTGGAGAAGAGACGCCAGCAAAACAAAGTTCGGAATAGATTAAGGTGGCACATGCCAGGCAGGAATCAGCAAAGCAGAGGGTAGGCTGGGTTGCTGAAGCCCATCTGCACTCACACCAGGGTCTGTACACTGAGGAGCCTATCTTCAGGATTTCCCAAAACCTCACAATTCCCAAGTGAAGAGAACCTGCCACATAGACACTATGGGCATTCAAGACAAAATGGCAGCCCCGCCAGCTGACGAAAGAGGTGTTGGCACGTTTTCCTCTACCCTCTTTCTCAGGACTCAACACAATGGTGAAGCCAGAATTTGGCAGGGTGAGAAGACTGTAGAACAATTATGTTTCCATCTCTCCTGAGGCTTCAGAGAGGGAGAAGGAAAAAAATAACTGTATCTGTGCCTAAGTCTGATAGGTTTGGATTTTAAGACCAGAAAGTGAGTAAGGAACCATGATTTGGTTAAGGAGCAGAAAAGGGCAGTATGACCAGGTTTTACTGAGGATGACACTGATAGAGAAAATACTAAACCACAGAATAAGACTCTGTACTATTTCTGGCTCCATCCTTTGTTTTGTTTTGTTTTACCACATTTTTATCAGAAAAAAAAATTCTTACTTAAAAGGATTTAAAATATAGCATACAAAAATGACTAAATGAGGTCTTACATTACTAAGAAGTTTTAGGAGATTATATATAAAAATAAATGACATTTATCAGACAAAATTGTTAGGGAAATATTGTCTAATATTAAGGTATGATTTTATTAAAAGCTCCACTGTGGTCAATACAAAACATATTACTGTTCCTGGGGGAAAAGGGCAGCAAAATCCCCCAATTCTTTTTAGAATTATACATCTCCCAAATTTCTCAAGTTAAAGTATTTTACTATTAGCATTGATCCACAATGTATTTTTGCCATCTTAAACAACCTGAGGATGATATGTGAACCATTTGATTATTATCTATCACTGGGACCCATTTTCCTATTTCAGGTGGATTTTAGGCTGGATTTTTTGTCCTTAAAGACTTTCTGTGCTTAACTGACCTGTGATTTCTAACTTCTTTTGTGGGATCTTAAAATAACCTGTAGAAGTCATAGACTTTCTTGCAGAACTTGCAGGATGGGATGAATATGAAATCACTTCAGAGCACAGCAAGATTTAGTAGGCATTTCCCTGGGACCAAAGGAATCGGCCAATCCATCCAGGTTCTTAACTATGTCCCTAAGGATAAGGCGTTGTCTTGTTGAATCTTCCAGTAGAAGATGGCTTTCACCTCTGTTTCCCTGTTGTTAATGACTGCAGTATCATCTAAGGGCCTTTAGAATCAAAACACTGTTTCAAGGAGATAGCATGATTAATCCTCAAATAATTACCATTTTGCTTATTCATGGATCACAATAATTTTTCTCTAAAGTACAGGTTTTCAAACTGATTATAGAAAGTTTCATTGGAACTCTACTGCTGCACACTCATGCAAAATTTAGTTTGACTAATATGGATCAATGTGAAAGTCTGTTCAACTATTTTCTATTCATTCAAAGGCAATAGCCATCTTACAACAAAGACATTAAGAACCCCAAATAAACAAGAAGGAAAGAGCCTAGAATTTGGAGAATATTATGGTTTGGGTAGGAGAAAAATATTTTCAAGCAAAGCACCGTCTTGATAAGAAATGGTGGCAGATAAAGCAGTATATTACAATAGGAGCAAGCTTTCTAATATCTAAGATAAATGTATATTCTCATTAAAATGTGAGAATCTCAAGACAGAACCATGGGAGAAATAAGAGAGAAAGACAGAGAGAGGACAATAAGCTCCTAGAATTCTGAGCTAAAATACTGATGATGAGATTAAATTCTGTGTTTATTTACAAGAGCTAAGGTGGAGAATAGGTTTGCTGTTCCTCTTTTGATTACTATTTCTGTTATAAGTTCAAAAGTGCGTATGAGTGAGTATAATTCAGATTTCTGATTTGGGCAGAGAAGTAAAAAAAAAAAAATGTCTGTAATGTGTATTTATAATGAGGAGTGATTGGTAACAGCCCATGTCACATATCTCATGTAAGCTTTCAATTTTTCCTTTATATTGTATCTCTGCTTGCATTCACTTAAAAAATTAATTCAGTAAATTAAACTTAAATTTTCATAAGCATTTTTTAGAAAGGAAAAATTAACTAGATGATCATTAATCACAGACATTCTGATATTCTCTGCTAAGAGTGAGCTAAATTTTAGAACTATCATCCCAACAACTGCACATAAGGTAACCTTAAATTGTTATTACAGAGGGTAATGGGAAGAGACATCACTATTTTCTGCATGTGCTTCTGAGCAATTACTTGGGATTTCTGAACTTTCATTTCTTATTTAGGAGATGCCAACAAGATTCTTCTTTGTTGCTCTTAATTAAGTGCTTATCCATATGACTGAATCAATTTTCAAGTGCCATTCTAACTCTTAGGACATTCTGCATCAACTTTGTCCTCAGTTGAATTTATAACTCAAACATAAGAAATATCAGGTATTGATTAATGTCTCCATGATAAGTAGGAAAAATAATGTATTGCTTCTCGGGATCACTGTGATAACCCCAAAATTTGCTCAATTTAGATTATGGTGGCTGGGGATCCTTCATAAAAGTTTAGTCCTGATGAATGTGTCATTTGAGAGAAAAACATGAAATCATTAAGATCAATCTCAAAAAAAGGTCAATATCCCCCAAAAGTACATACCATCATAATACAAACAATGAGAGAAAATGGTCAGCCCCTTTGAGATTTATATATGAGTCAAAGTTTACAGGTTAGCAGAAATTTTATATTTGTTAATTTCTATGTAAATAAATATACAAAGAGAACTTCCATTGGACTCCCCTTAATATAAAAGATAGCAATTGATCAAAGTCTATGTCCCCAAATATGAACAATTTAGACACGGCGTTTGCTTCAGAAACACAGAAACCATGTGCGAGGGTTCAAAGTGGCCTCCAGATGGAGGTGTCCCTTCCTGCAGAGCCACGACTGACCCACATACTAGCACCAATGTTCTATTATCATTGTTTTACAAGGATACACCAGGTTTCTGAACGCTCACCTAACAATATTTAAAATCTAGCATTTATCAAATGTTCCCTTAGATTAAAGATCCACTAGGATTAAGGTCCTTTTTTAGCCATTCTGAGACATTCCAAAATGCATCCTGGCTGTAAAACACTAGCAATGCGCAAGGTCACTGTCAGGATCCTCAACCAGTTGTGGTATCTAAGGTCCTGCCAGCCCACATGCAGAGTGCCCTTGACTTTACCCCAGACCAATTGTGACAAAATTCCATTGGTAAATGTGAGCAATGTCCAATTTCTCAAGGAATTACTTTGTAAATAAAACACAAAGAGAGGCGCCTAGGTGGCTCAGTTGGCTGAGCATATAACTCTTGGTTTTGGCTCAGATCATGATCCCAGGGTCGTGAGAGCAATCCCCACATTGGTTCTCCGCTGAGCAGGGTGTCTGCTTGAGATTCTCCCTCGCTCTTCCCCTGCTCACACACACACACACACACATACACACACACTCTCTCTCACTCTCAAATAAATAAATAATTTTTAAAAATTACAAAAAATACATCTCACATTAATATATTATTAGGTGATTTTCTTCTTTTGTAAAATGAGAGCATGAAGCCTTTTTAATGTGTTCTTGGTCACTTTATCTCTTATGGACACTTTTCAGTTAATGCTTTGTGCCTCTTTAGAAGATCGCATGCATGTAGATGTGGAGAATGATGACGTGTCTTTTTTTTTTTTTTTGTAAATCACCTTATAGAACAGAAAAGACAGAGATCCAGCTGGTTTTTTCTCTGAAGGAACAGATCAGAGAGCAGAGAGTATGTATGTGTGGGCCAAGGCAGTGGAGGTGCAGCAACAGGAGCTCAGGCTGATCAGCTGCCTTTCACCTCTGGGATCAGGGGCAGCAGAAGCAGGCTCAGTGATTGAATGTTTATATGGTTCCATTATTCTCTTGCAGAGTGAAGAAAGTTTTCAAACTGTGCATATTTAGTTGTAATGTGTTTTCAGATGTTCACTGTAGAAAAAATATCTTCCCTAAGAAAAAGAGTTAGGACCATGTTGTAACTCTTTGGGAATTCGTCTTTGCCATGCATGGTGAGTTGAGAGGTAGTGTTTAATGATCACACGCAGGCTTATTTTTGTAGCTGCCATGAGCACCAGATCAGGAATATTGAGAAGAATGAATTATTGGGAACCCAGTTGCCAATAATTTTTTTTTCTTATTGGAAAAAGAAAGTTATGTGTGCAAAAGTGAAGCGTTTTGAGTCTCTCTAAAGAAGCTTGTGTTGTATTCTGGAATATTGAAGAAAAGACACCAGAAAAATATTTGTTTCCATTTGTATTCACAGAGAGCTGCTCCTGGGACATCTAAGGAGCAAAGCCAAGGAGGCAGAGGGATTCCTTTATTCTGATCAGGAAAATTAGTAAATAAAGGGCAACTCTTGGCCGCGGTGTCTTTTCTGCAGTGGAAGGAGTGTGAGCTATCATCCTAATAGCAATAATCACTAGTAGCTGTTGTCAGTGTTCCAACCATGAAAATAATAGTCATTTGTAAAATATTTACTAAAAAAAAATAATAAAATATTTACTGCATGACAGATACTATCCTAGGAACACTCGTATTAAAAACTCATGTAAGCATCCCTCTAATGCTGTGGGTTAGTCACTACTAGTTTCCCAAATGTAGAGATGATGTGACTGAGGCCAAAGGGTCTCCCGGTCATACATCTAGCCCAGGAAGTCCTGGAGACACACCCAGCATGATGAGACCTTTTCACCTACATCTCAGTCCCAGATAATGCTCTTATCCATAGGACAGTTCAGTTGATTTTTATTTGAGGTCTAACACAAGTCCACAGCTCATTCCAGAATGATGAGATGTAGGCGAAAATCTCTCATCATGCTGGATTTATCATTTCCCTCCTGGATTGGGTCGGTTTCACCCTTGTAATGTAATCAACACACAGCTCCTATTCTGAAACTATTTTGTTAGGTGCCTAAGGGCTAAGGACTCTCAGATTCTACTTCTAATAAATATTTTAAGTTCAAAAACCTCATTACATGACACCAGCTTTCTTTGGTTTGCATTTTTCTGTTATATTTTTCTGCAGCACTCAACTTTCGCTTACATCATGCTGTGGTAAGCAACAGCCTGCCATCTCAGAAGATTTCTGGAACAGAAACATTTACTTCTTGGTCCTGCCCCTGTATGCAGGTCAGCTTCAGCTCTGCTCCAGGTCTTCTCCTTCCGGGACCAGGAAGAAGGGGCAGCTTTTATCCTAGTCTCAAGGTAGAGAGGATAAAATTGAAGACAGAATCATGCAATGCTGTTAAAATTCAAATGTGGCCTATGTCACTGCTCCCACGTTCCACTGACGGGAGAAAGTTAATGGGAAAGGTTTAATATTCTAACAGAGAAAGGCAGGCAGTAATTGGAAACAGTAACACAATCTATGGCATGCTATTCAGTTTTCCCAACCCTTTACTTGCTGTCACTCTGGGTCCTTACTCTTGGGGCATTTATCTTGTAAGAAGTACATAGCTAAATTTTAAAATCCAGTATGAGATCTCTTAAAAAAACCTAGGGAGGTACTTATATTTATTTTAGAGTTTTATTGACCATTTTGTTTTCTATTTGTCATGACATTTTCTCACCTCTTTCTTTGTTCTCTTCTCTTGTAGAGGTTCTCAGACTTTACTGTGCTTTAGAATCACCTGGAGAGCTTGTTAAAGTGGATTCCTGAAGTTCCATCCTGAGTTTCTGATTTAGCAGGTCTGTGGTGGGACCTGAGAATTTGCATTTCTTATAGGATCCCAGATACCCGGGTGCTGCCGGTCCAGAGACTACACTGTTCTATGATATTCATTATTCTCTTTATTTTCCCAAGTGTATAAAGAAACATAATGATCTTGAAATACTTAAAAAAAATTTATTCTCATCTTTGTACGTTGTTTTTCAACATTCTATTTGCAACTTATTTTAGGTTTATTTTTCAGGTCTTAAAATAGTTACTACTCTTAGCATTGTATATCAATGCTACTTCAAATTTATCAACTTATTTATTTTTTGGTCAACATTTATTGAATTTGCATTATGTGCCAAGGCTTTGGAAGTGTTGACTTGTTTACCTCCCATAAAAAGCCTATGGTGTAATTGCTATAGTTATTTTTTTTAATTTTCATTTTACACATGGAAACAGGCACAAAGAGGTGTAGTAATTTACTCTTGGTTACGCAGCATGGCTGACTCCAGCGTCAACATCTTCAACCACTCTACCATATTGCCTCATCATGGCGATTTGCATTCCTTCTTTCTGTTTTCAGTTTCCTTCTTCCTAAAGAATATATTTTTATACTTTCTGTGAAGACTGAGACTAGTAAATTTCCTTAGTTTTTTTTATTCCTGAAAATATCTTTCTGTCTTCACTCTTGAATGATAATTTATCTTGACAGTTATTTTTCTTCAGAATTTTATTTTTTTAAGACTGTATTTATTTATTCATGAGAGACATACAGAGAGAGGCAGAGACATAGGAGAAACAGGAGACAGAAGGAGAAGCAGACTCCCTGTGGGGAGCCTGATGTGGGACTTGATCCTGGGACTCTAGAATCACTCCCTGAGTTAAAGGCAGACGCCCAACTCCTGAACCACCCAGGCATCCCTCTCCAGAATTTAAAAAATATTTTTCTAGTGTCTTTTGACTATTGTTGCTAATACTGAGTCACCTATTCATCTGTCATTTCTTTCTAAAAGGAGCCTGATTTTCTTTGGGCTTCCTGTTTTTGTGTGGAGCCCCAGGCGGGACTTGAACTCATGACCCTGAGATCAAGACCTGAGCTGAGATCAAGAGAAGATGGACGCTTAACTGACTGAATCACCCAGGTGCCTCTCTTTGGGCTTGCTATGAAGATTTTTTTTTTTTACTTTATACTTAATTTTGCATATTTGTCATGATGTGTCTATCGGGTGGCTTGATGGAACTCTAAAAGACACGTCTTTCTTCATTTCTGGGATTTTTTTCAGATATTATTATTTTGAGTTTACATCTCTCTTGTTCACTTGTCCTATTCACTTGGACATCCTTTCAGATATATGTCGGGCATATTTTGGACATTCTCATTCTACCTTTCATATCTTAGTATCATATCTTAATAGTTTTCTTTCTTCATATTTTGTGCTGTATGCTTGATTTCTTCAGATTCATCTTCTAGTTAACTAGGAATCTCCTCAGATAGCCTAATTTTATTCAGTTCCTTCCATTTCAATAGTTTAAAAAAAACACTAGAAGTACTAGTGGTTTGCTTTGCATATATTGTTTTTTTATTTTGATGCCTTGCTAATATATCTAAATTTCTTGTATTTATTTATTTTAATTATAATTATTTTATATATTTTAAAACTTTTTCCTGTTTGCAGTTCTGGGGTGCTGATGCGCCTTTTTAAAAATCAGCTGGTTTTCCTCTCAGAGTGATTCATTTATGTGTTTTGTACAGCTTTATTATAAGCTCATCCTCAGAAAGCTTTTTCTCTCCTCTGAAATCTCATAAGCCTGAAATTCTTAAATCTTTTCAACAAAACTACTTCAACTTTGCCTCCTGCAAAGCCCTAGAGCAGTGAGCAATTCTGGATGAATTCTGAGTTTAATATCAACTTGGAATTCTTTCCTTAATGCAAGTAGTTTACATTCATCAATAAATGTTGACTAAAAAAATCTGTAAATAACTCTGCATTATTTTTGTGTTGGGTGAGCCTTTGTTTGGATGACCCTCTTCCACTCTAACTTTGTGAGAGATGTCAGCACTTCTCATTCACTGCTTTCTTAGGGCACAGAGTCAAGGTGCGCTATTCCTTCCTCAAGAAAGGGAGAGCAGTGGGGAAGCCAGATTTAATTAAAGGAATTCAAATCCCTAGCACCTACTTCATGTTGATGCGACGTCAATGTCTTATTTCCTATTTACAACTCGTGTGTGTATGTGTGTGTGTGTGTGTGTCTCCTTCGTTTAAGTGTGTAACTCTTGAATCTTTTGTCAGATTTGAACAATTCTCAGCCATTTTCACTTCAAATATTTCTTCTGCACATTTTTCTTGTCTCTTCAACTTCCAAAATTCTAATGACATGCATCTTATTAAGATTCTTTTTCTCTGATGTTATCCATATTTTAATCTTATTTCTGTTTTCTTATTGTTTTGCTCTGTATTTAGTCTGGATATTTCCAGTGACCTACTTTTCAGTTTACTAATATACTCTTCAGCTATTTTTAACAGATATTAAATCCATTTATCAAATGCTTATATTCATTTGTAACGTGTTCCAGAATTCACATTCGACTCCTTTTTTAGGTTTCAGTTCTCTGCTGAAGTTTTCCACCTTGTCATTCATATTTTGAGCATATCAACTGCCATTATTTTAACACCCATATTGGTATGTTGGGTAACTCCCATGTTGGATAACTTATAGTCCTGCTTCTATTGATTACTTTTTTTGCCTCTTGGCTTCTTTATTTGGTATGATTGATAATATCTGATTGAATGCTGAAAAGTATATCAGAAATATGATAGAGATGATGTTATCTTTGTCCAAACAGGGTTAGAGACATAGCAAATTCATTCAGTCTGGGACTCAGCTGATTCAGATCTAGGTTTCTGTCTCTTGTCAGGACTGGTTTATATTCACTTTGCCCTTATCCATGGGGTAAAGCACTTCAGGATCCTATCAGAATCTGGGATGTTTACAAGGGCTCATCTTCCTTGGTGGACCTTGACATCCAAATTTGACTCCCAGCATCATGAGGCTATCGAAAACTCCTAGCCACCATTTTCAGCCTGGCTTCTTGACCACTAGTGGTTACTTCCCCATCAGTAAGTACCTTGTGAAGCAAGGCAGAGTCAAATGTCAGGCTCACTCCCCTGTACTTTCTTCTATTCAAGGGCACATCAAGGAATATCCAGGCATTTCCGGCATCGTTCCTTCCTATTTAGGACCCCAGGTATGGCAGGACTCACCGTATTATAGGGGAGATGACTGGAGTGTTGCCAACTCTCCATGACAGATTTTGTACAAACAGAACCTGGGGCCCTTGCTCAAGGCAAGAGGCATCCTGATCTCTTTTATCACTTTTTCTAGCTCAGAAATTAGAACTCTCATTTACAAGTATATTAAGGTCTCTGACCTATCCAGAAGTAATATTCCTTATATTTTCTTGACATATATGTCAATTTCTGTACACAAAGAAATCAACCAATTCTATATATATTTTTTAGCAAGAAGGAAATTTTAAAAGACATTTTCAGAAATCCTTGTCTAACATGCTGCTTGTCACATTGGCCTACCTGGCCTAAGAACAACAGATAATAGGCACAGAGATGCTAATCCTCTATTCTTATTCTCAGAAAGGAAATTCATTACATGGTAATTTCTGGGAATCTAAGCTTCATGTAAGGGTCTCTCTAAAGGTGTGTCCCATGAAAGAATTCTTTTAAGATTAGTCATCAAGTTTGATTATTTTTTAAATTCTAATTATTGGAACTGCACTGCACAAATAGATGAACATGGGAAGATATGACATCTTCTATATTTTATAAAGCTTCATATGTTTGTTATTTAGGTCCTGCACATTTCTCAGATTGTCCACTCTTAGCAATTTTATGGGAATTTTTGTCACTGGAAATAAAGTAATTTGTTTTCATTTCCTTTTTGAGACATGTAGTGCTTCTTTATAAGTCCTTAACTTCTGTGTATTGATCTTTTATCAAGCCATTTTACTGAACTCATTAATTCAAATTCATTTTCAATTGATTTATTTTTGCACTTTCTAATTATACAATCATAGAGTTATGACTCAACTATTTAACAAAACGGTTATGCAGAAAAATTTCCTCACGGCAATACAAATTAATTGGCAAGCTCTGAGAATATCTAGGGAGGCTAAGTTTCTTTGTCCTAAGAGAACTGGGCTAAACTCTGGCAGTGGGAGAGTATGCAACCACAGAATAAGGTTGAGAGTATACATCCCTACCTAACAGACTCCATTATTTCCATGAATTTGTAGGAATTGAGTCCATATAATGAAAGGTGTCATTTTCTAGACCTCTGACAAGGAGACTTGGTTTATATACTCATGAATTACTCTTCTTTGATAGGGCATTTTTATTGTAGAAAAAAAGGCTTTGAGAAAAGACTTGTAACTATTTTTTAAATGAATAGAGATTTACTATTTTTCTTCTCTATAATTAGATGAGCCTTTTAAGTTTCATGAGTGAGAGATATTGAAGGAAATATTGGTGTCCTTCTTGTGTCTAGGATTTGCACAGATTTTTAGATAGGGATATAGTGATAGACTTCTCAAGTCGTAAGTTGTGTAGATAGGAAGAAATTCAGGAAATGATGAAGTCTCAAGAATATGCCTTCTGGATGTTCTGCTCTAACAGTATCATATCTGGTGGTATTATGTGCTTAATAGTACAAACTATGACTCTCTCTCTCTCTCTGGCAAAACTCAGCTCATGTTCTCTCCCTTAATTTATAGATTTTTACAATAATGTACATCTCAAATTGGCCAGGGATTTGATCTCTGTTTAGGAACCAAGAAAAAAAAAAGTTTACTACTGTTCCCAACTGCATGAATAGCTATTTTACTGCACATGGGAACAGAAGTTGTTCTGATTATTTTTGACAAACTATGTCTAGGCACACACAGAACATGTATTGGTACTTAGCCAAAGGCAACTTGAGTACTCAGGACTATTGAATCCCAGGCACTGATATTCTACTTACCAGTGAGCAAGGGATACTCAGAGTATTTTCATACTCTCATCTCTTTCAATTCTAATCCTAATTCTAGAGATACGAACAAGCCATTTATCTCGTTGACGGCCATTTACGTAAACTCTCAATAATGGAGGATGAATATATCCTTTCATTCCTTCACTTGAAAAGGGAAAGGAATTGTACCCTTGTTTTGTAAAGAGCAAATACACTGTAACCCAGGTTTGCACCTCACTTACAAATATTCTGATATTCAGCACAGTAACATTGCAAATTTATTTCTTTTTCATAGTCACTTTGGCTATTCCAGTAAGTACCTGTAAGAACTAAAATGTTTACAAAGACGTGAATGTGACCATGGTTGACCTTTCTAGGTGTGCTGAGTAAAAAGTAAAAGATAAATTTTGAAAAGTACTTTTCAACAAAAAAAAGGGAAAAAAAGGAAGTACCAAGCTTCATGATGACTTTAAATCTAAGGAAGTATTTGATCGCCTTAGTCACTATATATCAGTCCCAAACAAGACAGTAGATAAACAAATGAATAAAGAGAAATTTCCCCTGATTCAAAGTGCAGCCTTCACCAGCAGAGTCCTTTTGACCTGTCCCTTCCTGTGGTCAGATAAAGAAGTTTCTCATCCAATTTCTCCCTCATCCATCTACTGTCATCTCTTCTCACCCTGATGACATGGATTGCTCTACAGGACTTCAATTTTCAGATCACTGTTTAAACATAGTTGAAACCATATCACTAAGGATTCTCTAATGCTTTTCACTTCTTCTTTCCATGCATTCACTGCTCAAAAGTTTATGGGAGTGGGAGGTGCTTGAGCAGAGGGGGAGCAGGGGGAACCATGTTGAAGAAACAAAGGCACAGTATGCCTGCTGCACACACAATGATCTCTCTTACAAGTCTAAGGAGTCTTACTCAGCCTGGTGGCATCCACCTACTTTCAGATCTCATGGCTTTCTCTGCTTGCATTAGCAGGTTATTATGTAGTCATCTACAGGAATGATGTTTTTTGGGACTTCTAGTTTCCTGCAGGATAATGATGGCTGCTTATTTCTCCACATATCTGCAACATCATACCCCTCAACCAGGACAGCAAATAAAACCACATGTTTATAACATAGCCAGGAGACAGCTACAACTATAAACTTCACTTTACAAGTACATAAAAAAAACAACAACAACAACATGAAAATCGGGGAAACATCAGGAAAGGGGCTGAGAGGCTGTAGGACTGTCGGGGCCAGCCCCAGGAAAATCCTGTTGCAGGGAGAGAGAACCAGCTCTCTGAGTTTTGAGTAAAGAAACAAAAGCAAGAAAGTGGTGAAGAACAATGTTCCTAAAGAAGCAAAGGGAGTTAAAATTAGCAGAAAAGCGGCCTCAGCCCACCCCCACCAAGTTCATGACTACAGAAGAGTCCCTGAAGAACCAAACCAAAAGCCAGTCCATTCCCTTATCCTTCCTTTCACCTGTAATTTTTTGGAAAATGAAGTATTTAAAAATAAATGCAAAGCAAAGCAACATCCATACAGAGCTACTAAAAGAAGAAGATAGGAAAAAATATGAAATGTACTAGCTGGTAAAAATAATTTTCTTAAAAAAACTGAAAACATAGGAAAATGAACATAGTACCCATATCTGGATTAAGTACCCCCAAAGCAGGTGATTGAAGACATACGAAAAACAACCAGCTAGTATCTGAATGTCAAAGCTTGGAATAAATATGGAAAAAATAGACATACACATGTACAAAAAGTAAAATATGCATACTGGAATCCCTGAAAAATAAAAAAACAAAGCAGTGGAACGGGACTAATATTTATCAACAAAAACTTGTTCACCATTAAGGAAATCAGAACCTATATATTGAAAGAACCTATTTTGTACTTGGGGAATTTGAAGAAATAATCACTCTCTAGATGTACTCCAGTAAAACTATGGATTTTAAGGATAACTAGAAATTTCCTTCAGCTCTCAGGTAAGACTGAATCACTTAAATAGGAAAGAAAGACAGCTTGGGATCAGATTTCTCAGCCACAAAATAGAAAATAAGACAATAACAGAACATTCCCAGAAGAATCAAGAAAAGAAAATGCGAAAGGGTCTTTAAACTCTCAAGGCTATAGAAATACATTTTAACATTAAAAAAAAAATCCTCATGAAATACTGTCTTCAGGAATTTCCTAGAGGGGAAGCTTTATTTGATAAAAATAAATATCAGCAAAGAAATGTTGAGAATTTAGAATACTTTTTAGTTGCATGTTATAACTATAATACAAATTCAAACCTTTCTAATTACTCCCCAAAACACACCCCCAGAGTCCCCCTCAGAAAAGAAAAGGACTAGTATCACATGGAGAAAGAAACACAGTCAATATAATACACACAGTGAACAAAATATAAGATAATATGATAAAGTAGAGACTAATTGTATCAGACATAGCAATGATTTTAAAGAATTTATTTCATATATTAAAAGAAAAATATTTTCAGATTGATTTACAAAGCAAAATACATGCTGATGGGAATGTAAAACTTTACACAATCTCTGGAAACACTCTGAAAGTTTCTTATTCCTGAAAAACCAAACTCATACTTACCACATGACTCAGACATGGAATTCTGAGCCTTTATCCCAGAGAACTGAAAATCTATGTCCTCATAAAACCTGTACATCATTGCTTATAGCAGCTTTAGTTCTAATACCCCAGAATTAAAAATAATCAGGTTGTCCTTAATAAATATATGATAAAAAACCAAAACCAAACAAATCCTGGTATACCCATGCTATGGAATACTACTCAGCAATGAAAATGAATAAATTAACGATACACCCAACAGCTTGAATAAATATCCAGAGAATTAAATTTTGATACATGTGGATAATTTGGATACGAATCTCTTCAGCATTGTGCTAAATGTGATCATTTACAGAACTGTGCTACACTCAAAAGGTGATGTGATTCCATTCATATAATATTCTTGAAATGACATAATTGTAAGCTAGAAAACAGATGAGTGACTGGCAGTAGTTGGAAATGGACAGGGGATAGTGGTGAGTGTGACTATCCAGGAGTAGCATAGAGAGGTCCTGTGGTGAGGGGTAGTTCTTTATCTAGACTGCAAGGCTGACTAAAAAAATCTATACATGTGATAAATTGACAAAGATGTATATTCACACATTATATCCATATATTGAATTCTGGCTTTGATGTTGTACTGTACTCATGTAAAATGTAACCATTGGAGGAAATTGGGTGACCACTACACAGAAGCTCTCTGTATGATGTTTATAACTTCCTATAAATCTGTCAGTATTTATAAATAAAAAGCTTAAAAGACTATTTTAACATTAGTCCTCCCAAAGCATCCACTTCATGTTTTATGAGAAGAGGAAATATGTGTCAAGAATTGTGAAGGAACTAAGGTTTTGCTTTACTGTGAAGCTCGCGATTCTACATGCTATTCTTACATGGATCCTGGCAGATGACAAGAGACTCCTGGGTCAGAGAAAAAAAGATTTTTACTCAAGACACAGCAATCAACATGAAGTTTAGCAGGTGTTGAATAGCTAGAAAATTTTGACAAAGAATAACACCATAAGAGGAATCACAATGCCCAATATTAAAGCTTATGATACAGTTGCAGTGATCAATGGTGTGGTCTTCATAGGGGATAGACACATAGATGGAAGGAATAGAACAGGGAATATTGAAATAAATGCATATAAATATGCCACAGTGATTTTTGACAGACACGCCCAAGGAATTCAATGGAGGAAGGATAACCTTTTCATTAAATGGTACTGGGGCAATTTAACATCCATAGGCAATAAAACCTCATCCTAAGCCCCACACCTCATACAAAAGTTAGTCCAAAATGGTTCATGGACTTAAGTACAGAAAATATGAACTATAAAACTTAGTAAAAAGTATGAGAAAAGTCATCAGGAATGAAGACTAAATAGAGTTCTTAGATCTGACACCAAAAGAATGATTCATAAAAGGAAAAATTTATAAATTGAACCTCATCAAAGTTAAAAATTTTTGTTCTGTAAAAGTCCATGTAAAGAAGATGAAAATACAAGCCATCGTCTGGGAGGATATCTTGTAACCTTGCAAACCTTATATCTTGTATCAACAAAGGACTAATATCTAACTCTCAGAACTCAACTGAAAAAAGATCTTGAAAAATTCCTATCAGAAGGTGGGCAAAAGACATTTGAATAAAGAGAATACATAGATGACAAAGAAGCCCAAGGAGGTATGTTCAATATCTACTTGCCATTATGAAAACACAAATTAAGACCATGATGAGAGACACCTATCAGAACAGCTATAATCAAATAAATGTCATGACAATAGTAGATGGTGACAAAGATGTGAAAAAAACTTCACTACTTATAAGTTCTGGAGGGAATGTAAAATGATATAAAACTCTGGAAAAGCTTTGGCACTTCTTATAAAACTAAACACGAATCTACCACATGAACCAGCAATTGGCCTCTTGAGCATTTACCTACAATACATAAAAATTTATGTTCACACAAAAAACTGTACGTGAATATCTATAGCAACTTTGTTTGTGAAGGCTCCAAACTGGACGCAACCCATACATCCTTCAGTAGATGAATGGCTAAACATATTATGATGATGAAAACACCATAGAATACTCAGTAATAAAAAGGAACAAACTATTGATGTATCAATATTGATGAACAAACATGGATGTATTATTCCACTCCTTTCATGAATGTATCAAGATATATTCAAGGGAATCATACTGAATGAAGAAAGACAATTCCAAAAGACTACAGACTGGATGGTTCCATTTATGTAACAATTTGAAAGGGAAAAAATTGAGAAGTGGTGGACAGATGCTAAAATTTATGAATAGGAGTGGGGAGGTGTGGGACAGAGTTGGGTGCAGATATATAAGAGAAGCAGGAGAAATCCTTGTGGTATTGAAGCTGTTCAGTATCTTGATTGTGGTGGTTTAAACACATGCACAATCACACACCTGTGTGCACACAGGAGTGGAAACAAGGTTAGGAAACTGGTGAAATTCTGAAGGCTTGTGAATTGTAATAGTGTGAATATGCTGGTGGCCATATTATATTATCATTTTGCAAAATGTTCTATTGAGATCTCTTTGTTATTTCTTACAACTGCAGATGATGTACTTCAATAAAAAAATTTCAATTAAAAAAGGATAACATTGGGGTACCTGGGTGGCTCAGTGGTTGAGCATCTGTCTTTGGCTCAGTTCATGATCCTGGGGTCCTGGGATCGAGTCCCACATCAGGTTCCCTGGAAGGAGCCTGCTTCTCCCTCTGCCTATGTCTCTGCCTCTCTCTGTGTGTCTCTCATGAATAAATAAAAATAAAATCTTAAAAAAATAAAAAGAATAACATTAATAGTTTATAACACATTGACTGTAAAAAGAATGCACGAGTCTATAGTGACACCAGAATCAGAAGATAATCAAAGGAAATATACATAAGCAATGAGGAAAACTCTTGTTTAAATACTAATGCCACCGAAAAAATGCAAGAAAGATACAATCTCTGTATTTTAGATATCAGTGTGATATTTGATTCAGGCAATGATCATCCATGGATTCTTAATTTACTGGGTTAATGTATGTGAGGAAAATAATATTAATTATGAACAAAAACTTTTACAACAGGGACATCTGGCAAAATCTATCACATATCCAAGTGACTGAAGTTATCAACATCCACAAGGGGACAAACCCACATTGTGTTCCTCATAATGTTAGGCTGTGAGAAGCACATAACATCACTTATGCAGCTGTTTAGCTGGAAAAAAGTTTAGCCTGAGGAAACAATATGGCAAATCCAGGTTGGGGGATATTGTAAAAGACAAGTTCCTGTACTTTTCCAAAATGTTGTTATCTTGGAAGACAAAATACAAAACAAAACAAAAAAGCAAAAAGAAAAAGAGAAAGAATGACAAACGGTAGATGAAGTAATCTGAATTAAAGGGGACTAAAGATGACAACCAAATGCAGTAATTCTTGAGTGAAATCCAGAGCCAAAAGTAAAAATCACTCTATATCTATCTGGGGAGAAGGGAACATGAAACATGGATTGTATCATTTCATCAGTATTGAGTCTTGGATGTTATCATGCACTGTATTTACAGAAAAGAAGACTCTTTAATGAGGAGATAAATATCACATATAGGGTAGGTATTATGATGTCTGCAAAGTTACTTTCAAAAATTTAGTTGAAAGTACAGAGGGGAGGGATCCCTGGGTGGCGCAGCGGTTTGGCGCCTGCCTTTGGCCCAGGGCGCGATCCTGGAGACTCGGGATCCAGTCCCACATCGGGCTCCCGGTGCATGGAGCCTGCTTCTCCCTCCGCCTGTGTCTCTGCCTCTCTCTCTCTCTCTCTCTCTCTCTCTCTGTGACTATCATAAATAAATAAAAATTAAAAAAAAATTAAAAAAAAAAGAAAGTACAGAGGGGTAAATAGAGACAGAAGAGCAAAAGAAAAATAAGGTAAATATCACAAAATATTAGCCGCTGAGTTCAGTTACAAATGGGTCCTTCTATTTCTACTCCTTCAACTTTTCTGAGGCTTGTAATTTTCAAAATAAAAAAAATTAGGGGTTATATTATGCCCCCGAAGTAATTCTTTTTTAAGCTTTTAAGATTTCATTTATCTATTCATGAGAGACACAGAGAGAGAGGCAGAGACACAGGCAGAGGGAGAAGCAGGGTCCCCATGGGAAGCCTGATGCAGAACTTGATCCCAGGACCCCAGGATCACTACCTGAGCCCTTGAGCTGGGATCACATCCTGAACCCCTGAGCTGAAGGCAGACGCTCAACCTTTGAGCCACCCAAGCATCCCGCCCCCAAGTGATTAAAAATAGGCTGGCATCTTTGCTTTCAACAACCTGAGGGTGGTGGGAAGGGAGGAGAAAGAGAACACAGTTTCCCGCCTCAGATAACTTTTCTGCAGATGGCTCATGTTTTCCATCTATTGCTTGCACACGGCAAGATGGCAGTGGTGGCAGTGGTTGTTTGGGAATTTATGATCCTATGTCATTCAACACTCTTATCTTTAAGGAGCTAGTTGAAAATTTAAGTCCAGAGATCACATCCTAATGGAATAGTCATTTGAAGGCAGCATTCTCATGGCAGAGATTCACAAGCACTGTAAATAGCAGGGGCAGCGGAAATCCAGCTCACAAGTCAAATAATGATTACGTTAGGTGTGAAAAAAAATCATAAAAAAAAAGCTTGAATGATTGTCATGGTTTAAGCATCTGCCTCTTTGAAAATGTGAATCCCTAGGCCTTGTTCCAGACTTAATGAATTAGAAACTCTGTGGGTGGCTCCAGACTCTAAATTTTTATCTAATTCTCACAGTAACATTAATCAACCGAGGTCTGTGGACAACTGCCATAAGGTGTCATTGCTATTGTTGAAATGTAAAAATAAGTCCAGTTAAGTTTTCCCATTTAAATATTTTCATAATCAGTCAACGATTACGTGGAAATTGTGGAACAGCATTAGCATAACTTCCTATGTGTTTTGTCATTAAGGTAGAGCTCAGTTTTTGTGAAGATAAGCAGAAAACCTATTCGAAAGCAAGTGGCTAGCATACAATTATAAATTTGCTCCTGGGATGTTGGCATTGATAAAAACAGGCGAAGAGTCCATTGTTAAGAGAAAAAGAATAATGAAAAGCATCCTGAAAGGGATGTCTGATTGCTAAATGGTTCTATTTCTTTGTACGTTCTTGGAATATGGAAACAATTGGTCGTGTCTTGTTAGCTGTAACATCAAATAAAGATACGCTGTCATGTCTTTTAATGAAGTTTAAATGTCCTGATTCTCCAGGAGCAGAAGCCGCCCTTTGCCCCAGTTGTCCCCTCCATCACACTCCTCAGCCCCTGCATCTCTGCTCCCAATCTGATGTTATTGCTTCTGTCACCACTTAGGCAGTGGTTAAGCTTCTGCTCTAAGCAGGGCGGTTTTTCAGTTGCTGCTGGCCATGCAAAAGTGAACTAAGACACTGCTCTTGGCCATGCAAAAGTGAACTAAGATGCTTTGCAGATTTGGAAAGAGAGAGGGAAGGCTAGGCAGCCTGTCCAATGTCATTGAGCTGAATGTAGCAAAGAGTTCACAGGTGTCTGACTCCAAAGTGCTCTTCTTACACAACTGTGCCTCTCATGAGCTAAGGATGAGATCAAAATTGTTTCACGGGGAAATACAAACTGGTAAGAAAGCTTAAAGGCAGTGGGATTCTCCTTGAGAGAGCATCTGAGAACCCATTCTGAAAAGAGATAGAGGCCTGACAAGGAAAAGAGTGGGCATGCCACATTGAGGCAATATTTCAGGCATGTGTGTGAACAGCAATTTCTCAGTCAGTTGGCAACGAGAGAACAGCCCTGAGTAAGGCTAGAAAGTGTGTCTAGAAAAGTATTCAGGGCCACGTGGGTGGCTCAGTCGGTGAAGTGTCTGCCTTTGGCTCAGGTCATGATCCCAGGGTCCTGGAATCGACTCCCGCATCAGCTCCCTGCTCAGCGGGGAGCCTGCCCTCTGCCTCTCCCCCTGCTCAAGCTCTCTCTCTCTCTCTCTGAAATAAATACAAAAATCCTGAAAAAGAAAAGAAAAGTATCTGGATTTTATTAGGCAACACAGAGACATTGAAATTTTTAAAAATTTATTTGTTAGAACTGTGACGTGGGCTAATCCAGTGTTTATCTATGCAACAAACTGAGGAGAGAGGCTGGAGTCAGGAGGATTAGAAGGTGCTCATGGTTACCTGGGAAACAGACCCTCATCATCAGCTAATAGGGCTTTGAGCCAGTCACAAGAATCAGAAGAGGACAAGGGACATGGGGAGAGGGAATTCTACTCTCTGTTAATGGAAGGACAGGAAAGAAATAGGAATATCATGGGTGGAAATACTCAGATCCTTTTTGGCCAGTTAAGAATGCAGATTTGTCTCTTGTGCCATCACCTTTTTTCCTTCTCTCTCTCTCTCTTCCCCCTCTCCTTTCTTCCTCTCTTTCTTCCTTTTTTCACTCTATAACAGCAAAGCTGCATAGTTTCGACAGAGACTGTATGACCCGTAAACCCTGAAATATTTACTATCTGGCTTTTACAGAAAAAGTTTGCTAACCTCTGGTCTAGAGAAACATCAAAAGCAATAGAATGATTATTGATCAGGGAATTGGAAACTCTGAGTTCCTGTTCTACCAAACAGCAGTGGGCCTCAGGTAAAACACTCAGGCTTTTGAGGAAACCAAAGCATGGTGTCAGTAAGTAACTCAGCATGAGCAAAATCCAGGTCTCCTATCCTTGGAATAAAAAGTCATTAAAAAAAAAAAAAAAAACTTAAAAATTTCCTGAATAGGGTGCCTGGGTGGTTCAGTAGGTTAAGTGTTTGCCTTTGGCTCAGGTCATGATCCTGGAGTCCTGGGCTTCTTGCTCAGTGGGGGGCCTGCTTTTCCCTCTTACTCTCTCTAGCTCTCTATCTCAAATAAATAAAATCTTTTAAAAACATTTGCCAAATGAAATATCAAGATCCTTTGATATTTTGCTGAATGTTTTATTAACCTACCAAAATAAGTATGCAACTTACACGATCAAAGGCTTTTGCAAGGTTGATACATTTTCTTTTGCTAAATAAAAAAGGAGAAACTAGTATCATTGACCAAATGATTGAGGGAGCTCTTCTTTCAAAACGTGTGAATGTGGGGAGAAGTTAAAAAGTAAAAAAAAAAAAAAATTGTGGTAAAATGTGAACCACTAGATAGTCTCTATGGTCTCCTTCAATTCCAGAATCCTGTGAACACAGATGTACCACATGGATACTTCTGAGATGCTGTGATCATGTCTCTCCCTCCTTTTCCCTGAATGATGAGACAATGAGAAAACACCCCGGGGCAGGGAAAGGGGGATGAGTGGTTAATACACATATAAAATGGAGTCACGTAGACTCATAAGTTGGTAATTGCTGAACTGAATAAGGATTAAGTGTCTTTTCATTGCTTTTTAACTCTCTTTTTAAAGCCTTTAATATGTAAATGCTCCTGATGAATTTTCAAAAGGGGAGACAGATTACATTGTATTTCCCAAACTCCTATGACCGTGAAAATTCATTTTCCTGAATATCTCTTGTGCTCCCTTTTCCATAGAAAACACTGCTTTGAATAATGATGATCTGCATCCCAGTGAACGGCAAGAGTAACTTGGTCATAAGACAGATCAGAAGGGTGCATGGGAGGCACATTTGGGGGTACTCTCTCCTGAAGGCTCCAAGCCAGGATCTGGCTACCAGATGGTGGGCACAGGGATTGCAGGTGAGGAGGGAACTTTGCCATTTAAGACTGAAAAAAAACAAGTTTTTAAGACACACTCATGCGAACTCTCTCTCTCTCACACACACACATCCTAGAACAGTTCTAGTTACTACACCAAAGCCAAGTCGTTCATCTACTTACACCCTTACTTCCTAGGCTTGTGTTTTTGCCTTTCCAACCCTATTTTGCCTTTAAGATGACTTTGAACTTCATTTAGCCAGACTTCACTTGCATCATGTCCATTTTGTAATAACTAGAGCACAAAATGTGACTTAGAAGTATAGGATCCAGCAGCCCTGATCCTGAGTTTAGGAAGGTACCGACACCTGCAGAGTGGTTGGGAACCTTGAGTGTGTAGCAGTCACCAGGAGGGATGGCAAAGGTAGGAAACTCCTGGAAGGTGGAAAAGAAGTGTCTTAATCTGCATTACCCCAGAAAGCAAAGCCTGAGCCAAACAATTTTGGGTCACTGAGAAGGCTCCTCTTGATCTCGTCCCTCAGGGGCACCATGGGTGAGGCTGAGGCTGTCCTGGGCAGAAGGACACTCTAACCAGCATGGATATATCTTGCTAGCGAATTTGTGAACAAGGCCTGGATTATTTCCTTCTCCTTTAGCTGGTCTTAGGGAATGTTCCATAAAGCCACAGGTATGGGATAAAAGCCACAGGTGCCAGGGCAAGAAAGATACATGACATGTGGGTCTGCGCTACCTGTTCTTTTGTATCTGGTGTTGTCAGTACCTGTTAGGGCTTGTTCCTGAATATTTCCATTAGAAAAATGCATCGCTGCTGTGTCCACCTCACCTTAAGATCTGGTCGATTTACTAATATTCAGCTCACAGAAGGTGGCTTCTGTCACAAAGGCGCTGGGTGCCCTATGGTTCAATAATTATTCCCTACCAAGACCAGGATCATTCATGCAAGGAACATTTTTTTTTAAGATTTACTTATTTATTTGAGAGAGAGAGAGAGAGAGAGAGAGAGAGAGCAGGACAAGGAGCAGAGGGAGAGGGAGAGAATCCTCAAGCAGACTCCCCACTGGGCGCAGAGCCTGACAGGGAGCTTGACCTCAGGACCCTGAGAGCATGACCTGAGCTAAAGTCAAGAGTCAGCCACTTGACCAACTGAGCCACTCAGGAGCCCCTACGGCAATTTTAAAATGAAGACCAGTTCTCCATAAAGGCCATCAACAGATTCTACATCACTAGGTCTCAGTACTGCAAAATTCCTCATGGACCTAGCCAGGCCCCAGTCAGCGTTCCCACATAATACAGGTCTGACCTGTGTTATGGCCAGGTCTACGGGTTCACATAGCTCTGTGGCCAGGAATGCCTAGAACACAGGGGTCCTTTCTGCTCTGCCCTCCACTGAAAACTGGCAGCCTTCAAAGCAAATTGAGAAATGGCTTGGAAGGGATGCCTGGCTGGCTCAGTGGTTTGGTGCCTGTCTTTGGCCCAGGGTATTATCCTGGAGTTCCAGGATCAAGTCCCACATTGGGCTCCCTGCAGGGAGCCTGCTTCTCCCTCTGCCTGTGTCTCTGCCCCCCTCCCCTGCCCCCCCGTCTCTCATGAATAAATAAAAATTAAAAAAAAAGAAATGGCTTGGAAAAATATTCTGAAATATGATAAACATTATTTCCAAAATCCAAAGAAAGTTCCAAACACTGAATGTCTTTCTTAGTGGCAGGAATGCTAAGGGTAACATCATGTCCTCTGCCTGGGACTCTCTGTGGCCCGCAAGACTCCCCCAGCCTCTACTTCATCTACAACCTCATCCTAGCTAACCACAAGGGAAAGCCAAAGCCCAGGTAACCATGATGCTACTGTCTGCCAAGGGTCATCCCCCCATGGGTACAACCAGGAATCTGATCCCCCTCATGCTCAGCCAGGGGAGTAACCCAACTCTCAAAATCCATCTGAGGGTGTGCTGGCAAAAGCCTTTCCTGCTTCTTCTGCAGCCTGAAAAAGCAAGGCCTGAAGCAAAGGCAGCTGTGGTCCTCCTCTATTAGCAATTACCATCATGAGGGAGCAGTAAAGGGCAAGGGAAAGAAGAAGGCCAATAGGACTACTGAGCTGACCACGGCTATGTGCAAGGAAGTTCTCCGTCTGGTAGATGTCTTCTGAAGTGTCTAAAGCCTATCTTGAGCCAATCCATATGGAGACAAAAAGAGCAACACATCCCTGGTTCCCACCTCTCACTGGGGGAAATGGTTTACCCCATGGGCTTTTAGCACCTGCAACCATTTCCAGAGCCATTCAGGACCCCACAGTATTTAAAGCCTTGATGTCAACAGGAAAGCCACGGGGAGTGAGAGGCACACGTGTGCCCTGTAGGTTTGCACCAGGGTGATGCTGCCTGGGGCCCCCCCAGTACTGGCAGCTGCACCCATAACTAGAAAAAGAGGGGCTAACCCCGAGCTGTTAGACACAGGAAAAGGCCAGTGAACATGGGGAAAATAGAGAGGATAACGGAGGAACACAAGGAAGCACCTAGGTGGAGGGAGGTGACTTAGAGGGGAAGAAATTTTAAGGAAATAAAAGATTAACAAAGGATACATAATGGCATTAGGTATGCACGAGGCAGAGTAATCTATTAAGAATTGGGTAAGAATAAATAAAATCTTTAAAAAGAAAAAAAAGGGGGGATGCCTAGGTGGCTCAGTGGTTGAGCGTCTGTCTTCGGCTCAGGTTATGATCCCAGAGTTCCAGGATCGAGTCCCACATCGGGCTCCCTGCATGGAGCCTGCTTCTCCCTCTGCCTGTGTCACTGCCTCTCTCTCTCTCTCTCTCTCTCTCTCTCTCTCTCTGGGTCTCCCATGAATAAATAAATAAAATCTTTAAAAAAAAAATACCAAAGAATTGGGAAGAATGGTTAGTGTAAGCATTAAATGCATTTCAGCTTTGGAGCACCGGAGAGAGCACCTGGGGAGAATGATGCCAGGAAATCAATAGGACAGGAATCAAAAGAATGCAATACAGCAAGGAGGATCTGGTTAAAGTTAGAGGCTCTTTAGCACTGCTCCTTGACTCTGTGGCATCAGGCCCTCGGAAGAGAAGTCAGACGGTGGTAGCCGCGGCAGTTAGCTTTGCCTGCTGCCACAGCGTGTACCGTGCAAGGCCCCAGGGAGCACACAGCTTGCAGAGCACGCACCTTTCACCCTGGTGGTTAGGGAAGATTAAGGGGAGCCAAAGCGATTTTGAAAAGAAGGATGTTGGGGGGCTTACCCCACCCAATTTCAAGACTTAACTGTAAATAAAGCTCTAAGTCACTAGGACAGAGTGGTTTTGGCGTATAGAGACCCAGAGATCAAGGACGCAGAATAGAGTCTATATAGGGAGCCACACATGGATGACTGATTTTTTTTTAAGCACTGATTTATTTCAAAGAGTAGGACAGACTATTAAAATGTGGTGTTAGAACAACTGCTTATCTTTATGGAAGAAGTGAACCTCGATTTCCTCCTCACTTCATACACAAAAGGCTACTTGAAATGGATCCTCTCCCTACAAATGAAAGCCACCCATCCATACCTCCAGCTACTGTTGCCTCACCCCCCGTGAGCCACACCAGTCAGTTAGATCTGCAGCTCTCTCTGCTTGAATCTCCATAATTTAATTCAGTTATTCAGTTATTCAGCTTAATTCAGTTATTTACCCAATTGCTGCTGTAGGGAAGTCTTCCTTGAACACCTCACTGGAATGTCTGTGTAACCCTACTGTCTTTCCAATCCCTATCCTGCCTTATTTTTTTTCATTGCATTTATTACTATCTGAAATTACATGTTCATTTGCTTCCTTGTTAATTGTCTGGCACCCCATCTAGAATGTCCTCTAGGGGTCTGGGTCTCGTCTGTTTTGTCATTTTTCTAACCTTAAACAAAAGAGTAGGCAGTCGATGCATATTTATTAAATGACTAAATACCAGCAAATACATCAGTTCTGGTGAATAACATTCTCTCCTCATTACATAATATCTAATTCATAGAAAAGAAAAGGACTATATATCAGAGGTCACCTTATGTGATTCACTTATGTGATAGAAGAGGAAATTGAGAACTGGAAAATCTAACTGACATGCTAAGTTCAGCTCGGGTCGTAAAGAACTCAGACTACAATCCAAGTATCTTGACAACCACTCTGCCAAATCTGCTTGCACGTGGCAAGGAGCATCATCAGTTCTTTGACTTTCTGTTTTCTTGGAGAAGGTGACAGGGTAATTTTCTAACAGTATACAAAATTGCCTTAAAATCTTAGAGTGTCTGAGAGTTGTCAAGAGAAAATTTCAGTGGGTCCTCCTGACCACCATGATATATAGGTGAAAGAGACTTTTAAAAATATTTTATTTATTTATTCACGAGAGACACCCAGAGACAGGCAGAGACACAGGCAGAGGGAGAAGCAGGCTCCATGCAGGGAGCCTGATGTGGGACTAGATCTCAGGACCCCAGGATCACGACCGAGCCAAAGGCAGACGCTCAACCACTGAGCCACCCGGGTGTCTCAGAAGAGGCTTATTATCCATTTAGAGAGAAGCTTAAATGTCTAACCAGCTTATGGAAAGCCATACTATGATTTTGTGCTGAACATCTGAATTCAAGTTATGTAAGTGCATTTTCAGAGATTTTATATTTGGGCTTGTTTTTCAGGAGGAGAGGATGTGGAACCATATTATACTTTTTCTTTCAGCTGGGAGAGAACTTTCTTCTGCTCTTCTTGTCATGATTAGATCGAAGTCACTGCTAAATTAATAGCCTATTTTTCTGTCTTCTCATGAAAGGCTGTCAATATTATCATCTCATGTTTATTCTTTTATTTTTTCTTCTAAAGCCTATAGCCACTGGCGAGCCAATGACAGCTGTTTTAAAATTCTCATCCCCTTATTCAACATGCAGTACAGGACATTTTTGTTTTGAGTTAAAATACTTGTGAGAGGATCTCACAATCGTCTCTCCACCAACAACTACTCATTGTGACATGTTTCCACTTAGCATGTTTTGCCAGAATTCCAGAGTGGGAATGGCACCCTGGATGTCATTGAGCAACTAGCTGGATGGCTTTCTCTAGTCCAGTAGGTAGGTGACTGTGTTTTATTAGTTAGAACACAGTAAGTAGGTTCTGCTTATGTAAAATAGGTTTGAAAGGAAAAAAAAAATGATTTTTTGGATTAATTTTACTGTTTAAAATCCACATTCAATAAAAAATTGGTATGTAATTCTGAATTGTAGCCAGAATAATTCACAAGCTACAACTTAGTTGTATGGTTTATAATTTGGGGGAGACAAAGAAACCTACAGGGAAAAATATATTCTGCAAGACAGAAAAAGCTGTATTTTCAGGAAGTTTAGCTTCATGGTTAACAGCGCAGGCTTTGCATGGGAGTCTGGGTTTTAACCGCAGCTCTAAAAATAAATAAATAAGTAAAAACTTAATCAATTGTAGCTCTGACACTAGATGTATGAGCTTGGGCAATTTCTTACACTTTCTTACTATCATTTTCTCATCGATAAAATGGGAGTGTTCATGCATATTTTTGTTGTGAGAGAAACCAGGTTAATTCAAGCCAAAGCCTTATAGGCATAATGACAAATAGCACATACTCAATAGTTGTTAGCTATTATTATTCTTTTCTTGTGAGAGTGTTACACCTACACTGAGAAGAAAACCATTGATTAAAACATTAGTTCTGAACAAATCAATGAAAGCCACAGAAATAAGAACTAGAAAGAAAGGTCAGGGATTCATGGATTCTTTAAATTTCATACATGCACCAGAAATGGAGAATCTCTGCTTTCAATCCGTAGGCTTAGTAACTGCTGTTGGATGAAAGACAGACACAGCTGAAATCAATGTAAATGGTGATGCTTCCAGGACTTCCATAACTGGGAACTTGGCAGTAGCTAGAGAGGATGGTGTCTGACCAGGACAACTTCTATAGTAATTGATGTCTTATAAGTAGTACTAGAAGAAAGAAAATATTAGATTACTATTGTTTCTGGAATTAGCTGGATTCTAGTATTTATATGTTTTTTTGCTCCAAATGATGCTTCTTTTTATATCTGTTATATGGAAATTTGTAGAATGCATGTAGTTATACATTTATTGGCAAATATTATTTTTAAATAAGATAATAAAAGGATGCTTACTGAAATTATACATTTGTAAATACTGAGAAACATCTTTAGGGAGATTTTACTTTCAAGTATCGTGCTACCAAGTAAGAGGATGATGCCTTCTACAGGTAAAATCATTTTAATTGTCAGAAGCCACCTAATGACACACCTATGAGAGAATGTGGCCCCAGGTTCCATCCCATATAGAGTATTTTGGCACAAGGGATTTTCAACAAGACAACAGAATACCCTAATCCTAGAATTTAGAAGATGATTTTATTAATATTTTAAAGGGAATAAAACACTGAACATAAGCCTTTTGGAAATTTTTAAATAATCACTTTTCTAGATCTTAAACAGGAAATTCAGAACACAAAATGACTTTTCTTAAAAGACTAGAAAATATATGAATGTATTCCCCAACCCCACACACCAAAACACCTAATCTGTTGATTACATTACACATCACAGACAGTTCCCCACTGTCACAGGCTCACCATCATTAGCTGAGACAATATGTTCTCTTAAGGCAAATGAACTGAATCTGGTTTGTAGTGATAATGTGTACAAGTTTTTATACTTTATTGCAAGATCATCAAAGGAAATAAGCATTCATTTATTTTTTTTAAAAGATCTTATTTATGTATTTGACAGGGAGAAAGAGAGAGAGAGGCAGGCACAAGGAGAGAGGGAGATGTAGGCTCCTCATGGAGCAGGGAGCCCAATGTGGGACTTGATCCCAGGACCCTGGGATCATGACCTGAGCTGAAGGCAGACAGATACTTAACTGACTGAGCTACCCAGGCATTCCTCATTTATTAAATTACCAAATAAGGGTAAAGATGTATTTAACTTCAAGGTACATATGAAAGATATACAATAATTTTTATTATTTTTTCTTTTTTAAATAATTTTAATGTATATAAGTATATATAATATATTTGTATTTAATATAGAGTTACATACAACATATAGCATAGAGCATAATATATTTATGCAAATATATATTATTTATTTATATTATTATTTATTTATATTTATAGTTATGTATGATATATTTTATATATTATATATAAATGACATATTCACACCGTTACATATAAAACTATACATAATTTATATATAATTTATAATTGTAAAAAACAGTATGTCATTTATATATAACCAATAATAAAAATAATTTAATATATAACCATATATTAAATATATCAACTATATTCATTAACTATATTTATTAAATAATTTGATATATAAATACATATTAAATATATAAACATATATACATATATTAAAATAAATATTTATGTAGTGGACAATAGCATTTACTCAGTAATCATGTAGTCAAGAAAACATGTAATATTCAAACAAATCAACCAACCAACATAACGATTTAGTCATGCAACCAACATAATGATTTTCAAGTTGAGTAGATATTAGTGGGTTGTGATAACAAGAATTAGCTCTGAGACTGAGAAGTGACACAAAATGATGGAAGCTGGCTGGCGTTTCCAGTTAGGTGCAGAAAGTTACTGTGTTATCCACCTGAAAGTTTCCTGGGCTTAACCAGTGGGACACAGTCCATCAACGTATCAAATTCTACTTACAAATTATCCCCAGGATTTTGTTGGCTGACATTTCTTTAGGGAATCCAGTCGCCTCATAAGCAGCTGGGTTAACTTATTAACAATTGTATCTTTTCCAAACCCCCACTGATCCAACTTCCTCATCCAAAGAGACAATCAGCAAATATTTTTTCTCAGATAGTCTTTGTTTTCTGTATATTTTCTTAGTGGGTGCTTAATTTAGGAGGGACACTGTGAAATGTGCTTAAAGCACCACCTTATTAAAACAGGAATAATTTCCTGGCAAAGAAATTCATCCTAATTGGACAATAGATATATTATCCTAAATGTCAAATACTTAACTGTTTGAGTTGATTACTCCAGGCTGCCAAGCTATTCCACAGTTACTTATATTTCTAAATGTTGAAAGTTACTTGGGAATATCTACTTTTTTTTATATCTACTTTTTATAGTCTTAAGAAAGTATCTTAAGGAAAGGCCTATAAATTTATATTTTTCCAAATAACACAAAAGTGTTCAGCAATACCCAAAGCATTTTACAGAAGCAGTTCATGGAAATTCAATAAAGATTTGTAATATACAGTGCAATACAGGCAGTCAGAGTATAAGCTGACCACTCAACAGAGAACAAAGAAATCCAAAATAATGCCTAGAGCTTTGAAAACAGAAATGAATATGATGATTAATGCTTTGTGAAACTTGAGGGACATTTTCTTGGACGAACTATATATCTACCCCCCCCATTACTATAATTTCAATTTCTTATAGCACTTTATATGGTAACAGCAAGCCCCTTCCTTAGTCTAAATTCAGCCCTTTGGCTATATTCTGACAGTCTATTTGTGTTCTGATTTCATGAATAATAAATGACTAAATGTGAAGAAATATATGGCTTTCTTTACTCATGCAAAAAGTTTTAAAGTGAAATACGTTTTAACATAAATGCTACTAAATATTTAAATAAAAAGTCCAAAGGAGTTAAAATTTGAAAAGGAGAAGCCATTCCTTTCATTGTTGTTCCTTCATTCCAAAGAAGCATGATGCAATAGAAGGAGCAATGGGGTCAAGAAACCCAGGATCCATTTTCCAGTTGTTTTAAAAAACATCTCCTTTTAAAATGGTCAGGGTTTGATTGAATTTTTCCAGCCTCTCCTGAGTCTTCACTGGCTGCCTGTGGGTCTATGCCAGGCAGATAGTGTGCAGGGTAAATGTGCATTGCCTAGTAGGTTTTCATTAGGAATTAAGACATTGTTAAAAATTACCACAAAATGCAGAGTGAAATGTATATTATGGTTTCTCCTGGAAATGTGCTTAAGAGCTGGAGGTATATTGAAGACCCAGTGCTGATGGAGGGTATGAACTGGGGTGCAGAGTCCTGAGACTGGCATACCACCTGGGATCAGTCCTTGAAGATGGAAATGATGGACACCAATGCCTAGTTCTACAAGGATAGGATACCAAAGATCACTTTTTAAATGCATCACTTTCTCTTCTTACTGCCATGTGGACATATCTCTAGTTTCATATCAGGTCTCAATTCCAGTCCCCCAAGTGACAGGAAGACTGCTGTCACCAAGGGGCCATCCCAAACGGAAACTCGTGTAGGACGATGGGTCTGTTACACTTGGTGACATGAAAGAGAAATGCTAACTGTGCCTCAATGCCAAGTCCCGATAATGTGTTTTTTTTTTATTCCGCTTCTAAATAAATCAATATTAAATTAAATTTCTATTACAAATTCTTTTTTTCAAAAAGTATGACAGATGCAAGAAGCAAGAATGAGGCAGGAAAAGCACCTGTCAGACTGCCATTCTTTTAATTGGGTAGAGTATATGGGATGTGAAATATGTCAAAAACAAGTTTAATATATGACCGTCTAGTATGATAGAAAAATAGCAACAATCATTTTTGATATCTTATTCTAAACCTCAGCAAACCATCTGAGCTCTTGTACACTGAGCAAATTACAGAAATATTGCCACTTGCTGTGTCTCTGAAGACCACAACAGTCTTCTGTATTGCTCCAGGGGAGCCAAGCTATAAAAACCATAAAAGTGAAGCTACTGCATGGATTTGGAGCTCCCTGAATACTTTCAGAACAGCTGCTGGATTAATTTGGCAGGAACCAGGATCCTCAAAACTGGCAGAGCCCCAACATTCCCTCTGATTGGCGAGGAGACCTTCAAACATTTTAGCCTTCATGAATAAATCGGAGCAGTTTTACTACCAGAGGCGCATCCCTCCAGCCAAGGGCTCAGTGCCCTCTCGTAGCTGGGGTAAGCACTTAACCTTGATGTCTATGGCTTGACTATTACTCCATGTCAGCCTTCGATTAACTCATGGCACACAGATCCTACTCCAGTCCACCAAAGACATTGTCTGCATGAAGGTGCGAATTACTCTCAGACCAACATCTAAGACACTGTCAAACCAACAGATGTAGTCATTGTTCCTATGTCTCTACAGAACTCCAATTCAGAGATATGGTCAGAGGTTTAAGAATAAAAGGGAACCATAGTCAAAGACATGTTTAGGAAAGTTTCATTTCATAACCCTCTCTTCGGAAGGCACAACTTAACACGTTAAATGTGCTGAGGAGCTCTACAGTAAATAAAACTGTTCAACTCTGTTTAATCCAGCATTCCTCAGGCATTTGATCACTCAACCATCCTCTCATCATTTAATTATTAACCTTGCGGAGGTTAATATTAACCTTGCAAAAAAAATTAATGGTCTACAGAAGATACTTTGGGGAAATGCTAATTAAAATTAATTTCTTCAAGTATTATTTACAAAGGGATGAGAGTTAAAAAATGGAACCTGTAGGAATCATTTCAGGAAACAGCTTCTTTTTTTTTTTTTTTGTATCTTATGTATAAAGTTCTTTTGAGGGGCAAAAATGATCATCTTAAATTTTTCTATTTTACACAGTTTAAGGAATGACAGCTCTATATTTTGCAAACACATGAAAAGTTGTGGATAATTACACTGGAGAGTGCTGTCCCAAGAGTAAATTCCATGAAGTTACCAAGATCGCTGCTTTTGCGGCTAAGTCTCTTTATCCTGTGTATCCATACATGATTGATCGGACACCCTCAATATTTGTGCTTGAAGACCATGGAAGAATTTAGGAAGCTTAATTATTTATGAAACATCTCATAAGTATCTGGCTGGGCAGTGGAGCACTCCCTCTGAGCACCATGCATACTGTGTTCCAGGTTCTGGTTGAGCTGTGTCTGCAGCATTTTTCTGCAACTCTATCCACCGCTCTGGGCTATCAGGGCTGGGCCCATTTGCAGTCTGGCTTGCTGTTCACTGAGGCTGCCTCCCATGTCTGCCCATAGCAATCTTTCCTTCTCCATCTCCCATCATTTTTTTCCTTATGCCCTTTCTCTGCTGCTGGAATGTGAACCAGATCATGACGCTGTGGGGCTGGACACCCTCTAGTGCCTGCCCATCTCACTGCCCATGGTCTGCAGGGCTGCAAGGAGACCAAGCCTCACACTTTTTTTGTCAGCTTGACTCTAGGCCTCTGACCTCCCACTCACCCCTGGCGTTGCTACAGAAACTAGAAGGCCCGAACCACAGAAGTGCCTTCCCTGACTCTTCTTGGAGCATTTACCTTGCCTATGCAGGCCATAAGCCTTTTTAAGAGCTCTAGGGTGGTCCAGGTGGCTCAGTGGTTTAGCGCCACCTTCAGCCCAGGGTGTGATCCTGGAGACCCTGGATGGAGTCCTGCATCGGGCTCCCTGCATGGAGCCTGCTTCTCCCTCTGCCTGTGTCTCTGCCTCTCTCTCTCAATCTCTCATGAATAAATAAATAAAATCTTTTTAAAAAAGAGCTCTACTGCCAGTTTTTACCCTGTAATAACTTGGGAGCCATCCCTTTGAAATGCAGCCATCAAGGAAGATAAAGCCTCAATGTCCCAGTCTCTCTGGGAGGACAAAGCCTAACATCCATGGATGCCTTGCTCCAAGTTGTACAATTATCTCTTGCCATGAAGAAATGATGAGCAAGTTAGCTTTTCCTTTGGTTAAGGCCAACTTTTCCTGCCTCCTGTTCATTTTCTTGGTAGCACTTTTCACCAGGTTATTGAACATTTTACTTATTTGTTGTGCTTATTTTTACTCTTCTCCCACTAGATTGTAAGTTCTTTGTGGATTTTTCTCTGCTTATTCACAGCTGTATCCTTGTTTTACACCAAGCTGTTACATGGTTAACACTGAACATTTTAAAAAAATTAATGAATTAAGAAAGGAAGAAATGCAAAAAAGTGAGTATATTCTTTTCTCAGGTAATTATCATCAACAAAAGTAAATGTGTTGGATGCATTGAGTGGGAGTTTTCAGAGGACAGGGAAAAGGATACAGGTAATACCAATGTGTCTTTCTACTCAGTAGTGAGCAGTAGAATCAGGTATTATTGCAAGTCAAGTGTTCTAAATGCATCCTTGATGTGAATCTTAACATCGGGTTGATTTTCACTTTGTCCAAAAATGTAGGGATTTGCCTACTCCAGAACATTTCCCTATTCCGTATCTCAGAATTCACTTAGTTCTGCCCACGAAAACACTGCTTTATTGCTGCTCTTTTGGTGACTTCATTTCCAGAGAGATAATAGTTAGTTATAAAATAAAGTCTTGAAACAAAAACAGGTTTCAAAATAACAGGCTGAGTCTACGAACTTTTTCTCATAGTGTTTCAATATTGTATGTGAATACCGAGTTCTAGACCTGGTCCAAAGAAAGCACAGAACAGAGTGTAATAATGATGCTAACATAGTTAACAGATGTGCATCTCTTCTGAAGCAAGTAAGATATCTGCTTAAAAAAAAATACTTGAGGGGCAACGGAGTGGCTCAGTGTTTGAGCATCTGCCTTCAGTTCAGGTTGTGATCCCAGGGTCCTGGGATCGAATCCTGAATCAGGTTCCCTGCAGGGATCCTGCTTCTCCTTCTGCCTATGTCTCTGCCCCTCTCTGTGTGTCTCTCTTGAATAAATAAATAAAATCTTCTAAAAAATACTTGAGAAATCTTGCACACTTTTTTTCTATATGCAGGATTTGAACTACACATGCCCATTTGACCTTACATCTATGGATAAATATTTATTATTAATAATGGGTACAATGAATCTGGCTGCAGGGTTGGTGGGGTATAGATGGGCCCTCATTATCTGCATGTGCTACTGTGGAATTTACTCTGAAAAGCAGAAATATCAACCAAAGCCATTTCAAGTGAGTTACCCTTCCAAGATGTATTACATGAGAACTTGATCAAGCCATAGATTTTGTTTTCCTGACAAATTATAAAACAAACTTACTCTCTGGCTGTAAAACATGTTCCTCTTAGGATTTTGACTCATGAAAAATGTAATAAAATAACTCCAACTTGTGACCTTAAAGTGAATTCAAGTTTGGTCTTGACACTATTAAAGAGTTTACTGCATTCTTAGGTCACCTACTTTACAGCTTTATAGCCTTTTCAATGGCATTTTGGGCATTTGCTAGAAAAAATTAAAGAACACAGGTTTTCAGATATTCTCTAGACTTGCCTAGTCAAGTTGTAAAATTTATCTCAGCCTTCAGTATATTTTAATAATGACTAAAAAAGGCAGTTAAAAAATAAAACTTTATAAGTGATACAAAGTAGAGTAGGATATATAGGAAATTTAAATAATATTGATCTTCAAAAATGTTCAGCAAAGCAGATGGGGGAAAACCATATTTAATAAGATTAGGTATAATCTGTGCAGCATAAAGTAAAAGAAAGCACAAAACACTATTTTATATACCAAAGTTGGGAAGGAACTAGCTTCTAGTATGTATGATAAAGTGATTTAGAAGCCAGGATTCTTATAAACTGAAAGACTAATAAAATGACATTGTTAAAGGAGAAAAAGACACAGTTAGGAATCAGTTAATTAAATTGAGATATAGTCCCTAAAAAGAATCCGAGAGTAATTCTTTCATGAAAGTCATCCCTGGCTAAGCTTTCATTTGGTTAATTGCATGTGGTTTAGAAATCTAACAGGATGGTCCAATGATTAAAGGGACAGATCTCGTATTCATGAAAATTGAGACCAAACAACTTTTTGCAAAAAGGATTATGATTACTTTGACATTTTCTCTGATTGCAGAAAAGCACCTGATTTTTTAAATCTGATTTTAGATTACAAAGGCCCAAAACTTGAAAGTTTTTTATTATGCTAGTATTTGATATAAAAATGGTGGCAAAAGATTGTTATGTTTAAAAAAATGTATGAAGGGCAGCCCGGTTGGCTCAGCGGTTTAGCGCTGCCCTCAGCCCAGGGTGTGATCCTGGAGACCGGGAATTGAGTCCCATGTCACCTCCCTGCATGGAGCCTGCTTCTCCCTCTGCCTGTGTCTCTGCCTCTCTCTCTCTGTGTCTCTCATTAATAAAATAAATAAAATCTTTAAAAAAATGTATGAAGCAGTTGCCTTTCTCAAGTAATAGGAAATCAAAGTTAAAATTATGATGATTTATGGGATGCCTGGGTGGCTCAGTGGTTGAGCATTGCCTTCAGCTCAGGGCATAGTCCCGGGGTCTTGGGATCGAGTTCCGAATCAGGTTCCCCATGAGGAGCCTGCTTCTCCCTCTGCCGATGTCTCTGTCTCTCTCTCTCTCTCTCTCTCTCTCTTTCATGAATAAATATATAAAATCTTTTAAAAACATAATGACGATTTAATAAATCTCTGGGTACCATGACAGGATTTCTATGATTGATGGTTTTGATGGTGGTGATGAATATCTTTAAGCTAATCTCTTTAAGTAAGGCTAGGTTCAGGAAAGGGGGATAGACTTTTCCAATCAATAAAACAAACTCATTTCTGAACTGTTTCTGGCGAATTCAACATAAAAACTTCCCAAACAATGAAATGTGATCATTCCCTCTCTACCCTATATCAAGAATTGATAGGGATCCCTGGGTGACGCAGCGGTTTGGCGCCTGCCTTTGGCCCAGGGCGTGATCCTGGAGACCCGGGATCGAATCCCATGTCGGGCTCCCAGTGCATGGAGCCTGCTTCTCCCTCTGCCTGTGTCTCTGCCTCTCTCTCTCTCTCTCTCTCTCTGTGACTATCATAAATAAATAAATTTAAAAAAAAAGAATTGATAAAAGAGGGTTGCCTAGGTGGGTCAGTTGGTTAGGTACCTTCCTCAGGCTCAGGTTGTGATCTCAGGGTCCTGGGATTGAACCCCTGCTCAGTGGGGAGTCTGCTTCTCCCTCAGCTCCCCATCAGCCCCCACTCTTTCTTGCGTGTGTGCATGCAGCATGCTCTCTCTCTCAGATAAAAAAAAATCTTAAAAAAAAAAAAAGAATTGATAAAGGAGGTAGCTACCTAAGGCCAAAATAATGGCAGTTAGCATTCACAAAGGGTTTACTCTGTGCCAGAGTATTCACCACAGTCTCAGTCAATGGCACTGTAAATTATTCCTTTTTGCAGATGAAAATGGTCAGACTAAAATACATGGGGGTAGAGTAGCTGGGAGTGGAGGTTCTGGATTTACATCCTGGCTCTCACACTTATCAACGATGGGTATCACCTCTTTGCACCTTCATTTCATCCCTTCCTACGATGGGAATATGATCCTTCTAAGAGCTTTATGTGAACTGTGAAATTTAAGTGAGCTCCTTCTGTAAAGCACAGTGTCAGAAGCACAACAGTACTTGCTAAATATCAGTAGCCATCACTTAGAGGGATTGAATATCTTGTCTAGTGACAGAGCTAATAATGGGCTGAATTTTGGATCTATTTAATTCCATTGGCCTGCGTTTCTTTACTTTCTTAGAAGACAAAGACCTTTTCTTGGGAATATGATTATGCACATTTGAGTCAATATCATCTAGGCAACACAGGTGTTCAATAAATTATTTAGACCAAAGGTGAATTTTACTTTCACAGTTATGTTTTCGGTAGATTTTATCACCTTCTCCACACACTGAAACCCCTCCCTGAATATAACACATGAAGAATCTGCAATAATCATCTGAGTGTATGAACAAAGCATTATGGGAACAGGGAAAGGGCAGTTCTAGCTCATATGATCCAGGAGTGCTTGTGGTGGACACAAGCAATGACTGTTTTTTCTTTCCAGTCAGAAACACTCCTTTAAGTTCTTACCTTCCTGAAATTTCCTTTTTTAAAACAGATTTTATTTATTTATTCAGGAGAGACACAGAGAGAAAGGCAGAGACATAGGCAGAGGGAGAAGCAGGCTCCCTGTGAGGAACCTGATGTGGGACTTGATCCTAGGAGCCCAGGATCACGCCCTGAGCCAAAGGCAGATGCTCCACCACTGAGCCACCCAGGTGTCCTATCTTCCTGAAATTCCTAAGTGGGAACTGGTCTCAAAGTTAAATTTTTTAAAAAATGTCTTACATTTATATCCCTTAAACAATATAACTGTTGCACCTACCAGTTGTTCGAATCTCTGAATCTCAATTTTCTTTGTGTCATTCCGCAATTTCCACTCAATGCCTGCAAGCTCCTTATCTAAGGAGGCCTTGGTGACCTGCATTAAATCTAATTTGTTGCTGACATCTGCCTTGCTGTTTATAAACAAATTCACTACAATTGAGTGAACCACAGCTATGTTGTTAGAGGTAGTACATTTAAAGACAGCTTGAAGCAAATGGCAACAGGGTACTTAAACACAAAATCCTATTGCTTATTTCATAACATTTTTAGTGACACACTAAAGAAAAGTGCTTTTGGCTGCAGACATTAAGAGGCAGCTTGGTGATATATTGTGTCCAAGAAATTATAGTTATCAAAACAAATCCTGCAGATGTCAATGTGATGAGCTTTCATAACACAAAGCTCAAATTCACAAGAGACGAAGGTTATCAAGCTGTAGACTTAAATATAATTCTCTAGTCTCTATTTTCTCTCCTTATAGACCCGGAGAAAGTCATAAAAATAAGGTGTGGGTTTATAAGCTAATAAGAAGGTGCGTGCATGGAAAACACAATAAATGGAAGGGACTTATTTAAAAAATTAAATGAGATTTCCTATGTGATCCTTCTCAGATGCAGGTGTGAGTGTTACATGTATCTGGCATCTAAATCTGTTGAAGCTGAAAGATTCAAAAGGGAGATTAACACAAAATCTGTTGCTGTATTTTGAGTATTTGTAAGTCATAAAATTAGATGAATATATTTCTTTGCAAAAGTGAAATCCTCCTAAGAAGCCAGCCCAGGAAGAATAACAGCATGCACTTTTAATTATATTATTTTAGATATACTTTAAGGCCATGCTCTCCTCTTCATAATATATGATTGGCAGCACCTTACCTTACATACCCTGTGCAAAGCATCATCTTTTATTGTTGAGTAATTAACTATTTCCCATAAGGAAAATTTCCAAATAATCACAGTTCCCATCCTTCACTGAAACTAGCTTCACACATTTCAACCTTGGACTGGCATCACTTATGTTTCTAATTTACTCCAGTGACTATCTCAGTTCAAACACTCTTTGAACTCCATCAGGACCACCAGTCCACTGTCGCTCCTCCATGTTTTCAAACCCAATCACCACCCTGAGGCCCTCGATCCTCTCCACATCCAACTCAACCACTACAACTCCTAGCTCCAGAAAGTGCGCCTCCTTGACTCACTCCCTTTCCTCCTCACATTCATCTGCCAAAACAAGACAAGAAAATACATACATGCCTGACACTCTAGATAAAAAGAAAAAGAGAAAAGAGAAGAACACACAAGTATACAATTTTACAAATGGGAAGTGTAGACAAATGAAACCAAAACACTAAGTTATACAGTAATAATAGTTAATACTGACAGCATTTACCAAGTTCCAGTCACCCTGCTAGGTGATTAACAATTTCAGTACTTTCTATAATTATGCTTTTAAAGATGCCATGGCCAAGGTTCATGGGAAGAAAGGCACTTTCTCCCCACTGGAAAGTGGGGAGTGGACATTTGAACCCAGGCACTAGATGCCAGAGGCTGTGGTCTTGCCTGGTCAGAATCTAAGAATCAGGAGAAAAGGGACAGGACTCCAGGAAAACGCAATTACCAGAATGCATTCAGATAGATATAGAAAGCCTGAGTGGCCATGAAGTTTTAAACAAAGTACTCCTCAAAAATGTACTAACCTCAGAAGCTTTAAAAAGCAACATGGACATAATATTTCATTTGTTATTTAAATTGCTCTAAAGCTTAAAAGCAGAAACACTTAAAAACAAGACATTCTTTTTATGAACACTGACAACATCCTGATGCCAAACTCTATCTAGGAAAGAACAAGGAATTCACAGACCCATTTCAAGTTGTGAAAATCCTGTGTGTTACAGAAAACTGAATTTAAAAGTCTATGAAGATGATGCTTCAATATGTCCAATTGGGATTGACCTTTAAAACATAAAGATGATGATTATTAACTATAATTTGCCAAATGTTTAATATGTTTCAGGTAATGTTCTTTTGATATTAAATCTTTATTACAAATCCATGATGTGAAATTACCATTGGCCCCATTTGTCAAGGAGGAATCAGAGCCCTAGGAGCACCTGAGCTCAGTCTGGCCCCAGAGTAGGAAACCATGACTTAGCAGGAAACACACTGATATATTTTGTCCTATTAATTGTTTTTTTTTTAATATTTATTTGAGAGAGAGAGAGAGCAAGCAGGTGGTCAGGAGTGGAGTGGGGGGAAGGGGAGAATCTCAAGCAGAATTCCCATGAGCACAGAGCCCAACACGGGGCTAGATCTCAGAACCCCAAGATCACGCCCTGAACCAAAATCAAGATTTGGAAGTTGGACACTTAACCAACTAAGCCACCCAGGGCTTAGTTGTTAATTGTTTAAGGGAAAAGAGTCACGTAATTACATTGATGGATGCCAACTTTGAATGAATGGACATATTTTAAGTATATAAATCAGCTATCAGAAAAACAGACTGCAATGAAATAAAATGAACAAACTAGGGCCATATTTATCAAAGTAAAAGTTCACAAATATAACAATGACAAAAAAATGGCAATTTGCCAAAGAATATAGAATTTATAGAAATTTCAAAAATATGTGAAATAACAAATTATGACTTCTAGAAATAAATTTAAATATGACAAAAGTATAAATCACAAATATCTAGTAAATAAAACATGTAAATCATTATAATAGAATTTTAGGGATTATGTAATTGTAACAAAGGCACACCACATAGTTATACTGATTTATTTATTTTTTTATTTCTTTTTTAAAGATTTTATTTATTTATTTGGGATTTATTTTTTATTTTTATTTATTTATTATTTATTATTATTTATTATTATTATTTTTATTTTATACTGATTTATTTTTTATTTCTTTTTTAAAGATTTTATTTATTTATTTGGGAGAGAGAGGGAGAGAGAGAGAGAGAGAGCATGAGTAGTGGGGAGAAAGAGAAGCAGGCTTCCCACTGAGCAGGCAATGCCTGATGCGGGGCTGGATCTCAGGACCCTGGGATCGTGACCTGAGCTAAAGGCAAATGTTCAACCAAATGAGCCACCCGGGCACCCCTGATTCATTTATTTCCAAGTTGGTTGACAAGTTCACAGATGCTTGTAATACTATTATTTATATTACTGTATATTATATATGATATATATTATATCATATCTATGTATGATATTTTAATAATACATAAAATAACAAAATCAATATCTACTAATTAGACAACTCTCAGAGTACAAATATAAAAAGAACATCTTTGATATTCCCTCATTAAGGCAGTCACTGATGTGAATTTTCAGTACTGGTTGCTTTTCCATACAGATAAATTTGTATATGTGCATGCATGTGTTTGTGTGTGTGTGTGTGTGTGTGTGTGTGTGTGTGTGTTTACACGTGTTCAAAATATTGGGCTCACTCTATGGTATATTTTGTGAACTGCACTTTTCACTTAATAATCTGCATCTTTTCAAATGAATGAACAGAAATGTACACCATCAGTTTTAATTGCTGCAAGTTATTTTGTTGTAAATCAACGACAACTTGATGAAAAATTAGTTTGTGATTTTTTTCTATTGTATAAAAAACACCGCAGTGATCATTTTTGTACATAAGTTTCTCTGTTTTCCAATTTTACCCACAGTGCTTGTTTGCTTCTGATTTGGTCTTGTCAGTGCATTCCTACCTCAGAAACTGCACATGGGAATCCAGAGAGGCATGTGTTGTTGAAGGAATATTCCCAATTCTAGGTCATTTTGGTAAATTCCTGGGCTGGTGGTGTCCAGGATCACGAAGGTAGTATAATTGTACAAAATGGCCAGCAAGGTCAGGTGTGGATTGACATGTTCACAAGGGCCACACTTAGAAGTCATTTTTCTTTGCTGGCATTGGAATTTTGTTTTCTTACTCACTTCTTATGGAAAGCTTTCAATTGTGCTTCCCCAACTCGTAGAAGTCAAGGCTCCGTCTCTTGCCCTGCAGTCACAGCTGTGAAGATGCTTGCATGTTCCATGTTCATTCCAAGATGAACAAAGGCTCCCGGTCCAATTTACTCCTCTTGAAAGCTTTCTCTTCATTTTAGCTTTTTGTGGCACCTCTTTTCTTTCTTATAAGCTGAGCTATGCATTTAAATGTGTTATACTTTACTTCGTCCTTATTTCTAAGCATTTTCAATACATAAAGTCAGCCTTATTTTTCAGATAGAGAACTTGTATCACTTCGATAATGGGAAAGAAAAACAATTTGTAGTTTAAATTTGTAGTTTAAAAAGAAAGAACTTTAATTTGCCCCATTTATGTTCTAAAAAAAAGTCCAAACTCATAAACCCTTCTCAGCTATTTCCACTCATCTGCTCCCAAAACCACTTTAAAAACATGGACGAGTTTCATCATTTCTTGTCTGCATTTATATACAGAATTCTTTTTTTTTTCTCCACCTACCTGTTGAAACCCATTCAAAGCCCTCCACAAATGACGTATTTTTTTAAAGCCTGATTTGAAAGAGCTATGTGCTAGTACTAAGACTGGCATCATAAATGATCAGAATGGCTGGTTTAAGACAACAGCAATTTATTCTCAACAGTTGGTTAGGCTGGACATCATGGTGCCAGCCAACTTGGTTTCATCCAGAGGCTCTGAGGAGAACCTGGGTCATTCCTGTCTCTTGGTTTCTTGTCCTGTTGGCAACCCCCGGCATTCCTTGGTGGCTGCTGTGTCTTTCTGATCTCTGCCTTCATCTTCACATGGCCTGCTTCTCTCTGTTTCCTCTGATTGTGGCCAAATCTCACCCTCTTTTCTCTAATAAAAACACGAGTACTTTGGATGTAGAGTCAAGTCTAATCAACTATGACCTCATTTTGACATGATCATGTCTGCAAACACCCTATTTCTAAGTAAAGGGTGTTGAACATATTTTTTCTAGGGGACTCAATTCAACTGTCATGAGCTCTTTTTATTATATCACCCTGGTTTTACGCTACCAGGGCATTTTGTATTAATACCTCTTCCTAATCTGTTTGTAGCGAATCTTTTACAAATATATGAGTCTATAAGCGACAAGCCTGGTAAAAATAAATTCAGCCTTGAGGCCTATCTCACTATTGAATATTAATCATTTAAAACATTTTCTGGAAAGCTTAAATAAGAAAATCCTACATATTTTTGTTAGTTTACTGAGTGAGTTGCCATTTTAAGACACATACTCAATTTTTAAATCCTTATTCAACATTTCAAATTAAGGGGTATTTTTTTCCCACATAAAAATATTCAAACTGCTTTTCTGCTTTAAAGATTTCAAAAAGTCTGGCATCCAATTATAGATGGTTTGATTTCTTAGAAAAGAACAGTTCTGTATAACAGAGTGGCATATGGTACAATTTCAGAGTGACACATCAAAGGTAATATTCTTTATGTAAATCCTGAAAATAAAGCAAGAGTGCATTTTCTTAATGTATGGGAATAAGGAACGACAATGACACCTCCCTATCTATTTTCCAGCTGACAATCTATGTTAATTGTTCATAAGACTTGAAAAGTATTTTAAATTCTTGCATAGATAGTAGCTAGTTCTAAAGGTACCTTCTGGAGCTTGACTGACTTTTGGGGGAAAACTTTGGTTAGCTCATAAAAAGGGCACATGAGTTAGCTAGTGCTCCGCTGTGTGAAATGAGGGGCAGCAAGTCACACAGAGGCCATAGGCAGGAAGTGCAGCGTGCTGGACGTGAGGACGATGTGACCCTAGACAGGGCGCTGACACAGCAGATGGCTGATAAACCATTCTTCCACTGTTCACAAAGTTCAAAGATAGGGATCTAAAGGACAACCAGGTGAGACTGAAAAAGCAAACCATTGGAATTGGGGCTTAAAGCAATACTCCTCGAATGAGTACTAGATTTTATTCTCCAGACAGTAATCTCCAGAGATTATCAGTTTTTAGTGAGTGATTAAATCAGGATACTTCATTGAATGATGAACAATTAAATTAACTGTTCATTAGCTTATTCATTTTTTTTTTTCACAGTGAATCAATTGTTCTTTGTTTCCAATGTCCCAAATCAGAGAACCTCTTTCAGGTTTGGTGCATGGGCCACATTCATCCTAAGTGGTGTCAACTCACCTCAGCCATTATTTTGATGCCCTGGTAGGGACTGCTCTCAACTAAATCTACAGACCATTTCACTCACTTGCATTATACATTAGCGCCTCACAGTACAAGGGAATGAAGTCATAAAACATTGCTCAAATTGCTTCTGTCCCTGATTTGTTTATCATGCCAACTTTATAAAACCAGGACCAAATTTTACCGAATTAACCTAGTCCTTTTATGACAGGGTGCAACGTAAGGTTTGGTAGTTTTATTCAATGTGAGTCTACAGAGAACATTAAAAATTTAGTTTCATTACAGTGTCAGCGCTACATGCATTTTGCTTTCTCTAAAGAAATAACTTCAAAATCCCAACACATTTCAGATTACACAAGGCCACTAGATGCTGTTTTTTTAAAAATGATTTCTTCCAAATCTCTTAGAAGGATAGCTAAGAACCAGATGGTTATAAACCAGCCATTCTATTCCACAGTGACTGAGTCAGCTAGAAATAGAAGTTGTTTCAACTTCATTCAAGTTGTCTTTTGTATTGAACAATCAGTAAACAGAAATGTCGCCCATTATCCCCAAAGTAAATGGACTGCTCATAAAAAGTGCTGGGCTGACATCACTTGAAACCGAAGTATTATGTTTATCCACAGACCATGTAATCTGAGCAGCAGCAGTGAATATCTTTTGATATCGCATACCCAAATTTGACTCCTTAAATGCAATAAAATTGATTTTTTCCTTTGTAATGGATATGTGCCAGCTGTTATCTTGGATTCTATAAACTATAATTTAACAATTTAAAGTCATATTTGACTATATAACTGAATAATTATCAGAATCTGCTAGTTGTTTAACTGGCTCACTTCTATTAAATTAGCTTTATTACCACAAATATGAAAAGTTCTACAGTCAAGGGTGAGTACCTCCAATAATAGAACCTTTAGGTGCCTGGGTGGCTCAGTTAAGTGTTGGCCTTTGGCTCAGGTGGAGATCCCAGGGTTCTGGGATAGAGCTCTGTGGGGTGTTTGATCCTCCCTCTCCCTCTGCCCCTCCCTCCCTTGTGTGCACACAAGCATGCACTCTCTCAAATCAATCAATCAATCAATCAATCAATCATCTTTTAAAAAGATAGATCCCTTATATGAAGAACCTTCCTTTCAATCATAAGTTGAACACTTCCAAAATCAAATAATCTACGTGAGTCAAAGGATTTCATAATTGGGAAATAGAAATGCTTTAAAAAAATCAAATAAAAACATTTTTGGTGAAATTATACATGCGCATTTTCTTCATGAATAGTGATTAGGCTTCATAGTGGGTTCCATTCACCTAAGTCCAAGAACAGGCTTTTTGTCTAGTGTCTAAATCTTTACCACAGAGGCATAGGTTCATTTCTGTCTATAGGTTCTGTGTCAGAAGTGAGAGCCAACACAGGTTTTGTAATTGCCTATATTATAAAGTATTAATCAAAATAAAGACTTCAATGCATTCCTATTACCTTTCATTTTGAATGAAATGAATGATTTTTTACTGTATCCCTTTTGAATTTATTTGTGGTAGGAAAGATCATGTGAAGCATGAGAAGCAGAAAACCACAGAAAATCCTCCAGGAAAAAAAGTGTTTTCTTAAAACAATCAGCAATAATAATGTAAGATACAAATATATCTTATTGACTAAGAAAGGGTTATGGAGAAAAGATGTTATTTTTAGAAAATAATGTTCTCTTAGAAATAATGATATAGAATCTGGGAACGTAATGTGAACAAATGATATCCAGGTATTTTGGGTACAAAGTAATACTTATACAAAAATTTTAAAAATTTAACTATAAATATGTGGATATATTAGGACTTGGGATTTACTCAATAGTTTTCATTTTTAATATGGGGGAATTTATCCAATTCATGAATATTCCATTACATATTTTGGATGGAAGAAACTATAAAAATAACTTCATTATATTATGGAATAAATTCAATGCTTCAAATAATTATTTCAGAAATTAATCAGGTTGTTCAGACTTTAAATACAACTGACCTTCAATTATTTGGAGATAAATTTCAGATTTCATATACAGGCATACAATGTTTTAGTATGCTTCACTTTATTGTGTTGAGCCAACGTCAAGTTCTTTACAAACCAAAAGTTCATTGGCAACGTTGCATCAGTCTATCGACATCGTTTTCCCAACAGCATTTGCTCACTTTGTATCTCTGGGTCACATTTTGGTAATTCTGGCAGTATTTCAAACTTCTTTGTTATGGTGATCTTTGATGATACTATTGCAATTGTTCTGGGATGGTACAAACTGTGTCTATACGTGATGGTGAACTTTAACTGATAAATGATGTGCATGTTCTGAATCTCCACTGGCTAGCTGTCTCCCTGTCTCCTCCTCAGGCCTCCCTATTCCTTGAGACACAACAATATTAATATTAGGCCTATTAATAATAAAATAAGCCATATTTGATGACAATGCCCTCTTGGTGTTCAAGTGAAAGCAAGAGTCACATATGTCTCGTCTTAAATCAAAAGCTAGAAATGATTAAACTTAGTGAGGAAGGCATGTCAAAAGCTGGGATGGGTAGAAGCTAGGCCTCTGCCTCTTGTGCCAGTCAACCAAGCTGTGACTGCAAAGGAGAAATTCTTGAAAGAACTCCTGTGATGACATGAATAATAAGAAAGCTAAACAGCTTTCTTGCTGATACAGAGGAAGTAGTAGTGACCTGGAGAACAGATCAAACCAGTCGTGACATTCCTTCAACCCGAAGCCTAATCCAGAGCAAGGTCCAAACTTTCTTCAGTGCATGAAGGCATCGAGGTGAAGAAGCTGCAGAAGAAAAGTCTGACGCTAGTAGAGGATGATACATAAGGTTTAAAGGAAAGAAGCCATCTCTATAACATAAAAGTGCAAGGTGAAGTAGAAAGAGCTGATGTTGAAGCTGCAACAAGTTATTTAGAAGATCTGGCTAAGATATTTCATGAAGGTGGCTACACTAAACAACAGATTTTTAGTACAGATAGAAATAACCTTATATTGGAAGATGTCATCTAGGACTTTCACAGCTAGAGAGGAGAAGTCAATGCTTGGCTATAAAACTTCAAGGGACAGGCTGACTTCTTAGGATGTCATGCAGTGTGACTTAAGTTGAAGCCAGAGTTCATTTGCCATTCTGAAAGTCCTAGGGCCCTTAAGAATTGTGCTGGATCTACTCTGTGCTCTGTAAATGGAACAACAAAGTCTCAGTGATGGCACATCTGTTTACAACACAGCTTACTGAATATTTTAAGCCCACTGTTGAGGTCTACTGCTAAGAAAATAAGATTTCTTTCAAAATATTATTGCTATTGGATTGGCAATACATCTGGTCACTCAAGAGCTGTGATTGGAGATGTACAATGAGATCAATGTTGTTTCTATGCCAGCTCACACAACATCCATTCTGCAGCTCATGAATCAAGGAGTAATTCTGGCTATAGTTGCCATAGACAGTGATTCCTCTGATGGGTCTAGGCAAGGTCAATTGAAAACTTTCTGGAAAGAATCTACTGTTTTAGGTGCCCATAAGAACATTCATAATTCATGGGAAGAGGTCAAAGTATAACCACATGAGTTTGGAAGAATTGATTCCAACCCTTATGAGCGGCCCACAGATGTGGTGGAAACATTAAGAGAACTAGAACAAGAAGTGGAGCTTGAAGATGTGACTGGATTGCTACAATCTCATGGTAAAAGTTTAATGGTGATGAGTGATGTCTATGGATGAACAAGGAAAGTGGTTTATTGATATGGAATCTACTCCTGCTGAAGATGCTATGAAGATTATTGAAATGACAACAAAAGATTTAGAATATCTTCCATAAACTTAGTGATAAAGCAGAGGCAGGTTTTGAGAAGAACTGACTCCAATTTTGAAAGAAGTTCTACTGTGGGTAAAATGCTATCAAACAGCACTGCATGCTGCAGAGAAATTGTTCATGAAAGGAGGAGTTCATTGATGTGGCACATTTCATTGTCTTATTTCAAGAAACTTGCCACAGGCACTCCAAACTTCATCAACCACCACTGTCACCCTGATCAGCTGATGCTGAGGCTAGATGCTCCAACAGCAAAAAGATTATGACTCACTGAAAGTTCAGATGGTGGTCAGCATTTTTTGGCAATACAGTATTTTTAAGTGAAGCTATATACATTTTTTTAGCCATAATGCTATCGCACAATTAATAGACTACAGTGCAGTATAAACATAACTTTTATTTACACTGGGAACCTGAAAAATTTATTTGACTCACTTTATTATAATACTCACTTTATTGTGGTGGTCTGGAACCAGACCTGCAATATTTCTAAGGTATTCTTAGACAGATATAGTTGAACTCTTTTTCCTTTTTTCTCTTTTCCTTAATGAAGGTAAACAGAATCTATTAGCTAGATTCTAGGTTTCCAACATCTAAACCATCTGCTCCTTCATTTTCTAGGCATCGACTTGAGATTAGAACATATTCAAAAAGAAGGATCAACAGATCTCTTTTCAAGTAATAGGCAAACTCCAGAAATTCTTATTTGCATTCCATCATATTCTACTCATAGGGTTATTGCAGCTGACCTGGTGGGCCGTGGCAATTTACACACACACACACACGCACACACACACACACACACACAACACAATGATCATTTACTCCCCCGCACACCATCACACACAACAATCTGTTATTTGGTAATTTAAACAATTTTCCCCATGGAACTGCCAAACTAGCCTCTAAAACTTGTTAAAAAATTACCTTTTAGAAAAAGCTAAAATGATAAATATGTCATTATAACAAATCTCAAATACAAATTTTTACTCATTTATTACTCCATTAATTCAACAAATTTTATCAGCACTGTGTTGCTGGATATACTGAGATGAGAAAGAAAATATGGTCATGTCTTCACAGAGAGATTGTGAAGGGAGTATGTGAAGTCCAAAATCAGGGCACTGTGGATGTGGACAGCAGAGGTATTAAGTAAGACGAGGGGGCAAGAGACATGACATACTGGTGCCAAAGTGGAAGCCAGTGTGGAGGTGGCTGGGATATGAGTGTGTGCAGGGGGCAGAGCAGGCAGGGTGGGGAGGCCCTCATGCAAAGAGCGCATGTTAGAAGGAGCAACACACAGATCACAACAAAGAACACAAAGATCTTAACAATGATCCAAAAAAAATATAATTTGCTAGAAAAAGAACTCAAATTCCCTGTTTATGTGATTTTTTTCTTCCTTTCTTTTTTCCATTGTCATGTGTCATGAAGTTAAGAAAAAAAAAAGTGATTTAAAAAACAAATAATTTAAATAAGCCATAAATTTAAATGAGTTGAAAACTCTTTGCCAGTATGTACCCTTGCCTATGTTTCTTTGTGCTCATAAAACATATACCAGCTACCTAGGCACACATCTAGGATTATTTTTGTCATCTGTCCTTACTGTTCTCTGTTTCTTTTTACCATATTAGACTATACTAAATGCTTTTTTTATCTTGCAAGTCCCTCTGTACTCTCTTTTAACTTAAAAAAATACATCACTGGTGACCTTAGAGATAGTATAGATACATTTGTCATTGCGAAGTTTTTTGAGATAATTGTATATTCACACGTAATAATAAAAATATTACAGAGAGATTGTGTAAACTTTGCCCACTTTCCTCCAATAGTGATATTTTGTAAAATTATTGTATAATATCACAACCAAGATATTGACATTGGTAGTATACTGATTTTATTCAGATTTCCCTGGTTTTGCTTGTACTTACTTGTACCTGTAAATTCTATACAGTTTGCTGCCTGTGTAGGCCTGTTTATGCCCTGCTACAATCAAGATAACCGCTCAGTGCCCATGCAAGTTCATGTAACTTTTATGACATACATCCCTCTGGGGCTCCATACCCCCAATCTCGTTCCTAACCTCTGACACCTAACCTGTCCTCCATTTCTAAAATTTGTCATTTCACAGATGTTACATAAATGGAATCACAAAATACATAACCTTTTGGGATCGACTTATTCTCCCTTGGCATAATTCAGTCAAGATTCATCCAGGTTGCTGCTTTTATATCAGAGTTTGTTCCTTTTTATTGCTGAGGAGTATTTCATGGTGTGAGGGGATGACCACGGTTTGTCAAAAGACATATGGGTTCTTTTAAGTTTTTGGCTATTTCGAGCAAAGCTATTGTGAATACAAGTGTATATGTGTGTATGGACATAAATTTCCATTTTTTTCCTGAGATAAATGTCCAAGAATGCAATTGCTGGATCATGTAATAATGACGTTTAAAATTATAAGAAGCTGCTAACCACTTTCCGAAGTGTCTGTACCATTTTACGTTCCTGCCAGCAATGTATGAATAATCTAGTTTCTCTGCAACCTCACAAACATTTGGCGGTGTTATGTTTTAAACATTTTTAGCCATTCTGATAGGTGCACCATGATATCTTACTATGGTTTTAATCTGCACTTCTCTGATGACTAACTTTAAAAAATTGTATACATTCATTCACATGGTCACATATGCATAATTTCATATAAGTGGGGTAGTTTATATGCTGGGTATTTTCTTCTGTTCATTTCATTTTCTTTTCCTTTTTTTGCGATTGCACTTTTCCCCCAGCTTTCTTTTCCATCCACTTCATTATTACTCCCTCTCACCCCAGGTAACTCTTGGTAAAACACACACTATCTCGTTACTTTTATAAAGGTGACTCTTCAGTATATACTTCTCTGCTGGTTGGTTTTGCTTGAAGTACTAAAATTCATAGAAATGTCTTCCAGTTAATTGGCTTAGAGTTCTTTCTAGTGATTATGTAACATTTCATGAGAAGGATATACGATAATTTGTTCAAATATTTTCTTGACAGCCATTTATTTGTTGCCAATTGTGCTGTCATTACACATAATTTGCTTAAACCCATGACCTCATGTACTGGTATGTATGTTTCTACAGGATATGTTCCCAAAGATGCTCACTGAGTCAAGGGTCTGTATACTTATTTCATACCAGTTGCCTGTTTTCTTGAAACAAAAATTGAAGCAATTCACCTTCTCACTAGCCCTCATAAGAATCCCTGTTTACCTGCATTCACATTAGAAATAAAATGTGAGAGCTCCTTTTAATTTTGGCTTTAACTGTATTGTTTTGATTTTCACATCTGTGACTGTTTTACAGCTGGAGTCTTTTTTCCAAATGATTTTGCCATTTTATCAGCAGACATGGACTATTGATCTTAACAATGATCCAAAAAAAATATAATTTGCTAGAAAAAGAACTCAAATTCCCTGTTTATGTGATTTTTTTCTTCCTTTCTTTTTTCCATTGTCATGTGTCATGAAGCTAAGAAAATTTAATAAAACCATGCCATAGTTTCTTAAACACGTTTATACTAGTTTCAAGTAGACTGCTATATCTACACACAAAAAAAGTGATTTAAAAAACAAATAATTTAAATAAGCCATAAATTTAAATGAGTTGAAAACTCTTTGCCAGCAATTCAAATAAAAATGTTCTTTTATTTTTACATTTGGTTCTAGCTTCAGCCTCACTGTCTGGAAATTCTTCTCTTGGAAATTAAGCCCATTTTGTTTTAAGCAAAAGTCTTTGTCTCTCAAAAATGCATGACCCATGAAACAACCACCATCACAAAGGAAATAAAAATAATCTTAAAAAGCTTCCAACATTAGACTTGTGGGTGACAACTCTGCGTCTGAATTTCAGAAACATAATTCAGTATCATTCTTATCTGAAATAACAGACTCCAGTATTGCCTATGTACCTACAACATGGCTCAGTGTAATTTCAAAACTGTAAGGCAGTAGTGCAAATTGAAGCACACAAACAATAGTGAAAATTATCTTTTATCTTTTTTGGAAAACCAATTTTATGGTTGTTAGTTTTAATAGGAGACATTATCTAAGAGCTCAGAGAAGAGTGAAGTGGTGAGACAGCCTTAAGACAGTGAACAAGAAGACACAAATACTTTTGGATGTTATAGGATGCCAGCAAGGTTGGGACAGGCTCTATTGCAAAATGGAATTGATATCACAAGTTAACAGACTACTATGCAATGCCAAAAGTCAATTTTAAACGATGAAATGAGGCCAGATGATGATGGAAGAGAAGTATGGCGAAAGGGATGATGGGGATCCGAGGAATTACACGTTGATAAATTCCCATTCAGTTTAGCAAAACTAAGAAAAGCATAGGTGAGGAGATGTGAACAATTTTGTTTGGGCAAGTTGACATGATCAATTTTAGAATAATAGAACCTGATATTAATTACACCTGTAAACTTTAACTATAAATCCAGAAGCTTTATTTCCTCTTTTTAAAAAAAAAAATACTCAGCAAGGCTTCTACTAAAGACTTCACTATTATTTTAAATTCCCATCTTTCGATCCCTTAGTGCTTTTTGCTTCCATCCATTATAAAACGAATGCACCATTTCATTGAGAAAAATCTTTAAAAAGCTATAATAAGCCAACTAATACATTACATAGCAGAGGGATTTCAAAATGAAAAATACTGTAGGTTCAAACTATAAACTGCTGTGCATCTCAACAATGTCAGCGTGCTTTATGAGCTGGGATGCTAAAATTCAATCTGAAATGTATTTACTTGTAGTACTGAGAATCCATGAAAGCAGCCAATTGCTCAAAGTTCCGTTCTGGAATGTCTGGGGACTTCAGCTGTGCTCTGCCACACTGTCGCATGGCAGTGTTATTATTTTCCCACCAAATGCCTACAGCTGCACCCGGCAAGAATCAGAAGACAAGTCACAAGCTTGCCCTAACAACATCTCCCAGGCACTGTTTACTTAATTCTTCAAGCTTGAATAGAAACCTCAAGAGTCCTCAGACCACCTGGGAGCAAAATCCAGACACAGACAGATAATAAACAAGCACCCAAAACATCTGTAGGAATCAATAGGTTGAGCTTCTTCCTAAAGTCTTCTACATCACAGTCTTATCACAATAAGCCTTCCTATTCAGTGGTATAACTTAATCCATCTGGGCCATTGTCTCTGAAGCAGTTCAATTTCCAGAAGCTGTAGACGAGGCTATAATTGCTTACCTGACTCACAGGCAAATGTCTTTGACGTTTCATCATGAAAGATAATTGCCACTGCATGCTTCTTTGTCTCTCGAGGCAGTCTGGTTATATTTTTGATGTTGTGCAGTTCAGTTACCTTGAAAGAAAAACATTTTTCACTTAGTGTACAGTATACACTGAATACTGTAGAGTGCTGAAACAAAATGATCAGTTATTACTCTCCTAAACCACTTCCCACTGAATATTTGTATGATTTTCCAATTAACTGTAGCCAGAAACAATACAGGCCGAAATAAACACATCTTTTCTTCTGCCCTCAGCTTTTGGTCCTTGTTTGCTGGATTTTGAAATAGTCTAAAAATTATGTAGAATAACTCCAGGGAAGCAAGGCCTCTGTGTTTTTATGAAAATTGTATTTTCTGCCAATGGTAGCAGGTGTGGCACACAGAAGATTTTCAATAAATCATTGTTAAATACTCATTGGATTTCATCTCTCTCTTCCCTCCTAACTCCCACCCATTGAGCAAGGTCCTGGCGGGGACCATAGTCACAACACAACTGACACTGGCAGAAAAAGTGACTCAAAAATTTGAGGTCATAAATATAAGCAATGGACCTGCTTCCCACATAGTGTTCATAAACCCATGTACCCATGCCGACCTCACCCCACTCCCTCACCAAGGCCCATCCCTGATCCATGTGCCCAGGTCAGCAACTCTTTATTCATTTGGCCATTAATAAATATTTAATAAACTTACTTATTCTAGCCCTAAATTGTCTATGGGCACAAGTTGTTCTGCTACCATTTGTCACCTTTTCATTTTCTCCACAGTCCAGAGAAACGGGCAAATGCCTATTCTCTCAACTACTCTGTAAACACACTGCAATAACAACATTCAAGAGTAAATTTTTAAAAATCTACTTCTCAACATGCTGAATGTGATTTCTTCTAACATAAAAGATCTGACAGGTTCGTTCTCATTTTAACTTACTACAACTATTTAAAAATCTCTCTTGAGGAATGCCTGGGTGGCTCAGTGGTTGAGTGTCTGCCTTTGGCTCAGGGCATGATCCTGCAGTCCCGGGATCAAGTCCCACATCAGGCTCCCTTTGTGGAGCCTGCTTCTCCTGTCTGTGTCTCTGCCTCTCTCTGTGTCTCTCATTAAAAAAATAAATAAAAATCTCTCTTGAGCCTTCTCTGATCCATGAGCTGATTAAAAGTGCGTTGTCTAATTTGCACACATCTGGGGATTTTCCAGCTATGTTGCCATCATTAAGTTCCAGTTTAATTCCATTGTGGTCTGACTGCAGATGTTGTACGGTTTCTATTCTTCTGAATTTGTGTAGGTATATTTCGTGGCCTAGAATGTGGTGTATCTTGGTGAACGTTCCCCGTGAGTTGGAAGAATGTGTTCTATTGTTTGTTGACAGTATCTACAGATGTCCATTATATCCAGTCAACTGATGGTGCTATTGAGTTCAACAATGTCCTTACTGATTTTCAGCCCGCTGGATCTGTCCATTTGTGAAAGAGGGCTATTAAAAACTCCAGCTATGATAGTGGATACATCTATTTCTTTTTGTAGTTCTATCAATTTTTGTTTCACCTCATTTGATGTTCTGTTGTTCAGTGTACACACACTATAGATTGTTATGCCTTCTTGTAGGATTGACCAAGTTATCAATATGTAATGACATTCTTTATCCCTGACAACCTTCCTTGCTTTGAAGTCTTCTTTGTCTGAAATCAGAATGGCTACCCCCCTTTTAAAATTAATGTTAGTGTGGTATATTTTTAATGAATTTTTAAATTATATTTTTTGATTCGTGTTAGCATGGTATATTTTTCTATATCCATATACTGTTAATCTTTGTATTTATATTTAAGGTGGGTTTCTTTCTGAAAATATGTAGTTGGATCTTGTTTTTGGATTCACTCTGACAATCTCTGTCTTTTTAGACCATTTATGTTCAAAGTGATCACTGATATAGTTATATTAATATTTTTTTTAGTTATATTAATATTTACCATATTTCTAACCGTTTTGTTTGTTCTTTGTTTCTATTTTGTCTTCTCTTTTTCTGCATTTTACTATTTTAATTGTGCATTTTATATGGTTCTATTTTCTTCTCCCTTCTTGTGATTTTTTGTTTAGCCAGACATGATGTGTTGGCTAAAAGGAACTGCTATAACAAGGCCCTTAGTGGCACAGTGATGAGGGGTGGGGGGATAAGTGTTGTCTAGTCTTCTGGTAGGGTCTCAGTTTTGGACTTAACAGGTGGACTTCACATGTGCTTGTCAGTCCTCTCCACCTTAGGTGGGAGAGGATGGCCAGAGTGGGCAGGAACTGGATATTTCCCTTGTTTTTGACCAGGGTACAATTTTGATTTGATTGATCTATGTTCAATGCTTGCTATGTTATGGCACATGCTTTAACTGCAAATGAAGGCTTTTGCTGAAGGGAAGTCTTCATTCATTCATGACTTGCAATGCTGTCCTAGAAGCACTATCAGTCACTGACTAGTATTCTAGGTGGAGAAAAATGTACAGAAGTATTTCATGTATTTTAAACATTTTAGTCCTCCATTTTTGAAGATAACATTGGTGTTGACGAGGACACGACAGCATCAGAATAGTTAAAAGTATCAATTCATGACCAAAAATTGTACCCATGTCATGTAAAATAAGGTCTGTAAAGTAGAACAGTGTGGTTACTTTTTAAAGAGCCTGGTGTTATCTGTCACAATCCCTTCTAAAATCTGTGGTGACCTAGACATTCAGCCTCATAAAATAACAAACCCATTACTCGGGATTACTGTATAAGCTGTCCAGAGGAGCTCTTTTACTCTCTGTCAAAGGAATTTAGAGTTCTGTCACAATGCTGAGAAGCTAATTCTAATATGTCCTTTTTGGATATTTGTTTTTCTCTTACATGTAATTATCTCATTAAGATTAACATGAAAAATTAAAATCAGTAAGACATTTTAAGCAAAATAACCTACAAAAGGTTTGCTTCATATTTATGCATATATACAAATACATATGCACATACATATACTATATGTGCTTTTTTGTATCTATGTATATATCTATGTATCTGAAAATACTCATTTCCTCTTCCAGGAAAGAAAAATTAGACACCAATATCTTACAGTTTCTGAGGATTAATACCTTGGAGAGAAAGATGAGAATGCTTTTTTTGGAACAATGATTCACATATTATATTTAAAGTACCTAAAGCGTATTCTCAAATAAAGTTAAACTCTTGAATTTTTAAATGACTTGATAAGTGACTCACATAATATTTAAGGTGAATTTTATTCTAACATAGCACATTGAAGTTATATTTGAAAAAGAGATATTATTCTCAAGTGTTATTAATTTTAGCTAAACAAAGGATCTTACCAGAATTCAGTAGAGTCTAAAAGCAATAAAGATCATGTGTTGTCCAAGAATTCATGAAATTTATGGCAGGTGAGCATAAAAGTGGTAAGCTGCTATCTAAGCTATATCATGTGTGACATCTAGTTGTACAAAATAGTATCATAAAAGCATTTATTATTCTGTTCAAGGGCCATTTCCAAAGATTTTATTTACAAATATAAAAGAACATTAGAGCAGATACTGTGGGTCCCATCTTTCTTGTCCTCTCATAGCAAAAATCAACAAAACAAATTAATGGACAGCTTAGTAAGATACAGCAAGCACTGGTGTTTTCTAACTGCTGTGCCATAGGCAATGTGTCAGATGATGTAGTGTGAATACCGTGTTTGCTCTTCTGTAAAATTTACATTTAGAAATGTGGACAGGGGGGGATCCCTGGGTGGCGCAGCGGTTTGGCGCCTGCCTTTGGCCCAGGGCGCGATCCTGGAGACCCGGGATCGAATCCCACGTCGGGCTCCCGGTGCATGGAGCCTGTTTCTCCCTCTGCCTGTGTCTCTGCTTCTCTCTCTCTCTCTCTCTGTGTGACTATCATAAATAAATTTAAAAAAATTTAAAAAAAAAAAGAAATGTGGACAGGTTCTTCAGGCAGATGTTCTTACACTGGTTTCCAGAATAGTGCAAGGCTGTTGTTGCTGATCAATAGTGTGATGTCACGCACTTCAGTCTGTGCTCTAAGACATTCAAGAGATGCCAAGAAAGCAAAATACTAATGAGGGAGGGAGAATTCTGCTTCTCAGCCTGTCTTGGTTAGGGTGATCAAGTGTTATACTAAATTATAAAATGTTATAAAATCCAACCAGAAGTTTTTAAAAAAAGTTTGTATGTCTCCAGAACTACTCTTTTTTAATTCAAAATATATTTTAGGGATGCCTGGGTGGCTCAGTGGTTGAGTCTCTGCCTTTGGCTCCAGATTATGATCCTGAGGTCCTGGGATTGAGTCCCACATCAGGCTCCCTGCAGGGAGCCTGCTTCTCTCTGCCTATGTCTCTGTCTCTGTCTCTCTCTCTGGGTCTTTCATGAATAAAGAAGTAAGATCTTTAAAAATATAGATATATTTTTACAAGTATTCTGAATTATAACAATTTCTGTCAAGATCTAATATATCTGAATCTCCTACCCTCACTTTTCCTTCTCAGTAGTGTGTGGGGATTTACCACCCAGTAAGGAACTTTGTGTTTTCTTAGATGAGAAGACCTTTTAAAATATTTTTAATTCTCAAAATAAAAATGTTTTTATTAGTCTAAAATCTGTCAATGTGATGTAAAATAATAAACATTTTTTAAAATGTTGAAATCTGAGAGCATTTTGCTAATATGTATCAATCAATTACTGAATCACTTAACAATGTATATTTCTAAACCCTGATTATTCACATGGTTATAAATGCACAAAATACAATTAAAGTTTAATAAAAGAGCCAGTTACTTTAGATGCATATGAAATGAGCAGATTTTAACTGAAGGGAAATTACTTCCAAAGGATTCAGGATGTTTAGGTCTAAGTTAATAAATGCCATGGTCAACAATTTAAAGGTTTTATTAAGTGATACAATGAAAACCCAAATCTAAGCACATCTAAGTAATGACTTTGCTAACTGGTGCTGTTTAATTTTCATTTCAAGGAGTAATCCCTAAGGAATTCATAGTGATAAAGTCAGAGTTCAAAGATGGAACACATGACCTTTTTCTGTAGGACTTCATAATGTAGTTGAAGTGATAATATTACAAATAACAGTGATGAATCCTATGATAGAATTAAAAACAGAGCTAAAGAATCATAGGGGAACAATATCTGTACTTTTCCAACCTGTTTGTGGACATGGCACCTGGATTTCAAAGTTGTCTCTCTCTATATAGACACCTCCCAACCTCACTCTCCTGTCCTACTTTACTCATATGGGTTATATCTTTTTTCCTTTTTAAGATTTTATTTATTTATTAATGAGAGACAGAGAGAGAGAGAGGCAGAAACATAAGCAGAGGGAGAAACAGACTTCCTGCGGGGAGCCCGATATAGGACTCAATCCCAGGACCCCCAGATCACGACCCCAGCCAAAGGCAGATGCTCAACCGCTGAGCCACCCAGGTGCTTCTCATGTGGGTTATGTCTATTAACAAGCACCATGAGAGAAATTAAAACATGAACTGTTAAATGTTTCTTTACATGTTTAAAAATCCTAATACATTCACTACATGATAACACGAATAACATTTTAAAGTAAAGAATTCCCCAAATAGGTAAAGAGTGTCATGTTTTCACATTTTTGCAAAACTCTTAGTGTCTGACTCAACAGAAGACAGTTTGAAACTCATATCTGTTTCTGAATTCAGTCTGTTGCAATACATTGTTTTGATTAAGCATATACAGAAAACAAGGCCTCACACAGACAGGAGGTCATAAAAGGGAAGAATAATTTAAGAGCAGTTTAACAATTATGGATATTCTTCTTTGGTTCTATCTCCAAACTTGATAAAATGCTTTCTTAAAGGTTATTGTCAGATGGGGTCATGTCATACACTTTTACATTCTGTTGTATTAAAATCCATAGAACTATTTTCAACTTTCATCATTGACAAAATATTGGTTTGCTGACTTATGAAGATCCTACATTGCCATATTTCATTATTAATTTAAAAATATTCATTAGTATCAACCTTGATTTCCATTTAAAAATCCATAAATTCTGAGAAGTTGTCAAGGTCAAAAATGCAATTCCCCAATTCTCACTTGAAAACTTAGATTTTAGCATGATTAATAAAAACTATCAGTCATTTTCCTAAAAGACAGGTTCATTTGCTCATTTTTAGAAAAATGTCTGACACTTAAATCTGAATGACCATAGTTTGTCAATGACCATCATTATATCAGGTGTTCTTTGAAAAGAAATGAACTATTTTGCTTATAACATCAACAATCACACCAGTGCTCCTACTGGGGATAACCACTGTACATCACTACGTAGCAGACGTTTTTTAGGAGTTCTCACCATTTTTTTTTCCAACAGAATATTGAAATGATGTACTTAAGGATCTAGATTTCATAAAAGTAATTTTTACTTTCATCAAGGTCACTCTTAAGTAAAACAGACATAAAATTAGCATATGTAATTGTTTATTTACTTATATGGGCTAGTCCAGGGTGGTAAAAAATACAACTCTAGTCCCACTTTTTAATTTTTGTTTTCATTGCCTGACGTTTTGATGTCATTTTAAAACAAAACAAAAAACAGAACAAAACAAGAAAAAGTCATTTCCCAGAACAATGTCAGGCAGCTTTTCCTCTGTTTTCTTCTGGGAATTTTATGGTTTCAGCTCTTACCTTTAAGTTTTTAATTCATTTTGAGTTGATTTTTGCATATTGTGTAAGAGAAGGATTCAGTTTCATCCCTTTGATATACATATACAGCTTTCCCAACATTTATTGTTATTATTATTATTATTATTTTAAAGATTTTATTTATTTATTCATGAAAGACACAGAGAGAGGCAGAGACATAGGTAGATGGAGAAGCAGGCTCCTACAAGGAGCCTCATGTGGGACTCGATCCCGGAATCCTGGGATCATGCCCTGAGTTAAAGGCAGACACCATTGAGCCACCCAGGTGTACCCCAACATTTATTAAAGACACTGTCCTTTTCCCTCCTGATGTTCTTGGAATTCTTGTTAAAAGTTAGTTGACCATATATACTTTGTTTCATATAAATACATATATATATATTTCAAGTATATAAAAGTATGTATTGTATTTCTGGGCTCTCTATTCTGTTCTATTGCTCTATGTCTGTTCTATGTCATTGCCATACTGTTTTAATTACTATAGCTTCTAATTACTATATTTTCCAAAAATAATTGGAAATGAGTAAGTATGGTGTCTAAAGCTTTGTTCTTTCTCTTTTTTTTTTTAAAAAAAATGTTATTTATTTATGATAGTCACACAGAGAGAGAGAGAGGCAGAGACATAGGCAGAGGGAGAAGCAGGCTCCAATCACCGGGAGCCCGATGTGGGATTTGATCCCGGGTCTCCAGGATCGTGCCCTGGGCCAAAGGCAGGTGCTAAACCGCTGTGTCACCCAGGGATCCCAGCTTTGTTCTTTCTCAAGACTTTTTGGCTATGCAGGATTTTTGTGATTCTATATAAATTTTAGAATTGTTTCTTTCCTGTTTCTGTGGAAAACGTCACTGAAATTTTGATAGGGATTGCATTGAATCTATATATCACTTTGGGTAGTATGGGCATTTTAACAATATGAATTCCTCCAATCCATGAACACAGGACCTTTCCATTCATATCTTCTTTGATTTCTTTCATCAGTGATTTACAGTTTTCAGTGACAGATCTTTCACCTCCTGGGTTAAACTTATTTCTAAGTGTTTTTATTCTTTTTGATGAATTATAAATGGGATTGTTTTCTTGATTTCATTTTTTGGAGATATTGCTGTGGTATAAAGAAATGCAACTGTTTTTGTATATTAATCTTGTACTCTGCAACTTTACTCAATTCATTTATTAGTTCTAAGGGTTTTTTTTTAATACAGTCTTCAGGATTTTCCACATTTAAGATCATGTCATCTGCAATCAGAAATAATTTTACCTCTTTCTTTCTTTCTTTCTTTCTTTCTTTCTTTCTTTCTTTCTTTCTTTTTCTTTCTTCTTTCTTTCTTTCTTCTTTCTTTTTCTTTCTTTCTCTTTCTTTCTTTCTCTTTCTTTCTTTCTTTCTTTCTTTCTTTCTTTCTTTCTTTCTTTCTTTCTTTCTTTCTTTCTTTTCTTTCTCTTTCTGACTTTGATGCCTTTCTTTTTTTTATCTTATCTAATTGCTCTTTCTAGTACTTAGTAGTATGTTGAATAGAAGTGGTGAGAGTGGGCATCTCAGCCTTGTACTAGATCTTAGTAAAAGCTTTCAGTTTCTCCCCTCTGATTATGATGTTAGCTGTGAGCTTTTCATAAACATCTTTATTTTGTTAAAGAAATTTTCTTCTATACATATTTAGTTGAGAGGTTTTTTAAAAATCATGATTAAAAAAATCATGATTAGATGTTAAACTTTGTCAGATGCTTTTTCTGCATCTATTAAGACAACTATATATTTTTTTATCTTTCATCCTGTTAATGCGATGTATCACACTGATTGACTTGCATATATTAAACCAAATCTGCATCCCAGGAATAAATCCTACCTGGACATGGTATGTAGTCTTTCAGACATGTTGTTGAATTTGGTTTGCTAGTATTTTATGGAGGATTTTTGCATCTATGTTCATCAGAGATATTAGCCTGTACGTTTCTTTCCTTGTGGTGTCTTCATCTGGTTTTGGTATCATGGTGATGTTGAACTTAAAAAGTGAGTTTGGAAGCATTTTTTTAAACTTCATTTTTATTTTTTATTTTTATTTATTTTTTAATTTGAGTATAGTTGACATACAATGTTACATTAGTTTTAGGTATCCAACAATGGGGACTCAGTAACTCTATACATATACTATGCTCACCAGAAGTATAGCTACCATTTGTCATGCAACACTATTACAGTACCATGGACTATATTTCCTGTGCTGTACCTTTATTCCTGTGACTTATTCATTCTATAACAGGAAGTCTGTATCTCCCACTCTCTTTCACCCATTTTGCGCCCCCCATCCCTGTCCCCTAAAACAACCATCAATTTTTTCTCTGTATTTATAAGTCTGATTTTACTTTTTGATTGTTTATTCATTTGTTTTGTTTTTTAGATTCCACATGTAAGTGAAATTATATGATACTCATAAAAAAGCTTCTGCACAGAAAAAGAAATAATCAACAAAATGAAAAAGCAATTTATAGATTGGGAGAAAATATCTGCAAACCAATTAAGAGATTAATATGCAAAATGTACAAGGAATTCATGTAACTCCATAGCAAAAAACAAACAAAACAAACAAACAAAACCCCCAAATAATCCAATTAAAATGTGAGTAAAGAATCAAGGATCAAGGTGAAAAAGGCATATACACTGAAATTATTTTGAGATTTAAAGTACCTTTTATCAATTTACTGTCATGACAATTAAGATTAGATACTTGTCTTTTTAAGTGCTCAATTTCTTTGTATAAATCTAACTATATTTTGAAAAGTGAAAGAAAGTTAACATTCAGACTTTTTAAAAGTAGATTCAAATGAATTAAAAATAAATTGCATTCTCCTTTATTAAGTTACTAATAATTATTATTAATCCAGGTATTTTACTAACCCATGGCTATTTAATTAAGTCAAAGGTTTTATTTTTGAGACTGAAATTGTACATTATAGATATTGGCTTAAAAATGCTTATTTTATTAACTTTATTACTTATTATTTATTTAACTTTATTCACTGTCACTTTATTAAAATAGGGAACTTTTATTTTTCTAGTAAGAAAAGAAGATGGATATTTTATTGAATTTTAAAATTATTACAATTAATAAATCTCAATCTCTCCATGCTTAAGTCCTAAGCTTTCATAATAAGAATTTAAATATTGGTATTACCCTATACATTGTACACACCAATACTTGGGTGATAATATTTGCAAAGAAATTTTATAATTGTCTCTCTCTAGTAGAATTTACTTCAATTTTCCAAGAGCTGCTTCTTTATATTTGTCTCCTACCACTGAAAAATATGAATGTGTAACATTAAAAAAATCAATATAATTCATTCTTTGAGCTCTCATGTCTCTGTGCTCTGATATGTGCTGTGATATACTCCTCCAACGTTTACAATTTGACTATCACAGCATGTGCGTTAACAATAATTACAAGCTTTGTTTTTTATGTCTTTGAAAAATTTAAAGTCTCTCATATTAAACCACATTATGAACTATCAAACCACATTATGAAATGCATCATCTAGAAAAGAGTGGTTATAGATAAAATTATAGTAGAACTGGAATTAACTAGAATAGTGACCATTGGCTGTGTACACAGCATCCAGTTCCAGCTCTTTCCTTCTTACTAGAACCTGATTTTGTCCAGCTATCTGCCTTTGCAACATGCAACTCAAGTGCCCTGGTGGGAATCTCTCACCCAAAGTACCATGGTAGAACTTGTTATTCTTGGGCTGATGGTTTGCTTGCCCATGATCAGTTTAGGAAAGAGGATATGACCTAAACACGACTAATGATGTGTGCACAGAACTTTTCTGGTGGTTTCTGTTGAATGTTTTCTGATAGGGATGTAGCCTCAGGCAAAAAGAGAGGCAACCCTCCTCTCCAGTGGATGTCGCCTGGATGTCATCATTCAGGAATGCTATAGCTGTCATTCTACTAGTTAGAGATGAAGGTGATCCTAAGGTGGCAGAGTAGAGATAAAAGGGAAAACAGATCTTTAATTTTCATTCTTGAGCAAGAGAATCAATCTGTTTCCCCTTTTATCTCTACTGAATCAATCAGCCCTAAAGCCAGTGTCTTTTCCTAGACCTGCTGTCATACGTAATAATACTCTTCTGTAAGTTGTTTGATGTGGGTTTTCTGTTACTTGCAGCCAAAAACATTCTAACTGATAAAGCAAACCTACTGTTGAGCTTTCTTCATCTAATGGTGGAAATGGCCATCCCTCTCTGGGCAGCCATCGCAGTTAGTTAAGGTGATGACCAGAATCCAGGCCATGCCTCCTGTTTCCCTGACTAGTGCTCTTTTCACCAATGTGTGCAATTGTTATTGCTTTGAGTGTTATGCAGTTTGTTAATGGCAAATAATTGCTAATCAAGAAGTTACTACAGGAAGGTGAATTCAACTACAAAAGAGACTCAAATTGTAAGGATGACAAGGAATAACAGGAAACTCACTACCTTATGACCTCTAAATTATTTTCAAGTGGTCTATTTTAAACATAAAGATAATCTATTTTCAGATCTAAGAAGTGCAAAAAGTGAATACATAAGAAAATATGCCCTAAAATAGGAAGTCTATGTACTTGTTTCTGTCCTTTGTCCCTCTTCCTCTTCTCCTCCCTCTCTTCTTCCCCTTTCAACCTCTCCCCTCTCTCCCCATCTAAATTTAGCATGTCTAAAAATATGTTTCACTGACTCAAAGAACAGAAAGGCATGAAACAGCTCAGTTGGCTATAATACCATTCTTATTTTGAGAGCCACAGTTTTACTACACAGACATAATAGCAACTAGGCAGTTACTATGACTTTTCTTAGCAAATGAACAAAATTAAATCTCTTCTTTATTCTATGGGGTTGAACAGTGGCCCCCAAACAATATATCAAAGTCCTAAACCCCCAGAACCTTTGAATGTTACTTATTTGAGACAAGATTTAAAAAAAATTTTTTTTTAAATTTATTTATGATAGTCACAGAGAGAGAGAGAGAGAGGCAGAGACACAGGCAGAGGGAGAAGCAGGCTCCATGCACCGGGAGCCCGACGTGGGATTCGATCCCGGGTCTCTAGGATCGGGCCCTGGGCCAAAGGCAGGCGCCAAACCGCTGAGCCACCCAGGGATGCTGAGACAAGATTTTTTGCAGATGTAATTGAATTAGGATTTTGGAGGAGATTGTCCTGGATTCAGAGCCAGCCCTAAATCCAATGACAAGTGTTCTTACATGAGAAGAGAAGAGGGAGCTTTGAGTCCAGGGCACAGTGGACATGAACATGTGAAGGTGAAGGCAGAGACTGAAGTGATGCTGCCACAGCCAAGGAGCACTTGGAGCCATCAGAGGCCAGAAAAGGCAAGCAAGGCTGCTCCCATCATGATTTGGTAGGAGTGCAGCCCTTCTAACACTTGGATTTCTGACTTCTGGCATCCAGGACTGTGAGAAAATAACTTCCTGTCATTTTAAGTACCAATTTTGTGGTAGTTTGTTAAGCCAGTCCTAGGAAACTAATAAAATTAAATGGAATTATTTGAACATAAATAGCTCCATTTGTTATAAAGTTAGTAGTCTTAATTGAAGTTACAAATGACCCCAAAATCACAAAAGTTTGTATATGAACCAATTTCTCTAATAAGATAATAGTTTCTTAAAAATCAAGGATACCCCTCTGTTTATCATGACCCACCTAAAGGTATTAAAAATGTTTTTCTTTTTTTAATTAGTGATTAATCAAAAGGTCACACAGCTCCATGATGTGGCTCCCCTAGAGGCCAAGCAAATGGGAGATAGACTTCCACCCAGGCAGGAACACTTTGCCAATGAGCTCTGTCAGTGTTGGCGACCCAGGGCAAATGCAGTGATAAGGTAACAGAACATGAAAAAGCATTATTTTTTAGAAAAATCATTTGCTGATATTTGATGGGGGCTACCAGTGAGGCTGACCTGATAATGAGTTGGTGAGCTCCTCTGCTTTAGGATTTTTATTCCCTTTAAGTTAGGGTCTCAGTAAGTAGGCATGGAGAAAATCATGCCAAAAGGGCAATTAAAAAGTCCAAATGAAAAGCTCTGACTGATCCAGAGATTTGGGCCTTATTCTGTCCTTATTTATGGTCTCTGTGTATCCAGTAATAACCTGATTTCATGGGTTTGGACACAGTAACAGGAAACACCATGCAGAATCTGCCATCAGCCTGAAATGTCCAGGTGAAAGGCACTGGAGAAGATGGTAGGTGATGCCCACTCTCTTTCTTAAAGCAGAATTAGAAGGAATCTCCTGTCCGACCTCTTCGAACAAACCAAATAGGTGTCTGCCAAAACTTCCTCTAGGTTCTATAATCTTAGACTTGTTGGTAATTTTCACCGGGATCAGAAAATTCACTAATATTTAAGCAAGTTATTATACTAATTGAGATTTTTGAAACTGCCTTTTGTTGGTGTTTTCGAAATCAAAACATAGGAAAAATTACCTGTGGAACAAAGAAGTTCACTGTTAGCTGTATACAACTGACAGCTGGGAAGAATTACCATGAGTTGACCAGGATTGCTGATTTGCCATTACATATGAGATGGAAAGTAGTATGGAAAGAAGGCCAAGTGCTGGTGGCATGAAAAACAACTGACAACAGCCCTAGGGACCTTTGCTGTAAAAATGTCATTGTGGCTGTTCAAGGACACAAAGCTATCTATAAGTAGGTACAAACCCTATCAGCACACATCGACCTTCAGAAGTGTTATAAGCAGGGCTCCTACTGGAAACAAGATAGAAAAGGTCAAGAAAAACTACCTGAATGTTAAGACCCTGTGTGAATAGTTCAAATTATGGCTGCATGGGCATCTCAACAAATTGGGGTCTCAGGCACGGTAACAGATGCTAAAAGTAGTGCACTGCATTCTTGTATCCAGTCCTAAGTGGTTCTGGAACACTGATACACATACATATATAATATATATATTTTATATATGTACAGTAGATATATAAACCAATTTTAAAAAGAATAAGTTATAATCACAGGTGACAAAATCATCTGGTAGTTCATGAGGAAGTTAAATAGTAAATCACTCATGAGCAAAGATATGGAAGTTCTGTCAAATAAAATTAATAGAGTCAAATTACATTGTGTGTACAGACCTACACACTCACACCTACTATCAATGACAAAATACTTGCTTTTTTCTAGCACATTTGGGTTATTTATAAAAATCGATAGGTATTGGGATGCCTGGGTGGCTCAGCAGTTTGGCGCCTGCCTTTAGCCCGGGTGTGATCCTGGAGTCCTGGAATTGAGTCCTGCATTGGGCTCCCTGCATGGAGTCTGCGTCTCCCTCTACCTGTGTCTCTCCTCTCTCTTTTTCTCTCTCTCTCTGGGTCTCTCATGAATAAATAAAATAAAATCTTAAAAAAAAAATCAACAGGTTCATATGATAAAATAGTATTAGTAAACTCAAATGATCCAAACTATACAAATTACATTATACACCTGTAATACAACTAAAATTTATAATAGATGATTAAATATTCCATACACATAAAAAGTAAATAACATATTTCTAGGACTATCTGAGTTAAAAAGGAAATTACCAGTTAAATTACACAATACATTTTAATGAAACAATACATGCTAAGATTTGAAAGACATACAAATCTTAGTATGTATTGTTTCATACTAAGTGTTTCAGTGTTTTAGACACTGAAAGAGAAGTGCATAAAAAACATGTTTTTAAAAATATTTTTATGAATAAAAAAGGTTGAAAACAAAGAACTCAGGCATTCAATGGATGAAGTTAAAAAAAAAAGCAACAGCATTTCAATAAATAAAGACATAATAAAGACAATGGCAGAAATCATGAAGAAAAAAATGAGAAGTTTCACATAAGAAAAGGTCCATATGAAAGGATTAATAAAAGAGACTTGTGGCAAGTTAGATGAAAGAAAAAAGAGAAAAGGTGGAGATGAATTAAGTACAAGATAGAAAGGGAAAAAATGAACACACAAAATCTAAATATTAATAAATATAATAAAAAAGCTTGCAAACAAATGAATACTAATTAATTTGAAAACATAGATAAAAGGATATATATTTAGAAAAACATAAAATGCCAAAATGGTTGCAGGAAAAAAGCTAGAAAACTTGAACAAAACAATATACTCATCTCCTAGCAGCCCATATCTAGACTTGAGTCTAGAACTGAGTTTTACCAAACTTGCAGGGTAGGCTTAATTAATATCCTCTGCAAGATATTCTAGGAGAAAAGAAAAGGACAAAAACCTGCTTTCGCTTTCTGAGTCTGGGCTAATGTTGATTCCAAAATAAGATATGAAAAATACAAAAAAGTCATATGGCTACATTTTACTTATTAATGAATAACAAATCCCAACATGCAAGTAAGGTTTATTTCAGGAGTAACAGTATGGGTCACATCAGAAAGTGTCCAAATGTATCTCTCAAAATTGACAGACTATATGAGAGAAATCCCATGATTACCTCAGCCAATAAAAAATTACATCATTGATAAAGTTCAGTATTTTTTATGAGAAAATAACTCTTTATCAAGAATGGAAAAGAATTTTCTTCATTTGAAAGGTTAAATACCAAAAAAATATTTTATTTCATGCACAAGTATTAGATACATTTAATTTATTAGTGGAAACATGGGAGCTATGCTTTCCTATCACAGCTTTAATGTAAACAGGTCCTGGAGAATAAGGAAAGGAAAAAAAAGAAAGAAAGGAAATGACCATGAAAGAAATAAATGAAACTATCAATATCTGCAGGCAATGATTACTGGCATATAAACACAACCAGAGTCAACAGAAAAATAAACTATTAGAAACAACCAAAGCATTCAACAATCTTGTCAATTATAGTAAACACACACACAAAAAACAGGACTTCTCTACACTAATAATCATTAATTAGAAAATAAAACAATACCTTCCCAAGAACAAGAAAAACTGTAAAGTATCGAGGGATTTTGTTGCAGAAAAATTTAACATTTAAAAGAGAAGCTGAGTAAAAAGAGGGCATTACATGTTCCGAGATAAGTTGCTAAAACTTCAGAAAACAAGAGCCAAGTGTGTGGGGGAACAAATGTCACACCAAATGTCCCAGCATAGTGTGACACCATGGTAATTTAAAACAGGAAGCGGGCAGCCCAGGTGGCTCAGCGGTTTAGCACCGCCTGCAGCCCAGGGCATGATCCTGGAGACCCGGGATTGAGTCCCACTTCGGGCTCCCTGCATGGTGCCTGCTTCTCCCTCTGCCTATGTCTCTGCCTCTCTCTCTAGCTGTGTCTCTATGAATAAATAAATAAAATCTTAAAATAAATAAATAAATAAATAAATAAATAAATAAATAAATAAATAAATAAAACAGGAAGCATGTTAGTGACAGAACAAGTAGACAACACAGAATAGAGAAACCAGAGAAAGGTGTGTGTGTGTGTGTGTGTGTGTGTAATGTATGCGCCATAATGACTGAAGGGATAGAAAGTTCAATGAATGGACAAGTGAAAACTGACCCCCTACGTATTTTTTTAAAAAATAGAATTCTTAATTCCATATACAAATCTGGATACCAGATAGATGAAAGGCAAAAGTATTAAAGGCAAAATTATAATGCTAACTGAATAAAATATAAGATAGGATCTTCATGATCTATGGGGTAAGTAAGTATTTTGTAAGAAAGGGACTGAATGAAGCCCGAGTCATGAAAAATGTGAAAACATCCACATTTGCAAATCTGTGTTTAATGCAGGACTCCATAAAGTGACAGATGACAGGGGTGAGAAATTATTTACAATGTCTTAGTAAAGTATCTCATATTTAGAATAGACAAAGAAACCTTACAAAATAGCAAGAAAAATGCAGGAACTCTGGAAGGAAAGTGGACAAATGATATAATTGGGGAATTCCTCTAAGAACAAACCCCCAAAGCAAACAGAGATAGGGAGAAATTTTCAATTACTTGGGAATAGAAAAATGTACATTAAAACACAACTGCATACCACATTACACTTGTCAGATTTGGAGAGGTCAATAAACAATGGAAAGTATCAATAAGAATGTGAGAACAGAACCCTCACCCATCCAATAGATGTGAACAATGGACATGCATTCTGGAAAGTCACCTGGCAGTACATATTTAAGGATTCATATATCCTTAACCCAGTGATCTCATTCTTTTTATAGACCCCAGAAAAATTTTCACATTGAATCATAAAAACACAGTAAAAAATGTAATTACAGTATTGTTTGGGATAATGAGAAGTTCTAGCAATCTAGTTTCCTGTCACTAGGAAAATGGAAAAGTAAAATATAATGGATGCAAACTATGGGGTATCACGTAGCAGTTAGAAGCAACTAGCAAAATGGACATACAGAAATGCAAATGGGTCTTAAAAGCCATAATGCAACATGAATAAAAATAGGAAACACAATACGTTATAATACAACAGTACTTAAGTGAATTAACAATGCAGTACATGTTCAAGGAATCAACAGTACACATTTATAAGAATCCTGCAGTTTCCCATCAAACTTATTATAATGATTATCTATAGAGAAAGGGAGATAAATGGGGTTAAGGATGGGAAGGAAATAGACTGATCAAATATTCCAGAAAGGGATGATGATAGCAGCCATCAAGTAACACAATTAACTCAATCTGGAGCTGAAACAGAAAGAGAGAGGGGTGAAGGAGAGAAGTGGGGAGGGAAGGACACCCCTCCAAAACAAGTCAACTGAAAGAAGTGTGAAATCTAACAAGTCAACCATTATTAACAGTCATATGCCTATTACAATTTACCCATGCTCTGAATTCGTTTTCAGCCTGGCTGTCTATGGTTTGGTATATGATACCACTTAACATAACTAATAGGTCCAATTATGCTCCTTGAGTACCTGACACAGAGTGGAAAAGAGTATTGGTATGATCATTAATACACATCCATTCCAAAGAATATAGAAAAGCTGAAGGAGATTATGGTTACATCCCTAAGCTTATGAGACCAATTCTAGGCATGATCCATTAGTTAACTACCAATCATGTTTAGCTAGAGGTTTATCTACACACTTACAGCATCTAGCCATAATACCCAGCATTATTATCTTTTGTTTAAAAGAAAACAAAAATATATACAGGTAATAGAAGAATCCAATTTCCAGTGATTAAAATCTGGAAATGCAAACTGTGGCCTCCGGGCCAAATTTGGTCTATCACCTGCGTCTGTAAGTAGTTTTATGAGAGCTCAGCCACAGCCATTTGTTTACGCAACGTCTCTGGTGCAGAGCTGAAGAATTACAACGGAGACCTTAGGATTTGTAGAGCCTAAAGTTTTTACCAGATAGGTCCTTTACAGATGAAAGGTTGCTAGACACTGATCTGAACAAACAGGACCTATTTTTTTCATATAAGAACTCTGAAGGAGGCAGTTATTACTGTTGGTCCAGTGGTTTGATAAGAAAGCATCTCAAGCTCAAATATTTGTCCTTCTTCTTCCCATTTCTCTTATGCCCATCTCCTCATGGGCACAGAATGGCTGCTGCATTTCCAACTATCATGCTTTTCATGTACGAAACAAGGAATACAGGACATTGCTGGCCATATCAGCACACAAAATCCTTTCTATACCTTCTAACAGGTTTAAATTTCTATTTCATTGGCCAGAAACATACCTTTCTAACTGTGGGAAGTGTAAACAAGGGATAATCTAGGTTTTTTTCCCCATCTCTATGGTGGCAATGGGAAAGGAAGAAGTGAGTTACAAATGGATGCTGAATAAGCAGAAAATTAAATTAAATCAAGCCCCAAGCTTAAAATGTCAGTCTCACCAGGCTTCGCATAATAGAATGCCTTTCATGTATACACCTCCCATACATTGTGAGGGAAAAGTAGTTCTCTCACTCTCCCAACCTAAAAAACTCCCTCCCAAATTAAAAATAATATGAAAAATTTTTAAAAAATGAAAACAAACAAAACAAAACAAAAAGAACCCCAAATTTAAATGGTAAACCATTCAAGTTAGATCACAACACAGCTAACTCCAGGTGTACCTGACCTAGTCATGGGAACTTTCTCAAAGCAGAATTTTTTTTCTCCAGCTGGTAATGGAAGACAAGGCAGAGAGCCAAAGCTTGAAAAAAAAAAAAAAACCTGTTATGCCATCTCTGTGCTGGGGAGGGTAAGAACCCCGTATATCAAGGATTTCAGGTAGTCCCTAGCTCTGAGAGTAGTCCCTCCTTGCTTGTAAGGAAACAGGGTTGTCGAGTCGTGGGGCTCTAAGGAACTAAAGTCACCAACTATATTAGGAGCTTTGAAGCAGATTTTTCTCTAGAGCCACCAGATAACTCAGTCCAACTAAATTCAGGGCTGTGAAACCCCAGGCAGAGAAACCAGCCATACTACACCTTTTGCCCTACAGAGCGGTGAGCTCATAAACAGGTGTTTTTTGAACCCCTGAATTTGTGGTGATTTGTTACACAACAGTAGAAAATGAAAACTGCACTATAATTACTGTTAGTGATGGGGAACTACAACCCTTGGAAATAATGATGGTCCAACTACACTGGTTTATTTGCAAAAATTTGGAACTGGAATTAAAGACAGAAAAGTTGACTTTTTGGACTGCTGTCAGAGTTGGCTGAACCAGCTCGAAAACCAGGAGGGTATTATGGCAGCCCCAAGCTTCCAAGGACCATCTCCACTACACCAAGACAATCCTTTCACAAAAGGATAGAAGGGATTAGTGGAAACTTCCAGGCCACTGCAAATCAGGTTAAAATTTAATTTTCTAGTACACTGGATTTGTAATATGATTAACTCGATTAATCATAATCGATTATAGAAAAGGAGAAGTAGGAGAAAATAGTTGCATTTTTAAGCAAACACAAGCTCTCTTTCTCGTCTCTCTGTCTCAATACAAAACAAAACAAAACAAAATAAAACAAACAAAAAATCTTATTTCCCTGAACACTAGATAGCAAGAATTCCATCATTTCTTCAGGAGGTCAAATTATGTGTGACAATGACACTGAGTAGAAGCAATGCACCAGCTATCACCAAAACAAGCGATTTCACCGAATCTCAAAGCCCACAGTTCCCTACATTAAGAACCTGTTCTCTAACCAATAAAATCAGTTTAATGGCTGCTACTGATCTGTAATCTTGGAACTTCAATGGCATATTCAAATTCTATTTTTGTTTTTTGTAGAAGTATTAGCAGTATAAAGGCTTTGATTTTTTCAATATTACATAAATTAAGTAAATACGAAAAACAGCATTGCTATTTATAAAAGTTTCTAGATAGATATCTATAGTGAGGTAAAAGTATTAATTCAAGAATAAGTTCTCACTGAAATATTTTTCAAGTTGTAAGTTGTAAATGAATATGCATTCATCACTTGTGGAATAATATGTGATTTTCCACAAATGGCAGAAAAACAATTTATCCTCAGTGAACATGATGCAATAAGCATGTCTCCTGTTGCATCTGTCAGATACTGCATGATGAGCCAGACGGGGTGAAAGAGAGAATTTTTTAAAAAACCAAAAATGTATTCTGAAATAATAAAGAGCACTGGATCTAAATCCATTAAATCCATGTAAAAATGCTTCAGAAATGATGGAAATAGTCATAACAGGGTTGTGCGATTGAATATTTTTTCTCAAAATACTATCTGATTTACCACGTACAATGACATGTTTGAGGTTACAAGTTACTTTATCATGCAGACTGGTCTCAAAACTTTTCTGAAGTTGGTATGAATTATTTCCCTGGTTTCAGAGATGCAAAATCTGAGGCAGAAACGACTTGTACAACCATAGTTGTTTTACATGTTACCTATTATCTTACAAGAAATTATCATCTCACTTTGTGAGCTATGGTATTATTTGCATTTTACAGATAGTAGAATGAGAGAAAGATATTAAGTCATATTACATTTTTTTCTGATGTAATACCATTATGGATGATTGCCTCACACACAATTGGATAGTTTTTAAAAGTCGAATAAAGACAGTAATTTTGCTAACATAAATCATACTTCTATATACTCTAAGTCAGTCTAATGGATATTTTCTAAAAGTCTGATTTCTTTTTTCTCAGTGAACAGATATTTGTTATGAAGCAACAGGCGATAAACAAAAATTCTGATTACTGAGTGATCTATTTTCCGTGCATCCTTAAACTCCACAGAGTGATTCTTATTAGAGATATCTTAGATGTTGTAAAATTTTAATGGACCTGATTCAAATATTACAAAGGTCAAGTTTAACTCCGGGAGTTCCCTATTATTATGAAACCACAACTTCTGATGCCCTCCATGTGAGGAGGGTCTGAACACCTGATCTCTCTTGCTCATCGTGGCTTTAGAGTTGCCCATTCTCAAGACCCACCCATCTCTGTTCAGAGACACCACATAGGTGATGCATCTGCCATGGGCATTTTACCTTGTCTTTTCATCCTACATAAAAAACAACTTTTCATATTCCATTTTTTTTGCATCTCCTCTGAATCATTAGCATGTGATCAGATAATATGAATAAAGCAATAAATAAATGATCATGGGGGATGCCTGGGTGGCTCAGTGGTTGAGCATCTGCCTTCTTTAGCTCAGGGCGTGATCCTGGAGTCCTGGGATCAAGTCCCACATCCGGGTCCCTGCATGGAGCCTGCTTCTCCCTCAGCCTATGTCTCTGCCTCTCTCTGCGTGTTTCATAAATAAATAAATAAATAAATAAATAAAATCTTTTAAAGATTATAAATAAATGATCATGGGTTAACATGTCACTGTCTCAGGAGCCAATGTGTATATTAACAGGAGCTTATGTTAAAACAACAACAACAACTGAGATCTCTTCAAGATAAGAGATAAAAGATGGATGAACAAATGAATGAATATTATATCCTAATGTAAATGATTATTACTCTGGGACCTTCCAGCAGATACCTTAAGAGAAACCAAACCTTCGAACACCCTTCACATCACACCAAGTGTGTACTGATCCGAGCAGATAGCCAGCCACTGGAATCAAATGAAGGCTTTCAACATAGCACACTATATGCATGTGCTGCTTACACACTAACCTATGGTTTTGCTCCTAATTTTAAGGGTTTGCTATATTTCCAGGCGGCTATTTTTCATAAGGATGTCTTCATCTTTTCCCCAAGTTTCTCAGATGTTTGCTTTACATAAAGATAAATACTGACAAAGAGGTAAAGCAGAGAAAACAAAATGATGTTTTCAATGTCAGGTTGTAAGGGAGCTAGAAATAAGATTGGTCCCAATACAGGCATTGCTTTTCCAGCATCGTGTAGTCCTCATCACAGAAAATTCACATAGTTCTATCTTCATTCATCCTTTTCAGGGATTTTATTTATACTTTCCTCCCTACAGACAGCACTCATATTTATTTTATTAAAATTTCTATGAACTGTTTCTTTTTCATCTGCTTAGAAAATTAAGGAAAATTTATTAGCTGATTCTATGTAAATTGCTTTAGTTCAGTTTTCATTGAGGATAAATTTGTTTTGAATATCTGTTATGACAATTATATACAGCTACATTTTCAACCCTAATGCATTTTTAATAACTTCCTTCAGCAGCTAGTGATTTGAATTTCAAATTCCTTTCTACCAAGAAGTAAAAAAAAAGGTATATACCATTTTATAGCAGTTTCATATAAAAATTGATTTATGCGGCAAGATCTCTCTCACAGTAAACATATCAAATGTCTAAATGGGACCATTAATACTCATAAGCTTTACAATATGTATGTTCCAGATAGAGCACAGCACAAAGTTAAAGTTGGCCAAGAAATAATTCCATCCTTAGTCCCTCACTAAGGGATATATTTCATTCATTTGATTGATTTAGTCCCTCACTAAAGCTGGACATATTTCATTCACTTGATTGATTATTTTGATTGGTTGCTATTGAGTGCTAGAGCAGATTTTAGGGCATATCAAAATAACTGACTCATCATAATTTTAATGTACTTAATAATTAATAAATAGAACAATTGGAGAAATTCACACAAGTCTCTTTTAAGCTATCTTGAAAAATGAATTTTTTTTTCCAATTCTGGGGATCCAATCTGAACTGAAAATTAATTGCTCAAAGGAGAAGAAAGATTTTTAAATATGTTAACCTTTTTCAAAAAGAGATCTCCCTTTATTTACCTGACGATCAGAGGGAGCTAAGAAATTTATAGATTTCCAAAAAAAAAAAAAAAAAAGGATTCAAGATTCTACAGATGGGAAGAAGCCATGGGAAGTGATAGTTCACTTCTGATTTTGCAGAAGCAAAAGTACATATATGTCAGGATAAAAATCACAAACATTTGTGATTGCTATTTTGCCTCAATGGCTGGTTGTTTAGGGCTTGGACGAATTAAGGCCATTTGACATCTGGATGGTGTCCTCATAGAGAGGGGAAGCCTCAGGGAAAAGCGGGACACACAGCCTCTGATATTGTCTTCTCTTCTCTTTCCTATTTTCAAATGTCAGTATTCTTCAGAGTTTTCTTTTTGGTAACATAAATAATTCTCTCTTTAGAATTGTTAAAACTTTCAATTGGAAGTTCCAGTTAAACATTCTTGATAATTACTATAAATTTTACTGTTTTAACATTTATTCTACTTGGCATTTCCTTTCAAGTGCCACTTTTCATAATTTTTTATCATTTTTTTGGATTAGCTGGGTTTTTTGTTTGTTTGTTTGTTTGTTTTTTGGTCAAGTGTCAACTTTTTTGTTTTGGAACTCTTGTTAAACTTAGAATTGAAATACTTGTAAAACACCCTGAATGTGACCATAAGGCTGGTACCAAAGCCCACATCTTTTAGAGGAAAGAGTTTTACTTTGCATTGATTAAGCCTTCACAGAGAGGCATTAATAATACACCCACGTTAACATCACCTGGGCATCTGCACCACAGTCTGGCTGCAGCTCTGTTTAATGAAAACATCTATCTGAATGTACCATAAAGATACCTAATCTAACATGCCAAGGATGCCTTCTCTTCACCACTGACAACACCTCCTCCGCACAGGATCCCTGTCTCTGTAACAGCATGACCTCTCATCTGTCACCCAGTCTGGAAGAGACAGCAACACATCCTCCTCTCTCTTCCATTTCTCCTACATGCAATCGGTGAAGGCTCATGAATTTTACTCAAAGCTTGCTCTTTTAGTCTTTCCTATGTTCATGAATCGCACCATCCTCTTCTCTCTTGCTCAAGTCCAAACTCAGGAATCTCCATAAGTCCTACCTACCTTTCACTCACACTCCACATCTAGTCCTGACATACATCAATGTTCACCAACCATATCCAAAATGCTTTCTACCAACCCTAGCTCCAGCACTAACATCTGTACCCAAGTCACCATCCCATCTAGCCTAGACTAATAATGGCTAACGTTTACCACAATTTACTATCTGCCAAGTGAGTAGTTACATACTTAGCTATAAAATGGAATTCATTAATAGAATCTTATTATATTTAATCTCATTAAATGCCTATAGTACCATTTTATTCCCTACCATAAACCTTTTTGCATTATAATCTGTTAAAGTATCATAATCTTAATCTGTCAGAGGAGAAAAGTTAAGTACATGGAAGTTAAATAGCATATGCAAGTACACACAGCTCTTAAATATGGAAGCTAGATTCTAGAACCTACAATCTTACCCACTGTGTAGTGTTGTTAAAATGTTTTTATTCCAGCTCTATTATTGAGATACAACTGGCATATAACATTATGTAAGTTTAAGGCATATTATGTGATCTTTTGATACATGTGTAAATTATGAAATGATTATTAAAACAAGGTTAGTCAGCATCTCCATCATGACTGGTTAGAGGGTGAGATGAGTAAGTTCTGGACACTTAATGTACAGCAATGGTAACTACAGTTAATGATATTGTATTATATACTTGAAAGTCGATAAGAGAATCAATCTTAAAATGTTCTTATCACACACACACACACACACACACACACACACACACACACACAAATGATTAAGATTCTTGATCTTTCTCAACAATCTATTTTCCAGGATGAGCTGTCTCCTTCTTGAGGATTGTACCCCAGTCATGAGTGCATAGACTCTAGATATATTGGCTGGACAACATCCAGCCAGCATTCATTGCCATTGACCAGTGGGCAATTCCTCTGACAAGGAATCCAGAGTATCCAGTATGCACAGTCTCTCAAAATTTTACTCAAAAACTAAAGTTCACAGACTCATATCTCACAACTTTCCAGTTTTTCAATACATAGTTAAACATTTATTAACTATTTAATTATTTAAATAAATAAATATTTATTAAATAATACAACAAAATAAAAAGTTTTTAAAATATTGCCATGATCATAACCATCATACAAAATACCAGTATAACTTGGAACTTCATATAATTTTTCATATAATTAGAATAGGTACCACTGTGCTGGTTGCTCCTTGATATCCTATCTCAAATGGTCTTCAAAAGAGACATAATACGTACTCATGAGAAAATCAAACTCTCATGAGCTAGTAAGTGGCTGGACAGGAATTGAACTTGGATTCTCTGCCAGTAAGTTGACATTAATATATAGAATATCTCATAGAGAGTTAAATTCAAATGTTAAGCCCTCTGACATAGTTTCAAATATGATATAAATGGTTGTCAAGTATTTATGTAATAGAACTGGTTAGTACATTACTGTAGAAAAATCTATTTTTTAAATAAATTTTATTTTTTAGAGCAGTTTTAGGTTCACAATACTGAGGAAAAGATACAGAGATTTCCCTACAACCCCTGCCTCTACACATGCACAGCCACCCCCATCATCCACATCCCACACCAGAGTGAGACATTTGCTTTCAACTGACAAATCTCCTTTGATACAACATAATCACACAAAGTCCATATTTTACAGTAAGTTTCACTCTCAGTGTTGTACATTTTATGAGTTTGGACAAATTTCTAATGACATACATCCACCATTAGGGTGTCATAAAGTATAGTTTCACAGTCCTGAAAGTCCTCTCTGCTATATCTATTTATCACTCCCACCCCCAAACCCTGGCAAGCACTCTATTTTAATAAAAGGAGGAACTGGACTACTTATCACATAAAATAAAGTCCACAAAATCCTTACATTATTCAGGGTGACTTACTTAGTGTTACTGACCATGAGAAAATAAATTGTTTACTGGGCTTATTGAGGCATTTTATCAACAAAAAATACCACTTCACAATTCAGAGTTCTAGCCATGAATTCTCCAGGTAATTATCAAATACTTAGCTGCATTTTGATGTTATCACCAAAGACAACTTTAGATGGCATATTTTAATGTCTTTCTAGGGTTATATCCTACATAGTTTTAATTCTTTGTAAATTGACATTTCATTCATAGAATATACGGCCACATCCTACACATCAGCATAGTTGATGAGCCTTTCTTAGCAAAGCTATAAACAGCAACTACTACGCACATTAGCGGAGTCATTAGTGCGGTTAACACCAGCCTCCAAAGCTTTATCTCCTAAATATTGCCCACAGCTTAAATCAAAGTAACAAATGCACAATTAACCTGAACAGAGAGAAAATGTCTACTCAGCACGTTGGGAAATGATGTAGTTGAATTATGAGTCATCTCATTTCGCAAAGTAGCCATAAAAATGAGTCTTTCATTTTGCAAACGTACCACTGGCATTTACAGCAGATGATTAAAATAAAGCAGAAAAATAACTTTTGCATTTTATCAGAACAGGGACATTTTATCCTGGTCATGCATTTTTGCCTCTGTGGATTTCATCTATCAAAAGAAATGTCTCTATGAGTTGATGCCAAAGGTCCACTTATTCCCTAGCGATTCTGAACACTGTGACTTACCTTATGAAAGTTTCTGAAATACGCTGCCTTTTCATCTGGAAATTTTTCTAGCCTTCTGGGTCCTTTACTGGAAGCCTTCTTGAAAACCAACCAGCATCGTCTGAAAATCTGAAAGCAAATGAAGGAATCTGATCATCTATCTTTTTACATGAGTTTTGTAACGCCAGGAATTTATCTATTCAATTAATCCATTGAAAATAAAAATTCTTTAATGTACTTATAGAGAGAACAGTTCTTGAGTCCTAACCACGTTATTCATTAAAATTATGGCAAACTTTTAATAACACAATATTTAATATAAAAACGACTTTTGTGAAAAGATTTTATGGTACGAAGTTCTCAATGTGCTGGCTTCAATGGTCTTTAATCTAATTAAATCTTCTGAGGTCAATACATATGAAATATTTATCTCAGTATGCCAGTGACAGAAAAATTCTGTTTTCCATGCTAATGCAGTCACTATTTAAAAGATCAAACACTTGTATAATGCTCAACTTTCTATCTTTCACAAATCACCACATTTTACAATTTACTCATAGGATTAATATACTCCAAAAGAACAAATGCTCATATATTAATTTAGAAAACAGAAAGATATGTGTTTTTATAATGGAAAAATCTGCCTTCCCTTTTATACTTTCTAGTAACTAGCACTTGTTAAATGCTTATTATACATAATACACCTAAAATTTTATATGCACATTTAATCCCCCTACATACTACATGAGGTAGTTTATCTCCATTTTAAGATAAAGACAGTGACAGTGTCAGGATTTGAACACACCTCTGTCTGATTCCAGCTTTAGTAAAAAAATAAATAAAAAGCAGAACCATTAATTCTACACACACAAACCATTATTCCTGGACTTTGCCCTTATTTCAAAGGACTAATTAATAAAGTACCTTGAGTTGATGTCCCCTCTGTCAGCCACCCACCCCAGGTATGTTTAAGACAAAAATAATAAAATGAATCTCCTTTCGGTAATTGGAAAGGTCTAGAAATGCAAACTGGCCACAATTTTAAATTTCAATATTTAGCACAGTTTTGTTGGAGTATACACTCTCTGTAGCCATAAACAAATGCACCGAAGGAAAACTCACAGACCTTGATCATTGTATTTCTCTCTTCCATTTCTTTATTCAAACTGCAAAGTTGCTATACTATGGCTTTTTCTTTTTTCCGTCTTTCCTTCCTTCCTTTCTCTTTCTCTCTCTCTCTCTCTCTCTCTCTCTCCCTCTCTCTCTCTCTTTCTTTCTTTTTCACTAATACTGGCCAGATAATATAACTTCTTTGGAGCATTCATTGTTCATTACTCACTAGAAGACAGTGTTTCCCATGTTAAAAAGCACTCTATGAGTAACGATATAGAAGACTTCTCATTGGGGTACCTGGGTGGCTCAGTGGTTGAGTGTCTGCCTTCTGCTCAGGATGTGATCCTGGGGCCCTGGGATGGAGTTTCACATCAGGCTACCTGCAGGGAGGCTGTTTCTCCCTCTGCCTATGTCTCTGCCTCTCTTTCTGTGTCTCTCATAAATAAATACATTAAATAAAAAAAAAAAGACTTCCCATAAAATCAGTAAACAGAGTAACAGTGCACACACTTTCACTTTACTCCTGCTACCTTTCTTAGCTTCTCCCCATTAGCTTTGAAAAGCATCTGAAGGATGACCCTGAGCTTTGGCTCACATCTGTGTGTCTCTCCTTCTCTACCTGGTTTGAGATCTGACTCCTCTGCCATGATTCCTACCCACATACACTTGGAAGTAAAGGGTTAAATTATTCCCTCAGATGTCCTGGCGTTCTTCCTCCATACTTGTGTTTATTTATTTTTTTTAAGATTTCATTTATTTTTTAAAGATTTTTAAAACCCAGCCACCCTCACACTTGGGTTTAGCACACTGTGTTCTAATTAGTGATTTACTAGTTGGTGCCTTACTGAGCTCCACCCCCACAGTAAAATACGATAAAAAAATTGTGAATACTAATTATGATATAACATCAGCATATGGTTTAACTTTAACTCAATTCTACATGTTTTTTTTAGCATTATAGATTCCCCTTTTTAAGCTTTAAAAAGATATTTATATTTTAAGTAAATTTAAGGTAATAAATTTAGAAAATGCAAACATATAAGAAAAGGCAGCTTGGTACAATGAAAAATTAATAAAGCTTGGTGTTGGTTTGCAAATTTAGGAGTTCGCTGAGTGAAATGTGAAACTGGCCCATTTACATAGAGGGCAAGGAAATACCCAAGAGTAAGGCAGGCTCCCATCCCCCCAGATTGGTAGGTAGTAAGTTTAATGAGCAAGGGAACTCACATACAGGACTTGTCTTGGGCGGCCACAAGACAAGCACATCTCAGCACCCTCCCATCAAATCTTAAAAGTTGACATTGAGAAGCCTTAATGGGGTTCAGTCACACATTTAGTCCAGATGATCTCAATAACACATTGCTCTCTTAAGATTATGTGCTTGAAACGTCTCTATCTACAAGTAGGGTGGGTGGAAGGTACCTTCCAAGAATGAGAGAGGGTGAGGTACAGCTCTCAGGTCAAATGGTGATAATGTCCTCAAAATGACCTTACCCAACATTTTGGAACCTAACAGGTAGATTTACATTATGGCTTTGCCATTTTATAGCTGTGCAACCTTAGACAAATTATTTGATGTCTCATAAAAAAGGATACCTCCTAGGACAGAGGGAAGAGTCAACAAGATGAGTCCACATCCTTGCGCACAGTAGGTTCTTCTTAAGGTCAGCTCCTCTCTCAGGCTCCTTTAACTTACATAGTAGGTGCAATTTGCCATGCATGACACAGTCATTTGTAAGGACACTTTTTTACTAATGACACATAATTCTAACAAAATTCAGATCCAGAATACTCAGATCCAACATTCTACAGCCAGAACAATTAGAACCATGATATAAAAATTTTAAAAAATAAATAAAAAATAAAAATAAATATATTGATGATCTCTGAAACTCAGACTGTGGAACCAGAAAGACTGGACTTGCAATTCCAGCTCAGCCCCTTGTGAGAGCCATGTGACTCTGGGCAAGTCACTGAACCCTCTGAGCATGCCTCCTTCTCTTAGTTTGCATAAAGTAAAATAATGCCTATATCATAGCATTACCGTGACAGTGAATAGAAACAAAATATACAAAGCTCATGCCTCTGTAAGGCTACAGAGGAGTCATGAACTAACAGAAGGTAGTATAACGCAAAACAGATAAAACACTCTTAGCGGCAGACTTTGTTCAGCACATCCATAGCCATTATGGAATTTACATACATTGTAAAAAAATCATTGCTTGTACCAATATATTTTTAAAGGTTTCAAATAATTCTGATAATTATGACAATTATATTATATATACTATTAACAGAAAAACTTGTCTAAATACTCTGTTGAATGTAAGTGAGTTCCTGTTAATTCCTCAATGGTTTGGATATTCTTAACCAATACGGCAATGTACATGTATTAATACACAGCTGAAAAAGAAAAACAGAAAAAAAATGCATAAGTTTACTCTCTTCCTAAAATTTCTCTTTCCACAATACAGTGTGAATCAATTTTTGACCAGGGTGAATCATTTCAACTGAGTCATTAGTATAAATCCCACACATTTGTATCAATTGAGGGTATTCTAATGCCTAAGAATATAGAATATAGTTTTTCAGCCAGAACAACTTGATTTTCAATGCACATTCAGCTATGTTGTAAATGCCTTGTCTTGCAGAAGTTATTTTAACTTCTCCAAGACCTAACTTCCTCCTCTATAAATTCAGATCAGTATATCTCATGAAGTTGCTATTTGAGGACTTAATAAGACAGCACACAGAAAATATCTAATGTATGTGTTTGAAGCATAGTCCTCACACTCATCTAAAACTCCTGGGTTTTGAGCACTGCAATGGATTAAATCGTGTTCCTCCTAAACTCTCATGTTGGATTCCTCACCTCCAATGTGATGATATTTGGAGATGGGGCTCTGAGATGGAAGGTTTAGATGAGGTCATGAGAGTGGGGCCCTCAGGATGGGATAAGTGTCCTTGTAAAAAGAAACCCCAGAGAGCTTGCTTGATCTTTCCCTGTGCTCCTACACACATACAAAAGAAGTCACGGGAGCATACAGATGAGCTGGTGGCCATTAGCAAGTCAGGAAGAGGGTTCTCCCAAAATCCTGACCATGTTGGCACCTTGATTTTGGACTTCTAACCTCTAGAACTGTGAGAAAATAAATGTCTTTTGTTTAAGCCACTTAGTTGATGGTATTTTGTCATGGTAGCCCAAGCTAACCAAGACACATACTTTTGATTTTGTTATTATTAGCAGAAATAGTGGTGGTTGATAGTGGATATAGTTGTGATAGTAGTAATAGTATTGTAAAGGAGTGAAAAAAGTTACATGAATCTGAGTAGAAATGTGAGGAACTGGGACATATAAATAAAAATATAATTTGCAAAGTAGAATGTGTATAGATTTTCAATACTTATCTCCTATTTATTAATGGATTTAGAATCCTAGTTGAGGTAGGAAGACTCTCTTTGAATGGAATTGAGACCAGATCCCTGGTAAAAAGGTTTCAGTTCATTCCTACAGAAGAATGTTTTCCCCTATGCTTTTGCACTTTATTGCTCATAGCTCAGGAACCATAATCATGTCAAATGAAAACTTATAATAATCATAGAACTACAGAAACACACTCACTGACTAATGACCATCCTGTGTGACTACAGTTATTTTCTATTAAAATGTCAAAATGAGTTAAATATAAGTTGGAAAGCATAAGTGTTTCCACTTTGGCACTCAGTATTACTATGAAATAAATCTGATAATGGATAATAAGAAAAAGAGTGGGTATTTTCATTAATATATTATCTATTTGCTATTACATTAAGACAGGTAACCACATAAAGAAATGAATTGTTGTTGAAGATTTGATTTAATAGCCTATTTACCAAGCAGAGGCCCTCAAATTATTAGTTTCTTATTTTGAAATAATTTTAGATTTATAAAACAGTTGCAAAATGGTGCAGAGAGTTTCTAAATAGACTTTACCCAGCTACTGCTAATATTAATATTCTAAATAACCATGGTACATTTTTCAAAGCTAAGAAAGTAACATTGGTAAAATATTATTACCTAAACTAAAAAGTCTATTAAAAAATCATTAGTGTTTCCACCAATATCTTATTCTGTTTCGGGATCCAATCCAGGGCACCACATTGCATTTAGTTGTCTTGTCTCCCTGGACCCCTCTGATTTTTTTTTTTATAGTTTCAGTCTTTTGTTTTGTTTTGTTTTGTTTTGTTTTTGCTATTCATTATCTCAACAGTTTTTTTTTAAGTTTTTTATTTATTTATTCATGAGAGACAGAGAGAGAGAGATGCAGAGACACAGGCTCCATGCAGGGAGCCCAATGCGGGACCCGATCCCAGACCCTGGGATCACACCCCGAGCCAAAGGCAGACGCTCAACCACCGAGCCACCCAGGCGTCCCAAACAGTTTTGAAGACTACTAACCAGGTATTTTTCATTGTGAAAATTAATACACAAAAATATCACTTGAAATGGGAGTTTAGAGGCCAGAACAGAGAGCCCTCACTCACCACCACTCTTGGTCAGTTACAGACCTCCACAGGAAGAGATTCTCACCTGGCAAGTCCAACATGGCTTTGCCATTCCAACAGGAGGACGGAGCATTTCCTTCCTTGCCTGGCAACTATGTCTATGAAAAACTGTCATCACCTTGGACCCTCCCCTTCCTCTGGTAGACTTTTGTTCAAAACAATCCCTTCCAATTTCCTCCTTTTTTCTCTATAATGTCCCTCTCCTTTGCTCTTGGACTTGCCTATGGCTTTCACTATAGCTGGCTTATCCTGACTTTCAAATCTTCTGCTATTCCCAAATAAACTCATTTGCTGGTAAAATAATGGGCTGTCTTACTTCTAAAGTGGGCAGGGGCATATCCGCAGATCTGTACCTGTTGTGAAACTGAATAAAACTTCTTTTAAAATGAAGTCAAAGGAGGCAACTAGGTGTCTCAGATGGTTAAGAGGCTGCCTTCAGCTCAGGTCATGATCCCAGGGTCCTGGGATGGAGTCCCACATTGGGCTTCCTACTCAGTGGGGAGTCTGCTTATCTCTCTGCCTCTCCCAACTGCTCGTGCTCTCTCTCTCTCTCTCAAATATATAAATAAAATCTTAAAAATAATAATAAAAAAATGAAACCAAAGGCCAAAAGAGGGATCTCTCACACCCTACCACTCAACAAGAAGAAACACTTGTATTCCCAATGGGAAGATGCCTATACTCTACTGGCCCAGCAAAGGGAAGGAAGATTTTCTCCTTGCCTGGCAACAACCCAATCGGTGAGAGATGTTACAACTCAGCCAATGAAGAGCCACAAGACTCTGAACTCTCAATTTACTCCAATGGACTTTTGTTAATTTTAACAGCTCCTCCCAACAGCCCTCATTTCCTGAATGAGGTGTTCCTCTCCTTTGTTCTCTGGTCTTGCCTATGGTTCACAACAGCTTGCTTGACTCAAACTGCATTTCCTCTGCTATTCCTGAATAAACCCATTTTGGTGGTAAAATAACTGGGTGTTCAAGGTCAATGGTACAAATTTCCTCAATTTATCTCAATAAGTTATTTTTGATATTTCAAAAGTCTAATGAAAATCTCATAGTAAAGTGATGAAAACAAATAGTTTATTAGGAAAAATAATGTAAGTGCATCATAGCTATTTGGACTATTTATCTTGATTAGAGATCTAGTTGATTCTTTAAACTTAAAATAGTAAAAGAATAATTTAATAAATGCTAATAAATGCAGAGGTTTTTCATTTTATTTTCTTGTTTGATGCAGATTTTCAAAAAGTTTTGCTTTATCATCAGAGTAAATAATAAAAAGGGCCCTGGTGCCGAGACTTTGCAAGTATCATTCTGTGTCAATGTGAAGTCAAATTCAGCATGAGTCAGCAATCCAAAAACAACCTTCATACTAGCAGCATAAAGAAGTAGAAGCATAAGGAAATCACTCCTTGTTACTGTTCATCAAACAGGATTTTAATACTGTCCTATGTTCTGCTGTAGGCCTTAGAAGCGATGCCTTATATAATAAATATGTTGGAGAAATTCCAGGGAAGAGTAGCAAAAATGACTGCTTGAGCCCAGGAAATCACTCCTCTGAGGGGGAAAAAATTGAGTAGGCTTTATTTTGCTTATAAACAGAAAACATGAATTCTTCTTCAACTACATGAAAAAGAATCACATAAGTGAAATTAGGTACCTTATTTTTGTTTTTGTCCTATGAGACAAAATAACAAAGGGCTCTTCGTTAGTGCTATGTGGGAGGGGATGGTGCGATCTCTTCTTGGCTATTCAAGGGCATCTAAAGATGCAGGGACCATTTGGCTGGTTAGCAACAGAACTTATTGCTCACAAGAAGATGCACTTTCCTCCTCTGTCCTGTCCCTTAGCTGATGACACTTTTGCCTGCCCCCATCATGGCTCAGGGAGCTGCTTCACTCTCTCCTGAAGGATTGATTGATTTTGCCTCCTCTTTCAGAGTTATCTCCCAAACATACCAGTCGTCTCACCAAATAGGCTATGGGTATGCTTCAGGCTTTTCCTTCTAGAAAATTTCACACTGTTACTAGGACTCCAGAAATCCCCACAATCCCCAGATGTTCCACAGCCTCGGTTTTCCACTGCATTAGCCAGCCAGCCAGCTTGCCATAATTAAATACCCTCTTAATTCCTTTCTATCTGATGGAAACTCTTTTACCTCATAGCAATCTCTTTTCCTGAGTGCTTTCTCTTTTCAAGGTGATTTTACACAAAGGACATCCTTTTTCCACTTAGGACTCACAGTGAAGGAAATGGGGATATCTTGGCTTTAGCTCATAGCCATGACTATGTTATGTAGCTAGGACTCAATCACAAGCTTCACCTTAACCAAAAGTCAGACTGAATGGACCTTTTCCATCATGTTGACCTAATGGACTCTTCATGTCAAATAGGACTTGGCTAGAAACTTGGCAGGATTTATTTTTTGGCTGTAGGAAGTGCCAAAGCTGAGGGTCCACTGCACTAGAGGAAATCACAGAAACTTTATCTCTAGAGAATTTAAAGCATATAGCAGTATGTGGCATATCTGGGAGCAGCTTATATTTGTATTCCCTTCTCAAAGTCAAATACCATAGCAATGATGACTTGGAATACAGAATTCAATTATTTGTTTATAACTTGTATCAGATGAACCAATAAGCAAAGCCCACCCAGGAATGGTTACTGCAGGCCAATGTTAGGAGCGACTGCAAATGCACAGTGCTGAGTCCCCTGTCCTGGGTCTTCGTTTTCCCACAAAATGTCTATGGTCCTAGTGAAACGCACAATCTGTTTCTGTAAAAAGTAGTTAATACACAGCCTGATGCCATGATGCACTGATGAATTCAGCTTTAGTTATCCTTTCAATATAGATATGAACTTCGGTAACTTTCAATACTGGCTTATACTTAATTGCTGATAAATATCTACCAAGATCAGAATCAGTCCCATTCATTCATTCAAAAAATATTGGAGAGGAGATCTCTCGTTGGCTCAGTAGTTCAGTGCCTGCCTTCGGCCCAGGGTGTGATCTTGGAGTCCTGAGATCGAGTCCTGGGATCCAGTCCCGTATCAAGCTCCCTGCATGGGGCCTTCTTCTCTCTCTGCCTGTGTCTCTGCCTCTCTCTCTATGTCTTTCATAAATAAATAGATAAAATATTTTTTAAAATATTGGAGAGCTTTATATTCTCTGGATACAGTAGTAAAAATAAAGAAATACATAAATAAATAAAGTAAATGATAACAACAACCGCCAAGTTTCTATCCTTATGAGACAAAGTCCGTGCTTCATGGAACGGTCCATTCCAGTGGAGAGACAAGTGATAGCAGATAAATTAAGTGCATTTGTAAGTAGTCTTTTCAACAGTGCTGAGTGCTGTGAAGGGAATCATGACGCAAGGATGGTGGGTTGGAGGAAGAGGAGTGACAGGGACATCTGAGGACAGAGATCCTGGATGTGGAACTTGCCTGAAGGACTCCAGGAACTGCAAGAATTCTGGCGGGTATGGAGGGCAGTGAACCAGAGTGAGGCCAGCAGGAGATGAGAACAGAAAGAAAGGGGAGAGAGTCAGGCCAGGTAAGCATCTTGGCTTTGAGACTACAATCATATGCAGAACGCCAAGCAGTATCAGCTCTTTAATGGGTTAGAGTAGACATTCTAAAGTAAACTGAAACCTAAGCAATTTAGGATTCTTAGATGAAGCGTAAGTTACAAATGAAATCAATATTTAAAAATAACTATATAGCACCAAGAATATGCCAGACCAGTTGGGTGACTGGGTATTTCAGGTTGACTTCTACTAAAGTATGTCTTCTCTGTATGGTAAGACCTGCAGCTGTCACTTGCAATGTTATATTCTGTTTGCCCAAATTGGGGGTGCAGGCTGCTGGAAGTCCATACAACTATTGTGGGTTCTCCTCTGTACACACCTGCGACCCTGCAATACTTCAGTCTGCTTTGTTCTCTGACATAAATGCAATGGCTCTCTGATTAATGTAAAACCCAGGGCAGCCCCGGTGGCGCAGCGGTTTCCGCCTGCAGCCCGGGACATGATCCTGGAGACCTGGGATCGAGTCCCGCGTCGGGGTCCTGCATGGAGCCTGCTTCCCCTTCCTCCTGTGTCTCTGCCTCTCTCTCTCTCTCTCTCTCTCTCTCTCTATGTCTATCATAAATAAATAAAAAAAATCTCTAAAAAAACCCCAGGGGATCCCTGGGTGGCTCAGCGGTTTAGCGCCTTCCTTTGGTCCAAGGCACGATCCTGGAGTCCCGGGATCGAGTCCCACGTTGGGCTCCCTGCATGGAGCCTGCTTCTCCCTCGTCCTGTGTCTCTGCCTCTCTCTTTCTCTCTCTCTCTCTCTCTCTGTCTATCATGAATAAATAAATAAATAAATCTTTAAAAAATGTTTTTCTCTTCATGGGAATTTACTAGAAATACTTAAGAGTATATAAGAGGTAAGGGGGAAAACATGAAACAAGCCAAAGGCAATGATAAAGGTGTTACAAGGGGCACCAAGCAGTCCACAGTGTAAAAAGGCAGAAAGGTGGAGGATATTGCTGGGGATGTGAAATATATGTGGATTTTCTTTCATATTCCACAAGTCTAAATACATTTTTTAAAAATCTAGTAACTCAATTTAGCAGAAAACTGTGAATACCTCCTAAAGTATAAGAATCTCTGTCACTAAATCAAGGGTTTTAAGGGTTCTAAAAATATTTTTACTGTCTATTTCTTAGGTTTAATCTGTAACTAAAAAAAAAAAAAAACAGAGGCAAAAGTGAGACATTAAGCACGAGAGGATGCAGAGGCGCACTGTCATTTTGTACACGTCTAGCCATTTATATTTATGCATACATGCACATGTACACATTACTATTTGATTTTTAAAATTTCAGTTTATGTATGCATATAAATAACACATAAATATATATGCATCGATCATGGTGTAAACACAGCTATTTATAAATCAAAGGACTAAAAAATTAAAAACTTTTCCTTTCTCATTCAAGCATCATCTCAGCTCATCTTTACGAGAAAGTTCTCACCAACTGTCAGGGAAGGGCTCTCCATATTGTCTAATGCAATATATAAACACAGCTGTAGGCTAACATTGAGACGATGTTTAAAGAACAATATATAAATCTTGATTTTTCTCATTTCATGTGGTGGGATGACCAAAATGAATGCGTTAGTCTCTTCCAATTCTATTATATCACTTGCACTTTATTGTAATTATCCCCCCCAAAAATCATGAAATTCACAAGAGTGAACGATGATTCCCAGTTCTCCCTAGTGGCAATCTGTGAGGAGGCCAAGTGTTTTTTGTTTCTCCCCTGAATGCATATAGTTCTCTCCACTGCATTTGTCTACTGGGCCATCAATGAAATACCAGGAGAGAATACACACAGGCCTCAGAGTCACAGCCAGACAGGAAATGCTTCACTGCAATCTCAAGTTTTAGGTTGAGAGTGTGAAATTGTCATCATTATCATGAGAATGAAAGCGGGTTGTAGAGCAGACCTGCTGAGCAGTACCCCCAGCAGGAGGCAGTTTTTGGAAACAATCACAGCACTGGAAGGATTCTCACAATGGTACTCCTTCAGCATCCCACTTTCAGACAACCCAACAAGGACAGGACAAGGAACAAAAGTCCTTTCCCTTTGCTCAAGCTCACCAGGAAAGAACCACGTCTTCTGAGTTTTAGTTCCTCCAAAATCAGAATATTCTTTGGCTCTCTATCAATGTGTGCTTTTGGAAATTCATGGTACTTTCATCAGTCTGTTGTACAAGTGGAACTCAATAATCAGTGTCAATGGTACTCCATGAACAACCAGTTTGTTTTTATTTTATGGGCCCAGTTAGTATAGGGTTAAATCTTGCCGAGAGTTTTGGGATCACAGTTTCAAACTGAACAGTGACCAGTAAGTAGGAGTCAAATATCCAAATCAAAGCTGAAAATATTTCCTCTTGATTTGACTTTTCCTTCTGGGTTTCTTATTTCCTCCATTTGTGAAGCATATTTTTAGTCATACAAGTTTCAGATCTTGTTTTGCCTTGACTTCCCTTCCTTTACCCAAACCATCCCCAAATCTATGGCTGAAACCCAGAGAAGTGATGCCCCTTTAAGAATGACGAATTGAGGGGGAAAAAAAAAAAGAAAGAAACACATCTAGGAATGACATAAAGACTTAAAAATAAAAATGGTAGTGGTCCTTAAAAATCAGGAGCTTTCTCTCACTTTTTAAAAATTCTTTTTTTTTTTTAATTAATTTTTATTGGTGTTCAATTTACCAACATACAGAAAAACACCCAGTGCTCATCCCATCAAGTGTCCACCTCAGTGCCCGTCACCCCTTCCCCTCCAACACCCGCCCTCCTCCCCTTCCACCACCCCTAGTTCGTTTCCCCGAGTTAGGAGTCTTTATGTTCTGTCTCCCTTCCTGATATTTCCCAACATTTCTTCTCCCTTCCTTTATATTCCCTTTCACCATTATTCATATTCCCCAAATGAATGAGAACATACACTGTTTGTCCCTCTCCGATTGACTTACTTCACTCAGCATAATACCCTCCAGTTCCATCCACGTTGAAGCAAATGGTGGGTATTTGTCATTTCTAATTGCTGAGTAATATTCCATTGTATACATAGACCACATCTTCTTTATCCATTCATCTTTCGATGGACACCGAGGCTCCTTCCACAGTTTGGCTATTGTGGCCATTGCTGATAGAAACATCGGGGTGCAGGTGTCCCGACGTTTCATTGCATCTGAATCTTTGGGGTAAATCCCCAACAGTGCAATTGCTGGGTCATAGGGCAGGTCTATTTTTAACTCTTTGAGGAACCTCCACACAGTTTTCCAGAGTGGCTGCACCAGTTCACATTCCCACCAACAGTGTAAGAGGGTTCCCTTTTCTCCACATCCTCTCCAACATTTGTGGTTTCCTGCCTTGTTAATTTTCCCCATTCTCACTGGTGTGAGGTGGTATCTCATTGTGGTTTTGATTTGTATTTCCCTGATGGCAAGTGATGCAGAGCATTTTCTCATGTGCATGTAGGCCATGTCCATGTCTTCCTCTGTGAGATTTCTCTTCATGTCTTTTGCCCATTTCATGATTGGATTGTTTGTTTCTTTGGTGTTGAGTTTAATAAGTTCTTTATAGATTTTGGAAACTAGCCCTTTATCTGATATGTCATTTGCAAATATCTTCTCCCATTCTGTAGGTTGTCTTTTAGTTTTGTTGACTGTATCCTTTGCTGTGCAGAAGCTTCTTATCTTGATGAAGTCCCAATAGTTCATTTTTGCTTTTGTTTCTTTTGCCTTTGTGGATGTATCTTGCAAGAAGTTACTGTGGCCAAGTTCAAAAAGGGTGTTGCCTGTGTTCTCCTCTAGGATTTTGATGGAATCTTGTCTCACATTTAGATCTTTCATCCATTTTGAGTTTATCTGTGTGTATGGTGAAAGAGAGTGGTCCAGTTTCATTCTTCTGCATGTGGATGTCCAATTTTCCCAGCACCATTTATTGAAGAGACTGTCTTTCTTCCAATGGATAGTCTTTCCTCCTTTATCGAATATTAGATGACCGTACATTTCAGGGTCCACTTCTGGGTTCTCTATTCTGTTCCATTGATCTATGTGTCTGTTTTTGTGCCAGTACCACACTGTCTTGATGACCACAGCTTTGTAGTACAACCTGAAATCTGGCATTGTGATGCCCCCAGCTATGGTTTTCTTTTTTAAAATTCCCCTGGCTATTCGGGGTCTTTTCTGATTCCACACAAATCTTAAAATAATTTGTTCTAACTCTCTGAAAAAATTCTTTATTTAAATTCAATTTACTTAACTTATACTCTATTGCTAGTTTCAGGGGTAGAATTTAGTGATTCCTCAGGTGCACATAACACCCAGTGCTCATTCCATCATGTGTCACCTTAATCCCGGGCACCCAGTTACCCCATCTCCCCACCCCTCTCCCCTCCAACAACCCTCAGTTTGCTTCCTAGAGTTAAGAGTCTTTTATGGTTTACCTCCCTCTCTATTTTCATCTTATTTTATTTTTGCTTCTCTTCTCCTATGTTCATCTGTTTTGTTTCTTAAAGTCCACATATGAGTGAAATCAAATGGTATTTGTCTTTCTCTGACTGACTTACTTGCTTAGCATCACACACTCTAGTTCCATCAGAGGGAGCTTTCATTTGCTGCAGCAGAAAAGGGAAGTCAATGATCAGTTTATAAAGGGAGCACTATTATGGAAATAATATTTAAAGAATACTAGACCAACATCAGGGTTAACGATGACTATGACAGTACAAAAATGTCCTCAGGTCATTAGTACATTCATTCACACCAGAGAAAGAGACTAGAACTCACCCAAGGTTGAAGACAGTGGTGACAAGATGAGTCCCTTATGAAAACTATTACAGAGGAAATTTACAGCTTCACAATCAGCGAAACCTGAGCGTGCTGGGGATGGATTAAAACTACATCTAAATTTTCATACCTTCATGACTAAATGAATGATGGCATTTACTCAATTGTCAGAAAACCTGAGAAATTACTTTAGTTGTAGGTTTACGGAGTTTGATGGGACATTTAAACATTTGCGTTATGAAAATTGCTCTTGACAAAATTATAAACTGTAGCCTCCCTGTAAAATAGATGCTTTCCAGTCTCTTATTAACTATATCCTCCTCATGAAAATATTATTTAACTTCAGTTTCTTGATGTATATTTGCAGACTCCTCCAATGTTGATTCCTCTCCTGCTACTCAACATTTAATGTTTTCTCTTAAAAACTATAAAGTTTACTCTATTTAAAATACCAAACCAACAAACATGTTTCCATTACTTCTATTTCAAACTGGTTTATCAAGTTGGCTTAAGTCTATGTACCTTCTGAATTTTCTTGAATGAAATCTATCAACCTAAAATAGAATTATTCAATGCCCCTAGTAATCCACTGCTCTTTAAATGTAATGATAATATTCAGGTGTTGGTCTCCAATAGGGAACTTATACTATGGTTCTGACTGATGTGAGTTTTCTGGTAATAAACCTGATTATAACTGAAGTTACTGGTCTTATTTCAGTGGGCCATAAAAGATGAGAGATTTGATAATGATTTTAAGGAATTACTAAAAATATCACTTATAAGTAAAGTTTTTCACAATATAAAAGAAATTATAGAGCTTATATGGTCTGCAGTCACTAAAATTAAATTCTATTTTTTAATATATGTATTGCATACCATACCTTAAAGTTAATGTGCATCCATCAAGGACTAACATTTTGTAATACTTTTTAATGCCTGTATTAGCAATATCAGTTAATTTTAAATTTTAAATTTTGCATCAATGGCATAAAACATCATATATAACACCTTACAAAACCTAATTTTCATTTCCAATTATATTATTGAGCTTTATCCATCTAAAATGCTGTATTTTTTTCCTTTTTTGCTTGTTGATTTGTAGGAATTTAAAAATATATTTCAATTTTAAGTCCTTTATCAGCTAGATGTGTTGGAAACACATTTTGTAGCTTGACTTTTCATTTTTTATGGTTTAATTTTTCATCCAAAAGTTTTTAATTTCAACATAGTCAAATTTGTCAATTATTTCCTTTATAGCAGTGTGTTTATGACTTTATTAATAGAAATGCATAATACACTTACATTTATGTAGTTACGGATACATTTGAATTTTCCACCGTCTCATTATTTGTTTTCCATTTTAATATATTACTCTTTTCCTAATTTGTGATGGATTAGTAAAATTTCTTAGGGTGCCTCCCCCTTTTTCCCTTATCAGCCTTAGAAACTCTTTCTATCCCCCACTATACAAATGTCCATTTAGTTGACAAATACATTTAATCACTTATGCATGTATCTCTCCCTTACTTTTCATCTTCTCTATTAAAGACGAATGAGGTTTCACATTAAGAAGTACTGTTCTAGTGGCCTCCTGTCTGATCCCTGCCCTCACATTGTTTTATTCCACTATAACTTATAGACTACTGCACAGTAAATGTCTTAAAGCACAGCAATGGCCATATATCCCTTTGGACCAAAAAATAAGCATACAACATCAAACCTTTCATGCTTCACCACTGCCCATTGCTTATAAAAGAAATCTTGAATTCTGAAGCTTGCCATCCAAGAACCTTCATAAACTAATCACAAAGTCTAATGAAACATTTATCAATTCTCCCATTAAATCCTCTCCTTAAACTGCATTGGTTTACTCTTGAATATATTTGCTTTCATTTCTTTGTTTGCTTCATATTCCTTATTTGAAATACCCTTATTTTTCAATTCATGTTTTAGAACCCTAGCTACCTTTTGAATCCTATTTTGTCTTACTTCTGTCATGGAGCTTTCCTAGGTCAGAGCAGTGAAAAGAGATGTCTCTTTACCTTGTTTTCCTTTAAAATTTGTTCTTCGCAGTCTTTTGAAAATTAATCTCTCTGATTGGATTATAATCTCCTTCAGAGAAGGAGCCATAGCTTATAAATCATAGCAGTCCTCTCCCATCCCTCCCTAAACTCATTCATAGCAAAGTGACTACTTAAAAATGGTTGGGTCAATAAATCAATGCCTTATACATATACACAATAGTCCCCTTTGTCCCTGGTTTTGCTTTCTGTGATTTGAGTTACCCAACTATGGTCCAGATGCAGGTGATCCCCCTTAGCACACGTCATCAGGAGGTCAATAGTAGTTTAAGGTACGTCATACTTCCTATGTCATTCACCTGACTTCATTTCATCATGTAGGCATTTAATCATCTCAGATTATCACAAGAAGAATGGTGAGCATAGTACAATAAGGTATTTTGAGAAAGACAAGACTGCATTCACATAACTTACATTAGTGTACTATTATAATTGCTGTATTTTACTAATAGTTATTATTGTTAATGTCTTTCTGTATGCCTTTATCAATTCAACTTCATCACAGTAAAAAACTGAATATACATAGGGTTAGGTACTATCTTTGGTTTTGGCATCCACTGGGGGTCTTGGAAAATATCCTCCACGGGGAAGGGGACTACTGCCATCTTTTACAGTCTCCAAGGTGGGCACTTACACCAGACTACACGTTGGTCTGAATATGTCCAATGTATTAACTCATTTCATCCATAAAATAATGCTTTTTGGCTCTGCCATTACATTGTTTTATATATGATGAAGGCACAGAAATGTTAAAAAGAAAAAAGACACTAACTGAGATATAGAACCAAGTCCTGATAATCTAGTTTCAGAGCCTGTATTTGTAATGACTACATTATTTCCTCATGCATCATGTCTTTTGAATCTTAAACAAGCAAGGTGTTAAAGTACTGATTTTTAAATTTTTTAAAAAAATAATTTAAATCCAATTTGTCAACATATAGTATAAAAATGGGAAAACTTATACCAAGATAGGAAGACCGGTTGAATTCCTCCAAGGATGAAAGCCTGGGCCTGGTGGGGCGGGGGTGGGAGGCAGGCTGGGTAGGAGGATGCTAAAAACAAAGAAAGAGCTAAAAGAGAGATTCTATATGTTTGTCTGCTATTTTTTTTTTTAAGTCACCTATGTGTGGGAAATGCCTTTCTCAGTCTTCACTCAGATACCCTTTCCCATTTGTTTTCTGTTCATCTAAATCATAGAGAAACATATCCTAAATATCTACAAGAAAGTCTTGGTTCTCAAGAACTGGAAGCCAGACAGTGAACCAGAATCATCCGTTTATTCTGATACAGTGAAAACTTCAACACAGTTGCAACACTGCAAGTCTGAAAACTCAACGAACAGGAGAGCAAAACAGAAAAGAAAAACACAAAATGAGAAGGTTTGCAACTTTCCTTCCCTCCTTCTAAAGCCTCAGGAACCTAAGGCCGATGCTGGGTTTTGTTGGTGATTAAACCCATGAAGAGATCTCTCATCCATGTGCTTGGTTATAAATAAATTCTTGCCCCCAAAGAGGTCAAAAACAGGGCCTCAAAGTACCCTTTCGAACAAGTTTTGTAGCCTTTCCTTTTAAGTACACAAATCTTATATAGTAACAAGTGATTAAAAAAAAATCAGGAGTAAAAGAAAATGTCAAGATCCAAATGAAACGGTATTGTGAGCATAGGCACCTGCAAGCCTGAGGCCCTAATCCCCACTCAGCAGCAAAACAGAAGCATCTTACCTCCTAGCATGAAAAAGACTTGAGAGCTCCAGGAGTTCCAAAGGCAGAGAAGAACTAGCTTCTAGGATGACTGCTTTCTACCGTCTAAAGCTCCCATAAAAAGCACTGTCTTCGGCAAGGGTTTTTACTCAGAAAGAAAGTTAATTTCTTTGGAAAAAGTACACAGTGTTTCTTATTCACTTTACATTTTTTTCTATCATTTCCCCCAATTTAATTTTGGCTGCTGTTTGAAAAAATGTACTGGCTTTCTGTGTCGAGCTACATAATTCAATTTGGGTGCTTCGTTGTAGTATTATTTGAATTTTATGGTTTAACCTGACCTTTTCTCTTGGGTCAACACTTTGGGCATTGTTTCTATCAAGTAGCAGCAGCAATCTTGACTTTCAATAAGAATAAATAGCATCTTAAGTTCTTATTAGGGTGTCCACTGTTCTGAGGCATTTATAAATGTTAACATAGTTTAAACCGCACAGAAACCCAATGAGGTAGGCAATATAATCATCTCTCCTTACAGAATGTGACTCGCAGAAAAATTAAGTAACTTAGGAAAGTTTGGCACAATACTAAACTGTGGCTATAGTTTGCTAAATTAGCTTCCTACCTCTGCTGTTGCCCTAAACTATTGTGTACACTGCCATCAAAATAATCATACTAACAATTTCATGACACATTTGATGGATTCTGTTTGCATACAGGTAAATTCTAACTGCATCAGGCTAGCATACAAAGCCTTCCACACAGCCCTACCCAGCTTCTCCACCTCTCCCCACTTCCTTATATTCAAACCAAACCCTCTAGAGACTCACAACGACTTGCCAACATTCTTTTTTTAAAAAAAAAAAAAAACAGCTTTATTAAGGAGGCACGAACAAAAATTGTGCATGTTGATGGTGTACAACTTGATGTTTTGATATAGATGCATAAATTGTGAAATGATCACTGTAATCCAGATAATGAATCTATCCATCACCTCAGAGTGTTCATTTTCCTCTTCTATTTTGTGGTTGTTGTTGTGGAAACACCTAAGATCTACTGTATTAGCAAATTTCAAGTATATAATACAGTATCCTTAACTATAGTCACTATTCTGTACATTCAAAATTTTTCTTTCTTCTTTCCAGATGTCCTGGCATCTGAACAACCTGATAACTTTCTCCTGTCAATGGCATACTTAGTTTTCAAGGAAAGAAATTTTGGGTAGATCAAACTTATCTGCTCAGCATAAAGCCTTGGCTTCTAATTATACATATATGATCCATCATTCCCTCATTCCCACATTCTAAAATTTGCACCATAGGTATATCTGCATTCATAATAATGTTATGTACAAATATTATATATTGCAGAATCATGCTACTAGCAAAATATTCGAAGTAATACCAATACCTGTTGATGAGGAAACTGTTAAACTATGACACAACTACACAATGGACTAAGAAAGCTTTCTAGGTACTGATATGAAAATATGTGTAGGTATACATTTTGTGTGAGAAGAAAAAATAAAAAATATATAGTCATATTTTTTGGATCTCTGTAAGAAATACTAGAACTAAAAGGAAGGACTTTAAAAATTGGCTTCTGCTACAGGATTGAGGATTAGGGTCTATCAAGATGAGGGTAGAAGACAAGCTTCTCTATTTATAAATTGTGTGCCAGTAATACTCCTTCCTTATCTGGCAAGGAATATTAAAATGTGACCAACATATGGTTTATGTTTCACAGAGATATTTTTGCTTTTAAAAGAAAATTTAGGGCAGCCCGGGTGGCTCGGCAGTTCAGTGCCGCCTTCAGCCCAGGGCATGATCCTGGAGACCCTGGATCGAGACCCAAGTCAGGCTCCCTCCATGGAGCCTGCTTCTCCCTCTGCCTGTGCCTCTGCGCCCCCCCCCTCTCTGTCTGTCTGTCTGTCTCTCATGAATAAATAAATAGAATCATTAAAAAAGAAAGAAAGAAAGAAAAGAAAATTTAGGGGCACCTGGGTGATTCAGTTGGTTAAGGTCTGCTTCGGGTTCACCGCTCAGCAAGGAGTCTTCTCCGTCTCTCTTTCCCTCTCCCTCTCCCTCTCCCTGCGCCCCCCCCATCTCAAATAAATAAATAAAATCCTTTTTTTTAAAAAAAGAAAATTTATATGGACAGCAGTTAAAGATTCGTGGTCACATCTGTGTTTTAGAATGGTTAACTCTGGCAGTGGAGTGTAGAATAATCTGATGAGGAAAAGACTGAGGGAGGGTGATCCCTTAGCTGTCTTCCCTCTAATTAACAGTTGATACACATTAAACAACTTTGAATGACAAGCACTCTCTCACTTAATCCTCACACCAACACCGTGTGGTGGCTCTTCTTATTATTTCCATTTTATGGATGATGGAACTGAGGCTCAGGGAAACTGTCTACTAGCCTAGCAGAACCATGGACAGCATCTGCATGAGGAAGGAGCAGGTGTGGGAGCAGGAGGAAGGAGGGGGAAGGGTTGACACTTAAAAGAAATGGAGAGACTGGATTCTGAAGAAGACAATCAGAAAGGGAATGAGGTAGAGACTGAAGCATCCCAGTGACTAAGAGTATTGGAATGGCCTAGAAAGGGACAAACAAATCATGTAGGATTTAGATTTTAACTATTCCTAAGGGAAAAAAATTAAAGACAATGTGTAGCAGGCTGAATTAAAATATCCCTAAAAATGAGACACCAGGTCCTTGGTGGTCTCTGTTGCAATCTAGATGCCATAGGACTTGCTATAAGGCTTCTGTTTCTCCTCACTCTTTCCATATTTATCTGTCACGTAGGTTCTCATATATCAAAATAACATTTCTATTCTGGAAATACATTTTTTCTGACTAAGAAGATACATGGGAAAAGAGACGACTCACCTAGTATTTCAATGAAATAATGATAGCCTTGTAACTTTACAGTATTTTTCATATGTCACAATCATAAACCATCAAATTGAACATGACAGTTTTATTTTAAAATCTCTGCTTAGATACAAGTCCTTCTTTAAAATCCTTCAACATGCCTTCGGAAAAAATAATAATATAGAAAGCTTTCTAAGGAGCTTATTTTTACTAGAAGCCATATCTCTGATTCATCTTGGACACATTGGACTATAGTGTCAATATACTTTTAAGACATACTGCTGTAAAAATCATATCAAAGGGGATAGAATCCTCCCTGCAAAAGAGATTTTATCGGCATCTCAGCCAGGTAATATTGATGATATCTTTGAAATGTATTTACCAGATAGAGGTCACAAATTTTTCCTTGTTCAAAAACATAAAGCCAGAGTTTTCCATAGTTGTGTACAATTCACACTCTTTTGGACATGAAGGAATAATCCAGTTCTTCTCAATATGTGTTATGATAGAAAGTGCTCAATAATTAGTTGACTGCATAGAGTCCTAACTGCAGTTCCATCAGCAGAGAACTTAATAGATGCTAGACACTGGAAAATATAACAGTGAGTAAATCCTGACTTAAAGGAACTTGCAGCCTAGTGGGGCAGACCAGCACGCAAAAAAATAAATTTCTCAGTAGAAAGCACTATGATGTTGATATTCTCAGGGAGGTCTGTGACAAAGACGGACATCTGACATAGCCTGGGGAGGAAAGGCTGAACACAGGAAGAGAGATGGAGTCAACAAGGCAATATCAGAGTCAAAAAAGCAGAGCAATGTCCAATATTCCTCAGCCTTCCATACACTCAAAGTGCAATACTCCTTATCAGTCATGTTATCTGTCATTACTGGAATAGGATTTAAATGCTTCATTCTTGTATGTTAAATGTGTATATTCTTTTGTCTGCATCATAGTTTTGATGGATTGAGGACCTGTGAAATTAATCCCTTGTTTATTCAATCACTAACCAGCTGAGTGATACTGGACAGCTTTCTGAGCCACTTGGGCTTTCTTATACTCTCCTGTAAAATATAAATGGAATTTAACTAAATCACTATTAAGAGTCCTTTTTAAATTTTTTTTAATACACATCCTTTTAAGACAAAAAAACATTGTGATGTGGATACATCTGAAATCACAGGCGCATTTCTACCTTTTATTGTTCAAATTTAAGAATAAGTAAGAATAATGATATGATAATTTTTATAAGAATTTTTCCTACATTTTTCCTATAATCTATTTTAACTATAAAAACATAAAATGCTATAAACGTGCAAAGAAGAGAGAAAGTCTTCCACCAACTGGAAATAACTATAATTATTAAAATAACCAACATTCTATATAGATTCTTTCTTCAGGTACATGGATAGAAGGATAGGTAGTCAGAGTTAGTTTTATAAAAATGAGACATATTCAGTGAATCTGTTTATAATAAGCACAAAATATTCATTTCACTCTTCCATTTTAACAATATAAAAGTAGCAGTTTGTACCAGATTAGTCATATTTGAACATATCAACTTCTATGGCATAAATTTGCATTCTGCTCCTAACTGACTAAATTATCTAAAGATCAATGGATTTGGGCAGCCTGGGTGGCTCAGCGGTTTTAGCGCCGCCTTTAGCCTTGATCCTGGAGGATCCTGGAGACCTGGGATCGAGTCCAACATTGGGCTCCCTGCATGGAGCCTGCTTCTCCCTCTGCCTGTGTCTCTGTCTCTGTCTGTCTGTCTCTCTCTCTCTGTGTCTCAAATAAATAAATAAATAAATAAATAAATAAATAAATAAATAAAATCTTTAAAAGAAAAAGATCAATGGATTCAATATTTACTTACCAAGTCCTTTTAGCATAGATTCTCTATTCCTGAGGTTATAAGACCCTCCACATGTTTCAGTGGACCAGATTTTATTGCCAAGTTACTTAAGAAGCATTTGCAATGTATTCCTTGAGTTCTTACATCCTTGGATACAGCCACATGTCTTTATATTCATTGACTATTTGGCTGAAATAAATTTCTTGGTAAATGCTTGATTCTGTGAGACCTTCTGGACACTGTGCTAATTATGCAGATATTGAGTCTGGCACTGATCCTTTCCCTGTCATCTCCATTTATTGTTTGGCAGGATTTTGTATTTCATTATTATTTTTCAAGAATTCTTTCTAGGTGTTACAATTCCTAAGATCCTTCATGTTTCAGAAGGTGTGTCTGTTGCCCTGACAGTTGGATAATGATTTGGTCAAGCATGGTATTTTTGGGGTAGCTTTTCCTATTACTCAGAACTCTGTAGGTATCAATAAATATTTTTCTGGAGCCCAAAGTTTTATTAAAATATTTGATACTCATCTGAATGATCACATTCTAAATAATTTTCTTTTCTGTTTGGAAATCTGAAGCACTCCAAATATTTATTTTTTAAATATTGTTTCAGAAAAAAGTTGAAATATTATATTTAATAACTGAACATAGAAGTAATATTCTTAAAATCAGGAACATGATGAGTTTATTATATATGTAATATATATGTATATATATATGTATATGTACATAAAATTCCTAGCAAGTTCGTTAATCGAGAAGAAAAGAAAGACCAAATAAGAGTTTGAAAGATGTAACAAAAATCAAAACTGCCATTATTTATGGAAATTTAATTACCTATATTTAAAAAGCCAAATGAATCATAGCAAATTATTATAATATAGAGATTTCAGCAGGTCACCCAACCATAAAATGAATACATGGCAATCAACTGCTTTCCAATTCACCAGCAACAAGATGGAGAAAATGTGAAAGCAAAATATATGTTTTATAATAGCACTGAAAATATAAAACCAGAATAAATCTAAGAAAAGAAATTAAGACTATTATGGAGAAAATATCTAGCTTTTTGGAAAGACACTGAAGTCCTAAGGAAATGAGATATATGAGCAATATAATGATTCACATTGATTCACCTCACACTAATCTATAAATGTAATTTCAACCTAACCACAAGATATTTTGTGCAACTCTGCTATTCTAAAATTGTGGCAGATGCTAAAGAAGAACAAGGTAAAGGGGTTTTTCCCTTTCTGATATGAAGACTTGTAATAATTAGGACTGGTATTGGTGCAGTAATAAACAAAGGGACAAGTAGAAATTATTATGAGCTCATAAACTGGAACACACACATGTGGAATACTGATATATGACCGATCTGGAATTCAGAACAAAGGAATAATAGCTACCCATAAATGGTATTGGGAAAATTGGTTATTCATATGGAAAAAAAAAACAAAGAACAAGTTTTATTCCAAAACTCCCCAGGGTCCCCTCATCTTCTGGTCTCCAAGCATCTGCTGGTAATCAAACTTTTCCATCAAAGCATAAAAAATCATTGATTTAGGAATTATAAAAGGAAGATAATTTCCTTGACTTTCAAACCGAGGAAAAAATAAAGAATGGAAATAAAGCAGTTTATTTCATAAGAATCTAAGCTATAAGTTTAGAAGGTTAGAAGGAGGTTAAAATTCACTATGACTTAAATTTAAGTACTTGTCCAATGGGTACTAAAAACAAAATAGTTATCTTGTCCATATGCAACATATTCTAATATGGTCTTCTCGTATTCATCATTTAAATAAAACAATTACTGAAGTTTTTTCCCTGTGGTTAACAGGTTAATGATGATATTTGCATGAAATGAACCTATTCCATTTTTATTCTTTTGTATAAAAGTGACATAATATTTAGTACCTTAGTTTTATTCAATTTGACCAAAGAGAAAAATCCATATTAGCCATGCCTTACTCTGTATGTAGAAGACAGGATAAGCCACAAATTAAGATGAAGGAAAATTGTCAGAACACCTTTTGAGTTAATACTGAAACTATGTTAGTAATGAAGAATATCATAAATAAATTCATTTAAATATAGGTAGTTGAAAATTTACAATAAATCTGAAACACCTTCCTCATAATGTAGAGGACTGTTTTGCTTCAGTATTTGCTTATTTTTCTCTGGAGGAGGAAAAATTTGAGTTAACATAACTAAACCTATGATATCTCTCTCTCTTTTTATTTTTAAAGAACAGACTTATACTGTTATTTTTCCTAATCTCCTTCAGTGTCACAAATGTCACCTTTCAAAATAACTGTGTTCATTTGATCCCCAAAGAACATTAAAATTGATGGTTTCTCATAAAGCTGTTTTCTGAGAAAACAATGCATATATTTATGAATATCTAACCACCACTGAAATTCTACTTTTAAAACAATTTTATTTCCATAAATATCTTAAAGCGATTAACAGTGAATACTCATCTACAAAATATTGCCTAATTTTCTAAGAAAACCATTATCTAAACTTAATAGGTTAGATTTTTGTATGGTTACATACATTCTGAGCAGCATTGGTGGGCAAAATTTTTATTTTTACTTTAAAAAAATGAAAAAATGCCCTTTTTTGGTTAACAGATATCATAGAATGCAGAATAATGAAAGTATTGCTATGTGGACTGAAATGATATTAAGTACTCTGCCAATACGTCTTGATAAATGCTCTTCTTCCACCACAGCACTGACTGTAAAACTGGAAGAAAGGCTGACATACAAAAGTGTGTTCTCAAGTATTAACAAATTGTAATAGAAATCTAGGAGATGTACATTTAAAAGAAACAACTAAATGTGTTCAACATAATGACAGCATTTGAGAATGAAAATACTATGATATGAGTAAAGAAGAGAGGGGAAAAAAATACAGATGGGTGGTAAATTACCCCCTGGTAAATCCAGGGGTTTAAATTGTGAAATAGAGGAGAGATCCCATGAGAACAAAAGGAATGAGAATAACATTGGGAAAAGAGGGGCAGATGGAGAAACAAAATGATCTGAATGTGCTGGATGTCATGAGGTCTATTTGCTATTGAAAGCATATGTAATACAAGAAGCAAAATATGGACTGAGACACATGCTGAACTCATTATCTTGATGAGAAATTAGCTCCTCTTCTACCAATGAGAAAAGTGACTAGCATAAGCAGAGGCAAAATTAAGTTCTGTAATACTCTCCATTTCTATTTTATTATACACCAAAACTCTGAATTGGAAATGACTGCATGATTAATCTCAAACCATCTAAGATAAGTTTCCATGTAATTTCTATTGACTAAATGTACTTGGTAGATGACACTGCAGTTTAACCTATTTAAGTCTGGGACAAATAGTATGCCCTAAATAAAAACCACAAAGAAAATTAACAAATTGCTGGGGCATCTGGGTGGCACAGTTGGTTAAGCATCCGAATCTTGGTTTTGGCTCTGGTCATGATCTTCTGGTTGTGGGGTCAAGCCCCACACTGGGCTCCATGCTCAGTGTAGAGTCTACTTGAAATCCTCTCTCTTTTGCCCTCTTCCCCTGCAGCTTGTGTTCTATCTCTGAAATAAATACATCTTGGAAAAAATTAACAAATTTTCACGTGTTTATATCTCAAACAAAAAAATTTTTTTGCTTCTTTACCAAATTATCATAACAAAAGTATTGAGTTTATTAGTGGCAAACTAAGAAACTAAATTTGGCAAGCATTTCAATGGTCTCAGCTTAAATTATTATTAAACTATAAAATCAGTAGGTTAATCCATTTGTTAAAGCATGTGTTTCAACAAGTCCTCCAGCTGATTCTGAATCAGATGGAATGCACTGGTTTAAGGAAGTGTTTTAGACTTGGGTTGACTTCTAGTCAATATGGCCTTAACATTCCCCTCTGCTTGACTAAACATCACACAGTTTTCTGACTATAGGCCCCTGATCTCCTCTTTCTTAGAGTATTTGCTTTAGAAAACTTTCAGTTGCACTTTCTCTCTCAATCTCTTTGAATTGTAGATCTCCTCCCAGCCTCTTGAGAGTGGTACAACCAGGAATCTTTCTCAAGGATGTGGGAGCCATCCATTTGAAACATGATCTTTAAGAAAGGTAGGGTCCCTATCGCCAATCTCCATGGGAGGATAGGGGTGGAACTCCATAAGCACTAATTAGCAAACACAGGTCTAATCACACTGACCAATGGCCTGCCTCTCTAACACCCTGAGTGTTTTTTTTTTTTCCTAGCCCAGTGCTTAAAAATCCTTCCATTTCTGTACCAGAGGAGAGTTCAATCTCTTTCCTCTATTGCAATAATCTCTTTCTTTGCTGTTTAACTCTATCCAGTGCAATTTTTCTTCAATGCTTTTCATCCTTCCCGGTTCTCCAATCCTTGGTGACTCACTTAGAGCAGCATCTGCTGCCCAGGTTATTCTGCTGACAACCATACTTGACCTGTTCAAAGCCTAAGCACAGCCTCAGATTCACATAGATTCAGATGTCATTGGGGCATGTAATACTACTCAAAACAAAGCCTACTGGTCCCACAAAATGTTACTCCTGCTAAAGTAGAGCTAGTGTCTGCCCAACTCTTGCAACAGAAAAAATAACTCCTCAATCACAGGAAAACATACCACAATACTTAGAAGCAGAGTGCTTTGGAATCAGAGATTGGAACTCTGCTGTTTATTCATGGGGTGATCTTGTTCAGCTTACCACATGGTTTGTGCATCAATTTAGTGTTCTGTGAAGTGGTAATCATATTAATAACAACAATCAAAATGTTGAGTGCTTTTTATATGGTCACATTCATAACCTTATATTACACCAAAATAACATTATGAGGCACCATAATATTTCTAATTTGATAAATGAGTAATGGTTAACAGAGTTACCCAAAGGTACTCAGCCAGAAAATACCAGAGACAAAACACAGACTTAAGCCTCCCCAGTTACAAATCTGATATACTGAAGCTGCAAAAATAATTTTTAAAAATGAGATAATAGAACTGAAGTGTCTAGCATATTTGTTATTATACAAAATTTTAGAGAATTATGATATGTAAAACATAGGAGTACCAAAACTAAATAATACTGAAGTTTAAGAATAAGAGCTTTGGTTTGGATTGTCACTGAAGATTCCACAGGATAGAGAAACATTAAGACTAAACCTGAAAGGGTGGATATGTTGGACTTAAAAAACTAAATAGGAAAAGAGGTCTCTCCTGCTTAGTAAGAATAATTTGAGTAAAGATTTAATGGAAGAAAATATAAGGGACAATTGGGGCAGGGAAGGTACTTACTATGTCATGGAGCATTTGTCAGGATCCCTTGCAATTATTGCTTTATGTAGCAGGAGCTGAGACTCAGCAAATACTTGCTCTCCTTTCCAAGTCGATGTCAAATGCCTTAAACTAAGGTCAGTTGCATAAATAAATGAAGATTGCAGAGGCTACAGAGAGGGAACTTCCTCTGGAGGACATAGTTTGGAGTTCATTGAGACATGAAAACCAAGGCCTGGGATGAAGGTATAAAATAGTGCTGACTATGGGAATTGACAAGAAGTAGCCAGCCCCCCCAAATTACAAAGCAATGAAAACAATCATTACTTATTTGGATAGAGGAGTGAAGGAGAAAGAAACCAACGAGGAATTCCAATCATTAAATAAAGGCTAGCATGGGATTTTTGGAGCTTTCAATAATGCCTGGTGTGTTACTACGATTCAGTATAGGCAACCAGTACTCTAATTGACTATATAGTTTTCTTTCATTGCAGATGGCAAACAGAGTGTGCACACTGTGCACACACATGCACACACAGAAAGAAAAGAAGACAGACAAATAGGATCTGACTATGAAAGAGTCAAAACCGCAGAAATGCAGGTGATTCCTATCAGGTGATCGACACAGCTCTTGATCCCTTTATGCTACTGGATTCATACTATTCTGCTGTTTGGACCTATAAGGGCAATGAAAACTCACTTCTGTCTTCTCCTTTCCTGGAAAGAAGTGATAGCGAATAGCATAATGCAGGCACTGCCAGTTGGTCTAAAGTGATGCTATTTTAATAACTTCCAACAAAGAGATATGTTGAGTAATGTTACATATGTCATGGTTGTGCAGAAGATTAATTAAATGAAAACCCAGGTAGAGCTACGGCATGAATGATGGGCACTTAGATTACAGAGATTCAGTTTTGTCACACTTTACATTTAAATAGAAATTGAAACAAATAAATGCTGGCAAGGAGAACTATTTAGAGTTCCTTAGCATTGCAAACACAGGCAAGATTAAAACTTTCCTTGGGAGAAGTATTGTTACCAACAGTGAGAGTCAGACTGTCCTCCAAGGAATCTTCTGAACAAATGCCAAACGCAGAAATCAAAATTCTCCTTGCACTAATTCACCTTGGTTCAGAAGTCTAAGATGTTATCTAAACCTACTGGGGAGTTAAGTGCCTGTTTACTTCAAAGTTATTTCCTGCTTATATTAATACTTAATATCTTAGGAAATTTTGAATTCTGAAAAGAGTATGTTTAGAGAATATTAATGTTTATAATAATTGTATCTGAGAGAATCTGGAAGAATGGTAAAAAGAAAACCTTTCCTAGAGTAGCCTGAATGCTAGTCTGTGATAGTAATAGTTTCCTTTATGTATCTCAGTTTATGCACCTATAAGATGAAGCACTTCTCCTGAACAGACTTTTATGATTATGCTTATAACCAAGTATAAAGTTCACTAATGATGATTGTTATTTAGGGATATAAAACAGAATCACTAGTTTTGATGAATATGAAGTCAAATCAACAAAAGCTCAGCATTTGCCTTTTTACTTTTTTATTATTTTTAAAAAGATTTTATTTATTTATTTATTTGAGAGAGAGGGAGAGGGAGAGAGAGCATGAGTGGGGTCAGGAGCAGGGGTAGAAGGGGAATTCCTGCTGAGTAAGAAGCCCAATTTAGGGTTTGATCCCAGGATTCTGGGATCATGTATGACCTGAGCTGAAAGCAGACGGTTAACCAACTAAGCCACCCAGGCGCCCCAGCATTTGCCTTTTTAAAGTAGACCTATTTTTTATACAAACAGTAGCCAAATGACTTTCAGTCAAAAGTGTATCTATCCAAGATGCAATTTGGATTATGACTAAGTAATGTAACTGTATGACAAATGCATGAAACAATCTCGCTGAAATGGGTAAGGGAACAGGTGTTGAATTAAGTAACTTTGGAAATGAGTGGAGAGTGTAAAACTAACAACAAAAATAACTATGCATATTTCCCATAAGAGCACAGGTTAATTCTGAAACCACTCTACATGGATACTGGAAACAAACAATGAAATAATAGATGGTGGATGGCAGGAGCCAGGTTTTAATTATCACAGGAGAAGGTTACAGATATGCAAAGATAGGAGGCTAAATACCCATGTCGTGATGGATGATATATGGAGATATCGGTAGGAACTCAATTTTAGCTCAAGACAGATATAAATGGTTACATATAGAAATATTTATAGATAGGCATACATATGTGGGTTAGTATACATATCTATATATCCTTGCTCTGTTAGCAATTTATTATACACATTCTTCTCAACTGCACATAAGACATTCCCAGGACAGACCATATACAGACTCATAAAATAAACCATCATAAGTTTAAAAGAACTAAAATCATACAAAGTATGTTCTAAGACTACAGTAGAATGAAATAAGAAATCACTACCAAAAGATATTTGGCAGATTTTTATATGACTCAGCAATTCCACTCTTAAGGATGTACCCAAGAAAAATCAAAACATATATCCACACAAAAACTTATACATGGATGTTGATAGTGGCATTACTTATAGTTGCCAAAAACATGGAACAATCCAAATGCCCATCATCTGATGAATGGATAATTAAAATGTGGGATACCCATAAATGGAGTATCATTTGGCAACACAGAGGAATGGGATACAGACACATGCTACAGGATTGATGAACCTTGGAAACACTATTGTAAGTGAAGGACAAGATCACATGAAAGGAGAATGTTTAAGAAAACTTTCTGTTAAGGGGTCATGAGAACTTCAATAGTTGGAAAGTATGGTTTATTCCATTTTTTTTTGTTATGTTTAGTTTGCTTAATCTCACAGAATTTTCAAGTTCTTAATTTTCAATAATTTATTCCATCACTTCAGTTCTTATGCAGACTTGTCCAATTTGATCAAAATATAACAAAGTCACAAAACGAGTATGTTTCTGAAACACAAAGCATCTCCTACATCCCAGAACACACAAGTCACCTCTGAAGGCACACAGGCATGGATAAAATTTGTTGTAATAGGACTAGGCTTCTGCTCTTATACATTTGTAGGTATCAGCTCTTCACTATCCCAATTGCTGAAAAACCGAGATGGATGTTGAGAAAACACTGGGGATAATAAGCATAAGCAATGGGAATAACATGAGATCAATTTCCCTGTCAATATTTTGCTTTTAGGTCATGTTCATTTAATGCAGTTGCATATTATGTTTGTATGTTTCTTATAGGTCAGATGACTATAACCAATACTGCAAAAAAAAGAGATTTTATGGAGTTATCAGCAGCACAAATGTTATTGGTGCTGACAAAGCAATATTTTCTTGGCTCAGTTACAAAAACACATAAATGAAACAAATAAAACCAAAGAGATGGGGGAAAACAACTTTATGTAGAGAAAAAAAATGTTTTTCTTTGGTGGCAGATCAATATCTATAGTGTCTGAAAAAACCAGTAAAGTAAAAATATTTTTAGCCATCAAATAAAGCATTTGTTTTGAAATCAAAGTAGAAAGGTTTGGATAAACCCAATAGATCATTTCTATGACATGTATTATCACACTACACCATTTTTAAAGAGTTTAAATTTAGAATTCTTTCTTCAGATGATAAGGCAATACATGACTTTAAAATGAGGTCTATGTTTTGCTTATTGTTTTGTTTTCTAAAAAATAACTGAGAACCACTCATGGAACGTAAACATTAAAATATATGTATAAAATTTTCAATCAAATATTTCAATTATTGTGACTTTATCTAATTTCTTATCCATATTTCATAAAATAATCCTTTTAGATCAAGATGCTGCCTCTCTCCCTACCGCTTCCATTGTTTACTCTGTGTCATCTGTGGAAGATGCAGAACTTTATTGAACCAATACTCAGGATTTTATTTGTACCTGTGGTGTATATAATACCACTAATTTTTTAAGTGATATAGTTATGTGTTTATATTTCTATTTTATTCTTAGACCAAGTCTTTTTTTAAAGAATTTATGTGTTTATTTATTTATTTATTTATTTATGAAAGAGATAATGAGAGAGGGAGAGAGGAAGAAGCAGGCTCCCTATGAGGAGCCTGACACAGAACTCAATTCCAGGACCCAGGGATCACAACCCAAGCCAAAGGCAGATGCTCAGGCACCCAGGTGCCTCAAACAGATCTTAATTTAAATTCAGAAAAGGTAACTTCTTTATCCCCCACATGCTGTACGATGCCCAGGATATAAAAACCTTCTCCAGTGAAGTGCACTTTGTAAAATATTATGGACACACCAAATTGTAGAAGACATAGCCCCTGCTCTCACTACATTTCCAAATTCCCTGTGTACGTCTCTAGAATAGAAATTTAAATCATGTTAAGAACTACAAAACTACAGAAAAGTAAGACTTGATCAGTATTTTCTAAATAAATAAACCAAAACAGTATGCTAAAGTGAGTATTGGTAAAAATTAATCAGTGGACTAAAGAGTTTAGAAATGCAGGTTCTGTGTGCAAACTTTATAATTTGTATTAGTATGCTTGAAGACCCTAAGAAGGTTTATAGTAATGAAACATCCTTTCCATCGGACGTCTTCCTGAACTTGATCATAGATTGAAAGAAGAGGAGAGAGAGAATCTGTTCTTATTCTATGAAACTAGTCTTATACAAAGACTTTTATTCCCCTTAAGATGCCAACATAAGGTAAAATTACTCAATCAGGGTGAGAGTGGAAAGAATGGCATTTGTATATGCCTCATTTCAGTTATTTCTCCAAAGATTTCTCTGGTTTCTGTGTCTCTTTTTAGATATGTGTTTATTTTTTCAAATCCATTCTATTTTTGTTTCATCTGAGCTGTAGCAGAAACAAAGAATATTAAAAATAGCTTTTGTGTTTTTTAGCTCATGCCTGGATCCCTCATTTATTCAGTGTCACTGGCTTTGTAGTAATGACACCGTCAGATGGCTCAGAAACAAAGGGAAACAAGACAAATGATTGACCAAAGCAATAACAAAAACGGAGTTTATCTAGTGCTATCAGAAAGCATTGAGAGCTGACAGGCTGCTGAATTTATTATCAAGTTCACTTCAGAATCAGAAAAAAAAGTTTATCATTCCTTTTGTACGCATTTGAAAGGTTATCTGACGACAAACATATGGGAAATTTCTCTTTAGTTACACATATTTACACAATGCCTCCATTCTTACCTCTGTGGTCTAAAAGAAGTCTAGGAAGAAATGACAGACACAATAAATTGTACACGATTAAGCATGCTGGGTGAAATAACTCTGATGTAAAAATATCTGTCTCATCTCATGTGTTTCAAATATTAATGAAAATAGGGTAAGCACTTTGAAAAAAAAATAGAAGCCTGGCATCATCCTAACCTAACAAGAGCATCCCACATACGGATAGCTGATCTGAGGGCATTAATGATTCACTGTAAGTCATTTTAGCAATTTTCCACCACGTCATCTTATTAACTGAGCAGAACTTCTAATTAGTCGGAGATTATGGACAGAAGACAAAGCTGTGTGTTGAGTTGAATGGCCTTGCTTACAAAGCCCAAAGGCAAGCATTGATGATCTGCTTCTTCCAAGAAAATGGGAACTCTGGCCATGAATGGTTCACAGAGGGGCAGGAAACCCACTGCATAATCACACAGAGCTGGGGTGCCTTTCTTGCCAGCAAGGGCTATGACCTGATTTTGAAATAGAAATGAACTCCAAAAAACTCTATCTTAATTTTTTTAAATGAAAGATGTATGATAAATTTATACAACTTGCTGGTCAAATAATGTCAATCATGATTTTGTTTAAAACATAAATTAACTGAACTCTATTATCAGCAAAGGCATCTCTGTGTTATATGGATTCTGTGTTTTCATTTTAAAGTTTCTGCATATGTTGCATGGCTTATTCAGTCAACTAATTTGGCTAGTAAACAATTTTAGAACACAATAACCTACTAAATTTTTTCAGAAAGGCCACTTTCTCCCACATTGGAAATTTAGCATGTAGCTATATGAAAATAGATGCAGCACATAAGACAATTTTTATTTATTTTTCAAGATGATAGCAAAGGAAGAAGCTGCTTTAAAATAGCCCCTTTTTAAGATGTGGTCTATATAGACAATGGAATATTGCTCAACCATCAGAAAAGACGAATACCCACATTTGCTTTGATGTGGATAGAACTGGAGGGTATTATGCTGAGTGAAATAAGTCAATCAGTGAAGGACAATAATCATATAGTTTCACTCATACAGAATATAAGAAATAGTGAAAGAGATTGTAAGGGAAAGGAGGGGAACTGAGCGGGAAAAATTAGAGAGGAAGACAAACCATAAGAGGCTTCCAGCTCAGGGAAACAAACAAAAAGCTGCAGAAGAGGAAGTTGGCGGGGGGATGGGGTGACTGGGTGATGGACACTACGGAGGGCACTTGATGGAATGAGCACTGGGTGTTATACTATATGTTGGCAAATTGAATTTAAATTTAAAAAATTTTAAAGGAAAATAAATAAAATATTCCCTTTTTTTCTTTCTTCCCTCCTTCTCTCTTGTTTTCTTACTTGTTCTTTTTACTCCTTTATATTCTTTCTTTAAAAAATATTTATTTATTTTCAGGGAGAAAGAGAGAATGCACACATGTGCGCAAGTGGAGAGAGGGGTAGAGGGAGAAAATCTTCAAATAGATTCCCTCCTGAGTGGGGAGCCTGACTTGGGGCTCAATCTCATGACTCTGAGATCATGGCCAGACTGGAAAACCAAGAGTTAGCTGCTCAACCAACAGAGCCATCCAGGTGGCCCATTTACCCTTTTGTATTCTTACCATGTATCAGAATCAATATTTTGATCTCAAAGTGATTTGTAGAAAATACACAGATAAATCAGTACCAAAATAATACACAAATACCTACTTCAACTATTTACACGGGGGAAATAATCAGATAATTGCAAAAAAGATTTCAACAGGAAAAATCTAAATTAAAAAGGATCTTACACTTCATCCTTTTTGCATATATTGACATGACTTTTACATATCTTTAAATATATATTCAGTAAGTTATATGCACTGACAGAGTTCAAATAAAATCTAACCAGAGATAATATGTATTTTAAATCTTAAAATGGACTTAGCATTTATGAAATTTAAATCTGTGAAATATTAATATGAAATGAGAAATAGATTTTATTAAAGAGAGCTTAGTTTTTAGGAAATAACACATTAACATTTTAATTATACAATGTATTTTCACTGATTTAGTTTTTTTATAAAACTGTAATATTGCAGTTTCAGGATATCAAGAAATATGCTATCTTTTGGCAAGTAAGAACCATTTATTCATTCCATTTATTCATTGCTAAATAATTTAGCCCAACTAAAATCTCATTATAATGAATTCTATGTTACCTTCACATTGCTTTACTGCCTCAGAATTTTACCATAAAACACAAATTGCCAAAAATCTCTCCTGTTGTGGCAAGATTTTTGAATTGTAGAAAGGTCTCTATGTATTTTATCAAAGAGTGAAATGTAGTTTGGACCTCAAAAGGAAATAATTATTCTTCACCAATGATAGGTTGGTTGGGAAAGAAAGGGTTTTCTCTATAGACACTACTTATTACAGAAAATTCCCATTTTCTGGGGTGTCTGGAACTTCCCATAAAGCACAGTATGGCAAAATGTACTGGGATAGATTGTACATGGGTGTTGGTATATGTGTGTGGGGTGTGTATATGTGTCCACGTGTATACAAATGTACACATCTGACAGAGTTACATACTAGCAGTCAGGCTAGGAGCTGATAATAAGTTCAAACTTTTGATAGAGGGATAGAAATACAGTTGCTGCCTAAAACAAGGCAACAGTCATAAAATCTTAAGAATTTATTCTTGTTCTTTCTTTTAGACAAATCCAAAAATATTTTCTGCCATCATTTTTCAATATAGACAAATGAAAAGAAATGAGTACATCTGTTGTTCGAATATAAAATATTTATGCTGAAACACACATTAAATTTTGTGAAGAGCTTTTATTGTTGTATTTTAATTATGGTTATAAAAATGAAAAAAATAGATCTCAAAATTAAGTTCAATATTACTATACTATTTTACCTCACGTATTTAACAAAATCAGTTATTTGTGATGTGTAATGAAAATAAGGTTAAAAATATACCTAGCATTACCTCCAGGGACACATATTCACACTAGAAATAAGAAGAGATTAAGACTCCTAAAATATGAGACACAGCAAAAAGTAATTGAGGAAGTTGGGATATATAAACCAGTTCTCTTTTTAAAAAAATAGCCATTTTTTAAAAAGATTTATTTGTTTACTTTAGACATAGAGAATGAGGGGAGGAAAAGAGAGAGGAGGGAGAATGAGAGAGAGAGAGAAAGAGAGAGAGAGAGAGAATCTCAAGCACATTCCCCACTGAGTGCAGAGCCGCACATGGGGTTCAGTCCCAGGACCCCAGGATCATGACCTGAGTTGAAATCAAGAGTTGGATACTTAACCAACTAAGCCACCAAGGAGCCCCCCAAACAGCCATTTTTAAGGATAATGATCATTGAAACTATTGACATAGATCAAATTCTCAATTTCCTAGATGAGTGCTGCATCACAGAAATTGGTTGACTTCTCAAAGATGATATCCATTGTTAACATAACACAGGGCTCAGTTTTATATTCATTTCATTACAGTTTTCTAGTTTCCCCCAACTATCAAGACAAACTCTTCCTTGATGGCTTAAGGAGCAAAGCCCAAGGGGATACTAACAGGTGGGCTAGGACTAAAGGCTCACAGGAGAGTAAAATACTATTCCAACAAAGGAATACCCTGATCAGCAAGGCAGACTTAACTAAAAATATGGAATGTCGTTTCCATAAAAAGGAAAGCTTTTTAAACCAGAAGACTGTGAGTCCTGTGTTGCAGGCTGGGGGTGGGGACAGTAAAAGCAGCATTATCCTGATTATCAAGATCAACCTAAATACATGCCCAAACAAAATCCAACTGCTATTATCAAACAAAACTCTCTTCCACTATACACCATGCCGTGCCAACACAGCATATTTCTCAGGTTTAGTTAACATTTTGGTATGTGTTATTATAGGTCCAGTATTGTAGTCTACTGGATTAAAGTCAATTAGAATTAAAGTTAAATGAACCAGATTCCATTAGAGCTTTAGAATAAAAAAGCTATAGTTTCAATGGTGATATTAAGGTAATGGTGATATTAAGGTACTTACTTGTATGGTACAATTAACACAGAAAATAGTTTAATATTTTGCAAGGTATATTGCTAATCGTAATGTTAAATTTGATGAGATCGGTCTGTGGGAACTATTAATGAGATCAGTAAATGAAAAACTTTAATATGCCAATAATATTACCATGCATCTTATCCACCTATTACTACTACTTACTATGTTATTAAAGAACAATAATGGATTCGAAAAATGACAACGTAACTATGTGTAGAAGACTCCATCTCGCTTAACGAGTATCTGCACAAAGCCGGTAAAATTGAGTTTTTTTGTGGATTTTGAAGATCTCATATTGCTTACACCTTGGGGATTACCTGAATCCTTCAAATGCTTGCCCCCTAATTCAAATGAAAGTAAGGTTGAGAGAGAGTAGAAAAGAAATAGACATATGATCACAATATTACAAATCTGTACCTTGTTCTTGATTTGATATAATGCCTTCCAAAAAGAAAAAAAAATCATTATGTGTGAGAGCAACTTGCCAAGATATAAACAGCAAATGATATGGGAGAAAGGTGGTTCAAGGTTACAGAGAGTTATATAACTATAATCAGATAACAGTATAATAATAGGATATGGAAGAAAGAGGGAAGTAATTTTAATATAAAGAAAGTAACAAAGATGGAGCCATCTGTTTGCTCAAATCATCTCTCAAAATACATTTCTTTGATAACAAGTTTAGTTTTAATTTTACTTTTTACCTTTTTTCTTTGTAAATAAGATAGTATTGCCAGAATCATTTGCATTCTTCCTCAACTCACCTACTTCTATATTTTAGTAACATTTATAATTTTGCCAAAATAATACACAATAATTTAGCCAGGGAGAAAGGGGTAGCGGAGGAAGGAGAGAAGATGAAGACAAAGGAAAAGGAGAGAAAAGTTGGAGAAGAAAAAGCAAAAATAAACAAACTAAAACTAAAATAATCCTTTAGTTTTTTATTTTTTATTAAAGATTTTATTTATTTATTCCCGAGAGACACAGAGAGAGGCAGAGACACAGGCAGAGGGAGAAGCAGGCTCCCTGCGGGGAGCCTGATGTAGGACTCAATCCCAGGACCTTGGGATCACGACCTGAGAAGAAGGCAGACCCTCAACCACTGAGCCACCAGGCGCCCCAAAATAATCTTTTAAATTACTAAAACAATATAACTCCTTGAGTCAGAATTAGCTGTTAAGTACATTTTTCCAAAATGATAGACCATGTACTAAATGAATCTGATTTCCTTTTTCTTTTTTGCCAACTTAGAAGCATAACACTTTTTATAGGGTACAGTAAAGACAACACCAAACATGCTAATGTCTTGTATTGTGGCCAATGTACAGATACACTGATCACTTTGGGTAGAATACAAATAGTGACATTCACTTTGGTAATTTCCACTCAGAAAGCCATAGAAAAATGTAAGAACAATTGACTGAGGTTTGGCATTGAAATGTAATAGGCTAAACTGCAAAACTCCGGCTCACTTCATTCACTTAAAAAAAATATTTGATGTGAATGTTTTAAAAGCAATTAGTGAAGAAGTTAATATAAAAACAATAGCCCATATTCACAAAAGCAAAATTGATGGTATGATCAGTGAGAGGTAAGATATTCTGTTAAGTGATTGAAGGTGTTTTCATTATTTAATGGTTGACATTACCTAAAAGCAATATTGTACAATTCCAACAACACCAAAAAGAAATATACAAGTAATAAAGAAATAAACAGACAATACCCAGCAGCTCCAATTCAGCATAATAAACTTACATTTTATTGCTTTCTGTGCTTAATAAGAAGTCTGGGATTCATTTGTTTCAAAGGATTTTCAAATTTTAGCCAAAATGATTCTAAAATAATAATAAGCTCATGAAACACAAATTAAAGTCTTAATCTCCTAGGAGAATAATCGTAGGGTAAAATTTATATGGAACCACCATTCTTCATTAGACTTGTGTGCCGCAACATTGATTTAATAAAACTACCATCCAGACAGAGCAGTTCGATCAAATTGAACACTGTGAGCAAAAAAACTGCTGTGTTGCTATTTCTGTTTTGAAGATTGGATATAATGCCAGCATTTCACATCCATTTGCTGTTGCATAAATACACAGCACCCTGAGAATCTCAACAATGGCATAATTGCAATTTGGATGTGTTCACCCATGAATAGAATTCTGTAGAGACTGTTTTATTCAATATGAGTAGTCATATTTTATTTAAATATGAGTTTACATATTAAGTGAACGATTTGTTTTGGAATGTGTTATTGGGGAAAAAAATTAAAATATGCTTTGATCAGACACTTCTATGTGAAAATATGGAAACATTTTGTTTCAGTCTCTATTATGTAATTTTATATTCAAAGTCTTCAACTTTTTATTGTAATAAAATTGAGATATTGGTGGGAAAATGGGGAAAAGATTTAATTATTTCTCAGGTGGAATCTCAAAAGCCCTAGATGACAAGACTTACAAAATTTATCTTAATTACTTCTGTGTCCTGATAGCATGTGGTAGGTAAACGATTATATTAAATATACGTTTAAAAAGATAAGTCACTGTGGGGGCACCTGGGGCTCAGTCGGTTAAGCATTTAACTTTTGATCTCAATTCAGGTCTTGATCTCAGGGTTGTGAGTTCCAGCTCATATTAAGTTACTTTAAGAAAGGGAAAATACATTTCTTTTTGAATAGACCATTAAAGAATATTCACTTTCATCTATATAAACATTTTTTATATTTTAATATTATTTATTATATCCTCTTTCCATTTATAATACTCATTGAGTGCAAAATGTTTACTAGTCTGTCTAGTAAGTACTTTCCTCAAGGTATAGAAATATAATAGCAAACACTAAAATAAGCACTAACCAGAAGCTATGATCAGGTAAGTATCCGGCACAAATTTCAATATGAAACTACTGGTAAACTTTATATTAATTTCATGAAAACTTGTGTTTGTTAGGAAAGAGTTGGTGTATTTGTTTTAAGCAATTGTGATGTCATCACCATGTTCATGGTGCGGCAAATAAAATAGGGTAGTTTGGACAGTTTCCATTAAGACTTAGAGAGTTGAACTTAATAATCTTTTGGACCTCCTGTATTTCTGAAAGACTTTTTTCGGGGAGTACCTCCTCATCCAGCTCCTTAGATGAAATGACAGTTCTCTGTATTACACTTACCCTATGAACTCTCAGAGTAGACAGGTGACTATTACCTAGATTGGTAATTAGCTTTATATTTGACATGGAAACCTATTGTATTATAATTTCCCATTTTGAATGCATGTGGAGGATATGACTAAAGATGCTATTATAAAAATTATCTGAGTCACTAAGAACCTTTAGTAGTTCTTTAGCTTTCAAAAGATCTTTCTCTTGAAATAATGTTTTAGACATATGAATACAGCATTTCTTCCATTGTTCTGGAAGAATAATGACTCTATTATTCCCTCTTTTTTCATTCCTTGAATAAAAAATACATTGGTTTAAAATGTTATTCAATACAAAATGACACTTGTCAAATGATATTTCAACATTATTTTTTGTAACTGGAATTAAAATGTTATATACATATTTTTAAAATGTTATATATTTGGTTAAAGCGATAACATGTTTATTTGGACAGAGAACATGAACCAAGAGAAAATGATTTCTCATTTTTAAAGGTACTGTATCTATTGAACTGAAAAGCAAATAGTTGTGCCATTTTAAGACACAGTATAACAATTTTTCTGTTTTAAAGTCTATGATTCTAAATATTGTTGCCTTCTTCAACCTTAAAATGAAGGAAAATGCAAACATACTTAAATTTATCAAAATAGGAAAATATACTAGGCCATGGAAAAGGAAACTTTTTCAGTTTAGGTGTTTTCAACCCTTTCTGACTACTCATTTTCTCCCCAGTTGATTCCAAGTAGATTGATGCTTCCACAAAACACTGAAACTTCCCTGGCACAGATCAACAACAGCCTCCACACTGAAAAGTCCAATATCAATTCTGTCCTCATCTCACTGGGTCTCTACAGAGAACTGGGAATCCTTTTGCTATGCAAAACTCTTAGTTCCTTTGCAGAAGATAATATACCTCTGCCCTCATGCTCAATGTCCCTATAACCATGCTTTTGGGTTAAACAAAAGAAAATATCTCGATCAAAATCTCTCCCACACATAGCTATGTATCATGCAGATATTTTTAGCAAGCAGACACATGAAAAATCATACAGATTATCTTGCAGATTCAAGGCAATTCCAGTAATCCGGAAACTTTAGTTTTCTTGAATGGCTCACTTAAGAAAAGGGTGACAATATCCTTTAGTTAAGACTGGGTTTAGACTAACTAGCAAGCCAAATCCTTGAAACTCACAGCTAGAAACAGGGCAATCTTAGAGATCAAGTCATTGGTTCAACCCACAACACTGCATACTGCCAAATCTTCTATATTCTTTTCTCTATAAAGGAGTATCTTTAAAACATTTCAACCAGTCTCACTCACATCTCTTGAAAGCCACTACATTCACTAATGAAACTAATTTATAACATTACTTATAGGACTTTATAAAGTCTACATTTTGACAGATAAATGGTCAGGTCAACCACATGTAGCTGCTGTCTTCAGAGTATGGGGTTCATCTTTCCACACTAAATAATGTGGAATTTGAGGTTGTGATAGGACCACTGCTTCACTCCTAGGATTGTAGTTTAAAGTGACCACTGCAACACATCACATGTCAGTGCTTTTGTAGCAAATTAAATATACAGTAACAGCCTCTCCTTTGCATTTGACACTGCTGACCATTTACTTCTTGAAACCCTACTCCAATGTAATGCTTAAATATATGCTCTTCTAAGAATCTTTGTATTTCTTTGCTATTTTATCTCTGTCTTTCTGAATCACTCTTCCATTCTCAACCTTTTAAATGCTAGTGACTCATTCATTCGGTCTTTGGCCCACAGGTTTTCTCTCAATAATCTTTCCTTGGATTATCTCCTCCCCCTCATAATTTTCTTGGGTTGAATCCAGAGCCTTCATCTGCTGGATATATTCCACTAAATTTCCCAAAGGCATTCAAATTCAACATCTTTGAGAATGGAATAATCTTCTCCCCCCAAACAGCTAAGACAAATGACAATGCTATGACTTCAGAGAAGTTAACCAATAACACAGCTTTTTACTTAGTACTTTTTCAATCCATCTTAAGCACAACTTACCACTACAAAAGTCAATCTAATGACATTATTTAATTTTAGTAAAACAAATTATTTTAGTACTAAACAAGAATACTAAACAAGAAGCAATTGCTTCTGAAATAATAGCCCTCTTGAATCTTTTGAAGGTATCAAGGAAAAAATCTTATTCCATTGTTTTAACTAATTGTTTCAAGTCTGTATTTTTCTTGTTCCCCTCACAATAAATTCAATGGGGATCTGATTATATTAACAATGAATCCAGAGTTTCATAATTATTGTATTTATTAAAATCTGGATTGCAGTTCTAATATTCTAATGTTTATAAAAATTTATAAATATAAGTATATATAATATATAAGTATAAAGTATAAGTATAAAGCATCCTGTGTTTCCATTGGAAATTTAAAAAAAATTAAAATTAGTTATAACATCAACTGACATAAATTTCTTTTTCATCTAATGATGATGTGCATGCTTACAAACTTGTTAGAAAAGCTAAAGAGGTACTATGTGTCCTAACTGAAATCAGGCATTTTGCAGCAAATTGTTACATATGAGTTATGCAAATTCAAGAAGGTGCCATTAAACTACCATCCATCTAATAATATGGTGAATACTGACTCCCAGTAGGTACCATTCATGAGAGGAAACAATGTTGACTTGGTCTTGAGGTGGGTGCTGGTTTAGACAACTCACACAGACTATACACTTTAGGTATATTTCGAAAACTGCAAGTTTCTCTTCTAAACTTAAGTGTCTAGTGAAGAATTTTCACAGATTAGATCACTAACCAGGTACAGCAGTAGAGTAACATTAGCAAGAAATAGACGTTTTTCAAAATCACTGCAGAGTGATAAATTTGAAGATTTTCAAATTCTACTGTGAAATTAGTTCTATAAAATTGAGTGACAAAAGTCAAAAGTATTGTTTGATTTTGTTCCTAGTAAATATGACATTTTGGATATTATGTAGAAGTGCTATTGACCACAATTATGTCAACTTTTTAATTTTCATCTTGGTGGAAAATCTCATTTTTTAAAGCTATTTTTCCTCTCTTGAGGATCTTTATCATAAAAATACAGGGAATGCAACACTCGTGCTTTTTTTTTTTTAGGATTTTATTTATTTATTGACATGGAGAGAGAGGCAGAGACACAGGCAGAGGGAGAAGCAGGCTCCATGCAGGGAGCCCGATGTGGGACTTGATCCTGGGTCTCCAGGATCACACCCCAGGCTGCAAGCGGTGCCAAACTGCTGTGCCACCGGGGCTGCCCTCGTGCATTATTTTAACATATACCCTGCAAACCAAAAGTTTCATAAATTTTTAATTTTACAAACTAATCCCAAAGTGCATGCATTAAAATAATCACATCACATGTGTTGAAAGTGATTGGTGAATTTATTAACAAGATGGTTTCCATTACACAGATTTTTGATATTAAATTATGTTTTATTCTACTTGTCAAAATACATTTGTTAAAATTAATTTACATTCCAGAGTTGTATAAGATTTCACATATTATTAATATAAGAGAATGCATCTATCTCTATAACAATATCTTAAAAATTAATTGATGTTAATATCATCCAATATCATATTTTAGTGTTTAGTCAAATTACTGAACTCTCAGCAATTTATATATCCAATAAATATGTATTAAATTACCTTCTCTGTACCAGGCACTGACTTGAGTGTTGGAGTAACAAGCAGTAAACAGAGAAGACAGAGTTCTTGCTCTCTTCTAAAGTATATTCTAGAGGAGATCGTCATCACATGGTGATTATGGCTTTCTCAGGGTGAGAAAGCTAAGAGCCAGTAAAAGTGATCTGTATCATGCATTTAACAAAACTGATCATTATCAACAGGTTGCTGCTCATATTTTAATAATTATCCTTGGCTGCTTTGTCTAGTGCAGTGGCTATCAAATTTTAGCATGCGTTAACATCACCTAGAGGGCTTACTGAAAAACACTTTTTAGTGCTACATTCCCAGAGTTTCTGATTCAATAGGTCTGGGTGGGGCTGGAAATTTGCATTTCTAATAAGTTCCCATTTGGGATGCTAATGTAGCTATTCTGGCCTCATTACCGCTCTCAGGCTCTCAGCGTTAAGGAAGTAAAATGTCTAACAATATTTTCCATTGTGTGTGATATAAGTTTAAAAACAATAGTTGTATGTCACCACACTCTCCTGTAAACAATATTGTGATTTTTATAGTTCCTATTGTGTATTTGCAATAAAGGAAATATTATTCTTTATACATGCTGTATTTTTCTCCAAATAAGAAAATTAGAATCAGATGCACACCATTCCTCTCTTCAGTTTTCTATCTGCTGGTGGCATATGCGATGTCTGCAAAAAAGACAGATCTGGGAGTGAACAGTTTCTAACATAAACAGCCATAATCAATCTATCTGAGCTCTCAATTTGGAGATGCTCATACTTAATATTCCCTTGGTTCTCTGTGCCTTGATTGCTATTTACTGAGTGGTAATGCTTGGCCAGTTGGCAAAAAAAAGAATGATTTATATATTTATATAGCCTGGTTAAATTTCTGAATCAGGCTTGAGCAACTTATTCTATACAAACTCAAACTTAAGAGACACAAGAAACAACCTCAAAGTCCAATGTCTCGTGCAAAATAATAGTCTGCTAAATGATGACTACAGCTTAGAAAATCCTCAATCATCGCTAGAATTAACATTCAAGCATACATCCTTAGTTTTTCTTTAGAAAAACTGATAACTAGTGAGACATTTGGCCAATTCATAGTTATATAATACAAAGGATATACAATAATGTGGTCATTGACATGAGTTTCAGAATCTGAACTATGTAGTTTACTATGTAAACTATGTAGTTTACTATCCCTATGTCGTTTTATTGAATTTTTAGAAAACACTTTCTATGCCCACAGCTATTTTCTCAAGAAGAATATAACATGACATATATTAAAAAAGATTGTATAATGGATGCAAAACATGTATTTGTTAGGTTAGAAAACAATGAGAAATACAGTTCTTCCATAGTTGGCATTCCTTCTGCTGTGAAGGGCTTTTGAACCAATCAAGAGGGCAAAATACAAAAATTATGCATTTTCTCTAGAAATCAGTCAAGAAAAATATTTACTAATGATCTTAACAAGCTCCATAAATGTTCTTCACTGATAACATTCTTTAGCTACTCTAAATAATTTCTATTTCATTGTGTTTATAGTTACTATTATGAGCTAACATTTACAGAGTGCTTAATGTACACCATGACTTGGTGAATATAATTTATGTTAATCAATTATAATAGTTCACAGCACCATGGACATAGGTTTTATCAATTGATAAATTGTTTCACTTTCTAGTTGAGTTTATCTAACAAACCATTCCCAACTTTCTTCAAAACCCTAATGTTGTGATCCCTTTCACTCATATTAGAAATGCTGACAGTAAGTTAATAGCAAACCCCTTTGCATTTCCAAAACTCTCTGAATCACCTTTTACTCCAATCTCCATCCACTCCTCCTTCACTCCACTTCAGCCTTCAAGGAGAAATTTTTGGTTTTCTTGCCAAGAATGTTCACTCCAGGTCTTGTTTCATATAACTTTCTGGAATCTTTAAACACATTTTTTCTTGATTATTTCCAATCTGCCTATAAGATGTAACAAGTTTTCTTATCCCTCCTCAAAACTGATCCTCTTTGACCTTCAAATTTCCATCCTATCTCATTTTTAATGTCATTAAGTTTCAGGAAAAAGGAATCTACCTCAGCTGTTTCCACTCACTTCTAACCATCAGTAGCCATTCTTCATCCCACTGTCCTGATCAGTCTGCTGTCCATCATGTCCAGTCCACTGATCTCATGATTTCCAAACCCTATGGTCCTCATACTCCACTCTTATTTCACTTCTGTTAGTGGTCATTAGTGAGTTAAATTAAATTTTGTATTTTACAGAAGAAAATTTTAGTCCATTTTGTCACAGATGGGCTGTGGCATAAGTTTATACTTAATCACCAACAATTAAGAATAGCCCGTTAATTATAAACTAAAGAATAGTATGAAATGTGCTGACTACATTTTCAGCCACATTAAATTTGTTGGTTGTGTTTCTATCCTGCAAGCCTAGACACAAATTCCCGAGCTTCAGACACATCCAAACATCTGCCTATTAAAATAATGCCCAAGAAAACTGTGTTATCAATCAGGCTTTTGCTGTTCATCTTCTGAGGAGAACAGAAGTGGGACGCTGCACCAGTGGATTAGCTGTTTGTTAAATTCTTAGGAATGCTGTCAAATTCCTATGTCAGTTAAAACACTGAAAGCTCGAAATTGGTCTTGATAAAAGTATTGGTATTCCCGCTTTCTGGGGGAAAATATATATATATACCCAGATTTGTAGCATTTGTCAATTTCCATGGTTGTAAATACCTCCACCACCATGGCTGATTTCGGTAATGGAGGTTGAGCTGTGAGAGGAGGCAGTAAGTTAGGTTACAAAGGGAAATCCAAGGGGCAGTAACGAGGAAGTCCTGGCCGGTTACTGGGGAAGTCACAGGTCCATCCTGGCAGCACTCCTCCAGAAGTCGGATCAAACCACACAGCCCAAGATGGCAGGTGCCATGACAGGAACCCCCTGACCAAATTAGTTAGAAAAAGTGAGAAATCCTGCTTCCCACTCCAAGCAATGAATATTCCGCCTGCTAGTTAACAATTGTCAATAAAATAAACCCAGACCCCAGGGCTCACAGTTGTCTCTCCCTCCTGAGCTCACCCACTCTCGTATGTCAAGAGTATACTTTTCTCTTTAATAATTATTACTTTCCCGTTTGTGTAACTCATCCACTGTGCTCCGTGTCTGCCCTTGCATCCTTCCTGTGACAAGACCAAGGACGTTAGTTGACTCCTTCAGGTCTGGCTATACTGAGGGCCATGGGCTCAGGGATTCCCCAATTCACTGGGCAACAGAATCACTGAAAATTCACAGCACCATGGACATAGGTGGAGCTGATCCTCTTCTGTCCAAAGACCATTGAGCATCAAGTTACTAGAAGTGGATCACCTATCCCTTATGTGAGCAAGGTGGAGATGAGCTGATGGACCCTCAGGATCTGTACTGACTAATTTCTACAGAATCTGAGAAGCTTTCCAAATAAGATTTTGAAAAACTATGTAAATATTTAAGCTGCACTGGGTAGATGGTGCACAAACAAATAATGGAAGGCATTGTAATGATTTTAGAGACAATCTGACCTAATTAATTTGTATTTCTAGGTTCAGTGGTGGTTCTTTATTGAACCACTTTCAATGCACTCACCTTGTCAGTCTGTTTTGTTTGGTAGAAAAGTTGTATGTGTATAAAACTTAAAAAGTTTTAGCACCTTGGACTGCTTGGACCTCATGGATAGCAGCTCACCAAAGACCTACAAAGACCAATTCTCTACTACTTTTGCTATACATCAATCAGCAGCTGTCTGGCTATGATGGTACAGGTGGCAGTGACATTGGCATTAAGGAAGGTGATACAGAAGAGCACAAGTGAATCACAGCCAAGAAGACTGAGACCTAAATGACTTGGAAGCTTTGGTGGTGAGGTCTAAAGAGAGGAAGCAGAAATATGGTGATTGCACGGAGTGTTTGTGCATCTTTACCAATTGATAGGTTTAAAGCCCTAACTCCCAGTGAGATGGTATTTGGATATGGGACCGTTGGGAGGGAATTAAGGGAATTAGATGAGATCATGAGGATGAGGCTAGTGCTCTTTTAAGACAAGACACCACAGTGTCTTGCCAGCACGGTGATGTTGGACTTCCCAGTCACCATAACTGTAAGAAATAAATTTAGGTTGGTGGAAACCCCCACAGTCTGCGGTGTTCAATATGGCAGCCCAACCAGACTAAGACATAGGGGCTCTATATGAGTAGAACATGACACGGTTTCTGGACCTACAGAGGCAGAGAATGTACCTCACATGGAAGGAAGGAGTTCTGGTGAAAGAATCTGGGAAGTAGCCTAGGAGGTGGAAAGCAGTGGTCAGGGGGTCCTACCTGGCTCGGCTTCATAGAGCAGAGCCAAGAAAATACACAGGCAGTAGGCCCCTGAGGTGAGTTAAGGCAACACCTTTGCCAGTGAAATAAGAAATGGTTGGGACATGTAAATGCTTCCTGAAACTCTCTAAGTTGGCAGGCAGGGCAGAGACCTTTCAAGTAGGGAGAGACAGAGATCTCCTCACTCCACAGTTGATAAAGTTTTGAAGGCCCAGGGATATTCCAGCCAATGAGATAGAAATCCTGTTATCCCCTCAAGTTTTTTTTTTCCTGACTCCATCCATCTAGAATTTCTCTTGCATAAGTCCTGCACACATTTATTGATGTTCCCCAGCAGAAGGGGTAATTATCTAAAATCACTACAAGTCAGGAACAAGAACTATCCCATACTCTGCAAAATCACTCTTTACTTAGTATCACAACTCAAATCTTCTTTATGAGATATCCTATTGTCTCCGCCTCACATTCCTTTTTCATCCAACGTGTAACATTTAAAAATCAACAGAGGATGGGTAAGTAATATTTACAGATGAGGCATTTTTTAATTAAAGAGAATATATATTAATAAGGAAAGCTTAAATAGGTTTAGGGGATACTGGTATGTTTATGTGAGTTTAAAATGTCTGAAGTCTGCAAGAGACAGATAACTATATCCAAATGTTTGATGACTTCTATTTCTATTAGGGAGAACTGTCTATACTAAAGGAAGTCTCTATGCTAAAAATTCTTCCTAGAAAACCTGTTTTCACAATTTCCTACTAATGTACATTTCATTCTAGAGTCTATTAGACCTAAATATCATCTTTCCTCAAACTGAGATGCATTTGAGTGTTTTAATCCCATTTTCTAATCTTAATTTCAAGCCTATTTCTTGAATGCCTATATTTTTAATGATGAGCACACATTTCTTCAATAATACATTGAAAAGTGCATATGGTAGTTAGTCAAGTTTCATTAAAAATATTAATAGTTGTTTGCTTCTTTGCTTCTCAGTAGATATGATTTGACATGTCATGCTGGATAATTTCGATTTCTAAGATATTTGTTTTCTCCGATTAAGAATTGTGGCAGATTCTATTTTACAGTGTTGGTGGCAGTAACATTCCCTCATCCCATATGCTCTTCTGTAGTGTGACCTTCTCTCCCATTCAGGGGTGAAATCTATTTCTTCACTTCTTTGAATCTGGGCAGACCCTCATACTGCTGTGATTAACAGCGTAGGACAGAATGAATGGTCCCAGTCCCAGGCACAGCAATTGCTGGCCTGAGAACCACTCCTGCTCCTGTAACTTGAAAGCCAGCTGGCATATGAAGGTGTGACCATACCAGGAAACTAGCTTTGAAGAGCCCAAGTCACAGGGAGAAGTCCTAGAGACTGAAGCCACACCAGGATAATACAAGAGATCAAGGAGCCAGGAGGACCCTGAATTGTGAGCCAAGAGACCAAACATCTTAGAAATAGATCCTCAGCCTCAGCCACTCCCACACACATCCCACTGATCAGGGACAGGCCACCCAGGAAAACCCTATCTGATCTTGGGAAAAATCTGAATAAAATAAAATTGCTGTTTATAGCCAGTAAGCTGTGGGATAATTTATGTCACTGTGATAAATAAGCAAAGCAAATGTTAACGTTTTTGTCTTTATTTCTAATGATCTCATGTTATTTGAGGCTATTTTTATTTTCAGAGCCTTGATTGATTTGTCTGGGCACGAAATTCTTATATTTTTTTAGAAGATTTTATTTATTTATTCGAGAGAGAGACAGAGAGAGAGCAGGAGTGAGGGAGGGGCAGAGGGAGAAGCAGACTCCCCCCCCTGCCCCTGAGCAGGGAGCCAGAAGTGGGGATCCATCCCAGGACCCTGGAATCATGACCCTGAACAGAAGGCAGACGCCTCACTGCTTAACCAACTGAGCCACCCAGGAGCCCCCGGGCATGAAATTCTTATAAATGGCTCCATGTGGGTTAATTTTCCGGGGCACATGGCCTAGCAGCTATGCACCTTGTCAAAAAAGGTTGTTGTCTGAGGCTCAAAAGATCCTGGTAGGGTAAGTAAAGGCAGTGGGCAATTTCTTATTAGCCACTATGCAAAAGAAAAATATTTAAGATTCTGAATATTTGTTTTACCTTCTTACACATGATTTCCATTTATAATAACGTATTTTGAGTTTATTTGTAAATATTTTTGTGGTTCAACATATTCAATGCATCCTTGGGAAAAATAAAAGAATTCTAATAGATATTGAAAGTAGAATTTTCCTCAAAGGCCAGAGGCAGTTTTATTTACCAATTGATTTTCATCCATCTTTAGACTTTTAATCTGCAGCATATCTTAAATATTAAAGAATGGAAACAAATATGTTTCACAAGGGAAATAAATGTCAAAGGCTCAAACCGTACAGTAATTTGTGTCAATGATTTGGCTTTCACTGTCAAAAATTTACATAAACACAGTTTAATGAAAGTAAAAACCATGCATTTGGAATGAATGAAGTGGCATTTTCCAAAGGGTAATTCTCTTTAAGAGCTTGTCCAAGATCTATTACAGATGCTTTAAGAAGATTTCATTATTTCAACTCTTTGATCTGTGCTACTGAAAGGCATTTCCACAGTTTTATAATTCCTGTATTAACTATGATATTTTATATGGTAAAATTTTACATTTTCCATATTCACTATGGTAATATATTACTATGAAATTGTTAATCTATCATAATTTAGGCTCCGTCAGTGATTAAGACTTGTCACTATTGATATATCATGAAAAATCCAACTCATAAATACATGTAAGTATATGACATTATAAATTAGCCAACTTACTTTAAGACTAGAATTATATGATTAAAATATTCAAACCTCAAGTAAACAAAAAGATATCTATAATAAGTGGACTTAATTGCCAAGAACAGCCTTTCAAATATATATGTTCTTAATGCTGTTGAAATTTCTAAGAGGTTGTCAAGCATCTCAAATCCCATCTTTTTATACTACAGACCTTAAAATCAATTTAGTGATAAATATGAAATGGTTTTCTGTAAAATATCATTGGTTTCTAAGTGATTCTGCCAAAGAAATTTTTTTTTTTTGGTAACAAAACCTTCCTCACACTTGTAATGGATAAAATGGATGAAAATATCTCTTTTCTAGGGGATTGAGGCTGTGGATTGACCATAATCCTCCCCACCTGAGCTCTCCCTTTCCTGCCAAAAATCACATCTGAAGCACCTCTGTAGACATTTAGGGATCCAAGCACACCTTTTGAAAACTATGGAATCAGTATCACTGATGAAAATAAACGTATTTCATGGAGTAAATGATGGGCTTAAGGAAAAAGTCATCCCCCAAAACGCACCATACTTGCCGACTGCCTGAAAGCAAGTCACAGGGGCACACACTGACCTATGTACTAGTTGTGAAACATTTTTACGTTACAAACAGTGTCCAATCCTCATCACCTCTCCTTTGACATGGGAGAGGTAGTTCACCAAGCTTTTCATCTGCTTACCATATTTCCCCTGGCACTTAAGAGGGGTCACATCATGACTAATCAGCAAGAGCAACTTATGTCACCTTCAGCTCAGTTAGTGAAAAGCCCATGGAAGACCCTGCAGTTTCTTAGTATTCTGTGATGACAACCAAGGAGACAATTTTCTTTGGACGATATGTTCACAACATGGTGGCACTTTCATCAGCTGTCTCCCAAACAGACATAGGGAGCAGGACTCATTACCAACCAGATGTTTACGTTACATATGTACTTCAATTGTTCATGCAGCGGAATGATTTTCTCTCCTAATTACATTCTCCTATTACTTAACAACTTTTTGACAACATGTCATGCAGATTGATAATCAGCCATTTATCTAGTAGAAATTTTCAAGAATGTACATTATCTAGTCATTTTTGGAGTCATTCTATCTCCTCTTCCAGGTACTGCACAAATTCTCTATTTTTTGATATTTATATATTGATAGATATGTATGTTTTGACTATAGTCCTTAATGGAAATTGATCTTTTAAAATTTAAAAAGCATCTTTGAAGAATCATTGATTAACAAAATCATTCAACAAATATGTATTGAACCATTCCTGAGATATAGAAGGTGGTCATTAATGTAAATAATATGTAATAATGCTGGTGAGATGGTCTTGGGCTTATGAACATGCACACACATATATATATATATACACATACACACACACATATATATAAAACATTTGTAATTATTTCATGCTAGATGTCAAGAATAAGTACAAGTCTGAGACTGTTCATGGGAATATTTCCCAAAATTATATTATTAGAATTATTTTTTTCTTTTGTGCTAGAAAAGGTGGAGAATGAAAACAATTATATTTCCTATGTTTAGGGCAAGATATGTTTTGATTGAAAATTTTCAGTAGAATCAGACTATGCTGATTACTTTTTTCTGATCTGGTCACTTAAACCAGATCAGAAAAAATATTCTCATTCCCACAGCATTACCAAATCTACCTTCTTAAGAAGGATAAAGCAGATGAACGAGTAGCCAAGTAGGCCTTTCTTCACTCTTCTGAAGGATCTTAGTCTGCAAATGATGCCAAAGGCCGAGACTTGGCAGAGGGACCACCAGGGGCTGCCAGACAATGAGGGAATTAGACCACAAGATGCCTACTGCCCTATCTGCTCCACAGTCCAACCCATGGGACAGCGTTAACCACAAAGCCATACCTCTCCAACTGTCTGGGGAAAGGGTTAATTTTTTCCTTTTCTTTTTTTATTGCTTATCCATTAAGAAACTATGCAGCACATTAAAAATGGACCTCTTAAAAATACACACACACAATATAGAAACCCATTTTTTAAACGCCATTAAATTCAACAGATCAAAAATCACATCAAATCATCACAAAGCCTTCAAGCCTGAATTCTTATTTTTGGCCCTAGCTCATCATGACTGGGAATCTGGATAGTCCCACTGGACATCATGTGCTAAACAGCTGATTCAAAAGGTCCCAAATCAATCTCAAAAGGATGTGTAAATGATATGTGTGACATTCAGTCCATCCTCGTTATTCATGGATTCTGTATTTGTGAAGTCATCTACTCTTTAAGACCTTTATTTAAACCCCAAGATCATTTGGAGTCACCCAATGTACACACTTTCAGCTGAGGCCCTGCAAGGCAATCTTCCACCTTCATGATTCAGCTCTCTTACTTATGGTCTATTTATTAGTCTCATTTTCCACATTTTTGTGCTTTTTGTTGGTAGTTTCACTAGTTAAAATGACCGCAAGTGTAGTGCTGAATTGCTGTCCAGCTCTCCTAAGTGCAAAAAGGCTGCAATGGGTATTAGGAAGGTGATGGCCATGCTAGGTAAGCTTAGTTCAATCGTGAGTTAGAGGGATGTAGGTCTTAAGTTTGATGTTAATGAATTGACTATATATGTTAAAAAGAACAGTGACCAGAGGCTGCCAGGACCCAATTCTGTATTGCTAGGAGCAGTGGTTCCACATTAGCTAATACAATGTTCTTGATGACATCACAGAATATAATTCCCACAAATAATGAGAATTAATTACATATACTACTTTTTCCTCATGTGAGTGTGATAAAATAATTTCTTTTCAAGTAATTTTAGAAACTGTTTTAAAATTTTATTTTAAAAATATGCTTCTTATGTATTTTTAGTTTTTAATGGGTCAGGAAAAACGAAAATATTTTAAAATATATTACCTGATAACAGACAAAGCTTAAAATCCTTCAAGATTTGTCTATATTAATTCTTTGATTCACAGAACAAAAACAGAATACAAAACCTGAAAATGTCTGGAAGTATTTTAGGGCTGTACTGTAAAAGAAAGATAGCTTCTAAATTTAGGCTTTGTTCCCGTCACCAAAAATAAATCAACCGAGTATCTCTATGCATACTTATGAAGCTGAGACATTTATTTGGATTCCTTCTATAAAATAAATATTTCAGTTGCTTACAGCAGAGATTGAATTTTTTTTTGAAAAAGCATACAGAGATGACATAGAAATCAGTTCATCAGAGTGGTTTACAAAAATAATATTTTAGCCAGTCCTGGTTTTAGGGACTCATTGGACATTTAACTTACCTTTAGAGGTAAGGTTCATGTCTTAGGATTTATAAATTAAGCAAACAGCAATTCCATATATATTAAGGTCACAGGATGTCAGCAAACAGCAGAAACCAAGAGGTTTTTCATATTGTAGATAAAGAAAACATTAGGATTAATTCTTAAGTATTAAATATGCTTGTTTATTTGAAAAATAAAAAATAGGGGGCACCTGGGTGGCTCAGCTGTTGAGCATCTGCCTTTGGCTTAGGTTCTGATCCCACATCGAGCTCCCCTCAGGGAACCTGCTTCTCTGTCTCTGCCTCTCTTTCTGTGTCTCTCATGAATAAATAAATAAAATCTTTAAAAAAAGGAAAATAAAAATAAAAAATAGTTAAATACTTAAGTAAATAAGCCCAATTTGGCATGGAAATTAATGGACAGAAAAACTATTTTCATCATTATAGGAAAGCAATCAACTTTGGAAAGGAGGTTCTAGGAGTACAAATATAATATGGAGGCTGGTATCTTTCTAATGTCTTTGTTTCCTAAATTTTTTTGTTCAGTGAAGTATGAGTAAAGCCTACAATCCTGCTAAGGCATTATTTTCATTATGCAAGTCTATCCTGCACAAGTTGTGATTGCAATCTGGAGGGAAGAATTTCTTGAGATTTGAATGTCACCTGCAGTCACTGAGGAGAAAGGACCTGTCAGGACTCTCATGGTACAAGGTTCACAAGACAATAGCAGCCAAAAGAAACAAAGATCAGAAGAAATCAGCAGGAAAGTGACTACTCCACAGTCTGCTAAAATTCTGTGGAAAGATGGAGCTACTTTCCACCTGAGCTGCTGAGGTTCCTCCCCAAGATCCTCCCCTTGTAAATAGGAGTCCCTCAGATACAGGTGGCCTCAGGACTCCTTGACCGTGTTTTATCAGTAAAGGACAGCACTTAGTAGACAGATGTTAAGAGGTTCTTTTAAATTATTCATATTTCTTATGCAATTCTTTGATTTTATTCTTTCTCATAATGTTCCTCATCTTCTAGAATAATTTTTAAAACAGAAGGATCCTAGTTAGCAGAGATATGCATATGCTAAGCAAGCCAAAACTTTTCAAATGGATTCTTTTCATACTATATTCTGTCATTTTCAGGTTTCCCGTGTGTCCCCCAGTAGCAGCAGGGAGCGCTCTTTCGCAGTCTTTGAGCCCAAGAAAGGCATCCTCCTCTCTATCATGTAACATGTGTACATATGTACATGGAATGTTGGTATGTATGCCTGCATGTGAAGAGTGGATTGAATGCTCTCAATCCCATGGCATACAAACATAAATGAATTTAATTTTTCCTCAATCTCCTCCCCCAACTGTGGTATATTAAAATTTTCATATCCCATTCCATTTAGGACACTTGGGTGGACAACCAAGTTTCAGAAAATTTTCAGTCATGAAAACTTGACTCCAGTACCATTTAAAATCTTCATCTCACTTCTCCATTCTCAAGCAAGATCTTGGAGGTAAGTGAAGGAAGAGGGCCACTTCCTTTCTTCTCTTTCAAGCCTGGTGGGTGAAGGTGTGTTCCAGGGAATGCGGGGCCCTCCCAGTTATCTCCCACAGCCTCATCCTGCAGTGCCTGAACATAGGGAGGGGATGGAGACGAAGGATGAGTGTCGCTTCCCTCCACTTTCCATTTTGGAGGCACAGAAGTTGTGCTTCTTTGGCTGAGATTGACTGGCCATCCAACTACCTGGGGCCCATGAATGTGTCCTTTCCAGGGTCCTGCAGGCTTCCCCATGTACAGTCTCTCCCAACTCAACCGCCTGAAAATTACAAACCTACCCTAACCTATATCACCTACCTAAGCTATTATTGTCTTCCAGTCTATAATCCTGTGCCTATTTTAGAATCCTCACCCTGCACCATAACCTCCATTACATCAAAGTTGCATCTCCCCTGCACGTGTTTTGTGTGAAACACATTTCTTACAACAGGATGCTCTCAAACAGAACAATACAAAACTACTGTCTAGTTCGATACCAACATGTTTGAGGGCAAACGTCCAAAGAAAGAGGAGCACTAATGTATGTATGAAATTGCTTATTGAGCTCTTCATTTACTTTGATGTCCTTTGCCTATGTAAAGCACCAATATTTTCCACCCAAGATATTAAAGCAAATCCTTTGAAGTCAAAGATCGTATCTCTTTACCCTGATATGTGTACCTAGTATCATGCATTTGTAAATAAAACTGATGAATATATTTTAATTAACTCAAACATATTAGATATGTTACTAGCTTTAGTTTGATGATATAAACTAGAGAATTATATTAATTACAGAACAGGCTATGGAAATATTTTAGATGAGCTATCTCATTTCCATAAAATAATTTAGTCAAGAATGTGTAATTAACAAAGAAAAATGTGTTAGATTCTTGTCACTATTGTAGTCTATTAATATCCATATATTTGACACTCATTCTACCATTTCAAAAGTTAGATAAAACTTCGGGTGGAAAAAGGGAGTTTCCCATGAGTATTATTTATTAGGTTTAACCTTATAAATTTCACATCAATAAGCATATTTTAAATGGTAGTATAGTCCATAAACTATTATTTAAAACTGAACTACACGATTTATTTTCAAATTAGTTAATATTATTTTGAGTAAGTCATCACTACTATTAAAATATATTTTACCATTCCAGGTGTTACATATTTTATTAATAGCAAAACATATAGCTATATTAATATATCAACAAATAGACTGTAACAACTCATCAGTTTAGATGCTGAAGAATTAAATTAGTTTGGAGTGTGCCAATTTATTAATAACTCTTGAAATTGACCTGTTCCTTCTTGATTTATGTCTAAATTTATGAGTGGTTTTGATAATTAAATTAAAATCAGGTTACTACCAGGTACCCACAAGAGACTGAACAGATGCAAAAGAAATGTTTAATCACATTAGCATCCTCTTTCATTCAAAATGCTTTATGAATTATAAGTATTTCTTTATTTTTATATCTCTACTTAAGAGTGTTAAATGCTTTTTTTCTCCTCAAGGGAATAAATTATAATTCCATTCTAACTGAGACCATATGTGACATAGGGTATTTCTTTTTTCTGTAAAAATATGCCAAAGTTAATGAATAAATTAGCTGGCAAAAGACATTTTAACTTACATATATTAATTTGTATTAATGGACCATTTTTATTTCAAAAAACTCACAATTAAATCTCCCAAAATTTATTATGGTAGCCATATAACAGAAAACATCTGGAGCAAAATGTAAGTGGGAAAAAATATGTACTCCTATTATCCCATAACCCTTCAAAACTTGCTTCTCTATTTATTGCCATCTATCAACTGGCTCAACGCCCCTTCTTTATTGAGACTAAGGTGTGGGAGTCACATTCTATACTTACTCCAGCTCATTCTATTAATGTACTATATTGCTAAATTGGATATGTACTTATCCCTTCCTCTCTGGGTTTTTCCAGAACTCTTATTGAATTTTATTCTCAGATGTTTAGCTTCTAACCAGTACCCTTCTGAACCAAAGTGTTCCAGATAAGAAAGAAGTTAAAACATAAAATTTTAGAACTGGATGAAACTTAGGGACCACTAAACCCATAACATATTGAGAAATTATCTCCAGGTTCTTCGCTCGCTGGTAAAGCCTACAGCAAGAAGAACTTCCAAAAGATGAAGTTCTTCTAAACTTTATTTTCAAACTTTCAATTTATATTTCAAACAGCATTGTCATTGTAGGGTTATCACGAACTCTATGAAACATACAATAATACAAAGTTGTCACTATACTGAACCCAACTTTAAATGTGATACTATTCTCATGCGACAAGTAGCCAATTTATGAAGCCTGCAATGCCAATACATTCAGGGATAGGGTCTTTAATGGAATTTGCATAATCACAATCTGAACTGGTAAATCCAAGTAATCTATTATTATGTTCATAAAAAATGAGAATTATGATACATGTTCCACCAGCCCTTCGGATTCCTTCATGAACTCACTGTCCTCTGTCCCAGAGGCTGGACTGTAAAGACCTCCAGCTGGTTCCAGTTGGGTTCTGACAAAGCAAAGAGAACTATGGGAGGGGTGAGAAGTGGATTGCAATGCTTGGTCCCTCTCTCCCCCTCCCTGGCTTCTGCAGGCACTGCTACTCCTTTCTTTAAGGCCAACTCCACCAGTCCTTCAGGCCTAGGGCTGGGGAGAGTATGACTTTCGTTTTCTCCTGTCTCTTGTTGGTTTCCCTAAACCCATCCATAAACTGCTTTATCTGCAGGCAGATTTCTCTAAACACTCTTTTGAGAGTGCCATCTGTTTCCTCCCGAAACCCTGACAAAGGGGCAGTTCTTGTGTGCCTTCCAAGAATTCCACTGATTGCTGTCCCGCTCTTGAGAAAATAAAAACAAAAACCATGAGTTCTCAGGTACTTATGTTCATTATGAGATAGTTTAGGAGTATCTAGAAAACCTCTTACACATATATATAATTCATATTTGAAAAACTCGCCCATGTGTGGATATCTAGAAGAAAAACTTCCTATGTGTTAAAGGAAAAAAGCTGAAAAGAGAACAGTCTTTTATAATTGACAAATGGATCAAATCCATAATACTAAAGCCTCAAATAACTGCCTGTGGAGAATTGCATTTAAAATGTTAGGTAACTATGATAGGTAGCTCTTTTTTAATGTGTGCGTAGTAGGATGAGAAGATCGGTATTTATAAAAGAGAATGGAGAAAAATAAGCAAGATAGGAATAGCTGTTACATATTTACTAGAAGACCTGATAAGTTTAAAGGAAAACAATGAATTTTCAAGCAGATAGACAGCACAATGCCAGTAAGAATCAAGCATACTTATTTTCAGGAACACAATTTCAGGTACACCTGGGACGATTGAGATGAGGGCTCTCTTAGAGAAGTGTCTAGGCAATGTTCAACAGTGCAGAAAATGCTGAATTTCTTTTTTCAAAATATAAAACGATTTGCCAATTCTGTGATAAATGTCTCCCTTTTCTTCTTTGTTTTATACTTATAACTTCAAAGTACTTTATTTTTTATCATCTCATTATGGGCAAATCACGAAATACTGAGTAGGTATTTGTGATCAATATAAGAGCATTTCCACAGGGCATGATCTTAATGCTTAGTTTTACTTTATGCCTTATAAACCACTCACTCTTGGTAAGATCAATACTTTTGTTTTTCTACCTTCCCCAGTGAAAATAAGATTCCAATATTATCTTCTACTTAACCAGTTTCTTTCTTTTTTCTAAAATGATGGGATATGTTATACAAATAATTTTCCTGTTGCACTAAAGTAGATGACCATAATATAGTACACTATTGCTATTTATTAACCACATTATTTATTCAGTTGTGATTTACTGAACTTTTCCTAACATGTAAAAATCAATACAAATGTTCCCATCTGGAACTCAAAGGTAAAATATCTACTTGGTGCTGGTTTTATTTGGGAACCTTTATGATACTTACATTTTACCTAAGAGAAACATTTTTTTTTAAAATATTGGAAATGAATACATCGGTTTTGATAAAGCATTGATTTGCTTTGATTTGATTCAAGTTCTTTATTTGATTCAACTTTTTACTTATAGATAACTAATATCATTAGCAGTGGTATTTCTGTGAAGATTATTTTAGTTTGGTTATTGACAAGAATTACAAGACTATTAGTTTTTGTTTTGGACAAAAGTTACCCATTCTTACAAAAACAATGACCGTAAAATATTGCAATAGGAGACATTTGGAACTACTTTAGTTATGCCATGACCAGAGGTTTTCTTGCCAAAAAGGCATAGACAGTTCCCCAGGGGTTGCATATACGTTGGTACCAAGTTGAAAAATATCATTAAAGAGTTTCAACACATTTTCTAATGAATAGAATAATATCCAATAATATCTTGGAATATATTATATCCTACAGCAGAGTCAAATTCAAATTCCTCATAGGTACAAATTTTAAGATCTAAACACATATTTTCTGAGAAGTCTAAATAAAATGAACGTTTCTTATCCATATCAGAATAAAACAGCCTGAATTTACCTTGGATCTCAAAATTCAGCATCAGGGTTGTTCACTCTTTCAGAGGACTATCTGCTTCTCCAATATTCAGGGGGCCATGTTGCTTTTATAATTATACACACACGATTATATAGTTTCAAAAAAGAGAAAGATGAGAGAGAAGGCACATGTACACACATGAGAGAGAAAGAAAAAGGGAGAGAGAGGGGGATGGAGAAGGAGATGAAAGGACACCCGCCCAACCCACACTCACATCATAAAGGCTGTATTATGGTGGGTTTTAAAAATAATTCTGCGATATGCTTTCAATTCCTGAAAATCCTATTGTAATGAAGCTTTTTCCATGGTTTTCATCCTTTCAACAGGAAGAATAATACTAGCTGAAATAAAGGGGTCATTGAGTCTGAAAGCTGGCTTTCCTTGAATCTTTACTGAGTCTTAAAAGCCTGGGTATGTTGGAGGAGAAAAAATATTCCTCATTTTTAGAAGCCCATGTTACACTCAAGAGCAAAGCACGCAGCCCGTGTCAGAGAACAGGGAAGCTAAAGTGGAAGGACTACATCACTACTGACAGGAAGCTGCCCTGGGTGCTGGCAGGAAGAGAGCCAATGCATGGAGAGAAAAACAGGAGCAGGATTCCAGAAGTCTGCTGTCTTGTTTTCCCCGATCCTCCATTAGGTATTTACTTGAAGGCAGGGGGTATAGAAAAACCCAGAAAGGTTGAGCAGGAGCTAAAAGCAAGATGGACAGGCACATATCCTACATCCATTTGTAACTGTGGGAGGCAGCACCCCTCCAGGGGACCGCACAGCAAGCCAGGTGGCCAAAACGAATTAAAGTAGTTCCAGCAAATATGCAGGTGAAGAAAGGGCATAGAAAGGTAGTGTTAAGGCTCTTTCCCTCAGCCAGCTGGACACAGGGAAGGAACCCCAAATCCCTGTATGTTACCCAGCAAGGACATGAGGGGGGGTCCTGCCACAGAGACTTAGGTCTCTAAGCAGAGACTTAACAGCCGTGAGTGGAGGCCAGAGGCCCAGATGCAAAACAGGGTGATAGGGAGGGGTCCTCAGTGGTGGCCAGGACTTAGGTGGGTCTGTGTTAACGGGAACCAGGAAATGGCCAGGACAGGAATCATTCTACCTACTGGGACTATAGCAGGAGGCATCATTCCACTCTTGTGATCCTGTAAATTAATATGGAACATTTTAGCACCTTTTTGTCATTTGGCCTTTTAACTTTTAACTAAAAATAGTTTTATAATTGAGGTTATAATTTGGGTTGCCAGATTCAGCAAATAAAAAAATACGAAATATTACATGGGACTACTCATATAAAAAAAATTCACTGTTTATCTGAAATTCAAATTTAACTCTGTGCCCTGTATTGGATCTGACAAGCCTCATTGTAATTAAGTGGTTAAGTTTGAACTTTTTCTCAAATTTAGGAAGCATGATTATATTAGTTACATAAAATAAGGAATATGAATTTTTCCCCACCCTAGTCTGTACTTGTTAAATTTTTCTTCTTCTACATGAGGTAAACATAAAATATGCTTTTCCCTCTGATTTAAATGTTAACATTGCTGTGAAACAAAAGAAGTAAATGCCAGCACTTCTCTTTGAAGAGGTTTCAAATACTACGTGATTCTTCAACACAGATAAGAATAGGCTGAAAACAACATGGTATGAGTAACCTGTGCTTAAAATTCTTTGCTTCTTAGGAAGAAGACATTCTCAAATTGGATAATTTGTCTGCCTCTAGGCCAGACTTTGTGACTGTGGACAAATGGGGAAAAAAAAAGTTGCTTTGAAGAAATAATGGGATGAGACATGTGCGGTTTTTTCCCAAAATATTTTTCTTGATGAGGAACTGGGAAAGAAGGTGAAGAAAAAGAGGTTCTAGAAATAATTGGAAAAATCTTTCTCCTCCTGGGCATGTGTGAGTACTGGGGGTGAGCAGAAGGACCAGGTGCCAACAATGAACAAATGTAAATTCCAAACCAATGTAATCTAGGGTTGCTTAAGGGCAGAAACCTTATCCCCAAAGGAAGGAATATTATCTACCCCCTTTCCTTCTAACGACTCGAGGTCTCTGGGAATATTCTCAGTATGGGACACCAGGTTAGTGCAACAACAAGTGGAATGAGGGAAGAGCATCTTATAGGCATGCTGCTTCTCTGGGCTGGGGGTATAACTACCATAACTTCGTAAGCTCCAACTGCGTGTGCTCTGTCTCCTTGGCCCCAAATGAAGGGGTTTTTTGTTATTGACTTTGGGTTTTTCCTAAAGAAAAACTGTAGGAACCACTTCCTATTGGTTTTCTGTTATTGACTTCAGGCTTTTCCTAAAGAAAAACTGTAGGAACCACTTCTTAGAGAAGTTCTATTTCAGTTTCCTTATATGTAAAATGTGGGAATTTATGTTACCTAACTGATAAGAAAATGATATAATACATAGTGAAACACAAATCACAGTCCCTGCTCAGTAAATAAATGTAAACTAATAACCCTATTACTATTATTATTATTATTATTATCTCATAATCAACACTGTTTAAGATAAGGTCTGTGATGAAATGCAAGCACTAGGGGGTCAGAAGCCAGATGGCATGAAACTTGCCATGAAAAATCGGGTAAAACTGAATTTATCAGTAAAAGCACAGGCAAATTGAAAATTTCTTTTTTAAAATTGTTTTTTAATTTTTATTTATGATAGTCACAGAGAGAGAGAGAGAGAGAGAGAGAGAGAGAGAGGCGCAGAGACAGGCAGAGGGAGAAGCAGGCTCCATGCACTGGGAGCCCAATGTGGGACTCGATCCTGGGTCTCCAGGATCGCACCCTGGGCCAAAGGCAGGCGCTAAACCGCTGCGCCACCCAGGGATCCCAAATTGAAATTTTCTATTTCCTGCTCTGCCAAGAACTATTCTCTATTTGAGTCACCAGATGCAAAAGCCCATTAATTCATCCAGTATTTATCAATTAGAATTCTCTTTCACATAGGATAATATTGCAGAAACATCTTCAATGGTCTCTCTTAATTCCTTTCTCTCTTGTTCCCTCAATCCACCATCCACCTTTAACGTAACAGCCAGAGTGATCTTTAAAATATATAAACCAGGAAGAGACAAATTCCTGCTTAAAACTGTCCACTGTCTTTTCAGAAAACATCAGGTAAAATCCCAACAGTGTCCCATGGCCTAAAAGCCCTACCAGGTAACTCTCCTGCCAATCACTCTCATTATCCACCATAGTGATGTTTCTCAAATATACCAATTCTGTTCCCTAAGTTATGAATGCTCTTCTTGCATTACGCTTAAAAAAGAAAGAAAGAAAGAAGATAATCCTTAGATAGCATTTATCTTCATCTGTTTCTTTCTTCATCCATTAAGTATTTATTTGTTGTCTCCATCCTCAAAAATGAAAGTTCTGCCATGAGAACAGAACTCAAATATTCCAGCCCTATTGCCTACATCAAAATCAACAACTATCAGGTAAATGAATGAAAAATATCTTACACCTTGTTTTCTACTCCTCCACTAACATCTTATGCAACTTTCTGGAGTAGCTCATAAATTACATGTAGTTTTTAAAAAAATATTCCCTCCCTCAAAATTACATCACCATTTCTACTAATTTCTTAATTATCCTTCCCCATCCTTCAAAGCAAACACAAATTAAAATGATTTGATTTTAAAATACCGTATTACTTAAACTGAGGGCAATGACAAAATGCTTTATAATTTGGACTTACATAAAACTAAGAATAACATTAGCAAACTTATAAGAAAGCAAATAAAGTAAAATCTACTTGCTTTATGAAATAATCAGTACTCAGCAGATACTGTATTTATACATCTGTATTTTTAGCTCTGACTCATTGGGCTCTTTTCCCACGATTTCTGGGTGCCACTCTACACCGCTTTTCTTTTTTCAGTTGAAGTCAGTATAAACAGTTCCCAAATCATTAAGTTCTACACAAACCCGTGTTTCCCTCAGTAGCCTCTCATTATCCTCAGATCATATCAAACATAAAAGATGTCATCTTCAAAAACAACTGCTCACTCACCTTGCTTTGTCCCAAATATCTATGTAGTTACAAAATGCCAATGTAGCCTGCTCTGATGGACACCACTGGTTCTTCCTTGGCTTTTGTTTCAAAAAACCAAGCTCCCATTCTTATCCAGAACTGCATTTGTCTCACTGCATTCACCCTCGTGTCTATTCTCCACCTTCTTTCTCATTAATAATTAAGGTTATTCCTGCACCACTCCATAAAGTGCTTCAGTCCACCTCGTAAGCAGTAGCAATTAAATCATTCAACCCATGGTGATAGCATACCATTATCTAAGCCTGAAACCTAAGGACCCCAGATCTCATTATGCATTGGGTTAAACATGAAACAATCCACTACTAATTCTCTCTCCAGCTTCATCTCTGCGTCTCAGATCTCAGAAAACGGAGGGCAAAGTGATGGAAATATGTGGATATTCTGTGCTCCTTTATGAGATGGTCAGGTGTGGCACAAGAGGAGACAGAGGAGAGGCTCAAGAGAATAAATTCATTATATTGCTAGGTCCTGGAGGCAGCAGGCATGGCCCATATACAGCTCCATGGGAGAGCACTGGGGTGGTAAGGAGTCAGAAGATAGGAGGGAGGGGATGCCTTGGGCCAGAGGCTTCACCGAGGTTTTGCAGGGAAGGCCAGGCCAGGCAGGGTAAACTATCTAGGACTGGCTAGTTTGAATAACTGTGGTGGGCTCTGGGCTCTAAGGGTGGTCCCTATTTGCCTGGCACCTGACCCTGAGATAAATGAAGCATAGAAATATTGCCTTCTGGGGGGCCCAGGTCAGATAGAGGAGGTACGACATGCCCCAGGCTAGTCTTTTGCTATCTCTGAAACCTGATTAGTCTGAAACCTGGTACAGTATCTCTGAAACAAAAAGGTTTTTTATATATCAAAACAGCACAGTATACAGAAAAAATACATATATATATAGATAATATTTGCACCTACAATTCATACAAAATAATACATATACTATATATAGTGTATACATATATAATTATACCTACAAAATAATATAATGTGTACACAGTATATAGTTTCTGTTGCATTCAACTACACACACACACACACACACACACACAGGAAATACAGTAGAAACTCCATCTATCGAGCCAAACATTCCTTAAGGGCATAGACAGTGCCTATCACCTCCAAAGGAAAGCACCTGGTGCATATGAGGCAATGAAATTTATTGCATGTGTTATCAACATGTTGAGCTTAACTGAGTTTCACATTCTAATTGGAGCAGAATTTAATAGGAGAATATGCTCAGTGACACGTTTCTATTTGTTAAATAAGTATTCATAATTTGCCTCCTGAAGTACAGACACCTCTTTTACTGTATACAAGGAAAGTAATTCCACTGTAATGAGAAATATCAAATTGCCACCTTCATATAATGGCAACTGTGTATATAATGCGAACCAAGGTATGAAACATGAATCATGATAATCACCTAAAGAGGATAAATTATGAATTAATAATGAGACACACAGTAAGAAACAAGGGGAATTTTCATTTCATTTGAAAATGTAATAAAATAACTGCAAAATTAAGTCATTGCCTATTGCATGGCACAGTGCTTCTCAGAACCACAAGCCGTTTTTCCAAGACGTTACTCACAGTGCAATTAGGGAACTATCACACTGTCTTTAAATCCTTTAAAGGATTTATGTGGCCCATCACTTCTGATACAGATGCCACAACAAAAATAATAGTTGTAAATACCAGGACTGATAGTAATGTGTAACTCATAAAATAACACAAATAATACAGAAAACTGCCTATTACAAAAACTTTGGGGGTATTTCTGGTATAGTAATGTCTGATTACCTGATGACACGCAGAAGAATTTTTTTTTTTTTTTTTTGGTGAAAAGCTCCGATTTTGCCATTACGTAAGAGACGCAAGAAATCAGCTGATTTGATAATATCCAGCTTTATAGAAAACACATGCAAGATTATTCAGCTATACACTATTATTAGTCAAATACAAACTTGTTGAATATAGGCTCAGGAAAGAAAACTCTGCATTTCTTTGAAAAACAATGAAATACTGTTTTAAAAAAACACTCATGTTTTTAATGTATTTTACCTCTTATAGAACAGGATCACTTCACAGTCCTGATTCAAAATAAATTCTTTGTTAGCTTATTAGCAATTTTTTACTCATTTTAAAATAAATATTTCCTTTCTAATTACACTCAATTCATCTTTTGAACATGATCCTTCAATCTTATTTATGTATGAATTATCAACAATGGTAGGAATTACTCTGATTGCCACATGACCTCTTCTCTTTAAGTGGCTATAAGAGAATATGGTGAAATTTAACCATTTAAAACACATATAAATCTCATTGTCTTCTTTATTTATAACATTATTAAATAAGATACCAGGCTGGCTAACATTTTGTCTGTGTTACAGTATACAAACAGGATGGGTCCTTGCCCCCCTCCTCCCAAAATCAGAAGGTTAAAATTAGTCACAATCTCTTTGATGTCGTCAGCTATCCTAGCCACTGAACGCCTTCACAGTATTTCCTTCTTCCTACTTAAGAACAAAAGAGAAGGAAATCCATATTTCCTTGGTATCAACATAAAAGTAACTTGGATCAATACCTTACTCATTAGAAAAGGATATTTTATTATGGACAGAAGAGAAAGGGCCTTTCTTCCTCCTCTTCCCCTTTTCTTCTTTTCTCTCTCCCTTCCTCCCTAACCCCCATCCTTCCATCTGTCAGTGCTTCCACCCTACCTTGGATCTTTCAGATCTTCCTTCGAGATTATATGATTACAATACATATGCTCTTTTTTAATATATTTTAATTTTTTTTTAATTCATGAGAAACACAGAGAGAGAGGCAGAGACAGAAGCAGAGGGAGAAACAGGCTCCATGCAGAGAATCCGATGTGGGACTCGATCCCGGGACCCCGGGATCACAACCTGAGCCAAAGGCAAACACGTTCAACCACTGAGCCACCTAGGTGCCCACACTACATATGTTCTTAACTAATCATTGATTCATTGGAGGATTTTTTCTTCTTCGTCCTGCTTTCTTTTTTGTTTCTTTGCTTTCAAAAACTTTTCAAGACAGGAAAAAATGTGTATAATTTTGTATTAAATTAAATTTAAGAGCCATTAGAATAATTTTATTAAGAATTTCATTTATTCTTTTTCAAAATATTTTATTTATTTATTTGAAAGAGTGAGAAAGCACAAGCAGGGGAGGGGCAGTGGGAGAGGGATAAGCAGATTTCCCACGGAGCAAGCAGCCTGATGTAGGGCTGGACCCCAGGACCCTAAGATCATGACGTGACTCAGAGGCAGGCACTTAACCAACTCAGCTGCCCAGATGCCCCAACTTTGTTTATTCTTTTATAGTTACATCACAAAAATATAAAAAGTAAATTCATTTTCTTCTGTCTTAAATGAAGATATAAATCCATCAGTATCTGCTTTCCACTATTTGAATATTAGAAAACTGAGATCCTCTGATCCAGAATAGAAATAAGACATGCCAAGCAATAGAGCATGAATTGGTTTTCTTATGAATGTGTGTTTATTTTTCCCATATTTGAGTTTAACAAATTTTAGATTTCAGTAACATGGAACCACACTGACTGTAGTCAAGTTTAACTTTTTTAGTGAGCAAAAGTTATTTAAGACCCAATTAAGTTACATAAAGATGCTACAAAGCAACAAGTAATTTTAAATAAAAGTTAGTTTGAAGTACATCTGAAGAGGAGTTACTTAACTAGTGAGATTTGAGATTTTAAAAATAGAGGTTTTTTTTCTTTTTTTGCTATTGTTCTTAAAAGCAGATCCCTCAGGCCCTGATTAATTTTGTGTAATAATATTATGCACCTTTAAAGGCATTCCATACTTTACCTTGTTTATTGATTCAGGCTGCTCATGAGAAGTCCAAACTGTAAAAATTTTGACAAATATAAGATATCTGGTATATTCTAGCTACAGGATTGTATAGATTATGTATCTACGACATCTCACATGTCATTTTCCATCATTAATTTGCTGTAGCAAAATTCTTCACTAAACATCTTTGAGACTGGACAGGATGAGATAAAAACGTCCTCTATTAGCTTCAAGCTCCCAATCTAATATAAAGCCCCAGTTAAAAACAAAATATCGAATTGTTGTCACCCAACGGGCAGTGGCACAACTAAAGCTGAAGATGCAGGTAACTCTGGGAACAGGTTTGCCTTAAAGAAAAGGAAAGTCGACCACAATAACTAAAACATAATCAGCAAAACTAAACACCCCTCCACTGTATGCACATCTTGTTTACAATCTCCTGAGACAGCTTTCAACTAAACAGATTTTTAGGGAATGTCAATCTCACATCAGGATATGTGACAAATTACTGGAATTCACATTGATTAGATGATTTCTTTTCAGATGTGAGTCTATCATTATGCAAACGTGTTTATGGAAACAACACTCATGCTGTTAGGTTATTATACTCATTAAGTGTGCTACAATTTACAATTACATGTGAAGTCTAGGACTCACTGCACACTTTAAAAACTGACAAATCTTTGATGGCCCAGATCGTTGAGCTTTTTAGGTCCAGAGTTCAGAAGGCTAGAAATACAGGAGGAAACAATCTAAATAACAAAACATTGACAAAAGTCTATAGTAAATATTATTTCGAAACAAAAGAAGATGTAATTACAATGATTACAGTTTAAGCTTTATTTAGTGTCAATAGGTTGCTAAGCACTAGGCTGCTGACACCGACACAGAAGCATGAAATCTAAATGAGAGGGCACAGCTAAGATTAAAACACACACACACCAATGCACGTGTGTGCACACAATGATGAGGGGGTGAAAGGCAACTTCTTGTATCACACAGAACTGCAAAGTGCTCTGTGGACTTCTTTCCCCAGTGTCTTATTCAAGAATAAGTTAGTCAAATGTTTCCATTGTTTTGATGACAGAACTTTAGGGTTTCAGTAACAGAACATGATCCTGAGGGGCAGAGGGAACAGGAGTGGCCAACAGGAAGCAGCCCTGGCACAGATCCCACTGTCCATCTCCGAATGCCAAGCACTGCTGTAATCCTGTGAGAGGCAAAGCCGGCGACAGTGGCCATGGCCACAAGGATTCCATAGTATTTAGCCACACACTAACTTCCAAGAATCAGGCTAAAAAGAAATCACTGATGAAGGTAATGAAAAACAGACAGAGCTGCCAGTCACCCCTTCTGGCTCAGAAAATTTAAAAGGCAGGACAATTCTTAATGTCTTGAGTTACTTGGGCATAAAGTTAAAATAATTGCTCAAGTTCCCAGGAGAAACCACCTTTCCAATGCTTAAATGCTATTAATCTGGATTTGTTGAATTGTGCACAGATTTGAGGGTTTTGTAATCTTCTAGGAGAAGGATTAATCAGTTAATACCCTACATGAATGCTCTATAAAAACATTTTTTAAAGCCAAAGCAATTCACTGAAGCTTCTAATAAGAATAAAGACCAAAAAATCAAGCACAAATAGGACAGGGTCTTTCTATGTGTTGAATAAATATACCTTTAAATACCTATGACATTTAGAATTTTTAATACTGAAATGGAAAGAAGCAATAAAGTAATAAAAATATTCATGGAAAGCTGATTTCTGAGGATACATTTTGTAAATATTTTTAATCATCACAGCCCAAGGGAAGATTTGAGGACACACACACACCATGCACACACACATGCATATGCACAAATACACACAACAACCTATAAAGACGACCAATAACTAGCATTTCATTTACAGATAGTGAACGACTTCTATCTGCAAGGATTTGTGCTAGAGCTTGAGAACACATGGTTGAAAAATACACATGATACTTGCTTTCACAGGCCTTATGGTCAGTAGAAAAAAACCAACAAATATGTAATTTAATAATTAATATAATATGCACTTTCATATATTATAACACATAGATTATAATATCAGCCACATGGGAGCAAACAGGAGACATGACACATCTTGGAATCCCAAGGAAGACAATCTAGAAGAAGAGGTATCCTACCTACATGAAAAATGATTAGCAGGGTAAACATGACTAGCAGCTAACCAGACAAGAGAAGGACAAGGTGCAGAGAGAAGTTGTCTAGATGGAAGGAGGAGCATGTAGAGGTGTCTAGAGATGATGGAGAGGAGCCATGAACCCCTGGGACACTGAGCTATGTGGGAGGCAAATCAGAAGAGACCTTATAGGCCACAGTAAGAATTAAGATATTTGAACTGTTCCTAAAGGATTTAAGAGGACGAAGCACCTGTTTAACAGAATGACTTAGTCTGTCAGATGGAGGACAGAGAGGACTACAGGAGATAATGATGAATTACTTGGTCATTTCTGCCTCAAATTCTTAGGACATAGATACACATGCACAGACAAATGTGAAATCCTTTGAAAAATCTGCTCATAGTGCTACAACTGGAGAGAATGTGCTCAAAAGTGTTTTACATTTTGCTTAAAAGAAGTTTTGGAAAGAGGTTTATGGCTGTGGGAATACAAATGAGGATGGAGATTATTTATTTACTTGTATTTTTTGAGAGGGGGAAGGAGCAAAGGGAGAAGGTGAAAGAGAATCTTAAGCAGATTTCCTGCTGAGCACGAAGCCTGAGATGGGGCTTGATCTCAAAACCCTGAGATCATGATCTGAGCTGAAATCAAGAGTCAGATGCTTAATCTACTGAGCCAACTCAGGCAACCTTGGGGCCAGAGATAATTTAAAGACTGGAGAGGAAAATGATTGTGGGAAAGCATAACAATTGATTAAATAGGATCCCCCAAAGTGGATGTTTTTCAGAGAAAAGCTGGAAAGAATTTAGACCAGAGCTGGGATACATGTTCCACTGTAATCAAATGGAATGAGTAAAGAGGTATTTGGACATCAGTAAGAGTGTCAGGCATTTATCAGGATGCTGAGGAGCCCCTGCCAAATGTTCTCACGATGGAGTGGGAAGTGAGGTTATTTGCTCTGGGTGATGAGAAACATAGTAGGTGAGAAGACAAAAAGCATAAAACTGAAAACAAACTAGTGAAATATAAAAGTAATTCTGGGAAGCATTTCTGGGTAGATGAGACTGAAAATTTTTCCAATAGAATATTTATAAATGGATAGTGCGTGTGTGAGAGAGTGTGAGAGAGAGAGAGAGAGAAATAATGTTTATTCATCAAAGCCAAGAAAGTGCTTGCGCCTACAATACGACACCATCACTATTACTAGTAACAATAGTAATAATTACAGCAAAGCTTTGAGGAAGGCACTTTGGGAAGTGTAAGTCAATTTAAGACTTTCCCTTGCTTTCCTCAAACATATTATTATTTCTTTTGTGCATGTGCGTGCATACACACACACACACGCACACAACACAAGTTAAAAGAACCAGGTGTGAAGCAGAAGTTTTATGCACTCTGGGATTCGAGAGTGAGCATGATCTGGCTTGAGATGAGACTTCAAGACAAACAGAAGTGGGCTTTTAAAACAAATTTTTATGAAAAACAAAAAGAAATAAAATAATAAATTCACAAAAGTGTCGGTTAACATAAATTTCTCATGCCAATGAGTTTGCCAGATATTTATGAGTTTGCTACAATTACTTTGCTGCTCATGAAGAGGTATAAATGACTTTACTGTTTCAAAATATGCAATATGTATATGGAAACAATATATTTATGTACATATACACTTATTCTGCTCATCCACTACTTTATATCAAGCACAAATGATACATGCATAAGAACATCTTGGTATCTTTTTAATGTTGCTTATATATAATATATACACCTATTACGTCAATGCTTATTATACTAATATATTATTGATATATTAGTATCATAATTTATATCTCCTTGTAACTGCATCATATCAGGATATAACAATATCATTTGACCCATTGTTCATGATTTTTTTACCATCTAAGTTGTGACTATCTGCTTTCCTGTTGTCACCCAATGATTGATGATGCCTGAGTTGTTCGATTATTACTTTAGTGACTGTAAAAGAATACTTTTTTCTATTACTCATTTCACATTTTTTATTGGTCATTTTTTAGTAAAGATGAGTTTTCTCTCCTCCCCAACAACCCTTAAATCTTGTACCAGAAGGTAAGGAAGTGCTTCAGAGTTGATGGGGAACTGTTAAAAGGACACATGGAAAGTGGTTGAAAGAGGCTCTCAAGGGCAACACTAGTAAAAATTTCAACATCAAAATAAATAATAAGAGGAATTCATTGTAAATTATTTTTTAAAAAAGAGTCCAGAAGTGATATTGAAGAATTAAGCAAAATTCATTGGAACCACAAATAACATATGAAGAGGAAACCACCTTCTTTATTTAGTGACTTTTACCCATAGATACATCAAAATAGTGTTACAATCTTTAGTAAACATTCATATCAATTATATATATTTCAGCTAAGTATCAGACATATATTGCATTCATATTTCTCGTCGAGATATTTTTCTCTGAATGTGAATTATGAAATATCATTCATTGTGCTCAATGACAGGAAAGTTCTAGCACCAATGGCAGAAGCTTAGCCATGGAGAATATACAGAAATGAAGTCATGGAGAATATACAGAAGACAACACCTCTGAAAGAATGCTCATCAGAGACAGTAAATAGAATGGTTCTGAGCATAGGTTCTGGAGACAAGCCTGACAGGGCTTTAATCTTGTTTCAGAATTTTCTAGTTGCTAACCAGATGCCTCACTCTCCTCAAATGTAAGAAGAGGTGAGTATTAAATTATTTATACAGTAAAATGCCAAGAACAATAGTACATGCTCAGTATTCAATAAAAGTTGTCAATTAATTTTTATTGGTGTTATAAACTGGATAACATGAGGACCAGCTAAGAGGGCAAGAAGAAATTTGGAGAGTAGATATAAAATAAGAAAAAGTGCAAACAATTCAGAAAAACTGATGAGCCCTAGAAAGTATGAAAAGCAAATTTTAGTTGTTACTGAAATTACATTCAATGAGTTTGGAATTTAATAAATTAGTGGTATTGTATTTAATAAATAAATAAATGGTACTTTAATAAATAAACAATAAATTAAATGGTTCTTTAATAAAGGAATTTGTTTTTGAAATGTATTCCAGAATAAAAACAATGTTTCAGTTTCATTTTGCAAAAACCATGTTTGATATGGTTGATATGGTTCATGGCCGTAATGCTTGAGTGACAAATGCTTATTTTTATATGATAGAAATCTTGTGTCTCTTCTATTTCAAACAAATTTGAAGTTCTTAATCCCTCCTTGAATTTCTGGTGTTTAATCTGGATAACAATAATGGGTGGAAATCTCTTTAGAGAATTGGCATTTCAAACTAGTTGTTCATTCTTTTGGGGAAAAGAAAGATTAATGTTGTCATTATTTTCATGGATTTTAAAAAGATAAATGAGTTCAAATTGCCCATAATTTAGCTTTTTGAATATAAATGACAAGTCATTTGCCAATACAGCTGCAGGTAATTTTACTGAAGAGAAGGATTGCCAATATTTTACATTTTATGCTGTGGCATTTACCCCCAAAATGTTCTATTCTTCTCATCTGCTATCAATTAAAATTTCAAGTCTCAGTGGATGTTATTTCACATTGCCATGTAAAAACAAACTGTCACATTGATCAAGTACCTCCCAACATACACTTTTGACTCCACACAGTTTTAATGTATGTTCCACATATGCATTTAATGCATATTCCACACTAAGAGAGAGAGAGAGAGAGAGAGAGAGAGAAAGCACCTAGAAAAGAACCCTTTGAGATATTTTACAGTATTTTTTCATTTATAAAAATAGATTCATGTATAGAATATGTAATATGTGTGAGTATATATGTATATTAAAATAGTTTAAGATATGTTCACTTTATATATTAAAACACACGATTATTTTACAGACCCTCGATGTAGCAAAGGTTTTCTGCTAACTTATGGGAGAAAGTAGATCAAGTGACTTTGACTCAGCAAGAGTGAAATTCAAAGATCTACTGGAATCCTGTGAAGCATTACAATTATTGTTAGAAGCATAAATACTAGTTTTCCCAACATTATTTTTAGGGACTGTCCTTTCTCCTTGTGTATTCCTTACATCTCTGTTGAAAAAGAATTGACCACATACGTGTGGATTTACTTCTGGGCCCTCTATTCTGTTCCATTTGGTCAATATTTCAGTCTCCATCTTGGTACCATGTTGTTTTGATTACTGCAACTTCATAAAATATTTTGAAATCAGAACATATTATGCCTTCAACTTTGTTCTTTCTAAGGATTGATTTGGCTATTTGTGGTCTTTTCTGGTTCCATGTGAATTGTATTGTTTTCTATTTATGTAAAAAATGTCTTTGGGATTTTGATAGGAATTGCAATGAATCTGTAGATTGCTTGGAGTAGGTAGTATAAACATTTTAATAATCCATAAATATGGGGTGTGTGTGTATTTACATGCATTTCTGTACACTAGCAATGAACAATCTAACAATGAAATTAAGAAAACAATTCCATTTAGGGGCACCTTAGTGGCTCAGCTGGTTTAATGTCCCACTCTTGGTTTGGGCTCAGGTCATGATGTCAGGGTTATGAGATGGAGCCCCATGTTGGGCTCTATGCTCAGTGTGGAGTCTGCAAAGAATCTCTCTCTCCCTTTGCCCTCTGCTTTCTCTCTCTCTCTTAAAAATCTTAAAAATATATATATTTATTTATTCATGAGAGACACACACAGAAAGAGAGAGAGAGAGGGAGAGACACAGGCAGAGGGAGAAGCAGGCTCCATGTAGGGAGCCCAATGTGGGACTCGATTTCAGGACTCCAGAATCACACCCTGGGCCAAAGGCAGGTGCCAAACCACTGAGGCACCCAGGCGTCCCAAAATAAATGAATCTTAAAAAGCAAAACATTCCATTTATGATGGCATAAAAAATGTAATAAGAAGAAAAGGAAGTACAAGACTTGTACACTGAAACTATAATAAATCACAAAAATAAAGAATATAAATAAATGAAAAAACATCCCATGTTCATCAAGCAGAAGACATAATAGTGTGAAAATGGCAATATCCCACCCCTGCAAGTGATCAACATAATTAATGCGATTCCCATTGAAATTTTATTGGCCTCGTACAAACATTCATATGATTCAAAATTCATACGTAATTGCAATTATCCTCAAATAGCCAAAGAAAAACAAAGTTGAAGGACTCACTTCCCAATTTTAAAACATACTAGAAAGCTACAATAATCTTAACAGTGCAATGCTGTCATAAGAATAGTCATGTGGATCAAAAGAGCAGAACAAAGAGCCTAGAAGTAAACCCATATATCTGTGGCCACCTCGTGTTCAACAAGGGTGCCAAGACTATTCAACGAAAAAAAAAATAGTTTCTTCAATAAATAGTACTGTGACAACTGGAAATCAACTGGAAATTAACTTAAGATGAATTAAAGACTTAAATGTAAGAATGAAAGCTATAAAACTATTAAAGGAAAAAGATACAGATAAATCTCTATAACACTGGATTTGTCAATGGGTTCTTGGATATGACACTGAAAGCATAAACAACAAAAGAAAAGACAGATAAAATTGGATTTCAGTAGAATTAAATTATTTGTGCATCAAAACATATTACTAAGAAAGTGCAAAGACAACATACAGAAGAGAGGAAAATACTGAAAGTCATATAAATGACAAGGGTCTAGTGTTCAGAACATATAAAGAGATTTCATAAGTCAACAACAACAAAAATAAACAACTAATTCTCCCTAAATGGGTAAAGGACTTAAGTAGGCATTTCTCTAAAGATATACAAATGGCTAATATGCCCATGAAATGATGTTAAACATATTAGTCTTCAAAGAAATGAAATCAAAACCACAATGAGATGCCATTTTATGCCCATTACGATGGCCATCATCATCATCATCATCACAACACAGAAAAGATCAAGTGTTGTGAGGGTATGGATAAATTGGAATCTTTTCACCTTGGTGGTGGAATATAAAATGCAGCAGCCATGATGCAAACAGTTTGCAGTTTCCTCCAGGTGTGAAACAGAAAATTACTATTTGAGACAATGATTCCACTCATTCATATGTATTTAAAGGAATTTTAAAAGGTATCATTGGGGCGCCTGAGTGGTTCAGTCAGTTGAGTATTCGACTCTTGGTTTTGGTTCAGGTCATGATCTCAGGGTCCTGGGTTGAGCCCCATGTCAGGCTCTGCACTGGGCATGGAGTCTGCTTGAGATTTTTTCCTCCCCCTCTGCCCCTCCCCCTAGTCATGCATGAACTCGCTTGCTCTCTCTCCCTCTAAAATAAGTAAATCTTTTTTTAAAAAAGGTATCACTAGAAACTTTTATAAGGATATTCATAGAAGCAGGATTCGCTATCACCAAAAAGTAAAAATAAATCAAATGCCCATCAGCTGATAAACGGGAAAACAAGGTGTGGCATATTTATACATGAAATATTATTCAGCCAGAAATGAAATACTGATACATGCTTCAACATGAGCAAACATCAAGAATATTATGCTAGGTGAAAGGGCCAGACACAAAGGTCACATATCATATGATTCCATTTATAAATCCAGAATAGTTAAGCAATAGAGATAAAAACCAAATTGGTGATTGCCAAGGGCTAGGGAAGTGTATAGTGGGTAGTGACTGAGTATGGGTTGCATAACATTGTGAATATACCAAATTTCACTGAAGCAGACACCGTAAATGGTTAATTTTACACTACATGTATTTTGTCTCAATAACACAGGGCAGCCTGGGTGGCTCAGCGTTTTAGCGCTGCCTTCTGCCCAAGGCCTTATCCTGGAGACCTGGGATCGAGTCCCACATCGGGCTCCCTGCATGGAGCCTGCTTCTCCATCTCCCTCTGCCTGTGTCTCTGCCCCTCTCTCTCTGTCTATCTCATGAATAAATACAATCTTTAAAAAACATATATAATACATATATAATAGGTAATAATATTCTTTCAGGAAAAAAAAAAGGAAGCAATAGGCACACAGCACTGAAGAGGAGATAGTGATAAAGATGACAAATGCTTCCCTCTGAGGTTTTTAATCAAACAAACCTCATAGGCACAATCATAAAACAGGCATAATTTATGTGGGGTTGGGTAGTTGAAAATACATTCTTAGAAAATAACTTCAAATTGAATTAATTCCATGTGGTGCCCTTTTTGCATAGTTGCTAAGGTAATGGGGTCCTGGCATTACATAGTCACAACTGCTCTGTGGTTCTCTTCAAATATCCAGCCATCATGATACATCTCCAATGATCATTTCTTGAGCTGTGTTAATGAGTACATGCTCCCCAAAACATCAAAGTTCTTTAACAATTCCAAATGTCTACAGAACCTGATTCTCCATTAGCTCAGCCATTTCCTTGAAGTCATCTAAAACCATCTTAACACTTATATTTTTAATATGCTGCTTGATATTCTTTCTTCATTGCTTTGTAAGTAGAGATTATATATACTTATATTTTAATGTAAATATAAACATTATAAAATTTGTGTGTATGTGCATATGTATGCATGTGTGTGCATATGTGTGTGTGTGTTCATTAAGAATACAGGTACATGAGGAGAGAGAGAAAGAGGGTGGAACTAAACCATCTGTATGTAGCATCGTAAAGAAAGATTATATGCAGAATACACTAAGCACAAACACCGGATGTATGCAAGAAGTTATGGGAGTACCTGGACTTGGGATTACCACCGGTAGAGGAGGTGATATCTGTGAATTTTAAGCTGGCAAAATACAGTACTAAAAATGCTGAGTGTCTACGTCTAGAAAGCAGTACCAGCACTCCTTGAAGAGTCAACAGTGTGCTGAGAGGAAATAGTACAGGGATAGATAGTAAAATGCTGGAGAGCAAAGCAAGGAACAGGTCCTGAATGATCCTGAAGTCATACTAAGGAGTATAGACTATCTCCAGCAGAGTCTGGTCAGATAATAGAATTTGGAAACAAATGGAACAAATAGGGGCCCTCCAATGGTCACTTTCTTGCCAGATGCAAAAAAGCAGGTATGGATTCAGATTTCTTCAGCTTAACCTCTGTCCTAACCTGCCATGACCAAAAGAATGGGGTCCCTGTTACCTATAATCATATAATAAGTACACTTTTACAGGACTTGTACCATTTTTCTAAATGATTTAACTGATTTAATCATCCCCGACACCATTTTGCTGAGGAGAATGTGGAGAACAAAGATGAGATACATGCCCTCAGGCTTCTCTGCGAGTAAGTGCTGTGCTGGCTCTGGGTTTCCACCTGAGACAAATCTTGCTCTAGAATCCATACAATTAACCACCAAGCTGCGGTTTTCTCCCAAGGTCTCTTAGGGCTTCTGTTGCTAGTTGTCTGCTGAGAAAAGAGGTATACATTCAGCAGGTAGCCAGATTTCATGTTTAGACACCAAAATCTTCCCATAAATATAGAAATCTTCTAAAATCAACATGTGAAAATTAAGTTCAGAACACTATAGGTCCAATATGAATACATTTTTGACTTCATAATAAATTGATTTGGGGCCTGAATCTACCGATGCATTTATTGTGAGATAGACTACCCTATATGTATCCTCTTTATAACAAATTAAAGTCACCTTCATTATTTTTAGATAAAATGAGTGTGAAGCAACATTCATCTCCCCTCATTTATTTGTGTATTAATTCAATGAGTATTGAGCACGTGCTACGGGTCAGATTTGTGCTATGATAATATAGTGCGAAAAAATGGAACTGGTCCCTGACCTCATGCAACTCCCAGTTAGTGGGAAAGAAAAACACTGATATAATAATAAGATGACACACAATTTAAAATTTTGGTACTGGGCAGCCCAGGTGGCTCGGTGCTTTGGCACCGCCTTCAGCCCTGGGCCTGATCCTGGAGACCTGGGATCGAGTCCCACCTCGGGCTCCCTGCGTGGAGCCTGCTTCTCCCTCTGCCTGTGTCTCTGACTCTCTGACTCTCTCTCTCTCTCTCTCTCTCTGTGTATCTCTCATGAATAAATAAATAAAATCTTTAAAAAAATAAAAATAAATAAATAAAATTGTGATACTTGTTATGAGGGGAAAGTACAAGTGGCTTCAAAACAATAATCAGCATGTACAAAAGTATCAAGCAAAAGTTAGACTTCTATTGCTAAAAAAAATAACTTTGGAAGCACATTAAGAATTCTTAAAGATACTTAAAAATAAAAAACACACAAAAGATAATTCCAAATAATTTCGTTAACATTTGTAAGACAAGCAAGTTTACCCTATTTTAAGGAGAAAGTAAATCAAGTCAAAAGTAACATAAATGGTGAAATTAAAGAAAATAGAACCCAAAGCAGAAGAAAGACTGATTAATTATGCAGGGTTTGTACACAATTTAGGATTATCCAAATCCTCAGGATTCTTATTTTGTTCTCCCACTCCATCTCAGCATATCCCAGGGTAACCATATTTTAATCCCCAGTTTACATGTTATCTTTTTTTCTAAAGTATTTTTTCTGAACTCTGCCCTCCTTCCAGCCAGGACAATTTGTTCTTTTCTCTCAATACCCAAAATATTTTATTGTGTCTTTCTTAAGGCACTCGAAACACTCGGTGTTACATTATGCATATTGGTATTTTATTTCTACCTGGGCCATCTCTTTATATCACAGAACACCTGTGGTGCTTTTCACATGCAACAGCTGTTGAATGAACAATTATTCTGTGCATCCCTTGGCTGCTGATATTTCTATTATTAAAAAAAAAGAATAGTAGATTTGTATCTACATTTATTGCTACCTTGTCCAACGCATGTTCTGCTGGGCCAAAGAAAAGAATTCTCTGATTCAGAAATAACTTGTAAATTTAAGTTATCTATGCTAGTCATGTTTGAATGAGTCATTGGGGGTAGGTTTGATATGATTTTGAAAATTTGAACAGAGTTCAAAACAATTCATATTAAGTTATACAGCCACAGAAGTTATGTACAAAGATGTCTTATTACATTTATTTTTTTCTTGTCTTCCAATGTCTTCAGTTTTAAAAATGTTTCAAAAAGCAGGGAAAAAAGTGAAATCCTGAAACGGAAGTACTTACCATAAAACAGATGAACAGAAAAGGAACAACATAATTATTGAATTTCAAAAGTTAAACACCCTTATAAGAGAATCTTTGTCATCCTTTTACATTATTTTTGACAGTAACACAGTATTATAATAACTACAGTGAAATATTACTGTAATTTCATCTATTTTTAATATAAAGGTGCTTTTTTGTTGGTGATTAGGACTGATTTAATATGAATTTAAAAACACACAAAACATACCCAGAACAAGGGTATAGAGAATTAATTTGAAAAGTTTAATTTTAGTATTTTTCTGTCTTCTATTGTAATATCAAAGCTTAAAGTAGTCAAGTAATTTTTAATTAACTTACTGAGAATTCAAAAGTATGATCTGAAATACTTTAAGAAACTGCTGAATTTCTCTACCCACTCAGTACATGTACTCAAGTTTCAATTAGCCAATGTACAATTTTCTTCTCCTCAAGAACTGCAGTCTTACATAAAGTCCATCTTTTTTGTTTCATGTTCAATGTTTTTAAGAGTCAAGGCAAATGAAATATACTTTTTTAAAGATTTATTTATTTGAGAGAGTGAGAGCAGAAGAAGGGTAGGCACAGAGAGAGAGAGAGAGAATCCCAAGCAGACACATTGCTGAGCACAGAGCCCAACCTAGGGCTCCATTTCATAACTCTAAGATCATAAACTGAGCCAAAAGTAAGAGTCTGATGCTTAACAGACAGACACTCAAGTACCCCAAAATATTTATTTTTAGGAAGAGTGGAAATCCAAGATGAAAAAGTCATTTGTGAAGAAAAAGTTAGATAACCTAAAGACCAAAATTCAGGCAGCCCGGGTGGCTCAGCTGTCTAGCGCCACCTTCAGCCCAGGGTGTGATCCTGGAGATCCGGGATCGAGTCCTGCATGGGGCTTCCTCCCTCTGCCTGTGTCTCTGCCTCTCTGTCTGTTTCTCTCATAAATAAATAAATAAAATCGTTTTTTAAAAAAGACCAAATCCTCCACTGAAATGATCAGTGCTGGAGGACGAGGGACACAATCTACAAGGGTCTCAGTGAAGACTGTAACCCAAGAAATATATTTGGGGTCAAATTATCTTGCAAGTAGTAAGGGTGCCAGGCATACATTTGTAGGTATGCAATAAGTCAGAAAACATATCACAACTATTTTTTTAAAGATTTATTTATTTATTTATTTATTTATTTATTTATTTATTTATTTGAGAGAGAGAGACAGAGAGAGAGAGAGAGAGAGAGAAAAGAGCCGGCAGGGGGAGGAGCAGAGAGACACAGAGAGAATCCCAACCAGACTCTCTGCTACTGGGCACTACCCTGAGATCATGAACTGAGCTGAAACCAAGAGTTGGATGCTTAGACCAGTGAGCCATTCAGGCACCCCATGTCATCTCTATTCTTAATAGCTTCCCGAAAACAACTATTTAATGATGAAAGCTAGCTAATCCAGATATGTATCCAAATAAAGCATTCAAGAACCGAGCACCCATGGTGGTGAATATCACACATATTTAAAAATGTAGAACTAAGGTTTCAAAAGATATAAGATCCTTAAGTATAAGACATAATGTAAATGTTAAATACTCTAACAAGTAGAGTAGTATTGCAAAAGCTAGGAAGAAGGCAATTTATCAATTTTCATAGCAGAGAAAAATATATGATCTTAAATTCTCTTAAATAGTATCCCTATGTAAGGAAAAACACATATAAAAAAAGGAGAGAGTAGATATACCTCAGGAGAAAATACTCATGTAAAAATGTATCTACCGGGACACCTGGGTGGCTCAGTGATTGAGCATCTGCCTTTGGCCCAGGATATGATCCTGGAGTGCCAGGATCGAGTCCTGCATCCGGCTCCCTGCATGGAGACTGCTTCTCCCTCTGCCTGTGTCTCTGCCTCTCTCTATTTCTGTGTCTGTCATGAATAAATAAATAAAATCTTTTAAAAAATTAAAATAAAATAAAAATGTCTCTATATAGCTTTCTTTGTGTGCAAATGACATGTGTTCTTTGAAAATTTAAAAAAATAGATTGGAAATATTGTAGGGGAAAATGAGCAAATAAAATATTTTAAATACATTCATAAAAGTACAAAGATAATATTTAATACTCTTCTACAACTTGAACTCCTGACCATTCATCACTAATCCAGACATAAACCCCACAGCGCAAGAGACACATCTTCAAGGAATCTTTTCACACTCCCTGTTCACAATCTATCAGAAACACTCTTTTCTACACCCCCAAGAACAGAAATTATTATTATTATCATGAGTTCTACAAGATCCCCTAAAAATTGTTTTACTAGACTATCTCTATCAGTTAAATGTAATCTTCTTAATGGAAGGGTCCATATCTTGTTTGTCTATCTCCCAGAGAGTGCAAATAAATAAATATTTGATAAATGCATGAGTACATGGACTTAAAAATCACTGGCTACTGGGAGACAGACAACCTGAGGCCAGTGATGGACTGATGCAGGATGGGAAGGCTGGTTCCTCTGCATGAATTTGCAGTAGCAAATTGCTCTCTGGAGCGATCCTAGTGCCAGAGCCCACTGGGATCTGCTTCTCCTCTACCACTCCTACCTTCTTCACTGCTTTACACATGCATCTCCCAAGAGCATCCCCAGTAAACCCTCCACACATGAGCCTTAGTGCCTATCCTACTTGTGAGGCGCATATGATTTCTCTTCATTTTACCTGAGCCTCACCACCATCGCAAGAGGAAGCATTTTTTTTTTCCCATGAGGAATTTACAGTGCAGTGTTTAATAGTTTGCCCAAGCTCACACAGGGAGTACTTGGCAGAAACATTCATGAAGAAGAACGCTGAGAGGGTCAGAAGTCAGAAGTATTTGTGGAATTAATGAAAAACTGGAAAACCTGTATCAAACATAGGCTATGAACGTGTTTTTACTCTTTCCCAGAAGACTCCCAGATCCTTCAAAGTTTCCATATCAACTGGATCCAGCCTCTCACATGCTTCTTCTCAGAAAAAGAAGTTCAAAAGTTGGAACAAAACACTTACAAGGCACAATGAAAAGTGAGACTGACTATACCCAATGGAAAAACCACATACGAACAGAAAATGTGGCTATACTGGGGGCTATGAAACTAGTGCCCATAGTATTCTTCTGACATTGGTCATGCTCTGGCAAAACCTCAACAGTATATAGGAAACCAGAGGTGAGAAAGTACGTAGGACTATATGTGACAAAATCCCCAAATGCGAAATTCCTGTGGTCCTTTCCCACTATGTGTTCTTTCGAGTTATTTTCATGTCATAGAAGCAACTATATATTTAACTAGTTCCTGGAAAGAAACATTCCACATTTCTTCCCAAACTTGTTATATCCAGGTCTTTAAAAAGGAAAGAATATCTGGTTTTCTTCTCTCCCGTGCATACAGAGGATACAGACAGAGCAAATCCTCAAAAGCTGTGAGCACACTGAGCTTTGCCCAGTCCTACTCGCAGAGTAAGAAACCAGCATGGGAACTCTTCCCAGTTACTGTGACTCACTGCATTACATTTGGAAGTACAGCATGAGACTTACATGTATATGAGATTGATCTCTATCTGGGGTAGTTTTTTTGGCTGCTATTTTGGTTAAAATATATTTTTATTACATTCTAATTAACTTACAAAATCTAATGCATAAAAAAAAAAGTTGCTCACTTAAAAGACATCTTTCACTTTCCCTGACATTTCTATTTACAGTGAGCTGATGTTCTGGCAAAATATCTGAGTGAGAGCTCAGATGTCAAACCTATTATGTTCTTGCCATTCAATGACACAATAAAATATTTAAAAATACCTTACTGAATCTCAAAAATAAAATCAAGGGGGCAAACTGAGACCTGCTTTCAAAGAGTGTTTTACTACTTGTTTGTCAAGCAGAAGCAGTATTCAATTAGTATTAAATATAGTGCTAGCAAATCCTAGAAGCCCTGGATGCACTCTATTTCAATTTAAAAGGAATCCGAATTTTACTAACATATCGACAAACTAGATCCAAGCCCATTGGGGCACACAGCATCAAGCTTTTTAAATAAATAAAACTCAGCGAGGTAGAGGACAGCAGCTATGTTTTTACTTAACACCACAGTTTCACAAGCTGGCACATCTATGACTTTGCAATAATCAGAACCATTAAACAAGTAAAGCACTGTGTTTTGAGGTCAGACAGACATGTCCACAGCCTTAAAACCTTGACTTAATAGCACTTATTTGGCCAGGAAACATAATGCCCACTCACTTTATCTTTAATTATGAAATCCTAAAGAACTACTCTTTAGCTTGATTAATTCACTTTCTACACTGCAAGCACAACACAAATAAGTGTTTCATAATGAAATATTTTACTATTTATATACATTGTACTGATTTATGTTTCAAATAGAATCTTAAGGTCTTCCATTAGTGACTTTTCTTTGTCTTTCTTTTCCTTTTTCTTTCTTTTGGAGGAGAGGGTCCAAACTTGTAAACTTTGAGCACTAATACGTAGGCATTAACACCAACAAATGCATGACTGTTGCCAGTTGTCAGTAGTTAATTAAATCAGCTAAGCTGTGAATACAATTAATTTTACACATTGAAACCTTGTTGAAATCAGAAATATGCATATCTGTCCCTTCTCTTCTTTTAAAAAATAGTATTATGTGTGAACAATCAGCTTAAACTAGTTTTTGCTTTTCATTCAGTTTATCTATGGGTTTGGTATCTTTTAATCCATTTTAGAAGAATTATAATTATAAACTTGGTTAGTTTAATAATTTTTATTTTTTTATTTTTTCTTAAGATTTTATTTATTTATTCATGAGAGACACAGAGAGAGAGAGAGAGGCAGAGACACAGGCAGAGGGAGAAGCAGGCTCCATGCAGGGAGCCTGACGTGGGACTCAATCCCGGGTCTCCAGGATCACACCCAGGGCCGCAAGCAGTGCTAAACCACTGCGCCCAGTTTAATAATTTTTAGAGAAAATTTTCACTAATTACATATTATGGAATACCTCAGTGATTAATTGTAATATACTTTCAAGTTCTCTCTTCTTGTTTCCTTTTCTTTGTTATCATTTATATAGATTCCTATGTAAATGGCTTGGGCTTTAAAGAAATAGAATGTTTAACATAGGCTGCCATTTTTAATATATGTATTGAAACAAAAAAGATCAAGAGAGAATTATTCTATGCTATGTAAGGTGTTGACATAAGAGAAAGGTGGATGAAGGCTAAACAGAATTCTCTGCATTATTTTTGTAACTTTTATATTAGTCATGTAAAGTTATCTCAAATTTTAAAATTACAAATTATAGAACTTTAACCCAACAATTCCATTTCTAAGACATTAAGACAAACAAGGGGAATCAAACAGTAGCAGATTCATTAAACAAATTATATTATATTATAGCCATAAATCATGACCATTGAAAATGGTGGGTGCCTATATTTTACTGTATGAAAGTAAAAATTATCTTGGAGTGTAAATATCAATCTTACCATTTACTGGTTTGGAACAAAAGTCTGTTCTATATTTCATAATCTATATTCCTTTCTATATATATAAGTGGTGGTTTCTAAATTTTATATAATCTAGTTATATTAGTACCATACCAAGTAGACTACGCTGAGGCCACAAAGAGTTATGAACAAAGTGAAAATAGGTTTAAAAGTAGGGTAAATACATTAGACTAGAAGGATTAAGAATAACTGGATACAGAAAAGAGCATTAAATCATCAAAATATGAAATCTATTGTCATTTACAAAGTGAATCAACTGGTATAAAATCTCTATTGAAATAATAATCTTTGATGTTTTTAACAATTCACTGTTTTCATAGATTTTCCTGTGTTTTCCATTTTATTATTTTTTAATAGTAGTATTATTGTCTACGGTGTTTAGGAACACAGTCCAAATTTTAGTCATTTAATCTTCCCAAGAAATTTAGACTCAAAATGGTTTCTATAGGTGATCTGAATTTATTCCTTTGGGTTTCCATTTCCCTATTTGTAACAAGACATTGAGCTATCTAATGTCTAAAACTCATTTATAATTGCTTTTAATTTAAAAGCTCAATGAAATTTTAGTTAAAATTTCAGCAAAGTTTTTGATGCAACTAAAAAGAGATCCTAAAATGCCAATGACAAACTAAAGGGTTAAAAGATCCTAGACAATTTTGTAGAGGAAAGATAAAGTCGTGGGGAGGGGGGTAAATAACAAGGTTCATTATATGCAGAGGAAAAACAGGACAGATTAGAGAGCCCCAATACAATCCATACATATATAGGAACTTGATATATGAAGTAAGTAGATTTGAATATGAGTGGAAAAGGACAGAGTATTTAACAAATACTATGAGAAAATTGGCTAAAGATAATCAGAAAATTAATCTGATCATTATCTCACACTAACAAAGAATTATTTCAGGTAAACTGAAAACCTATGTAAGAAAATTAAAATTTGAACTATTAGAATAAAAGGTAGGAGAATATATTCATGGTATTAGGTCTAGAAAACTTTCTTCAGAAATTAAAAAAAATAAATAGATATATCTGCCTATAATATGGTACAGTTAAAATAATCATAGATAGTCTTGCCCCATTCCTTAATATATGGAGAGAGAAATAAAGTCAAGGAGGACAAAGAATCTTAAAATTAAGTATACGGTTAATAGTTATATGATTTCTTTAATTTTAAGGCATAATTTTTTTCAACATTTTAAATCAGAATCATTTTGACTCAAAACTGCAAATATCTGATTAGAGATTGCTTGAAATATTGCATTTAAAAATATTTTTCTAGGCACCTGGGTGGCTCAGTCGGTTAAGTGACTGTCTTTGGCTCAGGTAATGATCCCAGGGTCCTGGGATCCAGCCTCAAATCAGGGTCCCTGCTCAGTGGGGAGTCTGCTTTTCCCCTGACGTGCTCTCTCTTGCTGGCTCTCTCTAGCTCTCTCTCTTTCAAATAAATAAATAAATATCATTTAAAAATTATTTTAATAAAAAATAAAAATAAAGATTCTCTTCCTTGAGTGCCTGAGTGACTCAGTTGGTTAAGTATCCAATTCTTGGTTTCAGCTCAGGTCATGATCTCAGGGTCATGAGATTGAGCCCCACTTTGTCAGGCTCCACACTCAACACCACAATCGACTTGAGGATGCTCTCTCCCTCTCCCTCTGTCCCTTTCCTGCTCTTGCTCTCTTGTCTCAAATAAATAAATAAATCTTTTAAAGATATATATTAACTTAAAATTTGAATTTACATTAAAACAAGTATTCATTGCATCATTAATGAAATTTTTCATTTTTAAAGAAGAATTTTTAAAAAGATTTATTTATGTATTTTTAGAGAGAGCGAGAAAGTGAGGGGAGAGGCAGAGGGAGAGAATCGTCAAGCAAACTCCCTGTTCATGCAGTGCCTGAAAGGGGGGCTTGACCCTATGGCCCATGAGTTCATGGCCTGAGCATAAACCAAAGAGTTGGACACTTAACCTACTAAGCCACCCAGGTCCCCCTTAAGTTAATATATTTTAGTGAGACCTTATAAAATAAATATGATTGTGGGATAATTTTAAAAATTAATTTCATGAACAAATAAATGAAATGTAGGAATAAAGGTAAACAAAGAGTACAAGCAAAGCAATATAAATCATTGAAAGGGAGAGAGCCACATCCTTTTTTAGAAATACTAGAAAAAGCTTTGAAAGTGAAGTTTTTAATGGTCTTAAATGAAATGCAGCACTGGAACAAGTCATGATAGTGGGAGCAGAAAAAAAATAGTAAGTATATATATCCAAAGGACCAGAAGTGAGAAAATTATCCATTTTTATATAATGGTACAATACACAAAAGACACTACTCGGAATATGACAGTAAAGCTCTTCTCCAATTCTGCTGTCCATGCTGACTCTTTGGTGCACTTCTGGATGAACTTCTGCACAGCATCCCTGTCTCCAATCCCACCGTGCCAATCCAGATGTCACGTGCATCACTGTTACTGTATTACTCCCCTGTCTGAAACTCCTCTTCGACACATGAAGGGTGTAACTTCATGTAACTTTAAATGTCTTCTAAACTCTGACCCTACCCTGGCAGACTTAACACACAAGCGGAGCTAGCATACATACTTCTGGTTCACAGCCACAAATATCCCATGACCCCTCTGCCCTGCCCAGGTCACTCCATTTATCTACCCAACACCTCCTGCACACCCACCTCCTGAGTTCTGGCTCCTCCATCAGAATGGAGTCAAACACCTCCACCTTTCTGGAGACTTCTTGGTTCTCAGTGTCACAATTCCCTTGTGTTTTCTCATCATCTTTCCTTGCAAAAGGCATGCATACCTCTGCATTGCAATTGTGTGTTTATCTTTTTGACCTCTTATTAGATGTGTTCCTTGAAGGCAGGTTTCAGGCTTTTTGTTTGATCTTTGCTGGGCACCTACACAGTGCCTACACAGAACAAGCCCTCCATATATTCAATATTCAATGAGTAAATCAATGTTAGATACAAGATATACAAAAATAACAGCTTTCTTATAAACAAATAGCAACCAATTAGAAAATCTAATTGAAATAAAAAAATGTCATTCAAAACAACAACAAAAATGCTAAAGTACATAAGAGTAAACATAACAAAATATTGGAAATAGATACATGAAACATGAAAAGTTGACTTTAACTAGCTCATGGATAACAATATTTAATAAATGGAGGTGAAATTTGGCTATCCATATGGAAACAAAGATTCCAAACTTCAATCCCAGAAAAAGGGTTAGTTACAGGTTGATTAAAGATCTACGCATATACAGAAATACATGAAAACAACAGAATAAAGTAGAAAATGCAGTTTTATGTTACAGTATGGAGTGACTTCTTAAATAAGATACAAAAGGTACAAGCCATAAAAAAATAAATTTAATTTCATTAAAATTTAAAATATCAGTAAAACACAGGAGACCACAAGCAAATTTAGAAGCAAACCATAACACGAGAGAAGATAGTTGTATAATTTATAACTACAAAGGATTAGTATTCGAAATATAGATGGAATTCTTATAAATCATTAAAAAAATACATCCCATGGGAAAACGAGCAGTGGAACTGAAAAGATAATTCACAAACCAGGAAAATCAGCTGGTCAATAAACATGAAAATGTGTTCAAACTGCTGAGAAACACAATTTAAGCGCCCATTTGCTCAAAGGAAAAAAAAGTCTCACCTGAAAATATCAGGAAGCAGAGCAAAGGGTACTCAAATTCAGTGGAGGGCGCATTTGGATACACCATCCTGGAAACATGGGGACAATTTCTAAGTAAGTGTCAACCTAGGCCCAGCAAATACCTTTAAGCATGTAACCTAAACAAACAAACACACCAACCAAGAAGCCTCTTGCATATCTGCACTGGGAAATACAAACTGTGGAGTATTCCTACAAAAGAATGGTACACAGAAGTAAAATCAGTAAACGGTAACTCTACCAAAATGCTTAAATCTCAAAATGCTTAAATGAGCAAAACCAAGTGTGTTTCAGGAAGTCACAAAGTATATGATTCTAATTATATAAAGTTGAAACTCAGCAAAGCAACAGTAAACATTATTGGAATATAAATAAGTAATAAACGCAGAAAAATATGCATAGAATTATAGAGACAGATTTACTTCTGAAGTTGGGATGTTAGGCTACACAAAAGCTTCAACTTCATCCATTTTATATCTTTTCTAAAACTCTGGAGGAAATGTTATTTTTGAAGAAGTTGCATGTTGCTTTGTGTGCTTGAAATATTTTATAATTTAAAGAAATGTGGCAATATCAGTTGCTGCTGAGGATGTGATAAAAGAAGTTCTCTGTGTCATTGGTCCAGGCTTAATGCATTGAAACAATTTATTAAAGTGAGCAACCTGAAAACATCTAGTAAAGGGAAGACGTACATGTTAAAAAGCAGCAACTCGACATCTAGCCACAAACCCTAGAGAAACTTGGATTCATGTGATCATGGAGGATCATATACATGTATTTGCTGAAGCATGGTTTATAATAGCAAAACCAGAAAAACCTCATAACAGAGGGAGTAACAGAGAGTAACAGAGGGAGAGGACCTTATTTGTGCAAAAGCAAACAATACAAGCATTGAAAGGAACAAACTAAATCTATGTAGTAACATAGTTAAGTGCTGAATAGGACTGCTGAGTGTGTTAACGTCAAGAGGTTCAAATGGGTCTTCAAACTCTCAACATTTTCCTATCCTAGAATAAAACAGAAAGAAAAAGTACTGTGATAACATTGGTTAAATATGTTTAGTTCATAGATCTAGTTCATAGATGGTGGTTTGTAATACGATTCTATGTAATTTCCAGTACGCTTGAAATATTACTTAGTAAAAAACACCTAAATGGTAGGTATTGTGGATAACTTTGAATTACAAGTTTAAATTTAATTATTACTCTAGGTAATGAGAAACCCTGGGAAAATTTAAGAAGGGAAATTATACGTTTCAAGCTGAAATTCAGAAAATCAATCTGGCAGGAGTACAAGGATAATTGAGCCTGCAGTTAAAAGAACCATTGGAGAGTCTCACCAACACTTTAAAGTTATAGAAGCAGCATTTCAAGTAGAAAAAAAAACAGACAGTCCTAGGCAGCACCAATAGGGCATGGCATTTGGTTGTTTATAGTCAATCAGAGACGGGGAGGAGCCAGTATTGTCTCTCAGATCTGATACTGAATTATTTTCAAATAAGCAGTGGTGCCAATAGAAATATCTACTTATACATATTTATACGTGGCAAAGGGGCTGGTTTGGGAAAAAAAAATAGTACATTCTATATAGACTCATTGGTTTGGGGTGCACTGCAGATATCAAGCAGGAAACGTTTTGTAAAAATCTGGGCATGTAGGGGCACCTGGGTGGTTCAGGTCATGGTCTCAGGGTTGGCATCGCCTTTGCTCTCATCAAGAAGTCTGCTGGAGATTCTCTCCCTCTTCCTCTGCCCCTCTCCCCCTTTTAAAAATAAATAAATAAACCTTTTAAAAACATTTTTTTTTTGAATGACAGAGACGAGCTAGTCAGGCAAAGACCAAAAGGCCCAGCCCAGCACCGGAAGTGAGGAAGCATGGCAGCCCCAGTGCAGGTGCAGCCAAAATACGATCACCCTAGCAACCTCCACATTGGTGCCTGTGCCTTCACTGACATGAGTCCATGCATGTAATTTTGCAGGAGAATATGTCTAAAACACCTTTAATCAAGTCTTTGCACTGGATTAAAGTCCTTCCATGACTCCTCACTTTGTATCAAATATAAAACCCAGCGAAGTGTTTGGCCCAAGGCAGAGGAGTGTCCCAAAGAGGTGATATTGATTATAAAATATTCAAAATTGATGATACTCCTTAATTTGGCAAATCAAATCAGTGCTTGTTGTTTAGAAATACCAATGCCAATCGGTAAAAGAGTGTGGGCATATGCCAGGCATGTGTCGTTATTTCATCCTATTACCATAATCCTACAGGATAGCCTTTTGGCACTAAATAACCAATTTACAGATGAGGCACAGGGCTGAAAACTCAATGGACTCAACCAAAGGTGGTTCTCTCCACTATACTCTGCCGATGCTCAGAGGTTGGAACCTTTGAGTTGAGTCTTAAATCATGTTGATTATCTGAAATACTGGGTTTTCCTGAGGCAGAGGTCTGCGGAGAGTTCTTTCAAAGACAAAAGCAATGTAATCGCAAGTAGAGGTAGGGGATCCATCAACCCCTTATACATTATAAAACCACATGTCAGGGATCCCTGGGTGGCTTAGCAGTTTAGCGCCTGCCTTCGGCCCAGGGCGTGGCCCTGGGGTCCTGGGATCAAGTCCCACTTCGGGCTCCCTGCATGGAGCCTACTTCTCCCTCTGCCTGTCTCTCTTTCTCTTTGTCTCTCTGTCTCTCTCTTTCTATCTCTCACGAATAAATAAATAAAACCTTTTAAAAATAAATAAATAAGTAAAACCACGTGTCATAAAAATCAACGTCAAAGGAAGAAAACCTATTACAGAGTGTATACACTTTGCATAGAGGACTACTTCTATAATGGTCTTTTATGTTAAAAGAATAAAGGCAGGTGAGAACATTTCTTAATTCTCAAAAGCATTTAAAGTCATGCATATATCTTAGGGTTTCAAGGCTGGCAGATTGCACACATCACAGGGAAAGTGATAAAGAGATCTAAGGAACCATTCATGCATTTCCTCTGAGATTAGGAATCGCAACACTCAGCAGAAAGAAAGCACTGGAACAGGGATATTACATTGGGGGAATCGGGGCTTCATAATTATTATAGCTTATTAAGAAAAAGTATGGCATGTCCTAGTCAAGGGTGCCATAGCAGAGGAATACATTGTCATCAAAATGTGTGCAGTGGTTAGAACAGAAATTCTGAGAAGGCACTCGACATCTGTACAAAAGAATTGAGCCTTCAGACTTAGAGCGTGTTATCCCTTTAAATCACAGCCTTCCTATATAAAATGAAGATGACATCTGACCTGCACACTGAGGAGTGTGCTCTTTCTATGGAGAATTACCTGTAAAAGCAAGTTTTAAACTATAAAATACCATAAAAACACAAGTTGTTGGTATGATTGATTGTTCATGGAAACTGGAAAACAGGTTCTAACTCTGAACAATTTGAAATTTCACAACCAACATTAAAAATAAATGCATACGTAGAAAATCATCAAAATAGCAACTGAAATAAAATATCACAATACGAGACATACATTTAAAGATAATGTTGCAGGGACGCCTGGGTGGCTCAGGAGTTGAGCACCTGCCTTCAGCCCAGGGCGTGATCTTGGAGTACCAGGATTAAGTCCCACATCGGGCTCCCTGCATGGAGCCTGCTTCTCTTTCTGCCTGTATCTCTGCCTCTCTCTCTCTCTCTCTCTCTCTCTGTGTGTGTGTGTTTGTGTCTCTCATGAATAAATAAATAAAATCTTTAAAAAAAAAATAAAGATAATGTTGCAGAGATTTTTTTTTTAATTTATGTGACCTTTAAACCAGAACTTATTTCCCCTAAAGATCTACTGTACCTTGGAGTTTGTTGCTGTTATATAAATTCTTCCTTAAGGGGCAACTAAGTTTTAGTGCTTTCTTGCCCTCTTAAATTCAGAAAATATTTTTAGGTGAAGTGAAGAAATATATTTTTTAAAAAGGAAGCACTGTATGTTATGTAATTTCAAACATACAGTAGGTAGGATACAAGACATCTTTTGGGTGATCTATTTCCAATGACAGCCTTTGCACCGCAATTCAATTGGTTGCTAAGGCTAATTACAAAGGTGGAAATTACAAAGTGCCTAGGAAGGCAGTGCCAATGCTCCTGTACATGCCAATCAAAACCATGGTAGAAGAGTTCTGAATGTGAGCTTATTTAACGATTTAGCAAAGATTTATTGGTTGTCTTCTTTCTTGCCAGGCTGGACTAGTCTGGCACAGGCCTTTATTTATCATTGTATCCTCTGTGTATGGCACATACCAATTTTTCTTTTGGTTCTTTTTACCAACTCATCCTTGATAAATTTCATATTAATATATCCTTTTAGTTAATGCATATTATATATAAACACATCTTCTATGTTCTTAATTGGAAAAAGGTATCAAATTGGTTAAAGATTCAGACTGCATAGCAAAATAATTATGTCTTTCACCACTGATTCTGAATCCTAGATGACTCGCAGATGTCCAAATACTTCAGGTGTTGTTATGCTTACGTTTTTTTTTTTTTTTTTAGGCCATTGTATTGCTCCCACTTCACATCCTATTCAGGTATTGAAATTAACCTATCAGCAGAGAGCATAGTACCTGAAACTTCTTAGATGCTTCATTTGGAACTTTATTTACTTTGCATCCTGCGCAGTTTTATTATCATTTCAAAAGGAGCTAGGTATCACCTTGAGCATCAAAATGGCTAATGACACTTTTTGGATGGGAATGGAGCCAAGTGATCTTTTTCAGGAGACACAAAGTGAAATTTCACTGAAATACTGCTGAATGTTATCTTCTTCAAAGTAATGATGTTTTTAAAATTTTGGATAAGGTGGCTCATTTAGAGATCAAAATCAAAGGCAGAGAAGTTTTTGCACTGCTGTTTGTTTCTGGAGTCAATGGAGTGTTCAAGCCACTTGGCTCCCAGTAATTAAGGTGTCCTGTGGGCAAATGTAGCTTATATAAACCTCATTTCACAGAGAACAGTAAATTGCAACTGCAAAATGATCAACATTTATATTCTTCACGATTCAGAGAGAGAGGAGGATCACATCAAACTAATGCTTCTTTACAGCAAAAGAAACCACCAACAAAATTAAAAGGCAACCTGCGGAGCTGGAGAAAATAAATAACTGCAAAACATGTATCTAATAAGGGGTTAATATCCAAACTACATAAAGAACTCATACAGCTCAATAGCAGAAAACCTAACAACACAGTTAAAAAATGGGCAGAGAACTTAAATAGCCAATTTTCCAAAGACATACAAATGGCAAAAGGTACATAGAAAGGCCCCCTAATCATCAGAGAAATAGAAATCAAAACTATAATAAGATATCACTGCACACTTCAAGCCTGTTAAATGGCTCTCATCAAAAAGCCAAGATAACAAGCATTGGCACAGATGTGGAGAAAAAGAAACCTTTGGGCACTGATGGCTAGAAAACAAATTGGTGCAGTCACTATGGCAAACAATATGGAGGTTCCTCAAAAAATCAAAAATAGAAATAGTGTATGATCCAGAAATCCCTTTCTCTGGATATAGATCCAAAGAAATTAAAATCAAGATCTCCTAGAGATACCTGTGCTCCTATGTTCCTTGCAACATTTCTCACAATAAGCATTCTTTGCTCAGGGAGCCCCAGTTCAGGAGAGCTGGAAGGACCTGTGTTCCTTTCCAAAGAACTGTCCCAAGAAGCTTGGGTCATCCGTTTAAAAGCTCTTTCAAGAAATACCTGGGTGGCTCAGTGGTTGAGCGTCTGCCTTTGGCTCAGGTCGTGATCCTGGGGTCCTGGGATGGAGATGAGCATCAGGCTCCCTGCATGGAGCCTGCTTCTCCCTCTGCCTGTGTCTCTGCCTCTCTCTCTGTCTCTCTCATGAATAAATAAATAAAAATCTTTTAAAAAATAAAATAAAAAGCTCTTTCAAGGATTTTGTACATCCTAGACCAAGCACGGTTTTAGATCTTGTAAAACATCATCTACTTAATGTTGACAAAATACAATGAGGTTTACAACCCATTTTACAAATAAGAAAGGTAAGTAAGGCTCAATGGTATGTGAGAGTTCCCACAGGCAGAGCTGGTAATTAAATCTAAACTGATTAATGCCAAAGACTGTGCTCTTTCAATTTTTATAAACTACTCCCATAATAACTGGGACCCAAAAGATCACTTCTCGTGCTTGTAAAATAGGGCTACATTTTGATGCCCCGCTTACATTTTTTTAATGACACCTTTTTATTTTGAGATAATTTTAGTTCCACATGCAGGTATGAGAAGTAATACAGAGTGACCCTGTGCTTTTACTCAGTTTTCCCCTATGGGAACATCTGATAAAACTATAATCCAATATTACTGCCAGGATCCCGACATGAACACAGTCCAGATACAGAACGTTCCCATCACCACAGGGATCCCTCACACTGTGCTTTTATCAGCACAGCCACAGCCACACACAAACTCCACGCCTGCTTCCCTGTCCATAACCTCTGGCTACTACTAACCTGTTCTTCATTTCCAGAATTTTGTATCTCAAAAATATTACATAAAGGAAATCACACAGTTTATAACCTTTTGGGATTGTTCTTTTTTTTTTTTTTCCCCACACACTCAATATAATCCTCTGAAGATTCATGGTTGTGCGTTAATAGTTTAGTCCTTTTTATCACTGAATGGTGTCACATGATATGCATACATTATAGTTTACTTAACCATTCACCCAGTGATGGACATCTGGTTTCTTTTCAGTTTGAAGGTGTTTCCAATAAAGCTGCTATGAACATTCGTGTATACCTTTGTCCGTGGACAGAAAGTTCTCATGTCTCTGGGACAAATGTCCAAGACTGCAATGGGTGGGTTGTACGGCAGTTATATAATTCATTTAAGAAACTGCCAAATTGCTTTCAAGAAGAGTATCTGAACCATCGTTTCACATTCCCATGGCAATGTACAAGTGATCCAGTTTTTCTGCCTTCTTGCCAGCATTTGGGGTTGTCACTGTTTTTTATTTTAGCCTTTCCAGTAGGTGTGTATTGAGAGCTCAGGGTGGTTTTAATTTGCATCTCCCTAATGGCTAATAATACTGAACATCTGTTCATGTGCTTATTTGCCATCTGTAGAGCAACTTTTGTGAAGTGTCACTTCATGTCTTTTGCCCATTTTCTAATTGTTGTTTTTTAAGTTTTACCATAGAATTTTAAGAGTTTTTTAAAATACTAATACTAGCTCGTTGTTAGAGATATGTAGATTGTAAATATTTTCCCTGGTTCTATAGCAATTTTTTTTTCATCCTCTTAACAGGCTCTTTCCCAGAGCAAACATTTTTTAATTTTGATGAGGTTAATTGCTCATTTTTTCCTTTTACAGCTTATGCTTTTGATGTCAAGTCCAAGAACTCTTTGCCCAGATCCAGTTTCCAAAGATTTTCTTATGTTTTGTCAAAGATTTTATAGTTCTACTTTTTACACGTAAGTCCATGATCTATTTTGAGTTACAAGGTCTGAGGTTTATGTTGAGGTTCATTTATTTTGCCTCAGGATGTCCAACTACTCCAGCAACATTTGCTGAACATTTTCTTCACTGGTTTGCTTTTGCACTTCTGTAAAAAATTCATTGGGTATATTTGTGTGGGACCCTCTTTTGAAACAAACATTCTCTTAATTATATGGACTGAAAGTACGCTCTCTTCAAAGATCCTACTCATCTCCATGGGTGAACAGAGTAATTCACTAATGGTGTGCTTACTGTACAAACTCGCAGTGACTACAACAGAAAATGAATTCTAGTATCTACATATTGGTATGGAAAGATATTTAAAACCCATTACTTTAAAAATTAATTATTCTAGTGTATTCTAAAATTTAATTGGGTCACTTCCAGTAATGCCATTTTATCTGTCAGAGGTATTAGTTGCTCTTCATCGGAAGAGAAGTTGACAGTGGCTGATTTAGATTGAAGGAAATTTATTAAATGTTTGATTACTTCAAATTAGGAAGAGAGGGCTGGAGAGCCAGGTTTAAGCCTGAAGAACCATAGTGATCTCTTAAATCATTAAGTTTCTTGGTGACACTACTGCCTTTGGACAGTAGGTACAACAGTTTACACTGCTTATACTTTTGCATCAATAAATCAATCCAGTAGAAACAATTACTCTGTTGTTCTCTGTGAAGATCCCTACCCTGGTTGCCTTTTATTACTAACTCAAAGTCTGGCCATGTAATTGGTAATACCTAGCTCATTTCTCACACCCAAGCAGCAAAAGATAGGAGGAAAGACTATTTTTGACATTTCATCTTCTATAATGTGAGGTATTATTTCTTATTTTCAACATCCATAATACTGATGATGGAGGGCACTTTCCAAATATGTAGAAAAAGATTGAAATCCTGGGTGAAAAATAAAATGATGACTATTGTTAATTCATTTAACTACTTACACAGGCATATTATACCTATTTATTCTAGGTCAGTAGGGTTCTGTGGTGATATATAGTGATAACTTGTTTTGAATTCCTTTTCTGGGAAAATGCATGTCATTTATTGTAGAATTGCTTGGGTAGATTAATACCAAATGAAACAATCACAAATGAACAAACAATTCTATTGCCCAGAGATCAACTAAATATGAATCTCTAGAAGCAGAACTTGTCATTAGTATTTACCAAAACAAAACAAAAAAAACCAACAAAACTCAAAAATCATCTCCTATGATTGTAATATGCCTCCAGCATTAAGAACCACTGTGGAAAGGGACAGAAATATTTGGCCTTGTTCATTAAGTCAAATGCTAGAGCAGACTAAAAAACTGCTTCTTTTCTCATTTCCCTCCATTTTTATGCAGAGGCAGGATACACACACACACGCTACCTGTGACAGTCATAACATTCAAATACCTTCATTTTTGTTTCCAATTTTACTATCACAAACCCTAATTGTCCTACACAGAGAGAAAATCTGTCTGAAAATATCCAAGACAAAAATTACCACAAGAAGAGAGGCTCACCACTAAGGATGAGCTACAGTCAACTCTCTTGGCTCTCAGTGGCATTCTGGAGGACCACGTGGCCCTCTGTTTCCCCACATGGAAATAACCACAAAATTGAACCACTGAGAATGTTCCATCCCTGTTAGTGGTGTACTAACACGAGGTAACTCAGACCAGCCTGCATGCTGACAATCAAAAAAGCTGGACAAATACAATATTGGATCAGTCTGATAGGTATCAAAGTCTACCACAGAAAAAATTGAGAATTTATTTCTACAGGACATTTTAAAAAGCAAGACCAACTGAAAATTGTAGACCCAAAAAATAACTTAAACTGATTACGAGGAGTAAATTTAATAGTAGATTATTCACAATTGACTAGAAAATTAGTGAAATGGAAGATATGTCTGAAGAAAATATCCATCCTGAAGCCTGGAGTGACAAAAAAAATGAAAAAGAAAAAAATCAGAGTAACACAGAAAAATATGGTACAAATGATCTAGCATCTGAGTTAGGAAGAAGAGAAAAGAATGAACAGAATTGATATGATGGAAGGGGAAATAGCAAGTAGTTTTTCAGAACTGAAGAAACATACTAAGTTATAAAAATCCAGAAGTACTGTTAACCCAAGAATAATAAATAGAATTAAAACTACACTTACACATAGCATAGCAAAATTCCTGAAAACCAGAAAATGTGAGCGTTAAATGCAGGCAGAGGGGAAAAATCTAGTGATTTTCAAAAGGTGAAAATAAGACAGCTAATTTCTCAATGCAAATAATTATAGAAGACTTCCTTCTCAGTGCTAGGGAAAAAAAAAAAAAAACTTCTATGTCAGTGATTCACCAGAAGTAAAACAAACGAGAGGAAAATTCACCCTTCATTGGTCTTCTTGCCCAACTACTACTTTACTACAATGAATTCTATACCCTCACGATTCAGGGATGTTGCTAGGTTGAGAATTAGCATTAACCCTTCTCATAAAATGCATCAGTGACTTAGGTCCTTAGAACATTATAAGCCTGTATTCTGGGCCTTTACCTCAATGCTCCTCACCGATACAGACACATGTTATGAATTAGGTATGCAGTTTCTTCTTCATGGAACTCCCAACAAAGCCTTTACTCATAATTTCATCTCATAATTTCTCATCTTTACTCATAATTTCTCATCTTGGTGTTATTTTCTCTGCAAACCACAAAGCACATACTGTCTCTGTGTACTCAGTAGGTATTTGCCATATATTGCCCCAATTCTCTCTCGCCACACATCCATTCATGCTTTGTCTCCTTAAGTAGGCAACAAAGACAGAACAACAACAACAACAACAAGAATGAGGTGCTATGCTGCAGTGACTGCCTTGCATAGCCAAAAACCCAGACCTATGAAGGTATAAAATTGACTTTAAACTATTGGGTTTTTTTCTTTAATAAGGTCTAAAGCTTTGAATCTCCAATAAGGAAAACCATCACAGCATCATTCAGAACTTACTGAGTTTTTAATTAAGTATGATTTAAACAGCCATGGTATTGTAATTACATAGACTAGAACACAAAGTAGAAGGAAGTCTTTTGTGAGTAGCCATATTGCTGGCACAAGTGTCAGCTATGAATCAAGAATGACCATAAGTCTCTAGAAAACTTTGAGTTATGTCTACTACATTGTTTCAGAAGTGAATTTCTGCCCCTCAAAGAAATTTCTACTTTAACATTTTTGTATTCACATTATAAAGTCTTATAGACAGTCAATAATTAGCATTTTGTGACTGATTCATTGTGTAACTGACTTTATTTTTTGGGATGCCAATTCATAAGGTCTCAGGACTAATAACAGCGGTTTTGGTAGTGTGAAGTGGTCTAACAAATCTCACATTTTCTTTACTTTTTCCCCAAATCCTCACTGTATGATAATGATTATCGATCATAGTACCACATTAAAAACCCCCAAAAGCATATCCATGAGCAAGACCCAGGGAGACCAAATGTGTGTTAAGTAGCCATCAGAGTTCTACATAGCTGTCATTTTCAATGTACAGAAAACATATTTCACACTTATACATAATTTGGTAGCTTCCAGTTAGACTCAGCATCACGATTTGGCACTAGATGCACTTTTGTTTAGAAGACTTACAGAGCTAATACTTAAAGATTCCAAAGCGTAATGAAGTCTATAAAAGCATCAGGAAAATGATGCCAGGGCTGCTTTCCATAGCACAGCCTCAGGGTCCTTAAAACATCGAGGGAGATGCATGCCTGTTTCCTAGTAAGTTAAATGAAAAGGCATACTTTCAAAGCAAGTTCAAATATGTAAAAAGTAGACTTTCATTCTTTTTCTTGAATAATATATCAGAAATTTCACAAGGGTTATGTAAACAGAGATCAAAAATTTTCTCTTACTGGTTGCAAACCTTTAAAAGCTATAGCTTTCAAAAGATACGCTAAATTTCAATTTTAGACTGATATCACTTTTTTTTCCAAAGAATAATGTGAATATGTAATAATTTCTTTAATAAAAACTCAGCTAGTATGCCATTAAGACATTTTATGTACATTTTCTTCTCCTGTTATCCTTCCTATTATATTTGTATGTAATTCAGCGTGTAAGGACTCATATGACATCTGAAAATATAAATAATTATATTTAATATATAACACATATATGTGTGTGCATGTATATATGTATATACATATATACAACATGTAAACACATATAGAACGTACATACAACATATTTTAAAGGATACTGAATGGTCAGAGAAAATCAATTTCATATTTACAAAGAAAAAATCATGAGGAGAAAAATAATTGTACATGTTTATATATACAAATGTTATAAAAATACCTACACCTAAGTAACAGAAAGGCATATAGACATTTTTTAAAATAAGAACTAAAAAAAAAAAGGAACATCATTTAAGTATATCTATTTCAATTCCTTCCCCTTAAAAGTAGCAAGCAACACAACAGATAAATAACCAAGCCTCACAGGTAGAGGTCATGGTATGGTTTAGTACTGCCCAATGTGTAGGGATTTGGGTAACACTGTCACACTATTTGCCAGATCCCACTAAATATGTACTACTTTTAAACTATGTTTTTTTAAATGAACTCATTTTTCATTGTTAAACATGATCCTTTCTATAATTTTCTTAAGAGATCCTTCTTCATAAATACAGGTAATGCTAAAATAAAGATATCTCAACCTTTTTAAAATATTTTAAATTCTATATAGACCCTATAAGCTGCATTTTGGAGCCTGTTCTCCATTCTTAAAAGGAGAAAATAGCTATTTTAGATGGTACAATGAAAACGAAATCACATCCATTCAAAGTGGTCTGGAAAAATATCTGCATAGTATCTCCTTATTGCGGTATAAATTCTCTCACTAAATAGCACTTTTTTTTCAAGTTTTATTGAACTGTCATTGACATATTACATTGTATAAGTTTAAGGTGTACATCATAACGATTTGATATATGTATACTCTGTGAAATGATCGCCACACTAGGTTAACATCCATCACCTCACCTAGGCACAACTTTTTCTCTTGTGATGAGAACTTTTATGATCTACTCTCCTAGGAACTCTAAAAAATACAATATTGTATGGCTAGCCATAGTCACCATGCTATACATTACATCTCCAGAACTTACTTCGCTTACAACTGGAAGTCTTGTCTTTGATCATCTTCAGCCATTTCCACCACCTCCCACCCTCAAGGAGCACTTTTATCTGCAATGTAAGTGACCTAAAGCTGAGTCAAGAGAATGATAATATTAGCTTTATACTAAGAAACCAACTGAAGAAAGCACATTACTTTGAATAGTACACACAGCTGTGTTGCTACCTGTCTACATACATTGCAAAGCAGGAACTGGTGCCTTTAGATGTAACAGTGCATCTGCAGTCATGATACCTAGATTTGAGTATACACATTCACGCACAAACCCAATCTGTGTTTCTGTAACTCTGGTTGATTCACTTTACTTCTTTGGGATTTGAGTTTATGTATAAAAGGTAAAATTAAATGACGGTAAAATCAAATATGCTTTCAAAAGCATGCTGGGAAAATTATGTAAGAAAATACATGTGGAAATTCTTTATAAGCTGTAAAGTGTACGGTACACCAAAACGTAAAACGAGTATGTTACTATAATGAAGCCTTAAATCAAACTTCAAAGTGTTTGTCCTCTCAGTCATTTTACTATTAAGCCAAAATATCAGCCAAGCTTTTTACAATGAATTTAGTATAATAACAGGAGACACACTTTTCACATGTTCACATATTACAAATCTCATTTATTTCAAACAACATGAGAGCATTTCTTTATTAAATGAGTTTCTGTTCTCTGCTAATAACAAAATATCATTTCTTATTGCATTCAATTTGACTGACAGGTGCAATATTCTCATTCAGGAATAGCGTTACAATGTAAAAAGGAAGTAAGTACTCAAAGGATAATCCTGTTCTGTATCTTAAATTAAAACTAATGGAGATTTATGCAGAAAGTTAATGAAAATGTTCTCTGCCTACATTCTTGAGCTCTTTGGACAAAGCTACCAGAGTTTGAAGAAAAAAAGGTCCTGTGAGTCACGTGAGACAAAAGCAATGAAACTGAAGAAGTTAGAGTATTCTCTTTTAACACAGTGTGTCCCATTTGATAGAAATTATTTTTTCCTTAAAGCTAAAACTTCAAAATTTATGAAATTTAGAGAAGATCATGGTGGAAAACAGGTAATTTTTATTTTGTTTGTATTGCTTGCTTTCTATCTTTGCATAGTCTCTAAAACGAAGTGAATGTGAATAGAAACAGACCAAACAGGCAGCCCGGGTTTAGCGCCGCCTTTGGCAGGGGCGTGATCCTGGGGACCCGGGATCGAGTCCCTTGTCAGGCTCCCTGCATGGAGCCTGCTTCTACCTCTGCCTGTGTCTCTGCCTCTCTCTCTCTCTCTCTCTCTCTCTCTCATGAATAGATGAAATCTTAAAAAAAAAAAAAGAAAGAAACAGACCAAAGATATGAATACTTAATAGTCCTATTCAATGGTATTCACATGGGTTATTATGATCCAAACAGAACAACATATTACAACCAAAATACTTCAACAAAAATGGATCACATCTATTTCAAATACATAAGCTTCAAATTAAACTATTTTTGTGTGTTATTTCAGACTGCTCCTAAATATCAACCATTATTGAGCCCTTTTGAAAGACATTTAAGGAAACTGGCAACATAAATCTTACGAGGTATTTGACCACCGTATAATTACCCTACTCACAATTTAGTTCAGTCATTTGAAAGATTTCCCTAAGTACTGACTATTATCTTTGTTATCTGACATAATGCCAATTTTTAAGATTCACTTTGCCAGCAGTCATGTGTAAATATATTAAGATAAAAACTGAGATGTGAACTTTTATATTTCACTCCTGATTTAATGGTTTGCCCCAGGTAGTGCACAGACATAATCATTTAATATCAAAATACAGCAAAGCATTTTTACAGTTATGCTTACTTTTCTTTCCTTGTTTTTGGCTTTAAGTCTTGAAAGTTCAAAAAATATTAGGCACGCCCACGTGCACAGCATAGGATTTTTTAAAAAGACAAATATCTCACTAGTTTCTGAAAATACCTGAAATGTCATACACACATACAATTGCAGACAGATTAATATATAGGGATTCTACAGAAGGTATACAAGACTTTTTTCAAGTCTGAAAGTCTAAGATCCAGTAATCTTGTAGAGATATATAGATAGATAAATATAGACATAGATACAGAAATTAAGTGGAATGCATAGTGTTAAACACATGCATAATAGTCATCATGAACAAAAATCTAAAATAAAAATAACTAAAATAATTAGAATGTTCATACTTTATTAATTCCATACTTAATGAGAAAGAGATAAATGATAAATAACCATGGATATAATGGATCATTTTCAGAAAGCAATGTCCAGGATACAGTCAGTATATTCTAGAATGAGTAAAGATTAAGCACGTCCAATGCAATTTCCTTGTCTTAAATTCATAGATTGAGAATTCATATCTGAAGTAATGATCCTGAGAGTTCTTTTGAGCTTTAATGAATGGTCAAAGTCATTAAGTTATCTGTACATTTTATCTTAAATATATTTAATGCATCTAATTCTTGGCAAATTGATAATGCATGTCATACAAGATAAAAATAGCTCTTCATCAAATATTTTCTAGATATTTGGAAAACTAGAGAAATCTTTACTTGCTCTAATCAGAAAAAAAAATAAAGAAATGCACACATGAAAATTCCCATTTATATTAATGAATGAGCTTCTGTAGGGTGTGTAAATTTTCATAAACATCTTCCATGAAAAACTACTCTCCTCTATCATCAGAAGAAAGCTGTTTGTGGAAGGACGGGAAAACCCCAAGAATTTATAAGAAGAAGATCAATAACCATCAAGCCAGGAATGGAAGTGTCTCAAGGTTTTAATCAAGGAGGGAGAGAGGGCAAGATGTGGATGAAGTCACAATAAGTTGTTCAAACAAATGGAGACTATGCAAAAGAGAAAATTCTGACTAGATAAAGTTGGGGCTCCTCACACACTCCAGATGTTCCTTTATATTTCCCTGCTTCCCTTACAGCCAGACTGGGGAAAAGTGACTATTACTGGCCTCATGTACTATGAGTAGTAGTGATGTAGGAGGTGTTTGCTGTTCATAACCCTGATCAATACAACATGACTTTGGGACATTCACAATCTCTCCCTCTCTCTCTCTCTCTCTCTCACACACACACACACACACACACACACGCACGTGTGCATGTACACACACATGTACACATACATGCCACCTAATAAAAGTAGATGCTCCATAATTATTTGATCATTTGATGAATGTGCAAATGCCAACCCTATCTTGAGACATTCCTTTGATGCCCACACAAGCCAGTACAAATCCTTCGTCTGACTTTGAGAAATAGAAAACAATTTGTGTAAAACACTATTTGTCTGTGTACAAGATGCCTGTGAATATTCACATTGATGTATTTGCACAGAATTCCTTGAAAACATGGATGTGAGGGCTGAGTCTAGAATTAGTCAAACTATGGCAGTCTGGAATTTGCACAGTGATGTTAATGATGGTCATGATGGTGTCCCTCCATAATGGTGCATTTACCTTTGCTACATTATTGAATCAATAAGCCATGTATAAAGTTATATTAATGGTTTCAGTGATTGAGTTCCTAATCTGCAAATCAAGAATACGTTGGATATGTTATGATCTATGCCTTGCTCACTAAATTTAACCTATCAGTGGTCAGAAGGAAACAAATAATAAAGGCTAAGAGATAAACAATTTTGACCAACATACTTTAGCTTTGTTTTAGTTTTATTAGTGCTTTTAAATAACCTTTCCTTAAAAAGAAGACTGACCACCATGGTACCTTGCTAATTATAATACCAGTCATGCAACATGTAAGGGGGCAAAAGGAACTGCATTATTGCAAGGGCTTTTAAATCATACAAAAGGAAAAGAATATATTCATAGAAACAGTCATAGGTTATAATGAAAATTTAACAGACTATAAAAAATGACTATTAAAAGTCATGTCATTATATGCTTAATGATTTAATACCTTTAAAAATGTAATGACTGAATAAACATATTTTTAAAGGACGAGGGTAAAAATCCAAGATGATACTATTTTTTTTTCAAAATAATTTTCCTGAGTGGAAGATAGGTTGATCAATGAGTTAAGATAAATTTCAAAGCAAACATTCCAAATATTAGTTTAACACTTACTACTTCACCCAAATAACTGGCTAAAGAAGTGTCCTCAACAGGTAGCACTAGATTCTGGAAGAAGACCCATGGCAAGAGTTCTTTCACCCACTTCAACCTGGAAGCACCTCTATCAGGGTTGTCCCCAAGCCTAAGAGGGCAAGTAGCACTTTTCTTCTCACCTCCAGCACAACAGGAGACACTAACATGTAAGGAGTAAAGACTTTGGTAGAACATTTCATCTCAAAATATATTTTCATATCATAATAATATCTGATACCACTGGCCTAATGCCCAGGTTTTTTTTTCCCCCTTAAATATTATAAAACCTGTTTTTTTTTAAAGATTTTTTTTTAAATTTTTATTTATTTATGATAGTCACAGAGAGAGAGAGGCAGAGACACAGGCGGAGGGAGAAGCAGGCTCCATGCACCGGGAGCCTGATGTGGGATTCGATCCCGGGTCTCCAGGATCGCGCCCTGGGCCAAAGGCAGGCGCCAAACCGCTGCGCCACCCAGGGATCCCATAAAACCTGGTTTTTGAAAGCATGAGTTATGTACCTCATAAATAAAATATCTGTGCATATTTCATTAGAATTTTTATTTTGATATTTACTTCTGAACATAAACCATAAAGGAATCATGATGTATCCTTTTAGTTAAAAATATCATTTTATTTGGAAAAATCCATAGTTCTGAGTCCATAAAATTTGTAATATGTATTATTAACTATGAAAATGAAATTTTAATACTTAGATAAATCCTATTTTATGACATAGGATATGATTTTTCGTATTTAAGGCACCCAGTACTTGCTTAGAGTGTACTATCTTCTGAGACCCACTTATTAAGTTTCACAGAAACATGTACGTGAGGTTTTGTCATGTGAAGTCACCCTTCTGAACACTAGAATATTCTGAATAGAAAGGCTCTAATGGGACGCCTGGGTGGCTCAGTGGTTAAGCCTCTGCCTTTGGCTCAAGCATCACCCCAGGGTCCTGGGATTGAGTCCCACATTGGGCTCCCCACAGAGAGCCTGTTTCTTCCTCTGCCTGTGTCTCTGCCTGTCCCTCATGAATAAATAAATAAAATCTTTTTTTTTTTTTTGAAAAAAGAAAGTATCTAAAGTTTTTCTTTAAGAAATAATATTCTTCAAAATAAGCAGTTAATTTAGCTTAATATTTCGATTTAATATTAAAACAAAACTGTTTGGACACCAAACTCTGAAGTTCACATTTCTCAAGTAGTAATAGAAGACAAAAATTCATCTATATTTATGATTAATCTACATACAGACATGCTTTTATTGTTTTCCCCGAAGGGTGTCCTTTACAAAGGCATATCTCCAAACAGTCAGTATGGAAAGAGATGCTTTGGGATTGCAAATACGTTTGCACACATCTTTAGGAGGAATGGTGTTTTTAAAAGGACATTTCAAAGGCTGTTAACACCATGGTTACCCAAGAAGCAGTCAGTGCTCTTTCCTTGGAGCTTATATTTTAATTAGGCGGCATAATCAGTTTTTGTCGTCTGAAATCCTGGAAAGCGGGGGATGGGAGAAGAATCCTACAGCCCCCCTCCCCCGCCATCCCCGGGGCCAAGAGCACAAGGGGCGAGGGTTCTCGGGGTTATAGTCCTTAGTCTCATTCTCACGTACACAGTGACTCGGTGGAAGCAGATCCACTTGTCCCCGGGGGACTTGAATCATCCATTAGCTTATAATGTCTGAGGTGTCAGACACAATTGAGATCCCAAGAAGACGGAAAGAGCGAGAAGGATGAGCAAGCACCCTGTGGGAGAGCAAAGGGCTCCAGAGGTCAAGTTGCTGAAACGGTCCTCCCCTCCCGCTCTCTCCTGCTGGGGCCGTGCGGGGGGCAGGGTTGTGCACTGCGCCCCGGCTCCGAGAAGCCCTCAGCCTCCTGGACAACCGCAGTTTCCCACGTGGGTTCCTCCTTAGCCGCCTGGGAAAGAACGAGGCGCGATTTTCTGCCCACGGGCCGCCCTGGAGACGGGGCCGAGCGGCCGCACCCGGCGCGTGCCCTCCGGCCCTGCTGGGGCGCAGCCGCGCTCCGCTCCGCTCCGAGCGGCTCCCGCGGTCACCCCGTTGGGTCCGCCCCGCTCCTTCAGACCTGCTGAAGTTCCGGAGGGGTCCCCCGTCTCCTCGGGGTGCGGGCTGCGTCTTCGAAGCGACACCCAGCAGGGGCGGCACGAAAACCCGAGTGCGCCCTCCCCCTCCTCCTGCGCCGCGCACCTGCGTCCACCAAGTCCTCCTGGCAGGGCGACTCCGGGTGCGCGCTCCTTCCTCTTCGGGGGGGCCGTCTGGGGCCTGCCCTACCTTGGTGCGATCTTCGAATGACAGGGTTCGCATTATTTTCCTGTCTTTCTTCCTTTTGCTGAGCGAGGAAATAAACGAACTTGTCCCTCCTCTTCTTGCCTTCCCCGAGTGGAGGATTCATCGGGCCAGCACGGAGGGCGGGGAACGTTCTCGTCCAAGGCCGCGCTGCCCCAGGCTTCCCGAGCTTCGCGGAACTGGAACTTTGCGAGCAGGGCGGTGGAGGGACGTCAGGGAATCCGGCTGATGGGCTCTCGGGCCCGCACCGCGCGTCCCTTCCTGGCTCAGGACCTGCCCACCTCCCGCCGCGCTCCCCGCCGCGTGCACCGCGCCCCCTGCGCCCCCTGCGCCCCCTGCGCCCCCTGCGCCCCCCGGGTCGGCGGAGCCCCGAGCCCTGCGCCCAGCTGCCCGGCCTCCTCTCCCCTCCCGGCCTCTCCGCTCCCACCCGGGCCTCCGAGGCCGTGGGCGCGTCCCTCTTACCTCCTCGGCCGGTCCCTAGAGGACTCCGAGCCCCCGGGGGTCTACACTGCCCCCCAAGTCGGGCGGAACATCTCCCGCGAAAGAGCTACGGCGAGGTGCCCATAAACTTTGCTGTCGCGGGCGCCGCCGAGCCCGGCCGCGAGCACACACCTGCCTGCACGCGGGCGCAGGTACACCTGTCCGGGCGCGCACACGGCCAGGGAGCGGCCCCCCGGCGACTGCTCGGGCGCGGGGGGGCGCGGGCGGGGACGCGCGGGGCTGGGGGGCCGCGAGGGAGAAATTCCCAATGGGCTTGGGAAGCGGGGTCGAAGATGGTGATTCTAAGCACACACGCGGGGCGGCCGTGCCCCTGCACACCGAGCGGTTCTCCCCGGAGGGCGCACACTTTGGAGAAACACACCGCTCGGGCTGCACCGCGGACCCCCCCCCCCGCCAGGCACATGCATCCCCAACCTGACAAGCCCTTCGGTCCGCGCGACTTCTCAGTCCGGCCCCAACCAGCCCCGCGCACGAGGATGGGGACCCGGACCCGGGGCTCCCGGAGCCCTCGCGGCAGGTGCGGGCTGTCGGCGAGGGGCCGGGTCCCCGTTGCCCCGGGCCCGCGCGGTCCCCCCCGCCGCCAGCCGCGCCGAGCGCGAGCAGGGGAAGCCGGAGCCCCGCGAGCCACTCACCCCCAGCTTCCTGCTGCGGATTTTCACGTAGCCCTGCTTGACTATGTCGTTAAAGTTGGAGGCCATGGCCGGCGCGCTGGGGCTCGCCCCCTCCGCCGCCGGCTGCCCGCAGTCGAGAGCCGCCGTCCGCCGCCGGGTCCGCGCAGGGCTCGCATCCAGCCAGCCGCCGCCCGGGCCCCCGAGCTCCCGCCGGCGGGGACGCGGCGGGTGGCAGGGCGGCCGCGGACGGGGAACGCGGCCCGGCGCCGCGAGCAGCGCCCGCCCCGCTCGTTCCGGGCTCACCTCCGCCCCCCGCCGCCCGCCGAGCGCCGGGCCCGCGCCGCCAGCTGCGGGCGCCCCCTCCGCGCCGCCGCCCCCGGCAGCACCCACGGGCTGGCGCCTCGCTCGGCGGCGCACAGCTGGCCCGAGCGCACCGCGCGGCTCCCGGCGCGGGGGAGGGGAGGGGGGGAGGGGACGGAGGGGAGGGGAGGGGCGGGCCGAGGCGCCCGCCGGCCCCCTCCCCCGGCCCGCGGGGGCGCTGCGCTCCGAGCTGCTCGCCAGACGCGCTCCAGCCCCGCGGCTCGGCCGGAGCTCCCCGCCCCCCGCCCCCCGCCCCCCGCCCCGGGGTCGCGCCCCCCATCCCAGCCCTCGGGCTCCCCTCTGCGCGCAGCGCCCTCCCGGGTGCGGGATTCCCGAGGACGCGGCTCCTGGTTCCGGGGCTGTCAGCGCCCGCCCCCCAGCTGGGCACGGGGAGAGGGCGGTGGGGATGCTCCGGCCGCAGGAGGCCCCCGGGAGCGACACAAAGGTTTATTTCAGTGGCCGCGTGTACGTGCTCTCTGAGCCCGAGCACCGCTCGCGGGCCAGGTCTTTGCCCCATTGGGAAGTGAAAACCGACGCCGAGCCCTTCCCGGCGCACACAAAGAGACCAACCGTGCGCATGTGTCTAGTCCCTCTGCCGCTCCCGAGCCCGGAGCGCCCGGGCAAGGGCGAGGCGGCCCTGGGCCGGCGTCCCCTCGCCCAGCCGCGGCGACCCGGACCCGAGTGGGCCGGCTGATGCACGCCTTCTACTTAACTACGATTGAAAGTGGCTCGTGGCATTCCTCCTTCTAGGGGGAAATGGGGACCATAACTATTTGCAGCCATGCAAAGGATTTATTCAGATGCTCAACTTGTAAAATCAAAACAATGGAGAAGTCTCCCCCCCACCCCCACTTTGCGTAGGAACGCCTGACATGCAAAAGTAGGCTCTTCCCTAAGTGCAAAGAAATTTTAATTCAAAAATGATACCAGTTTTATAACATGTAAGGAAAAAAAGGAGTACGGAATTCTAGCCGGAGGCAGTGCAGGGGGGTTTGCTATAGGCAAGACTATTTAGTACCTGGCAAACTTACGATATTTTTTTCCGTAAGGCAAAAAAAAAAAAAAAAGGATAAAGATTGAAAATTTTCTAAGTGACTCATTCACTTATAGAGAGTCTATATCTGATAAAAGTTCAAAAGATTATACTTATTTCCTGCTTACCAGACCAGGCAGTTATCTTGACATGTTTTCAGTTAAAATTTCTTAACCCTATTGGGAACATAATCATTTGAAGAGAGAAAGGAAACTACTTGATTGACGGGAGGAAACATATGAAAGCTTAAGGGACAAAGTAGCATGACCCTTCACCCCAACCCATAGACACCTCAAAGGTGCTTTTTTGTACCATCATTAGCAAAAGTCTTCATCTAGAGCCCATATAACTCAGTGGAAATTCTTACTTTAGCATACTATTATTCCTCTTCTTTCAGTGTTTGTAACAAACCTTGGTTTGGACTGTCCACAATGCACAGGACCAGATGTTGAGGCAGATAATTCAGAATCACAGGGTAAGATCCCTCAGGAGGTTCCTCTGGAAAAAGCTCAAGCTCTGACCTTCCCAGAAAATTTCCATAAACTCCCTATTGCCTTAGTATGATTCTGCCCCCCACTCCACCCAATAGCTAGGTATGTTGTGTGTTCCATTCACTTGTTGCTATTACCTGTACTACGTGGTTATGATTTCTTTGTGTGAAGACTGATTTAGATTTGCAGACGCTTTACATTATTTCATTCAGTTCTCTTGCAGTGGCAAGTGTTAAGCAAAAAATACTTGCCATTTAATAGATTAGGAAACGGAGGCTCTGAGACAGACATTCAGTTTTAGAGACACCATTTCCAGCTTGGTTTTGGGTCTACAATAGTTCCATGACCACATACTTTCTCCATCATTTATAGAAGAATCTGTTTCTATAAATCAATTGTGAGATATTTGAAGTCAGAGATTAATTTTCTCAATAGTAAGTTCAGGGTCAGATAGGTTTCATAAATCCGGCTTTTAATAATTATGTAATGATTATGCCTTTGCTTATATACTTAGGTAGGTCTTTATGACACCCTAATATGATTTAAATATTCTCTTACGATTACTTTAGATTCTTAAATTTCTGATAGAGCAGCGTGTGTGTGTGTGTGTGTGTGTGTGTATAGTTGATTGTATCCTTATAGCATCATTTACTGTAGTCCCCTGAGCCTTAAACTTCCTATTAACTAGTAACATGACTTAGAAATTTGAGTACATTCTTCTCTTTTTTTCCCAGAGTAATTTGTAAGAAGTGCTGTATATATTCAACTAAATCACATCAAAAAGAACAAAATGTCTGACTGCTCCATTGATTAGAGAGTTCAAGTGTTGTCAACCTGATGATAATCCATTATAATATTCTCCACCAAACTCCTACCTAATGATTTTTCAGCCTTGGATGATCATTGCACTGATGCATTATTTCATTAGGGATTGTAAATTTATCATTTTCTCATTTAATTTTATTCCTGAATTTACAAACTAGTATCTTAGAAAACTACAGGATTGTCCTAAAATAGATTCTTTATAGGAAAGGTAGGGAATATGCCTGATTCTTAACCCTTATCAGCCATTTTTCAGAAGTATTGAATGTGTTCTAACAAACACAAAAGGGCACACTCCTCCCTTAGAAATATCATTAAAAAATGGAGTTTTGTATTTGTGATACATTTCAGTTCATCAGAATCATTCTTCTTTTTGGAATTTTAATTGCCCCATCTTTGACCAGAAGGAGCTGCTTCAGTTGACATTTTTGTGTTGTTATCAGGTACCCATGGACCTTAATAGCTTTGTTGTGATCAATCACAAGATATCCGATTCATCTTGTGCGTTTCCAGCTCTCGACCTGGAATCCATTATTTCCCCTAGGAACCTTTGTTTGTTTTAATGGGAAATGAAATTCAGTTCCCATAATCTGGTTACTAGGATGTTATTTTTGCTACTGATTCTAAGCTTTTCAGTTACAAGGACATGAAATACTTTTATTCTAGAAGGATATTTCAAAAGAGAAAAATTCTGCATTTTAATGGGTATCTCCAATTCAATTACCGTCAATAGATCCCATATTTAAGGATTGCTTCTTTTCTTTTGAGATTTTCATTATCATTATGTAAAATAGTTACATGTTTCCAACAACTAAACCTACCAAACAAGTCACCAAAATAGTTCTGACTTTTGTCCCTTCCTCTGTTTTCTGCCTCCCTTTCTTAGGAAACTATTCTTATTAGTTTTGGGGCTATCCTTGCATTATTTCATTTTGATGATATAAGGAAAGATATATATGCATTCCTTTTTCTGTTTTCTTTCTACATACACAAAAAGAGCGTGCTATTCATTCTCTAATTACTATAGCAGATAACCTCTAAACTGGGCCCCCAAGGATCCCTAGCTTTTGGTATAATGTCATAGAATTTCTCCTTCTGAGTGTGGGCTGAGCTTTTTGACTAACTTCTAGTTAATAGAATGGCAGAGGTGATAGAGTGCCTTTTCTAAATTAGGTTATAAAAAGACTGTAACTTCAATTCGGGTGATCTTTATTGGATTGCTTGCTCTGAGGGAAGCTAGCTGCCACAATATGAAGCAATACAGCAGAGACACCTATGTGAGTGAACCTAGAGAAAGATCATCCGAGGCTTTCCAACAAATCTCTGAGGAAGCCCAGGAAGGGATCCTCCCCAATGAAGGCTTTAGGTGACCACAGCCCATCCAACACTGAGAGACCCTGAGCAGGAACCAAGCCATCTAAGCTGCTACTGGTTGCTCCTAAAGAATGGAAGCTGTAAGATAACAAGAGTTTGTTTTCATCTTTCCATATGCTAACTTTTGAGGTATTTTTTTATGCACAAATGGGTAGCCAAAATCCATTTTGGCACGTGGAAATAGGGTGTTGCCATACAAAACCTGTAAAATTGGGGCATGGCTTTGGAATCCATCAGTGGCCATGAGAAGGGCTTCACGGCTTGCAACCTTGAAGACAAATTGCAAAACTTTGGACATTGAGGATATTGTGCATGAGACCTTACCATAAAGTGGGAGGAAAATATTGGAAATTAAAGGAAGAAGCATTGTGATTATGTAGAAGCAGGAAACTTAGATGAACTGTTCCTGCAGCTATGTGGAAATATGTACTCACTAAACTGTGTCATCTAGATAAGATTTCCAAGCAAAGTGTTGGTGATGCAGCCTTCTCTTGTTGCTTGGTGAAATGAGAATGGAGAGGGATAAATCGAGGGGAGGATCATTAAACAAGAAGGAACCAAGAATTGATGGTTTTGGTGGTTTTTTTAAAGTATTTATTTATTTATTTATTTGGGAGTGGACATGCCCAGGGGGAGGGGCAGAGGGAGAGGGAGAGAGAGAATCTCAAGCCAACTCCACATTGAGTGCAGAACCCAACACAGGGCTCGATCTCCCGACCCTGATATCATGACCTGAGCCGAACAAAATGAAGAGTCAGACATTTAATCTTCCGAGCCTCCCAGGGAACCCAAGAACTGAAGATTTTAAATAACCTCACCTTGTGCTCACTTTGGTAGCACATGTGCTAAATGTCCTCAGCCCCTCCAAACTGTAACGATGCCAGGATGCAGAAAGACTTCTGAACAAAGATGAATCCTGGCATGGCTATGAAAATTTGATCTAAAGATAAAAATCAAGGGTGTGACTATATGTTTTGGGGTTTTGGGGTATTTTTTGTAGGATTTTAGGAAATCAGTTATTTTATGGTCACATCTTTGGCTGTCTCTTTAGACCACATTTTCATGGCAATGCTCTGGATTTGATCTAATAAAAAGATTCACAGGAAACCCACAAAATTCTCAGAAGATTCATAGATGAGAAACATTATCAGGCAAAGACTGAGAATGAGGAGATGCACTTGGACTTCCAGTCTTCTACTGGCAGGAAGAAGGCTAAGAGAACAGCCCAGTTGCAAGAAAATGTGCTACTTTTAAAAGGAAAGGTGACTCTGTTCCTCAGGGAGGAACCAAGATCCTGGAAAGAAGAACCAAGAATCATAAAGAAGCATTCTTTGACCTTGACAACTAATCCAGAAACTCTCAAAATTTCCCATTTTGATTTCAGAATTGTTAAGGACTCCTGAATTTGTGTGTCTTTTTGAGTCTATTTTTGAACCAAAATGTGTCTAGTGGTTGTGCTTGGTTCTCCATTGCATGTTGGAATTGTGGTGGGCAGATGACTTGTCTCTAGATTCAGAGGTCTACTGTTTGAGAACAAGACTCACAGTTGAAAAACTATACCTAAAACACTGCACTTGAGGGCTCTCATTAACACCAGCACTCCTAGTACTTAGATATTTTTTTTCTGTTCCTGTTATCTTATTCCCGTTTTTGGATAGAATCTGTTCTTAAATATTTTCCTGAGGTAGGTATGTGGATGATACAATCTGTGCTGATTATACCATGGATTCTTGGGTTTAACTCCTATATCTCTGTGGTCTGTATATGCCATTCTCTAGTCCTCAATTTACATTGTGCAGTTAAGAAATGTGAGGCCAGGGCGGCCCGAGTGACTCAGCGGTTTAGCGCTGCCTTCAGCCCAGGGCCTGACCCTGGAGACCCAGGTTAGCATCCCACGTCAGGCTCCCTGCATGGAGCCTGCTTCTCCCTCTGCCTGTGTATTGGCCTCTCTCTTTCTCTCTCTGTGTCTCTCATGAATAAGCAAATAGGATCTTTAAAAAAAAAATGACCTGGAATTTGTTAATACTGTTATTTTATTATTAATATTTCCATTATTATATCCATCATCTGTTTAATTTTTGCTACTTATATGTTATATTGTCTTCTGGAATTTCTGTTATACCCTGGACCTAAGCTCTGGTCCCCCCCCTGCCCACTGCCCCTTATTTTTTTCTATTTCTTCATTTTTTGGCTCTCTCTGAGATGTTCCTTGAGCTTGATCTTTCAGACTATAAACTCATATAATCAGTATTTTGCTCTCTTTAAGTAATCTTCTAAATATTAAATGGGGAAATCAGGTTTATATCTCTTGAAAGTTTTTTTCTGAGTTCAGATGGTTGTCATTTGGATATTCTCATGTGCTCATTGTCTTATTTTATTCACATCCATGTGTCTCCTCTAGTAGTCGTGCTTCATTTGTTTTGTTCTCATTGCTTTGCCTGATCTCATTGACTTCCAGGCACTTCCACTTTTTTTGAGTGACTCCTCTCTCAATGTTGGTGATCGATAAATGTAAGACTCTTGTTCTAGCAGAAAGCAAAGTGTTCTCTTCCTTATAGGCTAGCTATACGGAAGTAGATTATTATTTCAAATATTTCAAAAGCATGTTGGTATGTATTTCAATAATAAAGGAGATAGACTAAAACACTACCTTATGATTTTCTCCTACTTAACATTAGAGTTTGACTAACTTTTTACTAATTTCTGCCCTCTCCTGAATAGGGCTTGATATCATTTGGGATGAATTGGTTATTTCTAACACATTTTTTTCTATTTCAAATACATGTTTGTCATTTTGTTCAAATTTATTATCTGATATATTATTTAAGCTTAAATTAAAGTAATTCATTCTTCTTAAAAGATAGAAGAAAATATTTGGAAATCTCATTTCTAGTTCCCATTAAAACAAGTAAATAGGTTCAAGGTATTAAATGGTGATACTTAATTATTAAATTTAATTTGGAAGTTTAAAATCTCAATTAACTGACACCCTCATTAAATACAGTAATGACTGACATAAGACACGCAATTCAAGAAAGATAAAATTATTTAGTCGGCTGAAATTGCAGAGACTGCTCCCTAGATTTTAGTGAGATGTGTTTGATTTTACAAAGCCAGTAGTTTATTGTCAACTCTCCAGGAACTTTAATTTTAATCCAAAGATTTTTCTATAATGGAATGATATTTTCAAGAGTAGCAGATATACCGAAACCAAAATAAGGGAAAGTTATTTCTCAGGAAGTAGGATACTACAGAAAACATGGATGGGAAGCTCTGATGTTGGAGTCCCACAACCCCTGAGAACTGACTTAGTAGACCTGTATTTACAGAGCTGGCTTGTCCACTATAAACATTTTTGCACTCTTGTTCAGTCTTTAGTAGCTTCTTTTAAAAATCTCTGATGCTGACATCTTACACATGATGATCAGCTTCTTTTCTATTTCTCAAAATCATCATTAATCTCTGCCATTCACATTTTATCTCTGAAACCGTATTTGTTGTAGAAATAGCATGAACACTAGGCAAGACAAATGTAAATTCCATGAGCCTCAGTGTCTCCCAGGCTACAAAGGTGAATGTCAAGAGCTCAAAGATATCTACTAATATTAGGTGACAGGACATCTCTGACATAGTGCCCATCACATTATTTTTATAGAATGAATATCAATTGTCCTCTGTTTTAAAGAATCATTTTGGCATAAGGGTTTACCTTCTCCACATTTATAGGAACATTATATCTTGAATCACAATCAGTGCCATCTACATATATTCCTGCTGTAGTAATTATTTAACTCAAAGAAATAGACTGTTTAACTTAAGCATCTTATTTCCTTCAATCTAATGACTGCTCTAAATATAATTGAATAGGCAAAGTATATAACTTACTAATTGCAGTCAAATGATGTTTTAGCTGATTCATAGATATCTTATACTCAGGTGTTTTAAGATCATATATACAATGTTTACCAACAGTAGTATAACAAATAAGACTTTAAATATCATAGTAGAGCTACATTATGCTTAAAATGACAATGTATTCAACAGAGAAGCAACTTGAAACTGAGTAAAGACTATAGGACTTGAAGTCACATGCCCTCATTAGGGTCTTGTTTCTGCATAGAGTTTTAAAATAAAGAGAATATTGATTCTAAATAAAAAGGAGATCTATTGTATTAAAATCGAACTGGATAAATTAAGGAAAAATATAGGAACAAGATAAGAGCGTAAGCTTTCTTCTGAAAGAATAGTCAGTATCATCAAAAAAGTAATTCAAATCAGTGATAAATTTATACCCATGGAGCCCTCGAAGAATGAATAGGAAGAAGACAATGGTAAGAGGCTTTTTTCCCCCCTCTGAGGATCTCCCAATGTTACCTAAGGCTGAATGACAGGCGATCTGGTTGGCTTTATGAGTCACAGATTTTATAGACCACACATGGGGACCAGACAAGCCTCTGGGTCGGTCATGACTCAGAGAGGCAATTTCTCACCACAGTTTCACAAACCCCAGTGATTCATCAGTGTCTTCCTCCTTCAGTCCCTTCTCATTACCACGGCAATTCAAAACTAAAAGAGAGTCAGAAAAGGTGTCAGAGCTTATCTTGCTCCTATTCCCTGAATTTTAAATATCATTTCAAGCAGGTTTCTGTCAGAACACAGGTAAATATCAGGTGCATTATGTGATATTTAATTTAGGCAACATAAAGGACAACAATGTAAATGGGAAATGTCTAAGGAACAATCTGACCATTCAAAAATACTCTCCATTTGGGCCATAATATCCGATCAATGGCAGATAGGGAACGAACAAACTCAAAATTTTCTGCTTTCTTGAATTCACTTCACTGCAATTTAAATATTAGATATCCTTAAGATTAATTTTAGGTCTTCATCTGATCAGTTCTCTGAACGTGATAAGAGGATAAAACTAATCTCTGCAGGGAGGTCCTGGGTGCCTCAGAAGGTTGAGTATCAGACTCTTAGTTTCACTTAGGTCATGATCTCAGGGTCCTCCCGATAGATTCAATCAAGGGGCCTCCTGTCCAACTCCACGTTCAGCCCTGTGTGTCAGACTCCACACTCTGCAAGGAGTCTGCTTGGGATTCTCTCTCCCTCTCCCTCTGCCCTACCCCTTGTTCACATGTATGCTTATGCTCTCTCTCTCTCTCAAAATAAATAAAATCTTAAAAAAAAGATTATATAACAAAGATAGGAGATAGAAAAAAATGATAGGGAATCACAAAAAGAAGAACCTTTTTTAAAAGATGGAGTATTAATGCCAAAATGATGGCTTTAAAAGTGAAATTGTGGACTGTTTCACTAAATAAAATGTACTTATTTATAATTAAAGGAAAACTCATAGTGAGTCATATTTTATCTGGCAAATTGGCTAAGTTCAGGAGTTCATCTTCTGAATCACTGATGTAATCATCGAAAGGAGATAAATCATAAATAAAATTGGAAATGAAAAAAAGCAAAATACATAATTCTTTTTGTTGAAAAGGAAATAGTATTATATAGACAGTTGTGCTGAACAATTTAATGAATGGAAATATTTCCTTAAAGATAGGTGATTAAAACTGCCTCAAGGCTATTCATACACTCAAATTGTTATTTAACACAGCAATTACACCTTGGTTACTCTCTAGGCATTAGGACTACAGCTATAAATAAGATAGACATGGTTCCAGCTCTCATTTTTCTAACATGCAATCTGAGGGAATAAACCAACCAACATGGGTGAAATTGAGAAGTTACCCTGCCTGGAATTACTTCCCAGTAATTTGTTGATGAGACCAACAGATTTCTAAGACCAGATAATGTGTTGATAAGTTCTTTCATGTTAAAGAACAAATTATTTGCATATTATATAACGTACTAGAAAAAAATAAATATAGGAAGTGTTCAAATTAATTTTATATAGCTAACATAACTTTTATGCCAAACTGGAAAAAATATAATGAGAAAGATAATTAAACAGAAACCCATAGTGAGAATGGATACCCTGCCTCCAACTATGTCCCCTTAGGGAAATTCCTCAGTGTAGCTAGTTTTAATAAACTTGATATTCCCAAGGGATGCCTCTCAATGAAAAATCAAGGTTCCTAGACTCACCTACCAGTCTATTTGATCATCAAAGAGACAGCCATATGCTAAATCTGAGCTAGTAAGATATTCTCTACAGGGATTTTGAATCTTGAGGGAGTATCCTGAAGAACAGAGCTCTTTGACTAAAGGACAAGATTGCAGCTTTGTGTGCTATTGGCTATGACTTGCTATCTCACCCTTAGAATTCCTTTGGTTTCTGTTTATGGTCTGATTTCAGGCTTCTAAGCATTCTCTATGTCCTCAATATTCTCCTGACAGGTTCCCATAACTTCTCTTGAGTTGGATTCTGTTACTTGTAAATAAGAATACCAACTAATGAAATGAAATATAAATGTAAAATTCCTAAATAAACTGTTAACAATTAAATAAAAATTGAATTCCAAGAATAAGATATTGAATATACTTCTTTTCATCCAAGAATTTCAAGCATAGGTTATTAAGATATTCTTCTTAATCAGTCAAAATAGAATATGTACATAGACATTTCAATAGATCATGAGATCTATTTGGTAAAATTCAATGTCTGTATGTTTAATAAAAAATTCTTTATAAAAGGAGGGTTCTTGGGGATCCCTGGGTGGCGCAGCGGTTTGGCGCCTGCCTTTGGCCCAGGGCGCGATCCTGGAGACCCGGGATCGAATCCCACATCAGGCTCCCGGCGCATGGAGCCTGCTTCTCCCTCCGCCTGTGTCTCTGCCTCTCTCTTTCTCTCTGTATGACTATCATAAATAAATAAAATTAAAAAAAAAAAAAAAAAAAAAGGAGAGTTCTTTTTTTTTTTTTTTACACAACAAAGTCTTTTTCTTGTGAATTGTTTGCAGTTTTTGCCTATTTTTTTTTATGATAAATGCAATCCATACTTATTGTAGAAAATCTAGAAAATAAACAAAATTATCAGAAGGCTAATTTACTTAAACCTTTATAAACAGTTGGAAAATATTTACAATAATGTCTGCTTAAAGGATAATCCCTAAATGTATGAAGGTCACTAAAGCATCACAGTGCGAGTCCCAAAATCCTAAATCCGTCTGAGTTCAGAACTCCTGATTGTAGCGCAACCTCTGTTGCACTTCTCGACTACACTTTTAATTTTAGCTGCATTCAAAATAATATATGAGAGGTCCTTTAATTGATACAACGGACTATGTAATTGATATCTCATTCCCTGTAGTGTTCATGCTAACTTTTTTGTATACTCCCTTTGTCTTGCTGACCCACCCCATATCACTTGCTCATTATTTTCTTCGGTCACTCATTTATTCATTCAACAAATAGTTATGGAGTACTTTTAATGGCGCAGGCTATTCTTGATACTTGGAGAAACAGTAGTGAACAAGACAGATAAAAATTTCTACTCCCATGGAACTGGTATTTTAGTGAGAAAACAGAAAACAAACAAAAGCATTCAAATATGTAGTGTTTTAAACTGTGAAAACTCTAAATTTAACTCTAAACAGAAGGAAGCAAAGCATTCAAAATATTTCTTCCAATATCTTTATAGCATGTGCAAGGTGGTTCTTGCTGGAGATGTGAGGTAGGTACTGTTATTATGTAGCAGATGAGAGAGTAGACTCAGAGGTTAAATAGCGAATGGAGGACATCCTGCTTGTTAGAGAGTAAGTGGTGATGCAGGATTAAATACTCAGTATCTGAGAAAAAGCCTAAAGTATATGTATTTGCACTATCACAACTCAGTGTCTCCTCATACAGGAAAGATGTGACCTTTCTCAGGGAACTGGTTCTGCTGCAAGAAGGAGCAGCAGGTCTTAGGAATTATGAAGACATTGTACTCATGTCCTTAGGATCATGAAAGACTGTACATTGTGATGGTTGGAGAATCATTGTTGAAGATATGAAAAGTAGTTGTGTATCAACATGACCTAACCAATTCAAATATATGCTTTCTTTCCAGATGGCATATCTATAATATTATTAAAAAATCTAGCCACTGCTTCTTCCTGGGATCTCAACTAAAATGATGTATCTTCTTCAGGCTGTTCCTAATTTCTCTATGTCTTCAGACAAAAATCAGTAATTTCTTTATCCTTTAGAATAAAAGCAAATGATATTCTTAAAAAATGCAGATTGAATATTTTCTAATGTAATCATTGGCTTACATGTCCAATGTAATAAACTGAGCTCTCCAGTAGAATAATGACAATCCCTTATTTGCCTTTTCATATATAAATGTAGCATAGTAACTTGAATATGATAAATACTCAATAAAAATGTATGGAACAAATTGATGTAGTAACAAGTTTTATAGTCAAGAGATTAAGCAATAAAAAAAAATATCAAATATGACTATGAAATCCTTATAAGAACCAGAATGTTCTGAGGATAAACATTGGGCTTTAATTTCTTGTTTTCATGTGAAGTTGAGATTTGACAAAGTTTTAAAAGTAAAGTGAAAGATAGAAGTTGGCTTTCTAGCACACAGTTTAATGTAGAATACATGGATTCTGCTCCTGGGCCAGATGAGTCCTGTGAAGATTATAAAAAAGATATATTTTCCTTGAGTTTCATTGATTTCATGACAAGGAATTTAAGCTTAAAAGGAGAGGGAGAAAAAAGGGTGTGATATATATGTAATATTGGTAGAATGCAGGAAATCTTGTCCGTCAAGGGATAAAGAAAATCAATAGAAGGAAGTCCCAGCAGTTCCTGGGAGAAATTATTGTAAAGTGTATCAGAAATCATGTTCATGACTTTGGACGGCATAATGTATGGATCAGAGACAACATGAACTTGAGATTCAAATCCAAGCAGAAAAACAGAATTGCAAAGGTACCACTAAGTCCGGAAACCTAAAATATAGGCATCTAAAAATGTACATTGTTCAAAAGGAACATTTCTGGTGGAAAATGTGTCGTCATCAACTGCCCATGTCTAGGAAGGCAACCAACAAGGCACACATTCATGTACTTGAGAACGTAAGCATAGTAGAGTACATGTGAATGGAGAAGAGAGGAATGAAGAGACATAAAGAAATAAAGAGTTGGAAAGAGCAGGAGAAAGAGAGATCACAGATCTGAAAGAGAAAAGGAGAGATAGAGGAGCAGAGGAGGAGAGAGAAAAGGAGAGAAAGAAGGGAGAGGGAGGAAAAGAGAAAGACTGGGAAGAGAAAAAGCAGAGAGGAGAGGGAGAGAGCGGGAGAGGAAGGGAGGGAGGCAGGGAGGAGGTGGAGGGAGGATGAAAGACTAAAGCTATTCCAGTCAGATGGAAAAATGGAAAAGAATAAATGTTATGAACAGATGATGTGTCTCTGATAACAGATTGTGATAGGGAAGGATATATTTTTAAAGATCTGTGTGGATGAGTTCCTCTACTAAAGTAAGAATTATAATTATCCTCAAGGAAGTATTTGAAGTGAGTGTTTGAAAAGAGATTGGAATTTTTGTGGTCTTAGAGGATAAAACTGGCATAGATAGATGAAAGGTATAAGAAAGGGTTTTTCTTCTCAATTTACTACAGTCATTTACAGTTTGAGCTCTTGAGAAACAGCCTATAATATCTCATGAGATAGTATTTTCCAAACCATGAGAAGGCTCAAGAAGAAATTGTCTGACTCTTTCTTGTGAATTTTGAAGAAGAAATGCATGCATTTATCAGGAGGTTGTTTTAGATGCTTCTAAGAACACTCACAATCTGTGAATTTATGAAACATTTTCCTAAAATCCAAGATATTTCACCTGAATTTCTCAAATCTCTTTGATTATCTTGTATCTTCAACCATCATCTCCATCATTATTCCCTCCTGAACAAAGGTCCCTTCTGCTTATCAGAGCTTCTTCTCCATCTGTACTCCCCAGTGACCCTCATCATCCCTCCCACTTGCTTTTCCTCAATTTATCCCATCAACTCCTGCTAATTCACCTAAAAAATTTGGCTCCCACTACCTTTCTCTGAGATTGGTCATTACTTCAGGCTAGCATTTTGCTCCTCCACTGATCCCCTTCACTTGCTTCCAAATACACACCACTCACCCCAATTCTTTGCATTTTGACTCCTGTCTCAGAAGTTCAATAAAATGTACATTCTTAAGTCACAAATGACCTGTTAATTTCAGTCATATAATCTTTCACTGATTAAGATGTGACAAAGCAGAAGATTCCGTGTAATACTGGGAAGAGATTTTTAAAAATTAGATAAACCCAGTCATAGAATTAGTGACATTATAAGGCAGTGCTTTTCCAGACACTGGTGTTTCTGGTAATGTATGTAAGCTCCCTTCTCTAATATATCTGCTTCTGGTAAGGGTTCTCCCCACTATGTGTTCTGGATGATGCATCATATAAGGTGTGCTGAAGGCAAGCAGCGTGAACTCTTTCTTGCTAACTCAGGCATGATATAATTTATTGGCAAGATCTTGAGGGCTCATGGAATTCTGGGTATCCTGATAATGGTTAGCAACCAAGGTGACTGGGGAATATGAAGCATAGAACTGTTCTAGTAAGAACAGCCTCCTTGGACTCTTCTCACATTAGTACCTTTCCTTTGGTTTTAACAACACAATTTCAAGATCCATTATTTTGTCTGACATGGGATAGCACGCAGCCTGACTCCTTCCCTGCCTCTACTTTAAGGAAGATCTGACCATTCATTTTTTATAAAGAGAAGCACTAGGATTTGCATATAATAGGGGAGAGTTTTTAAAAAATCCTCCCAAATTACTGGCATGTTCTTATAAAAGGGGAGTGAATTGTAAGTAGGACAAACTGACAAAAACCTAAAATGTACCTTATAATTTCTCCCAATTAAAACCTCACCTGAGTAAAGGTCATGTGCCACAAAGCAAATGGTTTTTAAGTGATTTTTGATGACCTTAAATCTCTTTGTTAGTCTCCTCAGACAGGTTAAAGATACAAAACTCTTGTCAATTCCAGAGGTTTGGGGAACCCCCATGCCATCACATCTGGTCTTTTCGAGAAACTGCACAACAAATAACATTTATTGCTGCTGTATGTGATGCTGTTACGGCCCATGTCTGTGTGCTTCAGTTATGTTTTCCCTGCACTGATACTCACTTTACATCTTTATTAATGTGAGCTTGCTACATCACTGACTCCATGCCCCAGGGTATCCCTAACACTGCTAACGCTCGGCGGATGGCACACATTTCTAATCCATAGTATGTTGCTCCATGGTGGGTGCACTACCTGCTTTTTGACATGTTGGTTCACATACAGTTAACTGGAGCCTCAGATATCTAACCAACAGCCTTTCCTGTTGCCTCAAGCTGTTCTTTTTGTCTCAGGGTTTTTATTCCTCTTTTTCCTTTCATTGTTATTGCTGTCAACTCAGTCCATTCCCATAGAGCAAGAAATGGATTTAACAATACTTCCCTAAGGAAGTGAGAAAGGGAAAGAAACCTTTGGTAACTGCCTACTTTTTCCAGATACTGCACATATATCTTCTTATGAAATCTCATAAGAAAAGTGGTATTATTCCAAGCTAATTGATAGGAAACCTGAATTTGGGTAACCTAAATTGGCTAAGGTCTCAACTTGTCTACCTTACTGCACACTGATACAATTTCCTTCATATCACTGTGCCTTTTTAAGCCAACATATTAGAATCTATCATATCCTTTATATTTTCTGAGAAATCATGAAGTTCATTGCCTTTTTCATAATTCTTATTGAATATGACCTCCCAGAACACTTAATTGTTTCAAACAAGTTTAATTTTTAATTATCAAGGCAATGTAAGTATACCATGGATATTTGAAACCAGACAAAGGAAAGAAAATGCATTAACATTTGCACATTTGGGAAAACTTCCCAGAAATGGATATGACATTGACTGTGGCACAGGGACCAACTCACAGGTCAAGGTTGTGTGATCAGAGCAGAGCCTGGAAAATGGTGTTTCTGGATTCTCAGATATGAAGGAATCCAAGATGTTGATGGAGAGTAGTAATGAGCTAAGGCAAGAAGTGGAGAATTTGGAGATGATGCTGCTGAAGGGGAGTTGACTTACATTCCTCCTCCTAATTTTCATTCTTTTAAAAATGTTGGTATTTACAAATGTAAATTCTATGTATTTTAATTATCACCTAGAATATTCTGTCTCCTATTAGGGATTCCATAAACATTTGTTTAATTGAACCTTTATTCAATGACTAATATAAAGATACTCAACATTTATGCATTTGTGTGTGGATAATTCTTACACTAGAGGCATTAAATTATAGTGGAAAAAACAGAGTGCTTTAATGTTGCTAAATATTTAAGTGCACTCTGAAGGTTGTTTCTGAAGGCCTATTACTGCTTTCTTTAAGAGAGCAGTAAATTGTGGATGCATTTAGCCTTGTTGTTCTTTCAAATGAAAATATGATAAAAAGGAGTAAGACATTTCATCTTTTGGTTTATGATGAAGATCAGGATTTGTCCTTTGGTTAGAGTCAATGTGGAAAATAAATTCTAAATGCCACCTCACTTTTTAAAACTAAAGTTGTTTCCACAATATGCTTTCTCATGCAACTCTTGCCTACAATAATTGGAAGAATGATGTTAAGATAAAGAACGCTGGAATATGGGTGAGGGGATGAATTATTAAACTAACCTCGGTAGAGACCCTGAATAAAAGGTAGACTGTTTCAGATTAGGGTAAATTGTGAAATAGGTGCTTGTATTCACAATATTAAAATTATGTGCCATTTCAAATTATATTTTCAACTGTCCCTGAATCTATGTTCTTCCTATATAAGGCTTCTTATATCAGGGAACAAAAGCCCCACCTCCTCCTCAAAGGCAATGTAATAAAAAAATTTTTTAGAGATTTTATTTATTTATTCATAATAGACACAGAAAGAGGCAGAGATAAAGGCAGAGGGAGAAGCAGGTTCCCTGCGGAGAGTCTGATGTGGGGCTTGATACCAGGAACCTGGGATCACAGCCTGAGCCAAAGGCAGACATTCAACCACTAAGCCAGCCAGGTGTCCCCAAAGTAAAGATATTTATTATGGGGTTATTATTTGGGTACAGAAAACTTCTCATAATCACCTTTAGATTATGCATCTGCTTATATTGGATTACAAACATTATTCTCATAAACATTAATTTTACTCATCTTTGTATAGTATAAATGCATAAAAAAGTATTTTTATACAGGAGGTATATGTGCTGAATAAAAGTCCTGGGTCCAAGATTTAAGAGGAAATTGAACTCACTTTGGGTTTTATATCACCTTGAGCCTGTGAGAAGCATTTTGTGGGGAAAGCAACAGAAAAGACATGTATTATCAAGCAAATAATGTATTTTTCAGGACAAGCTATTTTTAGTGTTCTCTAAAGAATAAAGGAAAAACTCATGTACGAGAGTGAAGAAAATATGGAGTTATTTTGAATGGAAAGTACATGCAAACAAACAAATAAAGCAATCCCCTAATTTAAATTCACTGGACAAATAATTAATAAAAAGAGAAGGAAATGTTATTTTAACATCATTCTAGCAGAAAACATCTGTAGTTTTGTAAAGACCAAGATATTAGAACTAAGAAATGGAAACCAATGGGTATAGGAAGGGGTCAGGTGTTAGAAATCAGAAGAATGAGAAATAATCCATAGTCATGGTAGTTATCAAACACTGTTTCCTTGGTTAGTCCTTCTGGCTTCCTGTACTTTTGGTGTGAAAAACTTGCTTGTGCAGTGTCTTTCTTAGACTCTGGGAGATTCTTGCTTATCTGTAATTTTTCAGTGGTCTAATATGAAGCCCATGAGAGAGAGACAACTCATAGAGCTGGTGCAGGCATGGAGCAGAAGGTAACTTTAAGAATTAAACAATTACAGTCTTTGTAGAGGTATGCAGTCTCTGTGGCAATACAACTTCCTCAAGCTTTGGCAGGCTTCATGTCTATTTGCTTTCAGTAAGCTCTGCATGAAGTTAATCATACATATGGTTCTCAAACCAGATGATCTCTTCTTTTGGTTACTGTTTGTGTTTGCACATCTTTCTCCCCCTCAATTTAATGGCAATTGCCTTGAGGCCATGTGAAATAATAGACTTGGGGAAGAAGGAGACACGTTTAATTAGACTGGCACAATCGGGCTGCCTCTTAGAAAATCATCTCTCTTGTTTCGTGGGTTACACATGCATTTGGCTTTTCCAATCCTGTAAAGCTGCAAGTTGCTGGGCTTGAAGTCAATGTAAATGGCAGCCCATAGCAGAGACAGCTTCTTTCAGTAAAATTCCATTCCCTTTCTTTTCCTCAGTATCTGAAAGCATCAAAAAGCAGCCAAGGCATATCAATATTGTGAACTCTTCCAAACTGTTACCTACAGACTTATTAGGTAGGCAAAGTTTCTACTAAAAAATTCTCTATTGAACTTTGTTTATCAGAAATTTATTTGAACTCATTGCTCACCCTCATATTCCATTGTGTGCTACATCCAACATATTTCAATTTCTAATTACTTCTCAAACACAATAATAATTTCCTATCTGCCTATTACCATTTGGACAAGCTGTTTAGAAGAATGTGACAGAAGACAGAAGTCATTTAGAAAATAAATTATTTTTTGATAGACAAACTATATTCAAATAATAATCAAGGAATGACTCTATATGATAAATATGTTGTCAGTTTAAGAGACATCTGTATTCATGAGAGCTTGGGAAGATGGTGGAGTAGAGGGATTCTGCGCTCTCCTCATCTTATGTTTACAAGTAGATATCATCTACATTAAGTCAGTAAACTGGAGAGTGATCTGAAGATTGGCAGGACAAACTACACAACTAAATATAGAGAAGGATCTGTATCTGAAAGGCTAGGAAGGTCAGAAAGGCAGAGGGAAGCTGTTCGTGGGAGGGAGGAAGATGTGCATACAGAGAGAGCAGAGAAACAGGTCCTCGCACCAGGGAACTCACACCAGGAAGACTAATCCCCATAACATTTGGCTTTAAAAACTAGAGGGGCTGAATTCTGTGAGTTTTTAAACCAGTGGGACTTGGGAACTGGAATTTTAAGTCATCTGACTCAGCACTGAGTGAGCTGGAGAGTGAGTGATACAGCTGGGTCACTGCCCTTGAAGAGATAGGAGCCCTGCATAGAGAGGCAACGTTAAAAAAGAAGTTAACACAACTCAGGGCAAAAAAGGAGACATGTCTGTTCATACTGATTATGGAGCATGTTGGGGAACTTCGAAAACAAGGGGGCTGGCAGGTGGCATTTTCCTCTCCTACCTCCAGCACAAGCACAGGGACACCTATAGAAGGTAGCACTGCACAGATACTTGCTACCTAACCTACTACCAGTGTGTTATGCCCAATAATTGACTGGAGGACTTGCTCATTCCAGCCCCTTTTCCTTGAGCTCAGGGAAAATTTTGCTACAGCTTCCTGTACACTGTGCCCAGTCACTGGGGGCATAGCTGCCACTGTGCACTGCATCCATTTGATGCACTTCACCTAGCCATACAACCCCAGCCACCTGGACCCCAGCCCCTAAGTACTTGCAGCATTTCAGGGGTTCCCACATAAGACTAGTGCCCTGTGCAAATTTTGCTAACACTCTCACTCCCCTCCCAATTTCCCTGTCAGAAAAGCCCCCTCAGAGCTGGCCTGCTTGGGCCCCCTAACACCACAGAGAGTAAGCATAGCCCACAGAAGGCAAAGAGTCAGTGCAGACGACTGCACTGAAAGCAATAGTGACTCAGATGCAACAGCAGGGCATAAACAATACACATAGAATACTCTCTTGAAGTGCCAGGTTCTGGTGACCAGGGGGCACAGCATTGTAGGGAACTCCAAGACCTCTTATTCATAAAGTCACTACTTTCAAGAGCAGAAGACATAGCTAACTTTCTTAACATACAAACAGACACAAAGAGGCAGACAAAAAGAGGAGGAGACAGAGAAATTTATGCCAAATGAAAGACCAGGACAAGGCCATGGCCATTGGTCTAAGTGAAACAGATATAAGTAACATGACTGATAGAAAATTTAAAATAATGATAATAAAATTTCTCACTGGACTTGAGAAAAGAGTGAAAAGACATGAGTGAGTCTCTTAACACAGGGTTAAGAAATAACATAGCAGAGATAAAAGGCTCAATAAACAAAATGAGAAATATGCCTGATAGTATAAACTGCAAGACAGAAGAAGCAGAGAAATGAATTAGTGACCTAAAAGACAGAATGATGGAACGTAAGCAATCTGAACAAAAGAGAAAAAAGAATTATGGAAAGTGAGGATAGGCTTAGGGAACTCAGTGACTCCTTCAAATTTAACAACATTTGTATTACAGGAGTCCCAGAAGAAAAAGAGGGAGAAAATGTGGCAGAAATTTTATTTAAAGAAATAATATCTGAAAAGTTCGCTAATCTGGGAAGGACACAGATATCCGGATCCAGGATGCACAGAGAACCCCCATCAAAATCAACAAAAGCAGATCCACACCAAGATATTTTGTAATCAAATTGGCAAAACATAGTGATAAAGAAGAAATCTTAAAGCACCAAGAAAACTGGATGTTATACTATATGTTGGCAAATTGAATTTAAATAAAAAAAAAGTTTTTAAAGGCAGCAAGACAAAAGAAGTCTCTCACCTACAAAGGAAAACTCATAAGGCTAGCAGGAGATTTTTCAACAGAAACTCTGTAAGCCAGAAGACAATGGCATGATACATTCAAAGTGCTGAATGGGAAAAAAGGGTGGCCAAGAACATTCTATGCAGCAAGGCTTTCATTCAGAATAGAAGAAGAGACAAAGAGTTTCCCAGACAAACAAAAATTATTATTATTTTTAAAATTTTATTTATTTATTCATGAGAGACAGAGAGAGAAAGAAAGAGGCAGAGACACAGGCAAAGGGAGAAGCAGACTCCATGCAGGGAGCCCGACGTGGGGACTCGATCCTGGGTCTCCAGAATCAGGCCCTGGGCTGAAGGCGGCACTAAACCTCTGAGCCACCCAGGCTGCCTGACAAACAAAAATTAAAGGAGTTCAAGACCACCAAGCCATCCCTGCAATAAATATTAAAAGGGACTCCCTGAGTGAAAAGGAGAAACCAAAAGTGATAGTGTAAAGGCAGGAAACTATGAAAGAGAGAAAGATAAGAAGGGATCAGAGAAAATCTTCAGAAACAACCACAAAACAAGTAATAAAATGGCAGTAAATACAAACTGATCAGTAATTACTTTGAATGTAAATGGACTGAATACTCCAAACATAAGGAATAGGGTGACAGGATCTATAAGAAAACAACTCATCTATATGCTGCCTACAAGAGACACCTACTGATTGTGAGGAGATGGAGAAATGTCCATGATGCAAATGTACATAAAAAGAAAGCCCAAATAGCAATACTTAGATTGACAAAATAGACTTTAAAAAAAAAGACTGTAACAAGAGACAAAGAAAGACATGATATAATAGTGAAGGGGATAATCCAGTAAGAAGATATAACAAGTGTAAATATATATGAACCTAACATAAGAGAACCCAAATACACAAAACAGTTAATAACAACCATAAAGGAACTAATAGAAAGTAATAAAATAATAGTCGGGGACTTTAACACCCACTTACATCAATGAATAAGTCATCAAACAGAAAACCAACAAGGAAACAATAGCTTTGGATGACTTACTGGGCCAGATGGATTTAACAGATATACTATGACATTCTATCCTAAAACAAAAGAATACACATTCTTTTCAAGTACACATGGAACTATCTCCAGATCACTTAGTAGCCCAAAGCAAACCTTAACAGATTTAAGAAGATCAAAGTTATAATATGCATCTTTTCTGACCACAGTGTTATGAAACTGGAAGGTCGACTACAAGAAAAGTCTAGAAAGACCACAAATACATGGAGATTAAATAACAGCTGCTAAATAATGAATGGATCAACCAGGAAATAAAAGAAGAAATTAAAAAGTATATGGAAAAAAAGTGAAAATTAAAACACAATGGCCCAAAAATTTGGGGATGCATCAAAAATCTTTCTAAGAAAGAAATTTGTACCAATACAGACCTACCTCAAGAAGCAAGAAAAATCTCAAATAAACAACCTAACCTTACACCTAAATGGTCTTGAAAAACAACAAAGAAAACCTAAAACCACCAGAAGGAAGGAAACAGTAAAGATTAGAGAGAAATAAATGATAGAAAAACTAAACAAATAACACAAAACATAAAACCCAAAGAAATCTAATAGGAAAGATTAATGAAACCAGGAGCCGATTCTTTGAGAAAAATCAGTAAAATTGATAAACCCCTAGCCATAATTTTCAATAAAAAAAGATAAAGGACTCAAATAAATAAAATCTTAAATGAGAGAGGAGAAAGAACGACCAACATCACAGAAACACAACCAATAAAAAGAAAATATTATGAAAAAAACCATACGCCAACAAGTTGGACAACTTAGAAGAAATGAATAAATCCCTAGAAACATATAAGCTACCAAAGCTGAAATAGGAAGAAAGAGGAAATTTGAATAGGATGATAATGAATAAAGAAATTGAATCAGTAATAAACAAACACCTCTGAGCAAACAAAAGTCCAGGACCAGATGACTTCACAGGGAAATTCTAACAAACATTTAAAGAAGAGTTAACACCTATTCTTTTCAAATGATTCCAAAATATAGCAAAGGAAGGAAAACTTCCAATTATTTCTATGAGGCCAACATTATCTTGATACCAAAACCAGATAAAGACACCACTAAAAAAGACAACTATAGGCTAATATCCTTGATGAACATAGATGCATAAATCCTCAATAAAATACTTGGAAACCAAATGCAGCAATACATTTAAAAAATCATTCACCATGATCAAGTAGAATTTATTCCTGGGTTGAAAGGATGGTTCAGTATTTGCAAATCAATCAAAATGGCACAGCATATCAATAAGAGAAAGGATAAGAACAATATGATCATGTAAATAGATGATAAAGAGCATCTGACACAGTACAACATCCATTCATAATAAAAATCCTCAACAAAGTAGGTTTAGAGGGAACATACTTCAATGTGCTAAAGGTCATATAGGAAAACCTCAAAGCTAACATCATACTCAATGAGGACAATCTGACAGCTTTTTCTCTAAGGTCAGGAATAAGACAAGGATGTCCACTCTCACTACTTGTATTCAACATATTACTGGAAGTTCTAGCTAGAGCAATCAGACAACAACAACAACAACAAAAATAAGAGGCATTCAAATCAGCATGGAAAAAAAAAATCAAATTTTCACTATTTGCAGATGAAATATATACAGAAATATATAGAGAAAACCCTGAAAGCCACCATAAGACAGCTAGAACCAATAAACAAATCAGTAAGGTTGCAAGATACAAAATCAATGTACAGAAATGTAATGCATTTCTATACACCAATAATGACACAGCAGAAAGAGAAATTAAGGAACCAATCCTGTTTACAACTGCACCAAAACCATTAAGATGCCTAGGAATAAACCTAACCAAAGAAGTGAAAGACCTGTACTCTGAAAACTGTAAAATATTGATGAAAGAAATTAAAAATGATACAAAAAATGGAAAGACATTCCATGCTCATGGATTGGAGGAACAGATATTTTTATATGTCTGTATTATCCAAAGCAATCTATATATTTAATGCAAACTCTATCAAAATACCAACAGCATTTTTCACAGAACTAGAACAAACAATACTAAAACTTGTATAGAACCAGTGAAGAGCCCAAATATCTAAAGCATTCTTGAAAAAGCAAAGCAAAGCAGGAAGCATCACAATTCTGGACTTCAAATTATATTACAAGTCTGTAACAATCACAATAGTATGGTACTGGCACAAAAACAGACACATGCATCAGTAGAACAGAATAGAAAACCAGAAATGCATCCACAAATATATGGTCCGTTAGTCTTTAACCAAGCAGGAAAGAATATCTAATGGGAAAGGACAGTCTCTTCAACAAATGGTGTTGGGAAAACTGGACAGCAACGTGCAAAAGAAAGAAACTGGACCACTTTCTTACACTATATACAAAAATAAGTTCAAAATGGATGAAAGACCTAAATGTGGAACCTGAAACCACAAAGATCTTAGAAGAGAACATAGGCAGTAGCCTCTTTGACATTGGCCATAGCAACTTTTCTCTAGGTATGTCTCCAGAGGTAAGGGAAACAAAATAAAAAAATAAACTATTGGGTCTACATCAAAATAAAAAGCTTCTGCACAGTGAAAGAAAAAAATCAAGAGAACTAAAAGGCAATCTATGGAATGGGAGAAGATATTTGCAAATGACCTATCTGATAGAGTTAGTAGCAAATGCAAATCAAACTGCATGAGATACCACTTCATACCTGTCAGAATGGCTAAATCAACAACACAAGAAACAACAGGTGTTGGCAAGGATATGAGGAAAAGGGAATAGTCTCTCACTGTTGGTGGGAATGTGAACTGGGGCAGCCACTCTGGGAGACAATATGGAGGTTCCTCAAAAGGTTAAAAATGGAACTACCCTACAATCCACTAATCACACAACTGGGTATTCACATAAAGAATACAAAAACACTAATTCAAAAAGATTTATGGATCCCTATTTTAATAGCCGCATTATTTACAATAGCCAAGATACAGAAGCAGGCCAAGTGTCCATTAGTTGATAAATGGATAAAGAATTGGTACTATATATTATTCAGCCATAAAAAAGGATGAAATCTTGCCATTTGCAACAGCATGCATGGAACTAGAAAATATAATGAAGCAAAATAGTCAAAGACAAATACCTTATTATTTCAGTGGTATGTGGAATTTAAGAAACAAACAAAAAAGCAAAGGGGGGAAGAAAAAAGAGAGGGAGAGAGTGACAAACCAAGAAACAGACTCCTAACTATAGAGAACAAATTGATGGTTCCTAACCAGAGATGATTAAAACGGGGGTTTGAGTGAAATAGGAGATGGGGATTAAGAAGTGCACTTGTCATAATGAGGACCAAGTGATGTATGAAATTGTTGAATCACTATATTGTACACTTGAAACTAATATATAACACTGTATGTTAATTAACTAATTAAAATAAAAAGATAATAAAATAAAATAAAATAATAAAATAATAAAATATATATGCATTCCTAATGTCCCAAGGCTGGTATCAAGCTGTATGAAATAGAGGAATGACATTAAATTGCATAAAACATATTCCTAAACTAAATTTTTAATTTAGGTCCTCCAAATGGGAGGGCAGGGCAAGATGGCTGAAGAGTAGGGTCACCAAGTCACCTCCAAATGTCTAGTAATGTCTTCCCTTTTTTAAAAAAAAAAAATTATTTATTCATTAGAGACACAGAGAGAAAGAGGCAGAGACACAGGCAGAGGGAGAAGCAGAATCCATGCAGGGAGCCCAATGTGGGACTCAATCCGGGGACTCAGGAATCATGCTCTGAGTCAAAGGCAGACGCTCAACCGCTGAGCCACCCAGGTGTCCCTGATTTGTTAATTTGACATTGGTCTTCATGTATTGTTTGTCCTACACCAGTACTGTGCTTCATCCTGTGAATACATCAGGGAAGACAGACATAGGGGCTGGTCTCAAAGAAAGATGGACTCTGCACTGATAACAACACAAATGAATGTATAATTACAAAAGCTAGTGAAGTAGTTTAATAAAAAAAAATAAAATAAAAACAGGCTGCTTGACTTGAAAGCATAGCAGAGAGGAATAATTATTTCAAATTGGATTATCAGAGCAGTCTTCTCCAAGAAAATGCTGTTTAATGCATTATTTCTTTGTTCATTTATTTTAACTTAACATTTTTATATTTTATGGAGATATATTTTGGAATCCATTATTAAAAACAAGTATATGGGCTGTGTTCTACGGAGATTAAATGGAACTTTTAGTGTAACTGCTTCAAAGAAAAATTTCAATATTATGAACTCATTTTAAAATGTTTTTATAATCCAAATAACTTTTTTAAAATCTTCCATTATTTTTCATTTTACTTTTCTCTCTGCTTCTAACCTTCTTCCTAAAGCCATTCCTCATGAGTCAAATCACAGAATTTTTTGGTCATATTTTTAAAAATTATGTCACTCCTCTGCTTAAAGTCCTTGAACACTTTACTGTGAACTTAGAATAAGCCCACATTCCTTCTTGAGGACTACAGAATCCCTTGTATGATTTGGTCCCTCTCACTCCAACCATACTGCCCCGATTTCTCTCATACACTGTTAGTGTAGATGTGATTAACTAACATGTGGAGAGAGCCATTTGGCTGCATACGTTAAAGTTAAAATTACAGAATCGTTTTGACCAAGCATTTCATTTATGAAAATGTAGAAATGATGGATCTGGTAATAAATGCCATGTACATGGATTTTTAATGCAAAAATGCTTTGTTGTAGTAAAAATCAATTCACAAACCAAAATAAATCCTTAAAACAATCTTAATGTTTATCAGTTTGTGAAAGACCCTGGAACATTGTTTTAAGGAAACCATTGTTGCCAACTATTAAAATGCATTTGGTATTGATGTTAGAATGCATTTTTACAGATATCTGAGATGAGCTTATGAGGGCAAAGATCTGATTCTGTATGGTAGACTGGAATCGTCACAGTGGAGATGAGAAACTGTCTTTCTGGCTGATTCATATCAACTAGAATCATGGTTTGCCTCCACAGTTTCCTAAGAGTTTCCCTCCTAACCAAGCTGAATGTGAGCTAGTGGGGAGGGTGAAATCCATTCAAGCTTGAGCACACTCTAGATTCATTATGAATAATTAGTGCTAGTTGCAATCGAGGTCTTGAGGCAAGGAATAAAGAGCAAAGACATGAAAAGGCATGGAAAGGAAAAAGAGAAAAGGAGGATAAAAATCATAAAAAATAACCTTAGTCAGAAAAGGGATGTCAGTTGAGTAAGAGAGACACGTGTTAGAGTACCTTAAAGATGTATTTCTTATTAAGAAACTCAAAAGGAATGGGACCCCTGGGTGGCTCAGTGCTTGAGCATCTGCCTTCACCTCAGGGTGTGATCCCAGGGTCCTGGGATTGAGTTCTGCATCAGGCTCCTCGCAGGTAGCCTGCTTCTCCCTCTGCCTATGTCTCTCCCTCTCTCTGTGTGTCTCTCATGAATAAATAAGTAAAATCTTAAAATAGAAAGTAAAATATGGCTTAAAATTCTCTATGTGATAACTCATGGGTAAATAAATGAAACCAGGATTATAGTTTAGATCAAATATAAGGGGGATAGATTATGCACAAGTGTCAAGTTAACTCAGATTGTAAATGTCTTACCAGGAAACTTGCTCTTCTCTTCATAAATTTGAATATGTGTCATGAAGTTCCATTTGGGCATTCAGCCAATGATTCTGGCTAAGGACTGTACAGCTTCAAATTTGATAATTTGTATAATGATACATATACTAAGATTAAAATGAGAGTTTAGAAGGTTACCGGAGGAATTCCAAAGATAAAGGACAGGGGTATATGGAGGGTCTTATTATACAGTGTATAACATAGTGTCTAGAAAGTCCTGTCAGGGTTGTGGGTCAGATGGCCTGCTTTCTGTCTACTTGTTTGGAGGCTACCGGAGGCCTCTGACTCTATTTGTTCTGACAATTTTCTATGGCTTCTGCTGATTTTTAGGCTGGAAAAATTCAACTCTCTCTAGAATTTTCAAAAGTCAGCCTCATCTATGCTTGCAAATCTTCCTCTGCATTCCACAATCGAGGTTTCAATGCAGTTCATAGAAAATAAAAACAAAAACAAACTCTACACATGGCTGTTTTTCAGAATTCAAGATGAAGGATGACATTTCCTTTTAATTAGAAATGTTGAATGCATTAGTAGCATTTTAGCACTGAATTCTATGCACATAATAAAAAAATGATTGGGTAGCTAATTCTGGCAAGTACTAAATTCCTTTGGAGTTAGCTTTTTTGACTTCTAAATTTCATTTAAGACTTATGGTTTAAAAAATAGTAGAAGACAATTGCAAATGGGGTGAAACAATTTCTGGTTGCAGTTGACATAATCTTATAGGTAGGAAATCTTAAAAGATTCCGCAAAACAAAATAAAACACAAAAATGAAATATTAAAACTAATAAAAGAATTCAGTAATGTTGCAGGATACAAATTCAACATTTGAAACTTAATTGAATTTCTATATACAGATTATCTGAAAAGAAAATTAAGAATTAATTCTTTTTACAATAACATAAAAAAACAAATGAAATTAACCAGGGACATAAAAGACTTGTACACTGAAAACTGTAAAACATTGATAAAAGAAAATTTTAAAAGATACAAATGAATGGAAATATATCCCATGTTCATGCATTAGAATAATCAATACTGTTGAAATATTCATGCTACCCAAAGTTATGTACAGATTCAATACATTCCCATCAAAATCGCAGTGGCCTTTATTACAGAAACAGAAAAAAAATCCTAAAATCCACATGAAACCACAAAAGACCCCAAATAGAGCAATTATGAGAAAAAAAAAAAAAAAGCTGGAGGCATCACACTTCCTGATTTCAAAATACATTACCAGGCTACAGTAATTCAAATGGTATTGTACTGGAATAAAGACCAACATATAAATCAATGAAACAGAAGAGAGAGTCCAGAAATAAATCCACACATATGTATGGTTAACTAATTTTTGACAGTGGTTCCAGAAATACACAATAGGGAACGGACGTTCTATTAGTGTTGGGAAAACTGGATACCCATACGCAAAAGAATGAAATTGAACCTCTGTATTACACCTTACACAAAATCAACTCAAAAGGATTAAAGACCTAAACGTAATACTTGAAACTAGAAAACTCCTAGAAGAAAACCTAGGAGGAAACACTTCCTAACATTGGTATTGGTGATGATTTCTTGGATATGACACCAAAAGCATACGCGGCAAAAACAAAAATAAATAAGTGGGACTTGTTAAACTAAATTTTTTCTTACAGTGAAGGAAATAATCAAGTAAAAAAGCAACTACGGAATCAGAAAATATTTGCAAATCATTTGCCTAAGTGGTTAGCATCTGAAATATATAAGTTCATACAACTCAATGGCAGATAAGAACCAATAAACCAAAAAACCTTACCTTACTGAAAAATGGGCAAAGGACTCAAATAGACATTTCTCCAAAGGAGACATACAAATAGTAAAGTATATGAAAAGGCACTCAATTTCATTAATTGGCAGGGGAATGCAAATCAAAACTGTAATAAGATATCACCTCCCTATGTCCCTATCCTGTTAGGATGGCTATTGTCAAAAAACAAAGGGCAACAAGTGCTGGCAAAGATGTGGAGAAAACAGAATCCTGTGGGGATGCAGACTGGTGCAGTCACTGTGGAAAACAGATGGAGCTTCGTCAAAAACTTTAAAATAGATAAAATCAACAACAGAAGAAACAACAGTTGATGGTGAGTATGTGGAGGAAAAAAAGAACTCTTGTACACACTGTTGGTGAGAATGCAAACTGGTGTCACTACTGGGGAAAAGTTTGCAGATTCGTTAAAAAAGATAAAAATAGAACTACTCTAGGATCCAGCAATCACAGTACTGGGTTTTTATCCAAAGAATATGAAACTATGAAATATCCCAGAATATGAAAATAACTGACTAAAGGAATACATACACTCCTACATTTAAATAGCACTATTAAAAAAATAAAGTGAATTTAAAAAACAAAGCAGCACTATTTACAATAATTATTTTTATTTACAGCACTATTTACAAAAATTATAGAAACATCCCAAGTATCCGTTGATTGATGAATGGGTAAAGAAGATGTGGCATCTATATCCCTGGGATATTACTTAGTCATAAAAAGAAACGAAATCTTGCCTTTTGCAAGAGCTAGAGAGTATTATGCTAAGCAAAGTAATTCAGGGAAAGACAAATATCATATGATTTCACTCCTATGTGGAATTTAAGAAACAAAACAAATGAGCAAAGGAGAAAAAGAGAGAGAGAGAGACAAACTGATTCTCTTAACTGTAGGGAACTGATGGTTACCAGAGGTGAGTGGGAAGATGAGTGAAATAAGTGTTGAGGACTAAGGAGTATACTTATTGTGATGAGCACTGGGTGATTTATAGAACTATTGAATTTCTGTATTGTACTCCTGGGACTAATATACCTGTTTGTTAATTAACTAGAATTAGGATAAAAACTTTAATAAATTACAACAGAACTACCATGCGACCCAGCAATTCTACTTCTGGAATGGATGATGGATAGAGAAAATGTAATATATATTCATACAATTGAGCATTATTCAGCCTTAAAAAAGGCCAACATCTGTGATGACATGGATGGACCTGCAGGACTTTACCAAGTCAAATAAGCCAGTCTCAGAAGGGCAAATGCTGTGTAGCTCCACTTACACGAGGTATATAAGGTAGTCCAACTTACAGAAGCAGATAATAGAATCATGGTTTTTGTGGGCTGTAGGAAGGGGGATATTGGGAGTTGTGGTTCCACAGCTATAAAGTTTCAGCAAGATGAATAAATTATACAGATTGGGTGTACAACAGAGTGCCAATAGTTAACACAGCATCATGCACTTAAATTTTTGTTCAGAGGGTTGATCTCATGGGAAACGTTTTTACCATAAAAAAAGAGTCACACAGGGAGACTTTTGGAGGAAATACTTATTACCTTATTGTAGTGATAATATCATAGCCTTTGTGTATGTCCAAATGCATCAAGACACTAAAATTAGGAAATCGGGCTGTTGCTTTGTGTATCAATTACAGCTCAATATAGTTATTTTTAATTTTTTAAAAAGATTTTATTCATTTATTCATGAGAGATACAGAGAGGCAGAGACACAGGCAGAGGGAGAAGCAGGCTCCATGCTGGAAGTTCGATGTAGGATTTGATCCCGGGACTCCAGGATCACACCCTGAGCCGAAGACAGATGCTCACCTGCTGAGCTACCCAGGGGTCCCCCAATAAAGTTATTTTTTAAAAAGTCAAAGTATTGATGGGTAATTTCAAGGCGATATGATTGTTGAAGTTGGAACTATAGCCTTGTCTTCAGAAAGCTGGCCAATAAACTAATGGGAGTAATCCTCTAAAATACACACCAGATGAGACATCTTAAAGGGAAAAAAGCAGGTAACGTCAGATCGAGTCCAGGCATGAATAGAAGATCACGTGAAGAGATCATCTCACTCAGGGAAATAAAAGAAGGCAGAATTTGTTTGAACAGAGGTTCACCACCCACAGACTTTCGTAAGACACACAGCCATTTCACTGTAAGGGCAAAACATGAAGAAATAGGTTGAGAAAACAAATTTCTGGGGTATAAAATATAGAAAACACCAAGGGATTGAAAGTACTCAATTTTATCTATACAAACAAATATAAAAATATCCTCAATGCATTAGGGAAGGGGTTAAAACACAAGTTAAAAATAAGGTTGAATTCTTGGGAATCCAGCTGAAAACCCTTGGAAGGGATAAGACAATGGCAGAGGGAATTAAGCATGAGAGGCACATTCCATAGCTGCAGGAAAAAAGCTGCGTGAAGTAATTATTGCTTCAGTGCTTGGAACATTCAAAAAGTAGATAAAAGGAACACATATTACAGAGAACATGCAGAAATATCAGTTCTTATTAGGTTCCTTTCAGCAGAAGTTTCGAAAGCATCAAATAGCCGTTCTTGATCATGAATCTGAAGGTGATTTTTACCAACTAAGACAGGTAGAGGAATAATATGGTGTAAACTATTCCATTATAAGAAGCAACAGAATTAGCCTCTATGCCCCAGGAATTCGAAAGTTTGCTCAGAAAATTAACAGACCCCGACTCAGATAGATGTGACACTCGGTGCAACAATTGGGTGAAAGATAGGGCATCGAGGTAAGTAGCAGCGATTATTTTTGGTCTTAAAAGGAAGACACTTCACATAACCTACGGACTACCTTTTTCACTGGAATTTTCTAGACATCCAAGATGCTAGCAGTATTTTAATGCTGGTGTATGTGATAGAGTATAGATGCATAAGTGAAGCTTTCCTTCAGATTTAACAATTGCTCAGTAGCAAAAAAAAAATACTTTGCAAAAAAAAAAAATACTTTGCAAAGTTATTGCTTCTCTACAAACTGCAAGTATATAGGGCATGGATTCTGAATAACAGAAATGGACTGATTGTCATTCTGGTCAGGGTAACTCCATGAAGATTATCTGTGCACACCCTCCTTGATTTGTTTTTTTTTTTTTTTCCTATGTATTTTGGTAAGACTATATACTGAGTTCTTGGAATATAATTTTACCTAGGGTCACTGTTAAAAGGTCTAATGGTTGTTCCATTTTTTAATGGGAATGGAGATAGAAAACTGATAATATTCGGTGTTTTGTGAATGCTTTTAAACCAATAAAAATGAAACTCTTGAGAGATTTGTTACATGTGTAATTTCTCAGGCCCTAAAATCACCACACCCATTAGAGAGATAGCATAAGCTGTCCCAGGCTGCTGTCAGGAACACATTTCTAGGGAGTCATCAAGAATGTCTCTGAATGAATGAAATAAGTAATTTAGAAGGACCGGTGGTTTTTCCCCTTAAATTTAACCTAAGAATTTTGGATTTTAGATTTTAACTTATACAAGTAAAATAATTGATTCTAATTGCTTTGGATTTTAATTTGAGAAGGTTTACATGTTTGAGCTTTAATTGCTTACTGGAAATTTTTAATTCCATAGGATTATAATCAGGAGCCCATTTCAGTTGATGTGTTTAATTGGAGTTTATATATCATTCTTATGCATCTCACGTTACTGTTGGTGTCTAATCTCACAGTACTTTGTGGCTGGACATGATTTTGGATAAGAAAAGGAATAGAATAGAAATGTGACAACTGAGGAATTATTTTTCTCAGCATGTTAATGACCTAAGAGGGACTGAATGCCCAGGGACCTGCATTTGGCATCAGAAGAACCAGCCTTCTGATGGTGAAGGCAGGGCTGTCTTGATAAACAGCTCACCCCTAACCTCAGGGAGATGCAGATGCCTCTTTACGGCAGGAATAATGATAAGGCACAAAGAATTCTCAGAACAAAAACTGTCTCGGATAGATGCCAACCTCAGTGTGACAGGGAAGACACTTCTTCCATGACAAGGGATGTTCGGTAGGCAAATTAAAGCCACAGCACCCTTGTTCTCTCCTCCCATAGACAGGTAGACAAACTTAGCCATTTGGTAACCTTGGGAAAAATAACTGGGTGTGCATAGCTCAACTCTGTCCTCATTTTTCCTTTTGGGAATCAGCTGTCCACAATGAGGACATGTTTGTTTTGCTGCCAAATGGGTGGTGAGTGTTCATAATTCTGAGGTTTAGTTGACATCTGTCTTTTATCAAGCTGTACACTTCAATTTACCTTCAGCAATAAATTGATGTTTTGACATACACGGTTGTGATTTATTCTGAAACTGTTTAGAATCTGGTGATTTTATTGTATGATCTTCCTGGAGAGACTCTAAACAGTAAGCACAATATCCATATTTTAAAGAAGGAGCAGAAGCATGGAGTAGTTGAAATTATGATGTATAGATCACACAGATGAGTAAAGAACGACTCAAAGCCATGGAGTCCTAATCCTAGAGATTGCACTTTTATTTTACTTTTTAAGATTTTATTTATTTATTCATGAGGGACAGAAAGAAGAAGAGACATAGGCAGAGAGAGAAGCAGACTCCTCACAGGGAGCCGGACGCGGGACTCGATCCTCAGACCTGGATCATGCCCTGAGCCAAAGACAGATGCTCAACTGCTGAGCCACCCAGGCGTCCCAAGACTGCACTTTTAACAACTATGTTATATGGCCCTAGTGAAAAGTTTAGTCTGAAACTGTTGCCAAAAAAAAATTTAGAAGAGATAATGGAATAAGAGCCTAGGATATTCTAGAGTGCCTGTTGGCTCTCTGCTCATCAGGAGTCTGCTTCCCCCATCTCTCCCCCTGCTTGCCCAGGCTGTCCCTGTCTCTCTCTCTCAAATAAATAAATCTTAAAAACAAAAACAAAACAAAACAAAACAAAAAACCTTGGTCACCTTTATTTTTTTTCAGTAAGAACCTATTTATAACACTCATTACGCTAAAAAAAATCCCAGTAATTTTTCCAATGAAAATACATTTGTAATATTTACCTTGTATTCAGCCATTGTTTTGGAAAGATTTTTATTTTATTTTATTTTATTTTATTTTATTTTATTTTATTTTATTTTATTTTATTTTATTTTTTCTGATGCAGTAAATCCACCTTTTTGAATGTCACTGTGTTTCCTTCATGTAAGTCATTCACAAAATGTTCAGTTCAATTTATTCAATTAAAGCTCATAAATATTTTCTGAGCACCCACTATGTTCCAGGGACACAAAATAATAGGAAATATTCATAATCATAATCGATGTCTTGTGAAGTTAAAGAGTCTTTTTTAGGGAACACCAATATTAAACAAAACAAATAAATACATAAAAATGATTGCAAATGTGACAGGAATGTTACTTTTAAACCATTGTGATTTAGATCCTGGGTGTCTTATGCAGCATTATACTGTGTGGGCGAGGGCATCCAGACTCACTGGCAACTGCCCACACTGTTAGCCACTAAAACGCACATGATATATTACCCTTGTTGGGCTTTTGGTTTTCAAAATCACTGTATACTGAAATCCTTTCAGAAATTCGGATGAAATATGAGTTAGTGGGAATGTGTATATATATATATTAGAATGAAAGTATAGCTTGAGATAGGCTGTAGCAGGGTTGCACATTAGCTCAAATTCACAAAATCAATATTTCCTCAATATTCAATACATATACTTCCTATTCTTTTTGTAAAACAGGATATTAGAAGAAAAAAGAGGAAACTATTGTTGTACTGAAAGCAAATAATGTAGACTTTAACACCTTGTTTCTAAATAAGCATTAGAGAAGATCACTTATTCATATACATAAGATATACATAAGATCAAGAAATTTATCATCATGTAGTATTTCTGGAAAAAAGTGACAGGGCTTATATCATTAACACACAAAATGAATCCAAGAAAGAGGAAGCTTTGGGATATATATGTATATATATGATTGGAAAAACATATCATTAAATTTAAATTATTGTAGAAAAGTAGCTTTTTTAAATTAATGAAAATAAAAAGAAATCTTAAGCAAGAAACAAAACAATTATGTCACAATTAAAGTAGGAATCGGAAATGTGCAAGCTTTTTTTTTTTTTTTTTTTGGTAAGAGGACAAAAGATCTTACCAGCTTTGTTTAAAAATGCAAAACAAGAAAAATAACAACTCGGTACTGTTTAAAATGACATGGGACATCCATTTATCCATCAATATGTCAATATCCAATCTTTCAAGAAGTTACTGCTGAACAGAGAATACACATTTTTCTAACATCCATAAACATTTAAAAGAAAACTGACCGTTTACTAGACATGGAAAAAAGAAAACAGAATAAAGTCTAAAGAGCTGAAATTGTACAGATCCATTCTCTGAATAGGAGATAAAATTTATCAAAAAGTTGAATAGAATAACTTGCCTCCTAGTTTAAAGTTGTGAGTTAAAATAAGATCTAAATATTTTGAATGATCAGTTCTATTATAAATAAAGGCAAACGAAAGCATTAAATATCTACAGACCCTAAAGCTATAGAGGCTAATTTAAAAAGATGATAATTAAGAAAACAAAAAGACGAATGATAAGTAAAAACATCTTTATTTTTTTTTAAACACCTTTAAATGGAAGATTTAGGAGAATAATAAAATAATTTTATAATACCTAATAGGAAAGAATTAATGTAAAATAGAAACTAAAAATAAAAATAAGTATACTTCAGTATTCAACTACAAAAATGTTCTTTGAAGGGACCAATTATAGGGGAGGAGCATAGGGGATGAGGGAAATAGATAAAGAGGATTAAGAAGTACGCACTTGCAGTTACGAGTAAGTAATGGAGATGAAAAGTACAACATAAGGAATGTAGTCAATAAGATTGTAATAATTTTGTTTGGTGACAGATGGTGCCTACGCTTATTGTGGTGAGTACTGAGTAATGTATAATTGAATTGTTGAATCGTTATATTGTACACCTGAAACTAATGTAACTCTGTATGTTAATCATGCTTCAATTTTAAATAAATAATAAATAAATAAATAAATAAATAAATAAATAAATAAATAAATAAATCGATAATTTAAAAAAATGGAAAAGAACCAATTTCATCAGGTTTGATGGGGAGAACTAAGAGACCAAAACATAAGCAAATACGAGAAATAAAAAAGAAGACAAACTACAGATAAAAATAATTCTAAGCAATCACTTTGAACTGATTCATACCAATTCAATTGGAAATTACAGATGAAAGGGATGACTAACGAGGACATGTAAAGCTTGGCAAAGAGTTTCCAGAAGAGGCAGAAAACTTATTGGAACAAAAGAAATAAAAAGTAAAGAAAAATTTGGAAAGGTAAGATAAGTTCTGTCCTCCAAAAGGACATCAGATCAATCATTTTAACAGGTTGAATTCTGACACATTGTCAAGAGTGTTGTAGCTTCATTAAATAGATGTAGAGCATGGAGAAAATAGAAATCTTCCTAGGTCGTTTTATGAGGCTATTCACCTTGATAAGAACTGAATAGGATTATTCCTCTCCATATGTTTCTCAAATCCCTTCTCTTTCTCTTTGCTCCTTACCAGTCTTAGAGTTCACGCTTTATAATTATTAGCACAGTATTCTAGAAAACCTCAACTCTCTTGCCCTCTGTGTACTTAGCTGATACCTTTTCAACTCTGTTAACCTAAATATTTGCATTTTCCTGTATTTTTAGAGATATAATCAACATATAACATGTGTGAGTTTAAGGGGTTCAGGGTGCTGATTTGATACATTTATATTGAAATATGATTGTCATTGTAGTGTTGGCATACACCTCTAGTGAGCAAAAAAGAGTTAAAACCATTGGCTTGGGATACTTATCTCACCTGATTACTAGGGGTTGATTACTCAGGGCAAGAGAGAAGGCAGGTTAATTTTTCCAATTTCCTTGTGAATCCACTGATAACAGGACATCCTTAAAATAATCTAAGGATATCCACCGGGAGGAAATCTCCTACCTCTGTAAGGATTCTATCAAGGTGCCCCTGGTTTAAGATTGCTTCTGGTAAACAAAACTACAATATATGGATATACGAGGCATAGCACCCTGGAAAATGCGACATAAATAAGCTAAGTATGTTTCTGGGTATAAAATGAACATGTTTGATAATCTAAATGTATCCTGGTTTAAGAGATAGAGTCTCTCTTAAAGATCTCATCTCTTATTCTGGGCTAAAGAGTAAGTACCCTTTACCTCTCAGACCCCTCCCTGCTTCACCCCTGTGTCTTGATTGTATTCTTGGATTATTAGAAAAGCTTGAAGCTGAGTAAAATCACTAATATTTTGCTTTTTTGCACTAGTTTAGCTAGTAAATGATGTAATTAGATTCTTTGCTCTCAAAGACAGCAGCACAGAATGATTCTCTGGCTCTTATGATAAGTTTTTTATTTTTGGTCTGAGTAATCATTTCACTATAACACAATAAGACTATTGAAGACCACTCTTCTACTAAGATTCTGAAGAGAATTTATACTCTTTATTTTTCTATCTTCATAAAGATCTAGTCTATATTTTATAATATTCATTACAACAGAAATCCTTTTTTTCCAGTGAAGATATTCTAGAAATTGTGTTTAAATATAATACAAGATTTTCTCACTAACATTTAAAATATATTCACCTTTAAGAAAATATATTTTTTTTAGATTTACAAAGTTCTCTTTTCTAGTATCCTCAAAACAAAATAATAATTAACATTTGTATAGTACTTTATAATTTACAAACAACATATACAAACTGTCCCAGTAATAACAGGAGATACTGAATAAAGTCTCTACAAATCATTGAATATGATATATTAGGGATTTTATCAACTGATTTAATGTGATTTAAAAAATCTTATTTATAGTAGGATTTACCTATGTTATGACTTAAATATTATTTCCAGATCAAATACTTATTTAATCATAAAACATTAAACATAAAAAGTTTAAAAATAAAAAAAAAAGTTTAAAAATAGTTTTTATTACTCTAAAATGCCTGCATATTTAAAGGTTGCTTTGTCCAATACTCATGAAGAAACTAGAAAGATGTCAACAAAGAAATCCAGCCTTTAATAATAATTCACATAAAGAAAAAATAAAAGCATTTTTTTGAAAGGTACTAGAGAAAAAGACTATAATAGAAATTTTCTGTTTGCTTCAATTAAATTTATGAACTCTTTTACCTGGAGGACTTATGACAGGCTTTCTTTCATTAGTTTAGAAGAGCTAATTGGAAAATGTAAATGATGAATTACTTAATTCCCATGCTAAAAAGGAGACACCAGGGCTGGTGGAAGAAGAAAAATGGAAAAAACATTTTCGTTGCTAAGGTTCTCGACTTTTACCTTAATCTGTCACAAAAAGCATGCCAAGTATGTCTAAAATGAGGATGAGTATAACTGTATGATACATTCAAATACATTCATTCTGGGGCACCTGGGTGGCTCAGTGGTTGAACATCTTATTTCGGCTCAGGTCATGAACAACTCCCACATTGGGCTCCCTGCAGGGAGCCTGCTTCTCCCTCTGTCCGTGTCTCTGCCTCTCTCTCTGTGTGTCCCTCATGAATAAATAAATAAAATCTTTAAAAAAATACATTCATTCTGGTTTTAATTATACTTAATAAAATATAAATGAAATAAAAATTTGAGAAGCAGAAAGCTACGTTACATAGGTTTGTGAAAAGGCAGTGAACACTTCAATGATGATCATATCAAGGTTGGGGTGTGATAAGAGTCCTTCCTTTTATTGCAACTGGAAGCCGCAATTCCAGCATAGCCTTTTTAGGCTACTGGTTCTATGTCTGTTCTGAGAAATATGAATGCTCCCAGTACATCTGCAAATTCTGGGTAGGAAATTGGCAATCTTACAGTGAACCATTGCCCAGGCATTTATAACCTGTGAAATAACAGAACAATAGCAACAAGGAAGATAGTTGGTATAGAATAAAATGTAGTTTCTTAGAGTATTAATTATTTAGTGAGGCTGCTGGGTGGCTCAATCAGTTAAGCATCTGCCTTTACCTCAGGTCAGGATCTCAGGGTCCTGGAATGGAGCCTTGCATCAGGCTTCTTGCTTAGTGAGAAGTCTGCTTCTCCCTCTCCCCCTGCCTCTCCCTCTTCCTCTTCCCCTCCCTCCACTCACTCTCAAATAAATAAATAAATAAATAAATAAAATTTAAAAATATTTAATAATTATGTAAAAAGCAAGTCATTTGAGCCAAGTTCATGGAGAAACTATGAGTCATTACCAAAGTGATGGAAAAGCCAATTCAAAAAGAGTAACCTGAAAACGGAATGCCCTGGGAATATATGTGGGGTTTGGGAGGTTTAAGGATAGAGATTTCTGGTTGTAGATGGACAATAAAAAGCACCATTAGGATTAACCAACACAGTTAGGACCATAAAAAGCACAGTTACTTTTCTGCTCAAAAGCCTCCTATTGTTCCTAATTTCACTTGAGTGAAATTTAGATTCCTTATTGTGATCTAAAAGATCCTATAGGATCTGGGCCCATAGTACCCCACTGACCTTATTCCTATTCTTTTCCCTGTCCTCACCCTGCTCCAGTCACATGTTAGCCCCCATTTCACTGAGTGGGCATAGAATACTGGGTCTGAAGCTTTAAAATGCTAACTAAATGGGCAGTGTACATTCTTATAGCTATTTAGCATCTCACACATCTCCATACATATCTGAACTTTCATGAAACAACAAAAACATCTCTATGCCTGCATCCAACAATATGATACCACCTTTTTAAAGATTTTATTTATTGATTGATAAAGAGCACAGACACAAGCAGAGGGAGGAGCAGAGGGAGAGAAAGAGAATCTCAAGGAGACTCCTTGTAGAGTGCTGGAGTCCGTTGCAGGGCTCTGTCTCGTGACCTTGAGATCATGACCTGAGTTGAATCAAGAGTTAACAAATCAAGCTTAACAAACTGAGCTACCCATGTGCCCCAATATGATATCCTATTTTGTACAAATCAAGATGTTCTCTACTTGAACTAAGGAGTTTCAAAGTACAAATAGTCATTCCACCCATCTTTGGGACAGGGTTGCATTGTATTTCCAGGTTATGTTAATTACTCTTAAAACTCAGTTACAGTCCCAGCTTAAAAATCAGTTACTTAAAATCTGAACTGTTAACAACAACATTATAAAAGAAACTAACAGGAAGGAAAAAAAGAGAAAAAATAGTGATGGTCACATGTGTAGCAATTGAAGAAAAAACATGCTATCATATTCTGTATTTCTATAACTTGTGATGAGATGGCAGTAGATATTTAACTTATTTTTCCCCCTCTTCACTTTCACATATCCTTTGCCTTAGTTCAGGAGATCTCTGGTAGAACAAACCAAATTTACATTTCAATTCAGTATTTTTAATATTGTACTTCTGGATTAAAATAGATAATACAATCTGGACTACAAAGCTAGGAATTGAGGTGACAGCAATATCATCTGACTAATATTTTCTTAATCTCATTTGCAGAAATATCACAAAAATGCATTTGAAAAAAGGCTTCTGGGTAGCCGAGGACAATAGTGTCAGCATAGCTGCACACTTCCAAAAATATCTTTCCCAAACCATAAATAAAACCAAGGGGAAAGTAAATTCTATACAAAACTACACCCTCAGCATAGCATGAAGACAAAGAATGCTGAAACTACAAAATAACTTTGAGCAAAACAAACAAACAAAAAATCACCACATCCCATCATGCTTTTTCTCACATTGCAAAGCTACCTTCATCCATCCCCCAGGCTTTGTGGTGAACTAAGACAAACTGAGAAGAACTGAGGATGACAGAAGGAGGCTAATGAGGGGATCTCATTGTGATTTGGAAACTAAAACACCAAAAAGATGGAACCTATCAAAAAAGAAAAAACTACCAAAAAGCAAAAAATGAGAAAGTGTTCAGGAAGATCTAGGCATAAACAGAGAGAAATAATTCTAAGTGTGCTCAATTTAAAAGTACAGGCATTTAAAGGGCCAGGCACAACTTTTAAAAATACACGATTTTAAAGGGCAAGAATAATGAAATAAGGAGTATTTCAAATGCATAACTTCTAGGGAAGAAAAAGGGCAAAGGGAAAAAAGATATACCCTCTGGTAATTGGGTGGTGAAGGAAAAACATTTTTAAGGAAAATTTAGAGTCCTGCAAGACAAATAAAATAGCAAAGTAAAATTGAAAGGCTCTTCGGCAGGACTCTTAAATATAATACCAAAAGCATAAATGACAAAAGAAAACATAGGTAAAATTGAATTTCCTCAAAATTAGAAACTTTTGTACACAAATGAACATTTTTAAGAATTTGAAAAGGTCATCTATAGAATGGGGAAAATATTTGCAAATCTTATATTTGATGAGTCTAGTATCCAGAATATGGAAAGAACTCTTATTACAACTCAACAAAGGAAGGAAGGAAGGAAGGAAGGAAGAAAGAAGGAAGAAGGAAGAAGAAAGAAGGAAGAAAGAAGAAAGAAGAAGGAAGAAGGAAGAAGGAAGAAGAAAGAAAGAAAAGAAAGAGAAAGAAAGAAAGAAAGAAAGAAAGAAAGAAAGAAAGAAAGAAAGAAAGAAAGAAAAACAACTCAAATAATAAGTAAAGTCCTCCAACAGATATTTCTAGAAGATATACAAATGACCAACACATACATAAAAGATACTCATCGTGAGTAGTCATTAGGGTAATGCAAGTGTAAATCAAAACCTCAAAGAGATATCATTCCTTATGGTACTAGTACAACTAAAAATAATACCAAGAAAATTTCAAGTGTTGGAAATGATGTGGAGAAATTAGAACACTCCTACATTTCTGGTTGTGGCTGAAAATTGTTCAGCTACGGTGGAAATCAGTTTGGCAGTTTCTAAAAGAAAATAATGTAGAAGCACCTGGGTGGCTCAGTCTGTTAAGCATCTGCCTTTGGCTCAGGTCATGATCTCAGGGTCCTAGGGTTGAGCCCCGCATCCAGCTCTCTGCTGGGTGGGGAGCCTGCTTCTCCCTCTCTCTCTGCCTACTTGTGCTCTGTCTCTAGCTGTCAAATAAATAAATAAAATCTTAGAAAAATATAAATGTAGAATTGCCCTGTGGCCCTTTATCTCACTTTTAGATACATTTTCAAAAAAAACTAAAATAAGTACTCAATATAGTACATGTGCATGGGAACAGCCCAAATGTCCATCAGTTAGATGAATGGACAAAGCAATTTTGGTGTAAACATACAATGCAATCCAACTAATGCCACTCTTGTTGGAATTGGGACAAGCAATATATTTGTGTTCTACATATGCTATCCTGACTTAAACAAGTAAATTAAGAATAAGTAGGAATAAATGTAGAATACATTATTACCCAGCTATAGTCTCTGAAGACTCATGGACAGCCAGCACAGATCAGAAAATCAGGCATAGGCTTTCTTGCATGAAAACCATATACAAATTATAGGGATATGCTTAAAGGAAGTACTAGGCCAGCATTACAAATAAAGATTTATAGGGCACATCTGTTTTTCTAGCAATGTTAGAAAACGCTGCAATTCAAACAAAGGAGATCTCAAACTAGTTCAGCACAGATGGATTTTACTTTAGATGAGATTTGAAAGTCTAGATCTAAAGAATGATTTGCAAAATCTTGATAATAAGAAGGAGGTGTCTTATGTTTATTTAGTGTTAAGGAAAAAGCTACAGTGGCTTTAAATATAGTCTGTGAGGGACAATCAAGGAAAACTGTAAATATAACAATGTATAATCTAATAAATGCAGGACAAAAGAAAGTAAGAAAAAAGCATTAAATAGACCTAAAATCATAGAATGTTTTAAAATATTGGCATTTTTAATAAAATGCACATAAAAAGCAACCCATGATATATGGAAACTTGAGCTGTCACTCTCTCTTGAGATGTGACTAAGAGACACATAGTCTATAAAGGCTGCATGTGGAGTCAAATGGTATCAGATTAATTAAAATATAGACCAAAAAAATAACATTAAAAATTCAAATGTAAATGAACTAAATAATCCAACAGAAGGCAGAACTTGACAGAACTGTTAAAAAAAATGTGATCCAGCTACATGCTATCCACAAGAGACACAATTTATATTCAGAGGCACAAATAGATTGAGAATAAAAGAATGGGAAACAATGTTTCATGCAAACAGAACCCAAATGAGAACTAGAGTAGCTATACTAATATAAGCAAAATAGATTGTAAGACTGAAATTGGTACTACAAAAAATTGTTACTGGAGAAGAATATTTTATAATGATTAAAGTGTCAGTATATCTGAAAGATGTGAAATTTATAAACACGTATGCACCTGACAACATGGCATCAAAATACATTAAGAAAACTGACAGTATTGAACAGATCAGTAGATGATTCAACAATAATAAAGATTTCAATACCCATTTTTCAATGGCTGTTAGAACAGCCAGGTAAAAGAGGAACAGGAAATATAAGTATTGAATAAGAACATGAGTCAACTAAAACTAATAGAATTCCGTGAAACATTCCAACAAAATACTGCCTTTCTCAAAGGCAAATGGAATGTTGTCCAGCATGTACCATACATTAGGCTATAAAACAAGCCTTAATAAATTTAAAATAATTGAAATACAAAGCATGTTTTATGAACACAGCTGAATGAAATCAATAATGGAAATAAATTTGAGAAAATCACAAATATTTGGAAATCAAAAAACAGGCACTCTTAAATAACCAAATCAATGGATCAAAGGAAAAATATCAGAGGAAATATATATATATATTCATATATATTCATAAAGAAGAAGGGATTCTGGATGGATTAGAAATTTTTACAAATTTCTGGAAAGCAGAGAAGAAAGTTGACTTTAGATTGGGAAATTACAGTCCTATATTTATTTTATGTTTCTTTTCTTTCTTTTTTTTTAATGTATTTATTTGGCAGAGAGAGAGAGAGCATAAGCAGAGGGAGCATAAGCAGAGAGGGAGAGCTGAGCAGGGAGCCCAAGGAACCTGGGATCATGACCCGACCTGAAGGCAGATCTTTGACTAAGCACCGTTTCGTGGTCTGTGTAACCAATTACCAAAACCTTACCAGCTTAAAATGACATGATTTCATCATCCCAAGGCTTCCCTAGGTAAGAGGAAGTCCAGGCCCAGATTAGCTGGGTGCTGCACTCAGGTCTCAGGAGTGTGAAATAAAGGAGTCTGCTGGGACTATAACCCCATCTGATCCTCATCTTGGTCCTTTTCCAAGCTCACTCAGTTGGCAGAGCCCAGGTCCCGGCAATTGCAGTTCCGAGGTCCTCAGCAACTAGCACTGGCTTGATGTGTCCTGCCATGTGTTTCTCTCCATACGGCTGCAATTTGCTTCTTTAAGGCCCCAAAGAAGGCTTTTCTCTGGCTTTGAATCTCTTCTTTCAGGAAGGGACTGATTAGTTCAGACTTATCCAAGACAATTTCCCTTTTGATTAATTCAAGTTCAACAGATCCCAGTAGTAAAATCCCAATTTTCTTGATTCCCTCATACTCAAAGGGAGGAGATGATACAGAGCATGCATACCAGGGTGCCGAAATCTTGGGTGCCATGTTAAAATTCTGTCATCACAAGTTCCAACTGCAAAAGCAGAATGGAGGATCCAGGAATAACCAACAGAGTCATAAATGAACTAAAACAAAAAGTGGGTATTTGTTTAATATGTGTGCACTTAACATGTTTCATTCTTTAATTTATTTGTAAGATGAGGTCAACTGAATTTATCTCCTAAGTACAACGATAATTAAGCAACTCTCATTCTGATTTGAAATGATTTATATGTAATATACAAACTATCCTATGTAACAAATGCTAATTTTTACTTTTATGCATCTATTATCAATGTGTAAAATGGCTGTTTATTTGTGTTTATAATATTTTATAATATCTTCTAGATCTAACCATATCACATATCCCTAATTGTATATCTTTCCTAATTGTTTTTTCTTTTTTTTTCCCTGATTCTTTCAGAAAAAATCTTATGATAAAATAATATATTGTAATATATTGTAAAATTTCCTCCACATGACATTGGTTTTGTTTGTTTTTATGTAATAAACAATGAACTTGATTGTTCAAGATCTGATACATTTATAATGCAAATAATTGGCTTCTTATGTCTATTTTAAAAATCTTCCTTTGGAGTTTTTTTTATATACTTTCCATGGATATCTTATTACTGATTCTTTTTATTAAGATAACTGGTAATAGTCCTAGTTTCAGTGATCTCAGAGAAGGGAGAATATTTTCACAGTCGAGCATTTTGATTCAGATATATTAAGAAGCAAAGATTGTTTAATAAAGTTCCCATTCATACATAATTGGTAAGGTAACCATGTTTAATCAGTTTACTACTGGCCTGGTGCCTATAAGATTTAAACCTGGAAAAGGTATCTTCCAAGACAGCAAATGGCAGCCAAAGGCACGGTTCTTGTCCACTCTGCCCAAAACTTACATACCTAGTGCGACCCAGCCATGAGACTTAGAATGACATGCATTATTAGCAGTGATACACTACTATTATTGCCACCTCCTTCACCATTACTGGGTCTGGGGAAGGAGAATATAATACAGTTCTGTTTTGAATTCCATCTTAAGATGGATGGATGGACTTGTCATTTCATCCACACTCTTGATTGTTTACTTGAACCACAATTGCCAACTGGACTAATTAGAAGTTATTTATAGTATATTGATAACTCCTTTAAAAATCTGTTGAAATCAACTTCATATGTAAAATTAATAACCTAATTTTTACACTTAGTTTTCTGCAGGCTAAAGACTACTACCTTGAGTCTGTAATTTATTGAGGCATCAGACATTTTTAAATTATTTTGATAAATGTGTAATTGCTAGCTTATCTCTTGCTAATGGTACTAAATTTAGAAGCTGGAGTTAAAAACTAAGTAATAGGCATTGAAATGAAGCATTAATTTGGAATTATTTATCACCAAATCTTGGGCATATTCATGATTATACACCGCATTTTTCCATAGTCTGTTGAGCCTATTAAGAGCTTAAAAAATAATTCATGTTGTTTGAAAATCATGAAGCTTAATAAAACTCTTAATGTGATATTTTATCACAACTGAAAGGTATCCTATACTGTTAATAAAAGAGCTCTATCACTGACCTGCTTAATTGGCACTAGCCAACAAATTTATTTTGATTGAGATTAATAGTCACTAATGTTAAAATTTATAAATAGGTTAAATTTCAATGCTAATGCTAATGAATTTTTAATTCCTAATTAAAATGATTTCATCAGTGATATGTAAATTCGTACTGTCACGTTTGAGTTCAAACAAAATGGGAGTAAATGTGATGGCTGAGTACTTCTACGTTTATTGAAATAATTATTAATTACTTCTTTAATGATTTTAGCTTAATCTGTAAATTGAACATTAAAAAGTAATTTCAAGGTGATTTGGAATTGATGTACATATTCAACAGTTTCACATTACATTGTTGTATGTTTTACAATTCATAAAGTTTTGTATCCAATTTCAAGACTTTTGAATCTATATTACATAAGGATAGAGTGTATTATAAATATATATTATGGACGACTGAGCCAAGTTTTTAGTAAAGCCTTTGAATTTCTTAAAGTTCTAAAGAAATATAACAACATTCTAGACAGGCTCTGTTGGTTAAGTGTCTGCCTTTAGCAGTCAGGATCTCTGGGTCGCTGCTCCCTCTGCCCCTCCCCCACACTCATGGTCTCTTTCTCACTCTCTCTCTTTTTTTATTTTTTTATTTTTTTTTTTTCTTTTTTTTTTTGTTTTTTTAATTTTTATTTATTTATGATAGTCACAGAGAGAGAGAGAGAGGCAGAGACACAGGCAGAGGGAGAAGCAGGCTCCATGCACCGGAAGCCCGATGTGGGATTCAATCCCGGGTCGCCAGGATCGCGCCCTGGGCCAAAGGCAGGCGCCAAACCGCTGCGCCACCCAGGGATCCCTCTCTCTTTTTTTAAAGCTTTTATTTATTTATTCTTGAGAGACACACGGGGCGGGGGGAGGGAGAGAGAGAGAGAGAGAGAGAAAGGCAGAGACACAGGCAGAGGAGAAGCAGGCTCCATTGCAGGGAGCCTGATGTGGGACTTGATCCCAGGTCTCCAGGATCATGCCCTGGGCTGAAGGTGGCACTAAACCGCTGAGCCACCCGGGCTGCCCCTCTCTCTCTCTTTCAAATAAATAAATAAAATCTTAAAAAAATTATAATAACATTTTTTATTATTCTTCCTTGCCTGGAAAATCCACTAAATTTATTAGAATATGAAAAATCTTTTAAAATCCTGATCCTCAGTTGGTAGGTCTACCATTGACTTCAAAGAAAAGATAGGAAATTTTAAAACATTATATTACTTCTTAAGGTAAATTTTACATATTGTAAAAATGAACAGATTATAAACGTAAAATTCAATTACTTTACAAAATGTACGTCTGAATAATGAATACCTCATCAAGATATGCAATATTTCCATCTTCTCAGAAAATTCCCTTGGATTCCCTAGAAATCAATTTTCACTTTTCCAGTTTTTCACTGCTCTGACTTTTATTGCAATAAATTTGTTTAAGCTGTTCTAAAACAAATAAAAAAAAAGGAAGAGAAAGAAAAATGGAATTATATAATATTGTTTTCAACATCTCTGTTCCTTCACTCAACATAGTGTTTTGAGATTTAACCAATATCCTGTATATCAAGAGTCACTGTTTTGATTTATATCATTTTATAAATATATCAGTGTTTATTTATTCCCATGTTAATGGACATTTTGGTCACTTACAGATTTGGGGTATCATATACAGGTGCTTTCTGAACTTGTATCTTATCTTGATTTTTATTTTGCATTTCTCTAAGTTCTAATGACTTTCAGAAATATTTTATGTGCCTGCTGTCCATTCATATATTATTTTTTGAATTATCTATTCACATATTTCCCTCTTTGTTGCTTTATCTTTTTTATTTTTTGCAAACTAAAAAACTTTATGTATTCTAGATACATGTCTATCATCATATATATGTGTTTTAGATACTTTCTCCCAGTCTCTGGTTGTGTTTTCATTTCTTTGTCTTTTGATAAGCAGAAATGTTAAATTCTAAAGAAGTCTAAATTATTTTTTTATTTTTTTGTAGTCATCAGTTATGTATTCTCTGAAATAACCTTTTGCCTTCCCCAGTTTGATGAAGATAATTATCTGTGTTGTCTTCTAGAAGCATTATAGATTTATCTTTAATATTTAGGTTTACATTTTCTAATTACTTTGTTATATGTTATGAGGAATGAGTCCAGAATCATTTTTTTTTCATGGGTTTATAGAGTTGTTCCAGCCCCATTTATGGAGAGGTGGTTCTTTCTCTCATTAAATTGTCTTGCTTTCACAAATCATGTCTTGATCATAAATCAAATGGCTTTATATGGGAGTCTATTTTTCAAGTTTTTACTATGATAGATTGAACAATATAGCTATATGCAAACACAACAAACAATTTTCAATGTTGCTCTATGTAAGGTCTCAAAATCACACAGTGTGAGTCCTTCAACTTTGTTCTAATTTTTAGAGATGATTCAGGTCTTTGCTACAATCAACTTATAAAGTTCTACAAAAAAAAAAAAAGTCTGTTCATTTACCAATTAGAATTTAGATAAATTTATAAAACATTTGGGAGAAAAGTAACATCTTAAAAATAATGTCTTCCAATCTATTAATATGGTATATCTCCACCTATTTGGATTTTCCTTAATTTCACTCATTGGTAACTTAATTTTATTTTATTGTTATTTTTTTAAGATTTTATTTATTTATTAATGAGAAACAAGAGAGAGAGGCAGAGACATAGGCAGAGGGAGAAGTAGGCTCCCTGTGAGGCATCCAATGCAGGACTTGACCCAGGACCCTGGGATCATGACCTGAGCCAAGGCAGACATTCAACCACTGAGCCACCCAGGTGCCCCTGGTAACAATTTTAAATGCAGTGTAGTTTCATATACAAATTTTTAAATTTCATACATTTTTTGTTAAGTTTATTTATCAGTGTTGTATGTGCTTTGATATTGTTGTTTTTAAATGATTTTTCACTTGTTTGCTTGTGGTTTATAAAAATATAAATGTATGGGTTTTTAAATGAATTTTTCACTTGTTTGCTTGTGGTTTATAAAAATATAAACGATTTTGGTATACTTGTTACTGACCTTAGAATTCCAGAATTCAGCAAAGAGCAAGATGGTCAAAGGCCAAAGGATGGCATTTTTGATCACTTACAGTACACTGACTTGCAAGACTCCCTGGGATTCTAAATTTTAAGGATAAGCTGTTTTATATAGTATTTTCTAGGTTATCACAGTTAACTTCCCAATAATATGTCAGTTGTATTTCCACTTACCATTTCTTTTCCTTTATCTATTTTTAATGCATTTTCTTCATGTTATAAACCCCATAATACATGGATACTATTTTTGAGCAATTAATCAATGGTCTTTAAAGTGATTTAAAAAATCAAAAAGCCCCATCATATGTATTTAGTGATAAGTTGTCCTTTTCCCTTGCTCTTCTATTCTAGATGTGAGTTTGCATGTAGTATCATTTTCTGTTGGCCAAAATAAATTTCTTTATTATTGCTCCAAGTTTAAAATTTAAATATGCTAGTGATAAATTCTCTCAGCTATTGTTTTTTTTTTTCTGAAACTGAGCCATTTTGCCATTCATTTTTGAAATATATTTTCAGAGAGTAGAATTCTGAGTTGATAGCTTCATGTGTGTGTTTCCTTGCATCACTTACAGCATTATTTCTCCATGTTTTCAGATTTGCAAAGACTTTGTATATCTGAAAAAGTTATTTCATCCATGTCTTTGAGAGATACTGTCTCCAGGTAAAGAATTCTAAGTTAACAATTCCTGCTCAGCTGGGAGCCTGCTTCTCCTTCTCCCTCTGCCCCTCTCCCCTGCCTATGCTCTCTCACTAGTTCTTTCCTTCTCTAAATAAATAAATAATAAATAAATAAATAAATAATAAATAAAATTTTGCCTATATACATGAATTTCAGTTACTGGAGTTTAGTTAGATAACATTTCTCTCAGCAATACACTTGAAATTTCAGTTACCATAGTATACTAACTGAGTAATTTCATCAAGTGCAAATATTGCTTTTAGCTCTTATGTACACATATAACTATGTAAATAACAGACACCCATCGTGATTGGTGTTCAATCATGTCACTTATTTCAAATTTTGCTGGTGACTGATACTGTGCATTTGTTATTCAGTTCAAACACAGAAAAAAAAAAGTATGTATCTGTGTTCCCAGTATTTCCCAGATACACCTATCTGAAATTGTAAAATAATAGATAATCAAAAGAGGAAATTGGCCAACAAGGATGGAAGTGCAGCAAAGAAATGAAAAGTGATATAATGTTGGTAGTGAAATTCAAATTAAACATACAATGAGTCACGGAAAAAATAGCTGATTTGGGGATGTTGACACTGATATTATTTTTAAAAACTCTAGATATGCAGCTAGAGGAATTCAGCCAAAGCCAATTTACTGACGTAATGAAGAAACTGTTTTTGACAAAAAGGATGAAGATGTCACACAGGAAGTGGTGTCAGCACTGCCTTCCATTTGTTTCATTCTTATTTTTAGTGGATTCTAACTAAATATCATCTAACAATTGTAATAAAAATTTTATCACTCTGTCACGGTGTAGAAGAATGTAATTTATTTTATTTCTCAAATATGATCATTTAGAGGAAAATTTAAATACATCAAGCCAGATATACAATTTTTCGTGTGGACTAAGATGGTGTTTATGTGCACAAAATAATTTTTATATGGCAAAAACAACTTTTCTGTGACCCTCCAAGCAGAATCAGCTATCATTTTTCCTTCACGGTCATTTTGGTAAGTGCTATCCCTCCTTCATAAATCTTTTTGTAATAATGGCTTATCAAATCACTCGTTCATCTGTGCATGTTAAATATGTCTTTCTCAGTCAGGGGCTCCTACTCTAAGTTATCAAACTGTCTTTGATTTACATTTTTTTTCTGATAGCTTGCTTGTGAAATACATTTTTTCCTGTATTTTACTGTATATTTTGTTAATTTTACTTAGAATTAAGTATTACTGAGTTTGCATGTTTCATTAGTATAAAAGAAAAAAGCAGAAAAGCATAAAAGAAAAAAATAAGCGTGTTATTTCTTCTTTCACAGAATCTTCTGAAGGAAAAATTTAGATAACATTTTGAAGGAAATTCTTATTCATATAATATAGTGGTAAAGGCATACATTTTACTTATTTATTTACTTATTTGAGAGACAGATCATGAGAGAACAATTGTAGGGTGGGAGGGGCAAGGAAGAGGGAGAGAGAGAATCCTAAGCCGGCTCCACACTGGGCACTGGATCTTACAACCCCAAGATCATAACCTGAGCCGAAATCAAGAGTCTGACCCTTAACCATCCAGGTGCCCCAGAAAGACATACTTTAATTAGAATATACCCAATTATAAATTGGAAGTAATAGATGACACATTTTCATAATTAAGATTTGTTTGTAAGCTAAAAATTCTTTAAGAATTATGGCTTTGTCATTTATGTTTTTGTAGAGGGGGTCAATTTTTCTTATTCGTATGAAATTTGCATTTTTTTCCCAGTACATTCTCTTATTAAACATTTCTGGTGTCCAGAAATATTTATCTTTATTTTTTAAATTTATTTTTATTTTTTTATTTATTTATGATAGTCACACACAGAGAGAGGAGAGAGAGAGAGAGAGAGAGGCAGAGACATAGGCAGAGGGAGAAGCAGGCTCCATGCACAGGGAGCCCGATGTGGGATTCGATCCCGGGTCTCCAGGATCGTGCCCTGGGCCAAAGGTAGGCGCTAAACCGCTGCGCCACCCAGGGATCCCGAAATATTTATCTTTAAATGATCCCCGAGGGCATAGGGAACCAACAACTAATGAGTATTGAAAGTTCCTTTCAAAGGCTTTCAGTGCAAACTTCATACGAGATATGCAATGGAACATGGTAATGATTGTTCTCAATAAAAATACTTTAGATGACTTGGTTTAATCAAACCTAGGAAAATCCAAATCATATTACAATAGGGAATGTTGCACTTAACTACAAGGTATGGAATAAAAAATATCAATTTCCTGTGTGTTTGCTTTGAAGATTGACAACTGAGAGGTCACAGCCAGATTTCCCAACATTTCTTTATTTAGTTTATTCTGTTTGCAGTGCTGGCTGATGGAGAATATATTTAGGAAAACAGATGTGGATTCTGTTCTCATTAAGGGTTTTGATTATATTATGCTGTAAGTATATTATAAAGTATATTATAAAGTAATATGTGTTATGAGAGTCGTATTAATAAAGTAGTATGTAAAATTAGAAAAAAAAAGTAAATGAAGTCTGATGGTGAGTAAATAAAAAAGGCTTTGTAGAGATGTTTGAACTTTTTCAAGATGGTAAGGAGGAAGTATGCTAAGACAGAAACCTGATCCAAGACCAATGTGAAATGGGGAAAATAGAAAATAAACCAAGGTATGAATAGGTACGAGACAATAGATAACTTTAACCTGCCACCCCTGCCACCAGGGAAAACACATAGTAAAGGGAGTAAAGAATATAACTGAAAACTTGGGTAGGAATCAGATTGTGGAAGAATGTAATCTTCTATATATCCTAGGGACTTGGACTTGATTCAGAAAAGGCTAGATCAGGGGCCACTGGCCGGCTCTATCAGTACAGCATGTGAATCTTGATCTCAGGGTTGTGAGCTCAAATCCCATGTTGGGTATAGAGATTACTTTAAAAAAATAAAATGAAAAAAAAGAAAAAAGGATAGGTCAGCTGACTTTTGAGCTGGGAAATGCTATAATCAGAACTGTGCTTTAGAAGACAGAATCAAAACCATCATAGAAGACACTGTAAAAGTGCCAACTTGGATAGACTGAGATCGCATTCATCTACATGGCCTTTACATTATCATTCATTTTCTAACATTTTTTATCTTAATTGGCTCAAACTCCGTTAGAATAGAAGTTGGCAGTTCATAATTAAACTACTGGGGTTTTCTCCTAATTACTTATTTGATTAAAGAAAAGAAATGCAGACCTATAGAGCTACTGTATTGCTCTGATAGGAGAATAAATCAAATGCAAGACATCCAAGAAGATCCCCCAAATGTCCCCTCAGCCATGCCATCCTGGCTTTTGAACACAATTGAATTCTGGGTGGATAGCCTCAAGCAGTTCCTTCAGAACATCACAGTAGGAGAGGGAAGAGAGGAGAATATGAATCCTGGAATCAGAGCACACACATTTCACGTCCATTCTAGTAACCTGGAATACTTTTGTCCGGTTCCAGCAACCCAGAAGACTCTTCGCGCTGTCACAATGATAAATAAACCCTGATGTTCCACATATTTATCATATCTAGACTCAGCCATTATAACGTGCTTTATCTGAACATTAACACAGCAGGCAAATAAAACTGCAGTAAGCATAAAATGGATCAGCTCACCCACTGGTAGGAGCAAATTTCTTATAAGCACAAAGGCACACACTCACCACGGCCACAGTACCACATACAAATCTTGTATTTTCAGGGGGCCTGGATGAGTCTTTCTCCTCAAGTTCATCTTCTTCCTTCCTATAATGAATCAGATTTTATCAAGTGCAGGATCATTTACCCCAACATCATTTTAATTAGACTGTTATATTAAGAAGTGATAATCTTCAAAAGTAAGTCATTTTAACCTGAAATTGATGCATGGCAAATTAGATAAAGTTAAACAAACACATGGGAGTAATTTCCCCATTCTTTCACAGGATACTCATTCTAAGCTATTCCTGCTTTGTTATTTGCACCATTTTAAAAAGTGTGTTTCAAAACCAAGCAGTATTTCTTCCTCATTGTAAATCATGCACATTGGATTTAGGAGTCAAATTTCTCCATATTCATGGAGAAATCATTTGCCAACCTGTAAATCAAGAGTTTTTTTTTTTTTTCCCCATGGGGAAAGTTACACTGAACTGTACAGATTAGAAATTAAGATTCATCAAAGTCTTCAAGGGGTATGTGCTTAATAATTTTAAGCTATTCTTTACCTTCGAATCTCATTCTCTGGCTCACAAGAGAGCAGATTATTGCACATTTCATCTTTCTGTGGTAATGTCAGGATATATTTGAAGGCTGTGTGAGAGCAACATCTGGTATCTCGGAGGCTACGGTGATGGAAAAGCTGTATCTGATCTTCTGGGAAATACATGTTCTCACACCACAAGTTACCTGAGAAAGATGAGGAAATTTAAAATTGTTTGCACTGTCTTATCATCCAATACTGAGAAATAAGACTATGAACTAATAATGTCTAGTGGAGTTTGAGTGTGGGTTCAGTCTTGAGTGGAACCAGAGTGAGACTGTTTCTTAATAGTGAGGAAAATAATGCAGTGCTTCATCAGGTATTATATTAACAAATATGTTATTAAATATATATACCTAGTATATAGCAAGTAGTTTTTAACCATGAGTTAGGGCTTTGTGGAATATCTTTATATAAAAAAAAACCCATCAGCTTTTGATGTGTATGGAATATTTATCTCATTCTTTTTTATGACATCTTTATACCAAAAAAAGAATATTCATACCATTCTTAACAATTTCACAGTACAAATATTTTCCATGAGAATTTATGTTATTCACATTTTAATGATATAAAAACACAAAGGCTTTCATAATGTCTCACTGAATATTATTATTATTATTTTGTCTCACTGAATATTAATCACAGAGCCAGATATACAATGTTTCTTTGCAAAAATAAGTTATTATTCTTTATATTTTTCTTAAATAAGAAATGCACTTATAAATAGCTTATTCAATTTTGGTAATATTTGATTATAGTTTTTTAAAGTTTGCCAAGCTTATCCTTCAATATCCTACAATGTAGCTTTTTACAAAAATTAATTTTACTTCCACTTCTGGCTGCGATAGGATCAGGGACGTGATGAACTATCCCACGCAAGCACCTAGATCCTGGACAAAATGGATTAAACAGTTTCTCACTCCACCCTTCAGATATCGGGTAACAAGGTCTTTAGGATTGTAACCACGGAGAATAAGAAATAAAATGATACCACTTTACTGTTGCCTTGAAATTCTGCCTGGAGGCAGTGACTTTCACACACATGCACACATTCGTAAATTTATTTATTTATTTGTTTGTTATTTATTTTACAATGAGATTATTTTACGGATTACATCATTTCTTTTACTTTACAGCAAAACTTTGTCAAATACATGAAATCTCAGTATATAAAAGAAATTAAACAATAGTATTGCTTTTACTGGAAAAAGAAGGGAAGCTATTTCTGTTTTTAGCTTCAGCACATTCTGTATGGTAGCTGATAATGGAACTCTAGAACACACAGGTGGAAACTGTAGGAAAGTAAATTTGTCAACAACATATTTAGGTTGCAAAGTCTTGGTTGCAAGCACTGTTTACAGATTCTTTCTACAGAATATTCCATATTAAGTTATGAAATTTGATTATGCAATAGCAAATTGGAACACATACATACATGTTATATGATCTAGGCTCTGTCCATCATCGAGATTTGAATGAGTCTTTATATTTGACTGATGTTAATCAGTCTGTTTCAACAAAGCTAACCCTAATGTTGGAGCAATATGACTTCTTAAATATGTGTGCTTTGCACTGAATATGATTATGTCTGATAAACTAGGTTTACCATTCGGGGCAAAGGGTAGTTCCTATACCTAACTAGTGCTGTCCTGCAATTGCAGCCCACATTGTTGATGTTTATTTTTGGTCTGAATTATCATAATAAATTATGATTACTTGAGCATTCAGATTTAAGTAGATGATTAATGTAGAATCTATTTAAAATGATGGATTAGGGTGCTCTGTAATGATAGTCTTTTATCATCATGATTTATCACATCTTTCCACTAATATAGTCAACCTTTTAAAAATTTATGACTTTTAGACAAAAAGTGTGCATTTTTATAATTTTCAATGAGAAAAGCATCTTTTTAAAATTAAGTACACAATTTAGGCATCCAAAACTACAGTGGCTTGCTTTGAATAGAGTTATCATTCATTGAATAATTCCACTGTTTTCCTTTTAATATTCTTACTTATCTTGAGATTTCAGTAAGAAATGAAAGTGTTTATAATTAATTTTATTGTATACATATAGGAAGCAATTTTTACTTTAAAATTATTGTTGTGGTCCTTACTATTTTGTCTAAAATATTTTTTAAAACCAGAATGAGCATTCTATATTTATTCTAATAGTAAATTATGTAATAATGTAACATTTTAAAGAGAATTTTTAACTTCTATGAACGATGTCCAGTGTTCTGTCTGGATGCTTTTGGTAGGAAAATAGGAAAAATTTAGATAGATTGAGTTGCATTCATTTAGAACCCACATCTCTTCTTATTTTATAATTATATTTATTGGGAAGTATTTCACATATTTGTGAGATATTGGTGCCTATTCATTAATGTGGATCTCAAAGTACCTAACTTCCTTTAAAAAATATATATATATTAGATAATAATGGAACATTAACCTAACATCCTGGACATATTAAATGTTTCCCCTTAAAAAACTAACTTATTTTTGGAGTTAGACCTGAGGAGGAAGAAAAAAAAAAGACATACTCAAAACTGTCTTCATTACTTTACCTTTTCCTAGATAATATTTAATAATAATGGTAATCAGCCAATGCCTATTTATTTCAAATAGGTCTTTTATTTCTTTTTCTTTATTCTTCTATTTTTCCTTTACACATTTTTCTATCACTTGAGGCATTTTTTCACTCAATATTCTAAGCTTCCTTTTTTACCTTCCTCTCCTATACTCCAAAAAAACTGATGGATAAAACTATGATTTTTTTAAATTCCAAAAGCAAATTATCCTGTTCCTCCTTTATCTGTCTTAACAAGTAGCCTGACATAAGAGTTCATCTTGTATTCTCTTGTGATGGGCCCATAGATATGTTATTTCCCTTGGTTTGCTCCTTGGGACTGAGCTCTACCTTCGGGACCCATAATGAGGAATCAGGCCGATGACTGGGGCTAGGTTGTGGTTCCCCTGTGTGCTGGTAGTTTCACAGATGGCAGGTTGGAACAATATGAGGATATCTCTATGCTGATCAGGAACACTTGAGAGGCAGGACTTTTTGACTCCTCTGAAGTAGACAGAGGACAGAGAAAAACAAGCAATGCCAGATTCCTCTTAGGAATTGTGGTGGTCAGGGCATTTGCTATAGGTCTCTCCGAGCCAATATTATTACCAAGTTTGTCATTCCATTTTTTTCCCTCAAATGCTGCTTCCTAGATGCTTACCCAGGCTAAACATCGCAGTTGTTCTTTCAAAGGTAGCCAGAGCTTGTGTTTTTTTTTTTTTTTTTTTTTTTTTTTTAGAGAGAGAGATTGAGAGAGTGCATGCACATGAACAGGCAGGGGAAGGGGCAGAGGGAGAGGAAGAGAGAGAAATTCAAGCTGACTCCATGTTCAGCATGGAGCCTGATATGAGGTTTCATCTCATGACTCTGAGATCATGATCTGAGCTGAAATCAAGAGTCAGAAGCTTACCCGCCTGAACCACCCTGGCACCCCTCAGAGAGAGCCAGAGTTTTATTCACCTAACCCTGTTTGCCTAGCGGCTCCACCAAGATCCTGATTGGACAATGGTAGATAGATCCCAGATTCTCTTGAAGGCAGTCCTTTCTCTTTTATTATTTTAAAATATATGAAATTGCATAAAGCTTTCAGGAGCATATACAATTAAAAATAAGATATTTAGGGTTAAGTTTATGTAGAATTACATTATTTGACAGAAGGTCAAATGTAATATTCCAAATGCCCTTGTTTTCACCTTAGATGCATGATTTTTGTTTAAGTTTAAATTCAATGGTGATTTAAAAAATGTTAAGTGCAGTACTTATAGTACTAGATATCAAGAAAACCTGCTAAACTATCATTTTTATATATGAATAACTGATTTATAGTTTAATTTTTAAAGAAAAAAAACTGTATTTATATTCCTAAGGTATTGAATTATCAGAATAATGAAAAAAAAAAAAAACTTCAAAAATCATCCAGTCCCCAATAAGTTTTAAGATGTAGCTATAACCAAGCTACCAGATGGCATGATTACAAGAAGTAATCAAAATTTTATGAGCATGTAGTTGGAACTTTAGGAGCTGTTCTATTGCTATAATGGTGCTGGAGATTTTAGTGAACTGTTAATTATGGTTTTGAAAATAAATTAATTTTAGAGAATCATGGAATTTATCCCTGAGGGCTGAAGCTTAATCTCATAGTAGAATACAACCTTAAAATATCATTCTATATGATATCAATAATGTCTTTATTTAAGAAAAAAGAGTAATACAAAGAATTTAATGCCTCAGTATGAATTAAGAGATCATCTCTCTTTAAAACGGTGTGCAAGTCCCTAGATGCTTGTTGTATCATGATATATGATGGTCTCACCGTTAATTACTAAGGCATTTAAAGGATATGGGAGTAGAGAAATGAGTCATGTCTTATGTAGGGACTCATTGTCCCCAGGCTGTCCTTTCCTGCTCAGGAGCCCTATTATTTTATCCAATTCCATGTGTGGCCTCAGGCAGATTGGCAGATGCTGAGCTTAGGTCAAGGTTAAATATCTTCACTTGTGCCCTGCAACTTACCATCAGTTGATATGAGTAGCACAATTAGTTAATTTTATACTAAAAAAAAAAAAAAGAAAAAAAAAAAGAAAGAAAAAAAGAAAAAAATTAAAAGTTAATTTTATAGTCATTTAGTGCCTCATTTTGGAATAAAGTCCTTATATATGAGTTAATTACAGCAAAATATTTTCTGTCTTTAACAAATTAGTAGATAAGACTAAAGTTCACATCAACATAGTGACTCTTTGGACTACTATGATTTTTGCATTAGTATATTCACTGGAAGTTTCCTTTTTCATAATTTCTATAACTGTTCCTATCACATAATACCTCCACTGAAGGTTAACTGAGAAAATCTCTGGGAATCTAATGTTAAAGATCATTTTTCAGGTATGGTAGATATTAACAACTTAGTTTTGTGAATACTTCATATTTTGTATTAAATATTTTTTCTCCCTAGAAACTATAAAAACAATGAGAAAAAAAAAGAAAGAGAGAGGAAGGGAGGGAGGTAGGGGAAGTGCATACACACCTATGTGTGCAAAAACACACAAACATTCAAAATGGCAATGTAAACCTAGCTTCTTGGTTTCTTTACTTGCAAACTTCTGACCATATTCTCTCTCCTCAACTTTATGACCACTCTGAAACTCTTACCTCAGCCTTTACTTTGAATAGTAACTAACCCACTTACCACCACCACCACCGCTTGTTTCAGTCACTTCATTCTCTGGCTCTTTCTTTACTTTCCTGATCACTTATCCTGGAACTGATCCACAGCAACAAATATTATGTGTTGATCTGAATGAACTGTGGTTACCTAGATGTGTCTGAGCTGAGAAACATCCAGAATGGTGGATGTTGAATAGGTGGACTTCTTAGGTGGCTTGCTCTCCCTAATGTGAGTGGGCATCATGCAATTAGTTGAAGGAGTGAATAGGACAAGAGGTAAAGGAAAGAGGAATTCAGCCCCCTTTCCCTCTCTCACTGTTTTAGCTGGGACATCTCGTTACATCTCCTGCTCTTGGACCGGGGTTTACATCATCAGTTCCCTTAGTTCTCAGGGCATTTTCTCTTAAGATTTCCCCTCTTTTCTCCTATGTTATCAACTGTATCTGTCTATCTATCTATCTATCTATCTATCTATCTATCATCTATCTATCTATCTATCATCTATCTAATCTATCTATCCATCTATCTATCGAAGTTATAGGTATTAGGCCAGGTATAGAAACATAAAAATACACATAAATATATGTTCTCTTAAATCTTAAAGATTTAAGTATAGATATATCAAGTTATATATCAGATTATAACATAATTCCATATTTTTTATAAAAAAAGAAAATCAAAATCAAAATTATGCAGATCCCATGCCCCTCCACTACCAACTGACTCTTCTTTCTTCTCCTTTATAACAAAACTCATTTTTCCATTTTTTCTCTGAAAAAAAGTCATCAAAACCTCCATGTAGTCAAAACCATAACCTTTCTTAGTACTGTTTTTCTTTTTTTTAAAGATCTTATTTATTTATTTGAGAGAGAAAAAGAGAGAGAGAGCACAAGCAGACAGAGGGGCAGAGGAAGAGCAAGAAACAGACTCCCCACTGAGCAGGGAGCCTGCTGTGAGGCTCCATCCCAAGACCTGAGATCATGACCTGAGCTGAAGGTAATGCTTAATCAAATGAGCCATCCAGTGCTTCTTTTCTTAATATTCTTATTTGAGCATTTCATAAATTGAAATCTTTTTCACTCTGTTGTTGCTCTTGCCTCACAAAAATGCTCCTTCTGTCTTCCGTGCTCCTTCTTTTCTTCCTGACTTGAAGAAATGGCCTGAAGCAAGTACTGATTCTTGTAACTTTTCTCTTCTCTATTTACACATACTTTCTAAATTATTTCATCCGGTGCCATCACTTTAAATATAGCTGTGGTGCTGACAACTCCCAAGTAGGTATTCCAGGCTTCTTCATCTTTTCCTTCTGAAAATGTGATGTAATATTCAACACTCACAGAGGCATTAAGGTATATTCAGGCCAGAGTATTACCATCCAGTTTTAGGTGAAAAGACAAAGAGTGAGAAATTGAAGTTATCGACATGTACCAAATGAAAGAAACCGATCTGAAGCCTAGATCTTAAAACTGCTGGTTTATTAAATTACACTATTTTGTTCACATTTGGTGCTGTTCAAGTATATATTTTTAAAATTGTATAAGTACCACTGAATACTATACTCTGAATTAGTGCATGTGAAATTCATAAATGTCTATCACTCTTACCTTCTATATTTAGTGAAATTCAGATAAGGAAGATACTGTTTACAAGACTTTTCATGTGATTAAAGAAATTAAGGCTGTCCATTTCCAAGAAATCATCTGTGTTCTTGTGCTGCTATATTTGCTAGTGCATTTCTTACAACTAGAATTATGGCGCTAGAATCAGTTGCTGATGTTGCTGGGTAGACTACAAGATAACCTTTGGTAAAGTGTCACAGATAAGGGGGTTACTATTTACTTCTCCTGACTTCTCTCCATTTGTTCAGGTTACGTTACGAAAGTGCATTTGCTATCTTCCATTTTTGATATATATCCTTACTCAGTGTTGGTCTCACAACTTGTTGGAAGACATGAGGCAATAACTCAAGCCATCTCACTTTGTCAAGAAGGAAGCCAATGAGCAATGCACTTTCCATGACAAGAGAAGATGTGATTTGGAGACTACATCTATTGATAAAAGAGTGGGAAAATGAAGAAGTAATAACTAACGTTACTCTCGCCCAGTCTTTGAAAATCATGAAATCCAAGCAATTTCAGACAAGTTGGAGAAAAATGTTAGTAAAGGAGATATTTCAGAGCCTATTCCCCCTATAAATGTCAAGGAATACAGTATCTATTAATAACATATTTATCTCTAAAGGAAATATTGCTGCTCCTATCTAAAGGGCTAAGTGATTTTAAAAATAATTAAACCTTTAATTTCAGAATAGCTTTAGAAAAGTTGCAAAGATATTACAGAAAGTCCCTGTGTACCCCTCACCAAGTATCCTTACTATTAATGCATTCTATTACTATGACACATTTTTTTGAGACAAAGAAACCAACTTTGGTGCATTACTATTAACTTAATTCAGATTTCCTCAGTTTGTCCCCAAAGTCCCTTTTCTGTTCCAGGATACCACATTTGAGTTTGTTATCATGTTTCCTTCAGTTTTTTTTTCAATCTATGAAAGCTTCTTGGATTTTCTTTATTTTTGAAGGCCCTGGCTATTTGGAGGAGCACACCCAGATATTTTGTAGACTGTCCCTCTGTTCGGTTTTGTCTAATGTCTTTCTCATGATCAGACAGGGGTTATATGTTTGAGGACAGAAAGTCACAAGAGGTAATGTGCCAGTCTCATCCCATTATATCAAGAGCTTGCCATCACCATGATTTATCTCCACTGATGCGCACTTTGATCACCTGACTGTGGCGGTGGTTGTCAGGCATTTTTTTTTCTATTTCTCTACTGTCTGGAAATAGACTATTTCTTTCTATTATTTGTCATGTATTAAAGGCACAAAAGTATCCCAGAATATAGTGGACATCCACATAACACAGCAGAGTAAGATTCCAGTGTATTGAATGTACCTGAGATGGCTTCCCTGACAGTACCAGTTACAACCAGTTTCTAGAGTGATGAATTACACTCATTTCTCCTGGAAGGTAGATGCCACTAATATCTATGGTTAAAACTGTTCTTTATTGTAAAAATATAGCTTTTCCCCTGGAAGAACTAGGAAATCTCCTCAATTTCCCTACTATAACCAGCACAAAACAATCTATTTTCCATATTTGCTTGTCTTTTTTAGGCTCTTTAGAACAGCTCTATCTAAACTGTGGCCTCATGGAACACTAAGCTGCAAGAAGCAGGTGTTCCAGGAGAATAGTTTTCATGTTTAAGTAAATTTGGGAAAGGCGTGGTTAGAAGGGTTAAAGAAGATTCTTTACCACAAACCTTTCACAGTTTTTAAAATAAATTTTTAAATAGTGATAGACATTGTTCATACACAATGGTGTTACATTATTGTTGCATTTCCCAATCTTGCGGTTACAACATTAAAACTTCTATAAAGTACCACCTTCAGAAAGCTCAGTTTTTGTGAAAATGTTTTATGAGGATAAATTGGTTACTCAAAGAACCAAAAACATTGTGAAACAGCAATGCAGTTTCAGCTGGAAGCCGTGTAACATATGCTCAAGAGTCTGAATGATCCTTATATAATTTCTTTCCAACTCTATAATTAAAATGTATAAATTATTTTTAATACATCTGGCCAAATGCCACTGCATTTTTTAGAAGTAGAAAAATTTTTAATAAGGTTTTATTTTTTAGAGTGGTTTTTGGTTCACAGCAAAATTCAACAGAAAGTCCAGAGTTCCCATATCACCTCTGCCACTACTCCCCGCTACTCTGCACACAAGCTTCTCCAATATTAACATCTCATTCCAGAATAGTATATTTCTTAAAATTTATGAACCTACATTGTCAGGTTACTCCACCCTCAAATCCATAGTTTATATTATAGTTTACTCTTGGTGTCGTATCCTATTTTTTTGACAAATGTATAATGTTATGTATCCACCTAATTATGGTGTCATACAGAGTGGTTTTACTTCCTAAAAATCTTCTGAGCTCTATTTTTCCCTCTTTCCCTCCAATTCACAACAAATACTAGTTTTGTTTGTCCTTTACTGTCTCTATACAGTTGTCTTTTCAAAAAATGTCATAAACTTGGAATCCTAAGTGTGGATCTCTTTAAGCTGCTATAAACATTTATTTTCAGGTGGTTTTAATTTTTTTTTTTTTTTTGGTGAATGTAAATTTGCACCTCATTTGAGTAAATACCAAAGAGTGTAATTGCAGAATCATATGGTAGGTGTATATTCAGTTTTGTTAGAAACCTCCAACTGCTTCTTAAAGTGGTTGTAGAATTTTCCGTTCCTACCAGCAACAAACAAGTGTACCCATTGTTTAGTATCCTTGTCAGCATTTGGTGTTGTCAGTGTTTTGGATTTTGGACATTTAATAGGTGTGTAGTGGTATCTCATTGTTTTAGTCTGCAATTCCCCCAACAACATATGATATCGAGCCTCTTCTCACATGCTTGTTTGCCATCTGTCTATCTTCTTTGTGCAGCATGTGTTCAGATTTTTGTCAATTTTTAAATCAGGTGGTCCGTTTTCATATCATTGAGTTTTAAGTGTTCTTTGTATATTTTGGATAACAGTTCTTTATAATATATGGCTTTGGTAAAATCATTCCCCCAGTATGTGGCTTGTCTTCTAACTTTTTTGTTATTGTCTTTTGCAGAGCAGGGTTTTTAATTTAGTTTCAATTTTTTGAAGATTTATTTATTTGTTTATTTCAGAGAGAGACAAAGAGAGTATGAACAGGGGGAGGAGGAGGGGGAGAGGGAGAGGAAATCCTCAAGCAGGTTCTGCACTGAGAGCAAAGACCCTGAGGGGGTTGAGCCCAGGACCCTAAAATCATCACCAAAATCAAGAGCTGGCTGCCCAACAGACTGAGCCACCCAGGCACCCCAGAGTTTTTAATTTTAATTAAGCTTAGCTGAAACTAAAGTGATTTATCTCTTCTTGCAAAGATATAAGTAGCTTCTTTATTTGTTTTGTAATTCTGACAACTTTAACTTACAAATACTATTTGTACAGTATGAATACTATCCATACACGTTTTCTGTAGTAATTTTTCTGAATAACTTGCCAAAATGTTCTTACCTGCCTTATTATAGCAGTAGCAGTGGTGTGTGATTTGCAGGAATATGGTAGATGGATGGAGTTATATTTTTGATTCCATGATTTTGATTGAAAGATAAGTTTTTCTTTTCTTTTTTCCTTCCTTCTTTCTTTCCTTCCTTCCTTCCTTCCTTCCTTCCTTCCTTTCTTCTTCTTTCCTTCCTTCTTTTCTTTTTTTTTCAAATATTTTACTTGTTTATTTGAGAGAGCAAGAGAGAACAGAGCACAAACCAAGGGAGAAGCCAAGGGAGAGGGAGAAACAGACTCCCCACTGAGCAGGGAGCCTGATGCAGGGCTTGATCCAGGGATCCCAAAATCATGATTTGAGCCAAGGGCAGAAACTTAACCAACTGAGTCACCAGGCACCCCAAGACTTTTTCTAATTAAGAAGAAAAACACGTGTGCGCACACACACTGCCCCATTCACTATCAATAGTGCTGCTGGCTCTTGGTCCAGATAATTCCAAGTGCAGTGAAATCCTGTTTTTCTTTCTCTTTGGGTTCTATGCGTCAAAGTAAATAATCACAATACTCATGGCCTTTGTGTGTTGTGAAAGTACTGTTCATGTTTGTTTCCCACTGATCTTGACTTCAACTCAGCTTTAACACCTTCTCTCAATAAATTATAGAACAAATATTTATTTATTCATTTCCTCCATGTTTCAGCTCGTAGGTTTCAGTTTATTACATTTCAAAATTGAAAAGTTTATCATAATTGATCATAAAAACTGGTATTAAATTTTCTTTTCATTCTCTTTTCTCCCAAGAAATAAATCCTATGGTTTTAAGTGTATATTATAACATGTTTAAATATCGTCACCTTAGCTGTAGCTGAAAACTCAGTTCTAAAAGCATAACAAACATTTGTTGTAGTTGTTATATTAACTTGCAGAGTGTGTTTAGGGAAGTGAAAGCATTATTTCAGAGTATAGGACTTCTCTTCTTGAGCCTAAGGGATATTTCAAGGGTTTTTCATTTTAGGGATAGCTGGCAGAGAAGAAATTCAATTCACTCCTCAGGATTAAAGCCAAATTAATAATTTAATGAGGGAAACAAGGACACAACATAATTGCTGAAATGTGCATTTATGAGTAGGTATCTCCACTCTATCACTTAGAGGGATCATCCTGAAACACAAATCTGGTAGACAGCAAGTCCCCTCAGATGCTACTTAAATATCCTTAACAAGAATCCTATATTCTGAACATATTGAACCTCTAATGCCACCATCCAAACAGCTGCCAACACCATAAACATGTACTGATACTGTAACAAGTACAATAAATGCTTTGAGAACCTATTATGTGCCAGAGACTGGGCTTCCTCTACATTTTTATCAGTTATCATTTCAATGGTCAATTATGGATGATAACAATTCACATCTCCATTTTACAAATGATAAAAACTGAGTTTCAAAGAGTCTAACTATCAAGCCCCCAAAACACTCATTATCTTTGCAAAAACCAGCTGATGCTCCTTTCTTTATGCCATCAGATCATGACATGCTGCATGCCTCTGTGTGATTTATACCCCAGATGACATCTTTTCTTTTCTCTCATATATCTGCTGAATTTATACTTTCTTTAAGATTGATTTAGGACATCTCACTCAGCTCATGTACTATCTTCTTCCTAAAGTTCTTACTGAGTTAAATGCTTAATGGTTTCCTTTTATTTATTTGGACACATTATATTTCACAGTAGCTTTGACATATCTGAACCTCACGAAAAAAAACAAGATGATAAAATCCTTCAGAGCCAGTGTTGTGTATTGCTTGTCTTTATTTCCATAATCTAGCATGACATTGGCACATCCATCCTAACTGCACAATAGAACTTTTAAACCAAAATGATTATCTATGATGTCCGGCTATGATAAGGTAAAAATCTGAAGGAAAAATTCTACATGTACGTTTAAGAAATATTTTCATTGTTATGTGAGATGATACATCCAAGCAAAAGTTAATATACAGTAAATGAAAGAGACGGGGGGAAAGAGTCATTACAGCTTAAGTGGAATCAGTTTTAAACATGTGACCCTATGATAGTAGCCCATAAACATTCCCTTAGATCCTGTGACATCTTCAGGGTCAAATATCCATAATAAAAGAAAAAAAAGACATCGTAAATGACTTTTGCAGCTAGAGCATAAGCTGTATGGAGTATATGTTAAGTGTTTAATAATTAAAAGGAGAACCTCGGTGATGGTTGTGACATTTCCGATGCACCATGTCTGATGTACCTTTGTCCTGCTCATTTGAGAACCCTGGGAAAGAATACCATAATATACTTTGGCCCTTCAATTGTCATAACTGACTCAAAACAAGAGTTTTATTAACTTAAAATTATTTTTTTCTAGATGAGCTTTAGAAGCTGAATTTCATTACTCTGAAGTAATCTCTGATAAGTATGAAAACTCATGCACATAAAAGCCCCTTGAAGTAAGGCAAATATTTTATTTCACATCTCTTCAAAATAATGAGGATTTCATGAGACCAAATGATTTGCATTCCCTTTAATACTGCTGCAACATTTTGAAACAGGGTATTATATAACATCTTCAGCTTTTTTCTTTTTCATTTTTATTGGTTTCTGAACAAAGAATGATCTTTGTAATGGATTCCTTAAAAATGTTTTAAGTGACAGGAAACGTCAAATGCTTAGGTGCTAATGTGAATTTCATCATATATAAATGATTAATGCTTTTATGCCATATTGGAGAAACACTTATTTTTTTATAATAAATTTATTTTTTATTGGTGTTCAATTTACCAACATACAGAATAACACCCAGTGCTCATCCCGTCAAGTGCCCCCCTCAGTGCCCGTCACCCATTCACCCCCACCCCCTGCCCTCCTCCCCTTCCACCACCCCTAGTTCGTTTCCCAGAGTTAGGAGTCTTTATGTTCTGTCTCCCTTTCTGATATTTCCCAACATTTTTTCTCTCTTCCCTATTATTCCCTTTCACTATTATTTATATTCCCCAAATGAATGAGAACATACACTGTTTGTCCTTCTCCGATTGACTTACTTCACTCAGCATAATACCCTCCAGGTCCATCCACGTTGAAGGAGAAGCACTTATTGAGCACGTTTGTCACACTTTGTGCTATGTGCAGACATGTGCGTGTTATAATCATTTCTTCCTTATAAAGCTCAAAATCTATCAATCTATATCTATAAGCAAAGGAATTACCATTTGTCCTCCAAAGCAATATGAATAAAGGACTCAATGTTTTAAACATTGGCAAAAAAAATTTTTAATTATTTTTATTTATTTATGATAGTCACAGAAAGAGAGAGAGAGAGAGAGAGAGAGAGGCAGAGACACAGGCAGAGGGAGAAGCAGGCTCCATGCACCGGGAGCCCGACGTGGGATTCAATCCCGGGTCTCCAGGATCGCGCCCTGGGCCAAAGGCAGGCACCAAACCGCTGCGCCACCCAGGGATCCCTGGCAAAAAGATTTTAATGAGGAAAAATGAAAATTTTATTTATTGGAAATGGTCTACTCCACCATTGAAAATTGACAAATTATTGACTGAGAGACTTGCTCAGTTACATAATTCTGCTATATTTATTAAGAATATAAAATCAATATTGTCACAGATGCTTCATGATTTTGAAGGACTGTATTATTTCAATGGGAAAAATAACAATTCTCAATGAGTAAGGAGGAAAAGCAAAGTTTAATTTGATTAAATGAGAGAAAAAAGATGCAAGGAGGCTTGAAAAATAGAAGAGAATATGTATCCAAAACACTGGTAAAATTTTATTCCTAATGAAGTCAAAGCAGAAAGAAACAAGTTTAGGTTCCAAGATGAGAATTTCAGGAGAATATTGTAATAATTGTGACATAATAGGATAAAAGCAAAAGGAAACAAAATAATAGAATCCATGTAGAAATTTTCTTGCAGTAGGTTGTATTTGAAATTGTCAGCCCTCAGATATTTCCACATAGTCGACCCACATTCATCATGTAGCTGTCGTATGGAGTTGGGAAGAAAATAATACAGATTACAAGTTTCAAATTGTTTTATTATTCACATAACATATTCTGGAGCAATTTCACATGCCAGGTAACATGTTAACTTTTGGGAAATAACCTTCCATCAGAGAATTTGTGATCCGTAAATATAGAAAAACAGGTAAATGGATATTCTATAACAATTTGATAAATGCTGTAAGAGTACTAATGACTAAATGGATATTATGACAAGGAAAATTACATGTGGTTTTATGGGAGGGTCAGGAAACACTTGCAGAGAAAAGGTGACCACTTAAATTTAGGATGACATGCCGGGGTCAGACAAGGGCCAGAGGAAACTGAGAGAACAGTTAGGGATAAAGGCCAAGATGTAGAAAAGCTTGTCACATTTTGGAAACAGCAAATTGCTCAGCATGTCTAGAAAAGTATAAGGGTGTATGCTATTTCTAGAAAGGCCTTCATGCAGTGTTAAGAAGTTTGAATGTTATCATGGACAAGTGGTTAGTCATTATAGCAAGCAAGTAACCTGAAAGAGTTTTGTAGAAACATCATGACACAAAATGCAAGGAGATTAGACACAGAGAAACATACAGACACCTATGTAATACTTTCGTCAATAGAGAATAGAAGGTTTAATTAAACGCTGTTGGAAGTGGAGAAAAGAAAGACACTGTTTTAATGTACACTTGCATTTATAATGCACGTAGGCAAATGCATACACCTACACAATCTCTGCCTGGTAGGACCCTGATAGCTAAAATTGAAGCAAGATAACTGCCCTTTCTTCAATCAAAACTCACATCCACTTGAAAATAATACTTAAAAACGCATAAAGGAACTGGACATTTCATATACAAAATCATATGCCCTCATCACTATTATCTGGCTACAGAATGAAGTTCATACATTAGGTTTTTTTTCCAATACTGTTCCAGTTCTCATTTCTTTTTTTTTTTTTTTTAATTTTTATTTATGATAGTCACACACACACAGAGAGAGAGAGAGAGAGAGGCAGAGACACAGGCAGAGGGAGAAGCAGGCTCCATGCACCGGGAGCCCGACGTGGGATTCGATCCCGGGTCTCCAGGATCGCGCCCTGAGCCAAAGGCCGGCGCTAAACCGCTGCGCCACCCAGGGACCCCCCAGTTCTCATTTCTAAAGAGTCATATTATCCTCTTAATTGTTTCTGAATAAGTCTTTCTAAAGGGTAGAAACATGTTGATCTCATTTCCTTTATGGAATTTGCAGTAAAATCATGTGTATATTTATGTTGCTTGCCATATGTATATTATAAAGCTATGGGGCTGCAGTATCCCCAGTAAAATAACAGAAGCTGGAGTCACTATGGGGCCATATTAGGGCACCAGAGATGATACTGTAGTGTCAGTAAGCAGGATCCAAGTAGTAGAGACAGTTAGGTGCTGTTTTCCTGTTCCTAGCAGGTCACTGGCAGCCACCTGTGAGGGACTGTCATGAGAGATGACATGTATATTGGACCAGTGGTAGAAATGTATGAAAATAATTGTGAGCTTGGGTTCACTCACAGCACCCCCAACAGTGAAAGGGTTTATGATCAACCATAAGGAGTCCCATGAGTATATGGTGACTGAGTGCATGCGTCAGTGGCTGAGTAAGATAGACATGGAGGGGTGCAAGGGCTGCAATTTTAAATCCGTGAGATCTCATGCACTAGATACTCATTAGCCTAGAAAAATTCTTCTTTCTTTCTTTCTGTTTTTTTTTTCCAGTTTTTATCTTTATAATCTTTTTCAAAGATCGTACTGTGTCTACTCTTTAGTTTGGAAGTCATACAATGACCTTAGTTCAAAACCAATAAAATTCTTACTTGCCTAAGAATTGTTAAACACTGGAATAGGTCACTAAGAAATCCTGAGCAATGTCTTTGAAGGGGAGCTTTTCTTTTTCTTTGGTCTTTTGACAAAATTAAATAAGGTCCTGGGCATTCTTAGTTGAAAGTAAGGGAATGAACTAAATGTCCTTTTCAATTTTCTCTTCACTTTATTTAATATGAAATTGTATAATACTAGTCCATCTTGAATTTCATGGAAATAAATGATTCCTTTTAAGCAGTCTTCTTAAATATTGGGTCTTGGACTTGACTCAGGCCGTTAAGAAATTCAAAATTTTGGCAGATAGGTGCTTACTGTTGTATCGTCAGTCACTTTTTTGTTCAACTTCATTGCCATTACTTTGGCTGATCATTTGCAAAGGAAGAAGCAGCAAGTACAGATGCGCCATTTCATCAAACTGGTGCTAGGTATTTACAAAGTGAGTTTTGTCAAACTCAATTTGCTTGTATGCTTCATAAACCATTCTTAAAAATTCCATTTTCCTTGAACAACTGTATAACTCAGGACAAGCAATTTAGCGTTGTACTTTGTAAATGCTAGGCTTGCATCTGTGAAAAGGGTTGAGGAGTCCAGAAATCAAGCCTGTTTCATACGCTCGAAGGTCACATAAGGCCAGTGTGCTGGTTCCATGAATTTGAGGGTGAACATTAAGTCTGTTGAATTGTTAGCACAAAATATCCATCATGAAATGGGCTAACGTGGAATTTCTATATAGAGGAAAGTTGGAGAAAAGGTTTGAAATCAACTTAACAGATGGAAAAAAGTGCTAAACACTGAAAGTTGAATCCCTCTTTACAGAGCTGCACTGAATGTTAAATCAGACATTTGACCAATGGGATCAGGCAAAAAGAGAAATGCATTTCCGCTCATAATAATCCATATATACATAATATATTCAAAATACCCCTGAACTGGGAAGTGAACCCTGGATGTCACCTTGGTAAGAGTAATTTTGTTTCATACCATTTGGATCCTGCAAAATATGCCTACAGAGAATTTTGAGTTCTGAAAGTAATTATACTGTTATTATTTGTTCTCAATATCTTGTATTTTAGTTAAAATATGAAGAACACTTCTCTAGTTAAATCCACTTAGTCAATTCGCCTGTCAAATAATAAAAAACATGGAAAGAAATAGGCTTATTATTATTCAAATAGGTGGCCCCGAATAAAATATGCTGTCTATGCGATTATTGGGGAAATGCATTTCTCTGTGCTTTTAAAACAGTAAATTTATAATCATAAATGCTATAATTATGGGCCAGGAAAAATTTGCACGCCCAGAACATCTAATCCAATTTATCTACTTAAAAATTATTTTATACATTTGATTGGAACAGATGTAGCTTTTGTATTCTTGATAGTTACAGTACTGCAAGTAGAGTTATCTTCTAGTCAAAATTTATTGGAACAATTGGAGCAACAAAATAAATAAAGTAGTACTGGATTACAACCCAAAGTATTAAAAATATAGATCCATAAGTGCATTCTGATATCAATAAATGATTGACTATATAAATAAATGGGGGGAAGGAAGGTACAAATTTCCCACACAGAAGAATTTCAAATAACTTATGTAAATATCCTGACCTTGAGGAAGGTAAGCATAACTCTCTGTTTCTTTTTTTTTTTTTTTAACTCTCTGTTTCTTAAATATGGGCTGTACAGCCAGATAATCAAGGTCAACAACAATACTTATGTCATGTTAATAGTTAGTGTTAATAATAACACATCCTTGATACAGTTTGATGAAAATAGTGCTTTCCCTCTGTGATTGCCCTTTCAAAATAAACCCCGGTCAAATGATGAAAAAAAAAATCAGACAAATTCCAATAAAAGGACATATTACAAAATCCTTGACCTGTACTCTTCATGACTGTCAAGATCATCAAAAACCAAAGAAGTCTAACATACTACAAGCCAAGAGGAGCCCAGGACGATATAATGACTAAATATAATATAGAATCCTGGATAAAATCCTAGAGCAGAAAAAGGACATTAAGTAAAAATTAAGGAAATCTGATTAACATAGGGACCTTGGATAGTAGTAATGTATCAATATTGGTCCATCAACTATAATAAACCCCCCCACTAATGCAAGATGTTAATAACAAAGAAACCTGAGTGTGGAGTGTAAGTACTACCTACTCTATTTTTCTGTAAATCTAAAACTATTTAAAATAATATTTTAAAACATTATATATATAATGAATATGTACATATAATACATCTTTATAATTTTAAAAATTCATTTGAACACATGACTTAGTGTGACCAATAAGATTTCTACAGAAAAATAATTGCTAGTAATCCAACCTAAACTTACAGCATGTTTTCCTTCTTTTCCCATTGATAATTGTGAACCTCTCGATTGAGGAGATTAAAACATTAAGTGAAATGCATAAATTACAAAATGAAGGAAGGTTTTAATTTTATCTGCTGACAAGTTGCTAAGAAACATTCTTCCATTTCTCAAATTTGTGTGTTAGATGGCTTCTTGCTCAATTTAAATGTTTGTTAAAGGCAAAATAGTTTATCTTCAAATTATTTTCTAGCTTTTTCATTGTTGGGTCATGAACATTTTCTGCTTTGCCCAGCCTTTTTTTTTTTTAATTTTATTATTATTATTTTTTTAATTTTTATTTATTTACGAGAGTCACAGAGAGAGAGAGAAGCAGAGACACAGGCAGAGGGAGAAGCAGGCTCCATGCACCCGGAGCCTGATGTGGGATTCGATCCCGGGTCGCCAAGATCGCACTCTGAGCCAAAGGCAAGCACTAAACCACTGCGCCACCCAGGGATCCCCTTTGCCCAGCCTTTGAGAGTTGAAGGGACATGTATATTTTCACCCTTGGGGAGGGCTTGTCAGATGCAACATATTTATGGTTCGATCACATGAATAACACAAGTCTTTCCCACTTTAGCACCCCCACAGCACTTTGGTCCTAATCATATTTTGGGAGTAATCATTGTTGACCTTTTCTTTTTTTTTTTTTAAGGAATTTTATTTATTTATTTATTCATGAGAGACACAGAGAGAGAGGCAGAGACACAGGCAGAGGGAGAAGCAGGCTCCATGCAGGGAGCTCCATGTGGGACTCGATCCCAGGATCCTGGGCCGTGCCCTGAGCTGAAGGCAGACGCTCAACTGCTGAGCCACCCAGGCATCCCAATTGTTGACCTTTTCATAAGCAATTTTATCTTCTCCACTTTCTTCTTTGCACCTGTGATAGGCAGAGAAATGGTCCCCCAGAGATGCTCATGTCCTAATCCCCACAAGCCAGAAATAGACAATTAAGACAATTAAGGTTGCACATGTAATTAAGTTACTAACTCCACCTTTAAGATAGGGATATAATCCTATATTATCTAAGTAGGCCCAGCATAATCACAAAGGTCCTTGAAAGTGGAAGAGGGAGGCAAAAAAGGAGAGTCAGAGTGAGATGTGGCTAAAGAAGCAAGGTCCAGAGCACCTGGTTGACTCAGTCAGTTAAGTGTCTGACTCTTGATTTCAGGTGAAGTCATGATCTCAGGGTTGTGAGACTGAGCCCTGGGTAGGCTCCACACTTGGTGTGTGTAGAGTCTCCTTAAGATTCTCTCTCTCCCTCTGAACACCCCCCCCCCCATTATATGTGCTGTCTCTCTCCAAAAAATAAAGGTACTTAAAAAAAAAAAAAGAAAAAAAAGCAACATCAGGGAGATTCAATGTCACTTGCTTTGAAGATGAGGAAAAGAGTCATGAGCCAAAGAATGTGGATAACCTCCAAAAGTCAGAAAAAGATAGGAAATAGATTCCTCCCTTGAGCCTATGGAAAAGAATGCACCCTGCTGACATCTGTATTGTAGCCCCAGTGAGAACCGTTTTGAACTTCTGAACTACAAAACTGATAGATAATAAATTTGTGTTGTTCAGGGCAGTGCCTGAGATGGGTAAGCATCTGACTAAGGGTTTAGGTCATGGTGTCAAGGGGGATGGAGCCCCACCTGGCTCCCTGCTCAGTGCTCAGTGGGGAGTCTGCTTGTTCCTCCCCTCTTCCTCTCCTCTGATCATGCTCTCTCTTTCTCTAATAAATAAATGAAGTTTGTACTAATATGTTATGGCAGCCATGGAAAACTATACAATGCCCCAAATATATGTTAAGCCATGTATACATTTAATCTAGAATTCCTTCATGTTATAGTGCCCTGATTTGTTCATTCATATTTTCCCCAATGATCGTGAATCTTATCAGGCCAGGAAGTATTATTGTTTGCAATTCTAAGTTAGCAATAGTATAATTTTGGCTACCAAGCAGTCGGTAAATAATTACTGATCAAGTGAAGACTGCTTTTAGCACATAAGACAAATTCCCTGAGCTTTAAGATAGAAGAAATTCTTAGCTTCTCTGATTTTCAGTTTTCTCATTGATAAAGATTGTGTTCTTTATGGTTATGAATTTGAATATTACAGTGCAGTTGGATAGGAAGCTGAAAACACTGTACAGATATAAAATGTTGTAGTTAATCTAGTTTATAAGGCTGTTAACTGTCTGTCATAGCTTTTCCCAACTAGTCTGGTAAATACTTGAAAATACAGACCAGTTCTACCTCAGTCACCTTCCTCTCTTCTGCAGTATGCATTATTGTTATCATTTATTATTTATTGTTCAAAAATAGCTGCATATTTAAAACATTTTGATTAAACATAGTAAGGGTAGATTGGGGCAAAGAAAGTGCAATGACTTAAAGTGAGAATGGAAGTTTCATTGTTACTCAAAATGCCACTTCCTTCATTGCTATCTCTGAGATTATTCTAAAAATGTGGTTCCTTTCTTGTTTTCAGTTTCTGTAATATCATTCTTACTACTTGCTAAGAGACAGGTAAGTGGTAGATGGTGACAATGATATAATGAGAGAATTGCATGATTTATTTAACCTCTATAAGTAAGAAAATAGGTTGTTCTTGAATTACCCACATCTACAATCTGTGCTGATAAGCTATGTGGTCCCATAGTCCATTCCTACCTTGTGCTTTAGCTGAGTTCTTATTTAGTATCCTTCCATCAAGGTTATGGTAACAGAAGGCATTTTTCAATTCTTCATTTTCATTCTTCTGATGCCGATATGCAAAATGTTCAAGATGTGGACCTTCTATGAGCACCCCAGGGTGTCTTTCTGAATTCTTTTCCTCTACTGGGAAAATTTCAACTTCCATCAAGGTGCCTAGGATTCTCTGTTCTCACTGATTTCCTCCAGTGCTGAAATCCAGACCAGAGAAAATGTCACTCCTTTAAGCCTACCAGGTTACTTGCAGTTTTAGATTTTCAATTAACTCTGGGATAAAAGGATTTGGCCATGTTAGAAAGAATTTCAGCCATCATTGAGCAAGTTAGAAAAGCACATTTTGGAACCAGTCATCTAATTTTCTAAAATCTCATCACCTAGGCAGCAGCATATTTTTCACCCTTCTGAAACTGGCTCTGCTCTTCCTAATACTCAGTACATCAGTTTCAAGACTTGAAATGTCTTTGACCGTCAGAAAAGAAGGCAAGTTCCAACATATCATACCTTTGCAAATATGAATTTTAGAATGAAATTCCCTGTTGCAGTACTTTAATATCAGTGTTATCATGTGGTTTAATCAGTATGTTTTGAAAACATGTTGAGATCTTTTAAGGATGATGGTTAACCACTACAAAATATTTTCTGTTACCTGTCATATTCTATCATAATTTACTCTAGAGAAAGATACCTTTTGACATATTTGAAAGGAAGAAGTATATGTGTGGGGTGGTGGTGAGGGGATTTGCTAAAGACTTTATGATAGAATAATGCAGATATATGAAATTAATTCAAAAACACAAGCAGTTTTAGATGCGGGTCATAAAAGCTACTTGATGAACAGTACTTGTTCAGAATTAATGTTCACATTTTCTAAAATTTGTGTCTGTCATTTAGATTGAAGCGGTTTCACTCTAGATTTGCCAGTTCACTTAACCTCTTGATTCTCTTCTATAATGTCTTGTCATTTTTCAAATTTTTAATCTCTATACTGCTCTTTGGCAGCAGTAATTCACTGCCTAGGAAAAGTGCTGGAATATGTTATAGAATAAACAAAATCCTCATGTTACTTAAGATTTTGCTTATTAATTTTATATTGCCTAGAAACCTTAATAGAAACTTCATATTTTGGATCATTTCTAAATGTAACTGTTAAATTAGAAGTTATTCCTATTTAGTATTAATTACGTCTCCCAAAATGTGAAAAATAATCTATAGGCTATTTAAAGTAAACATGCTGAAACTGACTCCAAAAGTCAAATTAGTCATTTATAGTCTTGAGACTGAAAAAGGAGAGGAAACAGAGCTGTTTAAAAGCTACTTATATCCAAATGTTTCACTAATTATAGTTGGCTAGTGTGAGTCATAATGGTCAATACTTCATCATCAGTTTAGAACATATAGACAAATAGAAAATTTTGTAACATTTGGCTTTATCAGCTACTATATTTCCTTTTGGTTTTAAGATTTATTTTTAAGTAATCTCTACATGCAATGCAGGGCTGGATCTCACAATCCCGAGATCAAGAGTCATGTGTTCCACCAACTGAGCCAGCCAGGCAGCCCATCCCACCCTTGCCCACTACCATATTGTTTTACTGATTTTGATGGTAGAGACAATTTTTGCCTGATGTATTACCTTTATGAATTCCACTAATCAATACACAGTCCCTTTCTTTCAACCAGATAGGATAGAAAGGCTAAGAAGAGAGTTGGAGATTTGGGAAAGATTGAGCAAGTTGTTTCTGTATTGGGTGTTCTTTCCCCCAGCCCAAAGCCCAGAAGAAGGGGCTTCAGTTTCAAATACCTAGAGAACCAGTGTTCAATTCACGTCTTAAAACCAAACACATAAGAGGTTGGCTGTCTAGCTTGTGATGGCAGGAAAAGGAAGAATGTTAGAGGTGTGCCCTTTCTAACTGGGAAGTCAAAAGTCATGCAAGTGCTTCCCATGGGTCATGAATGGAAGGAAATCAGCTTAGAGTTGCCTTGGATCTTGTCCAGGGTGGCATCTTGAGGATCAGTGGAAACTACGATAGATGGAGAAAGGAAAAGAAGAGGAGGAAGAGAAGGAGAAGAAACGGCACCTAAAAACATTGTACTATATGCTCAGATGCTTCCTGTAGAGCGGTGATAGAGGCAAGTGTGCTAATCATCAAGTAACCTGAATAAATTGGCTCAGTGGAGAAGGTAGCAGCTGTAAAGAACTGCCAACTACAAGACTAGAATATGCAAGGGTGCCTCTTTTATTCTCCTCACAAATTAAAATCTAAGGGTTCCGGGATCCCTGGGTGGCGCAGTGGTTTGGCGCTTGCCTTTGGCCCAGGGCGCGATCCTGGAGACCCGGGATCGAATCCCACATCAGGCTCCCGGTGCATGGAGCCTGCTTCTCCCTCTGCCTATGTCTCTGCCCCTCTCTCTCTCTCTCTCTGTGACTATCATAAATAAATAAAAATTAAAAAAAAAATAAAAAATAAAATCTAAGGGTTCCAGAAATCAGAGTCTGCAAAGCAGAGTGGAAACACCAAGGGAGGGAGGGAGAAGGTAACAACCTTGGCCCTTTCCCAACCGGCTGCCAGCAGGCCAGAGTGGGGTGGAGTGCCCTCTGAATGCAGTTTGAAGACTTATTTAAACTGGAATCAGAAATATTATTCATCTGAGACTGGTTTTGTTACTAGAAGTAACTAAAGGCCTTTTTATCTTCTGAAAAGAGCTAGATGAATCATGAGCAACGATTATATTTATTGTCCACAGCAGGAAAGAGCGAGCCTTCTAAGATGAGTTACTATGGACCATGGCAGGGGAGGGGGGAGACAAAATGCAGTAATTTTAAAAGTAAGCAGCACTCTTTTTAAACGTAACAGAGAAAATTCAGGGTTATAATGAATGGATAAGTGAATGAACAGATGAATGAATAAGTAAATAAACAAAAGCAGATAATAAGCACTTTTTCTGAGTCCAGTTTCCTTTACTGCTAAGACTCTTAGCTCTTTATGTTAACCTCTCTCTTGTTCTTACATGAGACATAAATGATTTAAAGTCATAGATGAAATTGAAGTTGTGATAAATTCTGCGATGAATTTCATTTTCAGTTGGGGGCAGCATTCTGCACTTAACACTGAGTGTGATGGTTACCCACACTCTCCTACATTCACATTGTCACAGGAAGTGCTAGGGCTCATTCAATTCACTATCCAATTGTCATGTCTGATAGTCATTTCAGCACACAGAGCAGGGGAATACATGCATGTGTGCTACCACATGCATGTACACATCTGACAGTCTACATATGTACATCTGTCTACCAATCTATCTATAAACTCAGACAGATATCTCTAATTTCAAAGCAATACCACAGGTACTTTGGTCTTCTTTCTTTTCTTACTTGTGGCTTCTTTCTCCCACAGAGAAAGTATTTTCATATACACATAAAATACATTTACTAATTAGATCACAGCATCTAGGTACAGCTGTTGTTTTTAGTCTTACGGTATCCAGTTGAGAGACTGTTTTAAAAATTACTTAGCTCAGTTCTTTTCTTGCCCACCACTAGCAGTATGCTTATGTTATCAATTTGGAATAAAATTAGGCTTGTTAGTGTTTATATATCTTTTTTGTGTTCCTGCCAAATCCTGCTTGCTTTCTATATATATATATATATATATATTTCTATATATATATATTTAATTAAATGCTCTTTCTTTCTCAGACTCACTTTTCCTCTCACATACAAAGCCTATGTGGTCATTATGAAAGGATTGTAATACAGATATTTTTAAAATTCAAGTTGCTCACCAAAGCAAAATTGATCTGGGTAGGAAAGGACCAAAAGGATGTGTTTAGCTGTCTGGCTAACCTGCCACATGGATACTGAGTAAGCACCATGATTGAAAATGTATGTTTAAAGTAAAGATGAATAGGGCACCTGGGAGTGCAGTAGGTTAAACACCCAACTCTTGGTTACAGCTCAGGTTGTGATCTCAGGGTCGATCATGGGATCAAGCCACCCATGGGTTTCTGTTATCAGATTCTCTCTCCATCTCTCTCTGCCTGTCCCACTCATGCTTTATGTCTCTCTCTCTAAAATAAACAAATACATCTTTTTTAAAAAGGATGACTGATAGTAGTGATCCCCAATGTTTAAAAGATAACTAAGAGAATCTTAATAGATAAATGAATCATTATTTTATCTTGGCTTATAAATCTTTCTAATATCATAAATACTTGGTTCCTATACAATGTTCTTTATTTTCAGATGATGTTGCTTTGTGTTAAGAACTGCATTTTTGCCCCACCCCCATTAATATGTTGGAACCATAATTCCAGTTGGTATTTGGAGGTAAGGGCTATAAGAGGTAATTAGGTCATGAAAGTGGAGGTTTTATGATGTGATTAGTGCCCTGAGAAGAATAGACACAAGACAGCTCGCTTCCTCTCTCTGCTCTCCATCAAGTGAAGTTGCAAAGAGAAAACAGTCATCTGTAAATCAGGGAGAGGGCACTCACCCTGAACCTACCTATGCTGGCACCCTAATCCCAAGTTCCCAAGAATATTGGCACACTGATTTAAGGCTTCGAAGTTCCAGATCCATAAGAAATAAAACTGGGTTTGTGTAAGCCACTGAGCCTTGGTATTTTTTTTAAATAATTTATTTATTTATTCATGAGAGACACGGAGAGAGAGAGAGACAGAGACATAGGCAGAGGGAGAAGCAGACTCTATGCAGGGAACCCGACATGGGACTCGATCCCGGGTCTCCAGGATCACACGCTGAGCTGAAGTCAGCGCTAAACTGCTGAGCCACCAGGGCTGCCCGGTATTTTTGTTACAGCAACCCAAACTGAATTACGTACATCATCAAATGTTGCCATTGCAGATCGTTGGGAAATGCAGGCAAACAGCCATGCCCTGATGAAGTGCTGGAGGTGAGAAACACAAAATCAAGGACTTACTTAGATTCTACCAAACTGCTTTGGAAGACTTGAGAGTTGAGAATTATTATATTGTTAGAAAATTATAGAGTGCAAAAGACATTGGGCATGCTGTAGAAAGATCGTGTCTGTCAGTCAATAATGAAATAGAAAAAAAGAGAATAAGAAAACAACTTACAGGACATTTTGATGACAGCCAATCACAGAAACTCCAGGCTGAATAGGGGTCAAACTTAGCCAGCCTGATAGAAGCTTTTGGAGATATTACTGTCATGATCAATAAAGGAAGTTCATGTGATAGAGCTGTATTTTGATTTTTCTAGAATGAATTCAACTGTGTTCCACATCAGAGAGTTTAATTGCCAAGGTGAAATGCCACTGGATAGGTATGGACGTGAAATAGGTAGAAAAATAGAATTCTGACCTAGTGAAAGAAATTGAAAAATTGGATAATGTGTTCTTTACTCCCAAAAATGATCTGAAGGTTTTTACTGGGGAAGAATAGCTCTAGATTTTTGTATGTGTTATTTTTATGTAAGTCTTATTGCAAAAGGTTGGCCAAGTGTGATAAGGCTAATGAATAGCAATGTTTTGGGAACTTCTTGAGAATTAGGATCAGAAATTGCTTAATTCAGGGGTTACATATAATATTCTGAAATTCAACCCTTTGGAAATTAAATAGTGAGTTAATTGTCCTTTTGAAAAATGCTTATTTTTATGTGTACATACCATATTTTCTTTATCCATTCATCCATTCATGGACATTAGGTTGCTTCCATATCTTGGCTATTATTTTCAATTATTTTATATATATATATATATATATATATATATATATATATATATATCCACTATTGAGATTGCAGGATCATATGGTAGTTCTATTTTTACTTTTTTGGAGGAACTTTGAATATTGTTTTCATAGTGGTTGTACCACTGACATTACCACTAATAATGCATAACAGTTCTAATATCTCAACATCTTTACCAATTCTTCTCTTTAAAAAAATCCACCCTGATAGGTGTGAAGTGATATTTTATTGTTATTTTGATGGGCATTTCCTTGATAACTAGTGATATCGAATATTTTTTCATATATCTGTTGACTATTTGCATGCCGTTCTAGGAAAAATTTTAATGCCATGAAGCAATTTAAAAGATACCAAATGAGTGGCAAAGTTTTCATGTTTAACTTACTAGATTAATTTTTTTAATTCACCTGGAATTTATTTTAGGTGAAGTTAGATTATCTTGAATATACTTTTCCAGAAGAATAAGCATTTATATCTGTTCCATTTTTGACTACTCTATCTCTTTTCAATTAATCTATGCTTCATTTTACACCTACTATGCCATATTAACTTGAGAAAAGGAAATATCCCGGTGATTCTGTGGAGGAACAGTTACTTCTCTAATCAGTTCTGAGTAACACTACCAACTATCACCATAAATTCCATCTCAACAGAATAGTGGCAGTCATTCTAATAGATCCATTTGGTGGGATGGTGGTGGTGGTGGTGGTGGTGGTGATTACCTTCTTTTTACTTAAATAGCTTTGAAAGCTCACCTTTTTATAGATCTCTGACTCCATGTATTCTAAGGAAGGAAAAAGATCAGAGTGACTGAAAAGTTCTAGACACTCACTTAATTCTTCCTGAAAGCAACATTTCAATCTCTTTCTTAAATTCACCTCAATAAACAACACAAAGACACATGACATACAAATATGGCGATTTCTCCGAATTCCTCATTCAGCTCCCCAGATTGATCTTTGAAAAATATATGCATACGACCCAAAAGCTAACCAAGAGCGCTGTACTTAACAGCTACTCTGAATGTTATCTCGTTATTGAAACCTATCCCCCCGGTATTGGTACAGGGCTATTGGATATAGTGAAGCCATTTCTTTTCTGTTATTTTTTACTTGAATGACCAAGTGTTTTATTTTTATCTGAAATAACAGCAACACACTTTCAGAATTCTGCCTCAAGGTCATGTAAAATTCCTAGTCCTGTACTCCAAAGTTGTCCACCGGCAACTTGATGGATTTACTCTCTTCTAGGACATCGTCCTTGTCTGTTAAATTTATAACATCAAGTATGAAGTGACAAGTCCTTTATGCATGGGATAGGAAGAGAGTTAAACCTTATGAAGATCCATTACATTTTAAAAGTTTCTGTGTATCTAGTGACTTAGGGCACAGAGGGAATGCCTTGGGAAAATGAGGGCAAGGAGATGCATCTTGAGCATTACATCACTAAGAAGGTGGTAGAGGGATCACTGTAACAATTTAGATTTTTAAATACATATGACCCCTAAATAGGTGACCTTCTCCAACTCATTCATAATATGACCTGAAAACAGTTTACTTCAGTAAAAGGAAATCTTTACAAGTTCAACAGTGCTTTGAGTGTCTAAAACAGAGGGAATGCAACTTGAGACCTGCACCAAGATTAATAGAAGAACTGCAAGAAAAACCTCAGGGATTTGGAGCAAAGCCATATTTACATATGTATAAATAATTCTCACTTAGGAAAGGAGAATTTGGCTTGGTGTGGGATTCGACTAGAGTCTAAACAGTTGACCATGGGTTACTAGGTAATTTTTCAACTGAAGTTATATATTAAACTGGCAGATAAATTACATATCTTGCAGCAAAGTTGATTTATCCCAACAGAGTGACATATGGCTTCAAAATATCTCCTTATTAAATGGAAGCTGTATAAAAACATTTGGTGCCTGAGGTCACTGAAAACACATTTCTTAAATTAGAGAATTCCTCAAACACCCCATGTAAAAAAACCTGTGGCTCTAAAAATCTGAGTTCATCAAACAGACACATTCAGGAGCTTCAAAATAAGTCTGTTATGATTATAAAACTTGACATAAAATAACAATACTTTTCTCTTGTTCATAGGCATCTTTACAAAGGAATACTTTAGTATACCAGACATTTCACAGGCATGACCTCAGAAGAGACATCCTGGACATGAATTCGAGGAGAATGATGATTGTTCAGTTTGTCTGGAAGGTGAGTTAGCATACAGTCAGGAACTCTACCTACCACTGGGAAGGTCCATAATTATGGTGGAAAAGAGGTTGGGAAGGACAGAAAGAGGCTCAGTGCTTGGCACACAATGGATGCCTGCCTCCAATGCAGCCATGATTACTATCTCCTGGTAACTGATGAGCTATTTTATAACCCAGTCTGGGGTGGTTTATAAACAATGAGTTGATTATGAAAGGCATTTTTCCACCTAAGTGCTCAGAAAAAAGATAACTTCCCAGTGACAGTGCACGATTATTCCAGTCATTTTGAACTCCGCTCATTTTGGTTGGCTTGTGAATTTTATAGGTCATGAGATGGTGTCTGATGATTTCATACTTTAAAAAAATATCTTTATTATAAATAAATAATCTTATTGCAGCTAAGATAATATGAATATGTCTTTCTCTTTCAACACAAAATAAACTTGCATAGTTGAAGTAGAAACATGCATCACTTTCTCAGACCCTGCTAACATAAGTGTTACATCTGCAAAGGAGGGGCTGTCATTAGCTCTGGGGAAGTTGTCACGCATATCAGCAATTACTGTGACACATTTCTAGCAACTAAATGTATAATCATAATTTTAAGAAAGATGTCAGGTTTCCTTTTTCTCGATTTTTTGGGTAAATCTTGCAAAACAGAGGGAGAAGGATTTCATCTTGACACAAAGATGTTTCTGTTGTTTTACCCTGTACCTAACCCCCTGAGCTGAGTCTTGAAGAGACATAGTAATATAAATCTTGAAGTATTGAGGAATCTGAGAGGAACAGGGATAGCTCTATGTGTCCCATGGTATATATAAACAATGGTAGATGGGTTTCAGAGAGAAATCTCTATCATGATGAAGCAGTATGGAATGGAAATGTCAATGTGGTGTCTGCAATGCATTATTCCAGATGAAGAGGAGTCTCAAATGGAGTACAATACATAGATATGTCAGAGACTAGAAGAGGTCGGTTGTTTTGGCCCTCTGTAGCTGAGAGGTGTGGAGCACGGGGCCTTGAGAAGAACCCAGAACATTTAGGTCAATGACAAAGTAGATGTGCAATGCATTATTCAGTAATGCTTGCTGTGGAGTTAGAATTAAGACCAAGTTCTGGGAGGAATCAAACTTTTCATCAGGCCTGGAATTGATGTCATCACTACTTGAACCTCTTACGAAAAGTGTTCCCACTTTAAATTTAGAATCTATAGCAATAACATTGGTTTCAGGTGTGCAAAATAGTGATTTGGCAATTCTAAACATTACTCAGTGCTTCCTATAAGTGCAGTCACCATCTCTCAGCATGCAATATTATTACAGTATTATTGACTATATTCCCTGTGCTGTGTTTTCCATCTTTGCGATTCATTTATTTTATAGCTAGAAATTTGTGCTTCTTAATCTTCTTTATCTGTTTTGCTCATTGCCCTATCCACTTCTTCTCTGGTAATCCCCACTTTGTTCACTGTATTTGAGTCTGGTTTTTTGTTTGTTCATTTGTTTTGTTATGTTGTAGTTGAACTTCAAAGCTGTGCTAGATAAATTTTTCATGGTTATCCCTCTCAGCAACCATTGGTACATATTCACACTTTAATAACAAAATAAATAATACAAATCAAACTTTTGTGAGTCATATTAAAAAAACAAATTAATAATTAGATCTCAGCCTCAGCCAGGACCATGCTAGGGGAAGGATAGCTTAGGTAGACACCTGGAGAGCATGGGAACTAAGACGTGTCCTTGCAGTCATGATCCACTCTTAAACCACTCTACAGTAGAGCTTCACATGTTGGGAATTAAAAATAGCACAATTAATAGTGTCTTCCTTGTAATGCTACATCCTAAAATTTTAACCTTGGGAAAGTGGTGTATGTGTACCTTTGTTATTGTGACTATGCTGTGTTTTACATCAGTCCTAAGGTGGTCCCTTTGCATTTTGGGCTTCCAGTACTTACTATAAAGTGTGCATTTAGGCCTGAGAAGTCTTAGCAAAGAATCATTTCATAGTGTTGTCTCTTCCCACACATGCAGAAATGAGACCATGGGTTTCATGTTGTCTAGATGCTAGAAGGAAGAGTAAGCTAAGAAAGGGGGATTGGTCAATGTTGGTCACCAATGAAAAGTGTCATCCAGAGGAGCATTAAGTAGCAATGTCCATGTGTTCAGCTTGAATAATAGCATGGATGCCATTTAGAAAAGCGAAAGGAGGCAACAGGACAAAAGGTGGTAAGGGAAAACTTTTGCTTTAGACATAATGTGGACACGTGAATTGGATATGTCTCTTAAATAATTATATGGAAATGTTAAGAGGAAGCTAGTTGAATACGACTCTGGAGGTTAATGGTTTCTTAACCTTTAGCACACCATGAATCACGTGTATAGATTTCAAAAGTGTGATAACAAATATTTCTCCAAAGAAGACAAACAGATGGCTAACATGTAGCTGAAAACTGCTCAACATTATTCATCATCAGAGAAATGCAAACCAGAACCACAATGAGATATTACCTCACACTTGTCAGAATAGCTAAAATAAAAATACAAGAAGCAGGGGATCCTTGGGTGGCTCAGTGGTTTAGCACTGAGTGGTTTAGCACTTCGTCCCAGGGCATGATCCTGGAGACCCCGGATCAAGTCCCACGTCAGGCTCCCTGCATGGAGTCTGCTTCTCCCTCTGCCTGTGTCTCTACCTCTCTCTCTCTCTTTCTCTCAATAGGAGAATTGAGAATAGTAGAATTTATTTATTCTCTCATGAATAAATAAAATCTTTTTTAAAAAATACAAGAAACAACAAGCACTGACAAAGATGTGGAGAATTGGTAGGAATGTACACTGGTTCAGTCACTGTGGAAAACAGTATGGAGGTTCCTCAAAAAATTAAAAATAGAGGTACCATATGATCCAGTAATTCCACTACTGGGTATTTACTCAAAGAATACAAAAACACTAACTTGAAGGATTATATGCACCCCTATGTTTATTGCGGCATTATGTACAATAGCCAAAATATGGAAGCCACCAAGGTAGATGAGTGGATAAAGCAGATGCGAGGTGTATATATATATATACACACACACATATATACAAATATATATTGGAATGCTATTCAGCCATAAAAAATGTAGAAATATTCCCTTTTTCAAGAATAAGGATAGATCTAGAGAGTACAAGGCTAAGTGAAATTAAGTCAGTCACAGACTATTACTGTATGATTTCACTCATATGCAGAATTTAAGAAACAAAACAAATTAACAAAGAAAAAAATTGACAAACCAAAAAAACAGACTCTTACCTTTAGAGAACAAACCGATGGTTACCACAGGGGAGGTGGGTGGGGGCATGGGTGAAATAGATGAAAGGGATTAAGAATCCACTTATCTTGATGAGCACTGGGTAATATATAGAATTGTTTTATCTTGTATTGTACATCCGAGACTAATACAGCACTGTATCTTAACTATACTGGATTTAAAATTAAATAGATAAGTAAAAACTTAAAAGCCAAATAAATGAAATAAGTAAATAACCAAAAAGATATATAACGTAAAATATCTCAACAATTTTTTAAATTGACCATGTGTTGAAATCATAATATTTTAAATATATTGAGTTCAATAAAATATATAAATAAAAAAGTGTGACAACTTTTTTTTTTTTTAAGATTTAATTTATTTATTCATGAGGGACACAGGGGACAGAGACATAGGCAGAGGGAAAAGCATGTTCCCTGTGGGGAGCCTGATGTGGGACTCCATCCCAGGACCTCAGGTTCAGGACCTGAGCCAAAAGCTCAACCACTGAACAACCTAGGTGCCCAAGTGTGATAACTTCTAAGATCTACTCTCCCCATTTAGTTCAAATCTTATTTTCTAATATAGGAAGGAAGTCAGAGAAAGAGAAAGAAAAGGAGAGGAAAGAAGAAGTGATAGAGGTAAAATCTTTTTTTCAGGTAAGATTTTAAGAACGGAAGAAAATATTGGGAAGAATGTATCTGAATAAAATGTTAGATTACAGTTTTCATAGAAGAATTATTTTGGAATTATTTTTGGTAATGAAATGAAATGTTTAAACATGTTTAGATTATGACTGGATAAAAGGTAAAATTTTAAAATTATAAATAATGCATTTTGAAAATGATTAGTGACAGTATGCACATTCTATCATATACATATTTATCATGTAAGTTGATATATAAAACTTTTTCACATATTTTATATGAAATACATTCTAATAGGAGATAAAATAAATACATACAAAATAGCTAGAGGCAAATAAAATCTAAAAGGGGCTATTTTATGAATTATACATATTTTTTCCAATGGGTATACAAACACAGTCTTCTGGTAAATAACAACTTTTTAATCAGTTGAGATGATATTATTATATTGAGCCATAGAAATGAGACAGCTTTGCTTGTTCTACTCATCCTAAATCTGACTGAAAAACAATATTAAAAATCTCACAAAATTCTCATAGTATCTTTTCCTCTTGCCAGTATTTTAATTTTAAGTATTATTGTTTTTCATTCCCATAGAATGTGTGTATTTTGCAAATCTTTATTCTTTTATGTTTTTCCCATTGAAAATAAATCCTTTGATAAATCATTCTAATCTTGAACTTTTCTGTTTTCTCATTCCTGGTTGCAGTCTACAGTTATTTGAAAAGAATAGGTGAAATGACAATGAAGGAAAAGTAATTACTAAATTCATATTTGAAACTTATTTCTTATTTAAGCTCAGAGGAAATGCCTTGATATTTAATTAAAATTACAAGTCAATAATGATCAAATATTAAAACACTCCAGATGGTCTTTAGTATGTTTATATATACTATATGAAAAAGTACAAATAATTATCACTCTTCATTGAACTATTTGATGGATCTTCTGAAGTTTGTGCCCAGTGGTCTAATTTCATGCTGCTCTATGATATTCCTCTTTCATCGTCTAGAATGTCTCAACTTATTCAAGCATTAAAGGTGAATATAACATTACATTTGATTATTGAATATCTTCAGTCATTTTTTCACATATTGACATTAAGAAAGCATATAATATGTTCAAGACATGAGAGCTAGGCTGGGGAGTAAGTCTGGAGGTGGCCTCAAGATATTTAAAGAACAGTAAGGTAGTCAATTATAATCATATAAACTATATTAAATTTTGAAAAAGCAGACGTACTCAATGTCCTAGAGAAGTTAAGAAAAAATTAATTTTGACATGGAGTGTAGAAATTATAGAAGGTAGAATTTTATTTGAGTGTTGTAAGCTTTGGATAATTGAAGATAGATAAAATGTATGCCAAGAATTTAAGAATGAAGAAATAGTTTAAGCCAAGTTATAGAAAATGGAAAGTATATAGTGCATTCAGTATAAATTGTAATTGAGTAAGACTAGAATATAAAATATATTGATAGGTTGAAGAACTGGATGGAAGGTTGGCAGACACAGTTTGGGAATTTTTAAAGAATTAGCATTTTAGGGCAGCCTGGGTGGCTCAGCAGTTTAAGCACCTGCCTTCAGCCCAGGGCATGATCCTGGGGTCCCAGGATCTAGTCCCATGTCAGGCCCTGTGCATGGAGCCTGCTTCTCCCTCTGCCTGTGTCTCTGCCTATCTGTCTCTCTCTCTCTCTCTCTCTCTCTCTCTATCATGAATAAATAAATAAAATCTTAAAAAAAAAAGAATTAGCATTTTATTGTGTTTGCAGTGGTGAATATTTTTTTAACAATGGACCAACATTGTCCAAGTTGGTATCATACTCAGTGAAAAGTCTATCTACAGTGCCACACATTTGTAGAATGAGGTCCAAATGTCACTTTCTGAATTATGTTATCGTCTTTATCCTTCTCTGTTCCTTCACAGAACACAGTGGTTGTATTGAACAGTAGGCATGAGGTTAAATGACCCTTTGTATTGTAATGGGCGAAGTTCATGGCATATAAATTACATCTTAATAAAGTTGTGTAAAAAGACAAACCAAACAAATAAAAACCTTAATGATTCCCCACACTTTTCAATTTGCTAAAGCCCAACATACAAAACCAGTTTTACACATACAAAGTTGACTTTTCAAATAATTGGCCTCCAAATAATTAAAGCTCTTCCTTTTTTTTTTTTTTTTTAGCTCTTCCAATTGCAGAATAGGTTCTATTATTCTATTACTAAAAATGACTAAATGAGTATAAAGCACTAATCACTGGGACTGAATGTATTTGCAATTACTACTTTCACCTGTGCAAAAAAGCATTTTTTTAGGTCTTTTTTCTGGGGGGGGACAAATAAATGAGAGAAATTAGAAATTATTCTTTGTAAGTGTCATCATTGGCCAAAGTCTAAATAAGGCAGAAGCTTCTGAAAGTAGTAATTTCATCAGGGACTGGGAGAATGACAGACTTGGTATGTATTCATCATTTCAAAAAAGATTTCCAACTGGATAAAAAAATTAAATGTTGTATTTCTTCTTGTATCATAGTTAACTCCATAATAATTAAAATGTTTGACATGTTTTAAAAGCTTATGTACCAGTAGGCTAAAAATTTGGTAAGTGATATTCATAAAGTTTTACCTTAAAGAGATCTGTCTCTTGAAATGGCCCACAGATTTGTGTTATTAAATGTTAAGAATGGGAATTTTTCTGTGAAACTCCTTGGCTTACTATTTAAAAAATAAGTAACAAATAATAAATAACTAACTAATGCCTATGTTATGACAGGTTTTTAATATTATCACAATATATGCAGAAACATCATTTAAGAAAATTGTGTTAACAACCCAGAATGGTAGTTTTAGATCCTTGAATGTTAAATGAATGACTTAAATATTTATTTAATCTTGCCTTTTGCACCAAGAAGAAAGCAAAAAGAGTCTTGAGAATAAGTGTAATATAATGCTAAGTCCTCATTTTTTTGATCACTGTTTCTCCTTCAAAATTAGTACTAACAAGTTACATTTCCTCTAGAAAGAAACATCCAGATTGCATATATTTTTCTTCCTCCTAGCATTTAAAATCCCTTGTTTTTATTTGTTTTGGCTTGTTCTGCTTTCTTTCTCTCCAAATCATCTATAATGCAAAGCCTGTCATAATGGCATGGAATGCATTTCTTAGAAACATAACCATTTTAGAAATACCTTTGTAGCCAAAGATAAAATGAAGCATAAAAAGCATGTAAATTGATTTAATATCCCCCCCCCCCCCAGTAATAGCATTTTAAAATTCTGAATCTACTATTGTGCATGCTTTAGGCTTCAAGGATTCAAAGGTAAAAGAGAAAATACCATTGCTTAAATTTATTCTTCACCTTTTAAATTCATTTTTGGAAAATGTGATTGTTCCCATTGTGCATAAGAACCTCAAACAGGAAGATCTTTTTAGAATCAAATGTATTTGGACAAATGTCACCTTCATCTTAAAAAGAAGAAAATGGAAAAGAGAAACATTTTTCTAGAATTATATATGTGGGTATGTAATCATGCTAGGATTAAATAAAAACACTTATAAACATGTGAGATAACTTGATCTAAGAACATATTAATCTGAAATTCTTAGCTAGTCCAGGCTCCAGGTGGGGTTGAGATATATTTGCAAATTTCAAACAAATTTTGCTGTAATAAGGTATTATTAAAATTCACATGTGAAGTAAATTTTCCTCAATGATTAAGACAGTTGAGATGGAGCTTGGATTATAATTTTTATATAGCAAATGTGCAGAAATAGCTCTAGTTTAATTTTGACTTTATGCTACAACTGCATTTATTTGCTCACTGATACTGGTATCTGTATTGGACTCAGTTGGCAATGGGATGAACTAAGTGTTTTTTGAAAACCAACATTCCGGATACTGAAAAAAAGTCAATTGTAAGGTATTTACAGGGGGAAAGAACAGGTTGAAGGCAATTGCTCTTAATAAATTCCTAAACAAATCAAAATCAAGGTCTGGGGATGCCTATGTAGCTCAGTAGATTAAGATCTGCCTTCAGCCCTGGTCATTATCCCAGGGTCCTGAGATAGAGCTCCTTGCTCAGTGGGGAGTCTGCTTCTCTCCCTACCTCTGCCCCTTCCCCCTACTTGGGCTCTTTCTCTCTCACTTTTGCTCTCTCAAATAAAATCTTAAAACAAACAAACCAAAAACAAAAAACAAACCCCAAATCCAGGTCTGTTCAGGTAGATAATGGAGACTGCAATTAATGCAAGTCAAAAAAGTAATAGAAAAACCCTAAAGCTTTAACTCCATTTAGTGGACATTTATTTCCTGCCTACTAGTATTTTGCTAGGTGACTGGAAGACCAGAATTGGTCAAGAGAAGTAAGATCTACTTTCTCATAAAGTTTGCTTAGCCAGGTGAAAAAAATTCATCATGTGGAACACAGAGCACCAGAAGAGAAGTGCTGTTTACCTCTGGAAAGCCTGGGGAATTAAATCAGCAGTATTTCAGATGAGCAAGGGAGGGTGGGGGTGGAAATAAACCAAATGTTGAATCTCAGTAGATTGCTGGAAAAAGTGACTCTATGAATATTAAAGCAAAATATGGTCATTAAATGAGAAAATTATTGATCTAGGGTTCTGTTTATGTATCCTGTAATATAAGAATAATGAAAGCAATTGATGTTTAATGTAGAATGGGATTGAATCTACAGGTATGCATTAAGTGGATTAGAGGGAAAGAATAAAGTAAGCATAATAGCCCAGATGACAAAAACAAAGCTTGTATTGGCATGTATACAAACAATAACCATGAATGAATAAGTGAAAGAAACTAGCAAGTATTGATTAAGTATCTACTATGTGATCAATAATGTGTTAGATGCTATGGCAACCTTATTCTCCATAAGGTGAGATGATAAACATTCAAAATAATATAAAGTACAATAGTAGTTGTGTAGTGTGTGGTACAGACCAAAATAGAAATATTCAGAAAGAAAGAATCCAGTACTTTATAGAATATTAGAGAAGGATTTAATGGATATTTGGAAAAAATGGCCATAGGAGGGTCCTTATACTTGAAGAATTTGAAATAAGTCAGGCTTGAAAAAAGGGATGGAGGGAAGGAACCATATAAGCCAAAGACTGAAAGTATATGCAAGGCCATTTGAAACAGTTTAAGTCAATTAGAAATTAGATTTGGGACATGTGGGTGGCTCAATTGGTTAAACATCTGCCCTTGACACAGGTCATGATCTCAGGGTCCTGGGATTGAGCCCCAGTTGGGCTCTCCATTCATGGGACTTCTGCTTCTCCCTCTGTGCTCACTCTGTCTCTGTCTCTGTCTGTGTTTCTGTCTGTCTCTCTCTCTCTCTCTCAAATAAGTAAAATCTTAAAAAAAAAAAAAAAAAGGAAATTAGATTTTGAGTTGTGTACAATTAAACAGGAAGTTGAATGAGGGACCATGAGGCATCACATGGTGGGATGAAGGATCTGGATTTGATTTATAACAGAAAAGAAAGAAGTAAATTCGATATATAGAAAAAACGAAACAGAACAAAGATTAGTCTGAAAGGCAGACTCAAGTTAGGGAGAAGATTTAGACAGATATTAAGATGAGGTAGATTAAAACAAAACAATACAAAACCACCTTAGAAATAAAATTCAAATTGGTGTTTGTTATTATAGCAATATATAGATTAAGGTAATAAAGACCTGCCCTTGGTATATTTCAAAATGTACATACTAGTATTCCAGCAAAAGTGGACCTAAAAAGATATAAAACAACTTCTGATATAAATAACACTAAGAAAAATAAGAAATTATGAGTGTATCTTAAGACACACATTAAATGGGTCAGTAAGATGAGATGACTAAGCAAAGACTCAATAGTTATACATCCTATAATTTAGAATACTTTGTATTACCTTTCTTGTGTATATCATTATGAACTCATAGATTTGATATTTTCACAATTAATTGACATCTTTATTCATCTTTGGATGCTGAAATTGTCAACACTTTGTTCAATGGGAGCCCCTTTATATGTAATTTTGATGTGATTCCATTAACGTTGGAAATATATTTTGCTTTCTGGCACCAGAACATGTTACAGGTTCACCTTCTTCTTTTTAGTGAACAATAGTAGAGCCTTAAGATGACATTGTCCCTAGGCGATTTCAGTAGATGGAAGAGTCATAAGAATTGTATTCTTTTGTTTATTTTTTATTTAATTTATCTTTGAGAGAGAGAGAATGTGTGAGTGCAAGTGAGGGAGGGGCAGAAGAAGAGGGGGGAAAGAGAACCCAAAGCAGACTCCACACCCAGCGTGAAGCCTGACATGGGGCTTGATCTCATGACCCTGAGATCATGGCCTGGCCAAAACCAAGAGTTGAATGCCTCATCCATTGAGCTACCCAGGTGCCCTGAGAATTGTATTCTTTTAAAGACATGAGTTCATATAAGTAATTTCAATTCAGTTTCAATATGATAATGTTCCTTTTAAAATGTTTTGATTCTGTAAGTGAGCTTCATTTTTTAATTAAAAATATTCCTGAAAAGTTTCAAAATAATAATTTGAGAAAATAATCTATTTAATGGAGTTTGTAATTTTCTCTGAGGTTCTTTTTGTCCTTAGGAATTAGCATTTAAATTACTTTTTTCTACTGACAGTCAACAATATCTAATCATGGCTAGTTTTGTTCAGTTTGTCTGTTCTTTATCAGTTTCAGTTAGTTGACCTTCTGGAAGAGTCCAGCCCTAAACACTTATAACACTCTTCATATACTTGTTTTTTTTATTATTTTTTCTTTTGTTTTAGCATTTTGTAAGTTTATTAAACTATTAGAGGAGGGAGGTGAGTCTCTCTGTGAGTCATCTTTGAGACAACTGGAAGAAAAAAAAGTTCTAAGCCAGATTTTCATTTTGTTGCTAGAATTCATCTACAATTTTTAAAAATACAGTTGTTTTACAATATTCATGTATAAGAGTTCTGACCAAAAAAGACACTTGACCTCAAATTCTGTAATTCCTACTAATACTAGGTTTTACAAGTTTTTGCATATTCAAATTTTTTCTTCACTAGATTCTGTCTACATTAAAGCTTTTATTTATTTCTTTTAAAAGATTTTATTTATTTATTCATGAGAGATATACACAGAGAGACAGAGACACAGACAGAGGGAGAAGCAGGCTCTCCATGGGTGCCTGATGTGTGACTTGATCCCAGGACCCCAGGATCACACCCTGAGTCAAAGGCAGATGCTCAACCACTGAACCACCCAGGTGCCCCTATATTAAAGATTTTCAATCAATTATATTGGAACCACCAGCTTTTCCTTATATTATAATGTAAAACATCCCTTTACTATCACATTTATTGTATTATGCTATTTATTATTATACTATATATATTATTCCAATATTTGCTATGTATCACTCCAAATGATTTTCTCAGGTGATATTATTTAAACCCAATAACAAAGTCTTTAAATTTCCTATAGAGAAATTAAGATGACTCTTCTGAAATTTTCCATGACTAGCAATAATAGAACCTATAAATCTATGCTGTGGTGGTTTTGTCAAAAATCTCCTTTTTTATAACCTGACAAAATCCAACATTATTTCCATACCTCTTTCTTTAAAAAACATTCTTACTTTAACTACCAGAATCCCTAGTGTAAAATCCCAAATCTCAGAGGACACTGGACAAATATACAATATCAATTTCTGTGATAAAATCGTATATCCACAAATGTATTCGTAATGTTAGGAAAATTCAACAAAGTATGTACATAAATACCATAAAAATTAATTATTATTTTCTGATTTCTATATAGAGTCTGCTTACAGATTGACATTTTTAAACTATTATCAGTTTCAAAATTTTCAGTCAGTTAAACTCTAAAACATTTTAAGGACAACCCTATTACATTAATGTAAGAATTTATATACTTTGTTTTAGTCAAGAAATAGAAATTCTTAAAAGACAGTAATGTATGTTTTGTCCCAAATTCCCAGTTTTGTATTATTAACGATTGTACTCATTTCCACAAAGAAACACAAAATGTTCTTCTAAAACAAGTGAGACAAAACATTAAGCTTTTTGGTTTTGTCATACAATATGTACCTTTAAATTACATTTTCAAATTTAAGCAGAATTTGTTATTTACCTTCAAAATTAGAAAATGTGCTATTGAAAAACAAGAGATGCATAAATAACTTTTTGACCAAAAGATGGAAGTTGGAGATTTGATCCCTTTCTAAAATCTGGGCTTTTTGCTATTAGAAGATGTAAAACTGGCTCCTGAAAAAAAATGAAGACCTTTTAGCCATAGTTAATCCTTTTATCACTTTCTTGGATTGCAGCCTGCTCTTATCACCCCATTAGTTAAATTTCTTTCTGAATATAAAACTCTGCTTTTATAAAAGGAGAGCACTTTTAGTTGACTTTAATTCCTATCATTTTTAGCTTCATAAAAATGATTCACAGCCATTCTGTCTTTTTAGCTAGAAACACATACATTTAAGCAAAGAACATAAACACAAGTTTCATATTTCTACCAACAGAATGTCTTGTTTTCCATTTGTTAAAAACTGTTTGTGGAAGCAGCTGTGCTGATATCTTCAGTTTGGCATTCCATATCTAGTCTGTCCTTCTCCACCTTGTCTTCGCCTCAGGACTCTGACTTCTGTGAGCTCCATCGACAGGGATCCTCTCACTTCCTATTGGCCAATGGAAACTCCAGCAGATGGTCCGGAAAGGAAGGAGCGGGAGATGAGGGCGTTCATCTCCCCCATCCTATCAAAGTCACCTCAGGCTAGAAGCATCTCTCAAGACCTTCTCTCTGTGACATTCTTCTTCTTGTTCTGGTAACTGCTGAACAGTGCTCCCCCACTGCTGGCTCAGGGTCCCCGTTCATCCCTCTGCTCACTGATCATAACTTTGTAAATATCTTTATTTTGCTAGTTTGATTGCAGCACCACTACTGTTAAGTCTGACTATTCCAAGAGTCTTTTTAAAGATTCCTTCTTGAAACATGAGCTCTCTGAATATGTTTTTTCTTTAAAATAATAAACTTATATTTGTATGAACCACAAGTCTTCTAAGTTCTTTTTGGAGGCAATAAATTCCTAAAATGTAAGATAAACGAGCACTTCAGATATTAAAACATAGCTGCTTACGGTTATACATCTTTTAGTTTGGTTTCTAGCCAATGCTTCTTGATTGGTATACATTATTTCAGATACAAAGTTTCCCTAACCTTTCATTTTAATAATCTGGGCTTTTTTTTAAAGGAAAGTTTCTCCATTTCTGCTGTTTCCAAGTTCTCAGATACAATGATCAATATCTTAAGGATTTAATTTAAATTAAATAGCTTTAGGAGGAGGACTATCCAGTTTTTTAATTTTTATTTATTTATTTATTTGAGAGAGAGCACACGCATATGTTGGGGGGAGGAGCAGAAGAAGAGGGGAGAATAATATTATGCAGACTGCACAACTGAGCGTGGAGCTCAATCCCACCACCCTGAGTGGAAACCAAGAGTTGGACACTTAACCGACTGTACCACCCAGGTGTCCTGTACTGTCCAGTTTTTTAAAACGAGCTAAGGTGGCCTTCTTCGGATTACAGGGCTTCTTTTATTTGGTGAGTTTTGCTGAATTTAAGGTCCAGCCCTGCCACCCTCACTCCCTCTCCCCCAATATCTCCTACCAGTTAGAGAACTTTTATTATAATGCCTCCATGGCTTAATCTTTTTTTTTTTTTTTTTTAAGATTTTATTTATCTATCCATGAGAGACACACAGAGAGAGGCAAAGACATAGGCAGAGGGAGAAGCAGGCTCCCTACTGGGAACCCAATATGGGACTCAATCCCAGGACCCCAGGATCAAGACCTAATCCAAAAGCAGATGCTCAAACACTGAGCCACACAGGTGCCCCAGGGCTTAATCTTATACTGAGAAAATAATGTTGGAAGAATTCCTGTCACCCAGGAAGTTATTTTAGGTGATCTTAGGGCAGAGAATGAGTTAGAAATCAGTAGGTCTTGCCAGTGTTGGGGGAAGAAAGTACAAGTTAACTTGTTTTATGTCTAGCAGCAACCTATGGGATCCCACGAGCTTGGTGTTTTCCCTTTTAATTTTTCAAAATTAGTAACATTATTATTATTTATATTAGTGTCAATTTCTTACAGTTGGCACTAAAAGGATAGGGCTTGCGCTTCTAAATTGGGAAGGACTGATCTTTTGCTTTTGTTAGTATTTTTTTTTTTTTTTTAGCAGATTTATTTTGTGAGTCTCACTTTCAACTGAAACCATGGGACAATAAGAGAGGACCTAACACTATGTATCAGAGAATGTCTTCCATTTTACAAGATTTATAATATATTCAGCTTGACTCACACATTATAAGTCTTAAAAAAAACAGTGTTATTTTTCTCATCTCTTGTTTAGAATTAAAATACAAAGTTACTTAGTCAAGGTTTGCACTGAGGCTACAGAATCTATTATGCTCCACTCTCTCCCCCAGATATTTCAGGATATTATACTAAAAAAAAGAAAAAAAAAATCATGGATAACTGAAATTTCTGGTCATTTCTGGCATTTTGATTCTAGATTTTATAGACTATGGACCATGATGGTCTAATCTGATCTGAGTAGACTTGGTTGCTTTCTTGACTGTTGGACTGGGCACCATCCAGAGCTCATCATAACAGTCCAGGGAACTGCAGATATTTTTATGAGGCCATAGAGCAAATATTTGAGATTTGGGAAGAGGTAGCCGATGAGGAGGGAGTAGAAGGCTAGCTGAGGACAAAGCACAAGCTGACACCCTGCAACACAGCCACTCCCCCAACTCCTGGGTGGGATATTTGTGACATACCTCCAGGAAACTTCCTACTAAATGACAAGGCTTTGTTATAGGGAAAAACAGTCTTATCTTGATAATAGCAAGGCCTCCAGTACCCTGAGGGTTTTCTTTAGTATATGAAAGTCCTTTTGGATGCCTCCTTTTTCCTTACCTCCCAACCCCTTAGTATATAATCAATTGCTCCTCATAAATCCAGTGTAGCTTTCTCTGCCTCCTTAGGAGGCACCCTCCCTTCACCCTGCTTTACTAAAATCACCTTTTTGCCCCAAAGACATCTCAAGAATTCTTTCTTGGTGAACTGCTCAGAACTACACAAAACCTCACCTGTATTCCAAAACTACAACACAGAGAAACAGACGTACTGGCACAGAGGCTCAGTCTTTAAGCTTTACCAAAAATTAAGCTTCCTGAATATAAAACAGCTTCAAGGATGGAGGATTTCTTTGTTATTTGAGCTCAACCACACTGAAGGACTATCAGATGGGGATTGTGAAGGGGAGTGTGTGGAGATTCTATGGTCATTAGAAGTTCAAATGCTACATTATTGATACTGGGTACATACATTTGCAAAGTGTTAAGATGTTTAACAATCTTTAATTGTATGGAGACTACGACTTTCTAGGTTTAACAGCTCCTGTTGAGTCAAGAGAGGTATCTTTGGAGAGCAGGTACTTGGGGTGTCTCTTGTTGGATAATGTGTTGCTGTAAACTGGGTCTGGGAAGAAGCTTACACATCTGGTCATGACTTTGTCAGAGATAATTACTGATACTGAGGCTCTCTCCGCCTTTAATTCTATTTTCAAGTCTACTTCCTGGGAAGACAAATTTATTTTTGAGGATGATTTCCATGTAGTTTTTGTTAAAGGTGATATTAACAATAGAGACTTGTTTTCGTTATATACATATATATATAGCATATATATATATATCTTTTAAAAAATAAAGAAATATATTTATTTCAGAGAGATCCAAATAAATAAATCTTTAATATATAGATACATATATATTTCTTTTTCTTTTTAAGATTTATTTCAGAAACCCAGGGTTCTGGGATTGAGCCCCACGTTGAGCTCTGTGCTCAATGAGGAGTCTTGCTTGAGATTCTCTCTCCAGCTGTCCCTCACCCTGCCTGACCCTGAGATCATGACCTGAGCCAAAATCAGTAGTTGGCCGCTTAACCAAATGAGCCACCCGGGTACTCCTATTGAATTATATCCTTAAGAGTATTTTTTTAGAAGAGACTGTAGATATCAGAGCAGCTTTCTTTCATCATGTTCCAATGGTATTAAAAACTAAAGACCAGAAACCAACTTAAATTAATTCACCATTGTGAAGCTTATATTTTACTAGGATCAGCAGTAGTTTCTCCAGGGTTCCCCACACACCACTTTCCCATTTGGGAGGGGTGATTTCTCATTCCAATGGTTTCATTTTATTAAAATTTCTTTGAAATTTTTACTGGTATATTCACTTACTATGAATACATTATTTTGCTTGTTTTGTACATCTTATTTTCTCTATAGCTGTGGCAATTAATGTAGTACTACTTGGAGATTTTTGTTATTTTAATCAAAATCCTGGTTGTAACTGCTGAAATTATAAGTCAGTCCCCAGGAATTAGGTAGTCATCAAAATGATGCCGAGTATATAATCAAAACTAAAACTACTGAGACACCTGGGTAGCTCAGCAGTTGAGGATCTGCCTTTGGCTCAGGGCGTGATCTCAGGGTCCTGGGAAAAAGTCTCACATTGGGCTTCCTGCATGGAGCCTGCTTCTCCCTCTGCCTGTCTCTGCCTCTTTTTCTTTCTCTCTGTGTCTCTCATGAATAAACAGAGAAAAAATATTTTTAAAAATAAAAATAAAAAAATAAAAGTAAACTAAAACTATAAATTATATATGTGAAACTTCTGAAGACCCCTGATAATTTTTGTTCTCAGACCATGTTCTTGATAAATCCTTGAACAGATTATTATTACTGCCTCTTATGTCATAAAATCTGCTCTTATTCCTCTGAAATTCATTCTCTGTACTAAAATCTACCCTCCTTATCTGACTAATTTCTTACCATTCACAACTTTGACTTTTATGTTTTAAGTAAATGATGATTTCCCAAAAATGCTTCAATCACTGTAGATGAACCTCTGTGCAGAACACTTTTCTCACATTTATCAACGAGGTTCATAAATACTTATAATTCTTACTTATCCTTCAAATATCAGATTAGGTATTATTTTCTCCCTCAAGTTTTCCCTGATTAGGCCACACTTGTTTTCTCTTCCATACTTTTTTTCATACAGTTTTTCCCCATATTTTTAACACTATTCTTTTAGAGCAGTTTTAGGTTCACAGCAAAATTAAGGCAAAAGTACAAAGATTTCCCATAGACTCCTTGCCCTCACACATGCACAGCCCTCCTTATTATCATCATGTACCCACCAGAGAGGCACATTTGTTACAATTGTTGTACCAGTATTAATACATTATGATCACTCCCAAGTCAATAATTTACATTAGGATTCACTTGGTACCACATATCCTATGGGTTTTGACAAATGCATAATGACATCTATCCATTATTATGGTATCTTATAGAATATTTTAACTGCCTTAAAAAAATTCTCTATTCTCTGCCTATTTATCACTCTCTCAAATCCTAAAAACCACTGACTTATTCAGCCTCCATAGTTTTGCCCTTTCCAGAATGCCACATATGTAGGAGCATACAGTATGTAGCCTTTTCAGTTTGGCTTCCTTCACTTAGTAATGCGCATTTAAGGTTTCTCCATGTTTTTTCATGGCTTAATAGCTCATTTCTTCTTAATGCTAAGCAATATATTCCATTGTCTGGATCTATCACAGTTTATTCATTCATTTACCTATGGAAAGACATCTTGGTTGCTCCCAAATTTTGGCAAATATAAATGAAGATCTGTGTGCAGGTTTTTGTGTGGACATATGTTTTCAACTCTTTGGGTAAATACCACAAAGTACAATTGCTGGATCACATAGTAAAATTATATTGTTTTGTAAGAAATTGCCAAACTATCTTCCAAAGTGGCTATAGCACTTTGCATTTCCACCAGCAATCAATGACAGTCCTTGGTGCTTCACATCCTTGTCAGCATTTGATGGTGTCTGTGTTCTGGGTTTTGGCCATTCTAGTAGGTTTGTAGTGGCATCTCCCTGCTCTTTTGATTTGCATTTCCCTGATGACAAATGATGAGGTTGGAAACATCTTTTCATATGCATATTTGCCATCCGTATATTTAATCAGGTTGCTTATTCTCTTATTGTTCAGTTTTAAGACTTTTTTTTTTTTTTTTTGGTATGTTTTGGAAATAGACTTTTTCAGAAGTGTCCTTTGCAAATATTTTCTCCCAGGCTGTAGCTTGTTTTCTCATTCTATTGACATTGTCTTTCACAGACCAGCTTTTAATTTTAATGAAGTCCAGCTTATCAGTTATTTCTTTTGTGAATTGTGCCCTTGGTGTTATATCCAAAAAGTCATCATCATATCCTAGGTCACCTAGGTTTTTTCTTATGTTGTTTTCTAAAGCCTTAAAGTTTCTTGTTTCACATTTAAATGTATGAACTGTTTTGAGTTAATTTTTGTGAAGAGTGTAAGGTTTATGTCTAGAATCATTTTTTTCATGTAGATGTTCAATTGTCCCACCACTATTTGTGAATTCTATCTTTTCTCCATTTGATTGCCTTTGCTTCTTTGTCAAAATTCAGTTGGCTGTTTCTATGTAGGTCTATTTCTGGGTTCTCTATTCTGTTTCATTGACCTATTTGTTTTATTTACTATAACTTCACAGTGTTGAAGTCAGAGAGTATCAATTCTCCAACTTTGTTCTTCTCCTTCAATATTGTTTTGGCTATTCTGGATTTTTTCCTTTCCTTATAAATTTTAGAATCAGTTTGTTGATATCTATAAAATAGCTTGCTGGGATTTTTATTGTAATTGCCCTGACTATAGATCAAACCAGGAAGAGCTAACATTTTGATAACATTGAGTCTTCCCATGCATAATGTGGAATATTTCTCCATTTATTTAGTTCTTTTTTGATTTCATTCATTAGAGCCTTATAATTTTCCTCAAATAGATCTTGTATTTTTTAGATGTATAGCTAAGCATTTCATTTTGGGGGGTGCTAGTATAAATGGTCTTATGTTTTTAATTTCAAATTTCATTTGTTCATTGCTTATTAAAAAAAAGTGCCTTTTATACATCAACACTGTATCCTATAACCTTGCTGTAATCACTTATTTTTTCTAGGGTATATTTTTGTCAATTCTTTCAGATTTTCTACATGTCATTTGTGAACAAAGACAATTTTCTATCTTCCTTCCCAATCTGTACTTTAGTTCCTTTTCTTGCCTTATTGCATTAGCTAGAACTCCTAGTATGAGGTTGAGAAGGAGTGCTGAGGGATCCCTGGGTGGCGCAGCGGTTTCGCGCCTGCCTTTGGCCCAGGGCGCGATCCTGGAGACCCGGGATTGAATCCCACGTCGGGCTCCCGGTGCATGGAGCCTGCTTCTCCCTCTGCCTGTGTCTCTGCCTCTCTCTCTCTCTCTCTGTGACTATCATAAATAAAATAAAAAAAAAAAAAGAGAAGGAGTGGTGAGTGGGAACATATCAGTCTTTTACCTGATATTCCTGGGAAAGCATTGAGGTTTTTCACCATTAAGTTATCTGCAGTTGTTGTTTGAAGAAGTCTATCTAGGTATCAGTTGTATCCAGTTTGATTGATTGATGCTATTTGAGTTTATCTGTGTTTATACAGATTTTCTGCCTGCTGGAATTTTTCATGTCTAATAGAGGGATGTTGAAGTCTTCAGCTGTGATGATGGATAGGTTTATTCCCTTTGTATTTCTCGTTTTTACCTCATGTAGTTTGATGCTGTTGCTAGGTACATACATTAAGGGTTGTTATGTCTTCTTAGAGAATTGAGTCCTCTATCATTATATAATGTCTTTCTCATCCCTGATAACTTTTGTTGCTTTGAAATTTGCTCTATCTGAATCTAACAGAGCTAATTGTGCTCTCTTTTGACTAGTGTTAGCACAGTATAGGTTCCTCCATCTTTACTTTTAATTTATATGGATCTTTATATTTAAAGTGGGTTTCTTGTAGACAACATATAGTAGGGCTGTGTTTTTTTATCCACTCTAACGATTTCTGTCTTTAATTAGTAAATGTAGACCATTGACATTCAAAGTGATTATTGATATAATTGTATTAATATCAGCCATAATTTTTACTGTTTTCTATTTGCTGCCTTTGTTTTTGTTCCTATTTTTTTCTTCCACTCTTTTACTGCTTTTGTGGTTTAATAGAACATTTTATACCATTTAACTTTTCTCCTTTTTTAACAAAGCAGTTATACTTCTTTTTTTTTTTTGCCATTTTTAATGGTTGCCATAGAGTTTGTAATATATATTTACAACTAATCTAAGTTTATTTTCAAATAACACTGTACTGCTTCATGGATACTGTAAATACCTTTTAATAACAAAATAATTTTAATTCCTCCTTATCACCCCTTATATCACCAGCCATTCAGTTTATTTACATATAAACTTCATAAGCATATATATGTACATAAATTTAGACATAGACATGAGCATACATAATCAAATATATTGTTGGTATTTTATTTTGAACAAATTATTATGTTAGATCAATTAATAATAAAATTAGAAGTTTTAAGTTTACTTTCACTTATTCCTTGTTTGATGTTCTTGCTTTCCCTATTATATCTGAGTTTCTGATCTATATCATTTTCTGTCTCTCTGAAGAATTTCTTTTAGCATTTCTTACAAGGATAGCAGCATATTTCCTCAATTTTTGTTTGGCTGACAAAGTCTTTATTTCTCTTTCACTTTTGATGGATAACTTCACAAGGTACAGAATTACAGGTTTGTGTTTTTTTCTCTAAACATTTTAAATTTCACTCCACTCTCTTCTTGCTTGCATGGCTTTTAAAAAGAAGTCAGATCTAATTCTTATCTTTATAGTTAAAGACTTTTTTCTGCTCTGGCTTCAGGATCCTTGATTTTCTGTAGTTTGAGATGTTATGACTATCATTTTTTTTTTTCCTTTTCATTTACCTTGCTTCATGTTCTCTCACCTTCCTGGATCTATGATTTGGTGTCTGATATTAAATTGGGGAAATTCTTAGTTATTATTTTTTCTAACATTTCTTCTGTTTGTTTCACTCTTTCTTCTCCTGGTTCTCATTTCTTGTATTCTATACCTTTCATAGTGTTCCACAGTCCTTCGATATTCTGTTCTATTTTTGGCTTTGGTACTTTGGATTTTCAGTTTTCAAAAATTTGGTTGATATACCCTTGAACTCTGAGATTTTTCCCTCAGGTAATTGTCCTTCAAAGACATTCTTACTTCTTACAGTGTGTTTTATCTCTAGCATTTCTTTTTGGTTCATTTCTTAGGATGCCCATCTGCTTATATTGTCCACCTGCTCATACATGCTATTTACTTTATCCATTAGTGCCCTAAGCATATTAATTTTAGTTGTTTTAGGTTTCTGGTCTGATAAGTCCAATATCCCTGCCATGTCTAGTTTTAATGCTTCCTCTGTCTCTTCAAATTATGCTTTTTGCCTTTTGTTATGCCTTGTAATTTTTTCTTGATAGCCAGTCTCAATGTCCTGGGTAAAAGGAACTGCTGTAACTAGGCTTTTAGTGATGTGATGGTGAGTGGTGTGTGTGGGTGGAGGGTGGACATCTTCTATGCTCCTAAGATTAGCTCTTAATCTTTCTGTGAGTCTATGATTCTGGGCTGTGAAGTTCACAGTGTTGTTGTTTTTCCCTCCTCCTTGAGTGGGAGAGGTAGAATGGGCTGGAGTTGAGTATTTCCCCGCCTCTAGTTTGGAAGACTAGAGCCAGCTGGATTTGGGTATTTCCACTCCCTCAGGTCATTTAGGCCCTAGTATCCTAGCAAGGTAGGCTCAGGTTAACTAGTTTCTCTTGTGGGCAGTCCTGGTTAAGAAAAACAGAGTGCCATTTGCTTCAACGTGGATGGAACTGGAGGGTATTATGCTGAGTGAAATAAGTCTATAGAAGAAGGACAAACATTATATGGTCTCATTCATTTGGGGAATATAAATAATAGTGAAAGGTAATAGAAGGGATGGGAGGAGAAATGGGTAGGAAATATCAGAAAGGGAGACAGAACATGAAGACTCCTAACTCTGGGAAACGAACTAGGGGTGATGGAAGGGGAGGGGGGCAAGGGGGTGAGGGTGAATGGGTGACAGTCACTGAGGGGGGCGCTTGACGGGATGAGCACCGGGTGTTATTCTGTATGTTGGCAAATTGAACACCAATAAAAAATAAATTTATTATTAAAAAAAAAGAAAAACAGAGTGCTCTTGAGTATTTCAAATTGTTCCTTTGTCCCTCTCTTAACAATTAGAGGAAAGGGATTCTTCTCAGATATTTAGTGTGAACCTGGTCTAGCTCCTGGAGGTAAATCTCACAAAATTGTGGGAGTCTCCTATGAACTGGATTCCCGTGGAGTTTTTAACTAATAGAGTTGTCCACACTGAACCTCGAGCAATTCATCAATTACAGTTCTGGCTGTCCTACCCTTCTGCCTGTTCCTGTGCTGGTTTCAACTTGTTAGGCTCTGCTTGCCTAAGTTGTTATATTTTAATACTTGCCTCTTGGGCTCTCCAATCTTGGAAGCAACAGTTTGCTTGGTATCCATATCCATCTTGTAGATCCTAGAAAAGTTGTTGATTTTCAGTCTGTTTAGCTTTTTCCATTAGGATGAAGTGGTGGCTTCCAAGCTGCTTATGTGCAGAACTGAAACCTGCAAGTTCTCCATTTATTAAATTTTAAAGTATCTTTGTTGCTTTGGTTCAATTGGTAGCCAAATTGTTTCTCAACATCTCATGATCCTATCTTAAACAAGTGTGCAAGTATCTTTACATCATTCCATATTCCCTCTGCCCCAAAATGTATTTCCACAGGGGATATCTTTTCCAACTGAAACTATCTTGAAGGGTCCTTGGAAAATCACTAAGGATTTACTCTTTCAACCTGTAAAGAGAGAAGTGTTATAAATAATGAAGTTTATCTGACACAGTACTGTTCATAATTGGCATGGAAAAATGACATGTCAAAAGATATGGTAACATAACACTTTTTAGGTTAAATCCATGCAGATAGAATATTATATATAAATAGTTCAGAAATTGTAGGCTGTAGAAAGACCTGAAAAATCGTCACTGCTTTTGTTCTCTATAATATATCTCTCTTTGTCAGAAGGCTGGTGTTGCTTTGCTTAAAATTAGATAATGGTACAGTCCCATCAGTTATAAATTCAGTTATTTTTAAAATGTTCCATTGGTTACAACTTTTCTTCTTTAATTTAAATCTAACATCTAGGCCAGCACTTCTTGGTTGGGGATATACATCACCTACCTATAAAGTTTTATTAAATATACAGGTATTTCTTCATCTTTGATAATAGAAGCTAAATTTTGTTCATGTATTTGGTGGAAATATACAACTTCAGATCATTAATTATGATTGAGAAAACTAGTTGTGGTAACATAATTACCTTTTGATCATAAATGATTTAAGATGAGCATGGACTCAATTCTGGCTGATAAAATATAAGAAGTCTGCTATTTGGCTGTTGGTAAAGATTTTCCCTGTGATAAAAATAAGCCCATGAGGAAAATTTGCCTTCCTGCCTGCCTTTTTATGAACTCCAAGAGGCAATAATAGCTGAGTTGTTTTGATTCCTGCGGGAAGAAATTTTGGGACAAAAGTCAGATCCTAGAGTTTGAGGAAAAATGGGAAGCACCTCTGTACAGCACAAACTTTTAGAGTCTCCTGAAACCACTTTGTCAGTGAAAATTTTAGTTGATATTTTTAAAATAGTTTTAACCAGTTTCAATCAATTATCTTCTTATCATGGTCAAAAGCCCCCATGCATACAGACCTTGGCATGCAGTAAAGCCATAGAGATATCCTTTAGATTCACTATTGGAATATGCTATTATTAATGGCTCACCCAAACTTGCAACATTTATAGAGTGTAATCCCCTCATGTTTATTCCAGAACATCATATTTTGACTGATAGACATCTTGGAGACTGGCTTCTGCCTTGCACTCATCATTTGGAAGAAAAGACTTTACCTACACCAACTTCAGAAAAGACTGAATGTGAAACAGGGACATATTGACTAATAAATAAAAGTGTTATTTGACTTCTTTTACTGACTGTCAATCGGAACAGAGAAAACCTGGTTTCCGGAGCCTTTTTAATTCTCCAGAACTTCCAGCTTAGCCCAGGAGGAGTGAATAGATAGGGTACACTGTGTCACTTGAGGGGCCACCTATCATTTCCTGAAATTTCACCTTTGATAATTCATCACTTGGTATCTTGAAGGCTTTTTTGTTTTCAGGCTCATCTTACAAATGCTTAGCTCTGAAGGAAGTGGTAATTTAAAACAGTTAGAGAAAAATCACTAACAGCTCTGTAAAACCAAGATAGTTTACTGTGAAAGTAGAGAGAAAACTTTGACAGAGGAAAAGTTACCTTTCTTAACCAAATTCAAATATGTGCTTGGGCTCTGAGCCCTATGCTTGAACAGGGGATATTTAATTAAATTACAAAATTATATTATTATGGCATTTTAATTCTGGAAGGGAACTTAAATTTGAGCTAGTCCAACTCTATTTTAAAAATGAGGAAGAAGTTTCATAAAGTCAAATATATTGCAATCCAATTTATAGGAAAGAATCTTCCTGTGTTTATTGCTGCTCAAGCATAGCCAAAAATGCTCCTTAGAAAGTAAATTTGTGAATCTAAGTAGTGACCGAAATTGCTTTTCACAGAATAGCAACTGGGGACCAGGGTAAAACTGAAAATCTTTCAGTAAAATGGCATTTCACTTATTAGGATAGCAGTTTTTGACAGTACAGAGAGACTGGATTTGGTTGGTTCATAGGACAGAATATTAGTTGTATGATATGCCTGCTTTAGGATTTAATTATTCAATCAACTTTCTTAAAAAGGAATAATGCATCATTTTCACTTTGGGAATTGAACTTGAGATGAAAGAGAGAAAGAAAAAAACTTTAGCTCTTGTAATTTTGCAGTATTTTATCCTACTTATTTATTTTATGCTTAAACTCCTGGTTTTTGGTATACTAAGAAAAGTAAGGCAGCACTAGCAGAGCTTCAAAGGGCCGTCAAAGGGCATACTTTCAACTGTGGGGAGTCAGTATGACAACAAAGAAGTAGAGCATTGGACTCAGCTATGATTCCCTGATTGACATAAAATTTTACAAAATAAGCTTGGAGCTCCTATCCAACAAGTGGAACCCACTAATCTATTAGAAATTGTTATGCCTGCAACTAGGTGCTTCATGATAGCATTTAGCAATCAGCAAAGAGTGCACTCATGATGGTAGACAGTCACATCACATCTACACAGATCTAGCAAAGCTGCAGAACCTTTCAAAATGTTAGAAACTATCAAAATAGTTAGAAAATACAGGATGATAAAAATTAATCTAGCCTATAGATGGTTTCAAACATTAAACCCCTCTCATAAATACAACACCCTTGCAAATTTTAATAGGGTTAAGCTAACAAACATGCACGTGAGAAAGTACAATCCACCAGATTTATCTTAAGGTAACTTCCCTTGTCTGCCATGTCCATGCACATGGCCCTTTCCATCTTGCCACCATGATGCACCCAACACAGTACACTCCTGACTAAGGCAAAAGCCAATGACTTCTGGTCTCTGTACAAGGATAGCTTGGGCCAATGTAATAGTCTCTGGGGAATCAGAATTTGGAAAACTGAAAAGTTGACTATTTGTTGGTGGTCAGTTGAACTCATAAAAACATGCAAACTTATGTAACAAGGACATGATTGGTATGAAAAAGTAATGGGGTCAATAAGCAGAAAGAAACAGTACCATCATGAAGGAGAGAGGGTTTTCAGCATTCAAAAGTGTAGAGTTCCTACCGGATTTCCAAATATAGGTAGCTAAAGTCTGCCAATCCTGGGATCTGTGTTCTCAAATTTCTTGACTCACCTCTTCCCTTAAATCCTTGCCCTTTCCCTCCTATGCTAAGGTGACTGAGTGAATATGCTTTAAAACTGAACCCCTGGGCAGTTCAAATACAAAAGAAAACAAGATAATAAAAGAAGGAAGATAAATCACCTAAGCTCATGATTTCATTAAATATAAGTGATGCCTTTCAGTTTTACTAGGTAGTTTCATATACTGGCTCTATCATGAGGGACAACAGGATGGCATAGTCTGGTAAGACAGTCTGGAGACAGATTACCTGGGTATGAATCCAACACTAACACACATTAGATAGATAATGTTATTACCAAATATTTAGAGCCTTTCCTTAGTCACCTTAGCTATAAAATAAACTCAATATTAACATCTACCTCTTTTGGATAATACGAGATTTAATGAGATAATACTTGTAAAGCACTATTAAAACACTCTGGTACTCACTTGTAAATGTTGACTCTTACATATGTTATTCTCTAAGTAACTGGAATGTTATTGTGCATTTTCATTAATGAATGTTCTTAAAAATGATAAAAATCTGCTAATAGTAGGTGATCCATACAGAGATACTCTACATACTAAAATAATTTTGTTTATTGGCTAATATACCATTTATATCATTAAGCATTCTTTGCTGAAGGATGTTTACCTATTTATTAATTTTCCCCCTTAATCCTTGTTGTTATAAATAAGCCACTCAACTGTTTTTCTCCACTGACACAAGGATTTTCATTCCTGAAGAACACAGGTTTTTCATATTGGGCATCCTCTCTTTTCAAAAAGCCTTCCCTGGTATTTTTCAAGCTTGACAAAATATTCTATTCTCCTCCCATATTTTTCTAGGCAAATTTCATCATGACACTTTTAACATCATACTGAAATGATCTGTTTGGCAGGTTGTGAGTAGACTGAAAGACTCTCCAGGGAAAGGTGATCTCATTTGTAGCCTCAACAGCTTTCACAGTGTCTAACATATAAGGGACTCTTTAATCTATGCTTGCCAAATTGAACTTGACCTTTGTTATATTCCCCAAAATTGCAAAGGGCATTAAAAGAACTTGCAAGATCAAGGTCTGCACATACTAAGACATATTCATTACCACAGAGAACCTTTCTAAAGAAATCAATGAAGAGGCCCAGAAAAAGAATAGAGCCAGGCACAGAATAACTAAGTTTTGATTTTAGCATAAAATTACATTCCTTCTATAATGAGGGGTGGGACAAATTTCCTCTAAAATTGCTTCAGGAATATTTAGCCCTCCATTACAAATTATCCTAGCAAGAGCTTATATCTTTTCAGCAATGCTGGTTTCTGTACTTGAGATTATGTGTCTTTTCCTCAGTGTTAATTATGACATAAAATAACTCCCTTGCACAACCACATCATAAAATGTCTGGTCTTCTTGTTCAAGCAATCATTTATGCTAATCATAGTCATCAGGATTGAAATTGATGAGAAAAAATATACACAAAGATAACATCTGAACATTTTAATAGTATGTGTTAAACATTAGATAAAATTAATAAGAACATTAAAAGATATGTTTAATAATGTAATTAGATGGCAAGAACATTCTAATTATCTTCAAGAAAGTGCATATCTTTTCTTATAACAACTTGGAATACATGGAGAAAAAGAGAAACAGTTTAGTGAAGGTACGCTTCAAATAATCAAAAGACCATCACCAAGCTTCAAGTGACCACCATGGTTTGGATTAGATATGAAAGCAGGGATAACATTTACTGTGTAAATATTTTCAAAGAAGCAAAATAACTCAAAGGCAAAAAATCTTGCATGGTCACTCAAAACTCATTTGTCTAGATTATAAATTATAAATGTGATATAAAATCTTCTGTTACTTTTTATGATTTCTCTAAGATCTTACTTTTCCAGATTGATTAGTTTTACTTAACATGTCATAAGAATTACCTAAAATTCCTTATAAAATTGTTAAATTTTATAATCAGACCTGATACTTTAAACACTATGGTTATAATTACATTTAGTTTTTTAAAATTTTGGCTAGCTTTAGTTTATACATTTTATGCTCAATTTTCATAAAAGTTTTCAGTAATTGGTCTGTCCCAGTGTTCACAAAGAGAAAAATCACCAAAGGGTAACTACAAATTAAGAAATTTTTACATTTTTATTACTTCCTATTATACATCTTCTGAGGTCAGACTAAATTGCTTTCCATAAAATTTTGGGGTTCTAGCTAACAGAGTTACATGGGAATTGGATTTGTTAGATTCGGAATTTGCCTTGTTTTAATTTTATTTAGTGTCAGTTTATGAAATTTCCTTAAGGTAATTACATCAGACCAAGTTGTTCAATCATACACCCCAATTGGTGTTTGGTTGTTTGACCCTTCAGAGGGACTGAGGCTTTGCTGGGAGTTGTTAACCAGAGGTCCAAGGAGATCTAGACAGACTTTGGAGCCCATATTCTAGACAGGGGTTCACTTCTGGGGATTTTGTTTCAGTAGCTACTGGGGATTCTGATCTCTCCAAAGTTCCAGAGGTATTTTGAAAAATAAACCATCAAAAATAGTCATCTCCTGGGTGTCACTCCTAGGAACACAGCTGTCTGGGGTCACACACAATTCCCCGGGTGAGAAGGACTTTAGTAGGTACCACCAGCACTTGGTTATGAACCCCTGCGGCTCAGGGAGAAATGGGCTAGGATTCTAAAGCTGCAAGGTGATCATAATTTAGTGCACCTCGTTAAGCTCCACTGTCATCAGAGTGTGTCCTGATTCATCCCCTTTGGCTGAGAGCGAGCGTCCGGATGATGCATTGGGGCAGTGGTAGGTGGATGAGGAGGAGGCTTTGTTCTCTTTCCTGCTATCTAGCTTCTCATCTGTCATGCGACCACTTGGGAGGCTGTGGACTAATATAACATTTATTATAGTCAGCAAAACAGGAGTGGGAATAAGATTTCCGTCCTGCTGGCCAAAGAGCTGTCTCTTTGAGAGCAACCTGTTCTTTTCTTTGCTCTTTGGTCAAATTGAAGGCCAGATGTCACAATGAGTATTTTATAACTTGCTGAGTCTGTGAGCATTCTAGAAAACCAAATGCCTTTGAAACTTTAGAAAAAAAAACTTAGAAAAAAAAGCCTTTTCACATGTGAGGGTTGAACTTTTTAACATTTATTTTATATTTTTATTTTTTTATAATCATGTTGAGGGTTCAACAATAGAATCACTGATAGGAAAGTGTTTGGACTTCCCTCTGGTACTGAGACATGGCCATGCAGGAGACTTTGTAAAAGGGACATTTTTTTAAAGAGTTTATTTATTTGAGAGAAAGAGAGAACAAGCAGAGGAGAGGGGCAGAGAGAGGGAGAAGCAGACTACCGGCTGAGCAGGGAAACCTGGGACTCCAGTCCCAGGACCCCAGGATCATGACCTGAGCTGAAGGCAGGTGGTTAACTGACTGAGCCACCCAGGTGCCCCTTGTGAAAGGAACATTAATGACATCATAGAAATCGCTGTTCCCTGCACAGCTGCCTCCAGGCTGTACAGTCATCAGTCAGTAGTTACTGGGAATAAATTAGCCTCCAAGGATCAGAGGATATGTAGCCCCAATCTGAAGTAGCTCCTAATGTCTCCTGAAGCTGGCACATGACATAAAGTATGGACATCCTTCTGAAGTGGGCTGAATCTGGGCAGTGCATGGAGGTGGATAAGGTAAGAAACACCTCCCGTCTGCTTTTTCACCTGGAGACTGGCCTGGATTCCCCATTGGGCCAAATCCCTGTTTAATCATTCCTTATAAAAACATATCCTCTCCAAAACAAGTTGAGCTGTGTGACCTCATCCCAGACTAAAAGCCTGGAAGTACCTGTGCTAGAGAATCAATAGAGAATTTTCAGTATATTCTGAAGTAAGATAGAGCTAATAAATCAGTACTGTGAATTCCTGGAAAGGACGATCGCAACGAAATGTCAGTAGGCACAGATCCTGAAAGAAGAATATTAAAAGCAAAAAAATAATAATAATAATAAAAGTAATAATATAAAAGAGAGAGAAAGGAGAATAAAAAGAAAGTCTAGACAGAAGCTGCAGGAAGAAGAAAGTGTGTGTGGGGGGGACACGCAGTTAGACACCCCTGAGAGGAGAACCGAAGATGGATGGGGAGAGAGAAGTGGCCAAAGAAACAGACAAAACGAAAACATGCTGCCTATTTATATCCTAGGCCAGAAGGAGCACTTTTATCATTAAGGCAAGAAAATTAAATTCTATCAGTCCACTGAGGATTAGAAATAGTTCAAGGCAGGGGCAGACGGTGGAATCACAGTGGATGGCTTAGAAGGAGCACAGCCAGATACTCTCCAGACTCCAGGGAGAGAAGGTAGTTGAGTCATATCAACTACCTGGTCTCGTGGCACAGGACAGAGCAGGAGCACAGTGAGTCCCTGGACAATCCCAGAGCTGCTGCACATGGGGGGCAGGTGCTGTGTTAACGCTGTGATGGAGGAAGTGGCCAGCTGGCCACGTTGCTGTGTAATAAGGAAATCTGTTTTTAGATGGTACTGTCAATAAGAAGCCACCCTTCCCCCAGCCAAATTCTACCCCAGCCAGAATTTAAGTCTCCCTACATCTGCAGCCAAGAAGAGGCCAGCTAAGTAAGGATAAATAGGAAGCTACGGGTCCAGCAGGAGGAGAGAGGAGTCACCCTCAGCAATCAGGATGGAAGGAAATGAGTGGTTAGTGCAGATTACTTACAGGAAAGTGTCCTTAGCTCCCTGGGATCCCATCAAAGCAGAAACTCAAGAATAGGAGCACCAGGGGACTCGGGTGTCAGCCTGTCTCGGGGGAGAAAACTGAAGATCAGCCAAGCCTAGGAGAAAGGAAATCTTGACTGCCGCAGAAGAAGAGAGCCCAGCTGAGGGATTCAATGTGATGGGGAAGAACTTACATTGCTATGAGATCTCCACGGTGCAGCCCACGGGCTGGGGGGGGGGGGCGCAGCTGATAGCCACCAGGAGGGCTGTATTGGTTGTTAGGATATTTACTGATTGTATAAAGCTGCTGAGCCATTCAGTGCTGTTTGCTCCACTTTCCACTCCATCCAACTCTTCCCCTCGCCCCAACTAGGACCAACTCCTAGCTGGCTGCTGTTCTGTTTGGTCATTGCCTATGTCAGTCAGCCCCGAGAAAATCCGCCCCCTCCCCGGGCACCCCTGCCATTGGCTTTCCCCAAGGATGTTGGAGGGACACCTGCCTGTTGCCCTCTTACCTCCTCTAGGCAGCCCTGGAAGCCCCCATAAAGCACTGCCATGATCTACGATAAAGCTCACCAAGATACTACCCCGAGCTTTTTCCTTTTGGAACAGAACCCTTCACTGCCTGCGCCCAGGCTCCTTGTAGTCCTGGAGGGACTTCCCTGGGGAGCAAGGCCTCTAGCAGGATTGATGAGGTCTGATTGAGCAAAAGGTCATCCTTACCTGTTGTTGAACCTTTTCCATATGATTCCTGCTCTGTCTGCTGTATCAGCAATTTAAATGTCTTTGTTAATTCAAGTTGTACAAAAGCGTGTGAGAGTTATGATTAAGAGTGTGAATGTGAGCTTTGGGGTCAGATTTCCTGTTTTTAAGGTAGCTATATTAATCGTAGCTGTATATCCTCCGCCTGGTTACTTTGCTCCTTGAATAATCACTTTCTTGCACTCACTTATAGGAATAAGGTTACCTGTTGACTCAAGGCTGCTAGGAGGAGTGAGTGTGACAGCACACGGAATGAGGAGCAGTCTATTGCACAAATCAAGTCATTGCCATTGTGATTGGCAGCATCACTACTGCTCTGTTATACAGACTTCCATGCCACGTGACAGGGCTCAGGTGCGATCCTGCCTGCACCCAGGATTTTGGCTAGGATGGGATGTGCAGGCAAGGCCAGGAAGCCTTACAGCAAGTTTCAATACCGGTAGAAATCCTTTCCACATGCCCAAATGTTTTATTTCTGGGGTTCTTCAAAGAGGAGTTCTTGATCTGTGTCTTTAGCTTCTCTGTGACACAGGTTGTTGCTATTTTCCAAGCCACAGAGCTGCCTGGAATTGGTAAAATTTCCTGGGAATTAACCTGTCCATTATGTCAGGGACCAATCTTTCCCCTAAAGTATTTTTGGAAAATTCCCTCTCGGGAAAAGCTTGTCGTTACAGAAATCTTTTGGTTTTATTCTGTCTCGTGCTATAGATTATTCCTGATTTTTCTTACCCTCTTTAGGGCTGAACACACTGTGCCTTTGTAAAGATTAAACATGTCCTCTCTCCTCCCCTTTCTGTCCTGTTTTTGACCATCATCATCCACAGAGCCAGGACACCGTAGGACTGACCACAAGTCTAGTGTCATGCCAGACCCCATGGTTTTACTGGAATGGCAGGAAGGCCTTGTCTCGGTGGAATTGGTACCCAGGGACAGAAGGGTATTCTTAGGGTATTCTTAGAAATATACATCTTAAGGGATCTGCTCTGAATTCTTCATTCTTTACAGAATATTTTTGAGCTAGAAGAGTATATTAGAGGTAATATAATCTTGCTCTTTTATACACATTAAACAAATGACTTAAGTGAGGAGCTGGCTTAGAGTGAGAGACACAAAAATGCACAGACACAGAATATAAAGGACATATCCTCTCTTCTACCCTGTAGCCCTCACCCCAACACCTTCCACCTCCCCACCTACCTAGCTGCCTGAAAACTTTTTGGTTTTCTAGAGACTCTGCTGTAATTCTTTCAATGAGATTGGTTGGGAATGAAATCAAACCAGTTTTTCCTTGAAAAAAAAGTAATGAACTACTCTCTTCCTCTGTGACAACTGATCACTAAGCATCCCCCTAAATATATCTGAAAATATTCCACTTTACTATGATGAATGTATCTATATCCATACAGACACATATATGTGCATGATTATATGTATAATCATATGCTATATATATAATATATATATTGACATCCTTAATGTCAATATATATTTTTTCTCATGTGAATTGAAGTCTGCTTTTTAGTGATGTAAAGTCATACAATAGGGATCTTAGTCTAGCCTCTGTCATAAATCATGTAAGTCATTTTTACAACATAGTTAACTTGGTTTCATCTTTTCTTTCAAGAGAAGTTTACTTGAACCCTACCAGATCCTGCAAACAGACTCGTTCTGGAACATCACAAGTACCCAGGGCAGAGTTTCTGCCCCAGAGAAATGCAGGAAAACCAAACTGATTCTGGGTGGGCAAAGTCAGTGGTCAACAAAGGGGCAAAGTATAATGACTGCATAGAATGGGAGCACTGCCCAGCCTGAGTCATCGTGGGAACTTCACGAAGAAGTGACATAAAGAAGCAAAGCCTCTCATGAGTCACAAAGGAGTCTGAAACAGCTAGGTGGGGATCAGCTATAGGGAGTGAGAAATGTGAAATATGAACAAATGGCACAACAAGATAACATCAAAAACAAGTATTTTGGTGCTGCTGGGACATGAAATCTTATTGTCTGCTTCCTCCTACACGTGGCCATGGCCTGGTCCTATGGTGCTGAAACCCTCTAACTCCCTTCAGTAGAAGGCATCTCTGTCTGTGAAGATGCTGTGTATTTTCACCTTAATTGATGTCACCACCAACATGATTGAAACAGAGGCTGGAAAGCAAGACCGATGGGTCAGATACTCCTACTCGATGGGTTATTTAACTTCTCTGAGCTTTAGAACCTTTTTTGGAAAAATGGGAATAAGTGAAAGTACCCACCTGAGTTACTCAAGTGTGAAGTAGGAAGTAACCACTGAATTACTAGAGGTATGAAGTGAGCATTCTATAACTAGAGGAGACTGTGTCTTGCCAGTAACAAGCGTTCAATAATGAAGCTATTGGTATTATTTATATTAATGATAATAATGTTAACATTAATACAGATTATTAACATTAATACCCTGTTATTTAGCCATTCATTCTAGTGAAGAACCAGGGCCTAGGCAAGAACTCTATGTCTCAGGCATTGATTTTCTGTTTCCCTCACAGCAATGTGCCAGGGTGCAAATGCCCCTACCCCTGAAATCTCTCTTCTTTATTGATTTTCCTAAAAATAAATATCACAAGTTTTGGGGCACTCCTGGGATGCTGAATTTTCCTTAAAGTAAAGCTTTCCCTTGACAAAAATGTTTTATTTTAAAGATTTTATTTATTTATTCATGACAGACACAGAAAGAGAGAGAAGCAGAGACACAGGCAGAGGGAGAAGCAGGCTCCATGCAGGGAGCCTGACGTGGGACTCGATTCTGGGTCTCCAGGATCACAACCCAGGCTGAAGGCGACGCTAAACCACTGGGCCACTGGGGCTGCCCCTTTGACAAAATTTTAACACGGTTTTTAAACACAAACTTAAGCAGCATACTTTTTCCTCACACGTTTTTTTCTGCATTCTTACCCATTTCAAAGCACATACTTCTTAGAGTGATCAACATATGAAATCTGATTTTTTACAGTCTGTTTAAATTTTGTCCATGGTTCCCCATTGCCTGTTGGATGGAGTGAAAGTTCCAAGGCACAGGATAAAGGTATTTCGTGACTTCTCAACCATGACCCTCCTGCATTTCCAACTTCATCTCCTGACATTCTTCACTGGACACTTTTGTGTTCCTACACTGCTACTTGACACACTCTGCTCTCCCCCCCCTCCAAGGTCCACTTCCCCTGCAGGGATGTGATAGCCTTCACTCATGGCCATCCCATGGCCAGCCCACCCAATGAGACTAATTGAGGACATTATGCGAAACTTGTTTCTCTCCAATCATGTTAAAGCTGCTTTCTTTAGATTTCATGAAGTGTCCGGTACTATGTCCATCTCTCCTACTGTGTTATAGAGAGAACTACTGCAATGACGTTGTCACATTGTTCATACAGGTTCCATTTCACTAAACAGCTATTTTTCTAATTTAGTCATTGGCCCTTTTGTTGAATAAATTTTAACACTTTTGTCTCTGTCAATATTCCAACTCTGTCTAAGAAGTGTCTTTCCAATGGGCCCAGAAAATAGACACTGTAGGCCCTTCCTAGCATCCTTCTTCTTTTTTTTTTTTTCCTAGCATCCTTCTTAAAGAGAATTAGCCTTTTCATTTTCTTAACAATTTTGTTATTTTGCAGACAATTCAGCATATTATTGGTTTAAAATTATATATTTTCATGTCCATTATTCCTTCTTTTTCTTTAAAAAAAAGATTTTATTTATTTATTCATGAGAGACATAGGTGGAGGAAGAAGTAGGCTTCCTTTGGGGAGCCCGATGTGGGACTTGATTCTGGATCCCAGGATCATGCCCTGAGCCTAAGGCAGATGCTCAACCATGGAGCCACCCAGGTGTCCCTCCATTATTCCTTCTGGAATGTAAGGCTATTCAAGGGCAGAGGCCCTTTTATTTATGTTTATCCTTTCATCCCCTTGTACAAGGCCTGTCTGAATGAATGTTGGTTAAAATTAAAATACAATACAATCATTATCATAATTCAAAGGTAACACTTTGCATGTAGGGCCATGCATTTATTGAGCACTTCACTCAGGAGGAAGAGCTTAACACAAGCTCTTCAAGTCAAGGTAACAATTCCATGCATGACCAACGTCCATATGAATTAAGAGAACTATGAATGCTCACGTTTTCCCCTGAAAACTGCCTTCCGTTTATATCTAGCCTAAAATCTACGTGCACAAGCTAAGCTTTTCAAAATGCCACTGCCATGAGATAAGTATCCTGTTATCTTTAAACTGTGCTTAAAAATCTGGATGAAAGAATGCTGACTATTGACTAAAACATACATAATTAAAGTTCTGCTCGGCAAATAGAAAATCTAATTTAAGGAAACCACTATCATTTTTCCCTAGAAATCATTCCCTTGGTTTAACAAGTAATTCTTTTCAGTTCTCACTAAAGTAAATGTATTATTGCGCCATCTTACATGATTTAACACTAAATAAACAATCACTGCATGCAGAATGAAGAGTAGGATGTAATTCTTCTAGAAGGTAATTTCCCCTTCGATGCTATATGGGTTAGAAAAAAAAAAACGATGAAGTTCTATGTGTATAAGAAGTGTTGGCCTATATGCTCTTAAAAGGTGATCTTACACTTGCTCAGCATTTCCTCTGCTTTCCTCTGCACACCCCGTATCTGCTGGTGTCGGGACATCCAGCTCTATCCAGCGGTAGAGCTTCCCATTGACATATACGGGTGATATCTGTAAAACAATGTGGGTAGGTTCAGGGCAGGGGAACGCAGAAAGTATTTAAGGTCTCCTCATTTTAAGCACATATGACAATCATCTTCCTTCTTCCAAGAAGCATAGGATGTGGCAGTGACAGTGGTATTCACTTGCCTCTTTTTTTAAAAAGGGACAAAACCCTGAGATATCACTTGATGACTGACCACCCAACCCTCTCCATAAATTCATCCGTCTCTCATAAATACTTCCAATTTCACTTTCTTACCTAAACGTTTCCCCTGGTGAGTAATTAGAACATTTTCCTTGTCTGATAAAGTTCAGTATTCTTGGAAACCTCCTATCTTCTTCTATCATCTAAACTATCTTGTTATTTATCTGGTTTCTCCGAGGATCTCCTGCAGATTGTAGCAATAAATAAATGGATAAACTGATCTCAGCTACTTTGAGAGAAAATTCATTATCCTTTTAAATTTAGATGATGTCTTAAGCTAGCTAAGGAGTACTTAAGGTCACTAAAGGGGACAATGGTGTTGGAATTTGTAGAAACAAAGCAGGATTCTGATAGTTATTTTTGGTAGAGGACCTTTTGACTCCCTTCACCTTATACCATGTTGACAGTGGCTGTCTGTTCCTATTCATAACGAGGCCAGCAGAGAAGAAGCCAGTTCTTTCCCTTCTCAATTAGCTCACAATAATGTCTGCTTGTGGGTCCTCCCAGGTCTGCATGTCAGGGATAACCCAGAGGTTAAATGGTTTTGGACAGAACACTCAGAAGGCTTGTGCCTTTAATGGGTGCAGTTTTCCTCTCTCTCATAAATCAGAGAGGCTCAAACTACGGTTTCATAAAGTCCATTTCACCCCTGTATGAGAGAGAAGTGGTAGGTTCATTAATCCTTTCCTGCCTAAAAACTTTAAAAGGTAAGAGAAATACAGGCACCTCACATGGGCACTTCACAGATAAATACACAGAGATAGAATTTGGAATTATAGTCCTAGGTTGAGCATGAATATCAGAATTCACTGAAACACTGTAGATATCTCTTGATATTAATACTTTACTTCATTTCAGAAAGGAGGACAAAGAGGAAGAAAATATCCATACGTGTAAGGCCCTGCCAGGGTGTAGGAAAAGGGCACTCCCTGCTCTCATGGAGTCTATGTTCTACTGAATATATAATTCTAAAATATTTTAGTAGATATCTGATCCTTTTAGGGAATTCGTATATTTCAAAAGAAGAGGATATTATGAAAATCATTGAACACCTTTAAAATGATTAATGGTGAGAAGCAATATTGTGTTAGTTTCAGTTGTACAATCTAGTGATTTCATATTTATATACATTGTGAGGTGGTCACCACAATAGGTCTAGTCACCATTCGTCACCATACAAAATCGTTACAATGCTGTTGGCTAAATTCTCCATGCTGTCCATTACATCCCTGTGTCTTATTTATTTTATAATTGGACAATTGAACCTCTTAATCTCCTTTACTATTTCACCCATCCCCCCACTCTTTTCCTTTCTGGCAACCACCAGTTTGTTTTTATGAGTTTGTTTCTGTTTTGTTAGTTTGTCTTGTTTCGTTTTTTAGATTCCACACATAAGTGTAATCATACAGTACTTGTCTTTGAATTTTCAATGATATCTAGGTCCATCCATGTTGTTTCAAGTGACAAGATTTTTTTTTTTAAGGCTGAGTAATACTCCGTTTGTGTGTGTGTGTGTGTGTGTGTGTGTGTGTGACATTTTCTTTTTCTGTTTGATGGACACATAGGTTGCTTCCATATCTTGGCTCTTGTAAATAATGCTGTGCCTTTTTGAGTTAGTGTTTTTGTTTTCTTTGGATGAATATGTTGAAGTGTATTTACTAAATTATACGATAGTCCTATTTTTACTTTTGTGAGGAAAATCCATAAAGTTTTCCAGAGCGGCTGCCCCAACTTACATTCCCATCAACAGTGTATGAGTGTTCCTTTTTCTCCACATCCCTGTCAACACTTATTTCTTGTCTTTTTGGTGCTAGCCATTCTAACAGGTGTGAGGTGATAGCTCATTTTGATTTGATTTGCATTTCCCTGATGATTAGTGATGTTGAACACCTTTTTGTGTGTCTGTTAGCTATCTGCCTGCTTTCTTTGGAAAAATGTCTGTTCAGGTCCTTTGCCCACTTTTTTTGATCCTGATTTTCAGCAGTGCATGGATTGGCCAAGTACATCTTCCATTTATCTGAAAATTGTCAGCATAGTAGATGAGCTTTGCCATCTGCTTTTTGGTTGTGCCTTTTGGAAGGACCGTGTCACTTTGATGATGGCAGCTGCTGGTCCAAAAGGAAGAAGAACCCTGTATACTTATTTCCACATCCATGACAGGTGGGAACCAAACCTAGGATTGCCATGCAAACCTGTAGCATGATAAGATGTAGCAACTAATTGTCCATTCCCTCACTGAAGCACATTTTGCAGAATTATAAAGGGAGAGAAAAATTACATTTAAAATGATTTCATCTTCATACTTTTCATTTATGCAGGTAAAATCTTAACAATAAAAATAAAAAGGTCAAGCAGAAAATACCACTTAACTTCAAGTGATTCTGTTATCCTATAAATCCAGTCGACTTCCTTTATTCTACCTATAACTTTCTAATTGGCTGCATGATTTTTAAGCAACTGCTTTTTCAACTCTCTATGCCGAGTCATCCATCTTCCCCTCTACCAGCCTCTAACTGAATGTTTTACACATTAATTAATAGGTGTTTGATAAATATCAGTATCTGATGAATAGATACAAAATAGTAAAGTGGTTGGCTATGTTGATAGAACAGGAAAAAGGGAATATATGGTGTGCACACATTTAGATAAGAAGAAAGATGGCTTGAAGAAGCAAATTGAATATGTTACATAGGGGAGGGCACTCTTCCCTCTGTGAAGATAAATTTGTATATGGAAGATTTGCTTTTAGAATGGCTTTAATTACTTTATGCATACATATAAAATACATTTGCATACATGCATAAACTGTAAGAGTTCATTTCTCAAAAAAGAGTTTTTTTGACCACTTATCAAGGGCCAAAACCACTTGAATAGTCCTAATGTCACATTAGTTGTAAACGGAGTTAGAGTGGATTTATAATTTTTTCTTACATCATGTTGGGGGAAATAAAAGCAAAGGCAGTGTATTATGTCATTGCAATAGATTAATTTAAACCCTCTCTCATCCTAAGTCCCAATTACCCTGGATGAGATGCTAGAAGAGAAAGTTATGTTTTTAGATTGCCATCTTATTTTTAGATTGTCTTTTGCATTGTCATTTGAATTCCTTTGCCATGGCATCTGATAGAAAGCCCTCATATCCTACTAGTGCTTATACTATGCTGGAATGTTTCTACTTTTCGTCCAGTTGACAATATGTGGTCTTTAGGTATCAATTCCTTTGCCAGGTCCTCCACCCAAGCCATACCCATTCTGCAATGTGCCTCTTCCCTTCCTCATGATATGTTGTCCAGACATTTAAGATTATATTCATAAATTACACTGTTTTCTTTTCCATTTCTTTCCAAGATAGACTGAGATATGCCCAAAGGCAAGAGTTTAGTGATTTCCATGCCCATGCTCCTATTGCCTACCATAGTGGCTGACATATAACGAACATAAGCATTTGGAAGTTGAATGAAATAATAAAATCAGTCATTATCCTATAATTCCTGAACAGACTATTTTGGTTTATCACTTCTACATAAAATTTCAATATGCTAAATCAGCATAAAGTCTACTTAATTTAGAAGGATATAATTTGCAGAATATAAAGTTTGAAATACCACAATGTTAAAGACCTTCAGAGATCAAATTGACATATTGATGATTTAGATTTAGTCATGGATATTGGATAAGAGGAAAAATTATATGGTATATAATATTTGGCATCATAAAACAGAGGTGTAAATTAATATATTTATTCTCAAAAGATAATGTGAACACTATTAATAATTCCCATTTGGTAAATGTCTCTTATAAAACAAGACCCTGCCAGGTGTTTTTATACCTTATCTTTGGTCTCACAACCATGCTACCTGGTTTTACTTACAATTTCTAGATGAAGAGATAGAGATTTAGATGGTTTATTAAACTTAAGTAGCAGCATTAGAATTTGAAACTATCACTCTTTTTTTTCTGATCCTAAGAACGTCTCCCTAAACCTCTCAGTCATAACTAAATCATGTGAGGATAAAGTGATTTATAGAGAGGATAATAGATATATTATGAAAATTTTGAGTCCCGCTTTAGTTACAGAACACATTGTCCTTGCCTTGGGCAGCAGTGATATCATCATTGTAACCAACTTAAACCTTAGACAAAAGATAAGTAGAAAAAAATAATAACCAATATTTTATAGTGCTTTAGAGTTTAAAATGGTATTATATGTTTTATTCTAGTTAAGTTTGTTTGGATTTTTGTTTTGTTTTAAGGTATTTCAAGGAGCTTAAGTTGAGATTCAGAAGAGAACAAAACATATTCCTACCAGTTTGAAATCCTCACCAAATATTGGTCCAAGTCCATTTCCCACCTAAAGTGTTTATTTACACACATACAGCATCTCTGTCTGTCCCTTCTCCTTTATAGAGGGGTCTGTGGATATAGATGTATATCGTATCATATATAGATGTACATGTCTATATATCTATAGATACAGATATTTTTGTATTATATATGTGTTAGTAGTATATTATGTCTCAATTAACAGATCATCATTTTATAGAATTAATCATCTCTTTTGAAATTGGTTATGGAGAATAAGACCAACGTTTCCTTGAACAGTTCACTGGAATATAACTTGGGTGCCCAATTTTCCAAGGACAATCTCAGGAACATTGTGTTTGCAGGTAACATAGAAAAGGTAACCAGCTCTCTCTATATGTAATGACTCTGACATGTAGGTAGGGAAATAAACACTTAACTATAATTGGAACAATAAAACTATTCACTGAAATTTAGATCCAGCAATTAAGTAACATCATTTTACCTTGTAAGCATTATATCATGGGTGGTGGACAGAAGACAGTGGTAGACCTAACTCCTCTGTTCTAGGACATATAGTCAGGTCAATAAAAGCTACTTCCAACTATAACAAACAGAAAAACAATTCCCAAATGAACAGTAGAGACAAAAAGAGCTGGATTCAAAGAGGAGAAAGATTATTGAAGGGAAAATAGCATGGAAAACACTTCATCAAAGAGAAATGGCTTGAAATAGGTTTAAATGGATGCACAGTCTTTTGGGAAAAAAGGGAGAGCATTCCACGTCTGAAGGAAAATTGTACATGGGGAAGCACAGAAATATAAAAATGGTGAATAGGCTAGTCAGCCCATAATTGAAGGTAGGGAAGGTTGAATAATAATGATATGGCACAAAAGTCAGTTTTTAATCTATGAACCTATTTTGATTGGCTGGCAATAAAATAGTACTTTTTAGTAACTGAGCAATGTTCAGGTTTCAGGTATTCAGGCAATGAAAGTAGAGTGAGGATTTTAGAAAAGTGTTCTAGAAAAGAAGAGTGGGCATTTTCTCTAAATTCAGAAATTATAATATCTCCCCTGTACATTAAAACATGCAATTTTAGATTAAAAAAAAATAGAGACAATGCATCCAAAGGAAGTTCCCTACTCAAGTTTCCATAATTGATTCATTTAAAGTAAGCAATCCTAAAATCATGAAAATATAAAATTCTGACTTTGTGTTTTATAAAGTAAATATTTTCATATGCTCATTAAAACATTTCCCATTTATTTTGTAAATGCTGTTCATGATCATTTTCTCTAGCGTAAATGAATTATGCATGATTTTAGTGTATGAAAGCATTTTTCTTCCCATGGTGTGAAGATATTAAAGATCCAGAGTTCTTTTAAAATATAATTTTGTGAAAAGATGAAAATATTTTCAAATACTTAAGAGAATAAAACAAAGAAAATAATTCATTTGTAATTAATAATGCATTTGCCTTTCATGGCCAAAGGTTATTTTTATTTATTTACTTTCTAAAGGTTTTATTTATTTATTTGAGAGAGAGAGAGAGAGAGAGAGCATAGCAGGGGAAGAAGGCACAGAGGAAGAGCAAGAGAGAATATCAAGCAGACTCTGCTGTGTGGAGACTGATGTGAGGCTTGATCTCATGACCCCAAGATCATGACCTAAGCCTAAATCAAGAGTTGGTCACTTAACCCTCTGAGTCACCCAGATGCCCTCAAAGGTTATTTATATATTTATATAGAGTTTACCCTCAAAAAAATCATTTTGCTTTAGCATCCAAGTAACATCCACACTAATTTATTAGGCAGAATAAAATATATTAGGCAGAGTAATATTTTATTAAAAGACTAATATTGAAAAACAAAGAAGTATAAGGGTAGGAGTTATGGAACATGTAAATTCAATAACATGGAGCTAAGGAGGTTGAAGATATTTAAAGCAATTTTTGGCAAGCATTGCAATATTTAGCTCAACATTTTTATATGTAATTAAATTATGAAATAAAGCCAGCTGGCTTTGTAAAGTTTTAAATACTGTGTGAACACAAAGGCATATGGTCTTTTGCCTGTGTCAGCGGATTTTGGTCTAGGTAGTATACTTACATGTTCCCAATAGTTTCAGATTTTTGAAGCCTTTTCCACTAGGTGAAAATAATTATTAAAATAATTATTCATCTGACCCAGGCCAAATCACTTAGTCACCTCTGTATGTGTCATGTAAGACAAAAATGCCCCCTCCTAGACTTCTGTAACTCATCTAATAAGTTAGTAAATTGCATTTGGTTTAAGCTTTTTGAATGATTAAGAAAAATTAAACATAAATCTGAAATTAGAACTTGCCAAGCAAGTAACTTTAATTTTGGAAGATATATTAAAACAAACATGCTCTAGTTTCAGAGTTGATAACAAAGTTGATGCTGCCAAAACCTATCATTTTTGTACTAATTTCCATTTTCAAACTGAAAAAATTACTAAGTTTTTAGAAACATGCCTAAGCTAATACCTGTCAAAAGTTTCTCCCATTAAAATTAATCTATAGGCAAATAAATTAATTAAAATAAAATTGAAAGTATAATATTATTTCGATTGCACATATTCTCTTAAATTGAAGAATCATAATCTGTTAGGGTTAATTTAAACATACTTTTTGTCTTTAGATTACTGAGACCATTTCCAGTTTCTCAATAGCTTCATTGGAATAAGATGATTATAGAAAGTCTGAATCCATTCAGAATGCACAGCCTTCTTTTGCTTATTAGTTTTGTATATGAAAAAAGCACAGGTTTAAAGTTTGTATGAAAAAAACACAAATTTAAAGTTAAAGTTTGTTTAAAGTATTAATAAGTGACAACGATTTTTATAATACTCTACATTCGAAGACTATGGCTGTTACTGTACTTCCTTCATCCTTTCTGTTACCTGCAGTATGAAATCTGGAGCCATCCTTTCAAAGGGAAAACATTTGGAAACCAGATAACCACTTAATTTTCAAACTTCCTTCTACATAACTTTTCCTGAGCAGGCTTCTTCGTTCTTTTTTTTTTTTTTTTAAATTTATTTTATTTATTCATGAGAGAGAGAGAGAGAGAGAGAGAGACGCAGGGCTCCACGCAGGGAGCCCAATGTGAGACTCGATCCTGGGACTTCAGGATCATGCACTGGGCTGAAGGCAGGCGCTAAACCGCGGGCCACCCAGGGATCCCTCTTCCGTTCTGATTTTCCTCCATTTCAACCCACTTAATACTCTGCTGCCACGTGAATATTCTCACTTGAAAATCTCTTTAAGTATCCCCGAGAGAGTGTGTGTGTGTGTGTGTGTGTGTGTGTGTGTCTGTTTGAAAAAAAGTACAAACTTTTTAACGTGATAGCTAGTTTAGCGTTCCATATTTTGTGTTGAATGCTCAATTTCTTGAGCATGATAGTTTATTATTCCTCTTTGAAGACCATCTATTTGAGGTCAGTTGTACTGTTTGTTTCAACACACCCATGTTGGGATCATCTTGCACGGCTGCATAGGCCCCTTCTAGTTTTGCACACTTGATCGTTCCCTCATCCAAGGCCATTTACACTTGCTTTCCTTGGTTATCCCTTTCTGGCTTCCAGCCCCTATAATGTCCCAGCTCTCCTATCAAGGTACTTTGTAGCCATCACTTAACCTATTTGTTTGTAATTTTATGTGTCCAATTACATCTTGTAGATTGTTTTTATTGGATTAGAAGTTTCTTGAAAAGTTTCCCTTTCTCAGCCTTTTGGAAATATTTATCACTCAATATTTTTTGATAAATTATTTTCCCCTTGTCAAGTTTTTTATCCACCTGTCATATCTTCTAGGCACCAAAGCCCCAGGAAACAAAAGAAAACACATCTTAGGTGGTTCACTTTGGTAGCATTTGAGAATGGTAACTAAATATTCCATTACTGGTTATATCTACAAATAAGAAAGATTTACATTTATTTTCTAATTCACAGAAATATTATAGTTTGATGTAAAACCTTGCAAGTATTTTCTCTCAATTTTTATCCAGTAAAGGCAATTTGGTGCTAAACTTTCTAGACAATGCCTATAACCTTCCTAACTCTTTTTGCATTTGAGATTCTGAATCATCTTGCTTTTTTCCCCTTTCTATTATATATTGGATATTTGCTTTTTTATCACCATGTTTGCAAAGGAAAGTTTCAGCATTAATTCGCACTTTCATATAGCTATGTTATCTCTTAGTAAAAGTTATCTAGTTTCTTATCAGCGGATATTAATATGAAGTTGAAGGTGCAAAATAAACATTGCATCCTCTCTAACATAGTATTGAATATAGGAGTCACTCAAATTGTTGTTTGTACAAACTCAATAAAATACATGAAATTGTCATCGAATAATTGCTCTAAGTTGTTCAAGCTATTTCAATGAAGTCTACTTCTTTATTAAAATCAGAATCAAATCTTTGCAGCTTCTTTTTAAAAAAGGAATGGTATATGGAAATAAGATAATCTTATTTTAAGAACAGCAATTTACTATGGAGGACTCTTTTAACCTTTTTCACACACTAAACCATAACACCATTAGATTTAGCCACACACAGAGCTTCTGGAGAAAAGATTAAAAATAAAATGACAGGTGTGCTTCTTAAATTAATTTGAGTGTCAGCCAACATTTGCAAATGTAACATTGCAGCATAAATATAAAGGAAAAGTTCGAATTCTGTGGATCAACAAATGGAAATATTTTATAGAGAAATACAGCAAGAAAAGATTCAGAATAAGTATAAAGAAAACTACTTTTTAGTCAGATTAAATTTAGTGGCTTTTATTCTAGATCTTGAAGATATCCATTGTTACTGAGTGCTTTGACATATTTAGAGAAAATATTATGAAACTCTTTCTGAGATTTGTCGGGCAAATACACAAAGAAGAAATTGAATACAGAGTCTCCTCCCTAGGGGTCCATAAGAAAGAAAGAAAAAACAAACAAAAAAAAATAGCGGAAAAGTCAATTAATAGAGGAAGAATGATTACATGGAATATTTGGTTAACACTAGAGTGAAATCCCTTAAAAACACTGATAGAGACATGAATTTTCTATTACGTCTTTTTTCTTTTTGGAGTTCTTAAAAATATTTGCCAGAGATTCAGAAGAGAAATTTTGTTCTCCTTCTTTGAATCCAAAGATACAAGTACTCATGTTCATCATCTCGGGTGTGAATTTGGAATACACTGGTCTAATTCCGTAATTTAAAATTTTGGTTTGCCCAGAGTTAAGATCTTTCTTCAATCTCTGTGTTATGTTGCCTAAGTACCCAGACAATGCTGCTCCAAAAATTCTGCTCCCAGAGGAATGTTTCATTATTACCAGGCTGGACGTGAGTGAGGGCAGTGGTTTTGCTGTTTCCTTATTGCAGCGTCCTCATGGTATGAAATTGGTTGTTCACACTGGGTGTGAATGAAGGCATTGTCACATCAAGACAGGAATTGTGGAAATGTGCCACGCAAAATACCTGATATCAGTTCAGTGTCAGTTCAGTGAAGAAAGGACTCTTCCTTTGAAAAAAGCAAATTCCATAAGCTCTCTCCAGCACTTTTTGCAAGAGAACACAATCCAAAACAACAGAGAAAGACACAGCAAAGAACATAGGCATATTTCTGTGAAAAAAACAATAGTGGACCTGAGGCAGAGCACTTGGGAGGGAAGGAAACCCTTAAGCAGGAAACAAAAGATATAGTATTAATGACTGTACTCTTAATAAATCTATTGCCAAATGAAGTGTTAATACAATAAAATAATAGTAAAGGACGTGGAGTAAAAATAAACATTTTAGTGCAACATATATAGGGGTTTGTAGACCAGGAAAAATTGAACAGTTCAGCTAGGAACATAAGGCAACAATTGTCTTGATCACAAAAAACAGTATTGACACTAGCTCTGTAGGGATGATTAATTGAATGTGTTTACCAGAATTCTTCTGTTATAGTATTAATTGTTTATTTCTTCTTCTTCTTCTTCTTCTTCTTCTTCTTCTTCTTCTTCTTCTTCTTCTTCTTCTTCTTTTTTTTTTTTTTAAGATTTTGTTTATTCCAGAAAGAAAAGGAGAGAGAGCACAGGGGAAGAAAGTGAGGGAGAAGCAGTATCCTGCTGAGCAGAGTCCAGTGCAGGGCTCCATCCCAGGACCCTGGGATCATGAACTTAGCCAAAGGCAGTTGCTTCACCGACTGAGCCACCCCAGTGCCCCAATTATGTTTACTTCTATTTAAGCTTAATGTAGGATGAATTGAATTTTACATAGGACTTTCTCCAAAATTTGGCTTCACTTACTGGAAATCATGTCACCATCATCATGATACATCACAGATTGAGTAAATCCTACCTCTAGTTTTGAACATGGACATGGAGGCATAGTAGAGGAAGAATTTGTTTTAATATTATAGTTAAGTTTCCTGTATCAGTCATGAGTAAAATAGACAAGCAGGGCCTTTTCAAGATTCTGTTCAAATACAAATAAATTCTAGCTAGGTGTATTATTCATTATACTTCTATTATCCAGCCTTTAACTCATTATTCTACTGTGTTGAAATACAAATTTAGTATAATGATTGGTATAACATTTCACATAATTTAAATTCAAATGTTATGCAATCCCGTTAGCTGTCTATACCTGATATTTTTTAAAGAATGGTTTAAAGACTCCCACAATGTAGAATATGTAAATATAAACTAATTTGCAAGGGCATTAACCTCAATATACAAACCAACCTGATAAAGCCTCTGGAGGCTATATTGTTATTGCTAAATTAATACAGCTAAAATCCTAGTGCTGACAAAGCAGATGTTTTACACGCAAATATTTGTCTTCTGGTTTTATTTTATGCTTATGCTTGCCCCAAATCAAAATTTGATGAATATCTACATAAGAATGCTAATTAATTCACGAGTAGAAACAGGAGGGAATTGCAGGTAATGATACCATAAAACAGCTCTGAACCAGGTTTAAGTATGTACTGTGTACTTTCTTTGTTGGTTTGTTTGGAATCATTGCTGAAAATATTTTGGACTAATGAGTGATTTGCTTCTATAATCACCTAAGGATAAAAATTTAAATTTGTCTGTTCTGGGAATTTAAAGGCTTCTAAATAAGTCTCTTAAATTATAATTTCAAGGCACTTAAAATTTAATTAGTAATTCTTTCTGTATGACCTGAAGCTGTATCATTTTAACAGCTTTCTTAAGCCCACTGAGTTTTCTTTTAACATCTCTAAAACCCAAAGGAAGTTGCTTGTTTTCCAAACAACCTCTTGTCTCAACTTATCTGTCAATGAGGATCAATTACACCACCTGTTATCCAAAATACTATAATTACAATGCACAGAATTAAAAAAATGCAGTGCTGATACAGTAGAGCTTGGTTCTTATCTCATGGAGTCAAAGAATAAATCTGGCGGACAATTGAGAGTGAGTAAAGTGACAGAAGATCATAAAAAAAGTGAGCAAAGATACAGAGAAAACTCTCAGAGTGAGAGGGGTCCCAACAGGGTTGCCACTGAGGGCTTGTAGCATCAGTATTTTATTGAGAACTGACTGGGAAGCTTGAGGCCTTGAGATTCTTGTGCTACCCTGGTTTGAGTTAGGACTGCTGATAACATATTCAATGACTGACTTCTTCTTTGGGGTCTGGGTAGTCTTTGTTGGTCACAGGTGACTGTCATAAAAAAGATACCCTTCCCACCCCCACCTAGGGCAGGGCGGTCTGGCCTGCTCCCTTATCTCTGGTTTCCTTATACCTCAGCATTTTGGGGATTTCTGTGAGCCTGTTTCCGAGGCCCCCTTCCTAGCCCTGCCTGCCCCTAACTCAGTGCCTGCATGAGAATGAAGAGATAGAGCATTATGGAACAGAAAACAGATTCCAGAAAGAGAAGGCATCCCAAATCATTATGGAAAGATGGACTGTTCACTCAGTGGGGGCAACCGGATATGAACATGGAAATGATAAATCTACACAGTGCTTTTGAAGTATAGCATTTCTTTTTTTGGTCCTTTTTGCAGATTTCCTTCTCTTGCCCCACCTTGCCCATTAGTTCTTCTATGCTGTCTACTTTATCCCTTAGAGAGGTCATCATATTCATCATAGTTAACTTTAAATTTCTGAGCTGATGATTCTAACATCTCTGCTGCCTCTCAGTCTGGTTCTGATGCTTGGTCTATTTAAACTGTGTTCTGTTTACCTTTTACTGTGTCTCTTAATTTTTCTTGATTGCTGGTTATGATGTGGTCTGTAAATGGAACTGCTGGAAATAGGTCTTTAGCAATGGGGTTGTGAGGTTTGGGGGGATGGAAGCATTCTGTAGTCCTGTGATTGGGTCTGAGTGTTTTAGTGAGCCTGTGCCATGGGGACTGTGACCTTCCCAATGCCTCTCACTCCCAACCCCTCCTCCATTCTTTAGGATGGAAGGATAGGCTGGCTACAGTGGACTGCAGGGGAATATTTCCCTCCCCCTGGGTCAGGAGGGTGTTTCTCTGAAGGCAGGCCTTGTCAAGGACAGAATGGCATATTGCAAAAACAGTTCATTTTCCTCTACCCTTGCCAGAAGCACAAGGGGAGTACTCCTCACTGTATATGGGGAGAACCTGGTAGAACTGGGGGAGATAAAACTCTCCAAAGTGCTAAGCTCCCCAGTTGACTAGGGCCCCACGGAGGTTTTAACTCAGACTTGTCCACACTGAGCCTCATGAATGATATCGATTCACCAATTACCATTCAGGTTTTCCCAGCGAGGCACTGGTTTGCCTGGCATTTTCTGCCTTGGTGTGTAGTGATTCTCTGAATCTGCCTTGTCCAGTTCTGGGGGCAGCAGGTGCCCTGTGACCTCACTTCTACGGAGCCCAGAAACTGTTAATTTTTTTTGAGGTTTCAGTGTTTTGACTTGTTAGGACAGAGTGGCAATTTCTGAACTTCTTCCCTTTTTATATAGTTTAGAAAATCTTCACATTAGGATTGCCCCCTGCTGCCCCACAACCTGTGGATTTTTATCTCTTTTGAGGCTGAAGCCCCCTCCTCCTTTTTTTTTTTTTCTTGAGGAGGAATGCTCTATATTTTGACTGACTTCCATTTTTACTACGATGATGAGTTTATATAGTTTCACTACTTCTTTCTGAAACAATTTTGGTTGTGGACATTTTTACCAAAAGGAATGGACATTTTATGCATTCTTGCCTTTTAATTTTTAGATTTCACTTCCTATTTTTTCACATTCATCTTTCACTCCTAATGTTGTATATGTCAATCTCTCCCCCCCCTTTTTTTTTTTAAGATTTTATTTGTTTATTCATGAGAGACACACAGGGAGAGACAGAGACACAGGCAGAGGGAGAAGCAGGCTCCCTGTGGGGAGCCTTGTGTGGGACTCGATCCCAGGACCCCAGGATCATGACCTGAGCCAAAGGCAGATACTCAACTGTTGAGCCACCCAGGTGCCCCTCTCTCTCCTTTTTTTTTTTTTTTTTAATATTCAGACTTGACAAAGACTCTTGGTCTTTTCTAGGATCCAAGTTTCATTTTCCCACATTTTTGTGTTTCATTGATTTCTCCTTTCATCTGTATTGAGTTTTTGAAAGTTTTAAGATATTATTTAATTATACTTCTTGACTTTTAGGTTGTATTTATCTTTCATTTGTTTCAACTGTTTATTATGTTCTAAGAAAGGCATTAATTCAAAGAAATGTTTTTTTACCCTCATTGTGTTCATTTCCAAGTAACTGCAATTTTAGTTTTGCTTTCCTTATTTAATGGATATTCAAAGAATACTATCATTTTTGTGATTTAAAACAAAGATGGAGGGATCCCTGGGTGGCGCAGCGGTTTGGCGCCTGCCTTTGGCCCGGGGCGCGATCCTGGAGACCTGGGATCGAATCCCACGTCGGGCTCCCGGTGCATGGAGCCTGCTTCTCCCTCTGCCTGTGTCTCTGCCTCTCTCTCTCTCTCTGTGTGCGACTATCATAAAAATAAAAAAAATTTTAAAAAAATTAAAAATAAAACAAAGATGGATATTTCTTGGGGTTGGTGGGGCAAGATGGGAAAGACATTTTGTGATTAGCATCTGTTTTGGATGCATTTGGGGGCAAAACATTGACCATATGGTTTCCTTTGTGTAATTTTTTGTTTTTATCTTTGTGGCCTAATGCTTGGTCCATTTTTTAAGATGTTCCATTAGTGTTTGAGAACAATAAGTATTATTTGTGAATTGATTACAGCATATGGTGTTTTGGTTATTCAAGTCTTCTTAAATTGTAGTTATTACTAATTTTCTTTGTGTATCTGAGCAAGGTGTCATAAATTCTATCAGGATGATTGGATTAATCATGTTTCTTTATTTATAAAAGTTTTTACTTTATGTATTTCCACCTGTGCTTGGTGTATGAAATGAGGTGCTTGTATCTTTTCACCTCTTTTTAAATTACAAAGAATTTTCCTTTTGTCTTTAAGAATATAACAGGATTTATTCTTTGACCATTATAAAGTATTCCACTGCATCTTTAAAATTTTTATCTTTAGTATTTTTACTTTAAATTTTATATTATCCTATATTAATGTTGCCATTATTCTTTTTTTGGCACTTGTTTGATATATTCTTGTTCATTCTTTATATTCAACTTTTCTTAGAAATTATTTTTAAAACAATTCTTGTAAAAAGGATGTGGCTATATTTTATTTTTTAAAATAATCTTTAAATGTCTATAGTTCAATAAAATTTCAACTCAGCCATATTTATTGATTTCTATGTTTTATGTTACTCCAATAATATATGTTTCTGATTTTATGCTCTATTGTGTTTTCTCTTTTGCTATAGCTTAAAATATTTTACTTTATATTAATAATTTGGAAGATCTTCTGGCCAAGATCTCAATTGTAGCCTCTTGAGAGACCCTAAAGCACAACCATCTCTCTAACCTGTCTCCCATATCCTGACCCACAGAAAGTATGAGTTAATAAGGGTTTGTTGCTTTAATCTCTAAAATTTGGGGGATAGCTTTTTATGTATAAATAGATGAGTGAGTATGACTAATTTATCCAGTTTCTTGCTTGACTTTTTGTTATATCTATACATGGATACAGACTTTGTTCTATGCAGGGTAAAGTGAAACACACACATACACATATAAATGGCCAATAAGTTATAATTGTATAAGTATATAATAAAAATGATCTCAAAAGCCATTTGAATGAAAATTTTAAGTTTCAAAAATATCTTGTAGAATAATAGAATTTGTGTAAACTTTTAAAAACACATTAAAAACAGTAATACCTTTAAAAACACAATAAAAACAGTAATACAATGAGTGCAATGATTATAAGAGGGAAAATGGGGGAAATTGACTGATTCAAGGGGAGATTCGCTTATTATGCAATGATGTAGTTTTTCTAAAATTTCTAGAAGCAATACAATAAAATGTAATCCTGGGTAATGGAATTTAGTGATCGTCACAATACTTTGTTAAGGCCTCCTGAGTTTAAAACAGTTTTTCTTAAATTGACTTACAAAGCAGTAAATTGTTTTTAAATACATTATTCATTTGAATCACTTCCCATCTAAAATCATGTTAGTAAATATTGACCATGATGGATTTATTCTGGAAATTGTGGAGGAGAAATCAGTTAAAGGTAACTGAGATTTCTTACCTGAGTTTACTGGAAGAATAGCAATGTTATTTATGGGAATAGCAAAAATTTAGACAAGGGAAGTTATATATGATGACAAATTGTTGAATTGATTAAACCTGAGAGTCATTTGAAATTCAGGATAAATGTCAAATTAGATTATCAACATTAGGGAAACAATGTTTGAAAACTCCATACACATAATTCAAGTCATATTTATAGTTTAAATATATATATGCATACATATATATGCAAACATATATAGTTTAAAAAGTACATGTAAAGTTTACATATATTTAAACATAAATGTATGTATGATTTTAAAACATATGTCATTCATATATGTATAGCACTGAGAATGGCTAGTAATAACAGAATTGTAAGAAGGTCTGCTCGATAAGCATTGGGATTGTTATTCATCAGGGTGCTGACTGGGAACTATCTTAAGGCTCCATAGGAGGGTGGAAAATCCTACTCAATGGCATTTGCAATAAGCCATGTCCTTTATTGGGGAATGTCTAAATCCTATCTTGGAAAACTAAAGATCATCTGGGGCTGCCTCTTTTTAGTTATGATACTAAAAATCAGGACTGTATCCTTCTTTTAAAAAGTCCAATTTATTATGTGCTTAGTTGGTTAAGAGAAGTAGAGCAAATGAAGATTACCTGTTGATTAATCTCAGGAATTGTTAACCTTATGACCATTTGAAGTTTAAGATATTCATAGCAAAAAAAAAAAAAAAAAGTTTGTATTACAAAGACTACTCTTTGAATGGAATTATCACCATATGAAAAATATTTGAGAGGATACTATTTATATGTATTATTATTAATACCTTAACATGATTTAGTATTGGATCTAATAACTACTATAATTGTGAAGAAAGAATAAAAGCAACCAGTAGAACAAGCAGAGAGAAAAGTTGTTAAACATGTAGAATCTAAAAAACATTATCAGCAAACTTTATTTTTTTTTTATAGGAAACTCCATCCAACATTAACAAAACATCAATTTGTTTCAAATATACACGGAATATTTTATAGTTAGACCACGTTCTGGACTATAAAGTTAGCCTAAACAAATGTTAAAGGAATTGAAATTATACAAGATATGTCCTCTAACCATAACAAAATTAAACTTAGAAATCAATAATAGAAAGATATCTTAAAAATCTCTAAATATTTAAAAATTAAACAACACACTACTAAATAGCTTGTGGGTTAAAAAAGTTAAAAGATAAATTGGAAAATCTTTTGAATTGAGCAAAAGTAAAAACACAACATAATTTGTAAGATGCAGCTAAAACAGTGTTTTAAATGAAAATTAAGGAATTAAATGCTTCTTTTAGAAGAGAAAGAACTCAACTCAACCATCTAAATTTTCAATTAAGGAAACTTTGAAATGAACAAATTAAACCCACATCCAGTAAAAGGACAGAAATAATAAAGATAAGAGCGAAAATTCATACAATTGAAAACAGAAAACAGTAGAAATAGGTAATAAGGTTCTGATTTTTGAAATGTTCATGAAAATTGATAAACTTCCAGCCAATTCAATAAAAAAATCACATATTATCAATATCAAGAATGAAAGAACATCCCTCATACAGACTTCGAAATTGTAATAAAGACTGTTATAAAAAAGTACATGTCATTAAATGTGACAATTTACATGAAATAGGTAAGTTATTTGAAAGATACAAACAGCCAAAGCAAGTTAGGAAGAAATACGTATGTACCATGATTGATACTACATATTGTTTGGTTATATCTTATAAAGTTAAACATACATTATCATGTGAACCAGTGAACCCACTTCTGTGCATTTCCAGGGAAAACTGAAACTTATGGAAATTTATGCAAAAACCTGCACATGGCAGTGTATGGAGGCTTTACTTGCAATGCCTCAAGCTAGAATCAATTCAAATGTACTTCAACTACGGGGAGAAAATGTCTACCAGATATCCAGGTGTCAGTGTTTTTTCAGTTGTACTATCAAAGAATAATGGAGTCTCATAAAAAGAGTGACTCCTCCTGATTGCAATGTAAACAATTTCGAAACTTTGAATCATTGAGACAAGTGGTGATATTTGGTGTGCTGCAGAAATATTTTACTTGTACTTCACATTTTGCCACAGAATATTCAAAAGATGTGTACACAATGGATTAGCCTTAATAAAAATATTACTTTTTTTCTGCTTCATCAGAGACATTCTTACATAAAACTAGCATTTTCTTTACCAGTGACTGCATGGCATTGAAGACTATAATTACTACTTGAAAGTGGTGCTACTGCCTTCATTCATGCTAAGGCGCCAGCAGTTTTGCCCATCATTGCTTTTCAACCTTAGAATCTTAGAACTGATGTCAACTTAATTGTTCCAAGATAAACGCTGAGACTCACACAGTTATTAAACGTTTTTAATATTTCATCACTATTGTGCCTGTGGCTTAGCAGTCACATAAAAGAAGACTTCCTTCATTGGAAAGTTGGTAGAGAACTCAAAAATACAAGAAAATTCATGACTATCAATTTGACCATTTGTAAAGCAAAAGTGCAATTCTACATGTAGGATGTTAACCCAGCCTTTGCATTTATATCTAAATCTTTAATACAGTGAACTACTTCATAGTGGAAGGTATTAGTGTCATGATTTATTTTACTTACGTTTTTTTTGTTGTTGTTGTTTGTTTTTTAAGATTTATTTATTTACTGGGCCGGGGGAGAGGGGAGCAAGACAGAAAGGGAGAGCGAATCTCAAGCCAACTCTGTACTGAGCATGGAGCCTGACAGGGATCTTGATCTCTCCAACCTGACCTGAGATGACCTGAGCCAAAACCGAGAGTCAGAGGCTCAATGGACTGTGCCACCCAGGCACTTCTTATTTTACTTACTGTTTATCCTTCAAGCATTCACCCATGCCAACTGTACATGGCTTTATTATTTTCTGAGCTCTTGTGTGTACTTCTCCAGCCAATATAACTTACCTGTAAGATGCTTCGGTGGCTTTTTTATTTCTAGCTTGAAAGCTTTAACAAATAATTTTTTGATCTTAAAGAGCTTATCATGTTTATGTTTGAAAAATTCAGTTCTTTTTCTTTAATGATTGATCTCAAAATGATGTCATAGCTGTACTAGGACAATAATACCACTCAAAAGTGTTCTGTAATGTATGGTTACACATAGTAAATTAAATTTTAACATATGCAAAGCTTGGAGGATAGATTTCATTATACTTTTGTTTCTTATTTAGAGTTTTGTTCATTTTCTTTGGAGTCGATTCTTCATTTCCATGGGTCAGAGAACTCTGCTATCCCATTTTTTTTTTTTTTTTAGCATTTTTAGATGCTAAACCGTGACATTTTGGTTGAGAAAAGCAAGTCTTCTACTCAACCTTTTAAAGTCTACAAAGCATCTTTAAAAATAAAAAAAATAAAATTTTAATTTTATAACGAAATAGTACGTGTTTATTTATTTATTCTGTAAGTATATAAGATAATATGATACATAATAGATATGTTTTATTTAGGAAATTTTTGAAAAAACAATATTGTGAGACAAAACAGAGTGTATGTACATTTTGTAAGATTAATTACTGTAGGGTTCTATACTGGCTCAGGAATCTGTAATAAATTTCAGACTCCACAATTGTGAATACAATTTTTAATGTGTTGATAATATAAGTATCAGATGAGCTTTAATTCTGTGTTTTGAACTTTTAGCTTCCTTGCAGTGTTTTCTGATTTTACCCTGTTGTCTTTTCATCTCAATCTGTGCTCACTTGACTTTCTTCACTAATGCTAAAGGGAATAAATACATCCTTGTATGCTTTTTCAAAGATTCCAAACAAATTCCTAAAGTTTTCTTCTTGATCTTTCAGAACACTATTTTTGGAGAAACTTTCCTTTAATTCTTAGAGAAAATCATTTGCCTTCACTTATACACAGTGTTGTTTTATCCAGAGTCCAATGTTAATATATTTCCTTATTTCTAATTCTTGAGAAGTTGAGATCTGCTAAGACTATTGTTTGTTAACAGACAATAACCTTCTTTCATTTATACTACTGAAAGAAAGGTCTTGAACTTTAAAAAACTCAATTTACAGTCTAATATCAAGTTATTTGTAAGCTTAACCAAGGACACTTCTCTTTCACAGTGATTTTATCTGTTCTTGGCCTTATTCCCTAAATACTTTAAATGTCATTTTTCATGGTAGTATAACAAACCCTTAAAAATTTTGCAGATAATAGGAGTAAAGCTTAAAGACTTTTCAAAGTAAAAAAACCCCAAACATAACAGGGGAATACAAAAATAGCATTAATAAACCCTAGAAGCCTTTCTTTGTGACTTTTTGGTCACTAACCCCTCAATGGAAAATACCTGACTTATAATGCCATAGATAATTCTTGCCTATTTTTCAACTTTATTCAAATGTAATATTATAAGATATTCTTATATCTGGCTTTATTTGCTTAAAATTATAGTTGTGAGATGTTGCATGCAGGTGCACTTCATTATTTTCATTTTGATGTAGTATGCATGTATTTGCTATGGAGTGAATGTTTGTGTCCCTCAAAATTGATATGCTGAAGCTCTAGTTTCTAATGTGATGACATTTGGAAGTGAGGCTTTTGGGAAGTAATTGGGTTTAGAGGAAGACATGGGGATGGAGCCCATATACCATGATAGGCATCATACTACTGGGATTCTTCCCCCTGACCCTGCTCCACATTCTCAATCTCCCAGAGTGTGATAGCAACTGGAAGAAACTTCCAAAGTAGTCAGTGTACCACTTGTGTTCATTCTGCCTTTTGTTTTTGGCTTAGATGTGTTTTAAGGAGCTGTTTATTATAATTAACGCTGTCACATTGTAGGGAACAATGGAGACAAGAGTGTGAGAGAAGTTTGATGTTATTGTTGGCTTTGCAGATAAGTTCTTGCAGGGTAGACAGATGATTATTTGTTTTTTTAGTAGTTAAAGATTCCAGGTCTCTAAGTCAAGAATTGGAAAGAAATTTAATATTGTGCTGTAAATTGCCTGAGTCCTATGAAACAAAATTCTAAATATGCTGTTATATAAGTTCTGGGTAAAGTATTTAAGTCATGTGCCTTCTTTTCAGTGTGAATTTCTTACAGATATTGGAATTGTATGCTGGTATTACTCTTTACTATATATGAGCTGTATCTTGGGAGCACTGCTTTTGCTTGTTTATGTTTTTTAAGATTTTATTTTTAAGTAATTTTTAATTTTTAAGTGTAGAACTCAACATGGGGCTCAAACTCACTACTCGGGGATCAAGAGTCACATGCTTTACCGACTGAGCCAGCCAGGTGCTACTGCTTGTTTATTTTTTAAATGTCCTTAGTTATTTTAGTGGGAAATGTCTCCCCCATTCTCCTTAATGCCATCTATTTCTGTCTCTAAGGATCTCTACGTGAAATATTGCAAAGCCTGAGGCACTTTGTGTGTGTGTAAGTACGTGCATGTATTTGCTAGAACAGTTACTCAAGAAATAGTCTGACAGATGATGATGTGAGCCTGAATGAAAATCTGTCTCATAACTTTAGGAAGTACTAAAGAGAAATTTAAGCATCACTTCATCAAAGTAATTTAGTAATAAAAATTTCAGGAGAGGCTAGTGACCTGGAAAGGAGTATAATTGATAAATGCAGTGAAGATATAGAATTTAATGTAGCTTTTGATTGAATAAACTGCATTAATGTCAACAAGGAAATACTCAGGTTAGAGCCAATGCTCACTGGAAAACATAAAAAGGTATTTAACCCATTTCCATACATTTTCACTATGTCATTGAATTAAAATGTTAAGCCAAGAAGGTTGTTAAAATAGAAGTTTCTTATTTTTTAAAGGGTAGAGGAGGGTAAATGAAGATTAAAATGAATTATGTTTCATTTATGGTCTTTCACAGAAGACTGAATTAATTAAGACTAACCTTATGGCTGATTCATTATAAGATTGATTTTTAATATTAAGCCAAGCAAAGATCAATTTGTTATTTGCCAATATTCTTTTTATTTTCTAATCCTTAGTATTCTATTCAGATTATAGCTGCAGTGTATCTGATAGCATTACCCTTAAAGAAAGTGAGAAATACAAAATCTAACTACTGCATATGTCTAAGGGTGTTTTTACAATTTTCTCTAAATATATTTATATTTGATTTTTAAATCCAGGTTATAATGTATTTTATAAAGGTTTATTTCATTGAAGATTTTATTTCTTTATTCATGAAAGGCACAGAGAGATTGGCAGAGCCATAGGCAGAAGGAGAAGCAGGTTCCCTGTGGGGAGCCTGATGTGGGCCTCCATCCCAGGAGCCCATGACCACGTCCTGAGCCAAAGGCAGACACTCAACCACTGAGCCACCCAGGCGTCCCTCTAAGGGTTTAAAATAAGCTTTAGTTTAATTATGAATTATGAAATTTTGAAAATATTTGCATTTGAAAGTTAGTTGAAATAAAAATTAGCATACATCTAAGAAAAAAATCACAGCACGGTCAATACTTGCTTGAAATATGCCACAGCTAAGAGTTTGCTTCTTTTAAGTTGATTTTTAGAGTAAAGTGTTACTAACTGAGCACCTGAGCCCATGCAGTGATAACCGCAGATCCATTATGTCTAAGTGACAAAAAAAGGCTTCTTGACAACCAAACACAATCACCACTTCCCAAACACTGCTGTTCTTTTTCTTTTTTTTTAAGATTTTATTTATTTATTCATGACAGACACACACAGAGAGAGGCAGAGAAACAGGCAGAGGGAGAAGCAGGCTCCATGCTGGAGCCCTACATGGGACTCCATCCCACATCTCCAGGATCACACCCCTGCAGAAGGCCGCGCTAAACTGCTGGGTCACCAGGGCTGCCCAACATTGCTGTTCTTAATAAAGTATCTGACGCATCCGATGAACAATTTGATTTTCCTGCTTCCTTGGTCCTTTGAAGATTGACCAAGTCAAAAGACAACCAGAGTCTCCGCCAGAAAATTCCTCTATGAGCCTGCTTAGGCTTATTCCTTAGGACACTGTGAAGCCAGCAAAACTATGTGTTTTCAACAATTCTAGGATTTTCACCTGAATTGACTCAAGATCAGTTTGATATATGATTCACTTGAACCATTTTAAGGATAAAATATATTAGTGTTGAATCCTTTAGATCTAAGCACTCAAAACAAAATGGATAATCAGAGTTAGAACAAAGAGCAAAATTAATTGAAAAATAAAATAACTCATAGCCCAAGCACATGGAGTTGTCATCATCATTGCTCTTGTTCTTCTGTTTATCCTCCTCCTCTTTCTCCCCTCCTTCATTTATTTTTCTTATCTATTAACACAATTAAAATTTTATACTGAAAAATATTCACTTAATGCAAAAGAAAGCAGCTAATGATAGAGGAACATAGAGGACAGGAAATTTATATAAAACACAAACTAAACTACAAGCCATTAATTCCAAACACACACACACACACACACACACACACACACACACACTCTAAATGTGAATGAATCAAATAATCAATCCAATTGAAAGGCAGTGTTTGTCAATATGGTTAAAATAAACAATATCTTATTATATGTTGTCTACAGGAGACACACTGGATTTAAAGTAAAATGACAGAAAAAAATATAGAAACAGAAGCCTCAGAAAGCTAGAGTGACTATACTGATATCAGGTAAAACAGACTATAAAACAACAAAAAAGTGTTATTAGAGATGAAAAAAAAAGCCAGATTAAAAAGGATTCATCTGAATATCCATGGAACAAGAGGAGCAAAAGTCCTACCTAGGCATGCATTGAAATCTTGTTAATACTCTTAGAAGTTTGGTTGGGGATGATTTGTCTAAAGACAGGCATAATAGAAACAAACATAGTGCAAAGACTGAAGTCCAACTTAGAATTCTAATAGTTGTGTAGATTAAGCTGATTTCAGTGTTGCCAGAGTCTCTGGCCTCTAATGTGAAATGCAAAATTATTTAGGGCCTGACTTTTTTTTTCCCCCAATTTTTCTTCAGGAATGCCAGCAACTCAGTTAAAAAAATCATGCATACAAGAAAGCAAGGCAGCATGAACAGACCCAAGAGAAACAATAGAGCGAGAGGAATGACATAATAGACAAATTTATAAGAGCATATTTTGAGCCACTTTATAGCAATATATAGGAAAATTTAGATACAAATCTAAAAATCACTGGTAAAATATTAGTAAAACGTGCCAAGACAATGAAAAAAGAAATCTGAATTATAACTAAAGCCAGATTCAATTAATAGTCAACAATCTTTCTACATAGAAAACTCCACACAAAGTTGGATTTGCTGATGAATTTTATTGGACATCTGCATACAAGTAATCCCAAACATATACAAGCTTTCTCAGATTTAAAACAAAAATGACTGCATTTCCTCTGTTTTATGAGGCTAGTCAGGACCTTACTACTTAAGAAAAGCGAACTAAATGAAAATCTCAAGACCGAAAACTTTTAAGAGTATTCATACAAAAATCCTAAGCAAAATATTAGATAGTAAAGTGAAAAATGCACAAAGGATAACTCATCATGGGTCAGTTGGCCTTTAACAGGAATGCACTAAAATTAAGGCAATTTGCAACATTGCAAATTTTTTTTTCAGAGTAGTCTTTCCTATGAATTTATTTATTTATTTTAATTTTTTTATTGGAGTTCAATTTGCCAACGTCACATTGCAAATTAAAGCAAAAATAAATCATTATCATTTTTATGTAGTTTTAATTGCTTGCTGCTCAGCCTGTTGTTAAGAAAGTAGTAATTCCTACCTAGAATTGTGGGGATGGCCAAAAACATTTTTGGGGAGAGGGGCAGAAAACCTGTAGATTTTCCACAGGATCAGCCAAGAGGGTCTTTGGCTTCACGCAGGATGGAAATCAAATGTGAGCCAGCAATGGGTGAAAGCAGAGTTTATTGAAGGTATAGGGGGAGATACAGATGGAGCATCTGGAGACTCCAAAAGGAAAAGAGACTCTCATCTTTGCTTGGAGTCTGGAGTTTTGTCCTCTTGGGCATCCAGAAACTGCTCAGAATGAGTATAAGGTCCAGGTGTCCATCATAAGTCACTTATTCCCTGAAGCCAGGGGTTCCTGGGCAAGATATCTAGCCCCTGTGGTCTGGCCTAGGTGTGTGATGGCTTCCTCAGATCGTTGTCCCCTGGTCCTCCCTTAGATGTTATCTATTCTAGAGAAAGCATTAACTCCTTGTCCCTTACAAGGAGGACATGTGCCATTTGCATTGTGAGGCTTGTGTAGAATGGGGTGGGGGTGCGGGTCCTAGCAAGAATAGAAGCTGGAAAAGAAGCAAAAGAGAAAAAAAATAGCTCTTTCTCTCTTGGAGTCCTGTTGGTTTCCTTGTCACAAAGTTCCAGCTTGTGACTTTTCTTTCCACTTCTCTATCTCCATTTTATTCTCCATCAAGAGTTTCCAGCTTTATTAGGAATTTCTGTAAAAACTCATCTTATAAAATGTATAGCTCATGTAATCTAAAGTGCATGCAAATGAAAACAAGTGAGGTAAGTTGATTTGGGTAATTTTGTTTCTCTGACCTATAGGTTAGGTAAAATATGACATTACAACAACACATTTAATGCAGACAAAACTGCAACTGGATTTAAGTAAAATATTGAAGATCACATTTAATTTTCCCAATTCTTGCTAAAATGATCTCTTCTGGGTATTTACTGCTGTCTCCTCACATCTGGGCCTATTCTCCTTACTACTGATAGGCCTAATATTTGAGGTGATCTGGTTTTCCCAACTCCATGTTGATTAATAAATCTGGGAGATACAGTTTGCAGAGCCAAGAACTGGCATTTTCAAGAAATTTTAATGATTAATAGGAGCATGAATAAGACTACTTGAAGTTTTGGGGCATCTGGATGGCTTAGGTCATGATCCCAGGGTCTTGGAATTGAGCCCTGCATTGGGCTTTCTGCTTAGTAGGGAGTGTGCTTCTCTCTCTCCCTCTGCATCTCTTCCCCCTGCCCACCCCTACTCATGCTCCTCTCTCTCAAATAAATAAAATCTTTAAAAAAAAGAAAAATACTACTTGAAATTTCTATTATTCCAGAAATATTGTACATTTATTAGCATCCCTACATCCCAAATATTTTGCCTCTTTACTTATCCCTATCAACAGTTAGCTGGCCTGAGGCAGCCTGGGTGGCTCACTCGGTTAGGTGTCTCTACTTTTGGCTCAGTCATGATCCCGGAGTCCTGGGATGGAGCCCCACATTGGGGTTCTTGCTCAGTGGGGAGCGTGCTTTTCCCTCTCCCTCTGCCTGCTGCTCCCCCTGCTTGTGTTCTCTCTCTCTCTGTGAAAGAAATAAATAAAATCTTTAAAAAAAGTTAGTTGGACTGAGATTATGAAGCAGGATGAATATGAGTAGACAACTCTCACTAATACTGGTATCAGGCTTTTCAGAAAGATTAAAATATTTTACATATTAATTCTGAATTGTCTGGTGAAACTTATAACAGAGGGAAGTTACAAAGCTGTGTTTTCCTGTAATTAAAGGTTGAAATATGGGGTGCCTCAGTGGCTCAGTGGTTGAGCATCTGCCTTTGGCCCAGGGCATGATCCCGGAGTCCTGGGATCAAGTACTGCATTGAGTTCTCCACAGGGAGCCTGCTTCTCCCTCTGCCTGTGTTTCTGCCTCTCTGGGTCTCTCATGAATAAATAAAATCTAAAAAGAAAAAGGTTGAAATGTTTCCAAAGTTAACATGTTTTATCTGACATACACTGTCCCATTTAAGGGATGACTATTCTGTGACCCACAATTTAAAAAATAGTCAAAGTATTAATCCATTAGAGTTTGCAATTATTTTATATGTAAACTCCTTTAATTTGACCCCTTTAACAATCATAACCAGACATAACTTTAATGACGATCTAATTCTGCAGAAGCAGCCTAGACAGTTTTTCTTCCACTTAATGCATGTTTTATATGTTCATTTGGAAAATAATTAGATCAGTAATTAAATATTAATATTTAAAATGTTAAGAGGACTAACCACTAAGGGCTAGAACATGATTTAATTTTTAAACAAAGACTTTCATATCTACTCTTGAGACAAGTATTTTTCAACTTATTTTTACGATCTATGAGGAAACTGAAATCACTTTGAATAATCACCACATGCTGTTTATGAAATGTTCTTTACCATGAGATGTTATCACGACTGGAAAAGACATACTCAAATATACTGTGGATTATTAGTCTTCAAAATTGCCTTGAATTGGGTGCAAAATGCCAGATGTGGTTCATATAATGTGTCACCATTAATTAGGTGGAAAGTTCCTGCTGAGCAGCTTATTGTAGGCAAAATAAATGGTTTTCATTAACTAGTAATTAACCTGGATACATTATGAAGGTCAAAAATTAGTCTATGGTATACAACAACTTACCTACATATTTCAAGAGATAAATTTATCAATCTGAATAGTCTCTGGACAATACAAATAATGACAAAGGAAGAATCACATAGGTCAATAAACAATGGCAAAATTCCAAATAGAATAGAGTTACATATAGTCAGAAGAAAAGAAACTTTTACCATGTATCCTGTATTATCACTTATGTCACTATCTTTTTTCATTTTCTATAGAAATGTATTATGTTCAAGTTTTATCCAAGGAAATAGAGGTCCAGAGATGTCATTTCTCCTATTTATATATAATATAAGAAGTATTAGGGAAGTGATCCCTTTTGGTAGTCTACTAGCTGCCAAATTTGTACTGTCCTATTAGCAGTGAAAAAATAATTTAAGAAGAAATAGATGCAAAGACAGGCATATGAGTACTTAAATAATTGACTAAACAATGGATTTATGACCAAAATAATTAATATATATATGTTAATGTATAATAGGGGTGCCTGAGTGGCTTGGTTGGTTAAGCATCCAACTCTTGATTTCGGCTCAGGTCATGATCTTAGGGTCTTGATATGGAGCCCCACGTCTCACTCCACACTCAGTGGGGAGTCTGCTTAAGATTCTTTCTCTCCCTCTGCCCCTCTAAAATAAATATATAGATCTCTTAAAAAACTAAAAGATAAATAAGTGGACAAGCATAGTTTTTCACAAACATTTTGATAATTCTATACATATAAAATGTGAAATAGTGGAAGGTATAGTGGTGGAAAATGTAGCAAATAGTGGAACAGATGGAATACGAGTTAATGCCATAGTATTGCAACTAATATTAGAAAAGTGAACATTTAGGCATCGTTTTAAGATTTAACTAAAAAAGTGATGACTATATGTTGACTCAATACATTTATTTATTGCAATTTGATCACCATCTTGGCGTTAGCTAACACCTCTATCATTGCCACATGATCTCATTTCTTTTTTGTAGTCGGAATAATCAAGACCTAGTCTCTTGGCAACTTTGAAGTTTATAATACAGTAATTTGACTGTAATCACTATGCTGTATATGTTATACACTTTAAACTTGCACAATGTTATATGTTAATTGCATCTCACTAAAGTTGAAAAAAAAAAAGGTTCCACCAAATCCAATTAAAAAGCAATTCTATTTTTGTAAATAAAACAACAATTCCTGGAAAAAAAATGATGAAATTCTAATTTTGGCGAGAGGGGAAGGCCAAGAGGCAGAATATAATTTCTATCACTCTCATTTGGAGAAAGTCTCTCAGCTTAATACTTTCAGATGAATTAAATTTTTTAAATTAAAAAAAGATGACTATAAATAACCTTACTGTTTATTGATTTAGATATACATAGAAAATATGTATATATATTAGTTTGGAGTAGAGTTTTTCCATGATGTCAATTAAAAATGCCATTTAAAATTTTTTTTAACTTGTTATTTTGAGGAAAGAAATTAGAATGGAGGGATTGTTTTCTATAAGGCTAAGAGGAGCACAGAATATATCCACTGACAAGGAGATAAACAATTCTGGTACCATGTATGAAGTAGCTGTTCCTTTAGTCTATGGAGAAGTGATAGCATCTTTATGACTTTATTTTTATGTGTGTCTGTGCCTATAATAGAAGCTGAGGGAGTGGCAGCTGCAGAAATAATAAGCTGACAGAGTTGCAGCCCATATTTGGAACATTCATCCTCTGAGGTCATGATATTGAGGTCATTTAGCATCAACAGGACCAACTGGACAGGACATTATTAATGTTTGGCCATAGTGGCAAAAAGCAATAACTACCAGGCTGGAAATGGACACCTTCTCCTTTCTGAGAACCAATGAAACTAATGGGGAGGCAAATGAAATACTTGTGTTGGGTGTAAAGTGTAAGGGAGTGTCAATGATTTCAGCAGTCAAGACAATTAATGTTTTACTTAATTAATTAATTTATTTTAGTTTTATTTAAAAATCAATTATGGAGACAAATAATGTTTTAATTCATAATTTAAAAAATAAAAATCAATGCAAAAAATCTTAAATAATCAAAATATGAAGAATTTTAACATTGAAGGTAATGAAAGTTTTAATAAAACTAAAGAAAATTAAAAGTTAATTTCAGGCTAATATTTAAAAAATAGTTTGAAAAATATTTCCTTTAGAAGAAAATAACATTATCCAGAGTCTATGCATGATTCTTTGGTACAGTCTGTATTAGGGTTCTCCAGAGATACAAATCGAGAGGATACATACAGATAAATAAGGGGATATTTATTATGAGCATTGACTCAGCCCATTATGGAGGCTGAGAGGTTCTATGCCATTTGCAAACTGGAGAATTAGGAAAACACGTGGTATAAACCAGTCTGAGTCCCAAAAGGGCCTGAAAACCAGGTGAACTGATGATTGTTTTTTTTTTTTTCAAATTATAATGGATTACTTTTATGTATAATTTGGAGTAAAATTACACGTGAACAAGTTATCTGACCTAAGTATAAGTATTAAATCTAATCACAGAAGTTTAAAGCTGAAAAGAATTTAAAGGGATTCAAAACCCTCACCTTTCAAATGTGGTACTAGGTGTCAAAAAAGTTAAGTGATTTACACAAGATCATATAACTAGTACATTAACAGAGCCAGACATAGAACTTTGATCTTTTCCCTTCTAGATCCTTTTTCTTTCAACTAGCTTACTATCTTCTTTTTACTATTTCACATTACTTCTGCAACTCTCCTATTTAAGTAATGGTTTATAGTTTACTGGTCTTATATACATTAACAATATTATTCTTCTTAAAAACAGAAGGTTGATCAAATAGGGACAGTCATCCATTTTGATAATGTTGTTTATGGCTCAATGTTTCCTTCATAAATGAAATTACCTTGACATTCTAGTTAAAACTATATAACTGCTAATCAAGCAGTAGATATAGGGGATTTTGCTTCATAGAAATATTACAGCTGATAAGAAAGGATCACAGATTTAGGGTATCAAGATTTTACAACCCTTAATAAATTAATAATCGGAGTTCAAGTTGAAGGCATAAGATCCAGGGGGATCTGCTGGTGTAAGTCCTTGGCTTGAGGACCAAGAGCTCTCATGCCCAAGGGCAGTAGAAAATGAATGTCCTAGCTTAAGAAGAAAGAAAGAATACACCCTTTCTCTACCTTTCTGTTCTATTTGGGCTTTCAATGGACTGATATGATGCTCATTCATGTAGGTGAGGGCACATCTTCTTTACTCAGATTATTGACTTAAATGCCCCATTCCCTAAACACCTTTCAGTCACACCCATAAAAAATGTTTTTTTTTAAAGATTTTATTTATTTATTCATGAACGACACACACACAGAGAGGCAAAGACACAGGCAGAGACACAGACAGAGGGAGAAGCAGGCTCCATGCAGGGAGCCCAACGTGTCTCCAGGATCCGGGTCTCCAGGATCACACCCTGGCTGAAGGTGGCACTAAACCACTGAGCAACTCAGGCTGCTTGAAAAAATGTTTATCAGCTATCTGGGCATACCCAGCCCAGTCAAGTTGACATACAAAATTAGCCATCACATACACACACACACACACACACACACACACACACACACAACCCAACCCAAATAGCCATCACATTATCCAAAATCACTAGTCACATGAGCACTAGGAATAGATGATTCATACTGTAGAGAACAAGCAATCAATGGAGACCACCCATGAGATGACCCAGATGTTGGAACAAGCAGATTTTCACAACAGACATAATTATGCTAAAGAGTGTAAAGAAAAATATAAAGTACATGAGGAAAACTCAGGTGTGAAATGGAAACGAGAGAAAGAGAGAGAGATTTACCTTAAGGAGTTGTCTCACGTGTTGTGGGGGTTGGCAAGTCCAAATCTAGAGCAAGCTGACTGACAGGCTGGAAATTCAGGGAATAGTTGATGCTGCAGTCTTGAGTCAGAAATCTCCAGGCTGGAAACTCAGGCAGGGTTTCTTTCTTTCTTTCTTTCTTTCTTTCTTTTCTTTTAAAGATTTCTTTATTTGAAAGAAGAGGGAGAGAGAGAGAGAGAGCAAGCACGTGTGCAGAGGGGAAGGGCAGAGGAAGAGGGAGAGAGAGAAAATCCAGCAGACTCCCCTCTGAGCATGGAGCCTGATGCTGGGCTTGATCTCACGATCCTGAGATGATGACCTTATCTGAAATCAAGAGTCAGCCACTTAACCGACTGAGCCACACAAGTGCCCCAGTCAGGGTTTCTGTGTTACATATAGTCAATCACATCTAAAAAATACCTTTACAGCATCAAGAATGTGTTTGGCCGAACAATAGGCTCCATGGCCTACCAAATTGACACATAAAATTAGTCATCACAAATGGTTGTTCTTTTATTTTTTTAAGTATAAATATAAGCAGTATGCACCAATGGAATGGGTAAAGAAACAACTGCCTGTTACAGAGACTGCTCTGGTATTCTTTATCAGTATGGTATTTATTGATAGAAAACCAAGAGACACAGGAACTGTAATAGGATAAAAGTGATATTTCTAATTGATCATTGTTCAGTATATTTTAAAGATTTTAATTGCCAAATACATTTAATTGCCAAATCACATCTTACAATTTTAAATTTTATCATTTAAAACACCCATTTTTGCAGGTTTCATACATACCTCAAATGGCATCTGCTGTCAGGTATCCATTTTTTTGACATGTTCAGGCTGAAGGTCCTAAAGAGTTTCTCATTAGTGAGTATGCTAACCTTAGAAAAAGTTATGTCCTTTTCTTCCTCTCTACATGTTTTTTATCCCCTACACTGGTAGTATAGTGAGGCACCTGCTTGTAAGGGTCATGTGTTAGGAAGAGGAATGAGGAACTTTGTGGTTCTAAAAAGCAGTGAAGAAATTCTCATTAACTAGAGTGCAGGTTGGGTCCATTACACTTCAAAAACCTCACTGCTCTTTAGTCACTTATGAGGCAAGAGGAAAGGACATTATTAAAAGAGAAATAACCTTTACTACAACCACAGAGTGGGATGCTTTACAATTTGCCTCAGAAAAGTTTACTATCTCCCTACTAGTAAGTCATTCAAAATTAAGTATTCATTCATTTATTTATTTGACAGTGACAAGGAAGAGAATATATTGTGAGGGTAAAATTTACATGCCCCTTTTTGTCTCTCACACACATTTACAAGCTTTAGAAGCAGAAAGTAATGATCCTTTGACCCAGGAGTTCCACAAATAGAGAAAGCACGCATGGAGAGAATCATGTTTACCTTTTTTTTTAGGAGAACTACATGAAGATTTCCAATCACCATTATTTTTAGTCATAAAATTCTGGAAGCAATGGAAACATTTATCCATTGAATAGTGGATAAATAAATTTAGCATTGTCAAACAATGGATTGGGGCAGCCCTAGTGGCCCAGCAGTTTAGTGCCACCTTTCCCCCAGGGTGGGATCCTGGAGTCCTGGGATCAAGTCCCAGGTCAGGCTCCCTGCATAGAGCCTGCTTCTCCCTCTGCCTGTGTCTCTGCCTCTCTCTCTCCCTCTATCTGTGTCTCTCATGAATAAATAAATAAAATCTTAAAAAAAAAAAAACCAATGGATTAAACAAAAATAAAGGGTACATTTATTAAAATCAATAAATTTCAAATACATATTTTTAAGTGAATTAAAAGCATTTTGGAAAATGATCTGACAGTGCTATATTATTCCTGTAAATATCAATGATAATATATGTTTATAATGACAATATATATTATATATATGTTACGTATAAAACCATGAATGGAGAAAAACACATTCCCTCAGCTTCTCTGGCCAAAGATAGGAAGGAACACATGTGGGAGAGAATTTCTGCAGTACTTCTATAAAGCTTTTTTATAATAGATGGAAAATATATGAAAATACACATTATAATAGTTAAATCTGGGTGACTATTACATGGATCCCTGCTATATTAGTATCTATATGTTTTTATCTTTGCAGAAAATTGCAATTTAAAAAACCCCAAAAAAAGATGATATTAAGTTGAAATATGCAGAAACAACAGAAGGCTCTTTTGGGAAGGAGAATCATAGCTGCTAATTAGAGACATTTGCATCCAGTTGGATCTTTCACTAAGGAAAACAGCAACAAGGAGTTCTATTTTATTTAAAATTAACTCTGCCTTCCTCCTTGAAAAATATGTATTTTGTTATCTATTGAGACTCTTTAAGCTTTTAAAGAGAAGAGCTATGAAAGCTACTGAGTAAATAAGATCCTTGGAAAATCTCAAAGTCTAACTGGTATACTTTATGACACAAACTGACTATGTTATGCTGGATAATAATGACAAATTAGTGATCAGTGTGCATCTGCAATTCAATAATACATTCAGGTGCATGATAATATTTAATCCAATGTTTATTCTTATTTAAAACTCCAATAATCACAAGTATATTCAAAAACTGTAATGTTATTTCAAAAACACTATAATGGAAGATACAGGCCTCCAGAAGAAAAAAACAAAAACAAGAGCATTGTATTTTTCAAAAATGGCACCGCTCACAGATAGAAAAGGGACTTTCTAATCTTGGGAAAAAGAAGTCAGAATCCAAAGAAAGTGTTCCTAATAAAGCAGAGCTATTTAGAGCCCTGTGCGTACCTAGGAGATGGTGAAGTTTTATCAATTGGAAGAAAAGATCTACAGTGATGACGCTGATGAAATCTTGCAGCTTGCCTCTACAGGGTTGCCCAGAGAATGAGAAGTGAAGTCTTATTTCTCTTGCAAACATATACTTTAAAAATGGGATGACTTAATAGCTCCCTGCTGCTTTTATTGGAAAGCAGTTAGAAATCATACAAGTTCCACTTCGTATTTCATCTCTCATGCCACATTTAATAATATAATCTCAAATAAGGCCACATGGTGAGGCATAATTCTGCTGCTCATAATAAAAAAAAAGTGCCATTTTCAGAAGATATTTAGAACACGCAGCAAAATTGTTCACAAATACCCAAAGCTGGCTTTGTGTTTTTCACTAGCATATAGAGTAGGCAAAGCTCAAGCTATCATCAAAAAGGTACAATCACTTGGGGGAGGGGGGGATAAGGCATTTTACGGGTAGACGAGAAATGACTTAGAAATGCTATCAATGTAAGTATTCTATTAATAGAAAGTAACTTAATCGTCACAATCTATTTGTGTTTTCTGTGTAAACAAAATGATTCACTGGATTAGAGTAATAGAATGTAGAAATGGAGAGAGAGAACTAACAATAAACTAATAATTGGAACTTCCAGCTGCTTTGGCACATTTCTCCAGAATATTTTTGTAGTCCTAGAATACTCAGTAAAAAGCCACTGCGAAATTATGCATGAGTTCATGATCACACATGGCGTCTATAACATATGTACAATGTATGCTACCTTAATTTTCAGACTAGAGTGTCACTTTTAGATACCATCCACCCATGTCTTTGATTTGTAGATGACCACATTCAAGTCTATCGTCACAGCTATTGGAAGGAACACAAGAGTAGAAAGATGCCAGGTTTGTGTTCGTTCTGGAACACCGTCCTGGAACACATGAACAATTTTTCTTCTTAAGCAACGTAAAAGAGAAACAAGCTAATGGATAAACCAACTATAAAGCATCATTAAAAAAAAAAAACAGTAGCTATATTATTAATGAAGGTAGTTGTTGCATAACAAGAAAATGAAGGTTTCTTGTCAAATGATCAACTTAGAAGAGGATTAAGGAAGGACTTTGGCAGTCAGAAACAATAACAGGAAGAATCCTGAAAAGATTTTTCTCTTCTGTTGTGTTTAATAACAATTTATAAAAGCTTTTATGTAAAGAAGAGTTTTATGCCAAGAATTGCACTAGTCATTGAGCGTATAGAGATGAATGACACATCCCCCACTTTTAAGACTGTCAAAAGCTTTTGTGGGAGAGAACGGTATGTGAAAATATTTTAAGGGCAACGAGGAAAGTGTGTAGAAATTGCTATGGGATATTTTATCACATGTGGACACCAAGGAGAATTTCACAGAGTAAACAATCTTTCAGTAGTCTTGAAAAGTGGGTCCAGTTAGCAGAATGTGAAAATACTGCTGAGGAGGGTAGGAAAAAGTCTAGAGATGGAAATCAAGAGGGGTCAGAAGAAGAGAGAGGGCAGAGAAGGGGCAGGAAAGGCTGGAAGAGATGATGAGCAGCCTCAGATGTGGAATGTGGCACAGGGAGGGAAAGGATGATGGAAGTAATGCTGGAAGCTGGCAGGGCCATCATATCATTAGCTGGAGCCCCCCTTTTTCTTCTTCTTTTTTTTAAAGATTGTATTTATTTATTCATGAGAAACACAGATTGAGAGAGGCAGAGACACAGGCAGAGGGAGAAGCAGGCTCCCTGTGGGAACCGGATGCAGGACTCGATCCCAGGACCCAGGATCACAACCTGGCCAAAGGCAGATGCTCAAGCACTGAGCCAACCAGATGCCCCTCAGAATTTCTTTTTCAAAATAGTTTCATAGTCCAGGAAGTCTGATCATGTCTGGAGTACAGGAGGGACAGGCTGTTTGTGTTACAGGCGACGACCCACAACCGCACTAGCTCCCCACCCACACAAAAATCCCTCCCGTGTTGAAGGAGAAACCTTTCTGATCATTCCATGAGAAGGGGTTGGAGAGACAGAAAATAGTTTCCTAAATGGCAGAAAGATGCTTCATGCAGGAAAAGAGATAAACAGAGCTACTGCCTCTATCAGCTCTGGCTCTAAGAAATGTCGTGTTGATCGCAAGAGTCTTTGGAAATGTCACTGCCTCGTCCTCCCAAATCATCAATGTCTCCTGCAGCCTTCAGGGAAGGATTTCATCCTCCTGTCTGCTCTCACGGAATTGGATTATTTAAGCTCCTGTCTCTGAATTTTAACTTGCCCAGGATGCCTTTCCTTTTCCTTCTCTGACTTCTCTGCTGTTCACTGAAAAACCAGTTCTACCATTTTTGTTTAACTTTTCCTAACATCCTTAGTCCTTTCTCCTAACTTAGTATCCAGATGCTCTCTCTTTCTTTTCTTTTCTTTTATTTCTTTTTTTTTTAAGGATTTTATTTATTTATTCATGAGAGACACACACAGAGAGGCAGAGACACAGGCAGAGGGAGAAGCAGGCTCCATGCAGGAACCAATGCAGGACTTGACCCTGGACCCCAGGATCATGACCTGAGCCAAAGGCGGGAGCTCAACCACTGAGCCACCAGGTGCACTTCTCCAAATGTTTTCATGTTCTTTTTCCTTTATCTATCACTTCCTAATCCTAGATTGTACTACAGTGACTCAAATATAATAATTACTTAGTAATATTTGTGGAAAACAAAGGGTATGAAAATTTCAAAATATTAAATAGTCCTGAGGTTTGGTCCAATTGTTGGGCAAAGGCTCAATTTAATTTAGAATTTGTTTATGAAGATATGAAAATCTCAAGAAGATTTTCGTGAGTCAACTATGAGAAGGTATGTCTTTTTTTTTTTTAGATTTTTATTTATTTTCTTTTTTTTTTAAATTAATTTTTATTGGTGTTCAATTTACCAACATACAGAAAAACACCCAGTGCTCATCCCGTCAAGTGTCCACCTCAGTGCCCGTCACCCATTCCCCTCCAACACCCGCCCTCCTCCCCTTCCACCACCCCTAGTTTGTTTCCCCGAGTTAGGAGTCTTTATGTTCTGTCTCCCTTCCTGATATTTCCCAACATTTATTTTCCCTTCCTTTATATTCCCTTTCACTATTATTCATATTCCCCAAATGAATGAGAACATACACTGTTTGTCCTTCTCCGATTGACTTAGTTCACTCAGCATAATACCCTCCAGTTCCATCCACGTTGAAGCAAATGGTGAGTATTTGTCATTTCTAATGGCTGAGTAATATTCCATTGTATACATAAACCACATCTTCTTTATCCATTCATCTTTTGATGGACACCGAGGCTCCTTCCACAGTTTGGCTATTGTGGCCATTGCTGATAGAAACATCGGGGTGCAGGTGTCCCGACGTTTCATTGCATCTGAATCTTTGGGGTAAATCCCCAGCAGTGCAATTGCTGGATCGTAGGGCAGGTCTATTTTTAACTCTTTGAGGAACCTCCACACAGTTTTCCAGAGCGGCTGCACCAGTTCACATTCCCACCAACAGTGTAAGAGGGTTCCCTTTTCTCCGCATCCTCTCCAACATTTGTTGTTTCCTGCCTTGTTAACTTTCCCCATTCTCACTGGTGGGAGGTGGTATCTCATTGTGGTTTTGATTTGTATTTCCCTGATGGCAAGTGATGCAGAGCATTTTCTCATGTGCATGTTGGCCATGTCCATGTCTTCCTCTGTGAGATTTCTCTTCATGTCTTTTGCCCATTTCATGATTGGATTGTTTGTTTCTTTGGTGTTGAGTTTAATAAGTTCTTTATAGATTTTGGAAACTAGCCCTTTATCTGATATGTCATTTGCAAATATCTTCTCCCATTCTGTAGGTTGTCTTTTGGTTTTGTTGACTGTATCCTTTGCTGTGCAAAAGCTTCTTATCTTGATGAAGTCCCAGTAGTTCATTTTTGCTTTTGTTTCTTTTGCCTTTGTGGATGTATCTTGCAAGAAGTTACTGTGGCCGAGTTCAAAAAGGGTGTTGCCTGTGTTCTCCTCTAGGATTTGATGGACTCTTGTCTCACATTTAGATCTCTCATCCATTTTGAGTTTATCTTTGTGTATGGTGAAAGAGAGTGGTCCAGTTTCATTCTTCTGCATGTGGATGTCCAATTTTCCCAGCACCATTTATTGAAGAGACTGTCTTTCTTCCAATGGATAGTCTTTCCTCCTTTATCGAATATTAGATGACCGTACATTTCAGGGTCCACTTCTGGGTTCTCTATTCTGTTCCATTGATCTATGTGTCTGTTTTTGTGCCAGTACCACACTGTCTTGATGACCACAGCTTTGTAGTACAACCTGAAATCTGGCATTGTGATGCCCCCAGCTATGGTTTTCTTTTTTAAAATTCCCCTGGCTATTCGGGGTCTTTTCTGATTCCACACAAATCTTAAAATAATTTGTTCTAACTCTCTGAAGAAAGTCCATGGTATTTTGATAGGGATTGCATTAAATGTGTAAATTGCCCTGGGTAACATTGACATTTTTACAATATTAATTCTGCCAATCCATGAGCATGGAATATTTTTCCATCTCTTTGTGTCTTCCTCAATTTCTTTCAGAAATGTTCTATAGTTTTTAGGGTATAGATCTTTTACCTCTTTGGTTAGGTTTATTCCTAGGTATCTTATGCTTTTGGGTGCAATTGTAAATGGGATTGACTCCTTAATTTCTCTTTCTTCAGTCTCATTGTTAGTGTATAGAAATGCCATTGATTTCTGGGCATTGATTTTGTATCCTGCCACGCTACCAAATTGCTGTATGAGTTCTAGCAATCTTGGGGTGGAGGCTTTTGGGTTTTCTATGTAGAGTATCATGTCATTGGCGAAGAGGGAGAGTTTGACTTCTTCTTTGCCAATTTGAATGCCTTTAATGTCTTTTTGTTGTCTGATTGCTGAGGCGAGGACTTCCAGAACTATGTTGAACAGCAGTGGTGAGAGTAGACATCCCTGTCTTGTTCCTGATCTTAGGGGAAAGGCTCCCAGTGCTTCCCCATTGAGAATGATATTTGCTGTGGGCTTTTCGTAGATGGCTTTTAAGATGTCGAGGAAAGTTCCCTCTATCCCAACACTCTGAAGGGTTTTGATCAGGAATGGATGCTGTATTTTGTCAAATGCTTTCTCTGCATCTAATGAGAGGATCATATGGTTCTTGGTTTTTCTCTTGCTGATATGATGAATCACATTGGTTTTACGAGTGTTGAACCAGCCTTGTGTCCCGGAGATAAATCCTACTTGGTCATGGTGAATAATTTTCTTAATGTGTTGTTGGATCCTATTGGCTAGTATCTTGTTGAGAATTTTTGCATCCACGTTCATCAGGGATATTGGTCTGTAATTCTCCTTTTTGGTGGGGTCTTTGTCTGGTTTCGGAATTAAGGTGATGCTGGCGTCATAGAACGAATTTGGAAGTACTCCATCTCTTTCTATCTTTCCAAACAGCTTTAGTAGAATAGGTATGATTTCTTCTTTAAACGTTTGATAGAATTCCCCTGGGAAGCCATCTGGCCCTGGACTCTTGTGTCTTGGGAGGTTTTTGGTGACCGTTTCAATTTCTTCCCTGGTTATTGGCCTGTTCAGGTTTTCTATTTCTTCCTGCTCCAGTTTTGGTAGTTTGTAGTTTTCCAGACATGCGTTCATTTCTTCTAGATTGCCTAATTTATTGTCGTATAGCTGCGCATAATATGTTTTTGAAATCGTTTGTATTTCCTTGGTATCGGTTGTGATCTCTCCTTTTTCATTTGTGATTTTATTAGATTTTATTAGAGTCTTTTCTCTCTTGTTTTTAATAAGGCTGGCTAATGGTTTATCTATCTTATTAATTCTTTCAAAGAACCAACTCCCGGTTTTGTTGATCTATTCCACGGTTCTTCTGGTCTCTATTTCAGTGAGTGTTGCTCGAATCTTCATTAACTTTCTTCTGCTGGGTGTAGGTTTTATTTGCTGTTCTTTTCCCAGTTCCTTTAGGTGCATGGTTAGCTTTTGTATTTGAGTTCTTTCCAGCTTTTGAATGGATGCTTGTATTGCAATGTATTTCCCTTGGGATCTCTAAAACAAAGTTTCATAGTGTTATTTAATGTAACCAGATTTTCCAATTACAGCTAAATTTTATTCAGCTTTTAACTAAGGTACCTCTCTTACACTAAGGTTCAATATTAGTGTGCCTTGGGCTCATTCTGGTGGGTGACACAATAAAATGAGATGCATATAAAACATAATGTGTGCTTGTGGGAGACCATGATGACAACAATGATGAGAACTAATATTTATTGAGATATTACTATATGCCAGGCACTATTTTATATATTTTACCAATTTGATCCCCACAACTATATGTGATGACGCTTGGCCCCTTGGACTGAGACTTAGAGAATGTCAGGAACTTGCCTAAGGGTCCCACAATTGGTGACAGAGCCAAGAATCAAGGCCAAGCCGATTGACTTCAGAGTCTATGTCTTGTCCTCTGTGCCATTGTTATAATGCTACTGGGTACATTTGTGAAAGTTATGGGGAAGATTACATTGGCAATTTAGAGGCCTGGGTTCTAACTCTGCTTCTGCCATAGCCCCTCTATAGACTGAGCCAACTGACACTTGCTTAAGGACCCTAGATGTGTTGCTGCAGTTCCCTTCGTATCACTAGGTGGCAGACTTGGCGGTTGGAGGGAGCAGAGGGACTGCGGGATGTACAGTATTTAATTTGTAAATCTCATCTTGGCTTGTATCCACAGTTCTTCTGGTCTCTATTTCAGTGAGTGTTGCTCGAAAAATATCATCAGCTTATCACGTTTCCTAAAATTATGTGTTAGAATTTTGATTGAGATTCCACTGAATCTATATATTGGTTTATGAAGAGGATTTTAATATATATATTAAATATCTCATCTGTTTATTTGATGCTATCATCTGGAAAGGATATGGATGTATACTTTCCTTCTAGGCTTTGGTGCCTGCCATTTTCTGGGATTCAGAGGTTCAAGGGTCAGAGCTTCAATGACAACATAATGGGGGGGGCCCCCTTCTTTTTTGCAGGAGGCATTTCTCAAAGGCAGAAAGTCCCTAGTCCATTTCCACAAATCCTAGGGTGCAGAACAATAGAATCTTGGAGGAGCCAGACCAAAGAACCTTGAATCCTTCTATGTCTATAATAGGGGTCTTGTGTTCTGTGTGTGAGTTCTTAGAGGTCACCCATTCTTGCATTCACTTTCATCCAGGGCAGATCAATAGGACTCACCCGTGTAGAGATCAGATGACATGATTTCCACTCACTCTTCTCTACCTTGTGTCCCTCGTCTTGCTGTTTGCTCTGTGGTCACAGACCAAATTCCACGGAGAAACCAGTTATAAAGGTAGAATTCATTCAGGCCGGCTAATTAGGAAAGAGAGGAAAGAAAGTGGTTTTCTGGTAAAGAGGATCTTGCTAAAGGTATCTCTGGCATCTGAAGGCGATTTACAAGGAGGAAGGTAACATACAGAGAATAGTACAGTAACCATGTTGTGGGTGAAAACGCCATCATGGACAAGGCTTACCCTCCAAGCTAAATGTTGATTGGCATTGAGTTCCCAACATTCACCAAGTCAAGCTCCTGGGGATCGATTGTTCTGGCAATTCTGGATGATATCAGAACCGTCCCACTCACAGGGAAATCATCTCTCCAGGATAGGATTTGTGAATCACGGAGGTCTGGTTGGAGTTGGCTGGAATGTTGGGGAGGATAAGACTTTCAAGTCTATGAATGGCGGGAAGGGGGAGTAGGAGCAGAGGAGGACTTGGAATAACGGGGAACAGGATCGAGAAAAAAAGAGCGGGGGTTGGACGTTTTGGAAGGAATAGAGCCAGATTTGGGTGGGGAAACCTGTAGGTTAGGGCGGCAGGGAGGGACAGCACTATGAACAGGAGGGAAAGAGATAGGTTTATGAGTTGAGAAAGGTGGCCGATGCAGGGGAGTGTTCTGTGGACGAAAAGAGTTACACAAAAGAGGAAACAGCTGTGAACAATGACAGGAGGCAGGAATAGAGAAGATAGAAGCAGCCCGGGGTTGAGAGTAGGAAGGAATGGAGTGGGTGGGTGGAGCCTGGGGTCGGGAGGAGGGAGGGATGGAGTGGGTAGGTGGGGCCTGGGGTCGGGAGGAGGGAGGGATGGAGTGGGTAGGTGGAGCCTGGGGCCGGGAGGAGGAAGGAATGGAGTGAGTAGGTGGAGCCTGGGGTCGGGAGGAGGAAGGAATGGAGTGGGTAGGTGGAGCCTGGGGTCTGGAGGAGGTAGGAATGGAGTGGGTAGGTGGGGCCTGGGGTCGGTAGGAGGAAAGAATGGAGTGGGTAGGTGGAGCCTGGGGTCTGGAGGAGGTAGGAATGGAGTGGGTAGGTGGAGCCTGGGGTCTGGAGGAGGAAGGAATGGAGTGGGTAGGTGGAGCCTGGGGTCTGGAGGAGGGAGGAATGGAGTGGGTAGGTGGAGCCTGGGGTCTGGAGGAGGGAGGAATGGAGTGGGTAGGTGGAGCCTGGGGTCTGGAGGAGGGAGGAATGGAGTGGGTAGGTGGAGCCTGGGGTCTGGAGGAGGGAGGAATAGAGTGGGTAGGTGGAGCCTGGGGTCTGGAGGAGGGAGGAATGGAGTGGGTAGGTGGAGCCTGGGGTCTGGAGGAGGGAGGAATGGAGTGGGTAGGTGGAGCCTGGGGTCTGGAGGAGGGAGGAATGGAGTGGGTAGGTGGAGCCTGGGGTCGGGAGGAGGGAGGAATGGAGTGGGTAGGTGGAGCCTGGGGTCTGGAGGAGGGAGGAATGGAGTGGGTAGGTGGAGCCTGGGGTCGGGAGGAGGGAGGAATGGAGTGGGTAGGTGGAGCCTGGGGTCGGGAGGAGGGAGGAATGGAGTGGGTAGGTGGAGCCCGGGGTCTGGAGGAGGGAGGGATGGAGTGGGTAGGTGGAGCCCGGGGTCTGGAGGAGGGAGGAATGGAGTGCGTAGGTGGAGCCTGGGGTCGGGAGGAGGGAGGAATAGAGTGGGTAGGTGGAGCCCGGGGTCTGGAGGAGGGAGGAATGGAGTGGGTAGGTGGAGCCCGGGGTCTGGAGGAGGGAGGGATGGAGTGAGTAGGTGGGGCCCGGGGTCTGAGGAGGGAGGGATGGAGTGGGTAGGTGGAGCCTGGGGCCGGGAGGAGGGAGGGATGGAGTGGGTAGGTGAGCCTGGGTCTGGAGGAGGGAGGAATGGAGTGGGTAGGTGGGAGCCTGGGGTCTGGAGGAGGGAGGAATGGAGTGGGTAGGTGGAGCCTGGGGTCGGGAGGAGGGAGGAATGGAGTGGGTAGGTGGAGCCTGGGGTCTGGAGGAGGGAGGAATGGAGTGGGTAGGTGGAGCCTGGGGTCGGGAGGAGGGAGAATGGAGTGGGTAGGTGGAGCCTGGGGTCGGGAGGAGGGAGGAATGAGTGGGGTAGGTGTAGCCCGGGGTCTGGAGGAGGGAGGGATGGAGTGGGTAGGTGGAGCCCGGGGTCTGGAGGAGGGAGGAATGGAGTGCGTAGGTGGAGCCTGGGGTCGGAGGAGGGAGGGAATAGAGTGGGTAGGTGGGCCTGGGGTCGGTAGGAGGAAAGAATGGAGTGGGTAGGTGGAGCCTGGGGTCTGGAGGAGGAAGGAATGGAGTGGGTAGGTGGAGCTGGGGTCTGGAGGAGGTAGGAATGGAGTGGGTAGGTGGAGCCTGGGGTCTGGAGGAGGTAGGAATGGAGTGGGTAGGTGGAGCCAGGGGTCTGGAGGACGAAGGAATGGAGTGGGTAGGTGGAGCCTGGGTCGGGAGGAGGGAGGAATAGAGTGGGTAGTGGAGCCCGGGGTCTGGAGGAGGGAGGGATGGAGTGGGTAGGTGGAGCCTGAGGTTGGAGGAGGAGGAATGGAGTGGGTTAGGTGGAGCCTGGGGTCTGGAGGAGGTAGGAATGGAGTGGTAGGTGGAGCCCGGGTCGGGAGGAGGGAGGGATGGAGTGGGTAGGTGGAGCCTGGGGTCTGGAGGAGGGAGGAATGGAGTGCGTAGGTGGAGCCTGGGGTCGGGAGGAGGGAGGAATAGAGTGGGTAGGTGGAGCCCGGGGTCTGGAGGAGGGAGGGATGGAGTGAGTAGGTGGGGCCCGGGGTCTGGAGGAGGGAGGGATGGAGTGGGTAGGTGGAGCCTGGGGCCGGGAGGAGGGAGGGATGGAGTGGGTAGGTGGAGCCTGGGGCCGGGAGGAGGAAGGGATGGAGTGGGTAGGTGGGGCCTGGGGCCGGGAGGAGGAAGGGATGGAGTGGGTAGGTGGGGCCTGGGGTCGGGAGGAGGGAGGAATGGAGTGGGTAGGTGGAGCCTGGGGTCGAGAAGAAGAAATCCGAGGCAGCTTTTTTGTCATTTCTCCAAACGCCGTTAGGCTAGTTACTCATCTTGACCAAATGAGTAACTGGACAAAGGTCAGACTTACCCCATTATTTATGTCCCACGCCAGCCCTCGTGTCATCCCCTGCCTCAATGCCCATTATGACGTGTGTGTGCCCCTCCCTCTGGGCCCCTCAGCAGGCTCACCAGCCAGGGACATGGCCCCGGGTGGGAGGTTGGAGAGTGATCCCAGGAAATAGCATGCCACAGGAGTCCCTAGGCCTGGGAGAACATGTAGTTTTGCCCCTCACTTGGCAAAGATCCATCAAAGGGCTGTGCTGCACTCAGGGGCTGGGCACCGAGGGATGCATGGGAAGCAGGTGTGCTCAAAGTGGGAAGGAGAAAAATGAGTGGGAAATATCAGAAAGGGAGACGGAACATGAGAGACTGGTAACTCTGGGAAACGAACTAGGGGGGGTGAAAGGGGAGGTGGGGGTGACTGGGTGACGAGCACTGAGGGGGGCGCTTGATGGGATGAGCACTGGGTGTCGTTCTATATGTTGGCACATTGCACACCAATAAAAAGAATTTATATAAAAAAATAAAAATAAAACTGAGTAAGTCTATGCACAAGCTGTTTCAGCCCTGTACACGTACTCAGCAGAAATGTGTACACACATGTGTCAAATTAACTGCATATTCTGCTTCTCTCATGCTTTGCACCCTATATTTTTAGTGCCAAATCTTGGAGATCCAAAGAGTCCAGTCTCTCAGATTCAAGTATATGCAAACAAAAGCTTGACTTTCAAGGCTATTGTATAGAAAATCCATTGAGGAACCTCAGCCCTGTTCCATAGCATACGCTTTCTTCATGAAGGCAGTGTACACAGAAAGCCTAGAAGGTGGATATTAGACATCAAGGGGACATATAACCCTCAAATATTATCTCCTATTATCATCTGATACACTTAAAACTTATAAAGTAAGCCAAGAGCTTCTTCCTCCGCCCGAGCCGCCGCCGCCGAGCTGCTCCCGGAGCCCCGCAGCCCCCTCCGCGGAGCCGCCGCCCGAGCCCCTCCGAGCTGCTCCGGGTCCCGCCGAGCGCTGCAGCCCTTAGGGAGCTCAGCGCATCTCCCCGGGCGCAGGTGCCTGTTAGTGTCCCAGGGAGCCCGAGGGCATCCCCGCCCTCCTGGGGGATCCTGCTCCACCTCCCTGCGGGCCCCTTTCCACCCGGAGAGGTCGGTGCAGCTCCTGCTCCTCCGGGACGGGGCTCTCCTGTCCTGGGGACACTCGCCCCGGCCTCAGCCCGGCTCCTCGCGGGGCCCCTCCCCCTTGGAGGCCTTTTGTTTCTTTATCTCTTTTTCCCCGTCTTCCTACCTTGATAGAAGCGCGAACTCTTCTCACTGTAGCGTTCCAGCTGGTCTCTCTTTAAATCTCAGGCCGAATTCGTAGATTTTCAGGATGATTGGATGGTTTTCTAGGTAATTTGTTGAGGACAGGTGACTTGGAGACCCTGCTCTGCCGCCTTCTTGCCCCTCCCCTAGATTTTTATTTATTTTTCATGAGAGACACACACACAGAGAGGCAGAGACATAGGCAGAGGGAAAAGCAGACTCCCTGTGGGGACCCTGATGTGGGACTCGATCTTAGGACCCAGGGATCATAACCTTAGTCAAAAGCAGATGCTCAACCACTGAGCCACCCAGGCGCCCCCAAGAATGTTTGTCTTAACAAGAGAATCTCAATACTAAGTACATGACTATACATTCAATAACTTATAGTATTATAATTAGAGATTATCTTGTTCAAACCTGGAGACTAAATTTACGTAGTATGCCAAATTAATTAAATTTAAACTGAGAATATCTTCATTTTGAAAAATATAAGAGAAATCTGATTTCTTCATTTCAGAAAAAAATTGTGTTGTTCATAAATACATTTGATAATGTTTAAGTGTGCCTGCTATTTATTTTGAAGATATAAATTTAGAACTATCAAAAAAAATTTTAAAGGAACTTTTATTTTAAGTAACTCATTAATAAGTACAGATGTTTTCCTTTCAATGTGTACATACATCCAAGGCATTGAGATCAGGAAACTTTTAAAAAGGCTCCATCTCTGCTGTTTTTCCACCAGGCCCCATTCTGTATTTCACCTTGCATCTGAGTAAACCAAAGAAGCTATGTTCCCACGCCAAGGGGGAGCCAAGAAAGTTAATCCTTCTTTGAGGCTCATTCTTGACCTCCATACACCTGATAGCATCTTAGAACCAACCTCCGTCGACACAGGTGCCAATACCCCCACCTTCAGTGACTTATGGAGTAACACCTATTGTTCACCTGACACTTACCTTTGATCAAACCCTACCCTGGATTCCTGAGGAAACACACACCCTCAACTCCTTTCCAATGTAAACCTCTGACCCCAAGCGATGGAGAGACTCACTTCTTTTCCGAGTCTCCTGGACACTCTGTCTGCTAGACTCCATTGCTTACGTTACTCAATAAACTCTGTTCTCATTTCCTCCTGGCTCCCGTTTGATTTGTAACCTGCTCAGAGCCAAGGAGCCTCTTGGCTGGTCCCTCAGGACCCCCTCGGGGTCCTCAAAGCTGGCCTGCCTACATCAGCACTTACAGGAAAGATTATACACATTTGGATAACTGAAAGGAAGCCAGTGAGACTGGACCACAGAGACACAGAGCTAAAAATGTAGGCAGAGATGTAATCATGTTTGATCTCCAAGGCTCTGTGAAATATTTTACGTTCACCCTCTTGGTGATATGAGTTTTTTCTGATGTCTAACATTTAATATCTGTGCGATCTTACAAGAGCTAATTAGCCTACATAAACCTCAGTGTAATCAGAACATTGTTGGGAAGAGTAAATGAGATCACGTATATTACTTAAGTCAAATGCTTAGCACATAGCATTCAATGAGTGTCAACTACTAATCTTATGAATATGTTGCATGATGCCCCATTCAGACAGACAATGGGAGAACATTGATGATAAACGATATAGTATCCTCCACACATTGTGATTTAATATGCATTGTGATTAGTTGAGAATATTCTTTTGCCTAGAATATTCTCTCTCTAGCCAGATTTGCTCATCCTTTCTGATTTAACATAGGTGAGGCAATGCACAGTTGCAATACCACTAGCCCAGGCAACTCCAACCTGTTTTCTGAGGCAGTAGTGGTCTTTTTTCTTATAGGCCACACCACATTCCTCATAATCTCTGAGATTCTTGCACAAAGGATAGATCCTTACTTATTCTTTTTGCATGAAACTTCGTGTTAGTGGGTAAGTTTTGTCCGCAGGCCTGATGGGAGCTCCATTACAAAATCTGCCCTCATTTTCCTCTTTTATGCAGTGGCCATTGGAAAAACAGACTAAACAGCATCCTCCAAATAGTGCTTGCATTCATTGTCCCCCAGGGAGCAAGGAGTTCCCAGAACTTGTACATTCTACTTACTGAGTGGGTCCTCCTCTGCCACTTACTGGGTAAGTGTCTCACATGAGGGTTCAGCTGACTGTCCTTCTGCTATCCCACTAAACCACAATCTCCAACAGAGCCTTTACAAGTACATAGCTGATGTTTTAGCCACAATGTCATGCATTTCTTTATTTCTTATTTTGTTTGGAATGAAGGAAGAAGAATGCTATTTCCTGGCCTGCTGGAGGCCACAGCACTTAGTGAAGAATACGTACTCACTAGATATTTTGCTGAATGAATGGAGATAGCGCTTAATCAAACTCAGTAAGTGAGAGGAAAATTTAATTAGCCTTAAAGTCACATAAGTGCAGCTATACTTTAAAAAAAAAAATCCTGTGCTTGCAAAAGCTGTTGATTTAATAAATTGTTTGCCAAGGAATGAGCTTTGTGAATATTTATCTCTTCAATATTATGTCTCAGGCATACTAGTTGGTAAAAAAAAATGGACCACACAGCTTCAGTGGCAAAAAGGACAGTTAATCTAGAGATGTAAAATGATTGTAATCATAAGTGTAAGCAACTAGGAAAATCTATACGTTGAATAGGAAAGGAGGAGAAAAATGATGCTTATTTCAGTGTAAGTCAGTTGTAGGATAATTTATTGTCTATACTATCACAAAATCTTTCATGCCTCACCATCCCAAAAGATCACTTTTAACCACATTTGGCATTGCTTACATTCATTTTTAGGATAACCTAAAAGTTCATTTTATTTTCATGGTTGAACAAGCTTGGAGTGTATTTCTATTCACCCATAACTGTCATTTGCTGTTAGGATATGCATGAGTATAGTAGATGCTTTTAGAGTCAAATTTGTGTCATATGAACACTTTGAAGAAGGTTAAAAGCACACTGAAATGTTGCTTTTACCTTAGGGACAAGTTAGAATGTTCAGTTAATTCCCCTTTTAAGTAACACATTTAATTCTTAGAACTTTTTATTTTGAGAAAATAAAATAAGGGTGTTAAGCTGAAATTAAGATTTAAGAAAATAATATCTGCATGAACTGTATTTCACACTTGGGTCAAATTCAAGCTTATATAGACAACTAAGCATGAAAATTCCTTGTGAATTTTGCAAGAATTAACTTTTTTTAATCATCAGCCTAACTGAGTGTACTTCATTAACTGCGTGTTGCACTTCTCAGATACTCATGTGGGTTTCTCTTCATCAATAGCCATACACATACACGCTTCCACAGATGTCCTATGGAATGATCTTCTATAACTCTTCCTCTTCATTATCTGCTTTTTTGGAAATCTTCACACATACACTTAAAAAAATATTTTATTTATTTATTTACTTGGGTTTGGGGGGAGGCAGGGGAAAAGGGAGGGTGGAGGCCTAGAATCTTAAATAGACTCCCCACTGACCATGGAGCCCGTGAAGTGGAACTTGATCCCACGACCCTGAGATCATGTACTGAGCCAAAACCAAGAGTTTGATGCTTAAGCCACTGAGCCCCCTGGCTGCCTCTTCATGTGTACTCTTGGTACTTAGCTTCAAACAGCGATCTCTGTAGCTCTTCTAGACCGAAAGGAGGGAAAGACTATACTTAAATCTAGAATGAAACCAAAAGCTCTAAAGTAATCCAAAGAGCTAAGAACACCTTGCACTTCAAGAAGTAAATACTATTTGAGTGAGAATTATGTTTCAGGCAAATGCTTCCAACAATGTACATGATTGGATTATCTGACCTTTGGAAAATTTCCTCCTGCTGAGAAGGTTTAAATTACTGTTTGTACAATTAAAAATAGTACATGGCTTCCGTTCATCTCGGCTGATTGGGTGTCATTTTATCGCTCCCACACTTACACATTTTCCTCACCAGCCTCATTTCATGGAAGTGGCAGGTCACCAAAGATAATCATATTAAACTCCTCAGAGAGTTTTGTGGTTTAAAGTTATTTAAATTCTCCTGAATTATTGTACAACCAACTTCTCATTTTTTTTTTCCCAAATGGCTAGGGCTCAGAATGCTTTTCAAGGAAAGTTCTCCCCTTACAACTCTTGAGTGCAGATCCTCAGGGCACCGTGGGAAAGATCAACGTGTTAGTCTCTGAAAGTCTTCCTATCAGCACAGCAACCCAACCAACTCCCAAGATTGTCCCTGACACACAAGCAGAGTCAAGCACAAAGACGACAGGCCTCAACTCATTTTTTTTTGTTGAGCTTGCTGCTGGCGTCATTCATTCATTCAACAAATAGTGTGTTCAGAATGTTCTGTGGTCCAGGTGCTCTGTGAACCACTGGATGGTTTTCTCATGGAGCACAGGTGAATTCTAAAATGAAGCCTTGTTTATTCTATCGTGCCAGTGCATACATGTTAAACGTTGGAAAACCACAAACTACATTTGTCTCCAAAGCTGTCAGTCTGGTAACACCTCACCTCCTCTTCTACAATGTCATTGTGTGTGTGTGTGTGTGTGTGTGTGTGTGTGTGCATACATATAGGCAAAAGATATGTATCTACTCTTCATAAATTTATCTTTCCTTCTAGGCTGTGAGCTATTCCAGAGCATGTACTTTTTATATCCGACATTTAGTCAGTGACTAACATGTAATAGTTGCCCAGAAAATGTCTAGGACAAGAATGAATAACCTCATTTGGTTAATAATTTAAATATATAAACTGATTTTAATTTTAAAGATAGAATGTTACCCTCAAACTATTTTAAAAATCCTTTAGATTTATTAGAATTTGCACGTTTTTCAGTAATTCATTTTAAAAAATGAGTAGAGCTGATTTTTAGAGAAAATTATACACTATCTGTCCCTCAAGGACTGGACTCCATGTTTTCTATAATTCAATACAAATCATAATTAATAATGTTTAATTAAAACATCTAGCAGAGTCATCAAATAGTGTCCTAGAGAACTTTATGAATGCTTTAATTTGCATTCTATTAATATTTTAACTGGTACAAATCAATTGCAGGTGCTGGCATGGAAATTTATTTCAAGGCATCAGAGTTCAGCTTTCAAGGCAACAAACCCCCAAACACACACCAATCATCCTTTTCCTCTATGTCCCAAGAGATGCAGAAAATTAAGGAATTAAAAGGAAAACAGCCAAATGGAAATTCTGCATAAAAATGATATACCCCAATTTATGACTGCCCTTCATGAAGTATATAAAAGCCGTGTATTTCAAAACAATTTCCATGTTTTTTCTCTCTTTCTCTGTTTCTAAGAATTCTGATTTAATGGTAATACACAGCATTTTAAACAATAGTTATGACTTTGTTTTAAATTCTCAGCTGTTATAGTTAATGGGCCCTCATTTTGAATGAGGGCCGGGGGGCAGAGAAGAGATAAAAATACATTTAGTGTCTGATTAATAGAGACAGAAATTAATTTAGTCAATTATCAGTCTGGGACTCTTAAATTTATGAAAATGGCATATGTTGCATTTCAAAAACAATTATTCTTAAAATTCTTTAAATGGGTAGCAGTTCTAGGTTACTAAACTTTTAAATTCAGTTAAATGAAAACAATAATTAGGAAATATAATGGAAAAGAGGTCTCAGAGCAATCAGGTTTTTTTTTTTCTTTTCTGAGGGAGAGTTAAGTGTCATGAACTGAAGATGCAAGAGTCAGATTTCTGTCCCTTTTAAAATTAGGAAACAGAACCATTATCTTAAAAAACACTCATCATAAAAACATCCACACCTTTTCCAGAGACATGTTGACATGCAGACACATACACATACATACTCACAGAGTATACATAATTCACCTACTTATTTAGTCATTCAAAAAATATTTGTTGAATGCTGACTCTCGGTCAGTGATGGTTATGGTTACGTGCCACAAACAGACATGTTCTCAGCTTTTATGGAGTTTACAATCTGGTGAGGAAGGCTGTGGGAAGGATATAAGTCACGACTTCTTTTTTTTTTTTCCCTGAAACTCCAAAACAAAATGCTTCTAGATACCAGGCACCTTTCCTCATGTCATCATTCTGGGCCAGGCTATAGATATACACATTAATTAGCCTTTTTAAAAATATCTTTTAATATACGTGTATTTAATTTTTAACTTCCTTCTTTTATACGCAGCCTAAAATTCAAATTTCATTTTTCTGATATCTAACACCTTTCTGAATCTCATGAACCTACCTGTTCTCTACCTTCCTTCCTAACTTGTTCTCAATTGGAACTTCAGTACAGTACTTAACATCATGAAAAATTATTTTATTTACTAGGATGAGGCTCTTAAGGGCATAGACTTAATTTATCTTTTTCACCCACCACTTCCCAGCATCTAGGACAGTTTCAGGCAGATGAGTAAGGCTCTATAAATATGCTGACCAACTTTCTAGTTTCCAAAATCTCTTCTCTAAGTGGCTAATTGTTCTTGAGAATACCTTACATTTTATTAATGTGATGGGGTGGCTCTGCATCATTGACGATTATGGGCTTTGGGTTTAGTGTGCTCTGTTTTAGGAGCATGGGATTTAGAATAGGTTTTTAAGGTATTTCATTCAATAAAATTTAATATAGAAAGAAATGGGCAGTAAAGGCTTAAGGGATTATAAAGTACTACATTGGTAAAACAAAAAGAAATAAGGGACAACAAAATATTCTAACAGTACGGATACCAAAGATAAGATGCAACAGGAATGAAACGGTTTCGTCAAGTAGAACAACTCATTTCTGGAGATCCTTGATTTGCCAGTTATTTATCACTTCTCAGCTCTAAATACCCCCTTCTTGGTCCTACTTTGTGATACAAGACCTGGATTCAGCCTGCTGGCTCCTTCTAAATGTCTGGCTGAGGGAGTTCCTCTGGGGAAATCACAGAGCTGGAGGAGGAAGGGAAGGCTTTCTCTTCTTCCTCCTTTGGTTTTGTTTTTGCTTTATACTATGGTGGTGGAAGGCTGTTGAGAGGTGTGGTCTCTTAGTGTCCCCCATGGCATGTCCCCAGCCATTGCTTCAATACCCAGCAGTGGGTGCTGTGTTCTTGCAGCAGCCACACCACGTCCCACTGCAGGACATTCAAGCATCAAAATCTCTAGCTTGTGGGTCCTCCTTTAGGTTTCTCAGTCTTCCTTGTTCACATTTGCAACTGGTGTGAACTAGGATCCCTTGCTGGTCTTACTCCCAGAAGCAATTCTTAGTTAGAACCAGTGTTTTGTTTGTTAGACTAATCCCACTGGCATTCGACTCCAAGCTAAATGTTGGAAATAGCACGTTTTACCCAGGCAGTAAATTAAGAAAGATGCAGCACTTGTCACTTGTTATTCCTGTGACTGCAGAAGCAACATGGCGTCTCTGCTTTCCCTTCTCCTCACAGCCTGCTTCTAATGAGGTGAGGGCTGAGGTTCAAGCAAAGTCTGACCTTGTCTAAAATTCCCTCAGGGTTCTTTTTTCAAGTAAGAGGACAGTAATTTTTTTGATTCCCATTAATTTATGCACTCTGGAAAATTTGTCAAAGGGTATTTGTTCACATTTGTTCAACTTCAGCACTTCTTTTAATCCAAAGCCTGGAGAGAGAGCTTTTTATTATAAGGTAGCACGGACAGAAACTAAGGAACTAAATATCTTTCTTCTTTTTATTTCAATTGCATTCATACCAAAAGACTGTATTTTTAATTAGAAGGGGATACAAAGCACAAGTATGGGATTTCTGACACAAATTGATGCCCATCAAGCCAGAGCCTGTAAAATGCCCAAGAGTAAGAGTTCTTCTGTAGAGAAAAGTTTTCTATTTACATCTTCATATTTACAGCTGGTGGAAGATTAATAGTAAATAACTGTCAACTGAGTGTAGGGTGGAAAAGCACCACTAAGGAGGGAAAATACCATATGTCTTCCAATACTCGGGTACTATGAGGACATTAAGAGCGTGATTAAGGGGCAGCCACACAGCGTCCAGGTGTACATGGCATATGGCACATTTCCTGCCGAACTGTGCATCTCAATGCTCTTGTCAGCTAAAATCACTAATGCAGTTTTACTGCCACTTCTGAACGTACAAATATGGATTTGTTCTTTAAGGAAACTCTCAGTATGAATCCTTTATTACTTATTGTAATGAATCCTTTATTACTTATTTCATTACAGATCATCATAATAAAATCATTTTAAGGGATATGAATATAAAGGGATTCATACATTTAAAAAGCTTTAAATGTAGTAGCTAATATTTATCGAAGTTTTTCTGTTAGTCACCATTTTAATTTCTTTACATACATAAACATACTTAATTTTCATGAGTGTTACTATTGCCTTGGATTCACAGAAGTAAAAAACTGAAGTAGGTAGTTTGCCCATGGTTCTATTTAATAAGTGGAAGTGTTGATATCCAGTTCCAGATATTCTTAATTAAAAAGGCCATGTACTTTCCACTGTATCATCCTCAATTTAAATATTATAGATATTTTTATGAATTAGAACATTTATGAAAACAAACTATGTACACTAATCATGCACTTTCTATTTCTGGTGCTTAAAATAAAAGTGGGTTGAGGATGAGGTGTTCTTGGAGGTGGTTTTTAAGAAAAATTCTTTGATACTTTTCTCTTTAAGAGATGGAGCTTCAAAAAAAAAAAAAGAGAGAAAAAGAGATGGAGCTTCATTTCTCCATCCTTAAGTGTGCAGTGTACTTTGTGACTTATTTTTATTAAGCAGGAATGGCAGAAATAATAGAATGCTACATCTGAGATCAGGTTATAAATAGAGAGTGGCTTCCATCTTCAGTGCAGACCCTCTCCTTCTCTTCTTCAGAACACAACTCAGGAGAGATCCCCATGGCAAGGAGATGAAGCATCTGGCTAGCAGTCACGTGACTCAGCTTGGAAGCAAAGCTCTGAAGTGTTGGGACCACAGCTCAGACCTACTGTTTGACAACAACCTTGTGAGAGTTCTTGAGTCAGCCCCTCACATAATCTCCATCTTGATGCCTCAGCCTCATAAACTGAGTCAAATAATGAATGCTTCATTTCTTTAGGATGCTAAATTTTGAGGCAATTCTTCCACCTTAGTGTCCAATAATACACTCTATGCAAGATTTAAGACTTACATATATATGGATGTTGTATGTATATTTGTGAATTTGAATACATTATATGCACATTTATTTTAATCATTTTCACTATGTATATACAAAATATGTGTCAGATTATCCCAAAGGTCTAAGCAATGCTCCTTAGCATAGTTTATGTATCATATATACTTGAAAATAATAAAATTGAATTTATTTATAAATTATCATTTAATTCTGTTAAAAGAAAATAGCATCTGTTGACTTGTCACAGATACTGGTTATATTTTTACATCTCAGAAGATGCAAGAAGGAATTTGGAATTTGGAAAACTCTTGTTCTGTATTTGATTTTAACTAAGAGGATGACTACCTAACTCAATGATGTAACTCAATTATGTAACTTAGTTGATTAATTTATTGATGATGTCAACTAGTAAATAAGTTAATCCGTGTGAAGTTCTATGCTATGGACTGAATTGCATCCTCTCAAAATTCATATGTTGAAGCCTTACCACCAGTGTGATGGTATTTAGAGAAGGGGCCTTTGGCAAAACGTTAGGTTTAAATAAAGTCTGGAGGGAAGGACCTTCAGAATAGATGGTACTAGTGCCCATATAAGAAGAGAAGCTAGAGGTCCTGTGCATGCTCTCTCTCTGTCTCTCCAACTCTCTCTTTCTCTCCTCCTCCCTCACTTTCCTCCCCAAGCCATTAGAGGGAAAAATAAGAAGTTGGCCATCCACACAAGCCAGGAAAAGAGCTCTCAGCAGAACCCAGCCACTCTGGCACCCTGTTCTCAGACTTCCAGACTCTCAAACCATGAAAGAAAAATTCCTGCTGCCTAAGTCACCCAGTCTGTGGCATTTTGTTATGACAGCCTGAGCTAAGATACTCTAAGCACGATCGACACGTGATCATTTAAGCAATGTTAACCATTGTTTCTAATAATAGTATTCATGTTAGTAGTAGAATTAGTAATAATAATATCCTTCTTATTTTTATGTATCATTCCTTCACTAGTGGAACAAAGTCCAGGAGAAAAATAGTTTTCAAATAAATTATATCCCCAATCTCTCTCTCAGGTTTTTTCCTCAAGTTTCACACTCTGCTGATATGTACAGTTCTATAACACCACATACCTATATGACTTGCTCCCTCCCTTCCTTTGAATCTCTGCTTATATACAATATTATCAGAGAAGACTCAGGAAAGGCAACACCCACTGCTGCCCCTACACCATCATGTATACCATGTAACCTTTATTTTGTTTTGTTTTCCTCTCTATATAGAAGTGATGACCATTTGAAATATTATATGTGTGTATTTTATGTCATCCCTCATAGTACATAAGGCTGGGAGAATCCAGCCTGTATCTGTTCATTGCCTCAAAGCTTACAATGTACTTTGCATTCATTATAATTTTTTGAATTAATAACATATCTGGAGTATCTTTAAATTCAGAACCTAGATGTACTTCATTCATTTTAATGGCTTTGCATTTTATGGATGTATATTCATTTATTTACCTATTTCCATTTGGTGGTATTTCCTTTCATTCTTAACTTTAACTGAATTTCAAATTTGACTTTAATTCATGTTTTCATATTTAAGCTGTTCCCACCTGTGGGGTGCCTGGGTAGCTTAGACAGTTAAGCATCCAACTCTTTATTACTGCTCAGGTCATGATCTCAGGGTCCTGGGATTGAGCCTCATATCAGGCTCCATGCTGTGGTGACTCTGCTTGAGGATTTTCCCTCTCCCTATACCTCCTTGTGTGCTCTCTCTCTCTCTCTTTCTCACTTAAATAAATAATCTTAAAAAAAAAAAAAGAAGCTGTTCCCTCCCCATTTCCAATTCTCACTTTCCAGAAACAATTATTTTAATTTCTTAGTTTGTTCATTTGGTATATTTTTTTAGATTTTTATTTATTTATTTCAGAGAGAGAGAGAGAGAGTGTGTGTGTGTGTGTGTGTGTGTGAGAGAGAGAGAGAGAGAGAGAGAGAGCACAAGCAGTGAGGGAGAGGGAGAGGGAAAAGCAGACTTCCTTTTGAGCAGGAAGCCCAATGTGGGGTTCAGTTTCAGGACCATGGGATCATGACCTGAGCTGAAGGCAGATGCTTAGCTGACTGAACCACCCAGGTGTCCCATCATTTGATATTTATGTCCATTTTCCTCCAATAATTTGCTGTTATTGATATTTTTATTTTATTTTCAACACTTAATATTATTATGAACAATTGTGCCCACAAACACAACAACACACATATGATTCTATTCATTTTGTAGATGGTCCTCTGAATTCATGGTTATGGGCAAGCAGAATTCTTACACTTTTCCCTCACATGAGCATGTACATTGATACACATACACATGTAGACATATTTGGGATGATGAAACATTTTCCCTTCTTTCTATTAATTTTTTATAAGAGGTCAAGGAGAAGTAAATCCTTCTAAATCTATCATAGAAGGAACATTCAAAATCAACCTTATAGAAAGTATGTCCATTTATAGAATACAAGCTGTGAAGATATGACTTGTGTTTCAGGATACATGGTCCTGGGTCTAACTTAAATGAGTAACTATCAAACTCTCTATCCACGTCACGTAATAAGATTCAAAGAGGCATTATCTTTAAGAACATGTGGTAAAGATGATGTAATGATACTGCTGTGTCCAGCCACTCAATCCAATGAGTATGTCTTTGTGAAATATAAGAAAAACCCATGTGCCTCCTAGTTTTATAATGTGTGTACAGTCCCTGAGAGTGCAGGTGTGTATTGCCATGCACATTTTTCTTGTACATACCTTCCGGATTTAAATACTCATGGAACTACAAATACTATTGTCTTTTATTTGTCATCATTGGGTCGTGAAGAAGGCTCAGATGCTACCCAACAAAAGGAGAAAGGACTTCCAAGGATAGCATCTGTTTCATTGGCAAAGCCTGCCCTGTTTGTGAATGTAGACGTGGAATTACCATTGGGTTTGGCACTTCTGAGATGGACTGACTCGGTGAAATTTTTTCTTTTAATTAAAAACAAAAACAAAAAAAAGCCACTGGATTTCAGGTCAGGTTCACCTTCTGACAAATGTAATCGTATTTTGAAAAAGGTAAGCAGACCTTCTTTACATTCTTCTGCATCTCACCATAGAGTCAAGCCCTTTATTTGATATATGGTAATTGGAACAAGACAGACAACAGTTGCCATATTCTTTGCATAGAAATGTGCTGTGTGGGCTTGATGCCACTCACACTCCCACCTGGCTTAGCTAGCTCTCCAGCTCCAGGCTTCCTTTCTTAATTAGAACTCAAATATGCCGACAGTTTTCCTTGCTGTGAGATTGCCTCTTTCTCTCTCCTTAGCGTGGGCATTTGCATGTTATTTTATTATAAATAAAATCTTGGATCTCTTACTAAGATAGGGTCTTTCTGACAAGCAAGGAAATTACATGCCTATTTAGCAACATATTATCTCACTATTTCAGGTATCAATTAAAAATTGGGACATTTCTTTTCCTAATGTTAAAATCAAACTCAGAGATCTTTGTATTCATCTTAGTTTGCCTAAATAGAGAATTCATCAACTTGGAGTGAATTAGATATTAGGGTAGAAAAACAGCAAGATCATGTAGCATCAGTGTTTTGAAGTCCTTTCATTTGGGGCATATAGAGTTAAAAAAGAAATAGAGAACAATGGTTAAAAACAAAAGCATACCAGCACCTTTCAGCTCATCGATATCTAGTAAAATACTCAAGGAAAGGTGACATAATAAAAAATCCGAATTCTGGTTTAGCCAGGCAATAATAAAAGGGCAGTGTGTAACCCAAAAAGTCTAAATAATGTAGCTGAATGGCTTGGTTAGGAATAAAGGTTCTTTTATTTACAGACACTTGTGTCACAATGGGGGTATTGAGGTGATAAGTCACATGTAAGCTTGTATGTGGATCATAGGTTCATTTTGATGATTTTTTAGTCATTAGGTACTTTAACACTGAATTACATATTTTCAGGAAATCAGAGTGTACACCCTTCCACTGAGGTGAAACCTCAAGAAAAGTGATCCTACACCTAATTGGAAGTCCACAAGCTTAAGAATAAAGAATCACTTTTGGAAAGTATACTTTTGCTCCACTTTTTAAGTACACCGAACTCCAACAGAGTGCATTGTCTTGACTTATTTTGAGAAGAGTCAAATGCTGTCTTGTGAATTTTTGGGCAAAAAGACATGGAGGAGAAGCCTGGACACACTTTTCAGAACTGGTTTTCAGGGGCACAGATCTATAGGGAGCAACTCAATCCATAAGCAGAGGAAAGTATTGGACCCAGTCACATTTCCATCAAAGTCTCACCTGATATGCAGTCAAGAGCAGCTTTAAGTCATTATCTCCATAGCCATGACAACCTAGCAATATTGGTATGGAATTCACTGATGGAATCTTTCAGTACTAAAAAGAAATTGAGTAACATCTTTAAAAAGAAAGGCAACTAAGTCTAGCCCTACTAAAACGCTAGTCATCAATAACTATTTGAGGTGGTTATGGATGCAAGCATACTAAAATATCATTGTTCCTAACAGAAGAAAGACATAAATAATTGTTTTCATTAGACATAGAAACTAGGCACCAAACTGATTCATTTTTGTTGGTTCTTTAAGAAGAAACTTGGGGGCATTCTGAGTTTTCAGAGACTTTACAGAGATGATGTCTCTGAGAGGTACTGCTGTGCCATTAAACTTATATAATTATATAGGCAAAACTATTTTTTTAAAGCCAGGTTACCCTTCTCATTCTGTATTTCAATTCAGACTATCAACTGTCTGGTTGGATATCTGGTCTAATGAAACTTGCTTTCCATTAAGTGGTCTGGTGACAGCTTGAAAGCCATTGTACTGTGATGTAGAAAATGACCCCCGTTTAAATGGGTTAATGATAAAACATTAATAGCAATACCCATTGAAAACAAGCCAACTTCTATTTATACTATAGACCACACAGTGGTCAATTGCCTCCTTCCCACCTTTTAAATAGAATGCTCCTTTAAACATTTAATTCTCAAGTCTGTGCTTTTCAGATTATTGTCCATTCCATCTCTGTTTAAATATTAATTCCTCCCCATTTTAAAACAAAGCCCCTTGTGCTCTCTGCTCTCACATAGGCACCTGTCCTTGCTGGAGCTCCGATGTGCCACCGCATTGAACAGACAACCCTCTCTGTCTTTCTAATTTGACTCCTCTCCACCCTTGCACGTCTGTTCCCTTCCAGCACTTCATTTGTTGGCATACCCACACAGCAGAACTGCATTTTGACTCACAGTCTGTTATTCTGTCATTTGGCTCCAACCATTTGGCTCCACATCTAAAAGCCTGGAGGAGAAACTTGCAACTGCGTTGGTTTGACCAGTGCTGACGGCTCTAACTCAAGATGTGCTTCTCATTTGCATAAACAACGTAAACACAAAAATGAAGTTTCTTTTCCCACACTCCCTATATTTTATAGTTCCAAACATGGTGTTTTACCCCACCCCCGCCCCCTTTCTCACCATTTTGCTTCAAAACGCCTTATTTTAGAGCGAGAGGCCTGGTGCAACCGGGAATCAGAGTCCTTAGTTGGGGTGGTGGTGAGTATGGGTTCAGATAGTCAGCTATGTGGAAACATTTAAGAGGAATGAGGTGGGGGGAGTAAAAAAGAAGCCTTTCTCATAGCAAGTGAACAAAAAGAACACCCTTCTATGATGTCTTTCTAGAATATTTAAAATTCTATTGTGTGAATGTAGCCCTCACCAAGTGAATTTCTTATGCAGTACTGTGCTGAGAAAATCTGATTATCAGTGACTCCATTCTTCTGGCTGCCTCAAATATAGCAATCTGACTTTCAGATGTAGGTAATTCATTAATAGATATGAAAGTGAAACCAGCACACATACTTTCCTTTAATTAAATTCACCACTATGCAAGGTGTTTTAATATATACACTTTTGGTTTTGTCTTTTTAAAAATCATGTTTACATGACCTCAAAATCCTAGTTATTTTTCAGTTCTCATTCTGTACTATAGAAAATTTACTTACTGGATTTTTGGTTATTTACATCATAGAATATATATTCAAGATCAGCAAAAGCATGTCAGTAGATCCAAGTCTTTTTTTTTTTTTTTCCCCAATAGGTAATTTATTTCCTTGGATTTCAAGGTGATAAATAGACTCAGCTAGGCATTCTTGGTTGTAAATATCAGATCCCTATTTTGGCTATTGTAAGCAGAGGTGGAATTTATGTTAAGGATATCAGGATGCTTACGGAATCAACATAAAAGCTGAGACACCCTGTTCAGAAAATGCAGACAAAGCAAGCAAACAAGGGGCAGTGGGCTACAGAAACCATGTTGAACTCATGCTTCGGGAAACAGCTGAGGGCATTAATGTTGGCACATGGGCCTAGTGGCACTGTTGGTGAACACAGTCATCAACGGGCACCAGGCATGACTGCATCTGACTGACAGAGTGTAGATTATATGGACCCAGGCTGGTTGCCAGGGTAGAGAGAGGGAGTTACAGTCCATAATAGTAAGTGCAAAACCCTTCGGTCAGAAGTCTGCCTGTTGTGAAATACCCACATGTATGAAAGAGCTTAGATCATGGGAAACAAACAAACAAATCACAACCAGTAAATGTATATGAAACAATGGAGACTCTCAGGGTCTCCCCTCCTACCAAATAATAATACAAATCATGTTGTTCTGTTGTTTATTGTACAACAAGTAAAGAGAGGACTGGTCATCATCTGAGACACTTTCCAGTGTGATTCCCTAGATACTGTTTTCATTGAGTATTTTTAAATATTTGCATAATGATTTTGTTCATTCATCTTCAAAAAGACTCGACCTAAAAATAACACATTAGAATGTTTTCTTGCTGTAGTAGGCAAAGGAATACTAATAGAATGGTCCTAATCTCTGTCACCAGTGGCTATTTTACTGTATCTGCAAAAAGAGATTTTATAGATGGGATTAATGTTGAAAACATCGATATGGGGAGATGGCCCTGGATTATCTGGGTGGGTCAAATCTAATCAGATGAATCAGAGAGCCTTTCCCAGCTGTGGTCAGAGAGTAATTGTGACGACACAAATGGGATCAGATGACTACAAAATTACTTGGAAGACAGAGGAAGGAAGCCCACAAGGCAAGGAATAGGAGGCAGTCACCAGAAGTCAAACAACAACAACAACAAAGAAAAAGGATTCTTCCTAGAACTTCCAGGAAAGAATGTAGCTTTGCCAAACACCTTGATTTAAATCCAGTGAGACCCATCCAACTTCTGCTCTCCAGAGCTGTGAGATGAATTTTTGTTTTAGGATGCTAAGTTTGTGGTCATTTGTTATGTGGTGATTTGTTGCGGCAGTGATAGAGAACAGCCCAGTTGTTCTCCTGCGAGTCAGCAGGTAGCTGGGCCTTCTTCCCCTTGCTTTACATATGGATCATGTACGACTCTGGAAGACTAAAAACAGACACAGTAACAAAATGAAATCCAAGCCTTGAGCAGCTAAATCAACCTGGTTCTACTTTCCAGTAACAACTTTGCAAGGGCTCCATAGAAACACTCATACTGCACGTGCATTATTGTGATATTGTCAGTTTTGAAGATTATGCATTGCCCATCAGTAGGAAGATTGCCAGAAACACACATTTTTGAAGTTGCTTATTAAAAATCCAAAATTTCTGGGGATTAATGCAAATGTTAAGACCAAGAGGCATTGCTAATATGCCTAGTGTGCTTTTGGTTTCTACTTGAAAACAAAACATGCAGACAAAAGACTTACCTGTAATTGAGGCTAGATTCTCAATGTTTCAGTTACTAACCATGTAAAACTTACATCATCCCTTATGTGAGGACTTTCAAGCATATGAAATTGAGGGGAAATCTCCACCTCAGTGCAAATGCTGCATTGCAGGTTATACACTCTATAAGACAGGCTCTCAGCGTAGAAGTAATTCTCTAAAGGTTAAAAGGAACTATTAGTGCACATTGCATTTATCAAATCCTAGAGTTGATAGGAAGTTTAACAACAATTTCTTTTCAGTACTTCCCCATGTTAAATGATATAAATTGGCAGCTTCTCATTCAAGGGAAATAAAATACAATTATTCCTCATTGATTATCAGTCCCTGATAATGTAAACTATTGTGGAACAGTTCAAGCTAATGTGACCATACATGCTGGCATTGTTAATATTTCAGCCCTTGAATTTTTGTCTGTTTTACGGTAGTTTTTATGAATTCATAGTGCTCATTTCTTTACCACGGAGAGAATACAAGTGAGAAATACACCTGCTGGAGTTGTGGACTTTGCTTCATCAAGAAAGGTAAACATGCAGATGAAATATTGTCAGGTCAACTCCATCCTTAATGTAAAAAACTAGTGCTTTAAAAAATTGAATTCCATCTAACAATAGCTCACTTCATCATAACTGAGTGTAATCTATGGAAATTTAGTGAAATATACCAAAAGAATACTACCTACATGTTTTCCACTGTAATAACTCTGCTGTTTGATGTTGCAAACTGACTTCTACAACTTTGAAATAAATAATAGTTCGGAACACAAAGAGGCCACCATACAGCAGCTACTCATTTTTCCCCTCTGTGCTATTTGACTTATCTATACCATTAGTGTGATTGTCTTTTCCAGTTACTTGATTTAAAAGAATTTTAAAAAAGCTCTTATGTATAAATCCTGGAGGCCAATTCTATATTCCTCTGGGATACAGAATGCCAAGCACTTTATAGCTTCATATTTTAATAGTCTTTTTTTGGAAGTGTGATATATATAGACAGAACAGACATCATAGCTGTATAGCTCAAGAATTTTAACCACAAAAACACCATCTGGATCAAGGAATGGAGTATTTTCAGCACTGTAGACCATCCCCCAGACCTTCACCCAGTCTTTACTTTCCTCTTTCTCATCTCCATAAAGCTACCCACTATCCTAATTTCTAATGCCCAAGATGGATTTTGCTGATTTTTAAATTTTGTGTATATGTCATACACGTGTGCTCTCTCCTACCTGCCATCCTCAACAGAATACTACTCGAGAAATCATGTTGTGGTTTATAGCAGAAGTTTTTAATTCCATTATTATTATTATTATTATTTCATCTTCTGAATATATCATCATGCATTCACCCATTCTACCTCTACAGGCCTTGGTAGTCTGGTCTATTCTTAGCTCTTGCTTTATAATCTCCTCACTCATGTGTGTCTTTTGCTACATACACTGTATTTCTCCGTGCATGTATAACCAGGAGCACAATTGCCAGGTCACAGGGTGTGTGTTGGTTTGGATTTAGTAGATATTGCTGATGCCTTCTGAAAATGAATATAGCAATTTGCATTTCAACAGCAGTGCATAAAATTTCCAGCTACTTCAAGCCTTAGTTGACACACATATTCTGTCTTTTTTAATTTAGTCATTCTCTTGGTTGCAGAGTGGTATTTTGTTATTAATTCAACTTACCTGATGGCTGAGTTTGAACATGTTTCTTTACAAGTACTGAGCAAGCAGTATGTAATTTAAGAAGAAGACTGGGGCCATGGACCTTTGAAGAAGATGCTTCAAGAAAGACTGCATTTTTGAGCTGGAAGTGGAAGAACAAATATAATAATTTGTCTGGTAGACAAAAATGATATTGAGGTAGAGAAAGGAGGAGGGATTTCGATATTAGGTGGTTCAGAGCAGTGATTGCTGCCACAAAAAGAAACAAAGGCCTAACAGCATGTTAATCCTCAAGGACTCCTGATGAGTCCAGCATATGTAGAGCACAAAATAACTGGAGGGGAGGAATGGAAGAGAAAATTATGAAGGAAAACTCAGGCTCAATTGGGAAAGGGGCTTGAATGTTCTTAGGAAGAAGATGGGGTTCTATTATTTAGGAAATAAATAAATACATAAACTTCTGTGCAGTTGTAAATAGCATTGATTATAAAAATAATCATAATAATTAAAACCTGATATAATTTCTAAAGAATAAAGAACACATTTTCCTGAAATATTAGATTTATTTTGTTTTTTTTTGTTTCTTGTGACATTTTTATCTTGTACAAATCTGTGCATGCCCATAAAGTAGACAGATTTAGATCCCATTAATGATTAATATTGTTTCAAAATTGAAATCCATGATTCATTGTTTGTACAGAAGTGAGCTCTAATATCATGAATGAATAATACAAAATATTACACAAAGGAATTCATGCTCATTCTATGAATAAAGTGGTAGACAGCTTTTGGATAAGCTACACAAATTATTTTACTAAGAATGCAGTCTGTATACAACAAGGAAAACTGAGTTTAGGGCAATACATTAAAATTATGAAAGCAATGGAGTTTTATATTTTAAGAACATTTGGGCCAGTCCTGCTTCCAGAAACATTATCTCATTGTAATTTGTGATGAATTTATAGTTAGATCACCATGGATTCCATTCTAAGTTGTCTTGTGTAGGTCTATGACCTTCAGAAAGGTAATGAAACCACATGAGCCTCGTTGGTCATAACTGTAATATGGGAATAAACTCATATGCAGAGAGTTTTGTATTTTTCAAGCAGGAATGTCTGGCACAAAATAATATACATTAGTTGGGGGTTCAGATTGCTAACTGCCACTTATTTTCTCTGGTTCTTCGGGCTACCTCCGTTTTGCTTTCAAATATTTGTGGATTCTTGTTTGAAAGAAAAATGACTGTGACTATCCTGCTTATTCTTCCACAATGTCAGCGACAGACTAGGTACGCTCAAATTGCGGGCTTTCTATAAAATTCTATAATTTAGGAAAAATGTGCCAGTAAATACCGTAAAGCTAAACATATCTGTTGATACTTGTCGGAACTGAAAGATTCATAAAAGTTCTATGCAATTAATGTTTTCTCATTTCCTTAAAATTCTTGACTAGTAAATAAGTAGCAGATGCTTAGTTTTATACTTGCTGAAAAAATTATAGATTTTCACTTTAGATTGTAGTGACAGCATTCTTTATTAAAAAAAAATGTGAAGGGCTTTTTTTTTTTTAAGCCATTGACTTCTATCAGCTGTAGGATCACACAGGTTTTAGTTTTTTAAAATCAACTTAGTAAAAGTGACTTCTGCTGATACATGGCAGTACTTTTTGTTTCCCCCACCAACAGAACACCTCATTGTGTCATTTCAGTTTTCAGGCATATTTTGTCAGTGCCTTGCCCAGATCATCTATACCTGCCTCCTCAGAATGTCTTCTCACTTTATATTTTCCTATGAAATCTCTTTTTTAACCATAAATACATGCAAGATCTATATAGTGATGAGCCTCAAAAATGCATCTAAGTGCTCCTGAGACCCAGCCTTTATATCCATCCTGTTCACACCTCCAACTTGGTGGAGGAGTCCAGGCTAACTGTACTTGTCCACAGGAGCATGACCTTCTCATTCATTGGTGAAGATCTTTCTCTATCTGCATGCTTTCCTGCCTTAATAAATGACAATTGTGTCCATCATGTGGCTCAACATAAAAACCTGTGAGGTTCCTCTGACCTTCTACTCTTACTCCCTATCCTGCCCATTGTGATCTGCTTCATTTTCTGAATCACTAAATCCTGAGGTCTCCCTTATCCATCATGACTTAGACCTCACTGTAGTTGCATACTCTAAACTCCACAACCGTTTATCAAGACCTTTGCCACAGTACTCTATTATTTGTATTCACACTTGACATTCCACCTGTATACTCTCCTCTCAATAGCCTGAGTGATGGTTACTACATGATTCATCCATTATCCACTCTTCTGTACAAAATCTCTACAATAATTTATTTTAAAATTATTATGAAATATAACTAGTGCACAAAAGTGTATTAAACATTAAATAGAGGTAAAGAACAATAAACTGCTGCATACCAACAACTGAATCAAGGCATACAACATTAAGTGCAGCTTCCAGGATCTATTTCCTGCCCATTTTTTATTTCACTTCCTCCTCAAATCAACCATCTTGAAATCTATACTTTTTTTTATCTTCTTCATTATCCAATTATGCATCTCTAATTAAAACACTATCAAGTGTTGTGTATTACAGACATCATATATCTGAGTAATATTTATCTTCTGAGACATACTTCCTTCCCTCAATATTAGGCTCTTAAAATCAATGCTATTAATGTCCACAGTTTTATTTTTTTCTGTATTATTCAGAACAGAATATTACTATTATTATAATGGGCCAGTCCTGTTGGCCACTTATTCCACTATGATTTATTCACTCTAGATTGATGTGCATTCTGATTGTTTTAATTATACCGCTATCATGACTTGTTACTTTTAACTTTCTTATAAGCATCGCGGTACACATGTGTAAGAGATTCTCTAAGTCACGTACGTACTCTGTGGTGCAGGTTGTGAATTACAGAGACTGGTCAAGGTTCACAAACATTATTGCACTTTAGAATCACCTGGTGAGGTTCTAAAACTCTCAACACTCCATATCAATTAAATCAGACTGGCTGGAGGTAGAGCCAGGCTGCAGTAGTAGCTTTAAATATCAACACGTGATTCTTACATGCACCACTTAGAGAACCACTACATTGAAAGTTTGTTCAACGCTGCTAAGTGATGCCAAAAATGTTTTTCACAGTGGTTATGTTCCATTTTCCATCTCCAGCTGCAGTGGGTGAGTGTTTCGGTTGTTTAACATCTTCTCTGAAATTTTATATTATCCAATTTTTAAAATTTTGTCAGCTGGTAGATGAAAAATACCATTTACTTTGGGTTTGAGTTTGTATTTAGTTTGTATTTCCTTGTATTTCGATTTGGTAGAAAATATTTCTATTTCTCGAAAATCCTTTGACCGATATATGTAATGGAGAGAGTTATGCCCTATTCCTATGTTGTTAAATGTCCTCACTCCCCAAAATATGAACTTTATTAGTTTTGTGGGGACAGAGCATCTGTTGAGTTGGTTGTTTTCACCTTAACTCTCAATTTTTTAACTGAGCTCTGCATTTGCCCCTTAAATAAGCCTTCTATGTCTGAGCCATATTATTTCAATGTATAGCTAGATTTGATTTGCTAATATTTAGTAAATTTACATCCGTTATTTTGAAATTTGTCAGTACTTTTCTATGTGTTTATGTGTCGTACTGCTTTTGCTCAGATTCATTTTGACATATATTTAAAATCTTTTATACTAGATGGCTTTTCTATTTTAAGAAAGTAATTTATTTTCCCATGTGAAATATTTTTGTTTTTAAGGCAATGAAATCAGTTGAGTCTACATTATAAAAAACAACCTAACTCACTAGATACAAATCCTAGATTTATCATATTTTCTAGCTGTGTAAACTCCTGCCGTTAATCTACTAGCTGTGTGTGGGTCTGGGTGTCTTCTGATAACGAAGCAAGAAAGCAAGAAGAGTTATTTAAAATCATTCTCCATTAGCTTTTCATTTCTTTATTCTTTTTTTTTTAATCTTTATTTATTCATTGAGAGACACAGAGGCAGAGACATAGAGAGAGAAGCCGGCTCCCTGCAAGGAGTCCAATGTGGGACTTGATCCCAGGACCCCAGGATCACACCCTGAATCAAAGGCAGACACTCAACTGCTGAGCCTCCCAGGTGCCCCTCATTTCTTTATTCTTATTTTTTTTAAGATTATGTATTTATTCATGAGAGACAGAGAGGCAGAGACACAGGAAGAGGGAGAAACAGGCTCCATGCAAGGAGCCTGACATGGGACTCAATCCTGGGTCTCCAGGATTGCGCCCTAGGCTGAAGGCGGCTCTAAACCGCTGAGCCACCAGGGCTGCCCCCATTTCTTTATTCTTAAAGGAACAAGCAAAGCTATTGCCTGGCACATTTTATCAAGTAACTCGGTAGAAATGGCACGGCAGAAAAGACCATGAACAATGAAGCCACAGTGTCTAATTTCAAATTTTGTCTGTGCTGCTCACTAGCTTGTGATCTTGTGGAGCTTGATATATCTCTGGGTCTCTGTTTCCTCCCCTGTAAAATATGCAAGATAATGGTAGCTCGCTCATAGGTTTGCCATTTTTATATTAAATGAGTTCATATTTGCAAAGCACTTAAAGTAGTTCTTGGTACATAGTAAGTACTACATATGGGATTACTAAATAAATGATAAATGGGACACATGGTCCCTTGCCTCCCACCTGATAATGCCAGCACCACCTTCTCAAATCCTAACTGGAAGCTAAGTTCCAAATGTATGGCTTTTATCTACATGGCAGTTTTATTTTATTTATTTATTTATTTTTATTTATTTATTTATTTTTTATTTATGATAGTCACACACAGAGAGAGAGGCAGAGACACAGGCAGAGGGAGAAGCAGGCTCCATGCACCGGGAGCCCGACGTGGGACTCAATCCCGGGTCTCCAGGATCGCGCCCTGGGCCAAAAGCAGGTGCCAAACCGCTGTGCCACCCAGGGATCCCATACATGGCAGTTTTAATAGGAATATGCAGAGCACACTTTTTTCTTTTTGGCACTGAGATGACTTTCTGATTTTGTTGTTGTTGTTTGGCTTTCTAAGAATTTTACAGGTAAAATAATTTCCGTCTTAAATGATGCCTTTTCCCTTCTTTTTTCCCCCCCATTATTTGTTCCTGATGCCATTGGGTCTGGGTGACTATTCTCCCCTACACTTTCACATTTTTCCCTGAGAGACACAGTAAGCATTCTGACCCTTCCTGTGACTTCTGGGTATTCATAAGTAATCTTTGGTGCTGATGAGAGTGGCTAGTTTGGAGAAAGCCCCTACATCTTTCAATCTAGGCTGCATGTTTGCCCTTTGTTTTCTTCCAAATTTGGGGAGGGCATCATGCATTACATAACAATTCCCCATCTTAGTATATAGCTCTGATTGGGGATTAGGGAAGCTGCTTGTCATTCTGTCAGTTTGATCCTAGGATAAAACTTGTGTAAATCACTTTTACCATAAATAATGTATAGGAGGTGCATGAATATATACACCCAAGCTGGTTAAAAGTAGTTAAAAGTGTGTAAAATATTTTTATATCCATTTCTCATTAAAAATGACTAAGTCTAATGATGTGTGCAGATGAAATTCTTACTTTATGTGGAAAGAGGATCTTTTTTTTTTTGCCCTACTAACTTATTATCATGGTGAGATTAAATATGGATACATATAAGTTTGTTGTCAGTTGTGATAATGCTATTGTTATCTGATATCATGCCTCTTAATAGAGAAATGTCTCCATGATATGGAGTTTTGGCTCCCAGTATATGTCTCTGTAACTCACATTTTTATAAACTCATCCAAAGGCTCATCCTACATGTATCTCATCCTAGGAATAGAAATGTACTCATAAAAAATACCTTGCCTGCATTAGCCATTTTCAGAGTAAGGTATAATTATCTTTCATTGTCTCTTTTCTGAACTAAAAAGAGTTCCAGTTCTTCTGTAAGAACTCCAGAAATTTCAACTTAATGGTAAAGATCAGTGATACAACTGAGAGAGGAATACTTAGAATAAAAACAAAACAAAGCATAAAAACCTTTCACATAAAAAAAATAAATTCCTTTGATATGACAATGTTGCAGAAAAAATCTATTTTGAAAATGAAAAAAGTTTCATCATTTTTGTTCTTACGTGGTACATTATATTATCAAGTCTTTTACAAAGTGTTTCACCAAGATTTATTTGAATCTATAGTCAAATTTCAGCATTATTTCCATAGTTCTTGAAAATTGGGACTCTGGATTCATTCTCAGTCTTAAAAGTAGAGTTGTGAGAACAGCAAGGAACATAGAATCTGACAAGAAAAGTATGAGCCAAAGTCCTTTCATTAGCCCAAAAAGCTTTTTAAATGATAAAATTATGCATTGGAATCCCCTTGAGTACAACTCTTTTCAGACTAGACAAGGAATGTGGTAGCTTTGGAGCTCCCCTTGGTCTTTAAGATACAGTTGATATTAGATGTCCATTTGAATCAAATGATTTTTCTTTTTTTTTTTAAGATTTATTTTATTTATTTAGAGACAGGGAAAGAGTGTGAGCAGAGGGAGGGACAGGGAGAGTCTCAAGCAGACTCTGTGCTGAGTGTAGATCCCACAGCAGGGGCTCAACCCCACCACCTCAACATTGCAACCTGAGCCGAAGATCCCCATGCTTTACCGACTGAGCCACTCAGGTGCCAGAAAACATATAAGTGATTTTCTTTAAGACTCTCTCAAACTTTAAAAATCACTGGTACCTTTTTCAGTTCATGGGCTACATAATTTGTTCTCTTCCTAGATACACAAATAGCTTTTGTTTCCAGTGTTCCAAGGACTAGACATAATGACATTAATTGGGCACCTCCTAGCCTCTTAATTTTAGAAATCCGAAAGGCTCTTGATGAGCCTAAATAAAGGTTCAGCGCAGTCCTATAGTTTACCTCCTAGTCACACAGCTGCAGGTTCTTTCAATCAAGCTGATGTGGGAATGCACCCCCCCAGGGCTGCTGGAAATACTGACAGGTGAGCAGCATTGATCTGGACTTCCAGAAAACTATGGGTATTCTTATTTCAAATCACCATACTTGAAGAAAGTTGTGTTGCTTGTTTGTTTTTTTACCACTATCTGCACCTTTTAGATTTTTGCTTAAAATTTACTAAGAGCTTCATGTAAGTAGGTCTTTATACCAAACCTAATGGTCACATTTTCCTTTAAATATCAGGGAGGGACTGTTGTTTTTGTTGTTTTAGGCCATATTTCTTTTTTTTTTCTTTTTTTAGGCTGTATTTCTAATTAGGTAAATCTTGGCTTTTATTCTTGCTAACTTCCTTTCTGTATCTTTGTTTTTCAGTGGGCTTTCTCTCCTGAAGGTCTTGCAGTTCTACCCCCCATGGCCTCCTGTACCCATCTGCCCCTCTCTTTTGCTCTTTACCCACAACCAAAATCTCCAGTGATCCACCAGCTGATTTCATTCGGTTTTAAAAATGAAGTCATGAGATTAAGACATCTTATTATGTGACTATCATTTAAAAGAGAATTATTAATCCAAAGAAGTTATAATTGGTAAACTTTGGGCTACACAGAGCTTCCTGATGCCCCTAAATCCTGCTGCTGGCAGCTGCCTTTGCTGAATGAGATGGTGCACCCACGAATAAAGGGAAGCCCTGCACTTCTATTTTATGAGGTACCCCTGGAAATGGAGTCCTTTTCTCCATCTCTCTGTATTGCTATTCATTTTTTCTCCCACTCTGATTCTTGATGCTTTAATTTTGGACTATGCCAGACAGGAGGAGCAGACTGTGGGTCTTTAAGAAACTTTAAGCTTTGCTGAAGGACCATGACTATGGATTGAGCTGGCAAGTTTGGTGGAAGAGCTGTCCTTCGATCCTACTATGATCCCAAAGGGGCACACCTGAATATATATCTGAAATACAAGACTCAAATGCTTTGTTTTTACATGGTCAGATTAGAACATATTCCAATCCTTTGAGGGGGGAAAAAAAAACCCCAAAATCTAAGGATGAATTGGAGATGATGAAATCAGCACAGACACTAACTTACTTCCTGATACTATAAGCTGAGGAAGAAGTGACCAAAAAGAAAAATCTTCACAAAATTCTAAAGTTAGAAATTCAGCCCAATAAAAAATTAATGCCCTGGGTGAACATGAAACTATTACATACTGCCTTTCATTGGTTCTTTCTTTTGATTAAATCAGACTCAAATAAAATGTGTTCCTTCCACCAAATGTTCTGAAATGCATTTGTATCAGACCCTATGTGGTATTCTATTAAATCACAGTATTTCCAATAATAACAGTGCACCTAGACAAAAACTGATTAGTAGTGTCCTCTCCACTTTTTTTAATTGAGGTATAATTGACATGACATTTCCTGTGTACAGAATAATGATTTAATATTTGTATACGCTGGGGAATGATTACCACAGTAAACCTATTTAACATCTATCACCATACATAGTTACAAAAATATCTTTTTCTTGTGATAAGAACTTTTAACATCTGTTCTGCTAACAACTTTCAAGTATACAATACAGCCTTATTAGCTGTAGTTTCCATGCTGCATATGACACTCCCATGACTTATTTTATACTTGAGAGTTTGTACCTCTTGACTTTTTTTTCTCTCTCTCCCCTTGCCTCTGATAACCACCAATCTGTTCTCTGTATCTATGAACTTGGCATTTTATTTTGTTTTTAGGCTCTATGCATAAATGAGGTTAAACCATGTTTATCTTTTTCTGACTGATTTCACTAAGCACACCCCCAAATCCATCCATGTTGTTGCAAATGGCAAGACTTCATTCTTCTTTATGGCTAAGTGATATTCTACTGTGTATATATACCACATTTTCTTTATCCATTTATCCATTGATGGTCACTTAGTTATTGCCATTCCTTGGCTTTAGTAATGCTGCAATGAATATGGGAGTGTATACATCTTTTCAAATTTAGTGCTTTCATTTTCTTTGGATAAACCCAGAAATGGAATTGCTGGATCATATGGTAGTTAGTGCTACTTTTAAATTTTTAAGGAAGCTCCACACTGTTTTTCATAGTGTCTGTACCAATTTACATTACCTTCAACAGTGTACAAGAGTTTCCTTTTCTCCATATCTTTGCCAATACTTATTTCTTGTCTTTGTGATGATAGCCATTCTAACTAGTGTGAGTTATCTCATTGTGGTTTTGATTTGTGTTTGCCTGATAATTAATGATGCTGAGCATCTTTTCACATACCTGTTGGGCATCTGTAGATCTTTGGAAAAATGTCTGTTTGGGTCCTCTGCCCATTTTTTAATCATACTATTCTATTTTGTTTTTGTTTTTGAGTTGTAGGAGTCCTTTATGTATTTGGATATTAGCCCCTCATTAGATAAATGACTTAGATATTTTCATTTTGTTGCCTTTTAATTTTATTTTAGTTTCCTTTGCTGTGCAGAAGGCTTTAAGGTTCTACCTAAAGTTCCACTTGCTTATTTTTTTTTTTTTTATGATAGTCACAGAGAGAGAGAGAGAGAGAGAGAGGCAGAGACACAGGCAGAGGGAGAAGCAGGCTCCATGCACCGGGAGCCTGATGTGGGATTCGATCCCGGGTCTCCAGGATCGCGCCCTGGGCCAAAGACAGGCGCCAAACCGCTGCGCCACCCAGGGATCCCCCCACTTGCTATTTTTGTTGCCTTCCCATTTGGTGTCAAATTTAAAAAGTCATCCCCAAGACCAATGTCAAGATGCTTACCACCCACCTATATTTTCTTCTGGAAATTTTATGATTTCAGGTCTTACATTCAAGCCCTTAATCCGTTTTGAGTTATTTTTTTGTGTGTGGTATAAAAAAGCAGTCCAGTTTCATTCTTTTTTATATGGCTATTCAGTTTTTCCCAGAACCATTTATTGAAGGGGTTTTCCTTTCTCCATAGTATACTCTTGGCTCATTTGTCGTAAATTAATTGACCATATGTGTGTGGGTTTATTTCTGGGCTATTCTGTTCCATAGATTGGTGTGTCTGTTTTTATGACAACTGTTTTGATTATGATAGCTTTGTATACTTTTCTTAAAAATGTAAATAAAACTGAATAAAATCTTACATCTTCAAGAAAATAGTTTAATAGAAATTCTGAAATAGGAAAAAAAAACTGACCTTAAGCCTCAGATGGTCTCAAAATTTTTCTCTTATGTACTGTCCATCATAAAAGAAAATGCACATAAACAACGCTCTGAGAAAACAGAATCAAAAGGATCCAGAACAGTGGAATTTCCTCCTACCATATGATAACTAAACTACTTGTTCTCCTGGATGATAATAGACCTCAAAGTTTAAAATTTCAGCAGAAATCTGGAAACCATTGAGATATTGAACAATGGCATGAAAACCAAAAGTATTACAATAAAAAATTGCGATGTTCATGATTAACAAATCAATAGATAAGTATAATGGCAAACATACATAGCTGATGAAATATCACTTTCAACCACTTTCTGAAAGGGCTAAAATGAAAAAAAATTATAACATCAAATTTGGTAAGAATCTGCAGCAACTGCAGCTGCCACACATTACCAGAGGAAGTACAAAATGGTCCAATCATTTGTAAAAATAACTTTTCAGTATTTGAGAAAATTTAAAATATACCTACCTTATGACCAGTGAGGAAAGGGGGGAAGGAAAAACCAACTTCTTAGAGTAGAATTCAACTACTATAGATGGAAGGATGGAATAAATGATAAATAGAATAAATGATTAAAAAGTAAAATATTGATGAGAAACAGCATACTTATATAGGCTCAAATATCTTCCCAGATACTAGTTTTTCATTAAAATTTTTAAATGATAAGAAGAAAGAAAACTGGTAGGCAGCCCCCTAACGAATGATAAAAACCTATCTTCACCAATACTGGGACAAATTGCCATCATGTAACTCTAGATATTATGCATTAAGAAGGATACACTATAATTTCAGGTGAATTTCTGTCAAAAATACAGAATCCTGATTTAAATTTTGGGACACTTTGTACATAACTCTCCTGTAATCTGAAAAAAAATCAACAAGGACACAAAATGACTTACTGGAAGTGTTCCACAGTGAAAGAAAACTATAGAGGCATATCAACTAAATGCAATTTTGGATGTGAGTTAGATCCTCAGACTGGGAGGAAAAAAAAGAACTGTGGTCATAGCTGACCAGAAGAACATTCTCTGCCATGACCACAATGCAGTTATCAATTTCAGGAAACGTAACACTGATACAATGATTATGTAATCCATGTTCCATATTTAAATTCTGTCAACTGGGGATCCCTGGGTGGCGCAGTGGTTTGGCGCCTGCCTTTGGCCCAGGGCGCGATCCTGGAGACCGGGGATCGAATCCCACATCAGGCTCCCGGTGCATGGAGCCTGTTTCTCCCTCTGCCTATGTCTCTGCCTCTCTCTCTGTCTCTCTGTGACTATCATAAATAAATAAAAATTAAAAGAAAATTCTGTCAACTGTTCCAATGTTATCCTTCATTGTCACTTTTTAGTCATTTTGAATTCAGTCTATATATAAATGAGTAAAGAGGCATGATGCCTCCAATTTATTCATTTGATATCAAGACACATTTAGTATTATGTTTATATTAGAAACATATGTATATGTATATGTACATATATATATGTATAAGATTGAACATGTGTATGAGAGAATGAACAAAATAGAAACCATTGATAACATCTGTTAATTTAGGAATAGTAAAAGAAACCATCATATATGTAAGTAACCTGTAAGTTTGAAATGAGAGCAAGATAAAAATTACCATTTAAAAAATTTTAACATGTAAAAAGAATAATAACAAGTGGAGTTTTCTTCCCACATACACAAGGTTAGATTATCATTTTAATGGTAATTAAATCAATATCATTCTAATGGTAATTAAGGAGAAAAACATAAACAAAACCATTAATATACATAGAGAGGCATTTGATCAAATCCAATGGTCATTCCTTTTTTTTAAGATTTTTATTTATTTATTCATGAGACACACACACACACACACACACACACACACACACGGAGGCAAAGACACAGGCAGAGGGAGATGCAGGCTCCATGCAGGGAGCCTAATGTGGGACTCAATCCCAGGACTCCAGGATCATGCCCTGGGCCGAAGGCACTAAACCGCTGAGCCACCCAGGGATCCCCCCAATGGACATTCCTAACAGAGCAAACTAGAACAAATTAGGATTAGAATGTAACTTCCTAAAGGAGATCTACAAGTCTTTAGCAAATCTATTTCCCATAAAATGGGAGGAAGAACCAATCAACCACTAAAAGATCCTAGAAAGTCTTGGGAGTGGGGGGCATTTGTGTGTGTTTGTGACAAAGGCACTGCAGGGCAGTGGTGAAAACATAGTCTTCTCCATACATCGTGCCGTTATAGTTGCTTATTTTTCTGGGGAAAAAACATCAAACTTTATTTCCTACCATACACATGGTTAAATTCCAATTGAATTGTGGACCTAAATTTGAATAAGAAATGCTGAATCTCTTAAAAGATAATATGAGAAAATACTTTCAGGTTCTTTAGATTATGAAAGTAATTCTTTTTTTTTTTTTTTATGAAAGTAATTCTTAAAAGAACAAAAGAGCACTAATCATAACAAAAAAGGTGATGACTTTTATGATACCCAAATTAAAACCTTCCTTATGAAAAATCACTAACAGAGGCAAAAATCAAGCTATAGAGTGGGAGAAAATGTGCGCAATTGGTAATATATTAAAAAAATCTACATATCAATAAAAAAGTAATATGGGACATTAGAAAAATAGGCAGAAACCTCAATTACATTTCAAAAAATAATGAAATGCCCAATAAATATATAAACTATATAAGAATGTGGTCAACTCTGTTAGCAAACCAGGAAAAAAAATAAACCATAATGAGGGGCAACTGGTTAGCTCAGCCAGTTAAGCTTTGGACTCTTGATTTCAGCTAGGTCACCATCTCAGGGTTGTGGCATTGAGCCCCATGTTCAGCGGGCAATCCACTCCCACTCCCTCTGCCCACTCCCACACCCCCACCATCCTGCTTGTGCATGCATGCATGCGTGCTTTCTCTCAACTAAATCTTTAAAAACACAGACATAATGAAAGAGCCCCACAAACCCAGAATGCCTAATGTTAAAGTGATTGCTAGACTTTGAGCAGATGCAGAGTCACAGGGACTCCTAATTCATGATGAGAAAACTATTTGACCTTATTTACTAGTGTTAAATATCCATACTACTGGCCCTACCATTTCCTTCCTTCATGTATAAACAACAGAAACTTGGACATATATGTACCAAGGGACCTGCACAAGAACTCTCCTAGCACAATTATTTCCAGAAGCCCCAAACAGAGCAAATCAAATGGGATCAACCATAGAATACATAAATAGTGATATAGTCATATACTGGGATGCTATATAGCAAAATAAATAAAAGAATTACAGCCACATGCCACCCTGGATAAATCTCACAGAAATATTGAGCAGAAGAAATACTCAGAGGACTATATACAGTTTCATTCATGTTTATATAAAGTTCAAAGCAGACAAAAATGAATGGTTGGGGATGCATACTTATGTGATGAAAATATAAGAAAAAGCAAAACAGCAATTTATATAAAGGTTAGGAGAGTGATTGTAATTTAGAGGTTGTATTCTGTGGGGACAGGCTGCAATCCAGGATGAGAGTTGTATCTACTTCTTGACTTGGGTCCTGTGATAATGGTGTTCTCTATGTATTAATTTGTTAAATTGCACACTTTCATTTGTTTTCCTCTGCTTATGGTATCTGCCTAATTAAAATTTTAATAGTAATGAAAGATTACCTTCGTGGAAAAATTCTAATAAATGGAGAAGCAAAAGATGAATTTTTGATAAAAATCTTAAGTATTTATTGATTTTTTAAAAAGCCAAGCTCATAAATACCGAGAACAGATTTGGTAGCTGCAAGAGAAAAGGGTGAAATTGGTGAACTGCTTTTGTTTTGTTTTTTAGTTTAAATAAATTGAATAAAAATAATAATAATTCAAAAATACCCCAGCCAGCCTCCAGGGCCCATCTTAGCAAAGCAGTCCTGCAAACTTGAGCTCTGTAGTCAGTATCAATAGGGGAATTATTGCCCTTTGGGTAGATTAGTGCTTGTGAGTTGGCATATGCCTTGTACCCCACACCCAAAAAATTAAGTAGAAAATAACACAGCAATACTGAAATAAAATTTCCAGTTATATTTAATTCTAAAGAACAGGAAAAGTAATCTAATGCTTTTCTTTCTCTAGTTCTGGTTGACCCTTACAATAAATTTGAAAAGTCAGAATTATAGATATGGAATTGATAGCAAACAGAATCATTATTGTTAAATCTCAACTCTACGTGTATTTATGAGACTCATGTGCCCAGGCTGGAATTATAGGCAACAGTAGAAATGATTTTTATGAGATAAGCATCTCACTATAGTTTAAACCCAAAGTTAAAATAAACAAGCTTAAATTTAGACAAACCTTGATCAATATTTATAAAAGCTTGTTGATTTAATGTCATGTTGCTAGGAGCTAAACTGGAATTTGTCAAACTTTTTTATATTGGCCTTCAATTTTATTCATAACTATAACCTTTTTTTTAAGATTTTATCTTTTTCATAACATCCACAGAGAGAGAAGCAGAGGAAGAAGCAGGTTCCCTACAGGGAGCCTGATGGGGGACTCAATCCCAGGACCCCGGGATATGCCCTGAGCAGAAGGCAGACACTAAACCAACTGAGCCACACAGGCACCCCCACAACTATAACTTTTAACAGAATATCAGAGATCATGTGATTGATTAATAAAGAACACTGTAACCAGCATTTCTAGATATATACATATTTTATACCTGGAATTTAGAGTGGAAGTTTTTGATTTATCTGAATTAATTCTTTGGATTAATGTTAATATTACAAATGTTATGATGAAATATTACTGATAGCAAAATAGCACATTTTAAAAGGAAAATGTAACATCAATAATTTGTGACAATTTAGACAGCAAATATTTTAAAAGTTAATGATTACCTAATGTTTAGGTTTGAAGAATAGGACACATTTTCCTTGGCTGACTCTCATTCATGTAATTGCTCTGGGATTGAAAGCCATAATTAGCCCCTGTAGGACTTGTAAAAGACAGTGAGGTAAAATACAGGGTTTATTCCTCAGCATTTTGTATTTGTTGCTCCAGGCTGTATATTTCACTTGGTATTCATTTAGGTGGGGTCTTAGTGAATTAAAGACTTTGAATTCAAAATATTAATTCATTTTAAAAGTATCTACTTATGTCATTGGGTCTGGACATTAGCACAAGTAAATTGTGAGATAATACAGTTCTGTTGTTCTAAGCATTTAAGTTTTGGTACTTTGACTTTTCCCTTCATCTGTATCATATGAAACTGACCTAGACGGATGCTCAGCAGTTGACTGCCTTCAGCTCAGGGCATGATCCCAGATCCAGGGATCTAGTCTCACATCAGGCTTCTTGTGAGGAGCCTACTTCTCCCTCTGTGTCTCTGTCTCTCCCCATGTCTCTCATGAATAAATAAAATCAGAAAGAAAGAAAGAAAGAAAGGAAGGAAGGAAGGGAGGGAGGGAGGGAGGGAGGAAGGAAGGAAGGAAGGAAGGAAGGAAGGAAGGAAGGAAGGAAGGAAGGAAGGAAACTGACCTAGAACTGGCACAGCAGCCCCAAGAAACTAGGACAACATGCATGAGAAGCTTGAGTGGAAAAGCTTCAATAGGATAGTAGTGGGTGTATCCTGTCCCTTTAGTGTCTTGACTGGACAATAATTATGCATAAGAAATCATCCTTGCTCTTTCAGCCCCAGCTTGAGTTCTTATGATGATTCTGAGTTCACCACAGTTGGAGCGATGCTATGAGAACGTCTTGTATTAAATAGATTTTCTGGTATTTGCACTGATTTGTTTTCATTCTGAGTTTTGGAACTACAGATATGACTTTAGTACACACTAACATTATGACTCTTAACATATTGGAAGGAGCACGTTCTCTAGGTCTTAAATCTCCTCTTTGTCTCAGAATGCTTAGAATGCAAAGGAGTGAAACGTTCATAGTTATGTATTAAGGGATATAACCTCCTTGATCATTATTGCATGTGGTGCACACACACAAAAAAAACACACACATCCCATCTACCTGCTTTGCAGAGGAGATTTCAGAAGAAACCTATTCAGTCTCAACAAGCAATAGGATAAAAACTGAAAGGACAGCATAAAGAGGCTTAAGTCATAAAATAAATTCTTAAAAGATGTTTCCAGAAGCATCAGTTACAAGAAGCTGCTGCTAGACTGGGAACAAGGTGGAGTCGAGATTAAGACAAGCCTTTAAATAGCTCTTGGTGGGGGTGTAATGGCTTAAAATAAGCAAGTCGTCTATAGAGACTAGTTCAAACTGATCTATACTTTGGGTCCTAGTAAGGGGAAAAATGCAAAGTAGTACTTACTCTTACTTTTGCATGATTATTTATTAGATTCTATAATGAATAAAAAATCATTGCACTCCTCCTAAGCATGGGTATAGAAGTGCTATCAGAGCAAATCAAAGCCACACTAGTCTGCATTGTCCTTGGTACAAGCAGCTGGTTCTCCGCTGCGTGGCATGTCCAGATGCAGAGACATAAAGTGTGAATGTGCATCTCTATTAACTGCCAGATGGTGTTCCTTCACTTTTTTTTTTCATTTTTCTGTTTGAGATTCATGATATGTTTTCTTACTACATTAATCTCTTATAAAAGTTCTTCAAATTAAAAAAGAAAGGCAAACTGTATTGGTGTGTGGGTGTGGATGGATGGATGTGTCTGTGTTTATGTAATAAATAGTCAGATAGTCTTTGTTGCAAGCATTTCCCCGTAGGCTTGTTTTAGGACTGTCTGACTTGCCATCCACCCCCAGCATGAATGTGTAGTTTAACGTCACTTGCTCTGATAGTCTGTCCTGCCTTGCCTTCTTACCTTCTTATGGTCTTCTACCTTGTTCTGACTCTGGGCATTCTGACACTCTATCTGGTGTTAAAAGCCTTCGTGGCACTCACAACAGAACAGTCTGTCATTTTGGTAGCTGGAAGTTCTGAATCTGTGTCTTCCCTTCTTCAACCATTTGGATATTTCAATAATGAAATATTGAATATACCATTCTCAATAATGATAGTAAGGTATCAATAGCAGTGAGTTAGAATAGATCATTATTCCTCTTGCACATCCCATATTTCACAGTGGTAAACACCAGTTACCAACCTACTTGGGAATTTGTGAGGAAGCATAAAATCCACGTGCCTTAAAGAAGGCAATCAACTAAGCTTACACATTTAAAATTCTCCTTTATAGCCATGGCATAATGGAAATTATTCATAAGTGCCAGGTATTTACTTCTCAAAACGTTTTTTTCAAAATTCATCTTTACTTCTGAGTTGGGATTATCCAGATCTTAGTTTAGATAGTTGATGCATATAAATGGTAAGCTCAAGTCTTTGTGGTTATTTTATTTTATCAAAATATATGGAATGCCTAATGTTCAGAATATTCACAATATCTTAATTCTTTGTTTATTTTTCAGTCTTTAAACATACTAATCAGCTATTCAATTTCATAATTTGCAGCTTGGGGTTTTTAATAACACAATAGAGGATTTATTTTTCCTCATTTCCCCTTTTCCCCTGACTTGACTATCCCATCAAGCCATTGTTACAATATTTTTGCCAAAACTTTGTTAGGATTTTAAAAACTAAATTGCTTATAAAAATGTTGCATGTGCCTTATTTCCCATTTAAAAATGTTTTAAAATTGATGAAGATATCCTTATTCAAATTTAGATAAATAAAATCAGACTTTATCTTATGAATTTTGTACTTAGCCACTTATAAAATGTGGTTTGAGTTTTCTCAGATTTTAGATATTTCATTATATGCATATATATATAAAATATAAAATCAAGAATCAAATGTATGTTTCAAAAGTTAGTTTTTTTATTTTTACTCTATTTAGTTGCAATGTTTTTTCTGATGTAACTTTAAGAATGCAGATGGCATAAGAACAGTAATCTCAAACAGTACCACTCACTGTTAACCTCTTCATGTTTTAGAATAGTGTTTATTTTCATTGTAAGCACAGTTTGTGTATCTCTGGCTATATATAAATCAGGACTCTTCTGATTGCTTTAAAAACAAACTGCAGAAGTTAGTTAACAAGACTAGAAATTTTGGGCATATCAACCATCAATTATGTGTCTTTAGAGGTCATTTATTTTGTTTCATTCCTTGGAATATTCATTTTGATTTTTAAAAATTAATTTTTGAGTTCAAGATTTTTAATGGTTGGATTACATACACATACATATGTACTCATACACACAATGATGATCATTTTCCTATTTGAAATTTATATGTTCATTCTTATTACATTAATCTCTCTCTCTCTCTTTAAAATATTTTATTTATTTATTCATGAGAGACAGAGAGGCAGAGACATAGGCAGAGGGAGAAGCAGGGTTCCTGTGGGAAGCCCGATGTGGGACTCGATCCGAGAACCCCAGGATCACACACACCCTGAGCCAAAGGCAGAGGCTTAAGCACTGAGCCACCCAGGTGTCCCTCTACATTAATCTCTTAAAATTAATTTTCTAGTGTTTATTTAATGGTTAATTTGATGGAAGACTGGCATCTCTATAGTCACAGAAATCACACCTGTTATGAAGCTGAAGCAAGTACTAGAGCCTTGCTTCCAAAACATTAATTGAGCACCTGAATCATCTGGTGATTTTTGTTAATGTATCAATTTTGTTTCAGTAGGTCCAGGGTAGGAGAGCAGGTCTAATGAGCTCCCAAGGGCTACTGATACTGCTGATTTGAGGACCACATTTTTTTTTCAAGTTTTAAATTACAGTTAGTTAACATACGGTGTGATGTTAGTTTCAGATGTGGAATTTAGTGATCCATCATTTCTATGTAACACTGAGTGCTCATCACAAGTGCCCTCCTTAGTACTCATCATCCATTTAACTCATCACCCTGCCCACCTACCCTCCAGCAACCCTCAGTTTGTTCTCTATACTTGAGTCTGTTTTCTGGTTTGCCACATTTTTTTTTCCTCTATGTTCATCTTTCTTGTTTCTGAAATTCCACACATGAGGGAAATCATGTGGTATTTGTCTTTCTCTGACTTATTTTGCCTAGCATTATGTCCTCTACCTCCATACTTGTCATTGTAAATGGCAAGATTTCATTTTCAATGGCTGAGTAATAGTCCACTGTGTGTGTATATGTGTGTATGTATGTGTGTGTGTATATATATATATATGTATATATATATATATATATATATATATATACAGTTTTGATTATTTCCTGAATTATTTGTTTTTGGATATTGAGTCGGGTAAGATCTTGATAGATTTTGGATGATAAAGGGTTACCTTTATTAGATATGTCATTTGCAAATGTCTTCCCTCATTCATTAGGTTACCTTTTAGTTTTGTTGATTGTTTCTTTCAAAGTACAGAAGATTTTCATCTTGATGAAGTCCCAGTAGTCTATTTTTGTTTTTGTTTCCCTGCCTCCAGAGATATATCTACTGAGAGGTTGCTATGACTAATGTCAAAGAGGTTACTGCCTGTGTTCTCATTTGGGACTTTGAATGTTTTCTGTTTAATATTTAGGTCTTTCATCTATTTGGAATCTATTTTTGTGGATGTTTTGTTTTGTTTTGTTTTTTTATGATAGTCACAGAGAGAAAGAGAGAGAGAGAGAGAGAGAGGCAGAGACACACACAGGCGGAGGGAGAAGCAGGCTCCATGCACCGGGAGCCTCACGTGGGATTTGATCCCAGGTCTCCAGGATCGCGCCCTGGGCCAAAGGCAGGCGCCAAACCGCTGCGCCACCCAGGGATCCCTTTTGTGGATGTTTTAAGAAAGTGGTCCAATTTCATTCTTTTGCATGTTGCTGTAGTTTTCCCAACACCACTTGCTGAGGAGACTATCTTTTTTTCCATTGGATATTCTTCCTGTTTTGTTGAAGATTGGTTGACCACAGAGTTATGGGTCCATCTCTGGGTTTCCTATTCTGTTCCATTGATCTATATGTCTGTTTTTGTGCCAGTATTGTTACCATCTTGATCACTACAACTTTGTAATAAAACTTGAAGTCTGGAATTGTGATGCCTCTAGGTTTTCTTTCTTTTCAAGATGGCTTTGACTATTTGGGGGGCTTTTGTGGTTCCATACAAATTTTAGTACTTTTTGTTCTAACTCTGTGAAAAATGATGATGGTATTTTGATAGGGATTGCATTAAATGGGTAGATTGCTCTGGATGGTATGGACATTTGAATAATATTTGCTCTTCCAATCCATGAAAGAATGGAATGTTTTTCCATTTCTTTGTGTCATTTTCAATTCTTTCATCAGTGTTTTATACTTTTCAGAGTAGAGATTTTGTACCTCTTTGGTTAAGTTTATTCCTAGGTATCTTACTGTTTTTGGTGCATTTGTAAATGCGATTGATTCCTTGATTTCTCTTTCTTCTGTTTCATTATTGGTGAATAGAAATGCACCCAGTTTTCTGTACATTAATTTTTGCATCCTGTGACTTTACTGAATTTGTGTATCAGTTTCAGCAAATTTTGGATAGAAACTACTGGGTTTTCTATAGAGAGTATTAACTCATCTGCAAATAGTGAAAGTGACTTCTTCCTTGCAGATTTGGGTGCCTTTTATTTCTCTTTGTTGTCTGACTCCTGAGGCTAGGACTGCCAGTACTATGTTGAACATCAGTGGTGAGAGTGGACATCCCTGTCTCATTTCTGATGGTAGAGGAAAAGCTTCAGCTTTTGCCCATTGAGGATGATATTAGTTGTGGGGTTTTCTTTGTATATGGCATTTATTACATTGAGGTATGTTTACTCTATCCCTTTATCATGAATGGATGTATACTTTGTCAAATACTTTTTCTGCACCTATTGACAGTATAATATGGTTCTTACCCTTTTTTATTAATGTGGTGTACACATTGATTGATTTGCAAATAATGAACTACCTTGCAACCCAGGAATAAATCCCCCTTGATTGTGGTGAATGAGTCTTTCAATGTACAGTTAGACTTGATTTGCTAGTATTTTGTTGAGAATTTTTGTATTCATGTTCATCAGGTATATCGGCCTATATATAGTTCTCTTTTTTTAGTGGGATCTTTGTCTGGTTTTGAAATCAGAATGTTGGCCCCATAGAATGAATTTGGAAGGGGTGCCTGGGTGGCTCAGTAGGTTAAGTGTTGCCTTTGGTTAAGGTCATGGTCCCAGGTCCTGGGACTGTAGTTCCGCCTCTGGCTTCCTGTTCAGTGGGGAATGTGCTTCTCCATTAGCCTCTGCCCCTCCCCTCTGTTCATTCTCTCTCAAATAAATAAATAAATAAAATATTTGAAATGATTTTATAAGCTGTCTTTCCATTTCTGTTTTTTTTTTAATAGTTTGAGATGGATAGGTATTAGCTCTTCTTTAATAGTTGGTGGAATTCCCCTGGGAAATCATCTGGCCCTGGACTTATGTTTGTTGGGAGATTTTTTTTAAGTTTTTTTTTTTTTATTTATTTGAAAGAGTGGGAGGGAGCTTATGAGAGCAGGAGGAGGGGCAGAAGGAGAGCATCTTCAAGCAGGCTCCATGCTGAGTGTGAAGCCAGACATGGAACTCGATCCCACGGCCCATGAGATCATGACCTGAGCCAAAATCAAGAGTCAGATACTTAACTGACTGAGCCACCCAGGTGCCCCTGTTGGGTATTTTTGATTATTGCTTCAATTTCTTTGCTGGTTATCAGTCTTCTATTTTTTTTTTTTTCTCCTTCAGTTTTGGTAGTGCATAGGTTTCTAGGGAATTATCCATTCCTTCCAGATTGTCTAATTTGTTGGCATATAACTTTTAATAATATTCTCTTATAATTGTTTGTATTTTTGTGGTGTTATTTCTCCTTTCTCATTTGTGATTTTATTTATTTGGGTCTTTTCTGTTTTTCATATCTGCCTAAGGATATATCAATTTTATTCTTTCAAAGAACTGGCTCCTGGTTTCATTGATTTGTTCTGGTATTTTGTTTGTTTCTATATCATTTGTTTCTTCTCTAAATATTTTTTTTCCCTTCATCTTCTGACTTTAGGCTTCAATTTGTTGTTCTTTTTCTAGCTCCTTTTGGTGTAATGTTGGGTTGTGTATTTCAGATTTTTCTTGATTCTTGATGTAGACCTGAAATACTATATATTTCCCTCTTAGAAGGAGGAAATTCTTTGCTACATCCCAAAGGTTATGGACTGTTGTGTTTTCATTTTCATTTGTTGCCATGTATTTTTTGTGTGTGTGTGTGTGTGTGTGTTCTTTAATTTTCTCTTTAACCCTTTCATTCATTAGTAGGATGTTCTTTAGTCTTTATGTATTTGTGGTATTTCCAATTTTTTTCTTGTGGTTGACTTCAAGTTTCATAGCATTGTGATCAGAAAATATATATGGTATTATTTCAGTCTTTTTGTACTTACTGAGGTCTGATTTGTGACCCAGTATGTGATCTATTCTGTAGAATGTCTCAAGTATCCTTTGATAGGAATGTGTATTCTGCTGCATTAGAATGAAATGTTCTGAATATATCTGTTATGTCCATTTAGTCCAGTGTGTCATTCAAAGCCATTGTTTCCTGTTGATTTTCTAATGAAAATCAACTTATATCAATGATCTGTCCATTGATATAAGTGGGGAGGTAAGTTCCTCTACTATTTCCTTATATTTGTTGTGGCAAGTTCTTTGTTTGCTATGAATTTTTTTATATATTTGAATGCTCCTAAGTTGGCATAAATATTTACAATGTTAGATCTTCTCATTGGATTGTCCCTTTAATTATGGCAGAGCACCCTTTTTCTTTTCTTGTTATCATTTGGTATAAAATGTAGTTTGTCTAAGTATTGCTAGCCCAGCTTTCCTTTGATGTCCACTTGGAGTTTTTTTCCAACACCTCACTTTTTTTTTTCCTCACTTTTTTTTTTAAAGATTTTATTTATTCATTCATGAGAGACACAGAGAGGCAGAGACATAGGCAGCAGGAGCCTGATGTGGGACTCAATCCCAGGACCCCAGGATCACACCCTGAGCCAGAGGCAGATGCTCAACCACTGAGCCACCCAGGCATCCCCACATCTCCTCACTTTCTAACTGCAGGTGTCTTTGGGTCTAAAATGAGTCTCTTATGGGCAGCGTATAGATGGGTATATATTTTTTATTCTGACACTCTGTCTTTTGTTTGGAGTGTTTAATCAATTTACATTCAGAGTGATTATTATTTTTAAAATTTTTTTATGATTATAGATAGTTATGTATTTAGTGCCACTTTATTACATATTTCATCATTATTTCAGGAGATTTTCTGTTCCTTTCTGGTTTTTGTTGTTTTGGTCTTTCTTTCCCACTTAAAGAGTCCCTTTTACTATGTCTTGTAGGGCTGGTTTAGTAGTCATGAACCCCTCTGGTATTTGTTTGGGAAGCTTTTGATCTCTCCTTCTATTGTGAATGATAGCCTTGCTGGATAGAATATGCTTAACTACAGTTTTTTTTTTCCCCCATTCAGCACATTGAATATGTCATGCCACTATCTTCTGGGTTGCTAAGTTTCTCTGGATAGGTTTGCTGCTAACTTTATTGGGCTTATCTTTTAAGTTAGGGACTACTTTTGTCTGGGTCTTTAGGAATTTTTTCTTTACATTTTGCAAATTTAACTATGATATATCTTGGTGTTGGCCTGCTTTTGTTGATTTTGATGGAGGTTCTCTGTGCCTCCTGGATTTGGATGTTTGTTCACTTCCCCACTTAAGGAAGTTTTCAGTTATAATTTTCTCAAATTAACCTTCTGCCCCTTTTTTATCTTTTCTTCTAAGATTCCAATGCAATGAATGTTATTACACTTGATAGAGTCACCAAGTTCCCTAAGTCTACTTTTGTGATCCAAGATTTTTCTTTCTCTCTTTTGTTTAGCTTCATTATTTTCCATAATTCTATCTTCTAGATCACTTATTTTACCTCTGCTTCTTCTATCCTTGTGGTCATTACATCCAGTCAGTTTCATATCTCAGTTTTTAATTTTTCATTTCAGGCTGATTTGTTTTTAGCTCTTTTATCTTTGTGGTTGGGGTCTCCCTGGTGTCTTCTATGCTTTTCTCAAACCCAGGTTGTGTCCTTATGATTGTTGCTTTAATTCTGGTTCAAGCATATTACTTCTATCTGTTTTGTAGTTTGTCTAAGTATTGCTAGCCCAGCTTTCCTTTGATGTCCACTTGGAGTTTTTTGTGGCTGTTACTGTGGCTGTGACTGGCTGTGACTTTTTGTTGTTGTTGTTGTTCTTTATTTTGGGATGAGTTCCTCCATCTTGGCATTTTGTCTGGGTCTCTGTCTTGTGTGTTAGGAAAGCCTGTTATGTTTTTTGCTCCTGAAAATAATGGCTCTATGAGGAAGAAATCATAAATTATCCAGGCCCTGGAACTTTAGGAAGTGTCTCTATTGTGTGCCGCATGCACTCTGCTGTTGTCTTATAGCTACTCTGTCCCAGAAGTCAGCCCTCTGCAGAGTTTCTTCTTGCTTGCAGTGGGGAGTATGTGGACGTTGGCCAGAATGTGACAAGTATTACCAGGTGTGTTCTGGTCTGCTTCTTAAGAGACCTGATGCTATTTCCATTAGAGCTGAAGCTTTGCAGAACTCTTTGGTCCATGCATGTGGGGTGTGTGTGTGTGTGTGTGTGTGTGTGTATGTGTGCATGCTAGTCTTGTGGGTAAGAGTGCCCACTGCCCTGGTCATTAGGTATATTTGCTCAAGAAAAGCAGCACCAGCAGAGTGCAGGAGGGTGGGACTTGGTATAAGCAGGTTAGGAAGCCAATTGCTGTGCTCCTTACTGAAGTTAGATTATGCTGAGGGGTAGGGGAGGGAAATTTAACTCCTGGGTTCTTTTGGAAGACCACATTTTAAATAAGGTATAAGAGCAAAGAGAAGTCCTGTTGAGTGGACCCTGACTAGGCCTGCCATGCTCAGCAATTCTTAGGTTAATAGGTAATAATTTTTAAGAAGTATACAGTCAGTTTTATAGATGCAATATGAACACAAAAGGAAATGCCAAAGTATAATGATTTTCTCATTTTTAGTATAAGCCATATACAATATAGTAAGTTGGTACAGATGGCATAGTATAAAACATACAAGTTATATCTAGATTTTATGGCTTACAAAGGGAAGATTGTGTACTCACAGAGCTAATTTTGCTGAATTTTCACAGTGACACAGTTGGGATTCTAGTAAGTCTAGCAAATGCCCCATTGTGGTTTTTGCTTATCTGGTAGGACTTTATGCTGCATAGATAGAACACCACCAGTGATATCAATACCAGCCTGTCTCTTGGGGAGAAGTAGGTAGGCCTGGGTCATCAGACTTTAGTAGCATTCTCCATCCTAATGGTGTTTGGAAGAATGCAGTCTTAGAGCATATCATAGTCAAGCATCCCTTTTTTAGATTTGTGTAGCAGATGCTCAGTTTGGGGAAGACTCAAGTCCAGTTATTCATGACACTTCTTTGTTAGAAAATCAAAAATAATGTCCTGGTCTAAGCATTAACAGGCTAAATATAAGGAGATGGCCTTCCAATTTTTGGAATGAACATCAGTCTGGGACCCCTGAGAGCTCAAGATCTTAGTGTTATTGGTATCATGTAGTGTGGAACAAAGTGTATATGGATTATTTATGTTAGAGATCCAGTGTGGTACCTTTACCATGGATGTTCCCATGTGATACCCATAACAGACATATGGATGTGGTTCCTTTTTTTTCCTTATGAGGAGCCCCATAAAAGTCAGTGAGATTAAGTTATTCATCCAAACAGGATCCTGGGAATTAAGAGAACTAGAACTTGATTCTCTATGTTTCACATTACACATTCTAGTGCTTCTATAAATGAATCATTCAGTCATTTGTTTACTTGGTCATTATACATTTGCTTACTTATTTATTGGTTTATATTAAGGTTTCCAAATATGACAACTGAATAATCTTTTTTTAAAGATTTTATTGATTTACTTATGAGAGAGAGACAGAGAGAGAGAGAGAGAGAGAGAGAGAGAGAGAGAGAGGCAGAGACACAGGCAGAGGGAGAAGCAGGCTCCATTTAGGGAGCCGAATGTGGGACCTGATCCCGGGTCTCTAGGATCACACCCTGGGCTGAAGGCGGCACTAAACCATGAGCCACCTGGACTGCCCAGACAATTGAATAATCTTGATAAGAGTTTTTTTTATCAGGGTAATGGTATGGTGATTGGGTTCATTTAGAGGGAAATCACAGTCTGCAATCCTAAAAGGATGTTCATCCCAAAATATACACATATTATAGATACATTTTCTCTAAATAGACTGTGTATGCTGTTTGGTTAAAGATTTTCAGATGAACCTGTTGAGAGATTCCATCCATGCCTGTAATCTCTAGAATAGGTATTTAGGGAGAAATCATCATGAAGCTTGTCCAGCTTCCTTGAGCACCCAGCTGTCAGTAAGAGAAATCAGGGAGCTGTCCTCAGAAAGCCACTTCTGGAGCTCTCACTCAGATCCTAAGATGTAAGGTAGGAACAATGCAGCTGTGCTTCCAGCAGCGGCTGTGTGTGGGTACCCTGCCATCAGTGCACCATACTGGTCTCAGACCAAACTTGCCCTACTTTTACTAGTTTCTCTACAACATTAAATGGTGCTGTAACTAGAATGTGTTGAGTGAAACTCTTACTAAGGGCTGTATGCACAAAACAAAAAAAGATAATAGGAAAGAATATATTTGGATAATATGTAAGAACAAAACTAAACTTAATTTTTTATAAATGGCTAAAATATTCATTTGTCATATCTTTTATCTTCAAATGCTATAACTCCATTTCTTCCACAATATTCAACATGCAAACATTTGAAAAATGGGAATATTTGAGAGGCCCTAAGTTTTAAAGGCAACCTTTGGAGGGAACTGAAATAACTATATTAGCTGTACAATGTTCAAGCCAAGAAAAATGATCTTATATCAATGATAATCTTGGTGTTTCAATGGAATTACAGAATCAAATAAATGGAACTAACTTGTGAGGTAAAACTCTTAATTAGGGAAAGGTCATCAAACACAAAAAAATATTCCTGTGTATAGGCTACTTTGTTTCTTATTCATAATAAATTTTGTGTTTGGAATGGTCAAAACTTTAATTTCTGGGAGGTTAATGCTCTGCTTCATCTGTATCCAAGGATTTCTTTCCTCTTGGGTTTGCTCTTGTTGACCACTTTTTGCTGCCCTCCACACCCATTATAGGATTGCGGGAGACTGGCCAGCACATTTTAGAAGCAAATACACTGAAGAAAGAGGAGATAAAACTCCAGTTCATTCATTTTGGTATCTATTGCTATTTTTGGTGAAATATCTAGTAATGCGGATGACTGACAAAATGAATTTTCAGACATTTTTAGGACTACCAATTTGAAATTAGTGGAAGAGTAATTTCTTTTAATTCAATTAAGGAAAGAACGTTGTATAATACAGTTTACAAAATATCCTTTACATTTTTCATCATGGTGATAAGAATTCAACTAAAATAACTGTTCCTACCTGTGGTTTGTGTCTGCACACAGGAATGGAAGCATCTGTTGTTTACAACCAAGATATTTATACTCAGATAACATTAACAAAGTTAGTACCCCTTAAAATAGTACAAGTTGCAAACATTTTATTTTATACAGCCATATCATTTTTGTACTTCTCAATACCAAAAAAAAACCTGTCATAAATGATTTCCAAAAAATTTTTATTGTTTTTCATACTTCAAGGAAGCACTGTCTAAGCAATGAAAACTTTCAATTTTTAGTATTAATTCTAATGAGCCAGTGAATATATTTGGGCACAAATTGAAAACATAATATGTTAGGAAGCACCGTGTTTAAAGAAGGAACTGCAAGATCTCCTAAAACATCAAGCAGCATTCTATATGCATGAAAGTTATATATATCCATTGGGATGCTAAGAGTGCCTGGGAACCCTGTGTGGTTAGCTGCATAGCAGATGATGCTCCTTGTCACGTGATCACTTTTCCTTCATCTAGAAAAAATGGGTTTATTCATTTAAAAAATGTTTTCAAGCTTTATTGTAATATATTTGACATATAACATTGTGTAAGCCTAAGATGTACAGCATGATAATTTGATCTGTGTATAAATCATTAAATGATCACCACAATAAGATTGGTTAACATGTCCTGATGGACTTAGTAACTGTCACTGAAACATGGTATGATGACGTGAGCTAGTCTATTGTTGTTCCAGTGGATATAAAACAAATTAGTGCCATAAAACAACCATTTATTCTGCTCAGATTCATTGATTAGAAATTCAAGAAGAACACAAAAGGATGAATTTTTTCTGCTCCATGATTTCTCAGGCCTCTTGGAAGGCATAAAGATTAACATATGGAATATTCTGAAAGCTCACTCATGTTTGATGCTGGCAGTTGCTGCTGGGAAGCCTCTAACAGCTGGAAGCTGTGCTGCTTGGTGTAATTGTTTGGTGTAGTTTGGTATAGTTTCATGATGGCTTCCACGATGGCTTCAGAGAAGTCGGATATCCTAATGACTCAGGGCATGTCTGAAGAGATGTCAAGTCTGGTGGAAACTGTATCTTCCTTTCTCACTTAGGTTTATAAGCCATACAAATCACTTCCAACGCTTTATCTTTGCTAGAAGCCAGGCATAGAAGCTGGCTCATATTTAAGGAGAGAAAAGTGGGCTCTATCCCTTTATGAAAGGTGGGTCAGAGTTTGCGGAATGTTTTCAAGCTACCTTATATTGCTAAGAGAAAATTCATATGTAATTACCAAAAAAAAAAAAAAAAAACCAGGAACAAAGACATAAGATGTTTTTTTTAGTCTTTATAACATGCTCTTTTCCACTCCACTGAAAAAGCAAAAGTAATTGCATGACATCACTGACAATCTTAAGATAAAAAAGAGAGCAAGTTATTTTGAGAGCAGAAAGCTGTGATTAGATCATGCACAGACTGAAGGATGCATTTCTATCACTCCTTTGTAGGACTTGGGTGGAAGGATGGGAATCTCCAAATTCTGCTAGTAAATTAAAAAAAAAAAAACATTTCAAGAAAAGCAAAGGCCTTAGAAGTCAGGAGAAGTAATATCTGATCCTCATTTTCTGTTGCCCTGAACAGAAAATAAAGGCCGTTTATTCAAAATCCTTCTGGCAGATAGAACTCCTTATTTTCTGACTTTTTAAAAAATCTGTTGCCTTTGAAAAATATGCCTATCAATTAATTTATGCCCTGCAAACTGGACTAGAGTTTCTCCTGATCTTTGGTGATAAATTCCCATAAAACCTGAGGGAGATGGGTTAGCATGTGTATAAATAATTTGTCTGCAAAGTCACACATGGCTGTCATTTTTAAACGTCTCAGACTTCACCTTTGTGTTCTAGGCAATAAAGTAGATGATTATAACTATATGTGACTTTTCGAAAAATATGATATAGATCTATATAGTCACTTTTAAGTGTGCATATGCTAAAATTGTTCGGGTAATTTGTATTTCAAACCAAATAACAGAAATATATCAGAAGGGCTACAAGAGCATGGAAGTTTAAAAAATCAAAAATTGCAAAGGCATTGCAAACGAAAAAAATGTAGGTAAATATGCATCTACAAAATTGAAAAGGTAATAAAATGTCAATAATATGCCTTGATAGCACAATACGAGCTGAGATTAGTACCTTTAAGAACTTGTTAAGATAACATTGCATCCTTTAAAGTGAAACTCTATTACATAAATAGAAGAAAGGGCATGTGGATGCTTAAAGTACTGTTATTTTTTTGTTCAAGTTTTTATTTAAATTCTAGTTAACATATAGGTTATTTATTGGTTTCAGGGGTAGAATTTAGTGATCATCACTTACATACAATACCCACTGCTCATCACAAGTATCCTACTTAATGACCTAGCCCATCCCCCACCCACCCCTTCAAACAACCCTCCATTTGTTCTCTAAGCAAACCATGAAACTTAACTATGATGTATTTTTTTAAGATTCTATTTATTTATTCATGAGAGACACAGAGAGAGAGGCAGAGACACAGGCAGAGGGAGAAGCAGGCTCCCTTCCAGGAGCCCGAGGCTGGACCAATCCCAAGACCTCAGGATCATGCCCTGAACCAAAGGCAGACACTCAACCACTAAGCCACCCAGGCATCCCCTTATGAAGTATTTGAATACAAATTTATCCAGGAAGTGTCAGAGCTGTTACACAGTTTTGTGTTTTTAAAATTTCTATATATATATATACTATTTCTAATGTGTTATATGACCTGACATTCTAAGTTAAATATCACAAACTTAGGTAACTTGAGTCAGTTCTGTTAACAGAATATTTGTGTCCATATACAGTAGCCAAATACACACTTGAATGTCAATTTATTTTAAATTGCATATGTTTAGCTGAGTTTTAGGTTTATAAACAATTCTCTATTGTTCTGTTGAAATATATGATATCTAACATTGTGTAAATTTAATATATACAACACATTAATTTGATAAATTTATATATTGTAAAATGATTACATAATTAGCGATAATTAGCACCTTCATAACATTACATAATTATAATTTCTTTTTAATGGTTAGAATAAAGTTCTGGACTCTTAGCAGGGTTGATGATTATAATATTCCTTATTACGTGCATTAGAATTCTAGGACTTCACTAATTGTAAGTTTGATCTCTTAAATGACATCTTTTCTTCCACCACCCCCATCTTCTGGTAACTACCATTTGCTCTGTGTTTATGATTTGGCTTTTTTAGATTCCATATCTGAGTGATATCAGATAGTATTTGTCTTTGACTTACCTCAGCACAATGTGCTCAAATTCAACCTGTTTTGCTTCAGACGGCAGGATGTCCTTCTCGTGCTGAATAATAATCCATTGTGTGTCTGTGTGTGTGTGTGTGTATAAAGTCACTTTTTTTTTTAAGATTTTTTTTTTTTTTTGAGCCAGAGATAGTGACTGAGATAGCACAAGCAGGGTGGGGAGAGAGAAGCAGATTCCCTGCTGAACAGGGATCAATGACCTGAGCCAACAGCAGAGGCTCAACCCACTGAGCCACTCAGGCCCCCTAAAGTTACATCTTTAACCATTCATCTGCTGATGGGCACTTAGGTTGTTTCCCTTATCTTGGCTATTGTGGCTAATACTGTGACAGACATGGGAGTGCAGCTTCCACCTCAGTATCCTGCGGGTGTACACTTACAAGTGGAGTTGCTGAGTCATGGTAGATCTATTTTCTAGTGTCTATGGCTCAGCAGATTGTTTCATAACTATCAGCTCTTTATTGTTGATATTAATAAGTACCAAATTGTTTTAGAATTATTGCTGACTATATAAGCATTCGAAGACTTCACAAGTGAATATACTTAAAATTTAATGTTAAATTCTAGTTTTCTAAACAGTTTGGTTTGAAACGCGCGCCAGGGGTCAAGGTGATTTAACCTAATCATCCTAACCCCATATGACCAGCATGAGAGTGGTTCGTTGTTAGCCTCAGGGTATGCTTGGAGCTGCAGAATTTGGCAGACTCCATGCACTGTCCCAGTTTGCTGCCACTTGTCAAAAGGCCTGATGGCTTCGGATTTTGCTGGGAGTCCCGAGGCACCTTGGAAGACGTTGGAAGGTTATTTGAAGCCACAAGGTCTAGTGCGGGGCAGGTTCTTCAGCAGCGGTAACACGCCCATAAAGATGTACTAGGTGTATTATCGCTACAGATTGTCCGAAGGTCTCAGTAGAACGCATTTAGGGGTTTTGGCATTCACACAAGATCATAAAAAGGGCAGCGTTGCTCAATTTGTATCTGACGTCGCCACCGAAGTTCCTTCAAGCAAAGTTTCCCGCGACTGTTGCACGTGGCCCGTGGAGGGCTCCAGGCTCCAGGCCACAGCTTTTTGTGGGTTTTCCGCCTGCAGTTGCCTCCCTTCCCGGGGTCCTCGCGTGGCCCCCCATCGCCTGGTTGGATCGCCCAGGGCGGCCCCCGGGCTTGCACGTCGTGCCCAGGTGTGCGGCGCCCTCTCGGCGCCCCTCGCCCCGGCCTCGCACCTGCCGCGCAGCAGGATGTTTCCAGCCTTGGAAACTGGAGCGGTTCTACCCCTGAGCTAAACGTGAGCATTCTTTGGTATTTTTGTTTTCGCTTATATTTTCACCTCTCTCAACATTTCTGAAATTAGAGGAACATTGCAAGGGAAATTGCTTAACAGGAAAGCCTTAGCTGGGGAATAAACTCTGGATGCCCGTGTGTGAGCTGGAGCTGCTAAGCATTAGCCAGTCTTTAGGGTTATGGAGATTGAAACTGTGAATTTTTCTTTTTCCTTTTTGGTTTCAAGTTTTTTTTTTTTCAAAGATTTTTTAAATTTATTTATTCATGAGAGACACACAGAGAGAGACAGAGACACAGGCAGAGGGAGAAGCAGAGAAGCAGGCCCCATGCAGGAAGCCTGATGTGGGACTCGATCCCGGGTCTCCAGGATCACACCCTGGGCGGAAGGTAGGCGCCAAACTGTTGCGCCACCCAGGGATCTCTCAAAGTTTTCATTTAAATTCCAGTTAGTTAGCATATACCGTAATCTTGGTTTCAGGATATGAACTTATTCACCTGATAACTAAAAATTTGTACTTTTTGACGATGCATTCCCATTTTTTTCACCCCCCCCCCAAAAAAAAATCTCTGGTAACCACCAATCTGTAAGAGACTTCTGAAAGTAGGGCTTGGTGTTATTTCTTCTTTAAATGCTTTATAAAATTTACCAGTGAACCCATCTGGGCCTGGAGTTATCTTCATGGGCATTAAATTAAGAATTAAATTTATATAGCATATACAGATTTTCTATTTCTTTTTTTAAGTTTAAATGCAGTTACCTAACATATAATACATACTTAGTTTCAGATGTAGAGTTCAAGAATTCATCAGTTGTGTATAACACCCAGTGCTCATCACATCAAGTTCTCTCCATAATGCTCATCACCCAGTTACCCCAACCCCCCAACACCCTTCCCTCCAGCAACCCTCAGTTTGTTTCCTATGATTGAGACTCTCACATGGTTTGTCTCCCTCTCTGATGACTTCCCATTCACCCTTCCCTCCCTTCCCCTATGATCCTCTGAGCTGAAATAGTAAATTTTTCAAATGACCAAAACTTGCGTTGTCATTGAAATTTACCGAATGAATATTTCCCTTTTGCCTTTACAGAATATGGGATCAATTATTCCAATTATATCCTTAATAGAAATGAAGGGCAGGGTCTAGTGCCTTGTGGGCTCCAGCACCAGGCAACTCTGTGCAGGGCAAAGCCTTCATACCTGGGGATCCCAGGGGACTGGTTCCAAGATCAGAATTAAAAAAAAAATCTTTTAAACTATTGAATAAATTGGATGACTATAGGTAAAAAAATGATATTTATGATCATATTATGCATTTTTATGGAGCTTTAGACTCTGACATTCATTTTACCAAAATTAACAACATAGATGTTTAGGAAAAACTGTCTTTTGTATGTTATCTCCCATATGTTCATGAAGAAATGACTAAAAACTGCTTCTTCATATATGGGGAGAGATGTTCTGATGTAATTGAAAGACAGAGATATTTCCTGGCAATAAAATGTTTGAGTAGTTAAATTTTTGGTTTAAGCATTAATGAATTCATCTTGCATTTTTATTAATTTTTCTAATTAATTTTCCTTGTCACATTTTAAATCCATTGTGGAAGTATTTGCTTTAGATACAGGCAATTCTTTACATATATCACTATATATATTTTACCAAGTTATGAAGCAGGATGCTGAATGGCTAGAAATCTAGATAGAAAATAATAATGAAGATCAAGTACATTTGTGTACTGTTTATAGATATTAACTGATATTTAGTAAGGAAAGCATTTCAAATTCATCTAATCATATTTAAGTATAAAAGGTGAGAGTATTAAATATTTTAGGTCCTTCTGATAGCTATCCTAAATTACACGACTGGATTTAATATCATTTTATATCATTTTAACTTTCATGATATCATGTTAACCTTCTCAGATGAAAAATCCCACCTCTGTTGCTTATTGAAAGAAATTTCCTTCAAAGGAAAGAAAGTGGTACATTTCTTGATTACAGGGAAGACTTGACAAATAGACACCAAAGAAAATTTGCACATTATAAAAACACATTTCACTCAGAGTAAAAATTCCATGAGTGCTCTGTTGTCATGGATATTAAGTCATCATGGGGTCAACAAAGGCTTTGAAGGGAAAATAATCAAGATCAGAAATGCTGATGGATTAAAATGATGGTCCAGTGTTCAATACATACAGATCTGTGCAAATGTTTTCTTTTCAACATCTGTCTATATCTTGGAACACACACACATACACACACACCTGGAATGGTATTCACCTGATTTTTTATAAAGATTATTTCTCATTGGTAGAATTTGGGTTTTAATTTGGTTTTGGTAGATCTCATTGTTTAAAAATATATTATTATGATTTTAATACTGCTCAGAGCTGTGTTGTAAGAAACACATATTACTTTAAAATTGTATCACTTTATTACTCTTAAAATTTATTTTAAAAGTTTATTAATACAAGTTTACTAGTACATTGATATGTAATAATTTGCCAGGCTACTATTCTCAAATTTTTTTCATAAGACTAACAAAAAATTCGTAAGTAAGTACAGTTGATACGAAACAGGACAGCAATAATAGTTTCATAAATTTGTGGAACTTTTAAGTGTGCTTGGTTTTCAATAAATAGACATTTTCCAATGTTTCTGGGAAATAGAAATCTTGTAAAAGCAACTATACTTATTTTTAACCATTTTATTAAGATATATAATACTATCAGTATTTAAGTTGTAAAACTTACTATGTTTTGTCATATAAATACTTGTAAAATCATGATATCATTTTAATGAGCATATGTCATCATCCGTTAAAGCATCCTCATGCCCCTTGCTCCCAAACTTCCCTAGCCTTCCACCACCAGGCAACCGCTCACCTGCTTTTTTGCACTATAGATTAGTTTGTATATCTAGTATTTTATAGAAATAGAATTATATAGTATGAACTCTAATTTGCCTGGCTTAATTCATTCGCCAGTACATAAAATAGATTAGTGACACGTTTTTTTCAAAGCAGGCCTTCCGTATTTTTGAAATAGCATTATGGTAACTTTATTCCCTGTTACATATTAGTTTTGTGTAGGGCAAGAAATGGCAGGAAAATGTCATGAAATGTTATTCATCTGGACAGAACAAAGTGTTGAAATAAAAGTTTTGTAGCTATATAACAGGCTATTATATTATGAACAATTATATTAAGAACAGCATCAGCTGAACCAGGTAATGAAAGATTGGTTCACTTTACAGCAGTGCTACTTTTTTCTTTCTTTCTTTCTTTTTTTTTTTTTTTTTTTTTGTAATTTAGAGCCATAAAGTATTTCAGAATAATGTAGGCACTTGGAATTCTGTAATTAATTTTGCCAGAAGGTCAGCATATATAATGTAAAATCAGAGTTATTGATCATAAAACTCACAAATGTCTTAGAAATAATGGTGCTGCCTATAATCTATAATTTCTGCTTATTTATAATCCTATTACATATTATATAGAAGTATATATAATGTATATAAATTAGCATTATATCACATTATATCACATTATATCACATCTTGGTCTCTGCATGACCACCACATGTTCTCGCTCCTGCATAGCCCCAGCACCTCCCCACCAGCACCCCAAACGCTTCTGCATTTCTCTTCCACCTCTGTTCTCAGATGTCCTGGTCCCCTCAAAACATATTGGGTCATGCCTCTACCACAGTAGCTCTTTATTTCCGTCTAAATACAAGTCAAGTTTTGGCACCGTCTTTGCTTGCACCCATGTTAATTTTGCCAATAATATAGCTAGGTTTGACAGACTGATTTTTATCAAAAATGGGTGGATCTCAGGCAAGATGGAAGAACTAGTATTTTCTACCAGTGAGATTCATCATTTTATATTTTTCAAGTGCACTGAAACCAAGCAGAAAGATAATTTAACCGCTTTCAGAGAATTCTTTTTCCTTGTGCAAGGAAGGGCAGAAAAGTTCATTATGCAAATCAATTCACTTTTGATTCATATTAAGTATTTTTCCTGATTGTAGAATTTGAAGGCTAGTTTAGAGGCATTAATGGTGACTTGGTTCTGATAACTTTCCCAAGAAAATGATGCCTTATCAGTGATTTATTAACCGAACACAAGAATGTGAGCAATCCTCATTAGAATTAATGTAGCTTTTACTTATGCTGTCCTTTGTCTTGCAAGGAGTTTGGGGATAGGTAGCTGCATGTGCATTCAGGTTGTTAGCACAGTCACATGGAGGTAAAAATGAATCACCGAGGGAAAAATATTAAAATAAGATGGAAAACCTTAATAAATCTAGTGTGACTTCTAGAGTTGTTTACCCCTTGTATTATAAATCTATATCTAGAGTAAGAAAAACATCAATTCATTAGCGAAAAATGGAGTCTATCTTCCCCCCTTTTCATTTATCTCTTACCATATACACATATGTGTGCGCACATACATGTTCATATTTATTGAAACTGAACAGATTGGAATTTTCTTCAAGAAGCTTGATTTCATAGCATCATTTTAAGGATTGATGCATCCAAGCACATGAAAACGCTCAACTTTGTGTTTTTAATTTTTGATTCACCCTCTTTTCAAAATTCTTCATTCCTGTAATTCAGATTTTTTAAATAGAGCAACAGAACATAGATCCACAGGAGAAACACTGTATAGTTTTTAAAAATGCAGTTGTACTCTGGGCACTGTGATTTCAGTAAGACATGGGTTTTTAAAGGGCAAATGATGGTGACCTCTGACACCTGAGATTGTGGGGAGGGATTTTGCTTTTGGGTTCATGCAGTATTTTTGTAAACCTGTGGAACTGTGGGATGACTTTACATCCTATTTTTGCTTCTCTGTGCTTCTCAAATACAATTTTAAACCTAATACCATTATTGGCTTATCACATGTTCTGTGATGTTTGGCTTTCTGTCTTGGTAGGTGAGCTATTTTCTTTATCCAGGCTATTATCTATCTGTCAAACTCCAGCTATAACTATGGGTAATGCCAAAAAGGTCTTTTAGACAAAAGTCCTCTGTGCTCTTTTGTTTTCATTGAAAAGTTAGATGACTCCTCAGGCGGATAATTAAGAGAGAGTGGAAGGGCACTGGAAGTCCAATTTAAGCAAAATGGCAATTTCTGCAAAATGGTTAAATCCTGCACTAGTCATTTAACTAACCTGTGCCTTTCTTTTCTTACCCATACACCTTAAATGACGAGGAACAGATGGTCTCTAAGGTCCCTTTCAGCTAGGATGCTTAGAAGTCCCTGATGGTGCTGTAAATGATCCTGCCATTAATACCAGCTATGAACTCTCTCCCCTAAACCTCCACTAGAGTCCACTGTGAAAGTTCTCTGAATTCTTTATGTCCTCTTCTTTCCTGTGATTCTTCTGATGAGGGTCAGAACATCTCCGGGATGATGCCTAAAGACCTCCACGCCTTCTTTTTATTGCTTTTGAAGAGACTGCTTGTTAATATGGGAAATGAGGACATGCAGTTGATAGAATTCTCTCTGAATTCTTATGTCTGCGTAAGCCTACTTTATAAATCTTCACATTTGAACGCATAATTCTCAGATAATCCATATTCCATAATGGGTCAAATTCATGGAAAAAATTCGTATTATCAGCTTGTCATTTTTAAGGGCGTATTATAGGCAAGATTGAAAAAAGTGTAAAGCTGATGTTCCAAAAAAGGATGTGTAATTTAAATTTTAAAAATGTTATATACGAGTGCAGCGTATCTACTGGAATAAAATCACAAGAATGACTTTTTTGTTTAATTAAAATGACAAAGAATTTTGGAGTCAACACCTCCTAAGCGGAGTAGCTGCTGAAGGTATGCTTAATTCCATTTAATTACAAAGGTAATGTTGCAAAGGTAAATTGACTTAAGTCTGAGTCCAGTATGTATTGTGAAGTTTAGTGTGTATAAAGTCCATATGTACTTTACACACATTTACAGCAGATCCCTAATAACAATCCTAGTTGGTACTCAGAGTTAAAATAGCTTTATTTATGGATGAATAGGTCCAGAAACTTATTCAGAAATTATATATTTCTGAGTTTTCGTTTTCATATGGTTATGTTCTTTCTTAACGATCATAGACATCTCGAAGAAGAGCATTTAGATATCATTCAGAATCAGCTAATCCACCCTATTTTGCAACCGAGGATCCAAGACCTAATTTAGTAGCTCTCTTATACACTTTGTTACTGGAGTATGGGCTAGAACCCAACCCCGTCCAGAGATCTTGCTAGCACATGTGTGTGCATACATACACAAATACTCTTATGCAGGTAATAGTCTCCTTGGGTACTTTTTCATATGTTTTATCTGCTTATAGATATTTTATCTATAATTATCAAATGTAATGTATAGTCTTCTATATGAATATAATACCTATATTAAATGTATCTATGTTTACATATATTTTTATATACTTCTAAATATTCACCAACTTATCTGTTTTCTAAAAGTGACACTTCCATATATGTTTAATTTTTCCATAAGAAGTATCTTTGGCAGAAACCAATAAGCCATCTGCAAATATAAGCCGAAATAATATACCCTTACAATTAATATACATTAGGGCAGCCCGGGTGGCTCAGGGTTTTAGTGCTGCCTTCAGCCCAGGGTGTGATCCTGGAGACCCAGGATGGAGTCCCACATCAGGCTCCTGCATGGAGCCTGCTTCTCCCTCTCCCTGTGTCTCTGCCTCTGTCTCTCTCTGTGTCTCTCATGAATAAATAAAGAAAATCTTAGAAAAAATCAATATACATGTATATTACATAGATACTATGGTGTAGGCACATGTATGTTACACATATACATGTAAATATATTCACAATTATGAGCCAGCTATCAAGAAGAGTGATAAAAATGTTTAATGATAACCAATAGGTCTCTATATCCAGGTATTTAAATTCTTAAATTTAATTCACACAGATATTTTTAGAATCTATTTTCTGCCAATTTACACTCTAGCAGCACTGCAGAACTACACTAGATCTTTTGTTTTACTTGGCTTACTTTGGTTTACTCTGCCTGCATGGACGTTAGGCAGACCATGAGTGCCATCTTATCCACACAAGAAACGCCACACATCGGATTCAGTGGACTTTAGGACTATGGAATGACTGACTGTGCAATGAAATAAGGGCCAACTCTGTTCATTCTTTCCATTTTGTGCCATTAAGACTGAACACAACAATGCAAAATACACTCTGTTACTAAGCTAACGGCAAACAGAGCAGAATCAGCTCGAAGAAATCAGGATACCCATTCCTTGCCATACTGACAGATGGGCAGGATGCTTCAGAATACATTAATTTTCAGAGGAAAGGGCAAGAAAATCACAGCCTTTAGGATTGGAAATTGTAGGCTTTGATATTTGCCCCAAATAAATTGCACTCTGTCAAAAATATAGATCACACTCTCAAGACATCCGAGAGAGAAGGATCAAGAAAAGCATATTCCAATTGGTAGAGAAAGCTATTCGCAGAGATGGTGGGAAAGAGATGGCACCCCTGCTGAGTAGGGGGGTGGAGAAGTTATTATGTAAGTGGGGTACTGAAATTCTCTGGTAATAACAAAATGCAGGGCAACCCTGGTGGCACAGTGGTTTGGCGCTGCCTGCAGCCTGGGGTGTGATCCTGGGGACCCGGGATCGAGTCCCACATCGGGCTCCCTGCATGGAGCCTGCTTTTCCCTCTGCCTGTGTCTCTGCCTCTCTCTCTCTCTCTCTCTCTCTATGAATGAATGAATAAAAATCTTTAAAAAAAATAACAAAATGCAGGTTTTTGATATGGCAAAATTAGGAACCATTGGAAATGATAATTGTACTTATTGCATTTTCATATTAACTTTGTGCTGAACTGAACAAAAATTCCTCTGGGAGACTCAAAAAGATTAATGCTATATAATGAAAGGACATATTTTTGGTTGTTTCAGAGACTGTTGCTGCCTCTCAATATCCATTTTCACTTTCTTCTTTAGTCATGACATCTCAGTTGTTGTTCCTGTACGTTGTCACCTGTAACGTAGACTACTTTGCCGCTCTCTGTGGCTCTGTGACTTACATCTGGCAGGTGGGAAGTCTGCAATGTTGTTAGATGGCACTTCCAGGACTTTGCCTTAGCATGGGGCACATTCTTTTACGCTTCCATCCTCTTCCTTTGTGAAATGGCACATGACCGCCCAGTGTCTAGCAGTTATCAAAGATTATAGAGATGCAGAAATTTAGAAGGCAGGGTTCCTGCCAACAACAGGAAACTACTTTACCAGGATTACACTGCCTCTCTAGAAATTCATCTTCATCGTGAAATGAATTACAATGCTTTCTTGTTGGAGGAGCTTTTTTCTTTTTCCTTGCAAGCATACCTATCCTAATTAGGTGTTTTTATTGACGTCTCAAAGGATACAACACAACTTACTCAGATAATAGAAATCCTTTAACAACTTCATAGAAGCATAATGATAACATGATAATTTATATTTTTATGGAACTTAAGAATTTTATAGTTAGGATGTATCTCCTATCTTCAAACTCCAAATTCAGTCGCTATGGGGAATTGGCAAGTACATAAATTTATGAAAATGCAATAAAATTTTACAGATTCTGTTTTTCTGGCAAAAACCTCTCAGAAGGGAAATTCAAACCTGAGTAATTACCTCTTTATAGTGTCAAGTGGATTCACTTCAGCAGATAAACCCCAGTTATCATTACTAGGACTTCTCTTTCTTAAATGTGCTAAAAATACCAATTTCCATGCTGCTAATAATGCCATTTAATGGTCAGTATAGTGTCAAATCTCTATAGGTAGAGGGAATTGTCATTCCCTATAGATGCAGATCAAGTTTCTTGGATCATCATATAGAACAAAATACTCTGTATTTACATAAAAGGTGTTAACAAAACAGATGCTGAATCTTGTCACAAAACTCTAGGCCAGTTTGTTCGCTTTGGTACTAATGGTATTGAAAGAGTGCTTCACACGGTTGTCCAAGATGCAATTTACTTCCTCCTGTTAGAGATTTTACTTGAGGTTTATTAGAATTCAATGCAAAAGATAAAAGGGAATTTTGGATTTGATTAGTGCTAAATCTTAGAGTACATTCACCATCATCATTAAGGTTGCTTTTAATAACTAAGCAGAAAATTTCCATATTTGCTTCTACAAAGGTTATCAATATTCGGGGTATATATTTACATTTAAATTGATACTGGAATGCAGACCCTATCACCACTCACGTATTACTTTTACTGAAAACGCTTGTTATCTCCTTTCAATTACCATGGTTCTTGTGCTATTAGGAAAGTAGTACAGTGAATTAATCATTTTAATAAAATGTGACTTTCTTAAAATGTAATTATTAAGTGGAAAATCATGGCTTATCAGCAAAATATTAGGCTCTCCTCTTGACATTAATTTAAAAGTTGACTTATCTTAAAGATGGTTGAATACTTTTCATGTTCTTATATATTAGTTTCATTGTCATTTCCAGTCTAAAATTAGATTAACTTTTTATCCCTCTCTAATACCAATTCAAAGGATGTAAAACTACTTAAAAACACAGTTTCCTTTATCTTTATTTTATTGGACAATTATGTTTATTAGTCATATTAAAGCTTTCCAGAAAAACCAATGATGGGTTAATAGGCATGACATTTGTTCTGTGGCTCTTGAAAAAAATGTTAAGTTTTCCATTTTTCTCAAGTAAAAATCTCAATTTCTTAACACTTAAAGATTTATTTCTGGTCATTCCAGTGATGACTAATGCATATCCACATTTAGGGAAAAAAATAGTTATTATATAAAATTAAACACTGATTTTCCAAACCAGTGAAGCATAATATTTGAAGAGAATAAAGAAAAATCCACTGATTGTATATCCAACTAAATTTGTCTGGTTCTTTACTTTCTTAAACAATTTTACTGAGGTAGAATCTATATACCACAAATTCTTCCACTTACAGGAAAACAAGTGAGTGTATAGAAAATAAGTAAGTGTATTGAAATACAACTATTTCTACGAATTCAGCTTTATCTACAAACCTAAAAAATAGAAGTACTAAGACACTAAAGGGATCAGATGGTTGAAAGCCTTGTTAAAACAAACTTTAAAACAAAGTTAAAATCTCTCTAGCCTAGATAGATGGGAAATAATTTTCATTTGATAAATCAAGATATCTAAATAATCAGAAGTTTTACTTCTTTTACTTCAGTTAAATGTTTTCATTATAAACAATTAGTGACCAGGTCTCATTTAAAGATTAAAATGTATGAGTTCATATGCAAGTGGTGGCCTTCTGGTTTCGAGTTCCTCATGTAATGAACTTGAAAGCTGCCACTCCATTCTAGCAAGGAAAATCTGGAGAGTCTGAAAAATCATCAACTATTTTGAATCTGAGAGATTCCAGAGACAAGACATAGATCAAACCATTGCCCCCAAGATTGAGGAAACAGATGAACGTTGTAAGTCAATGCAGAATGTAGAAAATCCATGAGAATTGATCCTGTTCTGAGTTTCCTGGATCTGTGGTTTTGTGCCTGAAATTCATTTGGAGAAGTTCTTATCGTTGTTTCATGTTTCTTCTGTTTCTTCTTCTCTTCTGAGGAAGAAATCTGAACTAAATTGATGAATTGCTGGGGGCTCAGAGTAGACAGACAGCTGTGATTCACAACTTCAGGGAGACCCAGTCCCAGGAGGGGCCTGACTATTGTGAAATTTACCTCCAGGACTTTGACCAGATTCCCATAATAAATACCATAATAATAATAAATACCAGATTCCCATAATAAATACCAGAGGAAGACCATCTCAGGCTTCTAGCAGGAAAGGAAAAAAGGAACCATTTAAAATAGAGAGCAGTTGGTTCTTCCTAGCAAGACTCGTTTTCAGGGCAAACTAATTAACCAGAACCTAACTGACCTTAAGAAGGAACATACCCAACCCCAGCCCATCCTGGTCATCCTGTTCCAGTTAGGAGGGGAGGAAAAACACTAAGAAATCCTTATGATGTTCCAAGTCCAGGACGCATCAGCTCACTAAAAGCCTGAGTCCTAATCCGAGGATTATAGAATGTTCCCCTCCTGTCACATCTCCTTATCACATCATTAAAGGCATGTGTGCAACAGTTCCTTTTACCCAGTACACCATGTCCAGCTATTGAGAAAAAAATCAAAGGCCTGTCAAAAGGCAAGAAATACTATTTGAAAAGACAGACCACACATCAGAACCAGACATCACAAGGGTGTTGGAATTATCAGATTGCAAATTTCAAACAACTGTGAATACTATAGAGCTTTACCTAATGGATAAAATGGCTAGTTTGTAAGAACCAAGTGACCAATGAGAGCAGGGAGCTCTGAATCCTAAGAAAGAAAAAAAAGAAATTCTAGAGATTTAAAATAAAAGAGTAACAGAAATAAAGAATGCCACTGGGTTTATAAGTAGACTAGACACAGCTATATCAGAAGACCCCTTAAAAGGTAAAGAGAACAGAAACCCAGAACAGAATATCTAAGGACTGCAGGACAACTATAAAAGGTATAACATCAAAGTAATGGGAATACCAGAAGGAGAAGAGAAGAAACAGAAGAAACAAAAAAAAACAATAAGGATTTCTCCAAATGAATGTCAGGCACAAAACCACAGATCCAGGAAGCTCAGAACAGTAAGCAGGATAAATGTCCACAAAACAAAACACCCCAAACCCTGCACATAACTTATAAAGCACAATGAACTCAGGCGGACAAAAATAAGAAAATACAGATTTTCTGTGTATTTAATCATATTCCCATTTTATAAATATAAATTTAATTTTATATTCAAGTTTTAAAAATGTGAAACTATTTCATTATAATAATACTTTGATCACATTATAATGAGGTGAACAAGTATCTTTACTGAAGAGAAACTTTTCTGCTTTCAGTAAGACTCCTTGGGTGTTGATAAATTAAATGGCATTCATGTACTTTTAATTGATTATACTTGAGAGGGTTTTGTGCACCTGGTGAAATTCCAGACAACATTTACATGGTGTGAATCTTCAAGAATATAAATTGACAAGCAGCTGCCTCCAAATAGTAGTTATTAAACAAGCTGATTCACAGAATTCTAACATCTCCATTGCTGCCCAACCTTTCTGCTTCTCATTTATTCTCTTTATAATAAAGTAGATGGAAATAAATTAGCACTCCATTCGTCTAGATTTGAATTTATAGACTCTGTCCATGTGTATCATATATTATTTAGATACATCTATTTTAACATCTTGAATAAAACATAAACTGAATAAACACATAAGAAATTTAAATAGGACATTATGAATAGCCTCTTCCTTAATTGCACATGGACATTTTTTGCTATGGGTGTTCTTAAGCATAATGAATGTATTTGTTTATCTGAATGTGATTCATAAATGGAATCAGAAGATATTTGTGTCATCTTGGCCAAAGTGGACAGGGAAATCACAAAGAGAATTAGAAGTGAAGGTAATTATAGGGAAAACAAAGCAAACTGCTTTGATAGAGGTTGAGTAATAGAGAAAATTCCCAAGATGCAAGACTGGGTGTAATGGGAAAAAAATAGCAGACAATTGACCTTGACCATATATCAAGGAGAAAAGACGTGAAGGCAGAAGAAAAAGGTACACAAAGAAACAGCATTTAGATTGGGCTCTTTTCTGAACACAGTCATAGCACAAAAGACTATCAATTCCTAAGAATGTAACAATGGAATAATTTGAAAGTTAAGGTGGGGAACAAATTCCAAAGAAACTATCTTTGCCAGCTGAATCTAACCAAGCAAGTTTCTATGACCAAAACGTGTATTTTTATCATTCATACTGCAGTTTTTACATCAAGAATATGGTTTCACATATAGTAAATAACTGCAAGAAAAATAAAAAAGAAATACTACATTTTCAAGTTTCAAATTTATAAATTTCTGTCAATATGTATCATAGATTTTTAGATACCCTTATGTTAAAAAGTGAGGCAAATAAACAGAAGACCTCATTTATTCTCTTTATAATAAAGTAGGTAGAAATAAATTAGCACTCCATTCTTCTAGATTTGAATTTATAGACTCTGTCCATGTGTATCATATATTATTTAGATACATCTATTGGAGATTGTAGTTCTTAAGCTTTCAGTTTTCTCTTGGTAAGTGTAGACAGAGCTCTGTATGGAAGAAGTCTCATGTTTCCTAACAGGGAAATCATTCCTACTTGACAGTTTATGGGGGCTCACATTGTTTACAGACTTCAAGCATTTTGGCACTTAACTAGGTAGGTATACAAATGAGGAAAATGTAGGTATATTGCTTGGTGATTATTATTGGATATTCTTATACACCATTCAGGGAAATGATAGAAAAGCAGTTAAATTTCAGAAACGATCTTTTATGACCCTATGAAAGGAACAGATGGCAGGTACTGTGTGAATTCATATTGATGCCTCTGAAGGTTGACAATGACTGCTCAGTAGCAGGTTTTGAAGTAAACAATAATCTAATTACCAAAAATGCCTGCCCATTACAATAGGAGGATAAAGTGCAATGGGACAGAGCAACTTCATTTTCAGTAACAGCTGCAGACACTAATCAAACCAAACAGTGCTAATTAAAATTGGGAAGGAATAGAGCAGTGACAAAAAAACAAAAGAATTTTATAGGATGGCGACCACTGAAAAATGGACTCCATCTGACAAGGAGGTAGCCAAAGATAGCGTACATGATAGAAGTCTGGAGATAAAACTGTACCTTTATGATAACAAATGAAAAGGGATTAACAGGTAGTCTACAAGTAGAAATTCTTTGAAAGAAAAGAATATACTCCTTTCAGAAGAAATGTCAAAGATTAAAACATAACTCAAACTCAAAGCTAGAATTCTATAAGCATTAAGTGACGTCATCAGAAGGCTTTTTATAAAAGTAGTAAGAGGAGGGAGCCTTCAGAAGAATCACACAAGGAAGCCTGAAGTCTTCAATAAACTTTGGTGCAATTCTCAGATTCTCAGACACTGTGCTTCTCAAATCACGGCTCACAGATTGATGCTGGTCCTTTAGCAAGACAAGGAATTTATGCCAGAATATAGAGCAACCACAGATGATGCAACTCTAGTGTTGACTTCAGCCTTTCAAAATATATATGTAATCTCAAGACTTTATTGATGAAGAAATGAGTGTGTTGATTTACATTTTTAGAAGATTTATATCTTGCTGCAGACAAGTTTCAGGCAGTTACCTTAGTAGTACTTCTAGAATTCATTCTGCTTAGAAATGACAATAATGAGTAACATTAACATGTAATGCTCACACTAAAAAGTCTTTGTTTTTAAATAGGCCTGTTAATACTTCAGATATTATAGCTTTTTTCACTAGGAAAAATTTTCTCAAGAGCTCTGCTATATGTTGTAAACAAACAAGATTAGTAGTTAGAGATAACATTTATTACATTAGTAGTGAGAGATAGCAAGATTACTATATGTAACAAATGTTACATATAACATTTATTGTACATATACAACCCCCCCCCCACACACACACGTAATCAAGTCCAGTAAAGAGACAAAAACCACACCAGTATCCAGTATAGTATCTGAAAAGGGAATTAGAAATTCTAAACTTTTATGCAGAATAAAAATAATAGCTTTTTAGGCAATTAACATTATTATACTGGATGACTTTAATAAGAAACTCACCCTAAAGTTTCATAATTACTTATGTGTCTGATACTTTTAACCCAAAAGTAAGCATCATTGTAAATATTAAAATTCTCAGAGAAAAACAAGGTGACATCATTTTCAGTACTGCTTCCAGGGTAAGACTTGCTAGTTATTTGATTTATAGTTTTTTTAAAATTTTTTTTTGTTACTCATTGTCTGTCTTTCATATGCCGTACATTGAGCTTCTATGTGCTGTATATGGAGTATATGGACTTTTTATGTGGTATCTCCCAACCTTGTAATTATTTTTCCATGTATACTGTGCTTCAGTTGGAAAATCTTAGTAAGTAAAGCAGTGACACCAGATGAGGCAGGTCGTTCTAGATCCAATAATGACGTTCATTATATGAACTCATTATATAGGAGTATATCGGAAGCCTATCATGACATTCTCAATACTTATACTTTTTAATAATCTCATATTTTGTATTAGAGCAGATAATTTATTCATAAGCAGACAACCTCCTATATATCTATTGTAATAAAACCATCATTAAGCCATACAAAATGAATTTTCTATGACAAGATTTTTTTTGACAGAAATATCCATCATGTTTAATTGATCCTTTTAGGTTAGAAATTACCAAGTAAAACTTATGCATATCAAATGAAGGAGAAAACTATCATTTTTATTATGCAACCATTAATTATCACCACATATAGATAATACCTAGGCCTTAACTGAGGCATGTGTAGAATTAGATCACTAAGCTCTCTTTTAAAATTAGTTATGGAATTAATATACAAATACACAACTCATTCTCATGGTCTCCTCTAAACCACAAATAAAAATGGTGCCCAAAGCATCATAATAAAAATAGTAATACATGGAATATTTTCCTTGATCCAGTCCACTTGCCTAAAGCTTATTCTTTGGTCAAGCCCCAGTTAAAATACTATTGATCCATGCCTGAAACATCAATTGTTGAGAATTTACCATTGTCTGATACCTTTTGAGAACTTCCTAAAATATTCTACGCTTTTTTTCCTCATCAGTCTAAATCATAAGTATTTTAAAGCTGGGTAGGGATAATATTCTGGGTCACATTGTCCCCCAAAGACCTGTGGCCTTTTTAGTGCATATTTAGTAACTATTACCGAGCAAAGCCTTGAGCAGACTATTTTCCAACTAAGTGGCAAATTCAGGACCAATGGGCCTTTTGATTTCCATACTGACATTGAGCGACATTATATGATCAGAGATTGCCTACATTGTAGGCAATCGGTTATTTTGGTCCACACACAGTGATCTATATGTAGCCACTGCCCCAAAGTACATTCATTGTAAAGAGAACTGGTTGTGTGTCCCTTCTTGTTGTTATATTACATGCATTTGAAGAACAGCAGTAGGAAAAGACAATAAATAGAAGTAATTATCTCTGTGTAATCAAGGCAAAGAGCTTCTGTGTTAAGTAATGAACTCAGAGCATTAAACAATTCCCAGAACATTCTCAGAGCATAGAGACTCTCTTAAGCAACACTTTATAGAAAAATCTATTATCCTTCCTAAACACAATAGAACTTAGAAAAATATTTTGAACTGTTTTGAGACATGTTGTTAGATGCTATAGAAACAAGAAGACCAGAGCAATGTAATTCTATTTACTTTTTTACAAAAATGCATAAAAGCAAATATACTTATGTTAGATATTGGAAATCTAAACTGATGAACAAACAAAACCCAAAATATTTACTGGTACCCATCATGGTGTGGATACCCATTTACAAAGTTCCGATGTCCAAAAAGTTTCAAAGTTCCATGGTTCTACTGTAGCCATGGCAGTAACTGAATTACCTGGCATATCTCAAGCCCTTGTTATGTTTGGAAACTTGGAAAAGACACTAAATCTTTGGTCTCTTTTTCATTAAATAATGATTTTAGGATCAGAAAACTGATCTCCAGCTGAAAATTTTAGCTACAGTTCATGCAGTCTTATTTATAGTGACAGAAATTTGTCACTTTTTAATTTATTTGTTTAAAGTAGGTTCCCTGCCGAGTGTGGAGCTCAATACAGCATCAGCTGATAACCCTGAGATCAAGATCTGAGCAGAGATCAGGAGTCAGATACTTAAGTGACTGAGTCACCCAGGTGCCCCTCTCATTTTATAGTGTGACCTTATAAAAATAATTTAAAATAATAATTTTTAAAAACCCTTAATATCTGCAGGTGCACCTACATAAGGTATATAGTTCAAAAAATGAACCATATATCTCACCCCTAAATATACATCTCCCCTCTGCTCTTGGGTCCTATGCTTTCAGCTACATGCGGTCCATCTTCACAGATAGTACAAATTGATATTCTAATATAAAGTCATTATTTGTCCAATCTTGGCACAAAACATGCTATACTTCCTGTTTCCTTTATATATTTATCTATAAATGTGAAATATATTTATAAATGTATTATGCGCAGATATATACACAGTGTAATTGTGAAATGAGTGAATTTATCCTAATGCAGATTTTCCCTCATTGTGTTCTCCACTCTCTCCCAATTCAATGGTAGAATTCAGGGCATTTTTAGACCTAAATATTTTCTGAATCCAATTCCCAAACACCACATCTCACCTAGAGACCTGTGACTGTCTTATATGTGGCATCCCTACTTAAAGTACTCCCCCTGCCCACCCCTGCCATGACTGAACCCTCACTGATGCTAAACTTTTCAATCCTAGACCTTGGTACAACCTAGACCATAGATCCTATTTTTCCAGGTTTCTAGAGTACAAGAGAAAGCTAAAATGAAAAAAGTGCCTCAGTGTTTAAGTGGCCTAAAATATAGGTTAATAAAGTGAATTGATATCTTGCCAAATTTGTCAAGCTGAAGTTTTTTGAAATAATTTGAATCAGATTTATTTATTAGATTCATTAAACCAGCTAAATTAATTATAGCAAGGAAGACTTCTAGCCACACAAAACTTATCATATTTTCCTTCTATAATCTTTATCTTGTACTCCTGGGATCAAAGCCTCGAGACTAGACAACTTTTTAAAATGAAATCACATCAATTATGTGAGGATAAATTGTCATTATTAAAGATAGAACAGAGCCATGTGGGAAAATGTTGATTTAGGAAAATGATATATATTTAAAATCAGAGGCACATATGTGTACTTAATGGGCATTGCAATATAAAGTTGGATTTGGAGGTTGGTCAGATATATAATCTGAAAACTATGAAGAGCTGGGGAAAATGTTATCATGAGAACATGATAAAATGTGGAAGTGATGGAAATACTACAGTATCCCTCCATTCCTTTATGTATATTTTTTCAAGATTTATTTATTTTAGAGAGTATTAGCAGAGAGAGGGACAGAGAGAGAGAGACAGGGAGAGGGAGAGGGAGAGGGAGAATCCTCAAGTAGACTCCCTGCTGAACACAGAGTCCAACATGGGGCTTGATCCCAGGACCTGAGCTGAAATCAGAAGTCAGTGCTTAACTGACAGATGTCCCTATATATAAATAATTTTATTTCTAAAAGAATATAAGATGAATTCATAAGGTTCATTTCTAGATATAAAAATCAGATTCTATTATATTCAACATGTTTTGTTTGTTAAAAATGTTATATTAAATGTTAATATGGTTTAAGCTATGATTATAATTTGAGCCATATGATTTCATGAGTTTAAATATTGCAACACATGTTGCAACACAGCAATGAACTTTAAAAGATCAAATATAAGAAAAATAAGGAAATGCTGAAAAATCACCCTTAGTGTTGCAATTATTAATGTGCACTTATAATTAAAAAAGGAATAACAAACCTAACGACAATAACCCCTAAGTCATTCATTACATTTTCTGCACATGCACCCATATGTGTTACATTTCATGAACCCTACTCTTCCTGGGTTCTCTTCCTTATTTGATTTATTTTTATCCTATTTATATAAGATACAAGACATTTAAAAACAAAGGATAAAATAAAATTTCTTAATATTATACTTCATTTGTTAATTCAACTTATGTCCAAGTATATGGTGATTCTTATAACATGATGATGATTTTTGTTTAATTGAATCTAAGGGGTGGGAAGTTGTCTGTAGACAAGCAGTTTGTTCAGACCTGGGCATGCAGAGAGGGAGGGTGTACTAATCGCAGAGCTATGGTGTTTGCTTTGCACACATCCTGTGTGTGGACCCCAAACACTCAGCTTCATGCACACAGTGTTCAGTGCAGATTTCTATCACCTTTTACTTAAATTTATGTATCTTCTTCCTTTACTAGAATATAAGTTCCAACAGTGTCTAAATTTGTCACTATTTATTCACTGTTCATTCCCTACTGTCTAGAAAAATTCTTGGCGTATTGTCTCAAAATGGTTATAGAAGCATCAATGAATGGGATGTTTTATGGTTTACTCATAATGCAGATATTTCTCACACAGTAAGTGTCCAATAAGTGGCTGTTTAGTGGACTCCCACTGCACCTCTATTCAAGCGGCAGAATCTCAGGTTGATTATAAAAATGTTGACTAGGACATCAAAACATGGCTTTAATTTAGTTTACTCACTCAGTTGTTAACTTTTATTTCTTGGAAAAATATTGCTGCATATACTGTGTATTTTTAAATACATGTGTATTATTGTAAGAGTTGCTATAGAGTGAGACATCTATTGCTTATTTTCTTAGTGGCATCAATTCATCCGTTTTAATCTGTAAATTGGAATGAATGATTGACTATTACAATCGACATTTCACAAATGTGCTTCTAAGGATTTTAGTTGTTAAAAGAATAGATGTGTTTTTTAATTTACTGTCAGCTTTGTCAATTTTCCTTTGTTTTCATCATCATTTACCCCATTTGAGAGAATAAATAATATATACTTGGGAAATTATGAAAATATATAGAAAAAGCTCTGACAATTTTTTTTTTCAAATATTAGGAGATAAGAATAAGGAATGGAGGGAAGTTGTACAAGTTTTTTTTTTAATCTTATTTATTTATTAATGAGAGAGACAGAGAGAGAGAGCGAGTGGCAGAGACACTGGCAGAGGGAGAAGCAGGCTCCATTCAGGGAGCCTGACGTTTGGGACTCAATCCCGGGTCTCCAGGATCAGGCCCTGGGCTGATGGGTGGCACTAAACCACTGAGCCACCAGGCTGTCCAAAATTGTACAAGTTTTACTGCATATATACAAAAATTGGATTTCCTGCTCGTTTCCAGCTCCATATATTTTAAACAATATATTTGTAGCCAAATTATGATTCTAAACCAAGCAAATACTGTAGCGGAAAGGTCATTCTGCAGAAATAATAGTATTTAACTTTCTCATCTTTGGGTGAGTTAATGCCATGATGCAGATGCCTTCCCCATTTAGATAAGAGAAGATAAAGGAAATTGTATTGCAATTTTAATATTTCCTTTGTCAGTGTGAATAAATTCCATTAATGCTAGGGCTTTTACAAAGCCATCCTATGTGAACAGAAAATACAACCAGGTTATTAACCAAATGTAATTGCTTGGTGATAACAGACTCTTTGAGTCTCTATTTGAACCATATTTAACTTCAAAAAGGCTATCAATTAGGACACTGCATTTAAAGCAAGTGGAAAAATTATGTGTGGACACTTTTAACAAAAAGATGACACTTCCATAAGATAGTACGTATCATTTTAGAATACCAAACTCATTCTTTAAATATTGTTTAAAAATAAAATAACTTAATACATTTTTGGTCCCCTGATGCTGAAGGCATGATCTATATATGGAATATAGATCCATGGTCGTGTTGCTCCTGATTATGTGAATATGTCCAAACAGTTCAGATGCGAACTACAAAATGCAGTGTGCATCTGTGTGGGTGTGTTTTAAGTATCCCTAGCAATGAAACAGGTTAACTAGAGCATCAAAAGGTGAAAATACTGTTCATTGTCTTTATAACTTTGATGTCTACTTTTGAAGCCATAAATCAAGAGCATTTTATGTTCAGCGGTGTCATTCATATTTGCATTCCAGCGGGGAGGGAGTTACCCTTGAGGGGCAGTGGTGATTAATGGAAAAAAACACTGACTTGGAAAGAAACCTGAGCCCAAACCCTGGTTCTACAGAAAGACTATTTAAGATCCCAGTTTTAAGGGATTCCTCTGTGGCAGGCATTCTTCAAAACACATAATAAATATCATATCCTGAATTTGGACAAAGTAGGAGTTATCTCATTTTATAAACACATTAGTTTAGGGGAGACATAGTTAGGGAAGAAGTTCTCATGAGCTCTACTCAACATGGTTCTTACTCTGTGTATTTTTCCCCCATAAAGAAGGCATTTAATCTAATTGGTCCAATGGGCAACCCCTTTATTCAGTAGAGATGCTACGCTTTCAGAGATCAGTCTCAGCTTATGACTCTCTTCCACCTACACCCATCTCCTCCAATCATTATCGCTGGGCCAGGCATCATGCTTATCATTGGATGAGCTGTCATGAACAAGATGATGTGGTCCATGTCTTCATGTGTCTTGGAGCTTCCCTCTCTCTTTCCCTCTAATAATGAGACTAGAAAATGGACTCCTGAACTGTTTCTTTGGGACAGACCTGTCAGTGATTGTTCTCTCCACCCCCCTAAAAAAGGGATGAAGTTCACTGCTCCATCACATCATCTTTTACTATCCATGAGCCAGACCACAAAAAACAAAATCTGAGAATCCTTATCTTTGGCGGGGTTAACAAAAGTGTAGGAATATTTTACACTTGAGATAATTTCAAAATATCGTTTTATGTTATGCTTTCCTTCTGGAATCAGATTCAGATTAGCATAATATTTTCATTTTCTAAGAGAGATAATAGGGGCTGCATTTTACAACTGAACAAGTTATATTTGAACAAACAGGAGAGTAGCTTCTGGTAATGTCTGGAAGCGAACCCATGAATCTTGTGCAGAAAAGCTTCAAATCCAAAAGGAGCTTGTTTGCAGCTCCTGGAACATTCTAATATTTTAGGACAAGGGTGGATCAGAGCTGCAAACCATTTCAGCCTGCTTATTTTGGGAGGAGGCACCCCCCTTCCCTTCCCACAAGCCTCTGGAAGGATGTCCAACCCAAACTTAGAAGCAGAATAGCCTATGACCTCTCCCATCTGCCTTCAAGTTCCTATCCATCCAATCACATGCCCTGCTATTTCCCCAATACCACATTGAAACTATCTTTTATCCCCTTGCCATGCACGCCCTTTGCATGCTTTCCTCATGTCTTTGCTGATGGTCCATCTTTTCATGCATCCAAAACCTTTCGAGGCTTATGTGCACAGCCCACGCTAACCTCCTCCATGTATCCTTTCTGAAACTGTCCATGCCACATGGATTATCCTGTGTCTGAATTCCTACAAACTCGTTCCATATATTTGGCACACAATAACCTCTGTGATGTGTCCTCTTAATCTGTCTTGTGGCAAAGCTGCTGAATTCTGAAACATACGCATCTACATCTGCTCTCTTATCAGACTCCTTAAATACCCCAAATGAGTGTCTTAAATACAGCCTGATGCTCTTGATAGTAATTTTGAATTACTAAGTCCAGATAAAATTTTTCCAAGTATTTTGATAAGTGACCCTCATTATTTATGTCCTGCACGTGGCAGTCAAGCACAAACTCTCCTAGTTAAAACAGGGACAGAATTGGTACATGTCTGTTAGTTACATGCTAAGTTAGTAAGATTCTTTGAATATTAACAATAAGAGCTCACATTTATTTAAAAGGGACAAGGAGCTAAGATATTACCTGTTTTTAGGGTAAGAAATATGGAGCTTAATAAAGTTTATGTCTTTTCTCTAAGTTATGCTTCAAAGCCAAGTCAGTACTTAAACCCAGGTCAGAGTTTCTCCAAAATGTTTGTTTTTTTCTTAAAAAGTTATCTAGGGAATAAATATGCCAATTGGCAGAACATTGGGCACCAAACTTCCTGTAAATACTTTGATTCATTAAATCTGTCTAAAACCCAGGAGAACTTCTACAATATTTGACTATTAGTAGCAACATGAACAACTATTAGCTCAACTTTGTAGATGAGGAAATGACACGATCACATAGTCAAAGGACACACTGTAACTTCTCAGCTTGAGGTTTTTTCATGATTCTAGGTAATCTTCCAATAAATGTGATGCACTTCCTGTATCTCCACGGCCCCTTCTTTACTTGGTTAGTGATTGCCTCCTCATCTCAAAGGGACTAAGCAAACATCACTTACATGATGTAGTTTTTCTCAAACACTGACTCCACACAAAATATGTTTTACTTATTTGCGTATTTTTGGCATATAGTAATTCTATGATAAGCTGTTTAGGTTAAAAATGATTCTGTAATTTCAATGTTGTGTATTTAAAGTTCACATTTCTTTTTTCTTATTTTTATTTATTTTGTGGCAAAATCTTTCTTAGTCACAGCTTTCAAAATCAGATTAAGGCTGTTATTTCCCTTTAAACATTGCTAACATTTTATTCAGGGATATTTTCCCTTAGTGAGAAACAGTAGAAATTGGCATCATACCAAGTAGGCTGATTCAGCAAGAATGCACCTGGCAAACAACCGATTTTGTTTTATACTTTTGGGTTTTCTGTTATGAAAAGCTATAATGGGTCACAGTAACTGGGGACAAAATGCTCATGCAAATTAGGTTTTATTTCCTTACTGTCTTTACCACCTATGTTGATTCTTTTATTCATAGAGAAGCCTTACATATTTCTTGGCCATGTATGTCATGTAAGTAAGGCTTCTATTTTATTTTAATTATTTCCTTGTATAAGTATCTCCATTTGTAGAAATAAGAATTGAACCTGCACCTATGAGTAAATGCTTTGGACAGATCCTTATAGGTAGTAGATTTTAAAAGTAGAAACACTGCTTCATAAATATAGGATTAAATTCAGTAAGAGACAATGAATGCTTTAAAATACATTTGTATAGGTACCTTCTAAAAGCCAAAACCTTGGAAACCATTATCTATCATAACTACAGAAAATGTTTAAAATATTTTCCTAGCTCTCGGCTGAGATATATGAGCAGTCCATGTCCTCCAAATAATCAATAGTAAACTAAAATTTATATGGTTCCTACACTGTCCTAGCAATTATGCTGAATTCTGTGCATTTGTATGCATTGCACAAACAAAATAATTTGATGTAATAGGGATGATATCCATGTTATAGATATGGGAGCAGCAGCTAAGATAAAACTCTCAAAGTCATACATCTTGTAAGTAATAAACCAGGTGTGGGACTTCCAAATCTATACTGTTTGTCCTCAGTTCCACAGAGGACTGTGGTACAGTTATGAGACTATCAGAATAATCTTTAGTTTAAAATTTTACTTAGGTTTTGTTAGCATAAAGACTGTGACTCTATGCAATTTATGTTTTGGAAATACAATCTTTAGTTTGGTCACATGTGATACAAATAAAACACCATCTCTCAAATCTACATTATTTCTTTGCTAGAGGAAGAATCAATGTGATTAAGTCTTATCTAAGTATCCTTAGACAAGGATACTCACTAGGAGTATGTCACGGAACAGGATGCTTGATGAAATCCTAGTCTAAATTACACAAATAACTCTTAATAGCTTCAACATTTTCTCAAAGTTATAGTATTTTCTTTTTAATGTGTATGAGGGTGTTAATTCCATTAAGGAGAGCCTCATGTTGGGATCGAAAATACCAGATTACTGCCAAAGGGAAGAGAAGATTTATATCTTGCCAATGGAAAAGAATATTAATATATATTTTACTAGCATACTACTGAGGAAAAAAAGAACCTGGCTGGTCAAATTTTGAATAAGCCAGCTAGTCTTTGGTTAGAAAATTCCAAATAATGCTGTAAATAATAAGTTATTCATAATTTTTATCAATAGCCATCTTAAACTTCTCTGGACGAAAATACATTGATTCCCAAAATTCCTTCTGTAAGAAAACATGCTGAATGTGAACTAAATGGTTTAATACTTTCTGCTAAGTTCTATTAAAAACTCCTTTTTCAGACATAACTTCTTTTGTCAAAACCCTAAGCTTTTAAACTGATTACATATAAAGTTAAATGTGAAATTTCAAACATAGAATGAAACATGATATAGATTAGTATAAAACACCAAGGACCAACAATATAGTAGAATGCATTTGTTAAAACGATAAATCACAAACATGAAGTCTATGCCGTTTATATTGTAACAGTTAAAATTTCAAGCCAGAAAATTAGAATGCAATGTTAATGTTAAAAGGATATATGAATTCTGTATGTTTAAATATTAAATGAAAATTTTATAGGTTTCAAAGGAAAATAAAATCATAGGTAAGAACCCAAGTCTAATTCTAATTGAGGGCCAGGTCAATGGCAAGATGTTCACCCTATTTACAAGATATTCTGAATCAAAAGTTGACTTTTTGTTTAATTCAGTGGTTACAGTGTCACAGGGCACCTCTCATGAAAATAAAATTGGGCTTTGGAATTCCCTCTATTCTCCTTGGAATATGGCAGAGTCTTTATACCAGCACCCAGATTTATGGTGTCACAATTGGATAGAAAATGGGCAATGGGATCTGTAGACATGGATTTCAGGCCAGTCTCACAATGTTCCACCCATCTGCACCTGGACAAGTCCCAGAACATGTGTGACCTCAATTTGTCTAGATCACATCAATAGTAGCCTGTCTCCCCATGAGATCCATTAAGTACAGTGCACTGTACACCAACAAAATTAGATAGAGGTGGCTATTTTTTTAAAGATTTTATTTATTTAATCGTGAGAGAAAGGGAGGGGGGGAGGGGCAGAGACACAGAGGGAGAAGCAGGCATCATACAGAGAGCCTGTCGTGGGACTCAATCCAGGGTCTCCAGGATCGCGCCCTAGGCTGTAGGCGGCGCTAAACCGCTGTGCCACCAGGGCTGCCTGAGGTGGCTATTTTTTTAAAAAAGATTTTACTTATTTGAGAGAGAGAGAAGAGAAAGAGAAAGCAAGAAAGCATGAACAGTGGGGAGAGACAGAGGGAGATGCTCAGCAGGGAGCCTGTCGGGGGCTTGATCCAAGGACCCCTGGATCATGACCTGAGCCAAAGGTAGATGCTTAACCAACTGAGCCCTCTAGGTGCCCCAAGGGTGGCTATTTTTTTAAAAAATCTATTGCAGAGTCTTAAGTAGAGAGAGCAAACTAATGGTTGCCAAAGGGGTGGTGGGTGGGGCGATAGGTTTAATAGGTGATGGGGTTAAAGAGTACATTTGTTGATGATGGTGAGCACCAGGTGATGTATGGAAGTGTTGAGTCGCTATATTGTACACCATAATCTAATATTACACTGTATGTTAGGTAACTGAACTTTAAGTAAAAAATTGGAAAAAAAAATAAATTTAAAAAAGTAAATACATCCATTTTATAAATAAAGACCAATATTTTACATAAATGAGAAAAATTCACTGCAAAGTGATACTGTTACATGATGAGGTCACTTTGCTGCATGGGCATATTAGTGACATTGTAACATCTGCATTTTGGAGAAGCATACAGAGGACTAACTTGGTTAGTAGGCAGATTCTTAATAGGAAACTCTGTTTCTAAGACTGCTATAAATAAAATTATTGTGAGTCTTTCTAGTAGACTATTATAAGTATATAGTGAGCTGTATGCCTATATTTGGCATATGTAGCTGGAGATAATTTCCATAAACACCTCTAGGTCAGCTCAACTCGGTATCATCTCATCCACTAGGAAGGCAGGGAAATGGAAACTGTAATTATCCATTGATTAAACAACATACATATCTCCAATCACACACAGAGTTAACTCTATTCCACTTTTAAAGCAATATAATAACAGATTTAAAATCATTTACATATAAATGGTATATGTCACTTGAAGTAGGACAGGATATCTGATTTTCCAAGCAATAGAAGATGATTAAAATAATGAAATATGATAGGTTCATGGTACCCTACACAAAATAGGATAGAAAAATGAGAGAAAATATCAATAAAGCTCATTACTGAGACACTAATATACATCATTAAACACACAGTTGGGATGTTGGGAAAGTAGAGCAGAAGCAGTGGAGGCAGGATAACAATTACAAAATAGTATTTAAGCTTTTCTCTTCTACTGTTTAAGTTTGTAGGGTGATAGTTTTATACCTGAAGGCATAATCTAAGAGAAAAATGAGCATCAATGCACATAGGAAGCTGAAATATTAGTAATAAGCTAGACAGAAATATTTCTTTCCATTACTGCTTACATGACTCAGAGTAAAACTGAGTTTTGCTGGGGCTTTAGCATATATGTGCTCAGAGAAACAACTCTTATCCCTCCACCCAGAAAATGTCCTCTGACGGGGAATCTTGCACAAATCCCTAAAAGATGTTGCTGAATATATTAATTCATAATTCTATATTGTGTAGATAAATGTATCTAACTTTGGACTTTGTTTTGTTCTGATGTTTGATTTTAGAGAAAGCTAATCTTCTATGTATATACGAACAGAATACTAGAACTTCTGAATGCATCAGAAAGATACGAGGCAAGCTCTTAGAATTGGGACTAAAGCCCTCTGACACAGTTGCAGTGGACACAAGCTGTATTGCTAGAAGAAATGCATAAATGCAGAGATTGTAGTGTCTGAACATGGCAGGAACTTGCTCAACTCCTCTTTGGGCATCTCTATTTTGGACCTCAAATGATTGTTGTATTTAACTTTAATCTTAAGTGACAGCATGCAGCCTTTTTGATACCACTCTGTTTAATGCTGATGCTGCAGAGCGAGAGAGCAGAAGAACAAGGAGGACAGGGAGGGAGGTGGGGAGGATAATGCTATGGTCTGACTGTCCCCACGACTCATATATCAGAACCCTTAGGCCTAGTGTGAAAATATTTGAAAGCCAGGACTTTGGGAGGTGATTAGGTCATGAAGTGGAGGTATCATGAATGGGATTAAGTGTTCTAGCAAAAGAAACCCTACAGAGCTCCCTAGCCCCTTTTACCATGTGAGGATACAAAGAGAAGTCTTGCCATCAAAAGGGAGTCCTCTCCAGACCATGTCAGCATACATCATCTCAGACATCCAGCCTGCAGAACTGTGATAAGTGTGTGTGTGTGTGTGTGTGTGTGTGTGTGTGTGTGTGTGTCTGTGTTTATAAGCCACCTAGTCTGTGGTCATTTCTTATGGAAGCCTGAGCAGACTAAAATAGATGTAGAGGTAGGACTGTATATATTTTCAGGAACAAAGCAGAAGGAAAATGGAATGGAACATAATTCATGCTAATTGGTCCCCCTCCCCTGTCCCAGGATAGAAACAAAATCAAAGAACAGGAAAACGGTACATTTGTAGTGACAGTAATGACCTTTACTCTAGATTGAAGAAAAATCTATTCATACTGTTACTAGGGTTTTTTAAAAATGTTTTAAATAGTATCTTTTGATACAAGAAATGTTAAACTGTTTAAGTATTTTTGATGGTAAGACTATATATTCTGGACAAAGAGAACTAGGAAAAGGGAGAGTTGACTGCTACAACAGATTCTGGAAGGCTGAGCAAGTGAGTTTGTGAAAATTAACAATGAGATCCTATGTGCTAATGGGATCTCCAAAGCTATCCCTCCCTTTGGTTTGATCAGAAGACTGGGATTCTTTGCCTTTTTGCAGTTCTGTAGTGTTCTCTCTCTCTCTCTCTCTCCCTGCCTCTCTGAAAAATAAATAATTTTTGTATGATCAGTCATGACACAATGTACCTTTCTTTTTTTTTAATTTTTATTTATTTATGATAGTCACAGAGAGAGAGAGAGAGACAGAGGCAGAGACACAGGCAGAGGGAGAAGCAGGCTCCACGCAGGGAGCCCGACGTGGGACTCGATCCCGGGTCTCCAGGATCGCGCCCTGGGCCAAAAGCAGGCGCTAAACCGCTGTGCCACCCAGGGATCCCCCACAATGTACCTTTCTTGATGGGAGCTTGTCTTCTGAAGAAATTTAATTCGATTCTCACCCAGAGTAAAAGGCCACCAGAATGTCTAACTGCAATAATATACTTCAGGAGAAAAAGTATATATATCCTTTCCCAGCTTAGTATGTAAATATTAGGAAGTCTCTTGCTTCATAATTTTGAGCAAAAATACCACTTTCCCTTTACAGAAGAAGCATATTAAGAAAAATTAAACATCACTCTTCAAAAAAAAAAAAATTTGCACTGGTTGTGTTACTAGTCCTGCAATGAATGTTTTACTTCCCCTGAATTATGTAATCACTTTCAAGGGATTTGAAAATAATTATTTCAGTAAAAGGGTGTAGAGCTCCTGAACTTGCATAATTTCCCATTGGAAAAATTAAATCAGAATTATATAAGTATATCACTACAAATTCAGTTGGCCCTGGGGCAATGCCTGGGAGAAATAAGAATGTAGTAAGCCACAAAAATCAGGTTAGCCTCAAGCTCTACTTGTCTTCAGCAATCTTACTTCAGTGATCATTTGGTGAAAGACCACAAGCACATAAACTACCCGTGGCGTTGACAAGATTGAAAACTGAAAAGCAGTAGTAGAATTTTTTAGCAAGAACCCAAGCCAACTAAAAGACATGAAGTGGAAGAAATACCTTATATCAAGAGCAAGGAGGTTGGATAGTATCTAACTAATTTAGGCGTGGTCTCTAGGAAAACAGCAATTTGTAGGAGAAAACAAAATTAGAAATGAGACTAGGATTATCTGAGTGGACAGTCTACATTTACCAAATTATTTCAATGAATGGAAATTTCTCCTTTCCAAACAAAGAAACTTGGAAGTGCTTTAGTCTTTTTGTTTTGTTTTGATCAAATTACTGTTCTCAGCCATGTTATTTTATTATTACAAATAATATAAAGCATGTAGTAACCTCAGCTATCCCTCTGTTGTCCATATAGTATCCGTGACATTTCCTGTTAAGCACTCAAAATAGTATGTAATTTTAATCCTATTTGCATCAATTCTTTGCCACAGTGCCCCTTCTCCATATCCACACACACTTGTTCTCACACCCAAACATTTATGACTATGTCTTCCTGTCTACTGGACTATGTCCCCCAAGTATAGTATCTGCAACAGGGTAGGTGCCAATTACATATCTGTTTATTTCATGAACGCCATATGATAAGTTTAGGATTAATGCCCTAATAGCAGTAGAAATTAAAATCTTCTTGAGAGATTATCAGTGACATAACTTTCACTCTTTAATGCAGGAGTTTCCAGGAGGCTAATAATGAGAAATTAGAACAGAAACTTACATGCATGGATGTTGATTGCTGTAATACTTATAATAAAGACTTGAAAGTAGGAGAAAATATTTAGGAATAGAATAACTTCAAATGATTGTATATTCATAACAGAATATTAGAAATCCATTAAAATGGCATGTTAAGAATAGTTTTAAATTGCAAGATAGTCAAAATAGAATTCTGGTGAAAAAGCAAGCTTAAATCTACACAGACATCACAATTGTGGTTATAATATATAGGTATGCAATAGAATTGCTATTTATTTTGCATATGTATGAATCTGTGAGTGTGTGTGTGTATGTGTCCAAGGAGAGGTTGTGTAGAACAGACATAGACATTATAAACATGAACTCTAAATGTGAATCCCAGTTTTCCCACTTAATAAGCAAATTAGTAGTAGCGTATATTTTTTAACAAGCAAATGTACTTAATGCAAATGTATTTTACGTTTAATCCCTATGTTTCTCCAATATATGACAAATTGGTAAAGACTTTCAGAAATTAAGTAGAAGCCTCAACCGACCATCCACAAGGTTCAATATCCTAATGTGATAGTCTCTTAATATCCTAACCAATGTTAATGAGATCTGTAATATAGTACTAATAAACCTGCCAGACATGCATTGACCACTCACTGAAAATACCTGTGGGAATTCTTAGGGCTGTAAAATTACATATGCAAATTTTATTAATGCTGAGTCAACATTTAAGTCATTTTTTTAAAAATTTATTTTTAGTTAAAGGTATACTAAACTTTAAATTCTATGGAAAAATTCTAAATTTTACATTCTGCAGCTAAAATTAATCTTTGGGTATATGGTTTTAATAGGTGAAGACATTTATTTTTATGTACCCAGAGGTAATAGATTTATTTTAATGAATCTAATGAAACTAATACTGCTAAAATGTATCTTTAAAAGAGTAGAGTTCAGGTGCATTTAATGGGATGAGGTATAACGTAAGCAGAAGATTTAATAATGTAGGTTTATTTTAATTTTTTGTTTTACTATCTTCAAGAAGTTAAAGGCAACTTAACTTTTCCTTCCTCCCTGCCTCCTTCTTTTTCTCACTCATTATCACATTGTTTTCTTGTTTCAGCACCAGCAGTTCTATAATACATAAATAAGGCACAAATATAGCTGACTTTATTTCCCATAAAGAGATAAAAAGTGGTATATAGAATAAAATAAAATTTTGTGGAAATTATATTACCAATTACTTGCATTTATGAGCTTGTCACTATTTTCCATTAAAGAGGAAATTCCAGTTTTGTATAGGCCACTGAGATTTTTCTCTTTTGCTTACTGCTATAAAATACAAACTCTGTCAACTTCCTGCTTTTACCCATGGACATTTACCTATGTAATTTATACCACTTTGTTTTTACCTGATATTGACATTTATCAAAATGGGAATTTCTAAAAATGGAAGATACGTTCTTAAAATTAGAATTTTTGCAACTTGAGGCAATCAGTTGCACAATGCCATAGAAATAATTGTCAAAATTTAATAACCAGAAGTAAACATGGAGCATCAACTGTGTTACTAGAAAATTATCTGTGATTGAATCAATATTTTTGTCCTCACATCTGACTGTGTAAGCAAGTTTTACAGTCAGAGTTCTATAGTGTTCTTGACAGACGTGGCAATAAGATAATATTGCAAATCTTTAAAGAGGGATATGACTGTTCTACTCAAAGGTTTCTTTAAAAAAAAAAGATTTTATTTATGAGGGAGAGAGAGAAAAAAAAATATATGCTAGGGGGAGAAGCAGAAGGAGAGGGACAAGCAGATTCCATACTGAGTGTAGAACCCAGTGTGGAGCTGAATGCCACCACCCTGAGATCATGACCTGAGCTGAAACCAGAGTCACATGCTTAACCAACTGAGACACCCAGGCACCTCTACTCAGTTTTCTTAAGTACCACCTTCCATGTGCCTACTGACAATGTAAAAGTAAGAAATTTGTGTAGTGTAAATGCTAAAGTTAAATATTCATGAAAATATACCGACATTGGACATGTAAAGATCACCAACAGCAATATTTTAGTTAATTGACATGGTCTGCATTTACTCCTCATCAGAACAGTTTCAATAGAAATACTTACACTGTAATTTCAAGTTATTGAGCAGTCCTAGATATGGTAGGAGGAATATAGTGTTTATAAAACGCTTAAATAATGTAAGAGGAAATGGAAATCTACATGTAAGGGCATTTTCAAAGTGAAGAGAATGTGTGGAATTTAATGAGGAAATAAAAAATTATAGAATTTCTGTCTAATTTTAAGAAGACAAATGCAATGGAAAGATGTTCACATAAATACATATGAGAGAGTACAATGTAATAATTCATATTCTAGATTCCTTAGAGAATGATAGGATATATTTGGGTATAAACAGTTTTTTTAATATCAGAATTGAAAAACGATATGGAATCTCAATGTTCTAATACCCTGCATAATTTTTAGTTAGCTTAATCTGGTTACTGTGAAGAGCTAGACACTTACCCTTGAATTCAAGGCCGTTTTCTCCAGAAATCACTGTGGCTACAACAAAAGGGAGATATTCCTTTAAATAGATCAAACTCCCTGCTCTCACATTCTGAAGCATTTTTCTATGTAAAAATCTAGCAATGAACTAAGACATAATAAAAATGATAAAAATAATAAGAGTGGCATTTACAGGACATAAGCAAATAGAAATACCATGTAATATGAAACAATACTCTGATAAATTATATTAATTCCTCTATAAAAATATAGAGAAATCAGATCTTTAGTTAGGTCTGTACCTTTAACTTGCCTCCTATTCCTCAGTTCTTTTTACCAAGTTATATTTAACTTATGTATGAAAAAAAAATAGAAGTAATGACTATAGGTGTGTGTTTATTTCTGTAGGTCTAAAAATAGAACCTTTAGAAATGTTCCTGGGAGCTTCATTAACGATACTATTTTAAAGTATAGCTCATGGTAACTGTGATTGTGAGTTACTTGGCTATATTATAAAGAACATTTAGGTAAGATTTAACATATGATGTGTTTATCCATCCATGAGATTAATTAGATTTGATTTTAATTTCCTTCCCCCCATGCCATGAAGAACTAAACAGTCATAGAATGATTTTATATTTTATAATCTTATTCATGGAAATAGGGAAGGATTCAGAAATGCATAGACTACATAGGAAAGAGATATGCTTATTCACATTGAAATTTGTCTTCTCTAAACAAAAATTCTAAAAAAAGCCTGAAAAGGCCTAGTGAAAAAAATTATAAATCAAAATATTAAATGCAAATATGTGAGAACTGATCACCAGATCATTTCCTAAAAAATAATGCAAAGATACACACACACACGCGCACACACCCCAAGAAAAAAAATAATGCAAAGATACACACACACACGCGCACACACCCCAAGAAAAAAATAAGTTGTTTGCTCTCTTGGAATTGTACCTTTTAACATGTCAAAGCTTTCTCATTAAAATATTCTCTTTGCCCCCAAAGTTAAATATAAGGCTATACTAAAATCAGTATTTTGATTCTTGACTCAGAAACAAAAGAACAGGGATTTATTAACAAGTCTAGAAAAATTGGCTGACACTTCAAATATTTCCTTGTTTCTACTGTATAAAGTGTCTTAGTTATATAGCTTCCCTCTAGAAAATTATCTCCAAAAATTGGAAATAGAACAATGAATTTTTTTTTACATATTTCCAACACAAAATTTTCTAATCTAGTTGCCATGATAACGTGTTTTTAAATACATGAAATAAAGTCAAGAAGGGAATCTACCTTACTTAAAGGGTAACTAATATTTTTCATTCAAGGATATATTTCTGATACATGTGGCATGTTACAGATATTATTCTAGGTGTTGGTTATAAAGCAGTCAACAGGCAAACAATATTCTTAACATCATGGAGCTTACAATCCAGACATAGATATCCTATCTGTACCTATATACCATATATGTTTATATAATTATTATTTTACCTAAACAGTAAAACAATGTCTCCACAAAAAATAGGAAAATGTCATTAATATTTTGGTATTTGGTTATATTGACTGCTGTTAATTCATTTTTAAGGTAATATAAATTGTCAGAAAACACAAAGCTGACTTTGAGTATACAAAGTATAAAATGGCTAAAAGACACTTTTTAGAAAAATATTAGGGGCATTCTTATAATGTATTTGCTTTTATTTAATTGAAAACACTATGCAAAGTATATTTCTCTACAAATTAAGTTGAGCATACTTGCTATAAAGTTTTACAGCATATCTGTAAATGTGGCATAATATCAATGAAACTTAAACATTATCTTAATTATTGTAAATAACTGTCTACATCTGATGGTGATTGAAATAACCTCTTTTTTTTTTTAATTTGTTTTCAGAAATGGCATATTCTTGAAACTTTACCCTCTTCTATGTGAATTTCAGTACAACTTGTCAAGTTCCCTGCAGATTTCCATTGATATATTGATTGGAAATGCATAAATTTAAAGATTACTCCAGAGAAACATGACATTGCACTTATACATTATCCATGAATGAAAGATAGCTCTGAATATTGAGGAACCCTCTCATGACTCACACACATTTTCGTAAACCTTTCCAAAGGAGCTTTTCATATACTTTGATTGCTTCAAAGGCATCTTTTTAAAAATATTGTTTATAGATTTCAAATTATTGGAATTTTTCTTATGTTTTAAAATTGGTTTGAACTTTTGCCAAGAAAATTCATTCATATGCTTTTTATATGAATGGCCTGTATGTTGTCTTGGATAGATATTTTGTCAGTATATAATAGCAAAATTGTCTTTTTTACCAATATTTACTTCTTCCCTTGCATTCTTATTATACAATCTTGCTTTACTGAGGTAGAGCCCTGAATAGTAGATTTACTGGCCAACTTGCTGAACTTTATGAGAGTTTTGATGCCTCAGTATGAAGAACAGTATTCTTATTTTTGTGTGTTTTTTTTAATTCAGTCATAATTAACATACACTGTAGTTTCAGGTGTGTGTTATGATAAATTCAATTCTATACATTTCTCAGCGCTCATGTGAAGAACAACATTGATAAAAGCCTCAAGTTAGAGATTCTAACTAGGTAAAAAAAATCCATTTATGCTCCTAGATTTCATTATGAATAGGGTTAAAATTTTTAAGTTGTTTCATTGGTTTTTTTTTTTTTTCTGTAATAACCGTACAGTTTTTTCTCAATGGGAGTGGTGAAATAAATTAATACATTTCTGATAGAGAACTTTCCTTGAATTCTGAGAATAAACATCATATGGTCATGGTGAATGTTTTATAACACTTCTGAATTCCATTTGCCAAGATAATCACAGAGATTTTTGCACTCATAATCCTAGATTAATCTATAATTCTCATACTACTTTCGAGTTCATTTGAATAATTTACTTTCTCATAAAATGTGCTAGGAAATGTGTTCTTCTGAACTTCTGTAAAGCATTTTAAAAATCTGTATCTTACGATTTTGCTAAAACTCATCTGTAAAGCTCAGCTATAAAACTTGGTTTGTTTGAAGAAGGAATAAAGAATTTGATACATGAGTGAACTATTTAATGATAATTATATATCAGGTTTCTTTTTGACTTTTTTATGGAGCACTGGAAATTATATTCAAGAAAATTTCAAGTATCTAGATTTATAACTTTAATGGATTAAATTTTTTCAGATTTGCCACTTATACTTACTGTCAACTATAGCTGTAGTCATATTCTGTTTTTAAATTTTTAAGTTACTTGGGTGTGTTCTTTTTTCTTCATTGACTTTGTAACGGTCCTTTGATGAGAATTCTGGTTTTTCTTGAATGTCTTTTTCTTTTCCACCAACTTTGCTTTGTAAGGGATGACTTTGGTCATTGTCACTCTCAGGGTCATGCTTCAGGCTCCATGGTCCATGATCCAGTGACAGATAAAGCCCTAATTGTAACTAGACTACTATACTGGTCAGTGGAGAGTTTTGCCTGTACACTGAACATGCCTGTGTTTCTTAATGACTTATTAGAAATATGTCTTATTTCTTACTGCTATGTTCAGAACAGAGAGACGACAATGAATGCATGATCTTAGAATATCATCCTGACAAATACTGCTCATATATTCTATGTCATCATTTTACACATGAATGTAAAAATGATTTGTCTTATTAGATTTTAGTCTAATAATGTCTAAAACAGCATTTTGTCACATTTGATTTATATTTTTATTCAGCCAGAATCATAAAAGGATCGGATATGTAATTAGACCACCAAACACTTCTATTTTCCTAGATAAATGATAGTCCATGGGCAGCAATTTGGAAAATATAATTTATTGTGCTGAAACAATAACCACATATAGTGGTATCCAAGTGACCTATAAAAGTTAATGCAATTTTAGAGGTGTCTAATGTAGTCCCAAAGAAGAGCTAGGAGAAAGTGGGTCATTCTGTAAGCAAACCTCTACATCCTAAAGATTAGTGGTGATAAAATGATTCAGAATCAGGGACCAAAGAACTATTATAACAAATTAATTCAATTTTCCAAATTGCTTCATGCACATAAAAATCAAGCAATTGTGTCTATGAGTGATGTTTCATTTTATTTAACTGTGTAAAAATTTTTAAATATTTATGATTACAATGTGCAATATTAGAGCAATTCACTTAAAATTTCTTTTAAATGCTTTCAAATATATTTTCCCATTTGATCACCATTACAATTCTGTAAGAGAGAGTATAGATTTTTCCAAATAACATACATACACACCTGCATACACACACACACACATCCTGAGCTAAAGTGGGCAAGTGCATTTTCCACATTGTATAGGAGTCTTCTCAGTTTCAAACAGTGTCTTAAACAGTTAATCTATTTATTCCAATGCATACATACACATTCAAAGGCCTTCATTTCTTATGTGCTAATGGACAAATGGGAAAACCATAAAGATTTGGAATTGTTTGACATTTCTTAATGTTAGCTAACAGGAGACTTTCTATAAATTTGGTTTTTATAAATCTATGTTATTTTAATTTTGAGTGAAATTCAAAATTCCTGTTTGTAGTGCATGTAAATATGGACTGAAGAAAGAGACCCTATATATAACTTAAAAAATTTCTATGGCGACAAAGCATCCAAAATGGAATGTCATTCTTTATCATTCCATGAACTGTAAGAGTTTTTAATTGTTTCCTTTAGTAGTATAATTCAGAAGAAATCACAAAAGGAAAGAAATTGTATGTATCATTGTTTTCAGAATTCTTTTGAAAAGAGAGAGAACTATTGCTGTAATAACTAAAACAATTCAATGTGAGGCTTAAATTACATTATGTGTAATGAGAAATGCATTTTTTAAATAATGAGAACTGTCTGAAAATAGAATATAATTCCTTGTGAAATAGTGAGTTCCCAAGTAGTAGATGAACATAAGTGCAGGTAATGTTATCACAGGGATTATTACATCAATATGATGGTTGGCTAAGTAATCCTGGTGGTTTCTTCCAATTCCAATTCTCTAAGATTTTTTGAAAATTTTGGTTCTCTCTTAAACCTTCAAGTGTTGATATTGAAAAATTTCCCTCTGAAGTTAAATATATTTCTTCATTAATTCAATGACAATTTGTATAGCTTCTATCATATACCATATACCATAAAGAAGCAAATAAAACAGATATCTTTGTCCTTATGATGCTTATACCTGGCAGAAAATATAGAGGATAAACAAAAGCATACACCTATATGCAAGTAGGAAATCACAATTTGTATGTGGCTGGGATTAAAAGATCAAGTTGCTGTAGGGGTAAAGTCCTATGTGATCAGAAAATGCCTCACCAGGAAAGTGACACATAAGCTGTCACCTAAAACAAGAGAAAGAAGTCAGAGAAAGAATGATGAGTGTAATGTCATGGCCATAAAAAATAGACTGCGCTAAAGTCCAGCTATGGATAGAGCTTCACGGGTTCAGGAAATTAAAAAAAAAAAAAAAAGAATGTTTTTTTAAACATAAAGGGAAAACAAAGAAGCACATAGAAAACAATTTCAGAGGCTTACATCATCCCAAGGACATTATTAGGAGTTCAAATATTTATTCTAAATTTAATGAGAAGCTATTGAAAAATTTTCACCTGGAAAATGACATAATATAAATTGTGTTTCTAGAATCCCATTCTTTAACGTAGAGGATGTACTGGAACTAGAAATGTAAGTTGCAAGCCAGTGTAGGAATCCAGGGAAGAGAGAATAATGATCTCGACCAGAGTAGTAGCAAAGTGCCAGAGAGAAGGTTTATAGTTCAATGAAGACTTAATTGGATTTTCTGATTTATTAGGGGAGGGGCTAAAGTGACTGCAAAAACTTACTACTTTCTGAACAAGACAAAATAGCTGGCATCAGATTGATTAATCTGTTGTAAACAATTATAAAAATGGGGCAAATTGTCTAACAACACATTTGAAAGCAATGAATTTTAAGAGGAAAGGCCATGGAGGGAAACCCACATTAATCCAGGATTTCTGACTGTGGGGATTTTTCAAAATGCTGCACAGACCCTTAGACCAAGAGCACGTGTCTGTCTGAATGGAGAAAATATAATCAGACTCCCATGGGGGCTGTGGAAGTGGCTGAGAGCTGAATGGCAGAGAGTAGAAAAGGGTAGAGAAGTGCCCTAAACATCTGCACAGATTAGCTGGTCCCGTGAAGTTTCCTAAGCAGAATGTATGCAAGGCAAGATTCTAGAAGGTCAAGAGGGATGCAAGCTAAGAGTTTCAGAGGTCTCACAGTACTGGGCAAATGTTCCTTCCCAGGCATGATGGAGAGATCCTGATGCATAGTTTCAGTACTAGAGACACTATTCCCTACAAGTAAAATCATGCCTTAGTAGTAAAAGCTCTGCTCTAACATGGGGGTAAATGGAAATACATCTGTGCTAAAATGGGCTAAAACCAAGCATCAACAGTGTCTTAGTCTGTTCAGGCTTGCTATAATAAATTTATTGTATGGAAGAACAGAACTTACCGACATGGCTTAGGATGTATGAACATTATAAAACTTGAGGTATATATGAAATACGCTAAATTTGAGTCATAATTTAAACGATAATTTTGCATTTAACTATTTGTAAGCAATGTACTGTAAGATGCTATTGACATGCATAATTTCCTTTCCATAAAATAAGTTTTTTTTTCAAAAATAGACATCCCAGAAAAGTCACTGATAGTAATTAAAACAACTGATAATATTTATCAATACCAATAAAAACAATCACAGAATTCATTATGTGCTCAAATTTTAGAGGGATGGCACTAGAGCCAGAGCTTTAAAGAGAGTAGCACATGGGTAACATGTGGCTTGGGATAGAAAATGATCATGGTAAGTAGTCCAGATGGACACCAAAGATAATTATAAAGGAACATAAAATTGTAAAGATAATCACAAAACTTCCCCAACATGCACTCATGTTGTCAAATTTGACACTCATGTGATCAAATTGTCACTTTGTGGGCCTTCATCTCTTCCCACTTCAATCCTTGAATGAGACAAAGATCGGCAGAATCATAGGATAGCTTAACAGGGAAGATCTATTTTCATTCTATATCTTGGCAATATCCATTTAGTATTGGTGAAAATACATCACTGACAAGAAATAAGGGGAAAACCTATAATAACGTGATATCCAAAGTCATATTCCAATTATTTTCATTAATTATTGACCCAGAGAATTCTATTACCTATAATAAAACATAAACAGCATAGACAATATCTTTCATAAACTCATTAAGCAGATTATTTTTTTAAAAAAATATTGTGAAGATTATTATTATATGTGAAGACATTGCTTTGCTGGCTTAGTGCAGAGTCAACAACGGTGGTTACTATTCCTTTAAAATATTTCCCCAGAAATTCTCTCATGTCCACAGGCTCCTTGTCAAGTTTCATCCTGATGCGGTCTATTCTTAATTTATTAAAGGTTTTGTGATATAAGAGGGGGTCTTTATTATTATAAAGTAACTGCCAGAGAATATGCCTGTTTTTATTTTATTTCCAATCTCCACAACAACCACAAAATCAGTGGTATTATATTTTTAAAAAGAATTTGTCCAAAATCAAATAACAATAACTGCTAGAATTAAAAATGAAATCAAACTGAAGTCTCAGAGTCTGCCATAAATAAAGTAAAATAAAGCCATTTTAAGGGGCACCTGGGTGGCTCAGGTCGTGAGCCCAGGGTCCTGAGATTTAGTCCAGCATCCCTCCCCACAAGGAGCTTGCTTCTCCCTCTGCCTCTCTCTCTGTCTCTCATGAATAAATGAATAAAATATTTTTTAAAAAAGTTATTTTAAAGGGTCATAGATAATTATATAGGAAATTTTAAAACATGTGTGTTCTCCTACTAAAAATGCATGGAAGTATTACAGTATGTCAAAAAACCATCTAATTAACTTAGTTTATTTGGAATAGACATTGACTATTTTTTGCTTTTCTCCTTTTAAAATTATTGTCTGTTGAGATAGCTTTATACGGAATTGAGTTTATACAAAAGTAAACCTTGCTTTTTCCAAATGTTTATTACTATTTGTAGAAGGAAAGAATTTAAATATCTGTGACTCAAAGGCTAATTCTGCATGTGCAAATATAGTAGCCCTTAGCCACATATGGTTATTGAGCAACAGTGATGTGGCTGTAAGATACACTGCTCAAAGTGTAAAATAAATTTTAAAAATTATGAATACCTCTTTTTAAAATTGAGGTATAATAAACATGTAACTTATTAGTTTCAGGTATACAACACAAAGATTCAATAATTTGTACATACTACAAAGTGATCACAATAAATCTAGTATCTGTCACCACAGTTACAATTTTTTTCTTGTGATATGTTAAATCTACTCTCAAATCAAAAAGCAAGATAGTATTATTGACTATAGTCACCATGTAGAACATTGTATCTCATGAGTTATTTATTTTATAACTGGAAATTTGTACCTTTTGACCGTCTTCACCCATTTTGCAGACCTCCCATCCCCAGTCTGTGGTAATCATGAGTCTGTTTTCTGTATCTATAAGCACAGTTTGTTTGTTTAGAGACCACATGTAAGTGACATAATAGTTTCTGCTTCTCCACATCCTTGCCAATATCTGTTATTTCTTGTCTTTTTAAATATATTTTTTATCTTTATTTTTTAAATATTTTATTTACTTGAGAGAGAGTGTGTGTACCAGTGGAAGAGAGAGCATGAGGGGGTGGAGGGCCAGGGGGAGAAGTAGAAGCAGGTTCCCCACTGAACAGGGAGCCCAATATTGCACTGGGCTAAATCCCAGGATGCTGAGATCATGATCTGAGCAGAAGGCAGACGCCTAACCAAGTTACTCAGGCGTACCTTTTTTTTTATGATATCCATTCTACCTCATGTGAGGGGATTCTCATTGTGGTTTTGATTTGTATTTCTGTGATAACTAGTGATCTTAAGCATCTTTTGACGTACCTGTTGGCCATTTTTATGTCATCTCTGGAAAAATGTCTATTCACGTTCTTTTCCTATTTTTTAATTGCGTTATTTGTTGAGTTGTGTAAGTTCTTTATACAATTTGGATATTAACCCTTTATCAGATATGTCATTTGTAAATACCTTCTCCCATTCAAGAAAGTTGCTTTGTCATTTTGTTGGTTTCCTTCACTGTGCAAAAGCTTTTTCATTTTGTGTAGTCCCAATAGTTTATTTTTGCTTTTGTTTCCCTTGCCTGAGGAGACTTATCTAGAAAAATATTTCTATGGCAAATATCAGAAAAATTACTTCCTGTCTCTCTCCTAGGCTTTTTATAGTGTCGGTTCTCACATTTAGGTCTTTAATCCATTTTGAGTTTATTATTATGTATAGTATAAGCAAGTGGTCCAGTTTCATTCTTTTGCATGTGGCTGTCCAGTTTTTAACTTTTGTTTTACTTTTGAGTCCTATGAGAGTTTTTAAAAATTATATATTTTAGATGTTGACCTCTTATCAGATACATGATTTGCAAATATCTTCCTCCCATTCCATAGGTTGACTTTTCATTTTGTTGATGATTTCCTTTGGTGTTCAGGAGCTTTTTAGTTTGATGTAGTTCCACTTGCTTGTTTTTGCTTTTGTTGCCTTTGCTTTTGGCATCAGATACCGAAAAAATCATTGCCAAGAAAATGGTTCTAGGAGCTTTATGGTTTCAAGCAGATCTTACATTCAAGTCTTTAATCCATTTTGAATTGATTTTTGTATATGGTGTAAGATAGTGGGCCAGTTTCATTCTTTTGCATGTGGCTGTCCAGTTTTCCCAACACCATTTATTTAAGAGATTATATATACTCGTGCTTCCTTTGTCATATATTAACTGACCATTTATGTGTGGTTTTATTTCTGAGCTGTTCATTCTGTTCCATTGATCTATATGTCTGTTATTATGCCAGTACCACACCATTTTGATTACTATTGTTCTGTAATATAATTTGAAATCAGGTAATATCATGTCTCTAGTTCTGTTATTATTTCTCAATATAGCTTTGGTTATCTGAGATCTTTTGTGGTTCTACACAAATTTTAGAATTTTTTTTCTATTTCTGGGGAAAAATTCCATTGAAATTTTGATAGGGGTTGCACTGAATCTGTAGATTACATTGAGTAGTAAGGACATTTTTTTTAATTTTTTTAATTTTTATTTATTTATGATAGTCACATAGAGAGAGAGAGAGGCAGAGACACAGGCGGAGGGAGAAGCAGGCTCCATGCACCGGGAGCCCGACAGGGGATTCGATCCCGGGTCTCCAGGATCGCGCCCTGGGCCAAAGGCAGGCGCCAAACCACTGCGCCACCCAGGGATCCCCTGGACATCTTAATAATAGTTCTTCTAATCCATGAGCAATGAGCATAGAATGTTTTTCCATTTTTCTCATTTTTTTATATTTATTGCATGCTAATAATGGTGATATGTGGGTAGGTTAAATAAAATATATTTAATTTCATCAGCTTCTTTTCTCCTTTTTTTAATGTGGCTCATATCTGGCTTACATTGTATTTCTGTTGCCAAGTGCTCTTTGAAACTTTACTTTTCAATGGTAGAAATAGAGTAGGAGAGAATGGATATTTTTCTGATCAGCTTCTTTTCAGAGAACCTTATTTTTTTTAATTTTTTTCCAGAAAAGTTTAAATATACTTTAGTAACACAAATCTGTTGATCTAATCTGCTGTGGAAACCATAGGGAAAGTCCTAGAAATAAAAGATTATTCTGTACATTGAACAATTTTTCAGTATTTTAAGATAATTTATTACACCATTTTATTATCAACTATCCTGTTTTGATAATGCACTGTATTAAATCCCAAGTAACATTTAATTGACGAATAGCCGCCACAGCACAATTCTAGACCACAAGCTGCTGAAAAAACATGTTAGTTTACTGTCTTTGCATAACATTTACACATTTATGGCTATAAAAGACTCAAAGTACGGAACTTGGATGATTATAAGATAGTGTAGAAATTTTGATACAAAGCACATCATAATCAGAGCCAAGTAGAAAACCTTTAACACGTAGGGTCTGAAGTCAACTATGTGTGTATGCCATATATCCTGAAGTAGTTCATATTCTTTTTCTTCCTTGCCAAGAGTTCCTGTTAGAACAGGAGGAGAGAATTACTTTGGCATAAAAGGATAGAGAGCAAAGGTAGAAAGTGGAAATCATTCATTTGACAATATAAGAGTTGCCAAATAAAATGTGACACACTCTTCTGAGATGAAGGGTGAAGAAAAATTGCAAGTAGGAGAGAAAGCAGACACAGTAAGTAGGGGTTTATATGGTACAGAACCACAGAAGGAAACAGAAAACTCAGATCATGCTTGAATTGGGCACCCTAGCTCTGCCACTTCCTGACACTCTATTATCTCTCCATACCAAAAAATATTACAGTATATTCTTTTTCCAGCACTACTGAAACATTTTAAGATGGTGCAATGTTTAATAGGTATTTTAATAGGAAAGTGTCAGAGCATTTCAAATATGACTAACATAGTGCTGCAAAATTGCTACAGATCCCATTGCTTGAAAATCAACAGCTGGAACAAATTTTATTCTTATCCCTAGCCCCTGTGAGTCACCGTCTCAATTGTCAAGGTAACTGTCATTTTTATTATAAGTTTGCAACAGTCATGTTTCCTCTATTCCATTTGGTTCACATATTATGAATGCTACAAAATTTTTAGAAAATGAATTCATAATAATGTAGGTAACTCTACTTGAATAAATAGCTCCTCATATAAGAAAAATTAAATAGGGCAGCCCAGGTGGCTCAGCGGTTTAGCGCTGCCTTCAGCCTAGGTTGTGATCCTGGAGTCCCAGAATCTAGTCCCATGTCAGGCTCCCAGCATGGAGCCTGCTTCTCCCTCTGCCTGTGTCTCTGCCTCTCTCTGTGTCTCTCATGAATAAATAAAAAAATATTTTAAAAAAATTAAATAGACCAGACAAAAAATAAACAGTGAGGCCATGTAATGAAAGAACAATATTTATCAGGAAAGGAAATAGTATTGTTAGAAGTCAGAAAGAATAAAGAAAACCTAAATTTTGAGATTGTGTTCGTGTGAGAGAGAGAATGAGAAAGAGAGAGAGAGTTTAATTCTGTTAGGTGTCTCCTACAAGATATGATGTAAAGGGGCCTTTATGATGAAGACATGAGACATTATAAGGAAAGGCTGTGTGTAGTTTATGACTAAAATGAAAATAGAGAAATACAAAAGGAAATCTGTAATGCTGGTTTTAAACTTATTTTGAATGCAGAGTGCAGAAGCCATGAAAATTTAACACACTTGAAAAGTTTTCCCAGAACTCGGGGGGAAAGAGATCTAAGATTTTAAAATCTGGGTGAGAATATTACTGACAAAGTGAGCAAAACAGAGAGGGCAAACGTCTACTGGCATTGCTGAAGGAATAATCGACAATCAAGAGGAGGAAAGAAAACACAGAAAAATGAAAGCACAGAAGAAAAACATTGCATTAAAAGCTTGCACTCTTCTGTTAAATATATTAACTCATGTTTAAAACAGGATATAGTCTGGTCACATTTTAATTAATTTAGTAGTTTTGCAGGAAAAAAAAATAGTATGCTTTCAAAGGGCAAACGTTAAACCTATGGTGGTATCACTTCGGTAACACCAAGATAGAAGAATCGTGTTTATCGATGGCAAAATGTTGTGAACTTAGAAGTCTATGCAATCCAAGTTGTTTTTCATATGTGAAAGGACAGTACCTGCTTATTATTCTTGGAGAAAAGAAACTGTAATATTAAGATCTGGATTTGATAATATTATTATCAAATAAAAATATCATATATATTTTTTTAAATTCAAAAACTGAAAACACTTCAAAAATATATATGATCAATAAATAAAAATAGTGACTCTAATTCCCACTAAAAATAATAATAATAAACATGATTTGGGAGTATAAACCTTATGAGAAGTTTAAAATTCTATGACACCATAATTTTATTTAACTGGGAGGAAAGGATTTAAAAAGTACTTAAAAACTATAACATACACACAAAAGACTTCAAAAGTGACATAAATTTGAGGATCATGTAAACTGTTATATAGGTGACAATTTGTGAACATCACAAATGATTAGTCATCAATTTAAATCTAAAGCATGACAGTTATAAACTGAAAGGGTACAATAAAATTTAACATTCTAAATTTATGTCTACTGTTAACATATTTTTATTCATGTAATTTCTGGAAGGGCAGGAAGAACAAAGGCAGACATTAAGATAAGTCTTCATATAGGGGGATATTTAAAATGTAATTTTATTCTTAACCTTAATTACAGAGATGTAATTAAGAGATTTGAGATTTTAAAAATAACTTAAACAACTCTTAGTAGAAACAAAATCAAGATCTATAACTCTTAAACCAAGGGCAGGGGACAAAACATAAAAGTTGCGCTGCACAGTGTAATCCCTACAGGAAAACAGAATGCGTAGAGAACATCAAGCATGCAAAAGCAATAAAGAAAAGAAAGCATACTAATTTTTTATTTATGACACTGTTGTTAATATTTTAAACCCTTTTATAAAAGATACAACTCTCAGATTAAGTTAAAGTAATACCCATTTACACTCTGTGTAAAAGAGGCACAGGACTGAATCTGGAAAAAATGGAAGATGCCAATTTGAGCCAGACCCAGTGCTGCTGCTTATCTCTGCCTTGCATGCCGACTCTTCTTCCTCCAGACCTCCCCTCCCATCTCTGTATTAACAAAATATTGTGGCCACAAATGTGTAACAACTAGGGGTCAGATGTCAATTTCTACCAGAACCATGGGAGTGCAAACCAGTGTGAGATCCCATGGTCAACAAACTGGGTAGTGCAGTGGAAACAAAATGCAGACGTGCCTGCCTGGCTGGGGGAGCGTGGGGGCGGGGGAGGGAGTGGTGATGTGAGGGGTTGGGGTAGGAGGTTGGTTCCTTGTAGTAGCTCCTGACTCAGCCACTTTTGATCCTAAATGGAATCTGTGTGTGCCTCCCTGTGGCTTTCATTCCTAAGCAGCCTTTTCATTCCTGAGGGTTCTGGTGAATTCAAGGGGAATAGTATTTGTTGTTTGTCTGTCTCAAAGTCTCCATGGTTGGGAGAGACATACAACTTGAATGTATAGGTACCTGAGAGCAGAAGAGCTCTCTTCTCACAGCTCATCAATCTAAGAGTTTTTTTGAGATCTCAACACACTGTTAGAGCAGAACCTGTTGGGCATTCCATGAGCACCTGGTTTGCTACAGTTGAATGGCTTCAGTACCCTTAAATGAAGAGTTGGTGAGGGGTAAATAAAAAACATACCCTAAAAGTGGTCAAAAATAGTATTTTAATTAGTAGTAAGAATCATGCTATGGGGATGAAATCAGAAAAAGAGAACGATATTTTGTTAACTAAAAAGAAAAGTCACAGTATAGTTTTAAATTTGCTGGGACTCCTCTTCAAAATATGAGATAATACATCAACCCAAGCCAATGCTCCTGCCAACAACAACTAGGAGATAAAAATGGCCAAGTTGCAAAAGCCATATTTTTAAAGGCCTCTGAGCTGTGTAGGTACAACAGAGGTAGGTGCACTATATCTGCAGAGAGAAGAGAACAATTGTGACAAGCACCAGTCACTCTTTATTTTCTATTTCCTGGGAGAATCAGCTCATTCTGGGGGTGTTTGGCTCAGACAGAGAAACACTACTGGTTCTGAGCTGACTATGATATATATATACAGGTAAGTAAACATGAAAGATAAAAACAAGGAATTTAGGAATGTTGGGAAATGGACATTCTAAACTGAGGAAGCTGTCCCTAATCGGGGATCTCCTGTTGGTTTGGTGGATATCATTGTTTCTTTGGAATTCAGTGGTTGAACGATTAAAGGTACTCTGAAGAAGAAAAAAGAGATGGGTCCATACAAAAATATACAAAGCAATAAAAATAAGCAATGATTAAGTTAAAAACAACCAACATAGCAGACATGTAATTATAGACCACCCTTAGGCTCTGCGGGAAACAAGTTGAACATTTTTCTGAAAGTATAACTTCATTTCACCCTGCATTTGCTCTACACTCAGTTGGCATGAGGAGATAGAAGAGGGGTAGACTCTGGGGGCATTTAAGAGTTCAAGCTAGATCTTTACTGTAGTAAGTTCTCAAGAGATATTATAAAAGAGTCAAAAACATATGCTATAGAAAACATGAAGATAAGTAGCAGGAAAAGCACTAACCTATTTAAAAGCAGTTGCCATTGGGAAATGAGCCTTTGATTAAAATTAAATATATTAGAAAATTTCATAAAATCAAATGTAATATATGTTTACATCTGGAATGAAAGTAAAAAGTTTTTAAAAAGTCTAAAAGTCAAATATGCTATAATTTATAGCTTCTGAGATTTGTGTTTGCTTTAAAAAGCTTTCCCCAATGGCAACCCAAAAAATCTATTTTCTTATAAAACTTTCAGAGTTTACTTTTTTGTTTTTTAATACTATCTCTTTTATCTACTTGCAGTATAATTCTGTATGGTTTGGCACTAATGGTTTTTTTTAAAAATTTCTTTTAAAATTTATTTATCCTTAGAGTACATGTGAGTGGGGGAAGGGGCAGAAGGAAGGAACCTCAAGCTGATTCTCCCACTGAGTGCAGAGCCCCCACGTGGGGCTTAATCTCAAGACCCTGAAATCATGATCTGAGTCAAAACCAAGAATTGAGCATTTAACCAACTGAGTGCTTATATTCAGCACTCCTAAAATTTTTAGGCACTTCTAATTTTTTTTAATCTAACTCTATACTTTGACAGACTTATTTTTAATGTTACTAATTTAAATAAACTTAGGGTGATGGCTAACAGACCTATGTACTCTGTTCAAAATCTTAATTCCATTGTGTTGTAATGAAATCATATAAAATTTTAATGTTTTAGACATCCTTTTATAGATGTCTTAAATATCACAAATGCCATTGTTCTCCTCAAATAGAATTTAAATTAACACAATTATCTACTTTCTCTTCTGCTTTTTGTAATCATTACAAACTTGGAATTTTAAACATTTTTTTTTTTTATTTTTTAAAAGTTTTTATTGAAATCCCAGTTAACACTGTAAGGTTAGTTTCAGGTGTCTAATAAAGTGATTCAACACTTACATACAACACCCAGTGCTCATCACAAGTGCCCTCCTTCATCCCTATCAGCTGTTTAATCCATCCTCCCCTGCCCCCCCCCCCATAATCATTAGTTCCCTGTAGTTAAGAGTCTGTTTCTTGGTCTGTCTCATTCTCTCTCTCTCTCTTTATATATAAAAGGAATTTCATGCTAGAGGAATTAGTAATCCTTACATTAAAGATTTCATTATGGTTCTCAGGGGATTACTATAGTCGTTTCTCACATTGATCAAGTATCAGAGGAATAATAAAATCCAACTGAAATGAGTATTATTCCTAATTCCTCTCTAGACCTGTTCAGTCTCTGAGGCTGGGGCATTTGACAGCATTGCCACATCACCATGTCACAAGCACTGAGAATACTTAATCCACTCCTTGGGGAATCTTGGCCACAGGAAACGTATCCTGCTATTGTGAAGTATTTATGCTTTTTGATTCTGAAATTTCTGTTGTGAAATATTGCTTTACACTTTTTGTAATGCTCTGATGCATTTCTGGAATAAAAAAAAAAAAGCCAAGTTACCTCAGTGTTAGTCAAGACTTTTGTTGGCCTATCTTCCAGTTTCCAAATATTTATAACTGCTGCTGCTTTTGGTGGTGTCCCTTAGAGAAAGCACCAGCTTATAATTAGAATCACTGATTTACAAATCCTCTGAAACTTTATCATTCCTACCCTTGATTTTAAGTAAGTACTGCCTTTCTTATATTTCCAGAAATTATCTCATCCTCCATCACTAATGTCTGTACAATATCTAGGCTCAAAGTAGGGGGACTGTGATGTGTGTATATGTGTACTTTGTAGTCTCTAAATATATATATATATATATATATATATATATATATATTTCCCTTTTTAAATCATGAATCAGATCCTGGAAACACTAGCCTCACCATTGCACTGCAGGAATCGCTATTTAAAGGTCTACTTAACAGTTCAACTAGAGATGTCAATTCCTAAATGTCACATTTAAGATGAGAGCATTTAATCCAAAATATATTTCATACTTAGAGAAATTAAGTTAATTAAAGATTTATTTAAAAAGCACTTCCATTAAACCATAATATCCTCTGAGCTGTATTATCTAATCATTCACAGGAAATAAAAATAGAGTTCAAAGCAAGCTAAAAAGAACTGATATATTCTGATTTTATTTAACCAAATGACTATATCTAAGAGTATAGTAACACATTCATCCACAAGATTATAATTTACAGATCTGAATACTATTTTCTTACTCTTTATCCCAAGTTTCAGCTTAATGCTAAATATCATTTTAGTTTTAAGTTCACATTATTCTTTTTGTCCTCTCTTGGTACAAAGGATCCACCTAGCATCTTTCTCTGAACAAAATTTGACTTGTTTGATGATGACAGTCCAACTGGAGTGGCTGTCGAGAGAACAGAACCTTAATTCTTTCCATTGTCCCTTCATGGAAAATATTCTGAGACCTATTCATCAATATTGTTATGCTTGATATCCTTTTATTTTCATTTATGATCACCAAACCTGAAAAGTATGGTCAAGTTTAAATATAATAAAATACATATGAAGTGAATAAATAAAAAAATGATTAGTCAAATCCGGACAATGAAAAACATTCCATTAGTATATTTCTCATCTACAGTTGATCTATCCTGAATTTAAGCCTCATAAAATAATTATAAAAATGTTGGCCTTCTTCAAAATGGCAGAATTTTCATACAGTCTGTGATGGTCACAAGCTCATAATTAGATAGCTACTGTTCTCTCCATTTTATAGGTGAGAAAACAGACTTCAAGACACCAGGTGATTTGCTGCAATGTCTTGTGCATGTTTGATGGTTTCCATACCCTCCCCTCTATAATTCTGGCAGGTCAATAAAGCAGAGGGTCTCTCCAATCCACAGACATGCATATGCCATATAAGCAAATCATATATTCATTGAAACCACTGTTTCTCCGCTGTAGAGTGCAGATACCAATGTCTACAGCATAAGGCAGGTAGAGTAGGGCCTGCTGCATGGTGGGGTGGGAATGAGAGCCATTGTTCATATTATGTTTGTGTTTCAGCAGTTCTTCTATCTGCTGCCATCAATCGGTAACACTCTCCCATAATTATGGTTCAACTTGGACTTAGGAGTATTTTTTTTCCCAACGGGATATACTCAAATATGTGTTTCTCTTGTGAATTGAATTTTAAAGGTCCAAATAAGAACACTCTTGCATTCAATATAAAATTGTTTTCCTATTTAAACATCTCAAGCTTTTATTGCAGAAAATAATTATACTGGACTGGTAGAGCTTGCTTTTGAATACATCTCTTTCCTGTTTATTAGTTTCTTTGGTGAATACAGTGGATATCAATGCAGAGAGCACATCCCTAAAAATTACTCTTTTTTATTTTTGTTTAAAATTTTTATTTTATTCATGAGACAGAGAAAGAGAGAGAGAGAGAGAGAGAGGCAGAGACATTGGCAGAGAGCCCAATGTAGGACTGGATCCCAGGACCCCAGGATCACAACCTGAGCAAAAGGCAGATGCTCAACCACTGAGCCACCTAGGCACCCCTACTCTTTTTTAACCAGAAGAATCATCCTCCATGAGAGTAGAACTTTTCAAATGTATCTTCATTAGGATGTCCCCAGATGAATATGAAATTTAGTCTTCATTTGAAGATACAGAAACCCAATTTCGGGAGTTTATTTTTAAAAATATTACTGTCTTGACAATAATATATAATGGCAACAAACTTTTTGTGTGTTCTCACTTAGAAATGGATCATGTCAACAAGATAAAAATGTATTAAAATTAGAAATCATCATTCTCATGCCTGCCACTCTATCTGGTGTGATATACACCAAGTTCAGCCACAGTGAGGAGAGCTATATGCCAACCAAGGCAAGAAGGCTTTGGAGATTATTTCATTTCCCACACTGATCACAGTCTACATTTTTATTCCTAATAATCAGCAAGGGTCAGGCCAGGGCACAGAAGTCCTTTGAATTTTGGAGGAAAATGTGCACAATGTACATGTTCACTCTACACGAATATTTGAAGTCTATGTAGCAGCTCCTATTGGGATGTGGAGACAATACTGTATTGTCAACATTCGATTTAAAGTCAACTAACAGTTCCTTTCTTCCATATGTTTTTGTTAACCTCTGTAATGGCAGCATCATAAGATAGGCATTACTGGAAACAGAATAAAAAAGGCTGTTTTCTGTATAGATCACTTCACATTTTACATAAATGTATGCACTTCATGAAAAAATTTTCAATTTCCTTTATCACAATATCTCTTTCTTCAGGTTGTTAAATATAAAGCATGCTTAATTTATTATAGTTCTGTTTTAAAATATTTATATCTGAAGTTGATTGACACAAGAACAATATGCAAAAGCATATTTTCAAAACAATATTGTTCTTGTGGCCCCTGAGGGGCTCAGTCCATTAAGCATCTGACTCTTGGTTTTGGCTCAGGTTGTGATTTCAAGGCCTGGGATCCAGCCCCCTGTCGGACTCAGCAGGGAGTCTGCTTGATGATTCTCTTTTCCTCTCCATCTGCCCTTCCCCATGCTCATGTTCTTTCTCTCTTTCTAAAATAAATAAATGCATAAACAAACAAATATTTAAAAAACATGTTGTTTTCTTAAATTAATGTGGCTATCTGTATTCTAATTTAAGGAAAACATTTAGATTACAGTTTTACTCTCAGTGTTTTCTGGTATTTACAATTCTAACATTTTCCATAAAATTACAAATAATAACATTTAGTTAAAATGTTTAATTAAATTTTTGTTAAATGGGTGAAATTTTGTTAAACATTTTATTTTGTTGGTTAATGCCTATGTTTTCATATCCAGTATTGTATCCCTGACATTTTTTAGTCAAATATACAGGAGCTCCAGGTGTTGTCAAGATTTTAATTACAAAATGCTGTTTAGTAGAGACGTAAATAATTTTATCAATATATTTCATAAGAGGTAAGACCATATAGCCAATAAAAGGACAGAGGTTTAGGTATTTAAAATCGACAACAAGCATTATTGCAGTTTTAACATTTTCTGTGAGGCATTTCCAAGATTTCTTAAAAAGTGCACTTTCCTTTTTGCACAGAAAATTTGCTTTCTAAATATAATTGTTCTGAAGGAAATTATCTTTTAAAAAATACAAGGAGATGAATAAACTACTATTTGCTAAATATTTATTAACGTCAGGGTTGAAGTCAGATCGTTCTCATACACTATTTCAGTCTTTGAGCGAGTGTTATATAGTTCTATTATAAGTAACACTCTCAAGGTTACAGAGATAATAAATAGCAAAGTCTATCTTCTGATTTAGTTGGAAGATATGGGCACAAGCAAAACAAATCAGAAATTACTGTGTTTGTGGTGAATTGTCTGCAAAGATGAATGACAACGACTTCTAGGATGTCCCTGTGTGTGCATATGGCTCTTTCCTTAAACCTGTGGGGCCAAGTCCCTCTTCTCTTGAATAAATCCACATCCTCTGGGATGGCCTTTTGACCTGCTTTGACCAGTAGAATCTGGAGGAAGGTACATTGTGTGACTCCTCAGTAATCTTCCTGAAAGCCAACATCCACAAGAAGAATCAAGCCCGACTGCTTATAGCCAAGCAGAGGCTTAGCCAACACCTGCCATCCTTCAACCCTTCTAAGTCATCGATACAGGAGTGAGGTCATCTTGGACACTCTGGCCCCAGTGATCTCTCCATGGAATGTGCTGCTGGAGTAACCACAGCCACTTCCATTTAAAATAGAAATACCATCCAGCTGAACCCACAAAACCCACAGAACTATGATAAACAATTTATAGATTTCCTAGGCAATTAAATATTTGGATAATTCATTTTGCAGCAATAGATATCTCAAACATACATCAGTACTTGGAAATGAGGTGCTGCCATAACAAAAACCTAAAATAGGTGGTGTTGGATTAGGGACCATGGACAAGTAAATGCTGGGAGAATGAAGAAATCGTCAGTGATGGCTGCAAGATCAGGGGGGATTGTTACTGTAGGCCAGAGAAAAGGAGACTCATGTAATGCACTGGTGCTACCATTAGCAGTCATGTTACTTGTGAGAACGTCGAAAATATAACAGTGCGTGATGAACTTGTAAGCCTCACTAACAAGATTTCCAGGAAGAATGTTCAAATGCCAATTGTCTTTTAGCCATATATAATAAGCAGTTGTATGAGAAAAACAAGCTAAAAGATGATTTAGTTCATGCAGATTTTACAGGAAATAGAGAAGGGAGTCTCAAAGTAAGATTGTCTCCAGGTAAAGATAAAATCAGATTGGCAATAACACCTTTTATTAAGAACTAAAAAAGACTTAAGGCAGGGCTTAATAGCAGTTCATAGGTAGACAGAGAATATAAAAATCTGAAGAGTGTGATGCATAAAGCATCCTGACAAGTACCAAGAAGAGAGAAGTCTGTCTCAAAAGGACTATAGCTATAGTTTGTGGTACAGAGATGAAGTAAGTCCTGATAAGATTCATATGAAACTGTTAAAAGTATAAAGGAGGTATTGCCAGGAAAATCACTGCCAGATTGAACCAAAATAGTTAAAAATGAAAAGAGGCCTCTACTTTCCCAATATCCTAAGGTGAGGCTGTTTGAGAAGAGCTAATTGACAGCAACTTGACACCCCCTCCTTTTTTTTTTCTTTTGTTTTTTTTTTTTTGTTTTGTTTTGTTTTTATTTATGATAGTCACAGAGAGAGAGAGAGAGAGGTAGAGACACAGGCAGAGGGAGAAGCAGGCTCCATGCACCGGGAGCCCGACGTGGGATTCGATCCCGGGTCTCCAGGATCGCGCCCTGGGCCAAAGGCAGGCGCCAAACCGCTGCGCCACCCAGGGATCCCTTTTTTTTTCTTTTGAAAGGGCAAACAAGAGTCTAGAAGATAAAGCTGTAATCATGTTACCTCTTGGGTACTACTTAAAAAGCACAGGCTGTGCTACTCTGAGTGGTGAGAAACGAACTAGATGGAGGAAAAGCCTGGGCCACACACACCCAGCCCATCCAGGGATCTGAGTGAAACCATCTTGGACACCCCCACCACAGTCGGAATCCCAGTGGAATGTAACCTCAGGCCAATATCACACAGGGAAAACCAACCTTCAGCACCTTCAACCTTCATCCGCCAAAACCTGAACCATAAAAAATCATTTCTGCTTCAGCCCCTGCGTTTTGCCATACTTTGTTGCATGGCAAACTAGAACTAAAACAAAATTTTCTCCCAACGTTTAGTAAGGAAATCGCCGAGGCAACTGACAGTCTTAAACAATTACCTGGACAAACCAAGTGTCCACTATGCAAATCCCATTCCTGATGAGGATTAATTCCCTTCCCACGCTTTCTTCTACAATCTTGTTCACTTAACCCACTGTACCTTTCAACATTTGGTCTATGAGGATAATAACAGGACCCATCACATTACTCTTAGGGAGATTAAATGAGTTGATCTCTGTGAAGCATCTAGAATAATGCTGTGCATACAGTAGTCCTGTAAGTGATATCTGTCAGTAAGAGTCTGTATTGAGATCCTGGAGAGCTGCCTTACCTGCCTCTCACAATAGTTGAACTCTAGAGTAGAAAAAGGACATGATACAATAAGAGTAGGAAAGCCCACTTCTTTTTAGCTCTGGGAGCCAAATTTTAAGGAAACTTTTTTCAATTCTCCTTTATGTGCTTTGGAGATGGATTGTGTGCAAGGAACCGCTACAGAAAGTAAGTCAGGCATTGAGGGATGGGGGTGGAGACTCTTGTTTTTTATAAGCCTCTGGGATCTCAGGAGGAAGATAGCTCATGTCATCCCATACTCACCTGGGACACAACCATGGAAAAACTGAGAAATGTAGTCAGGCAAAGGGAGATGCTAATATTTAACTCCTCAAAACTGCATTCAGTTCCATATGAGTCATGGCTGAAATGAGAGCCCTTCTGGAGGCCACATTGAAGGTTCTGTTGGATGAATGCCTCGGTGGGTCCATAGGGGATATCCTGGGATACAATTGAAGCTGTACCAGAAAGAGCCACGATGAGGCCAGTTTAGCAAGATGAATGTTGAGCAAAAAGAAGTGTGTTCACATTCTAGCATCACAATGCAGCAGAGCACCCAGTGACAAAATGGACTGGACCCCACTGCACAGGCCAACAAACACCTCCCAGTATATACTTAAGGGCCAGCAGAAGGCTGCCCATGGCCTCCTCACCCCAGATCTCAGAGTCTCCTTTAGTCGAACCTTCCCCAGTGTTAGAGAAAGAAACAGGGACAAAAGGAAAGGCTGGGTGAACACTGACACCTTTCACACAGAGACACTTAATTCATCAGACAAAAGCAACTTTTATTCACGAATCAACTAGTAAGTTCCATTTGTTCCCACTAAAGGAAAGATAAAAAAAAAAAACCCACCATATATATTATTGACTACTAGAGTTTACGAGTCTGCTTCATTTGGAAGTAGCTACCTAGGATTACATAGTGTTTTTTTATAAGTATATTTCTTTATCTTAAAAATGAAACTTAAATATAAAGCAGTAAACTATACTACATAAAAACATTTTAAAGACCTTTTCCTCTAAGTATGCTTTCCTACTTTGTTCATGCCACTCAAAGGGAAATTACAGCTTTATTTCAGCCTGATTTACACCTAGATGAAATACTTTTCAACATGGGTGGGATTTTTCTATGATTTTACTACAAAATGACTATCCAGATAAAAGTCAGAAGACTTCTTAGTTTCTCAGAGGCGCTTATAGTTTTTCCATAGATTCAATCATAGGTGATCTGTCACTTTTCTGAGAGTATTTGTATCAATACAGGCGTAAATCTTAGCTTGCTCTGTCAGTCTCCTTATAATACAAATCAGGCTATTCAACAACTCTGCCCACTTTTGCCCTGAAGATCCTTTTGCCTTTCAGAAATTTTACACCTTGTTTTTAAATGACCTTTAATTTGTGTTTGCCATAACATGCAACATCTATTGGGCAAAAAATAATAAAGGCTCAGAAGTCCATCAACTCATGTATTAAGTGACTTTGAGTTTCCTTCATTAATATTTCTAATTAATGAAAATGTTATTGAAATATAAGGAAATATGAAAAAAGGATATCAGTATTTTCTTATCAAAGGGTTCATTCTTGAAATTAACATATTTTGTGAAATAATTTGTAAGTGCCTGAATTCGATTTCCAAATTTTCATTTATCTCTGTTCATCTAGAGATCCCTGGAGTTTCTAGAACAGATTCACAAAATCATCCAAGTGAAAGCAAATCAGAAAATGTTTGACTTACAATGACTGAAATGAGAAAATTAAAAACAAGTTCACTGTTTATGTGACTTTTTTTTTTAACATTGAGTATGTTGACACACAACGCTTCATTAGTTTCAGGTATACAACATTGTGATTCTAGGACTCTATATGCTATGCTGTGCTCACCACAAGCGGAGCTACTATCTGTCACCATGCAACACTATTACAACACAATTAACTATATTCCCTACTCTGTATCTTTTATATCTGTAACTTACCCGTTGCATAACTGGAAGCCTGTATCTCCAATTCCTCTTCATCCGTTTTGCCCATCCCTTGATCTGCCTCTCCTCTGGCAACCAACCCTTTCTTTAGTTACACGTCTGGTTCTGCTTCTTGTTTGTTTATTCATTTAGATTCCACATATAAGTGAAATCATATGGTATTTGCCTTCGGCTTAGTTAGCACAAATACCCTCTTGGTCCATTCATGTTGTTGCAAGTGACAAATCTTAGCCATTTACTGCTGAATAACATCCCATTATGTATATACTACCACTTGTTTATCTTTTCACTTATGGACACATATGGAATTGCTTCCATATTTTAGAAATTATAAGTAATGCTGTAAAAAAACATAGGGGTGCGTGTCTTTTTAAATTAATGTTTTCATATTTTTTGGTGAATATTCAGTAATGGAATTAATAGATTCTATGGTAATTTTCTGAATTTTTTGAGGAACCCCCATACTGTTTTACACAGTGATTGTACCAGTTTTTATTTCCACCAGTAGAGTAGCAGGGCTCTCCTTTTTCTCCACATACTTACCAATATTTTATTTCTTGTGTTTTTGAGTTTGGCCATATTGATGGGCATGAGAGGATATCTCATTGTGATTTTGATTTGCATTTCCCTGATGATATATGATATTGAGCATCTTTGCATGTGTCTGTTGGCCACCTGTATGTCTTCTTTGGAGAAATGTCTATATATGTCTTCTGCCCATTTCTCAATTGGATTATTTTTTTGGTGATTGAGTTGTGTAAGTTCTTTATATATTGTATGCTAACCCCCGTATCATATATATCATTTGTAAAAACCTCCTCCCATTCAGTATGTTACCTTTTTTGTTTTGTTGATTGTTTCTTTTGCTGTGCAGAAGCTTTTTATTTTGATATTATCCTAGTAGTTTATTTTTGCTTTCATTTTCCTTTGTTATAGGAGGCAACTAGAAAAATACTGGTATAGCTAATGCCATAGAAATTCCTGCCTATATTTCCTTTTAGGAGTTTATGGTTTCAGGTCTCACATTTGGGTTTTTCATCCATTTCGGGTTAATCTTTGTGTATAGTGTAAGAAAGTCTAATTTCATTATTTTGCACATAGCTGTCAGTTTTTATAGCACTGTTTACAATGGGGGAAAGAGTCTCTTTAGTATATTCTAGCTTCCTTTGTCATGGATTAATTGATCAAAAGTGTAGGTTTCCTTAGGGGCTTTTTATTCTGTTCCATTGATATACATATCTATTTTCATGCCAGTACCATACTGTTTTGATTACTACAGCTTTGTAGTAAATCCTAAAATCTGGGATTGTGATTTATACCTTCTGATTACACTCCAGTTTTATTCTTAAGACTGCTTTGGCTATTCGGGGCTTTTGTGGTTCTATACAAATTTTAGGATTATCTGTTTTAGTTCTGTGAAAAAAAAATGCTATTGATATTTTAATAGAGATTATATTGAATCTGGAGATTGCTTTGGGTAGTACAGACATTTTAACAATTTTCTTCCAATCCATGAGCATGGAATATCTTCCCATTTGTTTACATCATCTTTAATTCCTTTCAATATTTTAGGTCTTTCATTTCCTTGGTTAAGTTTATTCCTAGATATTTTATTCTTTTAGGTACAATTGTAAATGAAATTGTTTTCTTAATTTCTCTTTCTACTGCTTCATTTTTAGTTTATAAATGAAACTGCTTTATGGATATTAATTTTGCATCCTGCAACTTTACTGAATTAATGTATTACTTCTAATAGATGTTGGTGGAGTCTTCAGGGTTTTCTATATAATATAAAGCTATCTGCTAATAGTGATAGTTTAACTTCTTTCTTTCTGATATAGATGCCTTTTATTTATTTTTCTTATATAATTGCTAGGGCTAGGACTTGTGGTACAATGTTGAATAAAAGTGGAGAGTGGACATCCCTGTCTTGTTCCTGATCTTAGAAAGAAGCTCTGTTTTTCACCTTTGAGTATAATATTAGCCGTGGGTTTTTCACATAGAGCTGAGTTATGTTCCCTCTAACCCACTGTGTTGATTTTGTTTTTATCATGAACAGATGTTGACTTTTGTCAAATGCTTTTTCTGCATCTATTGAGATGATATGGTTTTTATCCTTGGTTTTGTAGATGTGGTATATCATGTTAATTGATTTGCAATTGAATCATCCTTGTATCCCTGGAATAAATCCCATTTGATCATGATAAATGATCCTTTTAATGTAGTGTTGTATTTGACTTGCTAATATTTTGTTGGAGATTTTTTACATTTATGTTCATCAGGATATTGGCCTGTAGTTTTTCTTTCTAGTGTCTTTGTCTGGTTTTGATACCAGGGTAATGCTGGCCTTGTAGAATGTATTTGGAAGCTTCCTTCTTTTCCTGTTTTTTTAATAATAATTTGAGAAGTATAGGTATTAACTCTTTAAACTGGTAGAATTCACATATGAATCTATCTGACCCTGGACTTTTATTTTTTGGTAGTTTTCTGATTGCTGATTCAATTTTGTTACTAGTAATAAGTCTGTTTGCTCAGATTTTTTATTTATTTTTGATTCAGTTTTAGAAGATTATATATTTCTAGAACTTTATCCATTTCTTCTAGGTTGTCTAATTTGTTCGCATATGATTTTCATAATAGTCTCTTATAGTCCTTTGTATTTCTGTGGGGTCAGTTTTTTATTTGAGTCTTCTTTTCTATTTGAGTCTGTCTGAAGATTTATTAATGTTATCTTTTCAAAGAACTAGCTCTTGGTATCATTGATCTAAATTTTTTAAAAAAGTTTTTGTGTCATTTATTTCTACTCTGATCCTTATTGTCTTCCTCTACTCAATTTGGGGCTTTGTTCTTTTTTTTTTTTTTTCTACTTTAAGTTTATATTATCTGAGCTTTTTCCTATTTTTTAAGGTAGGCCTATATTGCTATATATTTCCCTCTTAAAATTGATTTTGCCACATCACAAAGATTTTTGGACTGTGTGTTCTCATTTTCATTTGCTTCCATCTATTTTTTACATTGTTGTTTGATGACCGATTGGTTGTTTAGCAGCATGTTCTTTAGCCTCCACGTGTTCATACTTTTCCAGTTTTTGATTTCCTGTGATTGATTTCTCATTTCATACCATTATATTTAGAAAAGATGCATGATATGATTTCAACTTCCTTAAATATGTGGAGACCTGTTTTGTGGCCTAACATGATCTATCCTGGAGAATGTTCCATGTCTACTTGAAAAGAATGTATGTTCTCGTTTTGGGATGGAAACCTCTGTATCTGCTATGTCCATGTAATCTAAAGGGCTGTTTGAAGACATTATTGTATGACATGCTCTTATCATGAATAAGGTTTTTTTGGTATATATCCATGAATAATATATAGGAATATTAATTTATTTTCAATGACAGAATGCATGTATTCAACAATAAAATAAACATACACATGGAGTACAGAGTATATGAATAAGTCTTCTCTATTTAGGCTCTTTTTCCTTTTCTACACTTTTGTCCCCTAAGTCAGTCACTGTACTGAAACTTGTACTTATTATTTCCAAGATTTTGAAAATATAGTTTTAACATGTGTAAATACATATTTACATGTGTATATTTATATATACTTAGTGTATGTGTATGTATGTACATACACGTTATGTTTAAGTGTATGTATATATGGGCAAATATATAATGTTTAAAATGTATTGTTTCCTTTAGTTTTTAACTTAAATATACAAAAAATAGGTTATCATGCTGTATGCAATCTTCTCATGTTTGCTTTTTAATTCAGTTGCTAAAACTTATTTATATTCTTATATCACTATTGTCTTTTGCTTGTATCTATTCTGCATTATAGTATTGCATAAATATGCCATGCTGTTAAACCCCACTCCTGTCCATCAGTGTTAGTTTGTAGCCTTATACTGCTCTGAATATTCTTGTATCTGTCTCCTGATGCATATGGGCAAAGTTTACTTTTGAGACAACTAGTAGGAGAATTACCAAGTTATAACTTTATAATATTTAATTTGACAAGATAATGCCAACCTATATGACAAAAATGGTTTAGTAATTTACTTCCCAACGGCAATTACAAGTTGTGAGATATTAAAATTTTACCAATCTCTGATTAATAATGTGTTTGATACATCTTTAATGTTTTTCTTCTTTTATGTTTGTTCAAATTTATGCTTATTCTATATAGAGCTTTTCCTTTTTTTCTTATTTGTACATTATTATATTACAATCTCAGAACACTTATAATAAAGGATGAATATAAAGTGTCTCCACCTAGTATCCTAGTATATATCAAGTTTATAACTTATTTTCCCATTTTATTTATCTTTGAGTAATATTTTGTTAAATAAAATTTAACAAATTTTGTCAATAATAACAAAAATATTTGTCAATATTTTCTTACTTTGGAATGTATTTATTTATTTATTATTTATTTATTTATTTATTTATTTATTTATTTATTTATTTATTTTGGAATGTATTTAATAATGCTAAAAATACTTCCCTACTCAGTTTAGAGAAGTATTAATCTATATTTTGGGCTAAAATTTGTTAAAGTTTTGCATTTGTCATTTAAGTCTTTGATCGTGCTCGGTTATTATTTTTTTTTAAAGATTTCTTTATTTGAGAGAGACAGTGTAGAGGGGAGGGGCAGAAGGAGAGAGAGGCAAATTGAAGGTGGCAGATTCAGGAGAGATGGTGAAGTGGGAGTAGGAACGGGGTCCTGAGAGAGTGAAGAGTTAAAAAAGAGAGAGGGAGAGTCTTAAACAGACTCTACATCAGCCCAGAGTGCAACATGGGGCTCAAATTCAAAATCCTGAGATCACAACCTGAGCCAAAACTGAGACACTTAATTTGACTGTACCACCTAGGTGTCCCTGGATTAATTCTTACATATGATGCAATATAGATATCCAGTTCTATTTTTCTATATAGAAGAAATATTTTGAGATGTATATATGAAAGAAACTATTTTTCCTATTGATCTGACATATCAAACCTATCATATATAAAAATTCTAAATATTCTATGCATCAAATATCTTTTATGAAATATGACTATGGATCTGGTTCAGGGGTTACTTTATTTGTTCCTTTATCCTATGAATTGCTAGGGCTTTCATTATAAACCTTTATATATAATAGCGTAAGCTCTCTTCTCCCAGCTTTTTTTCCCTCAGAAGTATTAAGAGTATTTTTGATTCTTAATTTTGGAAATAACAGAATTGTTCATGGAAACAACTTGTTTTTTAATTCAGCCTATATTATTAATTCTATACATTTTGAGTTTATCTTTGTGTATGGTGAAAGAGAGTGGTCTAGTTTCATTCTTCTGCATATGGATGTCCAATTTTCCCAGCACCATTTATTGAAGAGACTGCCTTTCTTCCAATGGATAGTCTTTCCTCCTTTATCGAATATTAGTTGACCATAAAGTTCAGGGTCCACTTCTGGGTTCTCTATTCTGTTCCATTGATCTATGTGTCTGTTTTTGTGCCAGCGCCACACTGTCTTGATGACCACAGCTTTGTAGTACAACCTGAAATCTGGCATTGTGATGCCCCCAGATATGGTTTTCTTTTTTAAAATTCCCCTGGCTATTCGGGGTCTTTTCTGATTCCACACAAATCTTAAAATAATTTGTTCTCTCTCTGTTTCTCTGAAGAAAGTCCATGGTATTTTGATAGGGATTGCATTGAACGTGTAAATTGCCCTGGGTAACATTGACATTTTCACAATATTAATTCTGCCAATCCATGAGCATGGAATATTTTTCCATCTCTTTGTGTCTTCCTCAATTTCTTTCAGAAGTGTTTTATAGTTTTTAGGGTATAGATCCTTTACCTCTTTGGTTAGATTTATTCCTAGGTATCTTATGCTTTTGGGTGCAATTGTAAATGGGATTGACTCCTTAATTTCCATTTCTTCAGTCTCATTGTTAGTGTATAGAAATGCCACTGATTTCTGGGCATTGATTTTGTATCCTGCCACGCTACCAAATTGCTGTATGAGTTCTAGCAATCTTGGGGTGGAGGCTTTGGGTTTTCTATGTAGAGTATCATGTCATCGGCGAAGAGGGAGAGTTTGACTTCTTCTTTGCCAATTTGAATGCCTTTAATGTCTTTTTGTTGTCTGATTGCTGAGGCGAGGACTTCCAGTACTATGTTGAACAGCAGTGGTGAGAGTAGACATCCCTGTCTTGTTCCTGATCTTAGGGGAAAGGCTCCCAGTGCCTCCCCATTGAGAATGATATTTGCTGTGGGCTTTTCGTAAATGGCCTTTAAGATGTCGAGGAAAGTTCCCTCTATCCCAACACTCTGAAGGGTTTTGATCAGGAATGGATGCTGTATTTTGTCAAATGCTTTCTCTGCATCTAATGAGAGGATCATATGGTTCTTGGTTTTTCTCTTGCTGATATGATGAATCACATTGATTGTTTTACGAGTGTTGAACCAGCCTTGTGTCCTGTGGATAAATCCTACTTGGTCATGGTGAATAATTTTCTTAATGTACTGTTGGATCCTATTGCCTAGTATCTTGTTGAGAATTTTTGCATCCATGTTCATCAGGGATATTGGTCTGTAATTCTCCGTTTTGGTGGGGTCTTTGTCTGGTTTTGGAATTAAGGTGATGCTGGCCTCATAGAACGAATTTGGAAGTACTCCATCTCTTTCTATGTTTCCAAACAGCTTTAGTAGAATAGGTATGATTTCTTCTTTAAACGTTTGATAGAATTCCCCTGGCAAGCCATCTGGCCCTGGACTTTTGTGTCTTGAGAGGTTTTTGATGACTGCTTCAATTTCCTCCCTGGTTATTGGCCTGTTCAGGTTTTCTATTTCTTCCTGTTCCAGTTTTGGTAGTTTGTGGCTATCCAGGAGTGCGTCCATTTCTTCTAGATTGCCTAATTTATTGGCGTACAGCTGTTCATAATATGTTTTTAAAATCGTTTGTATTTCCTTGGTGTTGGTAGTGATCTCTCCTTTCTCATTCATGATTTTATTAGAATCTTCTCTCTCTTCTTTTTAATAAGCCTGGCTAATGGTTTATCTATCTTATTAATTCTTTCAAAGAACCAATAGAATAATTTGTATTTAGCCCAGAATTATATTAATTCTATAGTATATAGCCCAGAATTATGTTCTATAGGGTAATTTGACATTCTTTCAATACTTAATGTTTTAATGTCCATGGACATAGTCTGTTTAAAAATTTTTAGATCATCCTTAAATTCTCTCAATTAAGTATTATAAATTATTCATTATAAGTTACATGCTACATTTTATTTATCTAGGAATTCTATATTTATGGTATTAAGTGGGATATTTAAATTTTTTTCTAAATTTTGTTGATGTATAGAAATTGTCTTAATTGAATTATTTTACAAAAGTATGTCTTGCTAAATATTTCTTATATTACTAAAAGTTATTTTTAAATAATTACCTTTTATCAATCAGAAAAAAAATTTAAAAAATCAACTGATTTTTATTTGGAATGTGACTTTAAGTTTTGAAATCAAATAATTAGAGTTCATATTACAGGTTTTTAAAAATTTGTGTCATGCAGCATGTGTTATCCACAGAGTCTCAAATTCCTGTTGTTTGAAAAGGTTATAATACTAGCATTTATTTTACAGACTTGTTAAGATGAAGTCAGATATTACATATAAAGCACATTGTGTGATACTGGGGATGCAGTAAGAAATATATGTTAACTTATTTAAACTTGTTTTATTAGAAGTATAATCAGTATTAAAATCTGGAGTAATTCTTGAGGCACCTGGATGGCACAGTCAGTTAAGCATCTGACTCTTGGTTTCTGCTCAGGTCATGAGATCATGCCTTGCATCAGGCTCTGTGCTCAGTGAGGAATCTGCTTAAGACTCTCTCCCCCTCTGCCTCCCCACCCCCCATCAAATAAATAAATAAATAAATCTTTAGAGTAATTTTGAGTACTACAATTGCAAGTAGTGCTTAGCTATCCTGTGGCATCATCATGACCGGGGATGCTAAGGCAGTAAATGAGCACATAAAACTAAAATGTGGAAATCACTTTAAAGGCAGAATATTCAGCAAGGTAAAAGTAGAAAGAGCAAGATTTACTCTAAGGTGATGCCTAGAGTGTAACAGAAATGATAGAGTCGGGAATTGGAAATTTTCAAGAAGTATAACACACATGAGGATCTAATCCTACTAAAATTATATTTTCTCTCTATATTTGAAGGTTGAAATGCTTAAGCCTTGTGAGTTTAAGAAGGACAAGCCTGTGTGAAGATGCTCCTTCAACTCTTGAGTCATAGACAATATAAGTTTCTGGAAATGCAAGCTTAAGCAATAGACCCTGGTACACTCTGAACAAGATGAGTTCTTGGCTTTGAACTGTCCTTCTTAGGCAAAAACAAAAAAACAAAAAACAAAACAAACAAACAAACAAAAAAACTTCTTCAAATATTGAGTTTATCCAACTTAAGCATCAAATATCTTTAGTTTTACCATCCTTTTCCTCACAATTTCTAGCAACCATATTCTCTCAATGGAATATTTCAAAATCTTATGGAAATTTCCATGCATGTGCAACTTCAAGACAAAAATCTTTTCTCAAAAAAACAAAACAAAACAAAACAAAACTTGTCTGTCCAAGCAGATTTCTGCTCTATTGTACTATAGTAAAATAAAATTAATAATTTTAGTATTTAATAAAATTGTAAGGATAATCAAATCTTCCTTATGTACAAAGTCAAACTATTGCTAAAAACCTAGTCCCAATTCCCTAATCCCTTAGGCCAGTATTATTCAAGTTAAATCACTTTAAACATTAGAAAAAATTATGTATAGTTAAGTTGGTATTATTATTTTCCAGGGAGAATAAAAAAGCTATTTTCTTCTTGCCCTCCCTCGTGGAGTAATACAATTCTATAAGCTCTTTTTATCAATTATTTGTGCCCATGGAATGAACATTTTCTTAAAATATATAAAAATTCACACCCAAATATCATTTCAAAATTTTAAATATTCATTTTTAGTAATACCCATTTTATTGATATCCATAATTTTTAAGTTCATATGCACCTAATATAACTACTTTTATATAATCTGTTTACCATAAACTTTCTCCATTATTAAACTTGCAGAGATCTTTGCAGACCTCACTTTTTTTAGTTTCCACTTTATATAGATAAATGTTGAATAAGAAAATGTTTATACAACTATTACACTTCTGCAGTTCTAATTTTGTCTGCATTTTTTAATATGTTAGGCTTATGTTGCACTTTAATCATATTTCACCTAAAGTTATTCAAATTAATAGACCATGTTGTCATTTAATAGGTAAATCATAAAAATATTTAAGTGCAATTATATACTATATATTACCTCAATGTTTTTGTAAAATTCCAGTATGGAAGCATATGATCAAAAGAGAAATTAGAATAATTTTTCTAATTATTGCAATAATTAGAAGGAATAATATTTTATTAATAATATTCTGGAAGCTCAAATTACTTCACATCTTAATCTTCTTTCCGAAATATCTATTTGTTGTTGGGTTTTTTTTTAAGATCTATTTGGAAAAACAACACTTATTTGGTATTACAGTGCTGTTTCCAAGGTTCATTAATAACTTAGTTATGAATGAGAAATGTTATCTTTGAAATTTTTCCTTTAATGTATAAATTTTAAGCTTGTATTGTAAGCTTTAATTTTAGATTTTAATATATGGATAGTAATATGGGATATAGGATAACTACTTAGCTTAATCACAGACTAGTATTATTAGTTGTTTAAGGAGTATTTTGGTTCAACCATATAAAAAGCAGTTTGACTACAGTATGATACTCTAATACATAAAAGTTCTATTCAAAATTAAAATCACTGGAATAAATAAGTTTTGTGATATGTTTTGGAAATATATACCAAAAGCCTTAACATTCATGATTTTTTATATTTCATTTAGTGAAATATCTAAAAAATAATATCAGAAAAACATAGCTCTTAATACAAATATTTTTCAATATGATCATGAAAAAGATTGACCTGGATACTAAAAGTATTACATTTAATTATAGTTCTTCACTCTGATAGAACATTCCGCAGACTTTAAAATGTTTGTTTAGGTTTTCTAAATCCTTTTAATATTGTGAGGAGTGCATGACATTTTTAAGATTTTATTTATTTATTCATGAGAGAGACAGAGAGAGAGAGGCAGAGACACAGGCAGAGGGAGAAGCAGGCTCCATGCAAGGAGCCCAACGTGGGACTCGATCCCGTGACTCCAGGATCATGCCGGGGGCCGAAGGCAGGCACTAAACTGCTGAGCCACCTAGGGATCCCCTGCATGACATTTTTCATGTTAAATTATACACATACACAGACACCAAAATACTCGTGGAAGTGTTTAATACTGGAGGAGGTATTTAGAAGTTCTGATATTTTTTAAATCTGTGCCAGACTTTCATAAGATTTACAGTACAAAAAAAAAAGTTTTAACTTCAAGAAAGTTTTAAGTGCAATGGGAAGTATCCAAGGTGTGTAATCCAGGATTTCACAATCCTCATCTGGTACCCCAAAGTTAAAATGCAGACCGTAATAGCCTAGACAAATCCCTTAATAGCCTCCAGTAGCTACAGAATTTCAGTGTGCAGGTTAGCCTGTAAACCCTCTTATTTTCCTCTTTCACATTACCTCCTCCTCTTGTTTTTTTCTCCAGCACCCCTGAACTTTCTGTAGTTCTCAGCATACAACAGAGAGGGTTTGGTGGTAGTGATGGTGGGCATGTTATTTTTTCTTTTCCCAGGCCTTTAGTTATTTTCTGTCTTCTCTCTGTAATGAGCCACCCTACTTCTAAAATCCTTTAAACAGGCTTCTTAAAGTTTAACATTTTAATGAATTACCTTAGGGTCCTGTTAACATGCAAATAATTCAGTTAGTCTCAGGTAAGCCTTAAGATTTTTGCATTTTGCCAAGTTCCCAGGTGATACTGATACTGCTGGTCCGTGGGATATTCTGTTAGTAGGAGTCAATACAATTACCCATGCCTGAATGCTGTAGATTTCTTTACATACTCAAATATACCTGTTGTTTACCTTTATCCTTGAACTTATCAAACTAAAGTGGGTCATTTTCTGTCTCTTTCTCTCATAGACTGAGAGCTTCTTGATAATGTTGTAGTCATATGTGCATGTGTGTATCTATATATGCACAACATACACACACACACACACACACACACACACACATATACTTTAACTTGGCCTGCCCTTGGCTATGCATTAGATCCCATTTTCTTTCACCTACTTAAGAACATGTAGTTGCATCAATATGTAGTGCTTACTCATCTATCATCTGGTTTCTTACTCTATTTGTAAGAGTATCTATTTCTTACAAAGAATTTTGTATCTATTTCTTACTCTAATTCTGCAACCTGTTCCCAAAGCAAGGATGCTGATTTTTTTCTGATGTTATATGATTTATATGTTAGCTTAGTCTCTCTTCACTGGAATGAAAATTCCATGCAGAAAAATATTCATTTTATTCATGTATATATTTCTAGCTTGGAATAGTATTTACACATTAAAAATAAGAAAGAATAAATGGATGATGGATGGGTTTAAGCAACAGATGCCCTTCCACTTTTGTTAAAAGTCTTTGCCAAGAAAGTAGGCTGTAATTTTAAAAATTCTTTGTTAATAGTATCTTAGAACTTTTATTTATTTATTTATTTTTTAATATATTCATGAGAGACACAGAGAGGGAGAGGGAGGCAGAAACACAAGCAGGGGGAGAAGCAGGCTCCATGCAGGGAGCCCAATGTGGGACTCGATCCTGGGTCCAGGATCACGCCCTGGGCCGAAAGTGGCGCTAAACCACTGAGCCACCCGGACTACCCTATCTTAGAACTTTTATATGCCGGATAAATCCAATTCAACATATACTGTGAGTACAGAATAATTTCTTTGTTCCTACTGCTATTCTGTTAGAGAGAAGAGAGCTCCAGGCAGTCTGGCTAAAACCTGGGTAGATTCCCAAAAATTTATGATTCAAGAAAAATGTGTTCAAACCGTATCTTTCTAATCTGATCAAACTGGCAATTTAACAAGGTCCAAGCTATAGTCCAAGTCTTGATGATATGGGGACAATGATTACAGCTAAAAAACAAAACAAATCCAAAGAACTGCATGCAATTCCTGGAAAATACTCATTTCTACCATTGCAAAGAGAGGAAAATAAAACGAGGTAAAGAAAGCTTGTTAGATGTTGCACAAAGCAGCATATAAAAATTTATAATACAAATAAAAATGGGATTTATCTAAATCTAACTGAAAACAGTTGATAATCAGTTTTGATACATCCTTCGATTAGCAACTGAATAGTGCTGATTTCTGTCACAGAAATTTAACTGACATCTTGAAAACGAAGCAACCTGGCAAGTCCTCCTGGCCAATCTGGCCCAACTCTGCTCCAGGGCATCCACTGTGGGGTGTCTTTTATAATCTTTCCACCCTAGAATTTGATTAAGGTAAAAAGGAATTATGGCACAAATTCAAGTAAATATCCTATTCATAAATTCCCTAATTCCAACTCATGTAATACAGAGCCTTTGTAAAGAATGAGTGGGTGTGACAACTTGCCAACTTCAAATAATTAACAGACTAAATCTTGTACAGATATTTATAATTGGAACTGAAGTATTCCGAACCATTTTATTAAGAAGTATACCACAATATGCTCATCTCCTTAACAAAAAAGGCAAAATCAATAGGAATATTTTACTAAAACTTCTTGGTGATCTCTAATGGAAAGCGGTTGCATTTTGAGAAGTTTATAGCTTGTGTTACATGATTCCACCTATTTGTCAATGTCAAAATTAACTTCAAGTCTTTGTACATAATGTAATAATGCATTCCTACCTTATAGAAATTACTGATGATTTAAATTCAGTGACTTCAAGTTAGTACTAAGTTTTAAAAAGTTGAGATCTCATTTTATTTAAATAAATGTTTGTGATCAAATGTGATCTCATTTTAACAGAATATAAAATGTTATGTGATATTATAACCTATAAGTGTGATTTACCAGAATTATTTGATTCCTTACTGACCTTTTTATCCATATGTCATTGAATTTCATACGACTTTCAAACTTCATGAAACTGGTCGCTAAATTTCTACCAAGTTTTTTCCATTTAAAGTAAGTAGCTTCATGGTCTCCTGGACAGTTATTAAGATGCTTGAGAAATGTTAAGCTAGCACTGGATAAATGCATGGTTAAAATAATTTATTGACCTTTGAGCTACGATAAACTATAACTTTTCTAATGAACTAAGGTGACAGTGTAATTGTCAATATAAGGTTGATGAAACTAATATGAGTATATCTCAGCTAGATAACTCAATCCGTGAATTAAGATTTTAGAGCAAAAGGTATAATTTCTGCTTATAAGTGCATTGGTTTAATCCCCACAAGGTTCAGATCTGAGATATTCTCATTTTAAGGAAACTTTATTTTTGTAAACTGGAGACAATTTTCTCTACATGCGCCTTCTAGTGAATGCAATGATGAGAATAACATTGCCAATGATTTGAAACAATCATTTCTCCAGGGACACTTTTATCTCAGGAACAAAAGCCAGAATAACTTTCCAAGTGGTTGTGCCTTAGTGCCAGTGCTTCTTTCTCTTTGGAGGCACATGAGCATAAATCTGTAATAAACCTCAACATTCTTAATAAAAAAAAATGTGTGAAAACAATAAAAGCATTAGAAAAGAATAATAAATTTGGAAAACTGACCATTCCTGGATTCAACTCTTACTCAAAAGCTACAGTAATCACAATTTTTAACTGGCAGGGTAGACATTTAGGTCATTGGAATAAAATTTGTATCCACAGACCAGAAAGAAACTTACATTCGTAGGGGATCCCTGGGTGGCTCGGTGGTTTAGCGCCTGCCTTCAGCCCTGGGCATGATCCTGGAGTCCTGGGATCGAGTCCCACATTGGGCTCCTTGTGTGGAGCCTGCTTGTTCCTCTGCCTGTGTCTATGCCTCTTTCTCTCTCTCTTTGTGTGTCTCTCATGAATAAATAAATACAATCTTAGGGAAAAAAAGAAATTTAAAAAAAGGTACTTACATTCGTGGTCAACTGGATACAGGTTATATTAATAAGAAGGAATAATCTTTTCAACAAATAGCTCTGGGACAACTAGCTATCCACAGGCAAAAGGTTGAAGTTGAACCCCTACCTCACCTCACCTCATTTATAAAAATTAATTCAGAAGAGACTATAGATCTAAGTATAAGAACTAAAACTATAAAACTCTTAGGACAAAATATGGTAGTAAATCAGTCTCATTGAATTAGATTTTTATATGTATTTTTTAAAACAACAACAACAATAATTTTGATGAAGCCAATTTGTTTTATGCTTTAAATAAAACTGCCAAGAATTTGAAAAGACAATCTACATAATAAGAGAAAATACTTGCAAATCCTGTATCTGAGAAGGGACTTGTGTCCAGAATACACAAAAACAAACAGTATAAACAAATAACCTAATTAAAAATGGGAAAAATATCTGGATATATATTTTTCCCAAGAAAATATACAAATGACCCCTACATGATCAGGATTATTAATGATTAGGGAAATTCAAATCAAAGCCACAATAAGATACCATGTCACCTCCACAAGGATAGCTCTAATGAAAAAGATGGACTCTAAAAAGTGGTGGTGAGAATGTGGAGAAATTCCACAAACCTTGCTTGTAAAAGCATAAAGTATTGCAGCCACTTTTGGAAGTAGTTTGATGGTTCTTAAAAATGTAAACATAAGAATTGTCATGATTCAGCAACTCCAAGGGAAATAAAAACATCTACACAAAAATTATATATATTCATAGCATCATATTCATAATAGTCAAAAAAATGAAAACAACCCAAATACTCATCAGTTGAAGAATGAAAAGAATAGGTAATTTATCTATATAATGGAATATTATCTGGCCATAAAAAGAAGTATTGATCCATACACAATGTGGATAAACCTTGAAAACATTATACTAAATGAAAGAAACAAGTCACAAAAGGTCATATGTTGTATGACTCCATTTATATGAAATGTCCAAAATAGGTAGATCCATAGGAGACAGAATGCAGGTTAGTGGTTAGTAAGGGAGAATGGGCAATGGCTTCTAGTGGGTAGGTAATTTCCTTTTGGGATGGTGAGTTGCACAGCTCTGATTGTACTTAAAGTGCTTAATTCAACGTTTGTTTTTTTTTTTTTTTTAAGTGGATAAATTAGATATCAGTTAGTTCTTGAAGCAAACAACCAAAAGTCAATATTAAGCCAAATAAAAATTAGTTTTAGGGTATCTACAAAAGAAGTCAATTGAATATAACTAGTGACTCCAAAATTCTTAAGACTGTATCAACTGAATCTAGAATGTCTCATTGCTTTATCTCTACATAATTTTTAAAATAGGCCTCAAGAATTGGGAGTTTAAATGGACATTGGTGCCTTAATCTAAAAAGTATTGACATTGCTTTAAAATGTTTCAACCAAAAAAAAAAAAGTTTCAACCTAGATACTCTTATATGATTATTAATATTTATATACAAAGAGTTCTATTAAACTGTTTATTCCAGCTCAGAGCTAGTTTTCTTTTCTTTCCAATAAATTAAACCAGCATTACAACCAGTGGGAGCTAAGCACTTGACATCTTACAATGCTGGTGTTTCTTAATTTATGCCCTGAGGGACTAATACTGAGAATATGTTCAGGGTACCATAGCAACTGCAGAATCAAAGCAATGATATCATATGGCAAGTTTGTAACTGAAAGAACACTTCAGGATTCTATGGGATCACCTGGGGCAGCAATATTACAAGTGTTTATAGTGTGGCATCTTGATAAGGGACACTTAATTGGTGTTAATTTTATCCAAATTAAAGTCAACTCTAGAGCATCTTTCCATTGACTAGAATTGTCTCATAAAGATGTGCTACAAAATGTTGAGGGTGTTTAATTTGTAACAGCCTTTCACAAGGGTTTTGATATAGATCTTTATTAAAACTGACTACAAGTTGCTTTAACCTTAGTAATATGCTAAAATGTGCAGGGAATAACAATATCTTGTCTAACATCAAAAAAGACAAAACATTGTCAAATAATATCAATATTAATAGACATGATCTATACCTTCTCTATTTTTCTCTTTGAGAATCTGAATAGTGAGGAAACTACTAAAGTACTCCAGGAACAAACAATCCCTCCTTTCCTATTTCATTTTGCTCAATTAACATACAACAGATGTCAGCTCTCAGAAGAATTTTTTAAGAGCACTGGGCTACATGCCTCTTTGCCTTTAGATATTGGAATGAATTCCAGCATCATGAAACTCAATGAAAGATGTAAAATTACCATTCCTCCCCCCCCAAGTTTCAATCTGTTATCACATATCATGAGCCACCAGGCTTAATCAACTAATATTGAATACAGGTATAAAAACTCAGTTATTTCTCAGTATTTTAACCAAAAAAGCAAAAAAAAAAAAAAAAAAAGGAATTGCAAAAACAGTCATAGAAATACAAAGGTGAAATAGGATTAAAATTATGAAGCTCTCTAAAGGAATTCAGATGTTAAAGACAAGAGAATTCAGTACAAATCTCCCCAATATACTTATTAAAACATGATTTAGGGGGTGCCCTCAATCAGTTAAGCATCTGACTCTTGATCTCAGCTCAGGTTTTGATCTCAGGGTCAGGAGTTCAAGTCTTGTGTGGGGTTCCATGCTGGGCATGGAGTCCACTTAAAAATAACCAACAACATGTTTTGGAAAGTCTTTCTCATGGCTTGTACTCCAGCAATGCAGCATAGTTATTACAACTGTCCTCAGTGTAGATGGCTTATCATATGGTAAACACTATCTGATAAAAATATTTCCACAAAGATATAGAATTATCATAAATCACAAGAAATGGTAATTTTATTAGAGACTCCTGAGCTGCATCCAAAAAAATAAATAAATAAAAGAAGAAGAAGGAAAAATAAGTTAGGAACTAATGGAATATTTAAAAAGCAGTAAGTACTCTTTTAATTGATTACCACTAATGCTCATGCTATTATTAAAACAAAAATTAGATATCCAAAATTAAGAAGAGAAATCATGTTACTTCAAAGTAAAATTCATGAAAAGAGAAAGTCTTCCAAAAGGTGTTTTATAAATAAACAGACTAAAAAATGTAATACAGAAATGAATATTTTTATGATGGGCTTATAAATCAAAGGACTAATCCTTAAGTTCCCACATAGGAAAGAAAAGAGATTGTAGTGTAATATTCATTTTTTAAAATTAAAAGTGAACCCCTAAATCTCTAAAAGGAACTATAATGAAGGATGGGTAATGCATGGTAACAGAAAGAAACATTTTCCTCTACAATACATATATTTGTCCTGATTACAATTTCCAAAATGGCAGAAGCATATAGGTGAGTTACTTATCCTGCAACTTCTTGAATGAATACCCTTAGATAAGAGGTACCTAAAAGTCTTTGTATGAGATAGAGATATCTCTTTCCTGAGATAGAAAATAAGACAGGAAAAACTAAATCTTTCTTCTCTGAATAAGATTCAAATACAAACCTTGTGTATGAACTTCTGAACGTATAACCTGTAAGCATGATTATTGGATACATTCCCATGAAACTTTCGAAGAACCAGAAAAGATTCCAAAACTGTAATGTTTCTAAATAGAAATGGATACCTCATTAATTGTTGAATTATATTTAAGCTTCAGAGCTCAGATTCCTGCATTTGTCTACTATAATTTTGATTATTTCATAACTGGACCTATAGCCACATCTTTCCAGATAAATCCCCAGGAAACTTCCATTAATTTTCTCTGAATACTGTTTATGACTACTATCTGGAATAATCAGCATTTACAACAGTGACTAAATTGCTTAATACAAGAGAAAGGAGGGGTTAACTGGCACATTAGGTTAAGTGTTTAAGTGTAAAAAATATGTATTTTATTTTACATATTCCTAGTAAAAATAAGTTTATGATCAACTTAGATTTTCCCTATTGTCACAGTTAAGCTATTTTAAATGACAACAAGAAACAGTAAATGGAAAATGTAGTCATGTTTTACAAACTTTTCCCAATCTTGAAATATAAAGAAAACATTTTTACACTAAATAAGTAGAATAAAGCAGGCACATTTGAATTTCAACACACTACTTCCAGTCATAGCATTAATGATATTATAAAAGTCAAAGGAAACTCATTAGTGCTGATAGAATAACGATAAATGACCAGTACCTTAAAGCACATTCCTTAAAATGGAAATCCAATTCTGAGATATGAAAACTAATGATAAAATAGTAAGTCTTCTTTCAGTACAGTAATACACATTCTAAAATTTCAAAATATTTCTTTGCACATTTCTTCGAGCGTAATCTCTGCCTACCACCTGAATCACTGGAACCAACTGCTCTATTTATTTTGATTAATTCAAAGCCAATATAATGAAAAATAAATATAATGAAAAGAGTGAAAAACATCTTTGAATTATTATAAACGTAGTTTTGAACTCACAGAACCTCCCGTAAGATTCTTTAAGGACCACCAGGGTTGAGAACTGCTAGTTTTAGGCTGTTTTCTCAACACAAAACATCCAAATTGGATGAGCTCTTACTATATTTAGCTTGCTTTGCATTTGACTAGAAGTTACTAGAGACAGTATGAAAAAAATCCTCATGTATCTGACACAAACTTCCTTGCATATAAGTCACACACAAATGGAGAAGCACGTCATCCAACCTGGTAGAGAATGAAGACTTCTCAAATTAAGATTTACCCCAAAGATACAGATGCAATGAAACGCCGGGACACCTGCACCCCAATGTTTGTAGCAGCAATGTCCACAATAGCCAAACTGTGGAAGGAGCCTCGGTGTCCATCGAAAGATGAATGGATAAAGAAGATGTGGTCTATGGATACAATGGAATATTACTCAGCAATTAGAAACGACAAATACCCACCATTTGCTTCAACGTGGATGGAACTGGAGGGTATTACGCTGAGTGAAGTAAGTCCATCAGAGAAGGGCAAACATTATATGTTCTCATTCATTTGGGGAATATAAATAATAGTGAAAGGGAATAGAAGGGAAGGGAGAAGAAATGTGTGGGAAATATCAGAAAGGGAGACAGAACATAAAGACTCCTAACTCTGGGAAATGAACTAGGGGTGGTGGAAGGGGAGGAGGGCGGGGGGTGGGGGTGAATGGGTGACGGGCACTGAGGTGGGCACTTGACGGAATGAGCACTGGGTGTTATTCTGTATGTTGGTAAATTGAACACCAATAAAAAATAAATTTGTTATAAAAAGAAAGAATGCCACACAATAATATCTGCTTTAAAAGACACCAGGTGCTGAATAACTGTATTGTAGACTTGAAACTGTTATTACAGTGTATGTTAACTTACTGGAATTTAATTAAAAACTTAAAAAGAAAAAAGAATATTAAAAGACCCCAGCTTGAAACGCTGCTGTTCAATTCATCCAAGACTACCTATATAATGTTTTGGAGGATTTCTTCCATTAATAATGTGCAGGTCCTACCACATTTAGCCTCTTGATTAAGAATTAAAGACAAATGAGTAGATGAAAGCAAGCAAACATGCCTTAAGTGCATATGTATGAAGTAGGATATGGAGTGAAAAAATTCTTGAGTGCTATTGGTGACCCAACAGGATATTTGCTTCTTGTTTACACATGTTCACTTTGCCCTCCACACCTAGACCATTGAGTAAACACATTCTATGTAGAGAGGCCAATTTAAGACTTTCTATATTTGTATGGTAATATAAAAATCATGCAACTCTTTGGAATTCTAATTTTTCCTAAATTTGGATAAAGGTAAACTGATAAAACTATTAATATCTTTATATATTTTATGTTAAGATTGCCATGAATATTTTATGTAATAGAAACTGTAAATATCAAGGAAATGTTACATTAGGTAAGAACCATAATGTGAATGTCCTAGGCTACTAGTTGACTATTATTCAAGGAATTTTGTGAAAAATAGCCATCACTATAGAACACCAGTTATTATACTTACATAAGACAACACTACTTCTTATGTATCTTATTTATCTAAATTTAGTAATGTGGTTATATTTCTCTTTTTGAAGATTATTCATTAAAATAGGGTTCCCCCTTCCCAAAGACCATATTCTTCTATAGGGCAATATGCCATGCAGTATTTAATTTTGTTTACTTAGTACTTAAAATGCAGTTTGAAAGTATAGAAACTGAAGTTAAGTGCCATAACACTAGAGATGCTTAATTGACTACAAATATAATAGACTTTTAGCATATAATAGTTATAGGGGCTTTTAGCAGATTTTATTTTCTAGCGCAGTTTTAGGTTTACATAAAAATTGAAGGACAAGTAAAGAGTTCTCATGTAGCTCCTGTGCTCCCCACCTCCCCTACCCCACTTTCTCCTATTAGCATCTCCTGTTAGAGTAGAACAGACAAAAAGGTAATGCTGTCTTGAGCAACGTTGGCAGCCATGAGGTTGGCGATAAGTAATCACATTTGTGATATATTAGGAATATGAGACTTCAAGAATTTTTGAATTGATATTACATGGAGTAGGGGGGAAAGAGAAGAGTTAAAAATGACTCAACTATTGCCTGACCACTGGAATAGCTAGAGAAGATATCGACTGAAGGTTTGAAGATATCAATTTGAGACTTATTAACATAAAGATGGAGAAGATATCGATTGAAGGTTTGAAGATATCAATTTGAAACCTATCAACATGAATATGGATTCTGAAGCCATAAGGGTTAAAGATAACATCGTGGCAGTGAGTGTAGCAAAAACAGAGTAAGCTAGATAATTTTGGAGACCCTCACGGATGCCAAATTGGAGACATGAAGAGAAATCAACAAGATGGATATTAAATACAGTAGAAGGTGAAACTCAAGAAACACTACTTTTTCTAGAATTCAAGTGAGCAACTTAAGAAACTGAGTGTGTCAAATACTGATATTTCAGAAAGATGAAGACTGAGAATGGACTGTTGGCTTTATTTAGAAGTTGGGAGACATTTGTGATCTTGACATCTTTTCTTTTGGTAAAGAGGAAGTAGTCAGAATATCACTGCTGGGATTTAGAAAGAGAATGAAGTAAGGATAAATATATTTCTTTCAAGGATTTTGTTGTGAATGGAGGGAGTAAAGTTTTTAGTAGCAGCAATGGAATGTGTGCTTAAAGGAAGCTGGTTTATTTTAAACAATATATATATATAATCTTTATGCATGTATGTGTACAAATACAAATATATGTTTATAGATGTGCATATGTACATATAAATAAGTCTCAGATGTATACTTATATTTATTATATATATCTATTACTGAGATATGTAATCACACATATGTATAGATATCACTTGTTGCATTTTTATGTCATCATTGTATTATTGCTACTTAATTAGAATCTGGCACTTGATAAGAACCCAGAATACAGTATACTTTCATGCAAAAATTCATATGTAGGATGGATCACAATTCACTTATTGGTATTTTATGTCATAGCTTCTGGTTATCTGTCAATCATAGCAATATTGCATATATGAATGGCTTAAGGAAGAAGAAATTCTATCTCTGAATATGGAATGGTTTTACTATGAAGTAGTTTTAATTTGCCTAAAATATAAAGGATACCTTCTTCATCAATCTTTCACTAGTGTAAAATTTTGCTGATGTCTTAAAGTGTAAAGCTGAACATTGAAAAACATTTTAAACTGCCAGAGCTTTAAAGTTAAAAAGTCAATGTTCCAAATGACTTACACCTGGACATAGCATGCAAAACCATCAAAATGAGTCTTGCCTGTTGCCTATAGAAAATTCCACTTCTAAAAGTATAATATTGATATAATAAAAATCGAGTGCCTGAAAAGGGTATGTGCTTATCTTATGGCAATCAAGAAAGTTTAAAAACATGCTTTATATTGTTTTATTATTTATTAGGGTTGGATAACCATTTTAATAAAGAAGCAAACTGTTTCCATAAGATCATGGATATGAAAAACACCTACTAAAGTCATCTAGCACATCATATGTTGCCTCAAACAGTGGGTCCTTTAGTCCACCTCTAGTGAAGGAACTCTTTTCATAAAGATTGTGAGCTCTGTTTAACACCTCTGAGAGGACATTACAAAACAGACAGCTGTGGAAAACATGATGACTTAAAACTTTTGAATGGTATGAGTTTAAATGATATTAGCTGTGAATAAAAGTTCCACAGAATAATGCTGGAAGTTGAACCTCATTTAATACTATTCTGTCGATTCATGATTGGCATCGCTGAGGAACAGAAAGACAGTCATTTTTCCAAGAACTAGCATGGTGAGTGGGACCTCCAGACCACTTTCTGATAACATCCCACTCCACCTTATGCTTATTATTATTGTATATTTGGATGCTATTTCCTAATTATATTCTCCTTTTCAAGAACATAAATTCTTAGAGCATTGGGATTACAGAGATAGTTCTATGTATAAAGTGGAAAAAATAACAGTAAGATACACAACAGAAAAAAATATGGCCTAATGTTTTGGGGTCCACGGGTGTCACCGGAGACCCTAACAAATTTTCAGTTTCTGCCTCCTTCTCTTCTCCCACCTCCAGAGCTAATATATTTCCTTATTTGTTTTCTATAGCTTTTCCTGGCTTTAGTGAGGAGGATTTTAAGGAGCCCAGGATTACCATTCTAACACTTTTCTTGATCATTTGTCTTTACACTGAGACTCTAAAATGTTCTGCTTCATTCTGAGATCAAGACATCACCTGTCTCTCAGCTTTGAGACTAGATCCTCTCTTGATAAACTGCTGAGTATTCCAGTTCCTTTTCACCTGATACCCTGATTAAATCATAACTGTCTTCTCCCTCAAAACAAGAGTTCTCTGAATTATAAACCAATGCAAGAAGTTTTTACGAGGAGGCACCTGGGTGCCAGTCAATTAACCATCTGCCTGAGCTGAAGCTCAGGTCACGATCTCAGGGTCCTGGGATAGAGTTCCACATTGGGCTCTCTGCTTGGTGGGGAGTCTGCTTCTCCCCCATTCTCCCTCTTTCAAATGAATAAATAAAATCTTCTAAAAGAAAAGATGGTTTTATGAGGAATGGTGATAATTGTATGCCAACTCCAAGGGCTCCCTGCTCCTAATTCTTCAGAATCATGATTAGAACACCCATTTTGGAATTATCTTATGTGGATTGCCTACAAAAATAATTTGAATCTAGGTTTGACATTCTAGCTTGACTTACCTCCATCCTGGTATGTACTTGGTTATGGATCTCAATTCTCTTACTCAGTTCTATTCTTTGACTCTTCTAGAGTTAAATCCAATTTTATCCTGAAATATGATAATTGGCCCTGGAACATATAAATTGGAATTCAATGCACTACTTTAACTCTGAAAAAGTGATTTTGATTTATGGAGAGTGACATAAGCAGGATGGCAACATAAGTCATTATTGACTTTGTTTCCCCCCTTACAAGAAGAATAACAACTATTTATGGACAAAAGACCACAGAGAGAATTCTGGAACATGGAAATGAGCCTGAAGCACCATCCTGCAGCACAGAGACCAAAACAGGATTTAAAAAATAAGAATAGCTACTAGAAACTAGCAAAGATCTAATAACTGATCATAAAGAAATGGAGTCATACGAACTGCCAGACAAAAATTCAGAATAATCCTCTTAAAAGAATTGTAGTGAACTCCAAGAACAATAGTCTATTAAATAGAAACCATAAAAGAATGAGAAATCCTAGAGTTGAAAAAATGTAACTGACTGAAGAATTCAATAGAGAACTTCAGAAGAAGACTTGACCATGCAGAAGAATAAATTACCTGAAACATAAGGTGTTTGAAATTATCCACAGGAGCAAAAAGAAGAAAGTCTTGGGACACAATGGGGAAAAAAAAAAACAACCAATATTCACATTATGGGAATTCCAGAAGGAGAAGAGAAAAGGAGGAGACATGACCTTTAAAGCAAAACAATGGTTGAAAACTTTGCAATCCTGGAGGAGAGAAAAAGACATTCAGGTCTAAGAGGCCTAAAGGATTCCAAACAGGTTGAACCCAAATAGGGCTACACCAGGATGCAAAATTGTCAGATCAAAGATAACTAATTTTAAAAGCAGCAAAAGAGAAGTTACATACAAGGGAACCCTAGAAGATGATTGGTAGATTTTTTGACAGAAATTTCAGTTCAGAAGAGAATGAGATGACATATTCAAAATATTGAAAGAAAATAACTGTCAATCAAGAATTTCCTACCTGGCAAAGATGTCCTTCAGAAATGATGGGGATATAAGGGCTTTCACGGACAAATAAATGCTGAGATAATGCATCACCATTGATCTGCCTTAATAAATGCTAAAGGGAGTTCCTTGAGTGGAAATAAAAGGATGTTAATTAACATCATAAAAACTGAAGAAGGCAGTATAAGACTAACTGGTAATGGTAAATATACAGTCAAAGTTGGATTCTGTAATATGGTATAGTGTTACATTAAGCATTTAACAGCTCTAGTTTAAAGGTTAAAAGACAAGAGTAAAAATAACCATAACAACTTGTTCTTATGCAATATAAAAAAATATGTCAACTGTAACATTGATGACCTAAAATGAGAGGAAGAGGAGAAGCAAAAATATAAAACTTAGGTATTAGTTTTTTTTTTTAAACTTAGGTATTAGTTTAAAATAGGGTGTTATAATTTAAAAATATTTTAGATTAGCCTCATGTGGCCACAAGGGAAAAGAACCTGAAGTATTCACATATAAAAACATGATAAAAATAAATAAAAACATGATAAAGAAGACAATACATATTGATCTCACATGGCATGAACATACACATACACAAAAATAGCAGGATAAGAAACAAGAACAATGGATCAGCAAAATAACCAGAAAACAATTAACAAAAGATCAAAAATTCTTATAATTACCTTAAATAAAACATATTAATTTCTATAATAAAAAACATAGAATGGCTAAATGGGTTTTAGAAAAACAAGATTAAATGATATGTTGCCTACAAGACACTGACTTTATCTTTAAATACATGCATAGAGTAAAAAAAATAAAAAACAAGCAGAGATAGCTATTCAAATATCAGGCAAAAATAGACTAAAAATAATAAAAAGAGAAAGGAAGGGTATTACATAATGATAAAGGGTCAATATATCATGAAGACGTAATAATTGTAAATATTTATGTACCTAACATCAGAGAACCTAAATGCATAAAACAAAGCCAGAAATAAATAGCACTATATATCTTATAACACTTACATAAATTAACTGGAAATGGATAAAAGACCTGAACCATGAAACTCCTTAAAGAAAACATAGGAATAAAAGCTCCTTGACATGGTCTTGGCAGTGATTTCTTTTATATGATACCCAAAACACAAGCAACAAAATAAAAATAAACAAATAGGACTACATAAAACTAAAGTGCTTCTACATAGCAAAAGAAGCAATGTGAAATGCAATGAGAATGGGAAAAAATACTTGCAAATCTTATCTGATAAGGTGTTAATAACCCAAACATACAAAAACACATAGAACTCAATATATACTATTTAAAAATATTTATATGAATCTCTATAAAAAATTATATGATGCTTATTCAGTACTTCAAAAATATTTACTGAGCTTTCCCTAAAATTCCCAGTATTTGTAATGCAAGGAGAAACTGAATATTCATAAATTTTCTACTGTAGGAAACATCCTATGCTTATAATTATTATTCATATATCTTTATTCAAATATAATTAACCCAATTTATACATATTTTAAAGTATAAAATCAGATGTAATTATCCATCTTGAATTTTAAAAAAACTACTTATAAAAACCCGACTTATCCATTTTTCTCCTACAAAAAGGAAAAACAAACTTGTTTGTTTAGTATTTGTTGATAATTTGTGCCAATATAAATTTTTGTCTTATGTTTATAGTCTTTGTGAAACACATCAAATTATAAAGTCTTAGATATATAACTGTATGTGGTTTATATTTTATCATCTGATTTTTTAATGTTAGCAAAGCCACACAAATGAGTAGTCACAGGTCTGGTATATTATCTTTTCAATTTCAAAAACTCTCAATTTATTATAGCATGATGTAGAAATGGCTCATTGAGAATTTCATAGCCCTAAAGGGTTAGTATCAAAACTATATAAAGAACTTACACAAATCAACACCAAAAAACCCCCCAAATAATACAATTAAAAAATGGACAGAAGACAATAATAGACATTTCTCCAAAGAAGATATACAAGTGATCGACAGGTACATGAAAAGATATTCAAAATCACTAATCAGGAAAATTCAAATCAAAACTACATGGGATATCCCCTTACACCTGTCAGAATGACTAAAACAAACAAACAAACAAACAAACAAACAAACAAACAAAAAACCCAGCAACAAGTGTAGGTGAGGATGTGGGAAATAAGGGAACTGTGGTACACTGTCAGTGGGAAGGCAAATTGGAGCAACCACTATGGAAAAGAGTATGGAGGTTTCTCAAAAATTCAAACATAGAACTATAGATCTGTGAATGACATACTGGATGTTTACCCAAAGAATACAAAAACACTAATTCGAAAGGATATATACACCCCTATGTCTTGCAGCATTATTTACAATAGCCAAATTATGGAAGCAGCCCAAGTGTCTTTTAATAGATGAATGGATAAAGAAGTGGTGGTGCACAAACACACACACACACACACACACTGGAAAGTAGCCATAAAAAAGAATGAATTCTTGCCACTTGCAACAACATGAATGGATCTAGATCATATAATACTAAAGTAAAATAAGCCAGTCAGAAAAAGACGAATACCATATAATTTTATGCATATGTTGAATTTAAGAAATAAAAAAAGAAAAAGGAAAAGAGAGACAAAAACAAGAAAAGTATCAACTATTGAGAACTAATTGTCGCCAGAAGGGACCTGGTGTGGGTGATGGGTGAAATAGATGAAGGGAATTGAGAGTACACTTATCATGTGAGCACTGCGTAATTTATAGAATCGTAGAATCACTGTATTGTACACCTGTAACTAATATACCAGTGTATGTTAACTATGCAAGAATTAAAATTTTAAAAAAATTTATAGGGTTACAGCTCTGAGCTTTTAATACAAGTAGTCATTCCTCTTAAAAATAGGTCTAGATTGAGCAACTAAAAAAAAGGTCTAGATTGAGCAACCCTAAAAATAAATCAACTTTCTATATTAGTTAGATAACCAAAATGACTTATAAAATGCCCTGAAAATATCTTTGGAAAAGATACAGTTTGAAATATGACTGGTGAAAACGAATATGATTTTTTTTTTAGAAAGTTAGAAAACATTTAAATCTAAGTCTACCTTTGACATTTGTTTTCTTTTGAACTTTATTTTTTTTTTAAATATTTTATTCATGAGAGACACACAGAGAGAAGCAGAGACACAGGCAGAGGGAGAAGCAGGCTCCGTGCAGGGAGCCCAATGTGAGACTTCCGGGATCATGCCCTGAGCTGAAGGCAGATGCTAAACCCAGGCGTCCTATGAACATAACTTTAATACCTTAAAGATGTCACTCTTTCCCATTATGTATTGTATATATAAGAAAACTTAGAATTTTGCCTCCTGCAACAAGATAAGCTGTCCCTTGTTTTATTTTCATCTTGCTGGAACAGTACTTGAAATATTTTACTATTGAACTCAATTCTGATTTTTGCATGAAGAGAACATCTTGATTAGAACTGGAAAAAAAAATGTCCCTGAGTCTTCCCTTTGAAACGCTCGCCAGGAATGTGGAACACCAATCTTTTATCAAAATGCTTGATAATCGAACTTGGAAACCAAGATACTGAATAATATTTTCTCTTTAAATTTTCATTTGCAGGGAAAAATAGCTGAACCCACATACTATTGTCACCATGTAAATAATATGATAATATATAAAAACAATATGTTTTTACATATTTTAACAATACCCAAGTTAGTATCTTAACTCTCCTTACCCATCTGTGACTATGGTCTTGTCATTTACTTGCTTAAATCTCAAATTTTTGTGATTACTATAATTACAGTACCTAATTTCAGAGTTGTAGTAAAACTTACATGAGATCATTATATTAATTTTATATTGATAAATTATAATCATCATAGCCATTACAAGTTTATAATAAAGAGTAGGTTAAATATAATATGTCAAATACTAGAACATTCTATTAAACACTATTAGATACTGTAATATTAAATGCTGATCATTTGACCCAAGACCTAGTTAGCTCAATTATGCATATTTGTTTCATATTTTAAGATATAGTTTTTCTTTACTCTCCTCCAAGGATTTATTTTAAAAACTACACATATTTCAATGGTTAAATTTAGGTAATCTCATACATTATTTATTTCATAGATATGGAAAATATATCCCATAGAGACTGATTGATTAGCCCAAGATCACACCATTAGTAATTGCATATATCAGTTTATTTCCAGATCCAAACCCATTCCTTTATCTTGCCAACTACACCATACATTGTGTCAAAATTGCAGAAGCTAGATGGAATTTACAAATTTCTCCTGCTTTTTTAAACATTATTCAATCATAGTCATAGATATGGAAAAATACTTTTTAAGAAAAATCTCCTTCTCTATTTTCACTAAGCATATTTTTTAAAATCCCTCAGCATTATAGTGTGTTTGTATACTCTGCTGTGAAGTGGAGCCCATGTCCATAGATTTCCTCTCTCTGCTCTCCCAGTGAGCAGGGCCCAGCTTCACCCCTCCCTCAGCTCCTAGAAACAATCCTGCAACAAATACTCTGTTCCTGGCCCCTCTTGGCTCTGTGTGGGAATTTCCCTGGGATATGTCCAGGATAAGGGTTGGCATAAATTCAAATACATACACACAAAACAAAGGACATAGTGTGAAACAAGATACTTAAAAAGATACACAAAAACCTCATTCAAATGGCTGAGCATGTGGAAGGGGAGAGGGATGGAATGTGAGTATAAAAGGGAATATATAAATAAAGAGAATGGACTTGCATGGAAGAATGAATGCTCCAAGAAATAAATGAGATTGATTAAACCTTCAGCACCAGAGCCCCAAAGGAAAAAAAGAAAAAAAGAAAAAAAAAAGATGCTCTCTGCTGAGTTGCCTTTTCATAGAATGAGGCCCATTACTTCCACCATTTTTCATAGCAAATGTGAGTAGACAGCAATAGAGCTGAATGAGAGGGAATGAACTAACAAATGGGAGTAGAGAGCAAGTATAGCTGAATGAACCATCAAATGTTCAAAAAAATTTATATATATATATATATATATATATATATATATATATATATATATATATGGTTAAAGGATAGTAGTCTAACGAATGCTGTGCCTAGATTTAAGAGGAGAGGAAAAATAGAAGCTCGTGGTCTAAACCTTTCCATAAAATCCAGAGAACATTTAGCAGAGGATACAGTGTGTGTGCCAGGTTTGGTTTGTTATCACGTTCTGAAAGGGGAGCAGAAGAGCTATCACCATGGAGGTGGCTAGTAAAGTAAAAGGGGAATAAGGTCATGATAAATGATTGTAAGAAATAGTAACCTTTCAAATTATTCAGGGAAAGTAGAATGAAATGATTAGAGGGACTTAATTAGAAATCTATAAAGAGCTGGACTTCTGTTTGTGTTGTAGGGCCTATGATGTCTTCATTTTAGAGAACTCTGGACAGCTCTACTGAATGTTGGCATTATTTGAGGGACAGACTGTGCTGTCCTTGCCCATATACTCCAGTTGGGGTGTCAGACAAGAAATAATTAAAACAAACACATAATTACAAATAGCCCTTAAGCAGTGGAAGGAAAGGAAACATGGCGAATTATTTCTGATATATCCTGTGAATGAATGTCACCGTCTTGACATTTATTTTTATCTTAGTTAACTTTCTATATTTATGTTTGAATATCCATAGCATGCTAAAACCTGTTTTTGGGGAGAACTTAACTATATCTTAACATCTAACATAGAGGTTAGGAAGTTATAAATATTAAATGAACAGGTTGTGTTGTTCCATTTGATTCAGATCCTGGGTCTGTGGTCTCTTTCTGTGTCCCCTTGTGAACCTGCAGATTGGCCCCTTTATTATTTTAACTCATGTTACCTGAAACACTTACAACATCTTTTTTCATAGATAATGTGAATTTCAGTCTACCGCTATTCTCACAATCTTAAAATTAGTGAGGTGCAAATTAATGAGATTTTAGGGCTGGGAAAGGATTTCTGTGTCCTTCTGGATAAAGACTCGTTTAAAAATTAGCTGTTAATTTAGATAATTACTGTTTTGTAAGTTTAAGCAAAGTGTCTCTCACATTCATCATCACTGATGATATCATACTTTTGACAAGATTCACCTTTTGACACCAGACGGCATTAAAATGTGAGGCCAGAATTAGCTAAATTGTAATACTGTGATAATTGCTAAGTGTGAAGCCACTTCAACAATGTATTTAGCAAAACACTAACACTTTTCATGTGAACTTACAATGCTCTGTGCTATCTTATTCTTTCCATCCGTTGAAGTGATTTTTTTCATCTGTTGATTTTTTTCAAGCTACAAGACATTACATTAATTTTGCATATTATAATGCTAACGGGTACAAACTACACTGGAATAAGAACTTCTTCAGCTGGAAGCCATTGTATTTATGCTTTCCTGGTAAAATCTGTTTATCACGAATATGTATGTTCAATAGGAACCAAAGTTATGAATTTGCATCTCACCGACAGCAGCTTTTTCTCATTAGACCAGTGGTTCTGACAGCTGACTACACTTTAGACTCATTTGAGAGGCTTTTAAATATATGAACGCACAACACCCCCTACCCTTAACAATTGGCTCAGATTCTGTAGAGGAGACTTGAATATTAGTATCTTAAAATTTTTCTAGTGTTTCTATTGTGCAGATGGATTAGAAAATGAATGTGTTAAAGATCAAAGCTTATGCTGGCAATATATTTTGTATCTATATTCTTTCTACCAGAATTGTACTGAGCACCTAGCTTAATGAATGTTAGTTTGATAAATCCATGACTTAAGCATGAATATCATCTTAAAGTTAGGCAATTCTTCTTCCCCTTTCCATCAGAAATGTATTTTTCAATTACTATATGCTAACTCTTATTCCCTACCCCTTGGTTTGTGAGTGATAAATATCTAGAGGCTAGGCACTACTTGACCCCTGAATGTACATCTCTTTCACATACAATATTCAGTGAGTATTTTGAAAGTCCTTTTATACAGAGAAGCTATTACTAAAAAATAAATAGAGAAAATAAATCGAGAGTGACTATTGAATTACACTAGGGGAACAGAGCTCAACAGGAGGAAAAAACTGAAATTAAAAGTATATCTGATTAACACAGCAAATTGAGTGATTAAGCACTTAATTCTGTAAGTAAATCATTTGAGGTTTAGCTTACTTTTGCAACAGTTAGCATGCAGTTAAGATTTTGCATTAGATAATAAACATTTCCACAATTTGACCATCACTGAGAAGCACAGAAAATTATGAATGCTATGTATATGAAGAACCATATTATATTCATATCCTTTAACCAGATAATTATACATGGAAAACTTTCTTCATCTATGGGAAGAGAAGACCAATAGAAAAAACTCCAAATGACCTTTAATACGGAAGGATTGGTTAATCAAAAAAGCTATATTCAATGAGATATTACACATTCCCTTAAAATACCAGCTATTAAAAATACATAGCAACATGAAAACCAGTCTTGGTAATTGATAAGCAGAGTATATTATTTGTAAACAATAACTGCAATTATGCAGAAAATTGCATAAATGTTTGAAATCAAAGCACTGAAGGATATCACAGTGCAGTGGATAATTGACATTTTCCCTTTATTTTTCCTTATGTGATATGATATTGCTTTACAAATTTTAAAATATTCTTTGCCAACCTTCTCTCATTCATCCTTTAGCCTTCCTGATACTAGTTCTGCAGTGTGAGTACCCATGTGTCTTTGTAATTATTTACTTTATACTCCTTGCTTCTTAGGTACTAGAAGCATAATCTTGTAAATTCAGTTTACAACCTGTTTTGTCTCTAATAGCTTGCTTATTTTATTACTATATTATTCATTAGACTTTTCTTCCACTGTATTTATTAAAGTGGTCAGTTATTTTGGTATTTTAATGTGGCTCTAGTGGCTCTAGATGTTATTGGTCCTGTACTATGGGAATGAAGTCTTGATTAAATTCCACAAATTACATAGTTTGAAATCATATATTCACAGATGTCAATGAAATGTTGACACAGGAATGTTTACCTCCTAACAAATATACATCAAATTGTTTTTTTTTTTTTTGTAAGTATGTCTTAAGAAAAGCAACTCATCCAAAATAATTTTTTATTTTGGTCATTTAATTATGCCCTAGGTTTTCTCTTATGAGCCTCCAAATATCTATTCTCTCTACAATATAGAGGATTAATATTTCATTTTCATTTATTTAAAATCTGTTGACTTGGGGGAGTTGGAAATTTCATAATTGACAGTTTCGATTAAACATTAATTTCAACTAATTATATTTTGAAGAATTTGCTACTATAAAATTAACAATCTGAGTAGTAAAACTGACAGAATTTTCTTTGCTCTCAATGAAAAGTCAAATTGTGGAAGTATTGATTGTTATTGCAGAATCTTATTTCTGTGAGGAGTATTTTCATTCCCATCTACCAGAAACAGTAATGACCTTTCATCAGAAAAAAAACTGAAGATTTGACAACTGCAATCAAATAATCCAAATTACAATATTCATACAAGTTGATAGTGCTTTAGGTCAATCTTCTCTGGTGCTCAACTGCTTGGATGTAGAGGTTCAGAACACTGAAATATTTTTTATGTTGAACACATATTTCAATATATCTATTTCTAGGCTTCAAATATGACATGTTCCCAAATAGTTTTCCATATGGAATATGGTTCCTAAAGTTTTTGTTGGAAAGCAGCACAAATTCCCTTTGCCAAATAAATCACAGGATCATGCTCACCATGTGTGCTTGAGAATATATTCTTCCCACAGAAAAGGGAAGCACAGATTAAAACATGACCATACTCATTCTCATACAATATAACACAGCCCATCCTCTTGGTCACAAAGTATTTGTTTGCCTCCCTTCTTCATTCAAAAGTTTTTACTCTCCTCCTGAGGAAAATTACTCAAGCAACCTTCCTCAAGGTCAAAGATCTTATGATAATGTGTGCATCAGATCTCAGGAGGTCTACTCTTGCTCCAGAAGTCTATGTATGCAAAAGGCAAGTGAGTTACACCTCTAGCACTACAGCCAATATACTACAGTGAAACTAGGACATTAAACACTTCCATATAGAAAGGAGATGGAGATATAGACAATATTTATGAAATTTAACTTATGAAATCTAACTCTATAATCCCTTTGGAAATGTTCCTTTATTTGGCCCCCCAGGTTCCACCTCCTAAAAATAGTTGGTTAGGCTGTAATTTTCTATGGTCTTTGGTTTTTTACTTTCTAGGAGATCCATATATGACCTGGAATCATAAAACTAACAGAAAACAGAGGCAGTAATCTCTTGGATGTCAGCCTTAGCAACATATTAATGCAACTGTTTCCTCAAGCAAAGGAAACAAAAGCAAAAATAAGCTATTGGGACTACACAAAAATATTATTTACAAATAATATGGATGATAAGGAGTTAGTATCCAAAATATATGAAGAACTCATACAACTTAAAGGAGAAAAACAATCCAATTGAAAAATGGGCAGAAGACCTAAATAGACAGTTTTCCAAAGATGACATACAGATGGCCAGCAGACACATGAAAAGATGTTCAACATCACTCATCATCAGGGAAATACACATCAAAGTCACAATGAAATATCACTTTACATCAGTCAAAATGACTAAAATCAAAAAGAGAATAAATAACGAGTTGGTGAGGATGTGGAGAAGAGAGAATCTCTGCGCATGGTTGGTGAGAATGCAAACTGGTGCAGTGTCTACGGACAACAGTTCCTCAAAATATTGAAAATAGAAATATTGTATGATTCAGTAATTCTACTACTGCATATTTACCAAAATAAAACAAAAACAATTTGAAAAGATATATGCACTCCTTGTATTGCAGCATATTTACAATAGCCAGGATATGGAAGCAACCCAAGAGTCCATCAATAGATGAATGGATAAAGAAGATATGTATATACATACATATGTAGCACACACACACACACACACACACACACACGCAAATGTTATTCAGCCATTAGAAAGAATGAAATCTTTCCATTTGCAACAACATGGATGAAGCTAGAGTGTGTAATGCTAAGGGAAATAAGCCAGTTGGAGAAAGACACATACCATATGATCTCATTCATATGTAGAATTTAAGAAACAAAACGAACAAAGGAAAAAAGAGAGAAAGATAAACCAAGAAACAGACTCTTAACTATAGAGAACAAACTGATTGTTACTAGAGAAGAGTGGGGGCAGGGGAAGAGTGAAATAGGTGATGGGGATTAAAGAGTAGTTATCATGATGAGCACTGGGTAATGTATGGAATTGTTGAATCACTATTTTGTGCATCTGAAATTAATATAACACTATATGGTAACTATACTGGAATTAAAAAAAATATTTAAAAAGATATGCACACACACACACACACACACATACACACTGGACTGTTACTCAGCCATAAAAAAGAACGGGATTTTGGTATTATAAATGGATCCCGGAGGTATTATGCTTAGTGAAATCCAGACAGAGAAAAATATCATATATTTTTACTCACATGTGGAATCTAAAAAAAAAAAAAAGAAAGAACCAACAAACAAAAAGCAAAAACAGACTTAAATACAGAAAACAAATTGGTGGTAGCCAAAGGGACAAGATAGGGAATGGCAAAATAGATGAAGGAGATTAAGGAGAAAACAAAAGGGATCAAAGATACAATGTCCATCAAAAAAGTCATCCCTAATAAGAGCAGGAGACGATGTATGAGCCTTGCTGGCCAATGATTCTGTTTTCATGTGCTTTATTAGAGAAGAATATCTAGTTTGCTTGACTAGAATATATTAATCAAAAATAAAATCTCAAAATGTGGAATATGTTCTGTTACGGAATTACTTCTTGGAAAAATAATTCAGTTTTTTTTTTTAATTTCCAACTGTTGGCATTATCAGGAAACAGTCTTACTAACCTCATAAGTTGTCCAACAGGAGCAGATGCAGTGACTGGAACTCCATCTGAGGTAGCTGCTGCCATGTGGTGACAGTCTCACAATCACATTAACATTTGAGACGGTTTCCTTCCAAAAAAAAAAAAAAAATCTTTGTGGTTTGTAATTGCAACTGAAATCACCTTTTCTTTGCAGGCGTGCTATCAGGACATCACACCGAAGCCTCTACAGTCCAGAAATTTCTTAAATACTCCATAAGCCATTAACAAGTTGACCTTATACAACAAAACAGGATGTGTACATTCTTTTAAACATCGGAGAACACTGGGGAGAATACGTATCATAATAATCATAACATATATTCTGTTTCTCTGATATATAAGCTTAAAGCTTAAAACTGAAAATATCAAGCTTTAGTGATATTGTGCCTGAATGTAAGCACATACACACACACACACACACACACACACAGACCCATGTTCAACCATATTTGGAGTTACAGAGCACACAGATAAAAATATGCTATTAGAATCACAAAGATGAGCATGTTATCTATTGTATTTTTCTTTCCTTACATTGAATTTTTAAAATCATGATGAGCACTGGGTAATGTATGGAATTGTTGAATCACTATTTTGTGCATCTGAAATTAATATAACACTATATTAATCAATCAACAAATTGATTCTAGTTTTTAACGTGAAGATTTTTATCTCAGTGAAGCCACACATTAATACAGGAGAAAACGCTTTATATAAACTATAAAAAATGCTATTTTGTCTCTATCCAACAGGTGCTCATGTATAAAGTACCTCCTCTTCCTTTTGGCCGAGTTCCTGTTTGAGTTCTTCTACTGGAAGTCTGTTTCTTTACTTGAGCTTTGTTTTGATCCACATAGTTGTTTGCATGTGTCAGCCTGCTACTATTTTTGCCTGGTATTGTCTGCTTTGTTTAAAGTGGGCATGTTGAAAGCCCAACAATTCCTTTTAAAACAAAACAGAAATTCCATTATTTATAATTCGCTCTGATGAGGTCAGAAGAATGGCAACATCTTTTGACAAAGAAGAGAAACATTTTAGGAAGAATTCAGATGAGGCATCTCTTCATCTGGGACTCTTTATATCTGTAATTAAATATGATTAGCATATAACCATAAATGGAAGATGTATTTTTGTGTGGCTAGAATGGTTAAAACACAATGCAACTCTATGTTCTTGAATGAATGATCCATTTTCTGTTATGCAAATTTGGTTTTATGTATGCTTTCCAAAAGAGGAAATCATATATCCATAAATGAATAGAATACAATAAAAATAAATGCAAGAAGAACTATTCATCTGCTAAATCGGGTAAGAATTAAAAGTTAGCTATCTGCTTTTAATTATTTTTCTAACAATAAAAGTTTTGTGTTGCTGCAGTCAGGCTGTGAACAGTACCCTTCTAAAACCACATTGTTTTGGCTCAGAGACCTGGGGTAAGGGGCCCATCCTGTAAAGAAACAGAATATACCTATCATGGGAATGATTGGCTCTCCAACCAATCTGGTTATAAATATCATATAAGATGTAAATTAACAAATTACATTAATTGGTCTCAGATTGTTACTAATGTAACTTCTCATAAAATGTGCTGTGCCAAGTTACCAGTACTGTAACTGCAGAAAACATCTAGTTTTTCATAATGTACTATTTTAAGAAAATCTAACGGTATTTCCTTAAATTTCAGAAAAATATTGCCATAATACTTTATGAAAACCACACAAAATGACACTAGTTAAAGATTTATAGTTATATTATTTTCTAAAAATTAGGTGGATAACTGAAAATGGGATTCTTTCCCACATCTTCTATCACCACCACCAATACTAATACCACTAAAGAGTCAGATCTTCAATACTAAAAAATAAAGCCATAAAATATTGGAAAATATCAGAAAAAAATCTGGACACTTTTTTCCCAAAAAAGAAACTTTAAGTATGATTTTAAGTATTATCTCAAATCATGAGATCACAGAATTATATATTTATAAGTATAAATATATAATTTCATATATATAATTTTATATAATTATAATTTTATGTAATTTTAATTTTAATTATATTTAATTAAATAAATATACAATTTATGTATAGCAAATAAAAAAATGTCCCACACAGAAGATATTGTAACAAGCAACGAGACTCTTATATGAAAAGTTATATCAATTCTATGCAAATTGATAAAAAATGTGGAAGGACTATTCACAAGAAAGAAAAGAGAATATCTCTTAAACATTGAAAGCTATTTGGCTTCACTCAGAATTAGGGAAAACCTTTTCCAATTTATGTAGCATTTAATATATATTCCCATTTCTTTATCAATTCATCTACAGATGGACACTTGGGTTACTTCCATACCTTGGCTATTGTAAATGACACTGAAATAAACAGAGGGGTGCATATATCCTTTCAAATTAGTGTTTTTGTATTCTGGGGGTAAATGCTCAGTGGTGGAATTAATGGATTATGGGGTAGTTCTACCTTTAATTGTTTGATGAACCATTTTCCATACTGTTTTCCACAGTTACTGTACTGGTTTACATCCCCACTAACTGAGCACCAGGGTTCCTTTTTCTCCACATCCTCATCAACACTTGTTTCTTGTGTTTTTGAGTTTGGCCATGCTCACAGTGTGAGCTTATACCTCATTGTGGTTTTGATTTCCAGTCCTCTGATGATGAGTGATGTTGAACAACAGCTTTTAGGGTATCTCTTGGCCACCTCTATACACTTTGCCAATTATATCACAAATTACATTTAAAATGCAAACAGATTTCTTGTTTATTCTCTGTAGAATATAATTTTAGATGCCAAATTACAAACCTTACTCTTTTACAGAGAGAGATATATAATAGGGAACACAATTCTATTATTGGGAATGTAGGAAACATTTTATTGATCTGTCAAAGAATTTGCCACAGAAATAATGCAGAGCTTAAAGAAAAGTTATATTTGTAAAATGATGGCTTTTTTCAGGAATTATGGACCTACTTAAAATTACTTAGATACCTTTGTGATTTATCAAAAATTTTCATGGGTAATAAATGTTTTGTCATTAGACTTGTACAATTCACTTGGTTTGCTTTGTTGTTGTAAATTCTAGTGTAGTTAATGTACAGCATTATATAAGTTTCAGGTGTACAATATACTGATTCGACAATTCTGTTATTACATGTCTTCTTTGGAGAAATATCTGTTCATGTCTTCTGGCCTTTTTTATATTTTTTTGGTATTGAGTTATATGAGTCCTTTAAATATTTTGGATACTAACCCTTTGTCAGATATCTTATTTGATATTTTTTATTTGATATTTTATCAAATGTCTTCTCCCATTCAGTAGGTTTTAGTTTTGTTGATTGTCTCCTGTACAGAAGCTTTTAATTTCGATGTGGTTCCAATAGTTTATTTTTACTTTTGCTTCCTTTGCCTCAGAAGAGCTATCTAGAAAGACATTGTTACAGCCAATGTCAGAGAGACTATTGCCTGCGCCTTTTTCTAGAATTTTTATGGTTTCATATCTCACATTTCAGTCCTTAATCCATTTTGAGTTTATTTTTTGCAGATGGTGTAGGAAAATGATCATTCCATTATTGTATAACTAATTGTTCAGTTTTTCCACCACCATTTGTTGAAAAGATTATCTTTTTACCAATGCGTATTTTTGCCTTTGTCAAAGATTAATTAGCCATATAATCATGGGTTTATATTTGGGCTCTCTATACTATTACATTGATATACATGCCTGTTTTTGTGCCCATACCATAGTGTTTTGATTACCACAGCTTTGTAGTACATCTTGCAGATTTGTTTTTTCTTTTTTTAAAGATTGTTACACCTATTTGGGGTCTTTTGTAGTCCCATGGAAATTCTAGGATTATTTGTTCTAGTTCTGTGAAAAGTGCTGTTGGTATTTTGATAGGGTTGCATTAATGTATAGATTCCTTTGGGTAGTATGGACATTTTGACAATATTTTTTCCTTCCAATCCATGAGCATGGGGTATATCTTCCTTAGTTTGTGTGATCTTCAATTTCTTCATCAATGTTTTAGTTTTCAGAGTACAGGTCTTTCACCTCCTTGCTTAAGTTTATTCCTTGGGATTTTATTCTTTTTGGTGCAGTTGTAAATGGAATTGTTTTCTTAATTTCTCTTTCTGCTACTTCATTGTTAGTGTATAGATAGATATGCAGTGGATTTCTGCATATTGGTTTTGCATCCTGTGATCTTAGTGAATTCATTTATCAGTTCTAGTAATTTTTTGGTGGAGTCCTTATCATGCCATCTGCAAATAGCAGGTTTTACTTCAATCAATTGAATCAATTTGATCAATTTGAATTGCCTTTTATTTCTTTTTCTTGTCTGATTGCTACGGCTAGGACTTCCAATAGATATTGAATAAAAGTGGTTGGAATGGATACCCTTGTCTTATTCCTGATCATAGGGGGAAAGCTCTAAATTTTTCACTATTGAGTATATGTTAGCTTTGGGTTTTTCACTTCATATATGAACTTTATTATATTGAAGTATATTCTCTCTAAACCTACTTTGTTGAGTTTTTTTTTATCATGAATGTATATTGTACTTTGTCATATACTTTTTTCTGCAACTACTGAAACAATTGTATGGTTTTTAATTCTTGCTCTTGTGGATGTGATGAATCACATCACTTGATTTGCAAATGTCGAATCACCCTTGCATTCCAGGAATAAATCACACTTGATCATGGTGAATGATTTTTTTTAATGTATTGTTGGATTTTGTTTGCAAATATTTTGTTGAGGACTATTGTATCTATGTTCATCAGAGATACTGGCCTGTAGTTTTGGTTTTGTGTGTGTGTTTCTTAATCTGGTTTTGGAATCAGGGTATTGCTGGCCTTGTAGAATGAATTTGAAAGCTTTCCTTCCTCCTCTATTCTTTGGAATAGTTTGAGAGAAATAGTTAATTCTTTAACTGGTAGAATTCACCTGTGATGCCATCTGGTCTTGAACTTTAGTTTTTTTTTTTTTGGGGGGGGGAAGCAGTTTTTTTTTTTTTATTATGGATTCAGTTTCTTTACTGCTAATAGGTCTATTCAAATATTCTCTTTCTTCCTGATTCAGCTTAGGAGGTTATATGTTTCTAGGAATTTATCCATTTCCTCTAAGTTGCCCAATTTATTGGCATATAATTTTTCATAATATTCTCTTACAATCACTTCTATTTCTGTGGTGTCACTTATTCTTCTCCTTTCAGTTCTGATTTTGTTTGAGGGTTGTCGTTTTTTGATGAGTTGGCTGAAAGTTTATCAATTTTGTTGAATTTTTCACAGAACCAGTTCCTGATTTCATTGGTCTTTAAATTGTCTTTTTTAGTTTGTATTTGTTTATGTCTGATCTAGTCTTTATTATTTTCCTCTTTCTACTGGCTTAGGATTTTATTTGTTCTTATCTGCTAGCTCCTTCAGGTGTAAGGTTAGATAGCTTGAGATTTTTCTTGCTTCTTGAGGTAGGCCTGAATTGCTATAATCTTTCCTCTTCAAGTAGCTTCTGCTGCATCTCAAAGATTTGGGGCCACTGTATTTTCATTTTCATTTGTCTCCATGTATTTTTTTACTTCCTCTTTGATTTCTTGGTTGACCCATTCATTGTTTAGTAGTATGTCATTTAACCTCCATGTATTTGTGTTTTTTCTAGATTTTTTATTTGTGGTCGAGTTCCAGTTTCATAGCATTGCAGCCAAAAAAAAAAAAATGCATCATAGGAATTCAATCTTCTTCAATTTGTTGAGACTTGTCTTGTGGCCTAATATGTGATCTACTCTGGAGAATGTTCCATATATACTTGAAAAGAATGTGTATTATGCTGTTCTAGGGTAGAATCCTTTTAATATCTGTGAAATCCATCTGGTCCAATGTGTCATTCAAAGCTACCTTTTCTTTGCTGATTTTCTGTTTGGATGATCTATCCATTGATGTAAGTAGAGTGTGAAAGTCCTCTATTGTATTACTTTCATTTCTTTTATGTTTGTTATTAACTGCTTTATGTCTTTGGGTGCTCTCTTGTTGGACGCATATTTACAGTTCCTATATCTTTCTGTTGGATTGTTCCTTCTATGATTATGTAGTGTCCTTGTCTATTATTACAGTCTTTAAGTCTACTTTGATGTCAGTATTGCTACCCTCGCTTTCTTTTCACTTCTATTTGAATAACTTTTTTTCATCACTTCACTTTTAGTCTGTATGTTTCTTAGGTTCAAAATGAGTCTCTTGTAGACTGTATAGAGAGGGTAATGGAATGGATAAAAATGCAAGACCTAGGTCTTTTGATTGGAGCATTTAATCAATTTAAATTCAAAGTAATTATTGATAGGCATGTACTAATTGTCATTTTGTTACTTTTTAAATGGTTTCTGTAATTCTTCTCTGTTCCTTTCTCTTATTGTTTTCTGTCATAGATTGCTGGCTTTCTTTAGTGATATACTTGGATTCCTTTCTCTTTATTTATTTACTTTGGATCTCTATTACTGCATTTAGACTTGTAGTTACCATTTAGGCTTACGTATAACATCTTTTGCATAATTCTATAGTAAGTTTAAGATTGATTAAGTTTAATCTCATTCTAACAGCACTGAATAATTATCCCCTCCCCCTCACACACACATTTTAAGCATATGACATTATACTTAATAACCTTTTTATTTCATAAATTCCTTGATTAATTTTTATAGATATAGCACCTTTGCTGCTTTTGTGCTTCCTACTTCCTACTTTTGCTTATGGTCTTTCCTTTCCATTCAAAGAATCCCCTTTAACATTTCTTGTAAGGCTGATTCAGTGGTGATTAATTCTATTCAGTTTTGTATGTCTAGGGAAACTCTATCTCTCCTTCCATTCTGAATGATAGAATTGCTGGCTAGAGTATTCTTGGGGAAAGTTTTTTTCTTTCAGCACTTTGAATATATCATGCTACTCCCTTGTGGCCTGCAAAGTTTTTGCTGAAAAATCAGTTGATAACTTTATAGGATTTCCCTGTATATGACTGTTTTGTTTTCTCTGGTTGCTTTTAAAATTATCTCCTTATCAATACTTTTTACCATCTTAATTACTATGTCTCCCGGTGTTGGATCTCCTTGTGTTGCTTCTCCTGGGGGCTCCTTGTGCCTTCTGGATTTGAATTTGTTTTATTCCCCAGATTTGGGAAGTTTTTAGCTATGATCTCTTCAAATACATTTTATGCCGCCTTTGTTCTCTCCTTCTGGGATCCCTATAATGTGACTGTTGTTATGTTTGATGATGTCCTAGAGTTCCCTTAATCTATTCTCATTTTTTATTAATCGTTTTTTTTTCTTCTTCTTCTTTTCAGCTTGATTGCTTTCCTTTACTCTGGACTTGATGTCCCTGCTACGTTCTTCTGCTTCCTCTGTCTATTTATTCCATGTAGTATATTTTTAAATTTCAGTTATTGAATTCTTCATCTCTGGTTGGTTCTTTTCATGTTTTTTTTCTCTCTTTTTGTTGAGGGTCTCACTGAGATCTTCCCCTCTTTGCTCAAGTCCAATAAGTAATTTTATGACCAGTACTTTAAATTTTCTATCAGGTATTTCATTTATCTCCATTTCATCTGACCCTCTTGCTATGATTTTGTTCTACTCTTTCATTTTGGGATATATTTCTTTGACCTCATTTTTCTCTGTTTCTGTTTTTATGTGTTAGGATAGTTAGCTACATCTCCTGTTCTTGAAAGTAGTTGCCTTATAAAGAAGAGGTCCTGTAGTGCCCTGCAGTGCAATGTGCCCTGTTCACCCAAACCTTGTGTTCCATGGATGTGGGTGAGCTGTATTTGCCTCCAGTCCAGTCATCTGCACTGGCTCTCTCTGCATATTGTGGGCAGGGTTTGGTCCCTGTGTTGTTAATGGGCCAGTCTGGGGCCACATTTGTCTTGAGTTGAGTCAGACCAGATATTTGCCAGATCTAGGATAGCACCAAACTGCAGGGTGCTCTTCCTGTGTTGTCCCCTGAGAAGCTTTCATTGGTGAGTAGGCCTGTAGTCAGATCAGATGTCCACCTTCATCTCACTTCTAGGGCCACAGTTGAACTGGTTTGTGCCCCTCTCCCTAGGGCAGAAGTCACTTTGGAGTGATGCTGGCCCCTGCTGGGACTGCTTGCACACTGCCATGCTTGTGGTGTTGCTTTGGATGAACTCCTGCTAAAGGCCTGTTGGAGTTGGCTTGGTCTGCAGGAGAATGTGGGGAGAAGGGGCATGGTGTTAGCAAGGTTTACACTGGTCTACTGTGGGAGAGGACCTGTAGCTGCTTAAGAAAACTTTTTCCCAGTACTGGTTGGAGGGGGAGGTTGCAGGAGAATGCAGAGATGAGGTATCTTTTAGCAAGCTAGATGAAAAGTGTTGCTGTATGCTGGTTCCAGCAGATGTCCGTGTATCTAGGCTGGGGGGGTGGGGCAGGGGAGGGAAATGGCACTCCCCCTACCCCCAGCGCTTTTGTTCTCAGAGAAGTCTCTTAAAGATTTCTGCTCCTAAAACACACATTTTGAGACTAGTCAATAAACCTTCCCATATATACCAGGTGTTTTTCAAACTGCTGCTTCCATACTGTATCTCAGTGGGACTGTTAAAGGTGGAGGACTCCATTTTTATTGCCCTCTGGCTTTCAGAGCCAAGCTGCTGATTTTTAATGTTCCAAGTGTTAAGCCTCACCTATTATAAGAACTGAAGAAGTTAACCCATCTGGTTTTCAAAGCCAAATTTTATGGGGATTCATCTTCCCAGTGCAGGTTCCCCATGCCTGGGATGCCTGGTATAGGTTCTGCTCCTCTCCCCTCTCTGCTCCTGCAGTGTCCCTCCCTTCTGTGGATAGTCCCATGGGTCTAACATGTCTCTGCCCTTCCTCTTTTCTACATTTAGCTGTAGACACTGTTCTATCAGTCTTCCAATCATTTTCTAGGTTATTTACACCGATGTGGGTTTTATCTAGCTATATCCATAGGATACTCCTACTCTGCCATGTTCCCTGGAAATCTCACTTGTTTACTTAACTCTACTTAAGGAAAACTAACAAAAACAACTTTGAGATGTGCATATAGAAAGAAAGAAAAAAACATTTAAAAAGGAAGAAGGGAAGAAAAGGGGAAGGAGAGGAAGGGAAAGATAGAAATGGAGAAGGCAGGGAGGGAGGAAAAAAGAAGAGAAAAAAAATGCTGTAATTTGTCAATACAAATTGTATTGACCACGTGTCATCCCTGCAGGCAACCATGTGTCATCCTTGTAGGCAGAGCCCTAGTGTTCACATTCTACTGCTTGGACTTTTGCTTAGGGAAGCTTAACCTATTCTCAGGAGCAGAAAGAGGCTATGTATTATTGGCCATAATCTATTCTCAATCATGGTCTTCAAGCCTGCAGCATTAGCATCATCTAGGATTCCATCCAAGACCAAGTGAATCAGAAACTCAAGGATTGAGGCCGAGCAACCTTGGCTTTAACAAGCTCTCTATGTGTTTCTGATTCAGCTTAGAGTTTGGGGACCATTTAGTTTATGCCAGTTATAGTAAGATTTACTCTTGCCAGTGACTTTTTTAGGAAAGTAGGTGCAACCTAGCTGAGCAATGAAGTATTGGGTGATAAGAGATGATCTAGAATCTTTAGCATTTAAATATGTAAATGGAAGATATATGCTTGTAGGCACCTCAACAATCTAGGCCAAATGGGAATGCTGCTTACAATTGAGTTTGGCAAACCTGGCCTGGCCTAGGCATGTTTTGTTACATGAGAAAATATATCAAATTTTATCTACAAACATATTTTAATTATGTTTGTTGTATATTTTTACTTCCTATTCTAAAAAAGATGAAAACTGGATTTTCTTTAGGAGAAAAAGATTTCATTAATACAAAGTTGTTTTTTTTTTTTAAATCAGTTTAGAGTGAAAGGAATTAGTACATACTATATGCCAAATTCTTCACATAGCCTTCTCTCTCTCTCTCTCTCTCTCTCTCTCTCTTTAGGATTTTATTTATTTATTTGAGAGAGAAAATAAGTTGGGAGAGAAGGGCAGAGGCAGAGGGAGAAGCTGACTCTGCAGGGAGCCTGACAAAGGCCTTGACAACAAAGGACTTGATCCCAGGACCCTAAGATCATAACCTAAGCCAATGGCAGATGATTAACCTACTGACCAGAGACATCCAACATACCTTCTCTTTTTTACCATTTTCTTTATTTAGTCTTAGGCTACGCAAATTGCTTATAGTCAACCTAGTTGTAAATTACTCCTGCACTTTTCATTGTATCAAACACTGTCTCATAGCTGGCTTTAATCTTGTTATCAGGCCTTATCTTTCAAGACTTCACAAGTTCTTTGACATTTTAAGCCATTAATTCTCCACAATCCTCATTTGGCTTTCTGGAGAGAGATGGAGTTCTTTTTTAATTTTCAAAGCTCTGGCCTTTGCAACTATATACTTATTTTTTGTTATTCTTATAATGACACCTCCCTCAGTCCAGTTCCTTCTTTGAATACACATTACTGTAAGGGATGAAGGCTCTTAGGATCACAAATCATAGTCCCATGCATTTGTTTGATGCCTTTATCTGAAATATCTATTTCCCTGTAAATTGCTTATAAACATTTAATTGGAAGGCATCCAAATAAATCTTTATTTAAAGAGTTAATGGTTTGTCTTTGAAAAGAGAATTAAGTGGATAATATTCTTATGGATTTTTAGAGCAAACTTATGCTAATATATTTTAAAGGTAAAAATACATAAAACCATAATGTAGTATATATATTCTATTTTGGAAGAAAAAATATCTAAATAGAAATCAAACATATGTAAAGAACTACAGTACTACAGATTTTTGTCAGTGTGTAATCCTTTAAAAATCTAAAGCTATAAAACTGAACAGTAACTATAATTCATAATCCCTTTATAAGTGGATATGAACAATGATTTTAGGGTCTTGATGTAGAAAATAAATATATATAATGTGTTTATATGCAAATATATATATAGGATAATACTAGTTTCTCAAATAAATTGACTTTCTAGTGATGTAAAGGATTTGATTTAAATTTTGTGTATAGTTTTTGAACTCATGCATTAGTTTATGCTCTCGTAAATGAGAATATTGCTTTCTACCTAGAATTAATCTTGTATCTGATACATCAAGTATCGAAGCTTACATGCTCTTGCTTGTGGCAAGCTGACAGAACTGAAATACGCTTCTTATAACTTGAAATGACATGAGAGGCTGGTAAAAATTAATCACATACATTTACAGGCATCTCTTTGAAGGAAAAATAAAATAGCATGCAGGATATTTGGAAGTATTTCTGTACATGTTATTTCTTTTTGTTCTGTTTTTTAAATCTATAGAAAATTAGAAATGTTTGCATCATTATGTCAAATATTTATAACAATAGTGTGTTGACATAGGTAAATCTGAAACTAACAATATAATATGTAGTTAAACATACTAGAGAGAAGCACTTTGAAATAACTTGCTCAGGGTCTGTTAATAGCCTTCTTAGCAGTATTACACACTCCTGGAGTCTTTCAACAAGAAGATATTTTCTCAAAGTTGACTCAAATAGATTAGATTGTTATTAGATCAAATCTATTTACTTAAATACATTAAAGAACTCACAATCTCATTAAATTAAGCATATTCTAAAAATCTTTTACCACTTGCCTATTTCTTATAATAAATGTCAATAACCCAAGCTACATAGAGAAAAATTCTTACATCAAGAAATATAGAAATCAAAGCAACATATATTTCAACAGAAAAAAATCCAATGTATTCATAAACATATTTGTAATACTTGGTGACAGATTGCTACAAGAATATTACGGTTGTAAGTAGCATCTTTAGAGGGTTCATTTATTTTTATTATTTTTTTATTAAAGAACATTTTATTTGTTAGAGACAGAGAGAGAGGCAGAGAGAGAGGCAGGGTCCTCTCAGGGAACCTGATGCAGGACTCGACCCCAGGACCCCTAGATCATGCCCTCAGCCAAAGGCAGATGCTCAAACTCCTGAGCACCCAGGCATCCCTAGAGGGTGCATTTAATATCTTATAAGTTAAATATAAATTGAGTGATTTTAGTGCTGTAGAGTTGACGCGTTATCAGTCATTCATTCAGCAAGCATTCACTGAGTATCTACTATATACCAATTACTGCATTCTACATATAATAGTAAACAAGCAGACACAATATCTAACCTTACAGAGCCCAGAAATCAGTACAGGTAATGGATTAAATACAGTCTAATAAGACAATTTTCCAATTGTGACAAGTACTGAGAAATAATCAAATGAATTGTTAAGATAGAGAATTGGGAAAAAATCATGAGGGATAGACAAGAAGCATGAAAGATCTGGTGCCAGAGAATGCTGTCCTCTGCCCTTCAGAGCCACCTTTAGATGGGAGAATATTCCCCTAGCATCTGGAAATGTAAGACTCCTCTTTCCCCTTGGGGTCAAAGAGCCTTCTCCCTAGGTTCACATCCCCTTCCTGAGGCAGCCTGGCCATTTTAGAAATAAAAATAACTGCTTTTCTCACTTTGATTGGGCATACTCCATAGGTCCATGCTGGCTTCAGAACTGCCCAGAGGCCAGCAGAAGTACTGTTATCTCCCTCCTGTCCTACTTTTCCCTCTGCCCTACACTTCCTGTTCCCTTTCCCCATAGAGATTATACCCCCTAATAAACCTCCTGCATATTGTTATCTGTCTCAGAATCTGCCTTCTGGGTAACTTCAACATCCAGTGCCCCATGTCTGTGACTTGGAGAGATCTACCACGGAGAATAAATATAGGAAAAAGTACATGGATGGAAAAATAAAAGATGGAAACTTTGCTAAAAAAATAATGTAGAAATGGTATAAAGCATATTCACTAAGATTGTATGTATGTATATATTAATGTATATATGTATGTATGTATTAATGAACCTAAGTAATTGCGGAATAGACTTGAGTTTATTTGGAAAGGAATATTGGAACACAAATTATGAGTTCATTAAATCTCACACTAAGGCACTTGAGACTTACTCCATAAGCAAAAGACTCCATAAGTCTGTTTTTTTGAGGAAGAGCAAAAATATTCACACCAGAGTTTCAAAGACAGACATACTAAAGAGTGGAGGAAATGAGTCAGTTAAAAATACATTGCAGTGGTCAAGGTGAGAAATTATGAAACTATGAACTGGAGTAGGGAATGTAGATAAATAGCAGTAGAAAAATATTACAGATGTTTTCGGAGGCAGGTCTTACAAATATGTCATTAGTTCAGGGTAAAGAAAAAGTCAAAATTAAATTTGTTTTCTATAAGATTAGAAATGCTTAAATTGGCTCAGGCAAAAACAGTGGCCAAAGAGACAAGTTTGAGAAATGAGAGGAGGTAATGAGGTCAACTTTGTCATGTTGTTTTGAGGTGATAGTGGGCCATCCTTGTGTGTATTTATGTCAAAATAGGAATTCCCAGCTGCAATTGTGAAGAGAGAGTTTCTGGAACCATCTATACAGAGACCATGCTTGAATATGTGTGAATATGATGAGATAAAGCCCACACAATGAAAATCAAATGTTGCAGTATGGCTTTGTGTTTATTCAATGCTATAGATAACTAAGCAATTCACTAAATGTTTGTTGAGCATCCCCTAAGGTCTTTACATAGTTGCTTAGGTCAATATTCTCAATAATATTCAAGTTGGAGAAAATATAGAAAAGCTTCACTAATTCTAACTACTAAGTCCTTGTTTCCTCATCTATAAAAATGCAAATGATGGCAACTTCACAGAACTGTAACTTTAAATGATACTATATGTGTAAGTCATTTCTGATACATTTAATTAAACATGAAGAAATAAATAGGCTTACTAAAATAGATGGGTTAGTATTTATCGAATGCGATAATAAGGCTAGGTGTTAGTAATCTGGAGCAGATAGAGCAAACACTGTCAAGGGCTGAGCCATTTTCATCTTTCTGTATTGCCCCCCTTAGCTCATCCTTAAAGGCTTTTTCCTTAAGCTTGTTGTATTATAATCACAGAATATCTGCTGAATCTTGCTGAGCAGGAAGTAGGAGGGAAGGATCAATGATAAAAAATGGTTTTCCCCTAGTGAGGTTCAGAAACAACAAAGGCTAAGAGAGATTATTAAAGCAAAACAGATCAGAAGAAACCAAAATCATGTAAAGAAATGAACTAATATTTAGAATCTGCAACAGTAAGAAACCTTAAGAAATAAACGAATGTCTTCAGTTTCTGAATATCAACCTAGAATTCTAAACCCAGATAAACTAATATGTGAGAGGCAGGGCAAAATCAACTGTAGTTTTGGGCAAAGGCAGGATTTTTCCATTCTTGAAGAAGGAATTCAGGATATTATTTAGGAATTTACCTTTTTACAGTTTTGATTAATCAGATCCTTTCCTGCCTCAGAGTGCTCAGACATGCTTTTGCTTTGCCCTGCAAAGAGCTTTTTAATCTGACTCCTAATATCACATGGGGCCTCGTTTAAATATAATTTGTTTTGAGATGCTTTCGTAATTACCTAAATCTGAATAATGATTCACAGTATTATTTTTAATAATCTTTTCCATGATCTGTTTGACCTGTTCATTTCTCATCATGGTCTTGTTCACATGTTGAAATGTATACCTGTTTATACATCAAAAGAGGGATAGTGGACAAGGAGATGGACACTGAGGAACCAAAAATTCCTGTTATGCATGCATGATTTCTCTGTATTTCTTCCCTTCCTTTCTCCCCCCTTCCTCCTTTTCCTCTCTTCCTCATTCCATCCATTCAATCATTCACAAATATTTATTGACAGCCAGCTATGTACTTGACACTACAATAAGCACCAAGGATAGAGATATCAAGTCAACCCACAGACTGGTTTGCAGAGAAAAATAAAAACAGAAAAATTAAATACTCATCTTGGAAAGAACTATGTTGGGGTATGCTCAAAGAGATATAAAAGTAGCTAACAGTATGGGGGAAAGGAGGCATTATTTCCTAGAGAAAGGGACATTGAATCTAAAATTTGAGAGTTCATTAAAAATCACTATATGAGGAGGAATTATTGAGGAATTATTGCTCTCCAAGCAAAAAGACTTTTTCTACTATAATAAATGTAATAAACACATACCTTATAGGCATATTCTGCATAGTAAGTTATATGCATACATGTATATATGTGTGTACATACTTCTATATAAAATCTGATGAAACCAGAGAGGGAGACAAACCACAAGAGACCAACTCTAGGAAACAAACTGAGGATTGCTGGAGGAGAGGTGGGTGGAGGGATGGGGATAACAGGGTGATGGGCATTAGGAGGGCATGTAATGTGATGAGCACTGGGTATTATATACAACTGGTGATTACTAAACTATACCTCTGAAACTAATGAAATAGATAACAAATACAGATTTGTCTTATATATAGCTAGTTATTATTATTGCCAAGAATAAACTATCTTCACTATGCTCTAATCATTAGCTATGCATATCCAATAACTGGGAGAACTCAAAAATATTAAAATTCAATATGTATAAATTCTGTTTGAAGTAAATAGAACTTTACTCCACGTATCTCTGTTTTACAATTCCCAAAGGGCATGTACTAGATCTTAGGGAAACAATATGTACTTTTTGTCTTCAATCTTAAGTCTTCCTGCTGAAGTGATTTTAAGACACAAATACACTTATCCTGCATAATGACACACTGCTAGAAGCTCATGGTAAGCGTGAACTGAAGTCATTGTTTCTACCCGCATAGATGAGCCCTACAGGCTATGAACAAGTAATAGAAGCAGAGTTCAGTGAGTGCAAGGAAATATGTTACCTTCAAATGTACCCCTATTACACAAGACAAACACGAAGAATTTGGTAAGACTTAGATATTTATTAATCATGAAATATACTCGAGAACCTTGCATCAAAACAAACAAAAACCTCTTTTGATTCTATGCCCAGTGCAATCCACATAGTCCATATCTCTATGCCCCTTCAAATTAAACTTTCTAAAATAATTTTCTGTACTTGTTTTATCCACTTCTCCATCAGAAATTTAACTTGTCCCCTTATTACTTACTCACATGATTCCAGAAAAAGTGTTCTTATAAAGGTCACTAATGGCTTCTAGGTAGCCAAATGCATTGCTTACCTTCAGTCTTTAACTTGGACTCTCAACAATGTTCTTTATTTGGTGAATATTTTATACACACACCCAACCAATTCAATTGAATACTGAGCTCTAGACTTGTATACCCAACTATCTACTTGGTATCTACATTTGGATGTCTAATAGACATTTTAAATATAACAAGATTTATTCTAATAATTCCAATGATATGGGAAATTTAACCAACACCCTTTTTACTACAAAAACACAGAAATATCACTACAATCTAAGGAAATAAGGAATAGGATCAAGATATAAGCCCTAACATCTAATGATTGGGTTTTAATGCTCATGCTAGCACAGGAGATGTGATATTAAGCTCAAGTGAAAAATCAAGCTTGCTTCTGCCTTCAACAGAGTGTAAACAAATTACTCTCCTAGGAAAGAAAAAAAAAAGAAAAAAAGAAATGAAAACTTAGACTCAGGCAGGCACTGACAGAGAGGAGCTAAAGTAATCACCAAATTGGAAAATCAGCCTAATCGCTAGAGAAACGTTTGGAATACATAGAAGAAACAAATCAAATGACTCAAGAGCCCGGAGGGCATAGACCTCTAGAAAAGTCAATCTAATGGGAAAATGAGCTCAAAACCAAAATTTCAAACCATTAAAAAGTAATGATTCAGCGTGAGGGGGAGTAAACAGACACAACAGGAAAATTGGCAACCCAAGAACCTGAGCTATAGCAATCTGAAAATGCTACAAAATAATCATAATATCTTTAAAATATAAAAGGACTATCAATTGTAATAAACTGTAAAGAAGGGAAAGTGCAGCTTTGAAAAAGAAGTAAAACTTCTTGAAAATCTCAATAAAGTTCTAAAAATTCAAAGTCAGTGGGTGGTATCTAAATAGAAATTTAGTGGTATCTGAATAGAAGTAATAGTGGTATCTGAATAGAAGTTTAGATATCATTGAAAAGGAAATTAACTATCCTAACAGACCAGAATTAAGTTGTATAAAATATAGCAAAGAATTATGAAGTAACTACAACTATAATTGAAGGGTCAAAAGATACTAAGGTCCACATTTGGATATCTAACTACCTACTAGATATATAAACCTTATACAAGCCCCCAGTGACCACCCTTGAAGTGCATCCATCACACTTTACCCCCATCTCTTTGGCCACAACAGAGGCACATGATTACCTATAAGTGAAGGGTGCCCAGAAAGAGGAGGGAATAGGTTTTCTGTGCATATGCCATCTCTACCAAAAGAGCAACAAATAAAAATAGTAAACATATAGAATATTTGAATGGCAAAATTGAAAGTTTGATCTACTATAAAATATATGGGTGGGAGTGAGAGATGTGTCCATATAACCCCAAAAAAGAACCAATAAAAAGGATACACATCCTTGTCTAAGTATATTTTACTTGATATTTACAAATTTGCTGATGTACTTCCTCAAAGTCTTAGCAAATCCCAACAAACTTCCATCTCAACAAATCTCAATAAGTTATAGATGACCTTTTGCAGTCATAAAGTGATTAAGGTAGAAATATATTTTTATAAATAGTTTAAAATTATTTGGACATTTTTGTTAGTTAAGGGAAATTACAAAACTATAAAAAAAAGTTCTATATATTCACTGTGCAGGATTCAGCTAACCCAGTGTTTAGAGGCCAGTTTATAGCATTGGATATATTTAGTGAATGACATAAAGATTGAAAACAAATTAGCCAAATTAGAAGTTGTGAAACTTGAGACAGTAAAACAAGAGGTTTTTGAAAATTAGAAGCACAAAAACAAGAGTTAACAAAAATAATGAAAATACAGAGAGGACATTTCCTTTAAAAATTACATATAGAGCATCTGGTTGGCTCAGTTGGCTAAGCCTCTGCTTCTTGGTTTCAGCTCAGGTCATAATCTCACAGTGGTGAGATTGAGCCCCACGTGGGGCTCTGTGCTCCGCATGGAGTCTACTGGAGACTATCTCCCTCCCCCTTTCCCTCTCTCTACTCCTTCCTCTGCTCATGACAACACTCTTGTGTGCTCTCTCGCTCTCTCAAATAAAATCGTTCTTTAAAAATTACATATAAATTGAGCAAAACACAGATTCACTTGAAAAAAGGATAATGGAAAAAATATCAAGATGGTTGCAGATAGAGTATATATTTATAAATGATTTGAGAACACTTATACCAACACATGTGAAGACATAAAAAATAAAATATATGGGCAACTTTTTAGAAAAATACATTTTATCAAAAATTGAATCGAGAAGAACTCAAAAATTAGAGTGAATTAATGGCCATTAAAAAATTGAACAATCAAGAAACAGAAAACTGGGCAGCCCTGGTGGCTCAGGGCTTTGGCACCTGCCTTCAGCCCAGGGTGTGATCTTGGAGACCCGAGATTGAGTCCTGGGTTGGGCTCCCTGCATGGAGTCTGCTTCTCCCTCTGCCTGTGTCTCTGCCTCTCTCTTTCTCTCTCTCTCTCTCTCTCTCTCTCTCTCTCTCTCTCTGTGTCTCTCATGAATAAATAAACAAAATCTTTAAAAAAACAAATATTCTGGGTAGATTTTACCAAATTTTAGAGGAATAGATAATCTTGCTCCATATTGTTTCAGAGAATACCCAAAGATCTACAAAAATTGCGTTAAAATATTTATATGGATATAAAATATTTATAAAATTATTCTTAAAAATGTAATAACCAGTATAGATACACATCAGAGGAATGTAAGTTGGCTAACCACTTGGGAGAACAGTTTGTTGATACCTATCAAGTCTGAGGATGCACATAAATAGCAGTTCCCTGGACCAAGTGAAATGAAATGGAAGAAGAAGAAATGGACAGGTGGAGTCCAGCCAGAAGGCTTCTAAGCAAATCTCCAAGATGACTCTGACCTTCTCTCTGAATTCATTGTCAATACATTTCTTATTTAGAATGGCATGAGGATAGTGGTTACTAATTGTTAATTATCTGTATGAGTGAAACAATGAATGAACATAATGAAAATGTGCAGGGCCCTATTCAATATGTAGAAGGAAGTCCAAATGGGAAGGAAGTCTATGCTCCTTCCCATTATTACCCAAGTAATAATCTTGATTATTTTGATGTCAGTACACAGTAACTGCTGGTTATTTCCTATTAGTCAAAAATACCATATTAAGGGGAAAGCAAAACAAAACAAAACAAACAAACAAAAAAAACCAATCAGGATATTCTAACATGCAAAAGTAAGGCTAGATCAATTGATATGGGGTCAATAAAAATATCTCCTTAGACTCATTTTCTTTTAATTGCATGCATTAATCATCAGTTACATCTCTACACAATAAAATTCTATAACAGTAGGCAATTTCATCTATTGGAATTCATATCCTGACTGTGTGATATTTAAAGATTTCTAAAGAATTGTGAATATGGCTATTAACCCCACAGTTAAACCATAACTATGAGTTACAAATGTAATTTAGTATTTTTGCAGCATTCTGTCTCTAAAGAAGATACAAATATTACGTTAAATCCTTAATGGTTAGCCACCAAAATTGTAGATGGAATCATAAGTTCTTTTTCTATTTTACCAGCCTCCACGGGGAATAGAAAGAGCAATACTGACTCATTCTCAGTGGGAGAATGCATTACTCCTACATAGTTTTCCTCTTAAAGCCATGCACACTTAGCTAAGTAATGTCATCTAACTAAAGTTTCTCTCTACCCACACTCAGCACTCTGCACAAAGCTACAAATATTCAGAAGAGTACTTTTTTGTTGAAAATGTTTAATTTCATTTAATAAATCAGGCTTTTCCAAGTCCCCCGGGCAGCCCTTTTATATGAAGGTGGTTCTACACACTGCAAACTGCCGATAGCTAAGGCTATCACTTTTGGTCATAATACTAGGGAAATAAATAACTTAAATAAATAGGCTTGCTTATTGAGTTTTACAGGCTCAATATACAAACAATTCCTACTTTTATTTATGTAAAAAGAACAGGAGCCAGTAAAAGACAGAATAAGGAAGTGACCAGAAAGGCAAATAACTAAGGCAAATTAATAAGTGTCGCTAAAAATTAATAGGAAATAATCCAGAGGCTAAGACAAAGATAAACAAAGGAAAGAAAATTCACCAGAAAAGGTATCCCAAAAATGAAAAAAATATTAATAAGAATATTGATAAAGAAATGGTAAGAAATACACTCTTATACAGTGCTGAAGGAAAATGTAAATTTTCATGACATTTTTAGGAGAGAAGATAATTTACTAAAATATGTCAACAGTTCTTAAATTTGTACTATATATTTTAAAAAGATTTTATTTACTTATTCATGGGAAACATACAGAAAGAGGCAAAGACATAGGCAGAGGGAGAAGCAGGCTCCCTGCAGGCAGCCTGATGCAGGACTCAATCCCAGGACCTTGCGATCACAACCTGAGCCAAAAGGCAGATGCTCAACCACTGAACCACCCAGGTGCCCTTGTACTATATTTTTTGACAAGATAATTATTCTAGGAAAAATACCAAGATATATATGAAAGCTTCATGTTAAAAACATTCATTCTGCATTATTTATAATAACAATAATAATAAAAATTGAAAATAATCTATAAAACTGGGCCTTTACTGAATAGATTTTAATGATCCTTACAGTGTAATATGTCCCTTTAAGTTATATGGTAAGAGTTTTGGCAACACAAAAATGAGGCTAACATAATGAGGAATAAAAAAAAATGCACAATTTGATATCATAATGACTACAATTATGAATGTATTCACCACATAAACATATGGTAGCAAGATACTCAAAATATGTTAAGAAATGGAGCTTTACCATTTGTCCAGTTTCACGTAAGCCTTCAACATGGAAAGCAAAGGATTCTTAGGTACTCACCTGAAACAGGTAGACTGATGACCAGGAAGAAAAACAAAAGGATGGGAGGAGAGAGATCTGGTCCTGCATCCATTAGGTCCTCTCTCATCTGGAGAGAGGTTATATAAGGGGGGGGGCATTTTACATGAACAGGGAGACTTTGGGGAGTTCTGTTATCCCAGCCCCAGGTACTTCCTCTCCTCTTTTTCTGAGAAAGAGAGGCAGGTTATTTACAACCACATGAAACCAAATCAAGGGGACTCCAGAAAAGAATCTTAACACATGTCATTTGGAGTTGGGAATGGGGGTGGGAGATTGGTTCCTCAATCACTAGAAAAATAAAAAGCAGCCTTTTGCTGCTACACAGCAGGGAGATGGTGCTCCACTAGTAATTGCCTGTACTTTCAGGCAATTTGTTGGAACAAGAATGCCTGAATGTTTGTGATGAATCATGAGTGGACCCAGGAAGGGTACTGGATTTGCATCATTAAACAAAAAACAACCCACCCTATAGGACCAGCTGAGGTGGTACCTAGAGAAGACTTCTCTAAGGAAGGGATTGGGAGAACCCAAGGGCTGATGGCAGGTGACTAGTGGCCACATGGGAGAGGAGCCCATGACAGAGCTGGACCTGACCATCTAAAGAGAAGCATGCATGGCCAAAGCAATGTACCTGTCCATACGATCTTCCCTCCGTCTCTCCTCTCTCCCAGCCATCTACTCTAGCCGTGAAAAATATGAGGCAGTCTAGTGAGTCCAGGAGATAGAACACTGTGAAAAGGAGAGAAGCAGGCATTGCACATCCTCCCTGCAGGCTTCCCAGCCCAAGGCCAGACTGAAGAAATGCAACAGCTTTGAACCAGCTGAGAGACTGAAACTTTGATAACTGATGGGTTTGGATTCCTTAGCCAATGACACCATAGACCATTTGTAAACATCCAATAATAATGCACAAAAGCTCCACTAGTCCTCGATTTTAATTAGGAATGAACAAAACTTGTCCTAGATCGCAGTACAAAAAATATGTATATATAATTGCTTCCGTTCCCATTTGCAACTTGTTCAATTAACCAAACCCTCCAAAAGGTGGAGATTTTTTCCTATAAAGTCTAGAATGAAGATGATTTTCATTTTACTTTGTATAATGATCTTCACCTTCAAAGCATTACAGGACAGGAAACTCAACGTATTTTCTCCAAGGATGTCAGTCTTTCAAAGGGCATAAATCATTTCAAATGATCCAGAAATGTAGATAAGTGTCAACATTGAATGTGGGTTGCATATGACACAGGTATTCACTAGTGACTTGTGAAAGAATAATTTCAGAGGAATGGGATAAGATATAGATTTCCAAGAATTAAATAGTGCTGATGTTATGGAGTAGTGTCAAAAGAGTCAAAAATGGTCATGAGAGGAAGCGAGATGAATAATGCCTGATCATGGAGAAAGAAGTGATTAAACTGCTAGATTCGAGTACCTAACTTCATAAAATATGTACAAGAGTCTTAAAGCACAGGAGCGATCCATCAAATGAAGCACCTAACTTGTGGTATGTGTTATCTTTTGACACACGTCCGCATGGATGTCCTAACACTGTTTGTCACTCAACAGGCCCCAAACCAACACAATTCTAATCTTCCTAAATGAGACGTCTATATTCCCCAAGATAAAATGGTACAGTTGTTCTTCCAAGGGAATGATGCTGGCACACTTTAGTAGGTATTGCTCCTTAAACTGTAAAATATCTTCAATGACATAGTCATACAGATTTTACTCTCTATATCATTGACTCTAGTATTGTCTTTCTCAAGTATCATATATATATATTTTTTTCTTTTAGTTTATGCCTGTTGTCTTAGAGTACTCATTAAAAGTCCCCCCAAATATTCTTTTCGTTTTTAAAGGTGAAGTTTATTTAGATTGACTTGGAGCTCAATATCATGACCCTGAACCCTGATTGAGCTGAAACCAAGAGTAAGAAGATGCTTAACTAACTGAGCCACCCAGGCGCCCACCCCCAACCCATACAGTCTTTAACATTTTTGGGATTTAATGATAAGCAATATATCTCCTTTAATCTTGACCCAATGGAATGCCATCTTCTCTATAAGTTTGTTTTTCCTTCAGCTTATCACCCGAGCAATTATTTTACACTTTTCTCATGGCCCTTTTCCATGCTCCACTTGAATATCCCTCTGCACTATTTGGCCACTTGCTGACCTGTTCTCAGATATATACCTCCCTCCTCCCTGTTCTGGTTTGTACTGGAAGTAAGCCACTTTCTCGGGCCCTTGCCAGTGGGCTTCTAGCCAGCTTCCAATGGGGGATCCTGATACCAAAGGGTAGATGGAGAGGAGAATCCAGAAGCTCTTCCCACACCCTGTCTAGAGTTGCTTCTCATGCAGTTGCTTATCTAGTGTGGCTCTAACTCCTAGGGGATGGCCCTTCCCTGGAAGAAGGGAAGTATCAACAGTCCTTTGAGTTCTTACCAGACAGCTTCAGTTCTAGCATTAGCAACACTTTTTCATACTGTTTCTCTCTCTCCTGCAGCAGCCTCTGCCCCCTGTTGCCTGTCTATGGGTTCCTGTAGAGTCTACTTAGCTTCTCAGCTCTTCAATTACTTTGTAACCAATTTCCTGTATTTAATCTCCTCCTTGTGTAGACCTAGAGTATTTTCTATTCACTTGGCTCGGCCTTCATGGATATGCAGTGTATGTTTTATGAGGGAAGTGGTTTCATATGGCTCATTTTGAATCTTTTCAACACCTACAATGTATTACATGTGTATGATATTTCAAAAGGTGTTTATCAAATTGAAATAGGAATTGCTGATGTAGAAAAGATTGAAAAGCTGAAAAGCATTTCTTGCTATTATAGTGAATCCAATCATTCTTTAAAATGTTGTGCAATTAAATATATATCCTCCTCTAGAGTTTCACTATTCCATGGAATACCAAATGTGCCATAATTTTTAACAAACATTTGCTTTGGAGCAAGGAGAGGTATTGCAGGTATTACAAATCCAGGGGGCCTCTCAGCCTTTTACTTTCTATTGAAATAAACAAACTTCGATATACAACCACGAAGCTAACTCAGTTTTTCAACCTAAGAAGAGTAGTGCATATTTTATCCACAAAAGCCTGATTATCTCAGCCTACAGAAATTAGGCACCTGCTCAGAGCATTTATTAATGTTTAATTCTCCAGAAGGCTCCATTTCCAGAAATCAATATCTATTACCTAATGGAATTATCAAACATCCTATAGGTTAACACTAATTGGTGCTTTAAGGTGCTCTCATAGGGAGTCTAGAAATATAAAAAGTTTCTATGTAAATTAAGAAAAATAAACCCTTCAATATAGACCACTTGGGTTTCATCCTTCTTCTCTGTGTCGGTTGTTTCTAAAGGAGCAGCACTGGGGGCAAAAATTCAGGCAAAACCTTAAAATAAAGTCAGGAAAACAAGTTTCTCTAAAACTAAACATATCCCCATACCTGGTTTACAAGGGTTGCCTGTGGTGCAAAGTAGGTCCCTTTGTGGATGCTATCGTCAGGTCTGCTCCAGGGCTGGTAAGTAATTCAATAATGTGGTATTGCGTGCATGAAGGAATAGAGTTTCTTGGGGGAAAGAAGAGTTAGGAAAGCTTAGGTCAGCAAAACACGAAAGGCATAGGTTCCACATGTTTCAAGGGAAACTGCTAGAGCTGGATGCTCTGCTGGAAACATTGTGTGGACCTGTCCTCCTGTAAATCAACACCCCCTTCCCACTGCCCTGCTCAGCAGGGCTTGGTGACTGGAATCTGTGTACGAGGCCTTCATACAAACAGTCCCCAAATGCCAGTTGTTCATAATCTGGGGAGTTTAGGGCCTGTCAGAACAGGAGGGTGTTGGAGACAGCTTGGAGTGACTCAGAGAGAGAGAGCCCCCGTTGTTTACTCTTTAAAAAATTTTGCAAGCGCCTGTGTTACAAAAGTAACAGTCCTGGCCTTAGGGAACTCATGTTCAATAAGATGAAATGAGTTAACGTACATTAAAATAGAACATGATGAGTGCTACAGTAGGTCTGGGAATGCTCCTACAGATAAACAGTAGAGAAAACCTTAATAGCTTTCCTACGCAGGGAATATACTCTAGCTCCTGTTATTCATATTAATTTTACCTGTGTGAGTGGTAGCTATAATTTCTTCTATCTTCTTTGTTTTTGATGGCAAAAACAGGAATTGAAGTCATTTCAATATCCATCACTATGCAATAAATGCCATTTATACACATTCTTCCTGTCTTTGCAACATGAAAAGGCCTAAAGAAGACTCTGGGGGTTTGGGGGAGGGGAAATGAATTCAGAAATATGTTCTTGATCTTTTATTGGCAGCTGTAAATATCCTCCCCAGTCCATAACTGAAAATAGGACCACAGATACTGGTTTCTCATTCTTTTTATATTTCAGTACTATAACTATAAAGTAAAGATTAAGCATGCAAAACCTTTCAATGAAACACTTTACATACAAAATTGAACAGGGTTAAATAACCTCACCCCAAACATTACACAGAGCATTCTGGACACTAAATATCGCTTTCTCTGCACTATTTATATGGCATATCTTAAGTATATTTTCTCTTAAAATACTTTAGCAAATTAGAAATGCTGTCAGTAGACTCAATACAAATAATTCATGTATTGAGGATCAAGCAATTTTTAATAGAATTCTGTCCAGAATCTTGTATATCAGTGGTATGAAGTATGGTTATTTCAGTCTGTTTAAGCCCAAATGTTACATAAACAGATACTATCTAACATAGTCTAACACAATTTCAAGAAATTTTTTTTTCATTGTGAAAACAGTATATTTCTACCAAAGCCATAAATGCATTTACAAATTCAAGAGTAAAGCAATGATAAAGGCAATTCTGGTATACAAAAAGCAATTCCTTCTAAATTTCTTTATATGAAATTTTTTTCTTTAAAATGCTATAAAAATTGTTGGAATTACTTTTGTTATTTTAGTTATGATTTTTGTGTTATTCTCCAAGGTAATTTTTTCATCCTTAAAACATGCAGCTATAATTATTCCCCAGTAAATAATTGTACAAGATCAGTTTCATATCATCCAAAGATCAGACAAGACTAACATTTTATTAAATTCAACCTGTAAGTATGAGATAAAGTTTATAATAAGCCAAAAAAAAATCAGTGAAAAGGTCTCTTCTGAATTTATTCATCAATAATAAATGTTAGCTCCTCGTAAACACCTTCTGAGGTGTATTTTACTTGATACTTCATTAAATAGATTTTTCCAACTTTCACTTCAAATCATGAAAGTAGAGGACTTTGCTATTATGCGGTTGCACATGTAGTTGAGAAGAAATATGCACTTGGTTGCATATGTAGTTCAGATGGATCCAATCTAGTTGAACATGGATTTGTAAAATAAAAATTGGAGACATTTGCCTGAGTTCTTGTATCCATCTACTCTTGTTTCTGTGAATTGTGTGGGTCAGTTCATACAAGGTGAATAAACTATCCCTGTGGTTGCATCAAGGCTTTGATCCATTAAGGCCTTAGTAAAGTTGCCAAGTGGCATTTTTTTTTTTTCCTGAATAATACTGTCTGATGTCTGCATTGATCAAATTAACTGGTCACTTGCCAAATGTCCACTTCACTTTTGGCATACAGATAAGATTATGGGAGTGAGAGAATGATTTACTAAATGACTGAAAGAGTTCATATATTCACTCAAATTACATAAATTATACTCAAAAAATAACTTAATCACTCCTTAGGATTCCTCTCAAATTAATGAATACTTCCAATTATAAGGGGGAAAAAAGCATGCTACTAAAAATGGAAATTGAATAAAATAGACACAAATAACCATATGATAAAAGCACTTATTTAAAAAACTATATTTTATCTATAGTGCAAATATTTGTGGTTTGTACAAATATTTGTGGTTTGTGTAAACATTTGTGGTTTGTGATGTTAACTAGAAAAGGTATGAATACACTTTAAAATTTCTATCTACAGAATAATTATGTACAATTTTGGAAGCAAATAGGTACACTATACATTTGAAGATTAAGAAATAGGTTTTAAAATGCTGCTGGCATATTTTACTAGGTTTTAAGTCATTTAACAAATATTTTTCATTGGATACTACTCTCCAGACATTTTATTTCTTATGGGAGGAAAGTATAGTGTAGAAGGAGAGGGAACATATTCTAGCAACTAAAATGCAATGGAGAGGAAAGCAAATTAGCTTTGTAACAAAAAATTAAAATTGTTTTCCATTCTCATCCATATAAAATTAAAATACAATCACCTATTTTATTAAACATCAAGTTTTTGAAAATGTACTAGAAAATAAAATCTCCATTGATACGTTGAAGAAGAGAATTAGATATATCTGTACTCTTTTAAGAGGGATGTACATTGTAAATGAGTGTGCTAAGTTAAAGACTGGAGGAAGAAAATATAACAACTCATGTTAGGACGTACACGGGTATGTGTGTGCAACCTGTAAAATGATCGTACACATACATATTCACGCATGTGTATACATATAAATATATGTGTTAAATATATGTAATCCATAAATTCTAATACCTGATAAAATATCCACACATTGGACTTTTTTTAACACTGTTAGGGAATAAATGAAGGCGACATTTTTGAGAGTATTCCACTATAGTATTTAATGTCCTGTATTTTAATCAGAGAAAAATCTGTGCAGACAGATTTTTTTCTCTAGGAGAGGATATAATCTTATCATCGAAGACAATGTCGACCTCTCACACCACATCGCCTCCGAGTCACTGGCTTTATTTCTCATCCTCAAAAGAATCTTATTCCTGTTTGAAAAGTTCTTCTCTGATCACACTACTTATTCCTAAGTGACTCAAGATGCTACTCACTTTAGAGCTTCAGCTCAAATGTCATTTTCTTATCCCTTCAGCAGGCACAATAGGTTATGATATCATCTCAGAAATTTCTGTATTTGTTCTTTAATACAATGATGAAATGCCACACTTCATTAGGCTTAGAACCTTGTGTGTTTTTAACCTGTCATGTTTCTAGGAACCTACCATGAGAGCAGAATAGGCACGATAAGATACATATTTAATTAATGAGTTAATGACTTAGTCATAATAAATCTTGATTTTAATTATCTCTGGTCAGCAGATCCTAACCGTTGAGTTCACCTTTTCTCATATTCCCATGTCACCTGTTCTCTGACTATATCAAGACCTCCAAATCATCTACTCTGTCAATCATCAGTAATTGTTTTCTTTACATTTCTGTTGCCTCTACATCTTTTCTTCACAAGCATAAGTGAAAAGTGTTCCAGTAGAACATCTCCTCTACAAACAGGACATATTCCCAAGTCTTCCTCTCTCTTGGTCTGGCATTTTGCACTTGCTGCTCACTACATATTACTACTAAATCCACTTCCTCATTTCTAAGATAATTCTCCTCTTTGCTCTCACTAGTCACCTAGGTGGATACATTGCAGATGGATAGAAATAGACAGGCACCACATATTTTTGCCCTCAATTTCAACACCCAACATGTACCTGTAGCTTCATTTTCTGTCTTCTTTCTTGAGACTGAGGAAAATACTATCTTTTCCTATTTAAGACCAACATCTCACTTCTTCCCTCATGGATTTCCTAAGGACTTCACTCTTCAGCAGAGCCCTGTTCTCACCTGCAACATCCATTTTTTCATATCTCGGTGAACCGATCCCTTTGATACACAGAATATCTTTAATACCTTAAAATATTTTAAAGCTATTTAAGTATACTTGATACCTTTAAGTATCCTAAGATCTTGACATCATTAAATATTTAAAAATATCAAAACAGCCCTGCAAGCACCACTCTGGTTTTCCATTCATATTATAACAAAACTTCCAGGTTAAAAAAAAAAAAAACTTCCAGGTTATATAATATGTGTGTGCATAATATATAATTACATATTACATATGTAATATATGTAATACTCTATATATGTATATACATGAATATATTTTATATATTATGAATATATATTAGATAATGATAGATAATGAATATATTTTTATATATAATGAATATTATAATATTATATGAATATATATATACTCATATATTCACTCACTCCTGACACTATCTTACTTTCAATTATATTCTCAATCAGAATCTATCAGGTTTTATTCTCTCTTCTTCATTAAAGCAACTCTTATTCAGATCACCAAAGGATTATAGTCAGCCAAGACCCTGGACAGTTATCTGTTCTTAAAGGATCTCTTCTGTTTGTTTCCTAGGGCAGCTTTCTTACCTGGATATCGTATATTCACATGTCTCCTTCCAATTTGTTCTTTATTCTTTCTCCACCCAAATTTTGAAGGCTGCAATGCTCACTACGTTTCCCACTCCCTAGTGATCGGTTGAGCCTCATGTTCCGACAGCATGGCTCAGAGGCAGGTGCCCACCACAAGTGAGCCCCATGGCTGCTCTGCAGGATGAGATGGGGGCCCTTCTCTCTGAGGGTCCCTGAGTGAATATGGGAATTAGAGCTGACCTTCCCACCCCTGGCAACCACACTAAGTTTATAGAGTGAGCAAGAAATAATCCTTTGTTTTGGTACATCTCTGAGATGCTAAGGTTAGTATCACTGTTACTACCAGCACAGAGGCCAGCATCACCATATGAATTGGTACATTTTGTGGAGGCTGTACTGCACTCTTAGTATGAACCTCCTTTTCTTTATCTGCCTTTTTCTTCCCTTCCTTTATCCCCTCCCTCTCCTCTCTTTTCTCCAGATGCTTTAAATTGAACTAAAGATGCCTGTTTCTTTTAGCCACTTTTCTTCTTTTACCAACTATAAATTGTAACTTCTAGAAGTACTTTTAGTGTTTAAGTACATCATGCTTATTGTAGGAAATCTGAAGGCCCAGAAAAGTAAAAACATGAAAGTAAACTTTGCCATCTGCATCAGTCTCCCAGATTCCAAGCATTTGGTCTCCTGGATTGTGGCAATAGTCTCCTTACTGGGACCCATCATGCGCATCAACAATCTATTCTCAAGAGCTAACCGAGCCTTGATCCTCTTAAAAGACCAGTCAGATAGTACATACTCAATCTGCAGAGAAGGCTAGTGTTCCCCCTTTCTGTCAGAGTAAAACCCAGTGTCCTAATAATGACCTGCAAATTCCCTGCGGAGGAGCCCCTGTAATCTCTGGCATCTCTCTACATTCTGTGCTGTTCCTCCAACAGGTCAGGCCCACTCCAACCTCTGGGCTTGGGTCTAGCCATGCCCTCTGTCCCCAGATATCCATTGGCTTGCTATTGGACTCCTATTAATCTTTGTTCATGTGTCATCTCCTCAATACAATCTGCTCTGATCACTCTGTTTAATACTTCAAACTATGTCACTCATGCCTTCCTGGATCTATTTTTCTTTTTACAAAGCAAAAACAAAACAGCAACCTTTCTCGGGTAGTACACAATTCTAGATCATGTTTGTTTTTCCTTGGCTGACATCTTTGGGTAAAATATAAACTGTTCAAGGGCAAAGATCTTTGTCTGTTTTATTCAGTGATGTATCCCAAGTAGCTAAAAGAGTGCCCAGGAAATTCCAAGCCCTAAGTAAATATGTGCAAACTAAATGACCTTTTTAAAAGATCATTATAGCATCCTGTGATGAATGAAGGAAGCTGTAAATAACTTAGGAAGAAAGGAATTTAATATATAGGAATGGGTTTTTATAAAATGTTGAAAACTCTAGGGGAGAAAATTCCATCCTGGATCTCCAGAATGGCATGACCATTGGTAAACTCACTGACAAAGGGCTGTATCTGGAAGGTCAGAGAATCTCAGGACAACTAGGAATAGAGAGCCAGATCCTACAAAAAGTGGTCACCTGTGTCAACTGCCCTTGATACCTTAGAGTACTGTGGCTACAATGAACTACCACCTCAGCCCACAGCTCCTTCTTGCCCAATAAGCTTGTCTGCCCAACCCCAACAACAGGAAAACAACTGGACAATCAATGGCTTCTGCTTTACTTTGGCCTTCCAAGTCTCAGAAAAGTGTAGAACCTAACTAACATCCAGAACTCATGTGGTACAGGATCTTAATAAGTGATTTTTTTGGCTTTTTAGCCTCTACAGTAATAAAGGAAAGCACTGGAAGAGCGCCATCTACAGTATCTACCACAATCCATTCCACCAATTGGTTATTCACTTAAATAAGTATGTTTCGATGAACGTGAACATAAGTCTTTTCAACTGTCTTTTTGAAAATTGCATGACAGTTCATCATAAATCTGAACAATTTACTATTCCTCGGCTAAAGAGAATTGCATTTTATTCTTTTTTTTTAATTTTTAATTAATTTTTATTGGTGTTCAATTTACCAACATACAGAGAAACACCCAGTGCTCATCCCATCAAGTGTCCACCTCAGTGCCCGTCACCCATTCCCCTCCAACACCCGCCCTCCTCCCCTTCCACCACCCCCAGTTCATTTCCCCGAGTTAGGAGTCTTTATGTTCTGTCTCCCTTCCTGATATTTCCCAACATTTCTTTTCCCTTCCTTTATATTCCCTTTCACTATTATTCATATTCCCCAAATGAATGAGAACATACACTGTTTGTCCTTCTCCGATTGACTTATTTCACTCAGCATAATACCCTCCAGTTCCATCCACGTTGAAGCAAATGGTGGGTATTTGTCATTTCTAATTGCTGAGTAATATTCCATTGTATACATAGACCACATCTTCTTTATCCATTCATCTTTCGATGGACACCGAGGCTCCTGATTTTCTATATTAAACTGAATCCAGCATTCTCCCAAAGAAGAAATCTAGTAAATATTATTTTCTTCAAACCGCCCCCTCCCCTCACTTTAGTGGTCCCTTTAGTTCCCCATAAAGTTGGGCTAAAGGCACAAGCTTAAGTAGTTTGTTTTTTATTCTTTTTTCTTTATCTTTGACTTTAGTTTTATACTATTAAATGAACTAGAGAGCATATCATTTTATTCTAGAGTCCACATTTCCCTGAAAGTATAAGACTAAAGAAAAAGAATACTTTCTTTAAAAACAGAATACTTTTAAGTCTATATATTGCTATGATTTTTCTCTTCAGAAATATATCAATTTGCATGCCTACCTCACTATAGAATCACCACTATTGCATAATATCATGAACATATTCTTTTTTTATTTTCTTTTTTTTTAAATTTTTATTTATTTATGATAGAGAGAGAGAGAGAGGCAGAGACACAGGCAGAGGGAGAAGCAGGCTCCATGCACCAGGAGACCGACGTGGGATTCGATCCCTGGTCTCCAGGATCGCGCCCTGGGCCAAAGGCAGGCGCCAAACCGCTGCGACACCCAGGGATCCGATGAACATATTCTAAGCTGTTTTGAGTTATTTAGGACACATAACTTATATGGGATGAAGAGAGCACATACTAGTTACCCTGCTGGGTAAACTTTTCAGAAGAGAACATGTCTGTGAACCAACACTCAGCTCAAGATACATAGTTTATCTTGAAATACATATATTTCCACCGTAAGCATCTTTGCCACAGACATTTTCTGCATCACTAACTGGCCACAGGGCAATTTTGCCATAAAAGATAAAAAAAAATAACTGGTTGATCAGATAGTTTCATTCCTCCATTGACTCAGTTCTCCTATTTTGATATCATATAAATTTAGCCCTCCTATGGTCTGTATAGCGGCACAGAGGTTTTTTTCTTTTTATGGTGAGAAAATTTATATTTATAGCCAGCTGGACTCAGTTTAGATGATCCCAATTTTGTTGGCAATATCCAAAGCATCATAGTCAGGAGCCAGTTGAACATATGCTTTCTTGTCTCCATCAGGCCTGATCAAGGTGTTGACCTTGGTGACATCAATGTCATAGAGCTTCTTCACAGCCTGTTTGATCTGGTGCTTATTGGCCTTGACATCCACAATGAACACAAGTGTGTTGTTGTCTTCTATTTTCTTCATGGCTGACTCAGTAGTCAGGGGGAACTTGATGATGGCATAGTGATCAAGCTTGTTTCTCCTGGGGGTGCTCTTTCGAGGATATTTGGGCTGCCGCCTGAGATGCAGGGTCTTGGGTCGTCGGAATGTAGGTGACATACGGATCCTCTTTTTTGTGACTCTGCACTCCTCTCAGCACTTCTTTCTTAGCTTTCAAAGCCTTTGCATTGGCTTTGGCTTTGGGAGGGGCAGGGGCTTCCTTCTTCGCCTTCGGTACCATCTTCGTGAAAGGCATGGCACAGAGTTTTAAGCCCACATGAATCACTGAACTTTTGAATGTCCATCAATAGACATGCGTCAATATGCTTAGAAGAAACGCCAGTGCAGAAGGCTTTCACAATGCAATTCAGAGCTCAATTGACAAATATATGTTTTAGTATTTGGAAACCAATATCCCTCTTGAAAGAATAAATTTTAGCAAAAAATAGAAAAGGTACAATGCTAACTGAGGAGATGAATCAACCCGCAAGACAGAATGTGTAACACTATGAACAAAACACTTTGTAGACAGCACTTAGGTACAGTCCACAAAACAAAATCAGTTACTGGTACAGTATTGCTATGAATCTATGCTCATTTTAAATGCATTTTAGTATTTTGTATATTGCAATAAAATCTTTACAAATGTTTCTCATTTTTTATGTGTCACTAAGTCCTTTTTAATGGAAGTCCTTCTTTTCTTTTTTATGATTTTTATCTTCTATAACAAAATTGCCTTATGTCCAATTAGTTATGGTTTGAAAATGTTTGTAGCAAATGTACTTTACAGCAAAACCACTTAGAATCATCTGTGAAATGCACCCATGTTCTTGTGTTTTTCTTTTTCATTCCCATGTAGTTTTCTACCCTAGAAATACAACACAAATGATTTAACATTATTGTTGTTTATGAAAATGTGTATCATTTCTAGACTGGCCATTATGAAAAATGCTAACTTCTCTATCTTTTGGAGTAATCATTTGATGAAGAACTAGTTTTCTTTTCCCATGGTGTTATTTAGGAGAATTATACATAAATATCTGCTGTCAAATTCACCATTTCATGGCCTATATGATTTCTGAATGGAAAAATTTTGAGATTTTTAGTAAGTGTTTATGTTTATGATTGTTCCCTTTTATACACAAAGGCTTCATCCTTAGTTTGAAGTTATAAACACTTTGAAACATGGCTGTAGCTACCAATTTAAGCATAACCAATATTTTTTAACGCTATAAAGACATAGCCCATTTTTATGCTCCATTCTTTCATCTGTTTCTGAACTTCATTAACTTAATCTAGGATTAGCTCTAAGTCATCTTACTTTTTACAAAATAGCTTAAAATTTAGCTTTTACTTCTGTTTCAATGTTCAGCATATCTTATTCTTTGTTGGGAACAGCATAATTATTTTTCCAGACAATATGGTGACAAGATATTATTAACTATTGGCCTAATACCATATTAAAATAAATTACAAAGAGAATTTGTCTAACCACCAGAAAAGCTTACTACCTCTCTGGGGGTTCAAAAGGCTATCTGGTGCCCATGGCTCATACCAGGAAAATGAATTTAATAACAAAAGTATTATTACCATCAACCACTTATTAAGCATTTGATTCCGTGTTGGTGTCAAATTATTGTGTCCCTTATAGTCCAACTCCAAGACCTGGATAGTTAACTCCACACCATACTTTTGGAAGTGAATAATTAAGACATTTCTACAGGTAGAGAATGGACTCAACAGCTCACATTTGCATATATCTGTGCCTGCAGGTTGATGGTTTTCACTGTTTCCATTTGAGCTGATCTAGACAAAAGAAAGATGGGCAGACTGCAGGACACTATGCTTCCTCTACATACACAAATGACAAGACCCCCTTTATTCCCTTGTTGAATTTATATTATTTCAAAGAGTGTAACTGCATTTATATTTTCACCTAAATCGATTGTGAGTTACAAAGGCCTGTCACTAATCATAATAGAGTATAAAGAAAGCTGTATTAATTCACTAATTTATGTAAAATGAAATCATAACTCCTTTTCAAAAAGTCATCAAGTGCATTAAGGTGTTAGTATAGTGTCCAATATATTCCCACATTCAGATAAGTTTGGCTGCTACTGTGAAGATGAATACATTTTCTAAGCTATTCAATGAATATTTCAAATAAGAATATAAGCTATTTAACTGAATATGAAAGCAAATGTAAGTATAAATTGATAAATTCTATCTATATAAAATAGTAGCAAATTGAATTTGGCAATAAATTAAAGTGAATAAAAAAACAAGAAGGAAGTGTTTATTCTAGGCTGGCAGAAATATTATTACTATTAGAAGGTTATTTATAAAACTCTTTTTATAGAATACTGAATGGAAGGGGAAAAAAACCCCAAATCTTGTCAATATAAGCCCAAAGGACATTTGAATAACATTTTAAAATATACTCAAAAAAATTAAAATTCATAAATTAGGATGAGCAAGATGATATTCATACTCATATTGTCTCCATAATTCATAACCATCATCATCATATTTAATGTTAAAACATCAGGCCATGCCTATAAAAATCAGGAGAAAGCCCAGGATGCATGTTTCCAACCCTATTTTTAGTGCTGCTCTTCAAATTATGGCCAAGCCAATGCTATATAATATTTTTAAAAGTTACAATATTCAAAATGTGAATAAGATCATCATTCCTAGCAGGAGTATACACAAGCAAACCCCAAGATTATAAATTGAATAATATGAAACACATTGGGGTCAATCTGGTTATATTCTGCAAAATACATACAAACCATAACCTTTCTTAGAGTTCAGAATTGACCTAAGAGGAACTGTAATAAAAAGGAGAGCCAATTAATATTATCCAGAAAGTATAAAATAGCTAAGAATAAACTGAATGGGACATTCACAAGAAGGATATGAAGAAAATAAAGAAACTTTTCTGAAGGGAAAGAAAGACCAGATGACCTTAAAGAGTTATGAATGATGTAAGAGCCAATCTCTAATTCACAAATTTAATGCCATCCATATCGACAGGATCATAATGGCCTTTCTTTAGGAACACAGAACAATAATCCGGAAAGTTATCTGCCATATGAGTGTAAGAAAAGCACCAAGCAAACTTGAACAAGAAATATACCGATAACCTCACTCAATGAGTAAAATACAGAATTACAATATTTAAAACCAGGCAGTCTTCTGACAGAAATAGACAAATAGGAGAGGTCAAAGAACGCTCAGAAGTATGTCTAAATAGTCATAGGATTTATAAGTTAATTGTTCATTGATAATGAAAATAAATTGATACTATTTTTAGAGACAAGGTTTGCAGTCCAAATTTATTAGTTAAAATGGGTCCAACTTTTGGCCCAGTACTGCAAAAGTAATAATTGAGTTTGTGCTAAAGAGAACCTAGGTACTACTTATTGGTCTTCAGTTAAATTCATTACTCTCTACACATAAGGTTTCCGTTTAGAATCATTTTCAAGGGATCCCTGGGTGGCGCGGTGGTTTGGCGCCTGCCTTTGGTCCAGGGCGCGATCCTGGAGACCTGGGATCGAATCCCATGTCGGACTCCCGGTGCATGGAGCCTGCTTCTCCCTCTGCCTATGTCTTTGCCTCTGTCTCTCTGTGACTATCATAAATAAATAAAAATTAAAAAAAAAAGAATCATTTTCAAAGGATAATTTAATGCTTTTATACAATATCTCCAATGTTTGTGATATTTTCTGTATTTTCCAAAATTTCTACGTGAATTCCCATCATTCTTTTGTAAATATAGGACCACTAAGATTTGTTTTTACATAGTTAATTGCTATTCTGGGCATGCTTAACTATTTTTTAATATTGACAGTTTTAAGATTTGTGAGGATGTGTTAGATCTTTAGTGGAATTTTAGGTTTTGTTAGTCAAATGGTTGTTTTTGTACAGATTACCTACAAATAAACAGAATTGAAATATCAAATACTTGAAAACAAAACAAAACCTTAGAGAATATTTTATATTTTTTAAGCTTTGTATAATTGTAGCAACAAAGAGAAAATGTTATTTAACTGAGAAAAGGAGATTTTTCCATTCTGTCTCTTCATAGCAAACTTCTCTGAATTTCTATTGAATCCTATGAACATAAAACTTTAATTAGCACTGAATATGTAAATAACAGCTAAATATTCTAGAGGAAAGAAGGAAAACTAGTGATTGTGATGGAGTGTGGCAAGCCTAAAGTCCCATGGGGCTAATCTATACAATTTTTTTTTTTAATGAGCCACTCTAGGAAATGGAATGTGCTTTCCCTCTGCACATAAAAGGTAAGGTGTTTGTCAAGAGAATTAATAAATGAAAGAAATCACTTACAGAATGGCCTCAGACAAGAGAGTGCAAAATCTCTAGGCAACTACTTATGAAATCACATCATTAGGCAGCAATCATGGTACACAGAAGGCAGATCGACCTCAGAAAATATTCCCAAACCACACACTTCAACTTGGAAATAGACCTGGAGTTCACAGCCTTAACTTATCATTTGTTAGTGTCCTCTCAATAGAGCAAACATCCAAAAGGATTTCCTCAAAGGACTCAGAATCAGTTTGATTTTATGCTTGATAACAACTGTTAGAGGTAATGTCAGAAAAAAATAATTCACACAGAATTCTCAAACGTTATTATAGACTGCACAGATAGGTATCAGCCTCCTTCCTCAAATATTTGGGGAGAGTTTACATATACAGTGGATTGCTCTATAATCTTATTGCATTCTTAAGTTAAAAATAATGAGTAAAATTTTTAATGCTTGAACTTCTACTGTCTTTTGACCTATGAAGTGCTTGTGAGAAAATAAGGATGAGAAATTTTATCCATAAGGAGAAGAATAAGGCATACAAAATTCCAAGAATAATCAATCCTGAAGAATTAATTTCATATATTATGTAAATGTGGATAGAGTTGGCACAGTGGTTATCAACATAGTATAAGATTGAAGGAGATAATTTTGATAGACTATTATGCTTTTCATCTATAAAAAAAATCCTATCTAAATGTTTTAAATGATTTTTGGTAAATTTTACTTTTAATCACAGGGAGAAGAGCCACATATGTATGGGTGGATTCTCTTACAAATCATATAATCTTTTTTCCTACATTCCTGCATCATAATTCCATTTCTCTTTTTACTGAGTCTACTTTAAAATTTTTAGGATGCATTTGAATGCATAGTCTTAGAGTTGTAAGAGGACATTACGGTATACCTCAGTTAAAAAGCATTCAAGAAAGTTAGCTGTTGCATGTGTTAGGGTTCTACCATATATAAATTAACTCTACCCCGGCAACATGATCTTTTCTATGCCAATAAAATAAAAGGGAAAAATGCCATAGGAAAAAAAATGTTCTCAAACAGCTGGACTATAACATAACTTTTGTTAAAAAAAAAAAAAAAAAAAAGAAAAAAGCCTTCAGTATTTGAATTTTATTTTTATTTTTTTACAACTTTATTTTATTTTTTTTAATTTTTATTTATTTATGATAGTCACAGAAAGAGAGAGAGAGGCAGAGACACAGGCAGAGGGAGAAGCAGGCTCCATGCACCGGGAGCCCGATGTGGGATTCGATCCCGGGTCTCCAGGATCGCGCCCTGGGCCAAAGGCAGGCGCCAAACCGCTGCGCCACCCAGGGATCCCTGAATTTTATTTTAAACCTTACTCATAAAATAGCTAAATTTACATTAAATTACCAACATAACTGCTGACAAAAGTTCATAAATTCATAAAGGTTCATAAAAAGTTCAAGGATTCATAGTTGAGTCTCTTATATCGAATATTTTTTAAATATTTATATATAGAGAAGCTTGACCCTTGCAGAGATTTGGTGCTGCAGCAGTTAAAGATGCAAGGGATCCAATCTTTGCGGATCTTGCAAAACAGTGAAAAGCAGACTTGTGACTATTTTGTGTTAGAAAAAAGAATTAGCATTTAAAAATCTAGTTCTAAAACAATGGCATTTTTGCCATAATTTTGAAGGTTTTTTTTTTCCTGAAAGAAAATGCTCTTCGTGAAAATATGCTATATATGCAAAAAGGGCTGAATCATAAATATTGTATATTTGTGAGAGCTAGCAACTTAATCTTTTAAATAATAGTAAATGCGCTTATAAATGATGCTGTATGTTCAAAAATATATCCAGTTTTAAGCATCCTAGACGACATCAGATACAATGCCTTTGGTTGCTAAGTTTGATGTGATTTTCCTCTTAGGTCTAAATCAGAGACACTTTGAAAACCCAGCTTTGGGATACGTCAGCTTTGGGAGTGGCATGTTTACCCCCCAGTCAGCAATATCCTACAATATCATAATTGTTGCAAAGAAAACAAAAGTGATTTACTGTCCTGTGGTTGAGTATATGTATATGTTTTCCTGAATCATATCTTGATCTAGTTTGCTTCATATCCAGAATTAGACATGGCCTCAATAAAGGGTAGGTTTGTTTTCAATTATATGGCTGTTATATAGAAAACAGTAGGAGAGAGCAGTCCGTCAAAAAACTAAACAAAATGTAATACTTAAACTAGTAAGACATTCCATATTTATGTGGCCAGGCTATTTATGGATTAGGAACTCCTTGTACACTACGACAATATGCAAGTCAGTAAGTAGACTCAATGATTTGAGTGTTTTACCATTAGACTACCTACTGTCCACATCTCACTAAAAGAGCATTAGAAATCTACTGCCTGTATATGTAATACTTTCTAAATGGAAGCCTCCTGTGACTAAAAAATTCATGAGTATTTTATATGAAATGCAAATATATGTTCATTTTCCTTTACTATTGTGAATCTTTAGAAGTCACTCATTAAGTTTAAACAAAGAAAATATCTTTGCTTAAAGAGCTAAGAAAACTACACAAAGTAGAAAGATATTGATTTAAAAGACCAAACTGCACCAACTCATTGCTTTTTAATTAAATTTGAATATGATCATTAAGAAATCTCTGCAATTTTCATCATTATTAACATTCAGTTATACTTACAGTAATGTGTAATATGATATTAATATCTAATATATTTTCATGCATATTTCTGAAACCAAAGGTCAATATATTGAAATCGATTAATTTGAAAATATGTACAGGAGTGCCTGGGTGGAACAGTCAGTTAAGCATCAGACTCTTGCTTTCAGCTCAGGTCTTAATCTCTTGGTCATGAGTTTGGGCCCAGTATTGAGCTCCAGCTGGGTGTGGAGCCTACTTAAAAAACAAGCAAATGAAAGCAAAACAAGAACATTAAAAATAGATACTGAGCATCTATTATGTCCACTTCCTGTTTGGATTTTAAGGAGCCTCATAGATAACAAACCTTTTTCCAATAATTCAGAGCCAGTTGAGTTCAACAAATAAGAATAGACCGTTAGTGAGGCTCTGAGAGACTGGTTCAGTTTCAGGACAGTAACAGAATTCCTACAAAGTGTGAAAACAGAAGGATGGGTGTCCCTTGTACTCTGAAGTGTGTAGGTGTACCCCTTTAGAAGCATGACTGAGATCACAGGAGACAGATGTCCTGCAGGCAAATCAGAAGGGACAGGCAAGCAGGGACTGTGTGTGCCTGCTACCTGCTGCCAATGCTCATTGGGTAACTCTCTCTTCTTCAGAGGAAGAGACTTACATGAAAATATGAAGCAAGTCTAAAGAGTAGTCCAGACCCAGAATTCCAATGTTGTCTTTGAAGGAAAGAATTCAGGATACAATTCCAAAATCTAGCACTTGGGTTTTTTAAAAGCATCTACCTTTTCATTATTCTAATATTTCTAGTGATATTCTTCTTGTGACCAAAGACATGCTTTCCATGGTGTTGTCTTGCCTTGGCCCCAGGTGCTGGGTATTAATTTTATCAGGTATTTTTACAAGAGATAATATAGAGATACATTGAAAGGGATGGAAAAGAGGGGAGTGAGAAACCTTTATAGCAGGTGATCATATCTCTTAATAATTGGAGCAAATTTCAAATATTGACTTTTTCCTGTAGAAGTATTTATGTACATGTATCTGATTGTTACTTCACTAGATAATTTCTGGGGGTGTGTGAATGAATTTGTGAAACAGAGAAATTGGACAGAAGTAGAATTGAATATAGATCTGCAAATTAACAATGATAACCAGGTCCAGAAAGCCATAGTAAAACAGAGAAGTAATTCTAATCATATATAATTTGAAAATACTTTTGCAAACACACTCTTAGGTCATACAAGTAACAAAGAGAAGTATGGAAAAATAGAGCTAATCAAAATGAATTTGATTAAAAGCTCATTATAAACAAATTTTGATAAGAGATTTTTTAAATATGATTTATTACTATTCCTAAGGACAGGGTTCTTTTTCAAATTTTTTTTGTTTCCAGATACTTATATCACATTGTTCTTCTTGAATATCACCACCTTGACAAAAACCAAATATTTCTTGCTTTTATGTGTATATCCAACATATATATTATTACACAACAAATCACCTTTATTTATCCCTTGAATCAAATTATGAGACATATGTTAATAGCAAAGCATTTTTCAATATAACATCATAATCTAGGATGCAAGCATTACCCTAGTTACTACTACCAAAATTATTACAGATTCCACATGTGTTGTATTTAGCTTATTGAAGTGCTTCGGGTTAGACAATTTTACTTTAAAAAAAAGTATGCCGGGGCGCCTGGGTGGCTCAGTCAGTTAAGCATCTGCCTTCAGCTCAGGTCATGATCCCAGAGTCCTGGGACCAAGCCCTGTGTCCGGCTCCCTGCTTGGAGAGAAATCTGCTTCTCCCTTTCCCCTGCTCATGCTTTCTCTCATTCTCTCACTCTCTAATAAATAAATAAAATCTTCTTAAAAATGATAAAGCATATTGCACTCAGAAAATAATATCAATATATTATTACTTATGTGCTAGAGGCTGATCAAATGTTATTAACAAATGTGAAACCATCTAATTTTCTAAACATCCTGGTATCCCCATTTTACAGATAAGGACACGGAGGTTTAAAACTGGTTAAATGGGATCCCTGGGTGGCGCAGCGGTTTGGCGCCTGCCTTTGGCCCAGGGCGCGATCCTGGAGACCCGGGATCGAATCCCATGTCGGGCTCCCAGTGCATGGAGCCTGCTTCTCCCTCTGCCTGTGTCTCTGCCTCTCTCTCTCTCTCTCTCTCTCTGTGACTATCATGAATAAATAAATAAAATCTTAAAAAAAAAAAAAAAACAGGTTAAATGCTCCCAAGGGCAAATTGAAAGTATTTGGGAAAGATGACATTAGAAACCAGGCTGAAGAAATAAAAGTAAACAATACAATTGTAATGTTAAAATCCATACATATTTTTAAAGAATCACACAAGAATAGTAATTCTCTAAGCAGATCATTGCTCCAAGTTTGACATGAAATAGGAGTGTCAGTCGTTTTTCTAACAAGATATGGACAAACATTTTTAAAAGAAGAAATATGTATGATAAAAAAGTCATGAATATTTATGCTACTTCTAATTTATAGTAGAAGTTCTTGTTCTTTATATTTTGATTTATTTCATCTAGAAATAAAGTCCTAGCTATATTCTTCCTGTAGGCAATAAGGGTTATCCAAAGAGCTTGAAAGATAAAGAAATAAGTGCTCTTTAAAGATTTACTACTAATATTGTATCTCTGTTTACTATTGAAATACAGTCAGTCTATGATTACCATAGCAATAAATATGCTAAATATTTCTCATTTGCTAATATATTTTATGAAACTCTCTCATTCTGACAGCTTAAAAGGGACCTAAATTTCTCATTCTCAAATTCAATAAGGAAAATAGCCATGGCTGATGGATTTACATGATGTAAGATTTGCTGAAAAGTAATGAAATTATATTTCAAGGCTATATAATTTGCTCTTACCAGAATAAATATGCATATGTAAGTTACAAAACTCTTGGCCAATTAAATAGTTTTATAAACACTGATAATAGGGGCTCTAATATTTTTCATGATTATGTCCTGCTTAGATTAAAGATTAAAAGGAAATGTCCTTCATCAAAAAAGTCTTACAGACACAAATGCAACAAAAAATTATAGTTTACTAAGAATAGTTTTTGTCAATCTCTAAGTTGGAAAAAAAATAAGACCCTGAATAATAACACTAAAAAGTGAATTTTGTGACACATATTTTATCACTGTCTATGTTATGGTAATCACAATACATTATTTATTGGGTTAACAAATCTCATTTGGGCATTGTGTACTTAACTATATCATTAAGAACAAATACAGAAATTGACCTTCTAGTGCTAATGGTTGTTGATAGGGAATCAGGGAGAAGAAGGAGAAGAAACACAAAACTCTACTGCTATGGGAGAGGCAGGAATATATGGTAAACCCAGCACTGTATCTTGAGAACAGGCAAGGACACCTGAGCAGATATTTCTCCAATACCAAGTTCACAATGTTTGCATAAGACTGAGACTGAATCAGAATGTCAGGAATAGTTTATTCTCCCATCCCCTCAACACAACATTAACAACATAACCATCAAGCACAGCTGGGAGAGCCATAAGGCAAGGTCCTCTTGTGAGCAATGCAAAGGGATAAACCAAAGTCAAAAGATGATCGGGTTTTGAGATGAACCTCTGACATGTTAACCCACACCCAAACCATCAAAATGTGATTAGTTGAACAGTAGCTCATACTCTCAATGCCTAACAAGAGAAAAGGCTTGTTCATCTACAGATGTGAAAAATAATTTATGTATTTATTGTGATATATAATTTGTTCAGCTTTCACCAAACAATCAGAAAGTGTATAAAATGACAAGAAAACAGGGTGGAGAGATAAGGAATTATCAGCATGAGACTGAGTGAAGATGGAGTTGTTGGAACTACCAGGCCGGGGTCACCAGTAGACTCAACACATTCACAAAATGAATCATGAATTTGTAGGTTATTAGAAACTAACCAAACTGAAACAGTAAGATGGAAAAGAAAGTGGGAAAACAAAGAATACACAGGAGCTGTGAGGAAGTTTCAAACAGCATAACACCACACCAGAGTGTCAATCGAGAGAACATGGTGGTAGTAACAACTAACCCCTCCACCTCTCAGTGGTTTAATACCAGAAGAGGCTTTAGTGGGGAGCGTGAACTCCAGAAGTAATGAGGAGCCTCTCCCCCTGTGTATAACAGAAGCTGAGTAGGGAAACCGGACTTTTACCAAAACCTGTAAGTACCAATGTGGTTGTACCCCTTCACCTACTTGGGTAATGTCAGAGAAAGCCAGATAAAATAAAAGCTTTAAATGAGATCCAGAGTATCATAATACCCCAAATGTTCGGATTTCAATAGAAAAATCACTCATCATAACAAGAACATGGAAAATCTCAACCTGAATGAGAAAACATAAACAGACATCAGTACTGGGATGACATGGTGTTGGAATGATCTGACAAGGATTTTAAAAACACCATCATAAAAATACTTCAACAAGCAATCACAAATATACTGGAAACATTAAAAAAGAAACTCTTGGGCAGCCCGGGTGGCTCAGGGGTTCAGCCCAGGGCATGATCCTGGAGACCCGGGATCGAGTGCCACGTCAGGCTTCCTGCAGGGAGCCTGCTTCTCCCTCTGCCTGTGTCTCTGCCTCTCTTTCTCTCTCTGTTTCTCTCATGAATAAATAAATAAAATCTTAAAAAAAATAAACTCTCAGTAAGAAGTATAAATTCCCAAAAAAGAAATAGAGTATATAAAAAATCCAATAGAAATTTTATTTTATTTTTTTTCTGATAGAAATTTTAGAAATAAAAAGTACAATAGCCAAAATTAAAAAAAAAAATGGATGGGAACAGAATAGAGGGAACAAAAAAAAATAATCTCACTGGAACATAGGAAGAAATAGAAATTATCCAATGAACAAAAGAGAAAACAGAATTAAAAGAAATGAATGGGGTCTCTGGGACTTGCAGGCCTGGTACAAAAGTCTAACAGTAGGATCATTAGAGACCTGGGAAGAAGAGGACACACAGGTCAAGGCTGGAAAAGCAGTAGGATGAATAATAACAGCTCTAAACCTACAGATTTAAAGGTGAGCAAACAGCAAACAAGATAAATTCAAAGCAATTCTGACAAAGACACATCATAGTGAAACTTCTGATAGTTTGATACAAAGAAAAAAATCTTAAGAGCAGTCAGAGTAAATATCCCCCTACCTATAGGGGAAGGACATTCAAAAGGCAGATTTCTCATAAGAAACCATCAAAACTCATAGACTGTGGCTCATTTTTTTAAGTGCTAAGAAAAAGAATCATCAATCCAGATTCTTTATCAGACAAAAAGAGCTTTAGGAATGAAGAATTTATGAAGACATTCTCAGATGAAAGGAAACTATGAATCTGTCACCAGCAAATCTATGCTAAATCTTAGAACAATCAAGAAAGAAGAAAACAAAGAAGGTGAAAAAGTGTGGGTAAATAGCAGAGAGATCCCTTCTCTTGAGTTGTTTTTTTAAATGGTTTCATATTAAAGCAAAAATTTAATACCATCTGAGACTCTCAAGATCTATAGAAGAAATACAATAGATCTTTAAGTAGCATTAAGGGAGGTCACTATACTACTTAAACAGGTGACTGTAATGCACAATGGATTTTCCCATATGGTACCAAATTGTTCTTTAAATTAACTAGTTATCATTTTTCTACATTTCATTCGTGCTTGTACTATAAGACTTTCAATTTCTGCTATTCTAGTAAGTCTGAAAAAGTACTGAATAATTAATCTAAGATGTGCATCTCAGATGACCACTAAAGTTGGGCATCTTGTCATGTGTTGGTTAGAGTTTCCTCTCATGCAGATGCCTGTTAAATCATTACACTTTACAAAATCTGGTATTTATTACCTGGGTGATATGCATGCTTGGTTGCTCTAGGATATCAAAAGATAAGTCTGGGATTTCTAAGAATTTGCACAAAGTACATGTATCTTTGAATTACCAGAGATATCTGTACCAGATTATTGTACCTCAGGCTGCAGCATCAAAATTTCCCTGATGAAACCAATGCTTATCTCAGGTTACATGCTTTTCTATTGGCTAATGGATTATTTTTAAGACTTTAGTCTTTTTTTAAAGATTTTATGTATTTATTTATAAGAGATACAGAGAGAGGCAGAGACATAGGCAGAGAAGCAGGCTTTCAGGGGAGCCCAATGTGGGACTCAAGCCCAGGACCTTGGGATCACGACCTGAGCCAAAGGCAGATGCTCAACCACTGAGCCACCTAATGGATTATTTTTAATTCTGTGGAACTTACATTACAACCTGTGATTAATGATCCTGAAGAAAATGAATTAATGATCCTGGAGCCCTAAGTTGGTACTACCACTTAAGAAAAGAACAGCCATGATAAAAGCTGTAAGCTTATCAATTAAAACACAACTATTGTTAGAATGGTTATAGAAGCATGCCTCAAATATACGCTGTCTACAAGAAATTCACTTTAAATAGGCTTAAAAAAATATGGGAAATGAATGTCACAAAATAACTGAGCAAAGGAAAATTAGGGTTAGCTGTATTAATTTCATCCATATATGATTGCCACGGACTGAATATTTCTGCCTCTTTTCACACCAAGTTTATGTGTTGATGCCCTAACCCCTAATCCCTAATGTGATGGTATTTGGAGATGAGACCCTAGGGAAGTGATTAGGATTAGATTAGGTCATGCCAGTGAAGGCATCAGGGTGGAATTAGCAGCTTTATAATAAGAGAGATATGTCTTTCTCTATCCCCCCTTTTTTCACTCTGTCCCTCCATCCCACTGTCCCTCTGTCCCTCCCATACTAGGACAGAGGAAAAGCTATGTGAGTCTATGGGATTTTGCTATGAAAGCCTGAACTCATTAAGACAATCATATAACTACAAATCCTAAACACTAAATTCATAGCCAAGATTCAATTAAAAATTGAGAAAAGCCAAACCATATAGAAGCAACAAATTAAACAAAGTGTTCTACTGAGTTAAAAGAACAAAGTATCAAACTTTAGATATTATTAATAACCTCAGAAAGATGTAAGAGAATTTTGTATCAATGGAAAGTTAAACTGAGATATTAGAAATTAGGATTTGGTCATTGACATTAAAATGGTAGAATGGGTGAGCGGAACAAGAAAAATGGTTATAATTGAAGAGTAAATTTGTTAGCTCAAAAATGCAGTCAACGAATTACCCTACAATGTACTGCAAATAACTTATGGAAGGCATAAAGTAAAAAAAAAAAAAAATTAAAGCAGAAGGCATATCAAGAACTTTAAATATTTGCCTAAACAGATTTTCTAAAGAAGAAACATTCATGGTCATATAATATGCAAAGCAATACAGATGGACATTTTTCAGAACCGCAGACATCATCCGTTCTGAAAGAATCCCCTCAGATACCGAACTTGATATCTTTCTCACAACATATTTGAAGAAAGTAGTCTTTCTTCAAATGCCCGAGGTCATTAGCGATTCCCAAAACTTTTGGGAGCGATCATTCAGTTTTGAAATAGGAAGGTGAAGAACTTCCTAGATACACACGTTATGACTTAGGATCATAGCACCTATGGAGTTTATGTAGAAAAAGTAACAAGATTTACTAAAATAAGCACGTGCATACATACCCAGTTGACTCTTAAACTGTCCTACTTATTTTTTTTTAATTTTTTTTTTTTTTTACCAGTACAGGACTATAAATGTATTTCCTCTTCCTTAATGACATTTTCTTTATCTTGTTTTATTAAGAATACAGTGTATAACATATATAACATACAAAATATGTGCTCATTAACTCTCATATTGGTAAGGCTTCTTATGTTGTTAGGCTATTGGTAGTTAAGTTCTTGGGGGGTCAAAGTTACACATAGATTTTTGACTATGTGGGGCGTTGGTACTCCTATCCCCATGTTGTGTAAGGGTTGTCTGTATACACACATACCACAAAGAATTTAAGAGTAAACCACTGAATACAACACTGTAGTCAATAGCAAGGAGCCCATGAAAATCTGCAGCAATGTCTAAAGTTGTTAGTGTTACTAAAATGTCTGCTGGTCATTGACTACAAAAATAACCATATTCTCCAAGTAGAATCCCAGATTATATGAATATGGGAAGTAGCCCTGAACAGATGGAGACAGGGAAGGGGTAGAGGTGGAAGTTATCTTGATGGGTAGGGAATATACTTATTCATTAATATGGGGTAAAATGCATACCTTTTATATTAATATTTAAAAGTAATTGCTGGTAGAAGAGATATAGGATATATAATTTGCCCTTTTCTGAGGGAAGGTTCTATTTTTCTTATCTTTTTATGTAACTAATTTATAAGAGTACCTTATGTAATCTAAAGGGACTTTTCCCTTACTGATGTTAAATTTGCAAATATCCTCTCCCAATCTCTGATTTGCCTTTTATTTCACTGATATAGTCTTCATTCAACAGAAATCTTTCATTTTTATTCAAATAAACCACTTTTTAAAAAATTTTTGCTTTTAAGAAGTTCTTCCTTACAGCACAATCATGAACATATTTTTCTCCTAGATTTTTATAACACTGTGGTCCTGCTATTCATAACAGGTCCATGATAAATTTAAATTTTATCTTTACATATTGTGTGACTTATATTTTTCTCTACACCACCGACTAAGAATCCTTTCTTCCCCTATGTGAATTACCACCTTTATAATGTACCAGACTTCGACATATACATGGTCTCTCTCTGATCTTACCAACATTGGTGGTTTTTTCTCCAGTCATGCGCCAGTAGCCAGTACCACGCTATATGTCAAAGAACAAAAAGTCAATTCTCAAAGAAGAGGAACAATAAACGTTAACACATACCTGGAGAAAACTCAAATTTACAAATGAAGAGAGATGAAAACTTACATACTAATTAGAGAAATCTAAGTAAACAATGAGTTGCAAATTCTATTCACATAAAGATGCAGAAAAACTGAAAATAGTGATCAATACTGAAAATGAGAATAGACTGTGAGGTATCATCAAGGGTAACTTTTGTTTAATCTGTATTATTTGATTTTCTTAACACAAAATATGTGTTAATGTTTGACTTACTTGGTTAAACGTAAATGAGATTAAGTTGGCCAGTATCTACCCCCATGCTCTCTACAATCCTACTTTCTCTAAACCACTCTATATGTGAGACTCATACTTATTTTCTCTCTACTTACAACGGTCTGTCTCCTGGAGACTCTCCATAACCTCTTGACTTTGTAAGTGATGAATCACTTTCTTAACATCTTCCAAATATGGACAATCTCCCACTATTGGGACCATGGGTTCACAAGCCCTTTCCCAGCTAGGTTGCAAGCTCCCTGAGGATAAGATAGAGTCTCATCCATTGCCAATCCCCCAAATGCTAAAGGGTAAAGCCTGATTATATATGTCCCCAAAAATGTAACAAATTAATATACAAACACACAAATAAGAGTGAATCAATGAAGCAATGTTTTAGAAGACAAGAAAAATAGTTTAGATTCTTCAGTATAATAGGAAACAGAAAACCACAAAAAGTCTTTGATTAGGGGAAAAACAAAACTGCCGAGTCCAGTATGTAGGAATCATTGGAAGCAAGCCTAGAGACTATCATACATGGGCTTGAATTACTGATAGGAAAACAATGGAAATTTATTTAGGTGATGGATATCAGACAAGACATATTTATAAGGAAAATAAAGCGTATTTGAATTGTATTTCCCTATTTACTCGACTCAAGCTCCATGAAGGCAATGACTTCATTAGATTTACGCACTACCTAACCTAGGACATAAACACAAGTGGTCCCTACATAACTATTGAACGTTGACAGGAAGAATGGATGATGTATGAAATAATAATTGTCAGTAAAAAATTCAATCAATTTCTGAAGATAGGCTGTGATAGAAAAATGAAGATCTGGGCAGCCTTCCGTCCAGAGCGTGATCCTGGAGACCCCAGATGGAGTCAAACGTCGGGCTCCCTGCATGGAGCCTCCTGCTCCTCCCTCTGCCTGTGTCTCTGCCTCTCCCTATCTCTGTGTCTCTCATGATTAATAAATAAATTCTTTAAAAAAAAAAAGAAAAGAAAAATGAAGATCTAGTAATAACTAAAACGTTTTAAGTATAAAGAAAAATATTATTGCAGCTGAAAAGCATGATTGGTCTGGGTACAGAAGTAAAAAGTAGATGTCATATAGAGGTGTTAATGAGTCACCCAAGGGCATTTGATTCTTGGATAATTGGAGGTAAAAGGCTGGAGTGAGCAGAGGAGAACCAGACCAAATACACAGATTTAGAAGTTGCCCAAGTGGAGTGCAGAACTCAACCCAAGGAGACTCCAAAGAGTAAATGGAGCAAAGCTTTATTTGCTTTTCAAAACTGCATCACAAAGCTAATGGAACATATCGCCTCAATATAATTAAAAGAAAATAAAGTAAAACAAATAAAAGGATAGAATATATTCTGGAATATATTAGAAAACATTACGATTCTTAGGATGACGTTTCTAAATGCCAATTTGGTTGCTCTTTGGAAAAGCAAGAACTAATTCTCCAGGATACATTAGCAAAAACATGTAGTGAAAGAAATGCTTATTTTATAAGACATATATTCAATATACAAAAATAATATCTGCAGTAAAATGTTCAGAGATTCTACATCTTATGAAATTTAAAAATAAATTTACAGAGTCCCACAGAGAATGAATATACAAAAGCAGGTAAATTTCTATTAAAATCCATAGAGTGGTATGTTAGCTGGTATCAAATTATACCCTTTTGGAGAATTTAAATTACCATAATATTTCTATAGAAATGTTATTTTTATATGCGCATACACACAACACCACAGGCATAGAATATTCAATATGAAACAAGTTACTATGTAATTTGTAGAATGAGAAAGTAGAAGATAAATTTCAAAGCCTCCTTCTCCATTTCAAATAATAATTTTGTTGGCAGAAAACTTGATTATTTTATAGGCACATTCTCACTTTTTACAATAAATGATATCCTTAAATTTCTTATAAATTTAATCATATACTAAGAAAGCACTGCTCCATAAAATAATATTATTGTAAATTTATTTTAGGGAAATGTAATGGTTATCTTGTTACCAAAGGGAAGTGTGAACATTTTATGCTATCTAAGCTAGAAAATTCTCATGATCCCACATTTAAGTTTTTAAAAACCTAAAACCAAATGATACAAACGTTTTTTGTCACCTTTGTTTCCATGGTAATGTGAATGATTTCTTTTATAAAATAATACCATATGAGAAATAATCACTTCTTTTATACTTTAAAATTTGAGAAAACACTAATTTGCATTTATCATGTATGTCTGTGTGGCAGCTTAACACATCCCTTAAATTAACAAAATACATTTCTTTTAAAACATTAATAAAGTAGTAAAACATTTCCTTCTAATATGTCAGACCCAGATTAAAACTTAGACATCTTCAAAGGCACTGGAATATTTGTGTTATTGGGACTTAATTCAGTGAAATGAAGTTTGCAAAAGGAAAATGGTATGTCATCACATTTTCCTACTAATGGAAAACATGCTCTTGTGCTCTATGATAAGAGGCGGGTGACAGTCAGTGTTGAGAATATCCAAAGTCAGACAATTCAGCCAAAATCCATGGCAGTCACAATATTCATTATTAAAGGACCCAACAACTTGATTAATATTTCACTCTGAAGAGGTTTCAGGAATTCAGTGAAATTCATGAGCACATTTTTCATTTAAATAAAAACTTAAAAATTACCTCCAAGCCCCCTAAATAATTGAATAATATTTCTTTTCTCCCCACTATATTAAAATATAAAATGTTGGAGGTGGAGACATGGAAGGAGTAATTTCCTACACAAGCAGCAACTGGGATCCATATAGCCTTCACAGGAAACTTATATATTAGAGCCTCTTATTTGAAATGATTCGGTAATGGATAATATGTAATACAAAGGTACACATAAATATTATCTTAGTATATAAAAGGTTGACTTATATTGAGTCCAAACTTTCAAAAGATTTCTCATCAAGTTTAAACATGTTTCCTTCCATTACCCTTCACATGTATACGACATGTAGTTAGGAAAGCATTACAGATAGAGACTTCACATTTCTGGAATAGTATAGTGGTATGGGAAATGCTAACTGTGCTTAACTCCATGACATAATAACTCACATTTACTGAGTATTATTTTTCCAAAGAAAGACATTTGTTTTCAAATAAGAGACAATAATTCTAACAATAGAAGGAGATGTGTAAGGTGGTTGAATGCAATGCGTGAAGAGGAAGCAGGATTTCTCAGAGACTAAGAATTACAAACATATTGAGAGATTCAGCAGCAAGAAAAACTCTCCTGCATCTGCATTTGTTATATATCATATAAAAGAAATTGATACTGCTCCTCCCAGCATACAAGGGACAGAATAAATAGAACACCAGTAGAAATGAAGAGGCAGAAATAGAGGGAAATACTCTTGACTACCAGAAAAATAATGAATGCATTTTAAGAACACCAACTTACTTAAATACCCTACAGTGACTTTCCCATTTGTGATTTAAAATGGGAATTAACCACTTCTCTGCCACCCTTGCATTATTCTGAATATGTACACAAATTTTCATGTATTATTTTTCTTAAATTGAGGTATATCTGTGTGGCTATCTTTCTACAGTACCCCAATTAATTAAATTCATTTAAAAATAATATTGATTTTTTTATCAAGTGTTTTAATTCCAGTGTAGTTAGCAGACAGTGTCATATTAGTTTCAGGTGTATAATATAGTGATCCAACAATTGTGTACATTGCTCAGTGCTCATCGTGACAAGTGTATTCTTAATTCCTTTTACCTATTTCACCCATCCCTCTACTTGCCTGCCCTCTGGTAACAAGGGACTTTCCTAATTCTGAATTCAAGGCTCTTTATTATAGACACGGTTATACTGATGAAAAAGAAGCAAGAGATATATTGGATGCATTTATTTTTTTTAAAGATTTTATTTATTTATTCATGAAAGACACAGAGAGACAGAGAGAGCGAGAGAGGCAGAGACACAGGCAGAGGGAGAAGCAGGCTCCATGCAGGGAGCCCTATGTGGGACTCGATCCTGGGACTCAATCCTGGGACTCCAGGACCATGCCCTGGGCCGAAGGCAGGTCCTAAACCACTGAGCCACCCAGGGATCCCTATTGGATGCATTTAAAAGTTTGTTCTTTTAGGAGGAGTCTCGATCTCAGGTAGAGATTCTGGAAAGTATCCTATGGGGCAACAAAAGACATTCTCACAATATTTAAGAAGAAGATATAAAAATTTGGGACACAAATATGAAAATCTTCATAGATAAGTTATAAAGGCTTTCTTTCATCAGCAACATTTGGAAACGCTGAGCTTTAACAAATGGTTAAATGGTAAGGGCAGATGGTAACTGATGCATACAAGAAAAATGAAGACATTTAAATTTGAATTCCTTAATTAGAAACGAATTCCAACGACTTATATGTATACTTATGAAAACAGCCCAGATTGTTATCTGTGCCCGATCTCTCTTCACAGTGGCATGGTGAGCAGAATCCTAATTGGTTTCAGTAGGAAAGATTTCATTCAAATTATTATTTTCCCATTGTGTAAATGTTGTTGGTACAGATTGATATGTCTGATGCTCATGTTTCCTTTGTAGGTCAGACTGTTAATCATAGTACTACAGGGTTATTGGAGATTCATAAATATTAAATTATTTAATATACACAAAATGCTTTGCCACAAAATATGAAACATAATAGATGTCTGAAAATGTGACCCTAAATTTTCCTTCTTCCATGTTAATATCATTTTTGTATTATTGAAATACAAATTTGACATTGTTCTAGTCCTCATGCTTACATGCTTACATGTTATAGTCCTCATGTAAGCATGAGGACTATAATAAATACAATTAAAATTGTATTTTAATAATGTTTTGAACTACATACTTTTCATTGGTATATGCATTCATATTTAATCATATTTGATGTTTAGTGCTATAGATACGTAGTGCATTTTCATTAGAGAGTTTTCAGACAAGTGAAAAAAGTGAAATAAGGCTTTTAGAGAAGGTCTAGTCTTTGCCTGAACAGGTGGCAAAATATTTCCACAGATCAGCTTTTCCTAAGGATCTTGTGTCATTGCTGTCAAGCAGCGTATCGTGTCAACGCTGTCACTGACGTGGTTGTACTTAATGATCATGTTGTTTTCATATTGAAAAAGCACATGAATATCACTGCAAATATTCAAGAATGTCAAAGATAAGGCAATGCAATCGTAAGTCAGACATTAAAAGCAGCAGCAATTCAATGAAAATCATTTGAGCATTTTAATGCCATGTACAGATTCAAATAACACTCCAGAAGTTATGAAATTACCCTAAAAGTCAGTTTGCTATTTAAAGCTTCATGAATTCTCCTAGGACAATGGTGGGAGATAGTTGCATGAAAGAAGATTTCTTTAGGTGTTATCTGCTATTTTTATACTTTATGTGTAAAAATTGTTTTTCCTGAGGAAGCATTTTTATGTTCACTTCACATATTACATGAGAGCAAATAAATAAATATAAAATAATGTAGACAAAAATAATGTATCTACTTGGTCTAAGTAGAACATAAACGAGATCTCAGAATAAGCTTCCTAATTAGTTCTTTCTTAGGACAATTGGTCATTGAAACAGAAATCAGTTCCTGAATTTAAACATGATCCCCTTTAGTGAAGGCTATTACCCAGTAAGTGTACAACTCTTTGGTGGAGTTTAAGATTTTATATATTTAATGTCTTGCTAAGCACCTATCATTTTACTAGTTATCAGTTAAAACATTCTGGCAAGGGTGAGCAGAGTACATTATTGAATAGATATCTGTCAGGGATAAATGAACCAATAGAGAAGAAGTAAAATTCTCAGAATGAGCTGTTAAGGGGGAGATGATGGACTTTAGTGCTGGATCAAACCAGATGACAAGCCAAAGTTTAGGGCCTGTACTTTAGAGAAGCTGGAATAAAGTTTGCTCAAGTCAAAGTTCAGTGGATAACTAATGGGCAATTGTAAGCCTTTGGTCAGTCCCAAAGTGATGCAGTATTATTATCACTGCTTGGCAAAAATTATAAAGCTTAATAATACCAATTGCTATCAGGGTTTTGTGTCAACAAAACTGTTAAACATTGTTGGGAAGCTAACTTGAAGCAACCACTTTGGAAGACATTTATATTATCTTGTTTGAATGAATAACAATTACACCATTAGACATCAGGCCATACCAATACTCTTGTACATGTAGACCTAAAACATGGAAGTACTGTATGAAATGGCAAAATATAGAAACAACCCAAGTACTTATAGAAAATATAATGGGAAAAATAATGATACAGGCACAAAATGGAATATTTTAGAGGAATTTTAAAAAAACTGGAGCTGCATGTGACAACATCAATGAATCTTAGAAACATAATACTAAGTGAAAAAACAAGTCTCAAAGTATCATGTCCAGGACAATTCTATTTTTGTAACTCTCAAAGACAAATGAAAATCAAAACAATATATGTTGTTAGTAATATGTAATTTATACATGGAATCAACTTCTAAAAACCTTAAGGATGATAAATGTAAGTCAGGAATGTTTATACTGGGGAGAGGCAGACAGATGGAATATGGGGTAGCCATAATAGAAATGATAATGTTCTAATTCTTAAGTCTACAAGACTGCAAGTTGGTTGCATCTTAAAAACTTGATTTCATATTTAAGAAATGTCAGCCATCACTATTTCAATTAAAATGTGTTTTGTTTCAGAGCAATTTCTTGGTGGTTCTACATGAGTAGAAAAACATCTGCCCATATTGTATACCTGAAACTAATATGACACTGTATATTAGCTATACTGGAATTAAAAAAAAGAAAAAGAGATGGACCAACTAAAAAGAGAGAGAAAAAGAACAAGTAATATTAGATTTAGTCCATTTACTAATTAAATTAATTTTAAATAATTAAAATGTGAATGTAATATAAAATACCTGTCCATTTTATAGGGGGAAAAAAGAAAATAAATATTTTGTTTTAGAATTAGACTGTTTTACAATCATCCCAATTTTAAAATATTTTACCCTTTATTAGTGAGATATATATCTTGAGTGATGTATTCATTAAGTGGATAAATGAAAATCTCAGGTCTTTTTACCAATCAAATTTCATTTCACAAGATGCACTTTGAGAACACTCAACTAGGACCAAATCCTTAGTTGTTACCTGATTCCAAACTCTCTATCTGAATTTTCATTTCTGCTATTTTCTGATACTGTATTTTTTTCCCTGGGACCTCCCCTTCCCATCATCTGTGTTTATTTAAATTTTATCTGTCCCCTAGTAACAGCTAAAGTGGCATCTTGAACAGAGTCTTGTAGCTAACACTCTAGATGCCTATTCCTCCCTGCCATGTCTGAACGCTATACAATCAGTCTCTCTCCAACTGATTAATAATAATTCCTTGAGAACGTTATCCCTGTTCCACATTTATTTACATTTCCAGTACTACAAGAGCACCTTTACTTAGCTGAAGATGTTTTTCCCGTAATACATTTTATTATGTGAAAGTATATAAACAACTTGAATTAGCTTACATCTTATGTCTATAATTTATCATTAGCATGTTTAATTTTCACATAAAAATGATTAAAAATAAATGTGTTCTTTTAGGTTATTAACATATCAATTCTACCATAAATCAATTTAGAATTTGTTACTATATTTAAAAATATATGAGGTTCATGCAGAACTTTTTTAAGAAACTGAAAAGGCTTCAAGTTGGGATATTTCTTCCTTCACTTTCCCCATACTTAAAAAGAAAGTACTTATTAATCTTCTAAGAGAAGACTCAAAATCACATATGAAAAAAGAAGACATAACACTGGCATTATGGAAATACTGACAATTGTAAGAGTATTATGAAAAATTATATGTTAACAAATTGGACAACTTAGAAAAATGGATAAATTCCTAGAAGCATAACCTACCAAAACTGAAGAAAAAAAAAAAAAAACAGAAAATTTGAACAGACTTATTATCAGCAAGGAAATTGAATCAACAATAAAAAAATCTCCCCTAAGACCAGTTGGCTTCACAGGTGAGTTCTACCAAACATTGAAAAAATAATTAATATCTATTCTCCTCAAATTTTTCCAAAAAAATAGAAGGAAAACTTCCAAATTTATTCTATGAGGCCAGCATTCCCAATACCAAAACCATATAAAAAACATTAAAAAGATAAAACTACAGGCTAATATCTCTGATGAACATAGATGCAAAAATCCTCAACAAAATATTAGCAAACCAAATTCAACAATACATTTAAAAAATTCATTCACCATGATCAAGGGTTTATTCCTGGGATACAAGGGTGATTAGATATTTGCAAATCAATCAACATGAAGAATCACATCAATAAGAGAGACTATAAAAATGATATAATCACTTCAATAGATGCAGGAAAAGCATTTGACAAAGTACAACATCTATTCATGATAAAAACCCTCAAAAAAGTAGGTCTAGAGGGAACATACCTCAGAATAATAAAGGCTATGTATGAAAAACTTGCAGCTAATATACTCAGTGGGGAAAAACTGAGCACATTTTCTCTATGATGAGGAACAAGACAAGAGGTCTCACCACTTTTATTCAACATAGTACTGGAAGTCCTAACCATAGCAATCAGACAACAAAAAGAAATAATAGACATCCCAATTGGTAAGGAAGCAGTAAAACTCACTATTTGAAGATGACATAATACTATATAGAGAAATCCCTAAAGACTCCACAAAAAAACTACTAGAACTGATAAATGAATTCAGTAAAGTTGTAAGATAAAAAATCAATGTACAGAAACTCATTGTATTTTCATACACTATTAATGAATTAGCAGAAAGGAAAAATTAAGAAAACAATCCCATTTATAATTGCACAAAACATAACAAAATACCTAGGAATAAACTTAACCAGAGGTGAAAGATGTGTACTCTGAAAATTATAAAACAATGATAAAAGAAACTGAAAATACAAACCAATGGAATAAAATGGAAAGATAGTCCATGGTCATGGATTGGGAGAATATTATTAAAATGTCTATACTACCCATACCAATCTAAAGGCTTAATGCAATCCCTTCAAAATACTAATAGCATTTTTCATAGAACTAGAACATATAATCCTCAAAATTTGTATGGAACCACAAAAGATCCTGAATAGCCAAAACAATCTTGAGAAAGAAAACCATGCTGGAGGTATAAAAATTTTAGACTTCAAGTCATACTACAAAGCTGTAGTAATCAAAGCAGTATGGTGCAAGCACAAAAATATATATGTGTATCAATAGAACAGAATAGAAAGCCCAGGAAGAAATTTACAATTATATAGTCAATTAATCTTTGACAAAGGGGTAAGAATATGCAATGGGAAAAAAGAATCTCTTCAACAAATGATATTGGAGAAACTAGACAGCTGCATGCAAAAGAATGAAACTAGACCACTTCCTTGCATTGTACCCAAAATAAACTCAAAATAGATTAAAAGACCTATCTGGAAAAAAAAAAAAAGACCTATCTGTGAGACCCGAAACCATGAAAAGTCTGGAAGAGAGCACAGGAAGTAATTTCTCTAACATTGTTTGTAGAAAATTCTTTCTAGATATGTCTCCAGAGGCAAGGGAAACAAATGCAAAACTAAACTATTGGGACTTCATCAAAATAAAAAGCTTATACACATGAAAGAAACAAGTTAACTAAACTAAAAAACAACCTACTGAATGGGAGAAGATATTTGTAAATATTTGCAAATGATGTATCTGGTGAAGTGTTAGTATCCAAAATATATAAAGAACTCTCACAACTCAACTCTCCAAAGTAAATAATCCATTCAAAAAATGGGGAGAAGATAAACAGACATTTTTCCAAAAAAGACATACAAATGGCCAACAGTGGCTCAACACCACTCGTCATCAGGGGAATGCAAATCAAAACCACAATGAGATATCACCTCACACCTGGGGTACCTGGGTGGCTCTGTGGTTGAGCATTTGCCTTCAGCTCAAGACATGATCCCAGAGTCCAGGGATCAAGTCCCGTATCAGGCTACCTGCAAGGAGCTTGCTTCTCCCTTTGCCTATGTCTCTGCCTCCCTTCGTGTGTCTCTCATGAATAAACACGTAAAATCTTTTTTAAAAAAATTATCACCTCACACCTGTCTGAATGCCTAAAATCAAAACCTCAAGAAACAACAAGTGTTGGCAAGGATGTGGAAAACAAGAAATCCTCATACACTGTTGGTGGGAATGTGAACTGGTACAGCCACTGTGGAAGATAGGATGGAGGTTCCTCAAAAGTTTAAAAATAGAATTACTCTATGATCCAGTAATGCACTGTTGGGTACTTACCCAAAGAATATGAAAACAATAACTTGTAAAGATATATGAATAATTATTTACACAGCCAAAATATGGAAGCAGTCCACGTGTCTATCAATAGAGTGGATAAAGAAGTGGCAGTAAATATATACATTGGAAACTATTCATCCCTAAAAAGAATGAAATCTTGTCATTTGCAGTAACCTGGATAGATCTACCGAGTATAATGATAAGCAAAATAAGCCAGTCAGAGAAAGCAGATACCATGTTTCACTCATATGTTGAACTTAAGAAACAAAACAAATGAATTAAAAAAATATGTGTTATAAGTATGTAAGTTATATGTGTTATAAATATGTAATGGAGGATTACAGACGGGAGAGATGGGTGAAATAGGTAAGAGGAATTAAGATTACACTTACCATAATGAGCACTGAGGAACGTAGAATTTTGAAGCACTATGTTGTACACCTAAAATAATAACATTGTATGTTAACTACAGTGGAACTAAAATTTTTAAAATTTAAAAAATAAAGTATATATTATAAACCACTATTAGCATATGCATTATATATTTTATAGTTTTATATTATTGCAGTATGAATATTTATATTCCCATTATCATGAATGTCCTCATAACCTAATGAGCCAAGAGGACACAATTTTTGAATAAATAGCAAAAATACCATTTGTAAAAATATAACAGATATTCCAGAAAAGACAAAATTAAAGAGCAAAAATTTAAACAATGTTATTTCAAATACATTTTTATAAAGTCTGACTTATCTAATAGCATATATAATATTATACTTTCTTTAGCCTATATTTGTAATATTTACATAAGTTATACTACTAATCATCCTAGGTATAGTGTAGAAGTTTTGCAGCTTTTTAAATGCTATGAAAATATACAGAAACCCAAGTATAAAGGCCTTGTAGGACTTTATAAACTAAAGCTATAACTAAAGCTTTTAGCCTTTGGTATTTTGCAATTTACTATTGCTCACCTCTTAACATTTCTGCAGATTCAGATCTGCACATTTTGAAATGCTTGAGTTTGTGAAACTTTCTCATGTCTACTTTAGATAAAAATATTTTAGAATAAACATACTGCTAAGGAGAATTCAGCAAGTTCTAGTCAACTCAACCCCTGAAACCAAGGAGTATAAGACTATCTCCTATCTCTTGAATAGAAATCAAATACTTTAAGCTCTATGTAAGTTGTACCCAGTACTCTGGTTAATGGCATTTCTTAGTTTTGTATCTAGAAATGCTTCCTCTACTTAAACCAAGACTTGGACTTGGTGTTCAATATAATACATAGATGGTTATTCAAATGATTTATTATTTATTACCATGATTTCATATTGGATGCTCTCAATAGCTACAAGGGGATATAAAATTGCCTTAAGATTCCTAACGTTTTATTTTATTTTATTTATTTTATTTTATTTTTAGAACAAGAGAGCATGTTAATTAGAAATATAGAAGAGAGAAAGAAGATAAAATACATAAGAAGAAGAATAACAAGGGGCAAGATTTCTCAGGAGATGGTAATGGTATTCTTGAAGGGAGGGGACTGACTTCCAATAGAAGGGTGCCTCATTATGGCAGGAGGCAAAGATGAGAGAATGGATGGGATCACATCGTGGATTGGGAGGTATTGTACCCTCAGATGATTAAATCCCTAAAGGATTCTGTTTCCCCTATGAGACATTAAACTACATCTTATGTTAGTTGCTCAAGTAAACTAAGGATGAACCCACCGTAAGGTGTTACTGTTTGCTGCTTCTTCTAGGTGAAACCTCCCATACCTGGGTATCTGAAAGAATCACTCTTGCTTTTCCCAACCATCAGTGTTTCCCCTGCCATCCTATCCAAAAGGCATGATAGTCATTTTCTATTTCTCATAATGCATTTTCAGCTTCATTGACTTATCACCACTTAGCATACTGAACACGTCTTTATTTTTTTGAATATTTCTTTATTTATGGATCATAATCTGCAGGACAAAACTAATTCTGCATGTTTTGTTCCCAGTTATATGTAGCACCGAGAACCATCAGGACCTGGCCACTAAGTGCTCAATAAATATGTATGAAAAGAAATACGTTGATTCTGTGGGTGGCAGTGGGAAAATAGAGAAGGGACGAGAGGGTAGGCATAGCTGAAGTTTCCATGGGTTGCAAAGGTCTGAAGTGGAAAGCTATACATAATGCCAAAATAACTGGACCAGAGATGCAGGGTCAGTTTCCCAGGCAATTTGGGAACCTATCTGAGGCCCTCCTGGTGATGCAATGATCATGGATTTATGGTGGTACCATATTCCATGTTTCATTAATTTCTCCAGCTATACTTCAATTATTTGGCCCAGCATGGAAAAGGCCATAAATTGAAGAGAATAACATAAAAATGACAATATAAGAAAGTATATGTTAGATAGCAAGTAAAAGAAAAAGGCAATGCTATTGAGCAAGAAGGCTTCAGGAAAGTCAGCAGAGTGGATACAATTTAAATAGTGCCTGAAAGTCTATTTTAGTTACTACAGAAAGGAGATTGGTATTTTGGGTTTAAGGTAGGGAAAAAAGAAAACAATAAACAGGTGCAAAACAATTACTCTGTATATCAACAATGTGCTATTATTGTAATTTCTAATTTATTATCATTATTGTTACCATGAAAACAAATGTGCTAACTGCTTTCATACTGTTGTGTAACATTTCAGAGGCCATAAATTTGTAATTAGTGCATGCACGCATGCGCACATGCACACACACACTCAGCTCTAATTAATAAAAATAGGTTAAAATATGTCAGGTTATCCTTCTTGCCCAATGAGAAATATTTATGGAGTTGTAGGATGGAGCTGGGGAGGAAGAGGAAAAGGCAAAAGACAGAACTTATCTATCTTAAGAGGAAACCACTTAAGTTATAGATAATTTCTGGTACCACTCTAAACTAAGCAGACATGACCATCTCCTTTTGTTTCCTTATTTTTAAGCCCCCAAGATGACTCTAATGCATGTGCAGTCATTTTATTTTGAGCCCTATACTTAAGTAGTGGGTATACTGCAAATATGTGCTGCAAATTCCTTTCAAAGTCTCTAACTTTAAATCTAGTTATTACAATTATTCTACAATTTGACCAATGAGATCAAGAAATGTACGTTAATGATAGATAATTAATTAGATGAGACAGCTGTTTCAGAAACTGTTGGCCACTGATGCTCTCCTTTCTTTAGCAGAATGCAAAAAACAGATTACCCCAAGGTCATGGAGAAATAAATGCTTTAGTCAAATAAAAATGTCATGCTCATAGTCTCTCCTTATCTCAAATTATTTTGAAAAATCAATACTAAGCCATTGTTCAAACTACGGTGATTTTTGTCCTGCAAAATACATTAACCTAGTTCTCCATTTCCCATAAATGTAGTATAAGATTATACGAGACCTTTGCTGGTCTATGATGCATCCACTGGGGATTATTATTATAATAATTAAATATATGGACACAAAATTACTGAAGCCTAATTTCAGTCACAGAATACAATTTCCATGTAAGTAGTGTATGATTAGGTGATTCAATTTGGAATGAAAACATTTACCCTAGTAGTTAAATTAGTTTTTAAAAACCATATTCAAATAAAACTTAACAACTATTGTACCTTCAGAGCTCTTAAGTTCAGCCAAATAACAACTCATCAGATGGAACATCTTCCCACAAGGATACCTAGAATGTAATTTTTGCATGCTTCAAATAATCAGCAATATCCAGTTTTAGTCAATTATATGAAAAACTGATAATTTTTTCTAAAGTGCTATATGCTATCTGTATTTTATAGCTTGAGAGGATTTTTAAAATAATTAGGATGTAGATCAATTGATGCTTATATGTGTGTGCATATGTGTGTGCATGTGTGTAAAGTACGATGAAGTGGTGCACAGCCATTAATATGAATATGTATTCTAAGTGGAAAGCAGAAGCTACACTCTACAGGCCTTTTTGATTATGTGCATACGTACAGAAGAGATCATTTATATGCAGACACACAGAAAAGACCTAAAAGCATCTTTAACAAAGTAGAGGCTTAGACTAGATAGTAGGACTGTGGATGAGCTTCAGTTTTGTTTCAATATACTCTGATTTTTCTTTAGCTATAATTTTGGAATATAAAAAAATAATGAAGCTGCAGAGTGCTTAGCAGAAAAAGATATTGGAGAACAACTAAGCCCTAAACCAAAACTTCAATGAAATATTTCAGAAAAGGACAAAAGAGAAAACGAATACACACAATGTATGCCAGAGAAGCAGAAAATAGAGTGATCATTCTAGGAAAGCCTGCATTTAAAAATGTTTTTCCCCACAAGCCAATAGTGTCCAAGGTCAATTGTTTTAATATCTATGAAGTAGATCAGAAAATGTAGTGGCTTCAGCAATAACAGGCCATTACAATATCAACATAATAAAGGATAGTTCTTAAAGGATCCTATTGTAGGAACAAAGTGTATGGATATGCTCTCCTGGGAATAGACAAGGACAAATTACTTTACTGCTGTTCTACAGGAGATTTTCCACAACATTTATGAGGGATACCTTGAGGTTACATTGTAACAGCATGCTTCAGTAACCAACACTATTAAAAGCAGTTTCAATCCATTATCTACTGGAAATCAACAAACTATAAAATCCTGTGCCAACCAGTAAAACAAAGTCAGGTCAAATAAACCAACGTTTATGTCAGTGTTTGTTAATTGTGGGGAATAAAATTGTTGTTAAGAAATTATTTGTTCTATATCATAGAGGTGGGTAGTTAAATGAGGATTGCTTTGAAAACTTTTACTCGCTCACAATAAACACATCATATATACTATATGACCTTGAAAATATAATTTTGCAATTTGGTTATTTAAGTTGATCATTAGGTTTATTTTAATAAAAATTAGAGCTTACAGTGTAGACTCTCCACTGAGTATCTTTTTTTCAGAAAGAAAGTAAAAATTTCCCCCCACAGTACATAAAAAAGAAGTGACCATCATTTATTTGTCTATTTATCCAAAGCGGATAAATGAATGAACAAGCAAATAAACTTATTTGGGGGTAGGGGTAGATGGAGGTAGCTGAGCAAGTGAGTGTGTGTGTGTGTGTGAGAGAGAGAGAGAGGGAAGAGAGAAAGAGAGAGGAAGAGAAGCAGCAGGGAGGAATGGAAGAAAAGGAACAGAGGGAGGGAGAAAGAGGGAAAAGGAAAGAGGGAAGAGAACATTAGTGATTATGGCAAGTGTGAAGCCAAGGCTGTTGATAGCCAAGCCAATGTCTCTAGCTCCATCAAACATGTTTGCTGAAACATGAATCACTAGGGATTACTGGTAATGATTTTCATGTATCAGGATGGAGGAGAAAGGGAGAATTCTCTTCTATCTGAGGGCAGCATCATGGGGAATTGGTCAGGACTATAGGATTTGGCTGAAACCCTCAGTCAGGAACTTGCCAGCTCTGTGACTATGGGTAATTTTCCTAACCTTGCTGTAATCACATTTCATATCTGGGGAATGTGATACTAATACTGATCTCATGTTTAGTATCAATATGATTAAAATAGATGATTGAATCTATAATATAGGAATTCAATGACTCAGTAAACTGCTCAGTAAACTGATAGAATGGCAGCTTTCATTGCTGTGCATGACTCAAAATCTCGATTTTGTTCCAATTTTTAAATAAATCTATTTTAAAAAGACACATTTCTGCCACTATTGTAAGTATTTATTTGCAATTGCTGTAGAGGAAGTGGGAATATGTGCTTTGACATTATAGAAATAGTCTGGAGCCTAGAGAAGTACCACATAATAGGTATTCAATAAAAAAAGTTGTGAAGTGAAAAGACAAAGGAAAAAAGGATTGTAAAACGAGGAAACAATTAACAAAATGGCAATAATTACATACCTAATGATAATTACTGTAAATACAATTGGGCTACATGTTCCAATCAAAAATATAGTCCATCTGTATGTTGTCTATAAGAGACTCACTTCAGACCTAAAGACGCATACAGAATGAAAGCGAAGGGATAGAAAACATTTCCATGAAAATGAAAACAAAAGGAAACCTAGGGCAGCAATACTTATATCACATAAAATAAACTTTAAAACAAAGACTGAAACAAGAGACAATGGACATCACATAATGATAAAAGGATTAATCCAACAAGAGGATATAACACCTATAAATATCTATGCATCACACATAGTTGCATCTAGGTATAAAAAGCACCTTTAATAGACATAAAAAGAGAAATTAACAGTAATTCAATAATACTAGGGGAATTTAACATCTTACATTAATGGATAGAACATCCAGACAGATAACTAATGAGGAAACAGTGGCCTTAAATGACACAGTAGACCAGATGGGCTTAACAGATATTTATAGACACTCCATCCAAAACCAGAAGGATACACATTCTTTTCAAAAACACATGGAACATTCCCTAGGGTAGACCACATGTTAGGTCACAAAGCAAGTTTTAACAAATTTAAGAAAATTGAAATCATATCAAGCATCTTTTCTGATCCAAATGGTATGAAACAGAAATCAATTACAAGAAAAAAGTGAAAAAACACAAATACATGGAAGCTAAACAATGTGTTACTAAACAACTGTGGATGAATGAAAAATTAAAGAGTAAAAAAATACTTTGAAGCAAATTAAAATGGAATTATTTAAAAAATCTGTGAGATACAGCAAAAGTAGTTCTAAGAGGAAAATTTATAGTAATACAGGCTTATTTCCAGAAACAAGAAAAATCTCAAACAATCTAACCTTACAGCTAAAGGAAATAGAAAAAGAAAATACAAAGCCCAAAGTTAGTAGAAAGAAATAATAATGATCAGAGTGGAAGTAAATAAAATCAAGAGGAAGAAAATAGAAAAGATGAATAAAACTAAGCTGGTTCTTTGAAAAGATAACCAAAAGAATAAAACTTTGGCTAGACTTACCATGGAAGGGGAGGAGAGAACCTAAATAAATAATATCAGAATTGAAAGACAAGTTACAACTAATAGAGAAACACAAAAAATTATGACACTACTATAAAAAATTATAAGCCAACAAAATGGACAGTTAAAACAAAATCTCCCAAAGCTGAATCAGGAAGAAATGGAAAATCCAATAGCTTGATTACAAGCAAACAAACTGAATCAGTAATAAAAAATAAAACTTCCCAGAATAAGTTCAGGTCCAGATAGCTATATAGATGAATTCTACCAAATATTTAAAGAAGAGTTAATACCTATCCTTCTCAAACTATTTTTAAAAATTGAAAAGGAAGAAATTCTTCTTAATTCAATCTATATGAATCCAGTGTTACTCTGATACCAAAACCAAAAAAGACATCACAAAAGAAGAAAATTACAGGCTAGTATCTCTGAGGACTATAGATGCAAAAATCTACAAAAAAAAATTTGCAAACCAAATTCAGTAATACATTAAAAGAATCACATGCTATTATCAAGTGGGAATTATTCTGGGGATGCAAGAATGGTTTATTATCTGCAAAATTGATCAATAAAATACACCACATTAACAAAATGAGAGAAAAGTCATATCTCAATAGGTGCAGAAAAATCATTTGAGAAAATTCAACATTCATTTAGGATAAAAACTCTCAACAGAGTGGTTATAGATGGAACTATCTTGACATATTTAAAGCCATATATGATAATACCACACCTAAAATCATACTTACTGATGAAACACTGGAAGCTTTTTCTCTAACATCAGTAAGTAGGATACTCTTGTGCTTTTATTGAGAAGCTTTGTTACAGCAATCAGACAAGAAACAGAAATAAAAGATAGCCAAATTGGTAAAGAAGAAGTAAAACTGTCACTATTTGCAGATGACACATTATGTATAGGAAAAAAAAAGAAAACCCTAAAAACTCCACCAAAAACAGATAGAATATATGAATTCAGTAAAGTTGCAGAGTACAAAATTAGTCTACCAAAATCTGTTGCATTTCTTTCTACATATAACAAAGGAGAAGAAAGGGAAATTAACAGTCTTATTTACAACTGTATCAAGAAGAATAAAATACCTAAAAATAAATTCAGCCAAGGATGAAAGACTTGTACTTTGTTGGTTTTTTTTAAGATTTTTTATTTATTCATGAGAGACACACAGAGAGAGAGAGAGAGAGGCAGAGACATAGGCAGAGGGAGAAGTGGGGTCCCCTCAGAGAACCCGATGCAGGACTCGAACCCCAGACAGGGATCACGCCCTGAGCTGAAGGTAGGCGCCCAAGCTCTGAGCCACCCAGGTGTCCCAAGACTTGTACTTTGAAAATGATAAGATTTTGTGAAAGAAGCTAAAGACAACACAAACAAATAAAAAGATATTCCATACTTGTGGATTAGAAGAATATTGTTAAAATGTCTATGCTACCCAAAATAATCTACAGTCAGTTCAATTCCTATCAATATACAAATGCCATTTTTTTCACAGAACTAGAATAAAATTAAAATTTGGATGGAACCACAAGACATCCCTAATAGCCAAAGCAATCTGAGCAAGAAGAACAAAGTTGTAGATACAACATTCTCAGATTTCAAACTATACTACAAAGATACAGTAATCAACATGGTATGGTACTGGCACAAAAACAAACACATAGATCAATGGAACAAAATAGCCAAGAAATAAACCAATATTTATATGGTCCATTAATCTATGACAAAGGAGGGGAGAATATACAATGGAGAAAAGTCTCTTCAATAAATGGTGTTGGAAAAACTGGAAAGCTACATGAAAATAATGAAAATGGACCACTTTCTTACACCCTATACAAAATTAAGTCAAAATGGATCAAAGACCTAAATATAAGATCTGAACCTATAAAACTCTGAAAAGAAAACACAGGCAGTAAATTCTTGGGCATTAGTCTTAGCAATATTTTAGGGGGACTCTGTCTCCACAGGCAAGGGAAACAAAAGAAAAAACAATTGGAACTAAATCAAACTGAAAAGCTTTTGTACAGAAAAGGAAACTATCAACAAAACAAAGAAACCTACTGAGTGGAAGAGGCTATTTGCCAACGATATACCCAATGAGGGGCTTAACACCAAAATATATAAATAACCCATAAAACTCAAAACATTTTAAAAAATCCAATTTAAAAATGGGCAAAGGACAAAGAGGACATACAGGTGTCCAAAAAACACATGAAAAGATGCTCAGTGTCAATAGTCATCAGGTAATGCAAAACAAAACCACAATGAGGTGTCACCCCATGCCTGTCAGACTAGCTAGCATCAAAAAAGACAAGATCTAGTAATTGTTGGCAAGGATGTGGAGAAGAGGACCCCTCATACACTGTTTGTGGACTGTAAATTGGTACAGTCACTGTGGAAAACAATACAGAGGCTCCTCAAAAAAATTGAAAATAAAAATGCCGTATGATCCAGCAATTCTATTATTAGTATTCATCCAAAGATAAACATTAATTTGAAAAGACATATGCACCTCCTTGTTCATTGTAGTATTATTTACAATAGCCAAAATATGGAAGCAACCAAAGTGTCCATCAATAGATGAATGGATAAAGACACTATATATATATATATATATATATATATATATATATATATATACACATATATACACATATATACACACACACACTCTGGAATGTTATTCAGCCATAAAGAATGAAATGTGTTCTTTACTAAAATATGGATGTACCAGAGGATATTATGCTAAGTAAAATGAGTCAGATAAAGACAAATATGTATGCTTTCACTTGTATGTAGATTCTAAAAACAAAAACAAAACAGAAATAGACAAATAGAACAAAGTGGTGGTTGCTAAAAAAGAGGGGGTGGGGAGGATGGTGAAAATAGGTGAAAAGAATTAAAAATGATAAATTCTCAGGTGTAGGGCAGCCCCTGTGGTGCAGCAGTTTAGCGCCGCCTGCAGCCCGGGGTGTGATCCCAGAGATCCGGGATCGAGTCCCACATCAGGCTCCCTGCATGGAGCCTGCTTCTCCATCTGCCTGTGTCTTGCCTCTCTCTCTCTCTCTCTCTCTGAATAAATTTTAAAAAATCTTTAAAAAAATAAATAAATTCTCAGGTGTAAAATAATTAAGTCATGACAATGTAAAAGTACAGTGTAAGGAACAGTGCTAAACTATGTACAGTGTAAGGAACAGTGCTAAAGTATATATATATACCAAGTCATGATGTTATACACTTGAAACTAATATTGTATTTCAACTACACTTCAATGTAAAATAATTTTTGATGAAAAAAAAGATTGAATGTTGACAACAAAACTGCACAAGCAATATCTGCCCAACAATACAACACTTAGCACACTTAAATAAAAAAAGCAACTTAATAATATGTATTTTGGTTCTGTCAAAAACTTTGTCATTAAGAATTAAATGGACACTTAAAGTTTAAGTACCAGTGAATTTTGTCTTATTTGGTACAAAAATACTGACCTATAAAATCAAGACATCTCCAGAGAAAATTGAAATTGCTTTTTGGCTTTTATATTTTATGTCTACAAAACCATTTCATGCCTGCATAGTTCACTCCACTATGACTGTATAGTTATTTTAAGAAATAGTAAGTCACCTTTTTCAGTATGAGCTGGCAAAGTTTAGGGGTCTTCCTTCTGTTAAGATGCAGAGCAATTAATAGCAAGCACATTACCTTTGCCTTAAGCAGCCCACACACCAGGGAAAGAAGAAAATACACAAACTGTTTAATGTCTAATATAGTTAAAATAAAGACATTATATAAAGGAAATATGAAAGCTTTTCTTCCATGAATCATCTATTAAATAGAAAATGCTGTTATGTCTGTTATACTAGATTCTGGGAAAATGAGACATTTCCTCTATTTTTCATTTACATTATACCATTGCATTGTATTTTGATGTTCTTGTATCTGACCCATTATTTCTCAGAAATATTCAGGCTTCCTCCTGAGTAGTAAAGAAGTATGTCAATACCGAGCATCTATCTAAATTAAAACTAACTTATGACAGTGGTGTCTTAAATATCAACTAGACCTCCATTCACTGTTAAGCACTATCACAGTCAATGCACTGTAACCAGTGTTATGATTTTATGTGGAAGAGGATAACAAATACTTTCTATTTCAACCTAAGTTTCAGAATCAGTTTGTTAAATATGATTATAACACTCGCTGGTCAGGAGAATAAACTCTAATACTTTTCTAACCTGGATGAACCATAAATCCCTTGAAAATTTCCCTTCATAGTAGTGAAATACACTGACCTCTGACATGAGTTCACTTCCCTTAAATTCAGTCTCCAGCTCTATTTTCTGTAAAGGTAGTTCATTAACTACAATATGCCAAATATATAACTCAATTCATAATATAATGTAATAAATGTGATAAAACTGCATTGTAAACTCTGATTCCAGCCTTTACTTTTTTAAAAGTGTCCTATATATAGTCACTATATATAGACTCTCTATATATAGCCATTTAAAGGTCAGTACACACCCTGCTTTAAATGTTGACTTCCAAATGCCTAAATGAGTAGTTAAGCTTTTCTCCAAGTTTATAAAGACAGAATTCTTATGTAATGAGAACATTAACTCCTATATCACAACTTTCTCTGAGATTTTTCAGAACAAATTTATATATAATTAAAAGTTACTAAACATTCCATATAATTGACTATAAAATATTAGCTTTCATAACAACATTTTCCTGCATGCAATGTGATTCATTAACATAAAGAAACAGACTGTACATAAAGACAGAGTCATCTATGGGATACTTTTTGCTATTATCAAAAAATTACAAAACAAATGAAAAAACACATGACAACAATGTGTTCTTTATTTACCTGCAATACTTTTAAAAATTTCAAGCGTTTCACAAATACACATTTGCAAGTCACAAGTACTTATAATAACAAGGGCTTAATATCAAAAACTGTTTCAGATTCAATAAATCAAGATTAAATGTACTGAAAACTTCATGCCTCTTTGTACAATTCTTATTTTGCTAACTAAAAAAATATTTCTAAATCTCTTTACTTTGTATCATCTAATATTTCTTGTATTTCTGTCTTCTGGAAAGATCATAATATCTAAAAAATGGAATACTGAAAAAATAGTGTTGGAATTTTGATCTGGGGAAAAATAGAACCCAAACCAACCAGATTATATTAGAAAGAATGTTGTCAATATGATCACTGAATAAATATATTTTGTAGTAGGCAAAAAATGCATCAGAATTGGCAAGCCCACATGTTCAACAGATACATTATTACTCATGGGTTTATGTACCTTAATGAAGTGAATCATCTAATACTGCCACTTAATCATAGGATATTAAGAGCCTGCATGTTGAGTGCATTGGGTTAATTTCATTAGAGTTTAATCTGTTGAAAGGAAACATAAAAAATAAGATGAGGAGACATATCATTTAAATGTAAAATGAAAATGAAAAAAAAATTCATCATTTGTGACCTCTATTATCTATTCTAACCTTCTAAAATTTATTTTAATCTAGCAGTAGCTTCTGGCATACAATATGTGTCTTCTTTAGTAAAAACAGCATTTCTCTCCACAAAAAAAAAAAAAAAAACAAAAAACTAAAAATAGCCTTTATTTCACCCATCAACTGGCAACCATGAGTAAAGATGGCAAATTCTTTGGGTTATAGATAAAGCTTGATATTTAGACCTATCAGAATCAACAAGGTATCATCATCAAAAACAGTAGTTTGCAGAATAGAAACATTGTTCCCCCTAAATTTATAATAAACCAAGTGTAAAAAGTACACTTGAGAAAAGTAAAGAAATATAAATTGCATATGAAAATATGTAGAAGGATATCTCACATGCTATCTTTCCCTTTTTAAAAAGAAATTAACAGAAATAAAGCCCCTGAAATAAGAATAACCACAGGCAACAACATTTAGCAGGCAGAAACATTTATTTCCTATCTCAAAAGAATCCATTATTTACTGGGATGATTTACATTGGTTAATATCCATATATAATAAGCTGACTCAAGTCACTTATAAATGTGAAATATAAATGAAAAAATATCACTAATATATTGTTTCTTCTTTTTCCAATTCCCACATGAAAAGTTTAATCATTAAGAAAACCTAAAATAATTTTAAACTGAAAGTATACTTATCTATTTCATGTTTACTATAAAATAAAGAATTTAATTTATAACTGGTTACTTTAGGAGAAAGAAGGAAAAGATATAATCTTTAATTAGTATTTAATTGAATTCAACAGACTTTTTAAATTTAAATTCAATTTGCTCAGTGCTCATCACATCACATGCCCTCCTTAAATGCCCATCACCCAGTTACCCTATCCCCCCATCCATCTCTCCCTCAGCAATCCTCCTTGTGTTTCCCAGAGTCTAGAGTCTCTCATGGTTTGTCTTCCTGTCTGATTTTTCCCTACTGTTTCCCTCCTTTTCCCCTATGGTCCCTTTCATTATCTTTTTATATTCCACATATGAGTGAAACCATATGATAATTGTCTTTCTTCAATTGACTTATTTCACTCAGCATCATACCCTCCAGTTCTGTCCACATTGATGTAAATGGTAAGTATTCATCCTTCTGATGTCTGAATAATATCCCATTGTATACATAGACCACATCTTCTTTATCCATTCATCTGTGAAAGGACATCATGGCTCCTTCCACAGTTTTAGCTATTGTGGACATTGCTGCTATGAACATCGGGGTGGAGGTGCCCTTTCATTTCACTACATCTGTATCTTTGGGGTAAATCCCCAGCAGTACAGTTGCTGGGTCATAGGGTAACTCTATTTTTAACTTCTTGAGGAACATCCATACTGTTTTCCAGAGTGGCTGCACCAGCTTCCATTTCTACCAACAGTGCATGAGGGTCCCCCTTTCTCCACATCCTCACCAACATTTGTTGTTTCCTGTCTTGTTAATTTTAGCCATTCTGACTGGAATAAAGTGGTATTTCATTGTGGTTTTTATTTGTATTTCCCTGATGACAAGTGATGTGGAGCATTTTTTATGTGCCTGTTGGCCATGTGTATATCTTCTTTTGAGAAATGTCCATTCATGCCTTCTGCTCTTTTCTTGACTGGATTATTGGGACTTTTTGGGTGTTGAGTTTGATTAAGTTCTTTATAGATCTTGGATACTAGCCCTTTATTAGATAGACCATTTGCAAATATCTTCCTCCATTCTGTAGGTTGCCTTTTAGTTTTGTTGACTATTTCCTTTGCTGCACAGAAGCTTTTAATCTTGATTAAGTCCCAATAATTCATTTTGCTTTTGTTTCCCTTGCTTTTAGAGATGTATCTTGCAAGAAGTTGCTGCAGCTGAGGTCAAAAAGATTGCACTTGTATTCTCTAGTATTTTGATGGATTTCTTCTGTCTCACATCTAGGTCTTTCATCCATTTTGAGTTTGTCTTTGTGTATAGTGTGAGAGAATGGGCTAGTTTCATTCTTCTGCATGTGGCTGTCCAGTTTTCCCAGCACCATTTATTGAAGAGACTGTCTTTTTTTTTTTTTCATTGGATATTCTTTCCTGCTTTGTTGAAGATTAGTTGACCATAGGTTGAGGATCCATTTCTGGGTTCTCTATTCTGTTCCACTGATCTAAGTGTCTGTTTTTGTGCCAGTACCATTCTTTCTTTATGATCACAGTTTTGTAATACAGCTTGAAGTCAAGCATTGTGACTCCCCTAGTTTTGGTTTCCTTTTTCAACATTTCTCTACCTATTTGGGTCTCTTCTGGTTCCATACATATCTTAGGATTATTTCTTCCAACTCTGTGGAAAATGTCCAAGGTATTTTGATAGGGATTGCACTGAATGTGTAGATTGCTTTGGGTTCAATAGCCTTTCTAAAGGTTTTAATTTTAATTCCAGTTAGTTAACATACAATGTTATATTAGTTTCAGGTGTGCAATACAGTAATTCAACACTTCCATACATCACCCTGTTCTCATCATGATAAGTGCACTTCTTAATCCCCATTACAGATTTAACTCATTCCCACCCACCTTCCCTCTGGTAAACATCAGTTTGTTCTCTATAATTAGGAGTCTTTTTCTTGATCTGTCATATTTTGCCCTTTGCTTGTTTCTTAAATTCCACCTTTGAGTGAAATCATATAGGGTTCTTTCTCTGACTTATTTTGCTTAGCATTATACTCCCTAGCTCCATCCATGTCAATGCATATGGCAATATCTCATTCTCTTTATGGCTGAATAGTAGGCCACTTTATATACACCACATCTTTATCCATTCATCAAAATAGACAATTGCTGCTTCCATATCTTGGCTATTGTATATAATGCTGCAATAAATACAGGGGTGCATGGATCCCTTTGAATTAGTGTTCTTGCATTCTTTGGGTAAATACCTACTGGTGCTAGATAAGATAGTTCTATTTATAAATTTTTAAATAACCTCCAGAGTATTTTCCAAAGTGGCTACACACGTTTACAATCCCACCAACAGTGCACAAGGGTTCCTTTTTCCTCACATCCCCACCAATTCCTGTTTCTTATGTTGTTGATTTTAGCCATTCTGATAGGTGTGAGGAATAGCTCTCATTTGATTTGCATTTCCCTGTTAATGAGTGATGTTGAACACTTTCATGTCAGTCAGTCTTATTTTTTTTAAGATTTTATTTATTCATGAGAGACAGAGACAGAGAGGCAGAGACACAGGCAGAGGGAGGAGCAGGCTCCATGCAAGGAGCCCAATGTGGGACTAGATCCCAGACTCCAGAATCATGCCCTGGACCAAAGGCAGGCACTAAACCGCTGAGCCACCCGGGCTGCCCACTAGTCAGTCTTCTTTGGAGAAATGTCTGTTCATGTCTTCTGCCCACTTTTTGATTATTTGTTTTTTTGGGTGTTTTATAAGTTCTTTTAGACTGTGGGTACTAACTCTTTATCAGATATGTCATTTACAAATATCTAGTAGGTTGTTTATGTTTTGTTGCTTCTTTCCTTAGCTGTGCAGAAGACTTTTATTTTGATGTAGTTCCAATAGTTTATTTTTGCTTTTGTTTCCCTTGCCTCAGGTGCTATTCTGGAAAGAATTTACTATGGCTGATGTCAGATTATTGCCTGTGTTCTCTTTTAGAATTTATATGATTTCAGGTCTTACATTTAGTTCTTTAATTGATTTTGAGTGTATTTTTGCATATGGTATAAGGAAGTAGTCCAGTTGTATTCTTTTATATATTGCCATCCAGTTTTCCCAACACCATTTTTTTGAGGAGGCTATCTTTTTCCCATTGGATAAGCTTTCCTGCTTTGTCAAAGATTACTTGACCATATAATTGTGGGTTTATTTCTGGATTTTCTTTTATTTCCCATTGATTTTCAATAGCCTTTTTGAGTATGCTTTATTAGTGTGACATACATTTTACACACACACACACACACACACACACACACACACACACAGAGTTTTTGGCAGTGAAAGTGGTATAAAGTGATTAGATTCTGAATATATTTTGGAGGTAAAGTTGACAAAGTATGGTAATGGATTGGATGTGTGTAGGAGAGAAAGCAAAGAGTAAAGATTGACTTCAAAGACTAGAGAATAAGGAATATACACTTTTGTCTGTTTTTGGTCATTCCCCACCCTCCATTAAATTGTACGTATATCTTAAAACATTATAGCACAAGGAGACATTAAATAAATATTCATTGAATGAACAAAATATGAAATGCATTTAAAACTTCATCCAAATACAATTTATAATATACTGACGATTTTTGTATAGAGTATTTGCTGAAAAAAAATCAGAGGAGACATTGCCATTTTCCTATTAATTACCATCTGACTTCTGGTTACTGCATATTTTTATAGATTTTTCATATATGTATAAAAATTATTAACTTCCACAGATATAGGATAAGATCTCCCTTAATTAAATGCCTAGGTCAAACAAATCTATCTTCTCAGAAGTTGAAAATATTGAGGGTTCTCAGAAACCATCATGAGAAGGAATACTAATTTGTGATAATCCATTTCAAATACAGCTTCCTGATATAAAGTGATCATATCCATGTAAAAGATTACTTTTGAAAATAAAGTTTAAAAAATTGAATATTGGTATTATTTAAGAGAGCTATCCAGTTAGTTCAAAGAAATCAAGAAAGTTGAATTAATTTTCTAATGATCTAAAAACAAAACAAAACAAAACTTAGCTTCTTTAAAGAGAGTTTGCCAACAATTCTCTTAATATGCAAGTTATCTTAAAATTTACAACTTAGTCTACGGCAGTACTACCCTGAACGCGCCCAATCTCCTCTAAAATGTTTTTTTTCTCCTTTTAAATTTACAACTTAAATTGTCTTCCAAATTTTTCACTACTCTAAGACATTTAAATTACTTCTCTACTCTAAGGATAGATCCTTTATAGTTGGTTGTCTGCTGAAGAATGTGGACATAGTAGAAATCAGATGCTTTGGTTATATAATTTTGTCAGTAGTAACTAATAATAGGTGAAAGGACATTTATCCAGTGGCACCTGAGAAAAGATTACTGCCTCTTTTAAAAAGAAGCCTAATTTCAGTTATTGTAATACATAAACAGCTCTCTCTGGCTGTCAAATGGTCCTTTAGGTAGAAATCACATTCTTTTGGATTTTTTTTTTGGCTTGTTTCTACTTTTGTTCTTTGGTTAATTTTTTAAAATTCAAATTAAGTAGGTTATGAGTTTCAATTAAAAGCTATTATCCTAATTACATTTATATTATCATGTCATAAGAATTATAACACATGAACTTCTACCATTTGATTTCAATAATGCCTAGCATCGTTATACAAGGTTTATTTAAAAAAATATTTTACTTCAGAGAAAAAGAGGAGGGTGAGAACACCAGCAAAGGGAAGAACAGAGGGAGAATGAGAAGCAGACTCCCAACTGAGTGGGGGAGTCCTCGCCAGGCTGGGTCCCAGGGACGTGACACCATGACCTGAGCCAAAGTCAGTTGCTCAACCAATTGAGCCACTCAGGCGCCCCTACAACAAGTTTTTAAAGTGCTACTCAGCTCCACTAATCCATCACATAATATTCTTTTAAGAATATTAAAAGCCTAAGGAAATTAGAGCTCCATAATTAACTATATACATAACTCATCAAGTATTTTGCCCAGACTGCTTCAAATTCATGAATGACTGCCCCAGTATCAGGCCCTGTGGATTTGGTTACATATCCCATCAAGATTATCTACTTTCCCAAGAAAGTCAAATGATTCCAACCAAAATGATGTTAAGATCTCTAGAAATGTTTTAGAAATAAAATGAAAATTATAATTATGCTTAAAATTAAGAGTATCTGGAAAAATTATAAATTGACAGGTAAAAATAAATTTATCTTCTTAAAATTCAACTTTCAATTGTGGACAGATTAACCAGAAACTGGAGATTTTCCTCTGTTAAATGCTTTTGGCCAGGTTATGGACAATTCCCAGTTGCGGCGAGGTGACCTTCAGAGTCAGCCAGCCTTGAATCCAGATCTGGCTCTCTACTGACAAGCTTTGTCATTCATTCTTCCACCTCAATTTTCTCCCTTATAAAGTGTGAACAGTAAAAGAATCTTTTCCTAAGTTTTTGAGTAAATAATAATTTTTAAATTCTTAACAGAGTGGAGGAGATTGTAATCACCCAACATAGATGAGTCAGAAATACAAAATAAAAAGTGAATATGCACTATAATTACAGCTGAAAATACTGACATGAATACTTATTTAAAAAGCAAGGCTCTGTGTCTGTTCTCAAGATGCGTAGTGGACATTAAGCTAAATTGTGTTATGACTCAAGAGCAGAAAGGAGATTTAGAAAAAGAGGAGCCTTTCTGTATCATTTGACAAAAAAGCAGAAAAAAATGAGAAAGTTTACCTAGGAAGGCTGTTTGGGGTTTTTGTTTTGTTTGGCTTTTGATAAAATTAAGATATAGAGTGATGCAATGATCTGTGTGTTTCATGGTGAGTTATGGAACCAAGATTTCTTTCTTGTTATAACAGTATTTTTTCTCCCCAAACCCTATTACCTCAAATCTAATCCTGAACTAAGTATTTTTTGGAAATCAATAGGTTAGTCTCTAGGAATTTTTTCAGAAGATTGTGTTATATAAAATGGAATAAAGGATAAATTCTAATTCAAAGAATTCACTAAAATTGTAAGCACCCAGTTTGCATTTTAAGGTAGATTTTATCCACAGTCCTCTCCAACATAAGCAATCCCAAGCTATATTGTAGTATAAACAATTCTCTCACTTGGCGATTGTAAAGTACTGCTTCTTCATTCAAGATAACTCACCATAAGTCTCTACAAATAATTGCTCAAAAAGCATTTTTTAGGGGCACTTGGATGGTTCAGTCCACTAAGCACCCAGCTTGATTTTGTCTCAGGTCATGATCTCAGGGTCTTGAGACTGAGCCCCACCTGGGGCTCCACACTCAGAAGAGAGTCTGCTTGAGGATTCCCTCTCTCTCCTCCCTTCACTCTCACTTTCCAAATAAATCTTTTTTAAAAGTTTTTTTAATCAAGATATTTATAGATTATAAGAGCCATTTTATAAATTAATATTTAAATGTCAAAATACCGTACAAAAAAAAAAAAGAAGAGGAGATAGAGAAAAAGCCTAGACTAAAATCACAGAAATACTGCTTGACTATATACTATCAACACTGAATAATGAAGAATCCCATAAACTGAAAGGGACTCAATTCTCCATAATTGGCGAACAATCCACTAACAAGATCTACAGAGCTGGAATCTGAGAATCAGAAGAAGCTGACAGGGAGACCCATATATCAGCTCAGCAAACAGTTCAGGAAATGTTCACTGAATGTCCATTTGATGATAGGTACATACCTATGAACTGGAATTTAAAGGTCAGTTGCTATTCTCTAAAATGTGTTTGTAGGGTTTCTGAACACACAGCTAGACTACATTTCCCAGCGTCCCTTGAAGTTAGCTGCACTAATGTGACTGCATATTAGTCAATCACTGTGGGCGGGAGTGCTTCCTACCACTGTCCTACTTGGTCATAAAGCCCTTCTATGCACCCTCAGGCTATCATCTTCTGTCAAATGGCAGCAAAAAAACAAGAGTAAAGCCTTAGAATAGTTTCTCAACCCTCCTTCCCATTATTACCTTCACCAAGGGATAATCTGAGAATTTTTCTTTTCATAATCCTTCCTTACTATAAAATGGTAATACTATGAATATATTGTGCTATAAATCATTTTTCATACTGTGGCCCTTTGGAGGAACATAGACTATAGTAATGCTAAAATTGTTGTCACCTGTACCCATTTTACCTCCCCAGAAACACACACACACACACACACACACACACACACACACACACCAATTTACTCCCTTGGATGATTTGGCCATATTGAGAATGTGTTCCCTGGAAAATCAGAAACAACAAATGGAAAGTGTCAGGGTCCAATTTAGATGGCTTTATGATCACAACATAAATTCCAAATGCTGAGCCACTGTAGATTTTGGGTCCAAGCTGTTATAACAACTTAGCCTATCCTAAGTAATATGAAGGTCTTAAAATGTATCTGTAAAAAATGTAATATCTTGCCCACTTAGCGAAAGAATCCAACAGTTGGCAAAAATTAATAGCAAACAGTAAAATCCCTGCTATACAAAACAAAAAATAGAGAATTCCACTAGATAGTAGTGACTTAAAGATTATGTTTCCCTTTGAAAGAGAAGTCCAGCCACAATACCAAGCAGACTATTAGTACATCCATTCAATCACAGAACTCCCTTCAAAACAAACATAAGAGGGGGGTAATGAGGGACTTAATGACTGCCCAATATCCTCCTTAAGCTCACTGTCCTCAGAGCTCTCTCTAGAGAGCCGTTTATTTCACGAGGTATGCAAAGACTAAGTATTTCTTACTTTACATACACTCTATAAAAGGTAGTAGAGAAAATATTCCTCAATCTGAATAGTCTACATTTCTATTTCCACAAAAAAATTACTGAAGCCTATCAAAATGAGACAAGCTTAGAATCCTTAAGTTTGCAGTTATTTTAGTTTTGATATTAAAAAGTAAATGCAACATTTTATGTAGATTATATAAATGCAAACTAACAATTATTTTAAAATTTTAAATTAAGCTGTATGTTATACACACAATGAATGCTGGCTGAATACAAATTGCCCTCTGTTATATTTAATTATGTAATGAAATAGCACATAATTCTTATTACTTTGGACAATTAGATTTTTGTTATTAATGTTTTCCTCCAATTGTTTTAATTTTTCAAATATATAGGTACCTGAAGGTTCAGCTGAAATTTTATCAACTAATGATAATTTATAGTGTTTTCTTAATTGGAAAAGAAAGGTGGCAGATTTCCCAATTCATCCAGAAGCCATAAGGCTTCTGAGTGTGAAAAATATTCAGCTTAATAGTATGCCTCACTTAAGGGACCAGGTTTATTTTATACAAGTGATTCTTTGATTTCCTAAGTATACATACAAAAGTGGCAGCTAAAATAAGCATAAGAAAAATCTGTACCAAAATTTTACATTATGTCTAAGAAAATGGATACTCTCGAAAACAAACTGTAAAAGCTACTTTAAATTTTAAGGTGGCCGGATTATTGAAATGTAAAACAAAACCCTAAATTTATTGATCATGCCTTTAAATGAAAGATGTGGTATAAAGTAAAAAAAAAAAAATCAGAATAATTGAAGAATTCTCTAGCAGTTTAAATAAGCTTTTCAAATAAATCACTTCACTGGGAAAAAATATATGCATCTAATGTGTGTGTATAGTTGCTATTGTGTTTTCTATAGATTTCTTGACATTTCACCCTATTAATATTTGCCTTTTATTTTTATTTTCTTTAGTATTTGCTTTTTAAACCAGACTTTACTAATAGAATATCCCTGAATTTAACCAAAGAGCCATTTGTGAGATGGAGAAAATTAAGATAACCATCCAAAACTCTCCATCAATGTCTATATTTTTGAGCCTTACATTTACATAATTTGCCAGTTTGGGAGGGTAGCTTATATGCTGCCTTCATGTGGATTTAAAAAGTTATTCCTCAGGAGACACAGAGCCAACCTGGGCCCATGACATGAGGAACTCCACACATTTTTAATTTCAGCCCTATCACGCCCTGTTTCAAGTGTCCAGTCTTCATGACCACATCACTGTGTGCAACAATGCCATTCACTGATTTTTGTTTGTGATATCTACAGTTAATGATTTATTGTAAATTAAACTGTAAGGAAAATAGGTTAGTGAGATCTGCTTTTACTAGTTTCCTGACAACAGCTGTAATAAAGAATAGCCTATAAAAAGATCTACATGCACCTTGTATACATATATATCACATAGATGTTAAAGTATCTGGATTCTTTACAGACCACACTGCCCTATGTTGACTTGTAGATCTTTCCAGCAAAGTCCATGCGATTATCAAATTCATCCTAGGAAACTTCAGATGTCAGAGAACTGAAAGATGAACAAAATGAAAAATACAAACCCAAACAAAAAAATTCATGTTGGTGTAGAAAAGAACACGAACATCATTTTGACTCATAGAGTTTTATAATTATAGTAATAACTTTTATAGTAATAAGTTTTATCATAAAAATATTAAACATGTGCTAGATATGGTGATTTTAGGCATCACACACACACACACACACACACACACACACACAATTTGTTTTAGTAGCCATGTTATGCCCCATATACTCTACTTGTACTTGGTCTAACAAAGGTGGGACTGCTCAAAAATTTTATCAAATTTTCAGAAATTCACTCTCTGAAATTTGAAGCCAAATCAAGTCACTGAAATAAACCCTAGAAATTCACTTCTAGAAATTTCTAGGCAAGATGGAAAGTAGAATTTAAAGTTGAAATACCAACTGTTTTTAATGCTTAACAAGCTCAGGCGCCCTGGTGCTTCTCCCTCAGAGGAAAACTGAAGCTTTGGCCAGCCCACCAGCAGGGGCTTCAATAAAAGCTACTTTCTTTCCTCAGTAAAACCAACGCAAAGGCAGTCTGTCGGAAAACCGATGCTTTTGTAAAGTGGAAAACTCAGCAGAAGGATGAAATTGTTCCGTTTCAGGTAGAAAACTCTTTACACAGCCTTTCCATCCATTTGGTCAAAATTGAAGTTTTTAGTCTTATGAGACACTGAAGGGTGAAATTAAGGCTTTCCTAGCTTTGACACCCCTGCTGGGTGGAATTTGAGAGAAAAGGCCTCTGTTAGGTCACATTTTCTACTGAAATTATTAGACCTCTGCTCCAATCCCACAGACCTGACTGAATTTTCAAGTGTCTTTTGTTCCTTTATAGTCCTGAAAAAAATATATAACCTTTAACTACTAATCTTTAGTTGTGATGATTTAAAATATATTTGATCCAACCCAAATAACTCATTGAGCACAAATTCCTCATCTTCCAGTTGATCTGCTTCCTTGCTCCAATTGCCTCTACTGACACATACACCGTTCTGCTCATTCATCGTGACCTCCAGCCATCACCCAGAAATCTCTGCCATGTCTCTTACTATTGAGTTCAAATCCCAACATCTGTCATTTCACCTTTTTTGCTCTATAATAATCCATCGTTCCTCCCTATCCAAAGTCCACCTGCCCAAAAAAGCATCAGTCTTACTCTTGACAGAGATTCCTCCTCCAGCATACATCTGACCCTCCTCTCATCTCACTGCAGAATAGGTGACCCATCCTATTGTATCCAACTCAAACATCTATTCAGAAAACCTGAATTATTGGTGGTCTCCTTTCCAACTCTCTCTACTCCTCTACATTCAGAAGCCTCATGGTTCTAAAAATAAAATAAAATAAATAGAAATTAAAAATTACTACACAACATAACTCTTATTCCATTTTTTATTTTTTATTTAAGATTTTATTTATTTATTCATGAGAGAGAGAGAGAGAGAGACAGAGACACAGGCAGAGGGAGAAGCAGGCTCCATGCAGGGAGCCCGATGGGGGACTTGATTCTGGGTCTCCAGGATCAGGCCCTGGGCTGAAGGCGGCACTAAACCGCTGAGCCATCCTGGCTGCCCTCTTCTTCTGTTTTTTTAAATTTCATAATCAAATATCTCAAAATAGTAATCTATAATAGTTTCTTCCCTTTCTTCACCCTCAACTCTAATTTTCATCCCATTCCAATCTGGCTTCTGCCTGTTGCTTCTCAGAGATATTCTCAACCAAGATCACTGTCAACTCCTAGGTCCTAAATCCCTCGAGTATAGTTTATATTCCCCAGGTGACTCTCAGGAGCACTTGACAGAGGTACCCACTTCTTCCTCCTGAAATCAGTATTTCCCAAGCAACATCACTTTGTTTTCCTCCAACTTATTCTGATGCTCCTGGTTAGCCTTCTTCGCCAACTCTACCTTCCCAAACTGCTTATCACATTTATATGGGATCAATACTGTTCTCTTATTTGTTTTCTCCTCCACTGTCAATTAACCTTTTCACCTCCCCATAGAATGGCTTATCACCTGTGGGTCCAAGAACCTGAACTCCATGCTTATAATCTGGGCAAACTTCTGGTGTCTAGGCCCATGTGATACTCATAATCCTGATTTAATGACTGAATTTTTTTGAGCCCTTACTATGTGTTAATCTTTAAGGATAAGCACTAATAACTGAATTACCTCATTAAATCCTCAGAATGCCCCCTAGGTAAGTACTATTATTATCACCACTTCACAAATGAGAAAAGGGAGTCTTAGATCAAAGAGGTGCTCAAAGTCACAGAGTTAGTGGGTGGACAAGCCAGAATTCAAACCGAGTTACCTAACTACCCACTCAGTGTCTGCTCCTCAACACTTCTAATCCTCCAGTTACCAGCAATTATGTAAGGCCCCTCTTCTACAAACCATTAGGGCATTTTCTGTATCGGTCACCATTGTATCCCCAGAAACAGAGGACATATTTGGTATCATTCCACTTAAAAAAAAAAATCTAGTTAACTGGTGGATTAACTATTAACTACTCAGGCTGAATCATGAGTAATAATTGAGATTTAGGACTACACATCTCTTGTCACTGTCCTTTCTGAGAACTATTAAGCTACTTCCCAGGTAGAGAAAATGCTACTTAATGTGTTCTCATAAGCAGGATAGAATAGATCGGTTATATGAACACAGGAAACAGGGGAGGTAAAAACTATTGAGCATTAAGGTCTAAACTCCATTAGATAGAGACTAAGTCTCTCTTACTAACACAGTACCTTTGGTGCCAACCAGAGAGCTCTTGCATTATAGGTGTTCACAGATATTTGTTGAATAAATTAGTAAATGCTTAAATAGAATGGAAAAACATTCATGCTTCACATATTATCAATTTGTTGTATAAATTTTTTAATGCTCACAGTATTTCTAAGATGACTTTTAATTGGGAATCTGGGGCTTGACGAAGTTTAAAAATCTCTCCAGACTTTGGAACCAATTTAAGCCTGACTCTGAAGTCCACACGTTTTTTTTTTCTTGCACCATACTGTCATCCATTATACATGCTGACTTCTTTATCTTGGGTTCAAATATTTCTAGGTAGTCCAAACAATTGAAGTTGCAACAAACTCTAACCTTTGACTCCTTTATTGTATGAGCTTTGAATAAGCTATCAGCAGGAGAATATTGTTTGACATGTGAAAAGCTTAAAGAACAAGCTAAAATTTAATATTGTTCTGATTCATTTATACTTGATTTTTCAAATTTTGCTTAAGGTAATGATTTGTAATTTTTAATTTAGAAGGAATTGTCCACGCTGTACTTTAATTAATAAATACACTCCATAAAGGAAAGTGATGAATACAAATGAAGCTTGAATAAACCTTGGAAGGAAAATCATCACAAAAGAGAATTGCATCTTAAAACAGATATGTGAAAAAGCAGTGCCACAAAATTATTCATTACATAATGAAGTTTAATAATAATAATAGACATTTATAGAAATTACGACAATCATAGTCATTATGGAAATATTTTAATAATACCTTTGGTATTCATGACTTCATTTGCATGAAATACCACTCAATTACTAACTTTAGATCAATTAAACAATTATGTCTATTGGAGTTGTTCTAAAAGAGAATTATATTCATTCTAGCTCCTATCTCCTTTAAAATTACACTGCTTTATTTATATCACTAGATACCCAGAGCAAGTCAAAGAAATAATTAAAATAGAAAATTTCAAATCTTGCCTTAATGCATGTTTTATAAATAATTACAGGTTTTTGATCTCATAATCTGATTCACTACTGCTGAGCTAAAGAAATAATAGACGTTTTAAAAGCCAGAAGTTCTGATTAACATAAAATTGTAAATATTGGTACCATAGTTGATTAAACAGTTTAAACATTTTTTAAAATGTTTACATTTCCTCTTAGTTTCCTTTTCATGTTACATTTTTAAAAATTTCATAGCCCTTACAGATTTAAAAGATAATCTATATTGTTATAGCCGTCATTATAACATCCAACATTCAAGAAGAAATCATGAAGTCTTTGTATATTATCTTTTTCACGAAATGTTAGCCAAAGCCACCATACACCCATCTTGGCTTTCTTTTCTTTTTTTTATCCAGTTTTAACAATATTTTGCTAAATTATTATTCCCATCACAGGAAACTGTACAATTTATAAATGTAGTATCAACTAGAATATTTCCATCTCAAATGGTTTATAAAAAGCAAAGAAGTGTTATGTCAGTGACGTAACATAGGGTTGCGTCTTCTCAGAGAAGCTATGCCCTGAGCAGAGGGGCAGGGTCTCACTCTGAAGGCATTCACTGTGCCATCATTTAGGAAAACAGCATCTCTGGATAGAGAATGTACAACCCAATGAAATGAGCCTCAGCTTGGGAAAGTTGGAGGTGGGGGCCAATGTATCAGGAGGGGGCCAGGAGAGTGATGGGGGCCTGCAGACTTGGGCTCCCTTCTGTGCTTGCAGCATTACCACAACCTGGCTGCACATGAGAAGTGTTTCAGGTGAGGGTGAGTTAAAAAATATACCAGTGCAACAGGTCAGATGATTTGATGGTGTCTGAGTATCTCCTTTTCCTTTTTACTCCAGCATAATTAATACACACTGTTACATTAGCTTCAAGTGTACAATATAGTGATTCAACAATTCTACACGTTTCTCAGTGTTCATCACAGTAAGTGAACTCTTAATCCCCAGCTTTTTCACCCATCGCTTCCCTCTCTCCTCAGGTAACCATCAGTTTGTTCTCAGCAGTTAATGTTTCTTGGTTTGTCTCTTTTTTCCTTTGTTCATTTGCTTTGCTTCTTACATTCTGCATATGAGCAAAAGCACATGGCATTTGTCTTTCTCTGATGACTTATTTCACTTAGTGTCATACTCTGTTGATCCATCCACATTGTTGCAAATGGCACGATTTCATTCTTTATGGCTAAATAATACTCCATTGTATATATGCATATATACGTAGACACACACACATATATGTATATATATGCATATATACACCACATCTTTATCCATTCATCTATCGATAGACACTTGGGTTGCTTCCATAATTTGGGTATTATAACTAATTCTGCAATAAACATAGGGGTGTATATGTCTCTTCAAATTACTGTTTTCATTTTCTTTGGGTAAATAGCCAGTAGTGAAACTTCCAGATAATTCTATTTTTAATATTTGGAGTATAATAAATATTTAATATTTAATATACTGTTTTCCAGAGTGGCTGCACCAGTTTGCATTCCCAGCAACAGTGCATGAGGATTTCTTTTTCTCCACATCCTCATCAACACTTGTTGTTTCTTGTGTTTTTGATTGTAGCCTTTCTGACAGGTGTGAGGTGGTATCTCATTGTGGTTTTGATTTGCATGTCCCTGATGATGAGTGGTGTTGAGCATCTTTTTGAGTATTTCTTAATAAGCTGTCCAAGTAATTTATTTATTTTTCTCTAAGCAATCTTAATATGAAGCTAGGATCAAGAACCAAAGGGGTGGAAATAGCACTCTCAGAAGCTGTAGAAACAACTAGGTTGGGGGAACTTGGTAAAATGCTTGCCCACAGCAGGATTGGAGAACCACCATTGTGGGGAGCATCTATTGTTCCTGATTTTTCCATGCTTCTTGTCTGAGTACCTTAGTAGGCATTAGTGGTTTCTAACATGTGATCACCAGACCAGCAGCAGCAGCAGGATTGCCTGGGAACTTGTTCCAAATGCAATACTTACTTAGATCCCATCACAGAAATACTCAATCAGCAAATCTGGGGATGGGTACTAGTAATCTACGCTTTAACAAGCCTTCTGGGTGCTTCTGGCAATTCGTTAAAACTAAGATAATCATTGGCATAAGTAAGGTGGTAATATAACTAGGCTAAGTGAAGTGGGATCAAGAGAATAATTTATGTCTTCAATACCTGACCAGGGCCTCATGCTGAGGACTGGCATGGGCTAGCATGTAGATGGCTGTGGAACTTAACGTAAGAGAACCATAGTGATAGTGAGCCAAGGGCAGATACACAAGTCAACTGATCTACCTGCTTCCTCTCACATGGAAAGCTTTTCCTATTTGAAAAGCTGTGCATCCAGTATGTTTGGATGTTGCACTGTTGTTGATATCTCCCACCAGACCTGGTGTATGACGAAACACTGTGGAATGAGTCAGTAGAAATAGAAGGCTAAGTGTTGGAGGGAAGAAGGAGAGAGGCGCAGAGAGGCAGACACTGGATCAGAGGTTAGAAGACTAATTTAAGTAAAATAGGCAGCTCAATTATTTCAATCCTAGGAGAGCTCCACAGTTGATAATGATGCTACTTATAGCAGTAAACATGGAAGAAACAAGCAATTGTGAAGGTAGCTCTGGGACAAATAGCAAGTTTTGTTGATGATGGCCAGAGATCCCTTGTCATAGTTGGTAAATTAAAAGCATTCCCTTGGGTTCCATATATTCATTACCATGAATCCAGCCCTGCAAATGCAGACAAATCCAGTCCCAGGATACCCTGTACTCTATGTTGGTGGCCTCTCATGTGTGATATTATTTTCCAGGTGATATAAAGACAACAAGCTTAATGAGATTCTGTTACCAAGGTTGCCTCTAACTCCTTAATTTCTGGTTCATGGGAAGGCAACATGATTCCAATGACTATTTTCTTCACTCATTTTCTTTCACTTCAATGCAAACCTGTGTTTGAATACAGGTTCCTTTACTTATTGGCTTATTTAACCTCACAGGAGTTCAGTTTTCTCAGCTGTAAAATGGGAATAACAACATACTATCATCTGAGGGCCTCTGGGTGGCTCAGTCCCTTAAGTATCTGACTCTTGGTTTCTATTCTGGTCATGATTTCAGAGTCCTGAAATAGAGCCCTGAATTGGGCTCCAGGCTCAGTAGGGAGTCTGCTTGAGATTCTCTTTCTTCTTCTCTCTCTAAAATATATAAATAAATCTTTTAAAAAATACTATCAGCAGATTTTATATGATGCCATGTTTGTGCTACACCCAGCACAAGGCATGAAACATACTATGTGCTCAATTAGTAGAAGCTGTTTTCTGTATATTATTTTAATATTCATCACTGCAGCCTGGTAAAACAATCACTGGTCCACCTATGTCAAGCAGGAACTGCAGCTAGCCATCTGACTCACCACAGAGTTTGTCTTTCCCATTCAGGCCCTCCAGAGAACAGAAAAGCCCATGCGGGCATAGCCAGGTGGACTGGGCTTTAGGCCTCCAGCGATCACTCATAAATGCAGACCACCTTCTTGCACTCACACGTACACAGAGTGGGATAACTTCGTTTTGTTGGACTGATGCAAATTCAAATTTAAATGCTCCTCCTGGCCCTCAACTGATTTTGAGTTTTGCTGTACATGGTTACAGAAGCTGCAAATATGACAATATCCTTCTGGCTTAACCAAACCCCTGTAATACTAATCCAAAGTAAGTTCAACAGCAAATCCTAAACTGGAATAACCTGTGTCCCCAGTGAGATAACACAAACCCCAGATCAGTAATACTTGCATTATAGTGAAAACAAGGAGAGGTAGGGTTGCCAACACTTCTCACAGTCTCTGGATTAATGCTACTATTGGGGTGGAACATGCCATCAGAAAACAAGGTTAAATAGTTATCTGAAATAAGACCTACCACTCCCCTTTGGGGCTTACTCAGTAGGCTGAGTGAGGGGTCTGAGGTACATGCTGAGAGGTCAGTGGTGCTGGCTGTCCTCATCCTGCGGATTGTAATTCTGTTGATAACAGCACTAATCAACTGTTGTATGAAAACTGAGTGGATTTGGCCTCAGCCTTTATTAAAATATGAAATCCAATTGGCAGATTAGTAGCATGGCGGTGGTTCCCCACTGTTGTGTAAGAAATTGCAACAAAACTTGCTGTTTTATACAACACATACATTATCTTAGAATTCTGGAGGTCAGAAATCTTACATGGATCTCACTTAGCTGAAGCCAAAGTGTAATAGAGTTGCATTGTTTTTTGTAGATTCTTGGGGAAATTTCTTTAATCATTGAGGGTGTTGCAGAAGTTAGTTCCTTGAGGTTGTGGGATGGAGGTCTCTGTTTCCTTATTGGTTGTCACCGAAGAGACTTTCTCAGGTTCTAGACACTGACTGAAATCCTCAGCCTGCTGTCCTGTGTATCCTCAGCCCATGGCCCCCTTCTTCCATCTTCAAAGATGGCAATGATAGGTCAAGTCTCTCATATTCTACATCTCTCTGATGAACTCTCTTGCCTTACTTTTTCATATTTAAGGACCCTTGTGATGACATTGGCCCCATGCAGAAATTCCAGGAGAATTCCCCCATTTAATGTCAGCTAATTACCAGTCTTAATTCCACCTGCAAAGTTCCTTTGGCCATATAAAACAACATATTCCTGAATTCCAGAGGTAGAGTGTGGACATCTTTGGGGCCATTATTCCATCATCAGCATGCAGTTATACAAATGTAAACTTGGTTAAGAATATATAGGACCAAGGGATGAATTGTTGAAATAGGCAGTTTACTATGACCCTGAATGTCCCTGCACCTCATTGCTGTATGCACTTCTAAAGTAGCTAGTCACATAGGTAGCTAAGTTGGTCAAGGTGACCACAACATGACTCCTTTACTGCTATTCTGTCTCTAGAAAAGGGCAGCTGGCTCAGTCCGCATGCTGCTGAGGGCATGTGGAGCCACCTCTGATCCATACATTACTCAGTGGAACTTGGAAACAAGGGAACTAGCCCTACCATGCTGATACCTCTGCCCTTTGCTGTGTTGTAACACTCTTGATCTGATCCACTGGAATTTGGTTGTCTACTTGCCGCACATGTGGAGTATTGACAGATGAATCTGTTAATCATTTTAATGGATTGAATTGTGTCCCTAAAAAGATATGTCTAAGTCCTAACTGCAGGGACTATGAATGTGACCTTACTTGGAAATAGTATTTAGAGAGGTAATTAAGTTAAGGATTTCATGATGAGATCACCCTGGATTTAAGATGTGTTCTAAATGTGATGACTGATGCCCCTATAAGAAAAAGTTGGGAATATTTAAACCTCACCTCCACAAATACTAAGAGAATCATGACTAGGGCTTCCACAGGAAAAGTTTCCTTTGGCACTAAATTTGCAACATAGTTTGACTTCACACTGTGTGTCTCTAGAAGAATAAAAGAACTTTGAGGGGAACACAGTTCTGTGTGTTGATTCTCCATGAGTCCCAGGAAAATCAGTATGGTAACAAGGTGAATATTTTTTCTAGACACCAAAATGCTGCTTCTGAATTTCCAAATTTTTAATAATTAATTACTTAAATACACCTGGTAGAGTTTATGAAGAAGCCAATGTTTTTCAGTTCACTATGGGTAAACACATATGACAAAGCTATATTTATTTTTCTTAGGTACTGCCATAAGGGGAACCAGCACTTCTGCTTATAAGACTGTGGCCAATATAACAAAACTTTTCAATCCATCTTCTACTAGTGTGTATCTCTTCCAAATATTCACATATACTGAATAACCTAATCTCATTAGCACTTTATAAGTGTTGGTAACTAATAGTTGGGGAAACTATTTAATATTATGACAGTTATAAGCAATAAAAATTATATCACAGAATATAACTCTTTAAATAGGAGATAAACCTACAAAATACATTAGGGAATAGTTTTCTCCAACATGGAAGTGAAAAAAAAAACATCTACTCACAGTTCACATGTGCAATTCACTGCACCTGTATGTATAGATATGTTCACGCTATTCCCCTTTTATATTTATATATAATACATCCTTGATAGCTAAAAGCTGAATACCATTTGCCTATCCTAATAATGATTAGCAAACTTATCTGTTCTGTTTTTTCTTGAAGTTTATTTTTTTTATTTAAACTAATTTTCCTTTAAAACCTGGCTTTTATTTTATTTTTAAAGATTTAACTTATTTATTCATGCGAGACACACACACACACACACAGAGAGAGACAGAGAGAGAGGGAGGCAGAGACACAGGCAGAGGGAGAAGCAGGCTCCATGCAGGGAGCCTGATGTGGGACTCGATCCCGGGTCTCCAGGATCATGCCCAGGGCCAAAGGCAGCACTAAACTGCTGAGCCACCTGGGCTGCCCGAATATATTCACTATTATTACAACTGTTTTGGTTTATCAGAAAACACATTTTTATTTATTGGAATTTACTGGAAACTCAGTTTCTTTAAAGGAGAAGAAAATTCACCGACACAAATAACTGAAAATCCCAGTGGTATCTTTTTCATTATTTTTATTTTAATTCCAGTATAGTTAACATACAGTGTTATATTTGTTTCAGGAGTACAAGATACTGATTCAACAATTCCATACAACACCCAGTGCTCATCACAAGTGCACTCCTTCATTCCCATCACCTGTTTCTCCCATCCCCCCACAACCCTCCCCTCTGGTAACCATCATTTTGTTCTCTATAGTTAAGAATCTATTTCTTGGTTTGTCTCTCTCTCTTTTTTCCTTTGCTCTTTTACTTTGTTTCTTAAATTCTGCATATGAATGAGATCATATAGTATTTATCTTTCTCTAACTGGTTTATTTCCCTTACCATTATACTCTCCAGCTCCATCCACATTATTGGAAATGGCAAGATTTCATTCATTTTTATGGCTGAATAATATTATATATATGTGAATAATATTATATATATGTGTATACACACACACACACCCCACATCTTCTTTATCCATTTATCAATCGATGGACCCTTGGGCTCCTCCCATAATCTGGCTATTGTATGAGACATCACCTCATAGCTGTCTGAATGGCTAACCACAAGAAACAAGTGTTAGTGAGGATGTGGAGAAAAAGGAACATTCATGCCCTGTTGCTGGGAATGCAAACTGGTGCAGCCACTGTGGAAAACAGTATAGAGATTCCATAAAAGATTAAAAATAGAACCACCTTATGATGCAGAAATCTCACTCTGAATATCTACCCAAAGAATATAAACACACTAATAGAAAGGGATACATGCAGTCCTATGTTTATAGCAGCATTATTTACAATTCCCTGGGTATCTTGATCCAGGCTATGGCTTAAGCCAGGGAAGCTCATTATGTCTCCTGGTCAGGTCCCTGTCTATGCCTAAGCTCTCTTCCCCATGCAGCTCCATGTGAAAGTATGATGTGTTTTTACTGCTCTAAATCTGTATATTCTCAGCAAGAAACAGCAAGAAAGTGTGTCTCTTCAAAAAGTTTAAGCATCATTACATTTAATTGTCTCTGAGGTGGTTACTTGTCCGTACTACTATGGTACCCAGAAAACTTGATTTTGATTAGATAAACATGAATCACCTATCCAACCTGAAGTTAGAGGTGATATTAACCTTAAGCAAAGGGTGTGGCCTGAAATTTGGGGGTGGAGTTGATCCTAGAGGAAAAACAATGCATGTTAAGTAGAAGCCAGGTGAATAGATGTTATGGTTCTCTAAATAATGACCATCCACTAATAAGACAAAATTGATGCTGAGTCTCCAAACAGATTTACTTTTATGTTTTGCCAATAAAATAAAGATTTAAGTATAGATTTTTTTTTATCTTCTGATCAGATGATCAGATCATTATCATAACAAAAACATTTAGGAACTTCCTAATTATCTTTATCATCTTGGATTTATCAATATTTGGCCTACTGCATTGTTATACTCTTCTCATTCATATGTAGCTCTGCATGTCTGTGTGTGTAATTAGGAGGGGGTGTTTTATATATATTACATATGTATATATATATATAATGGGTCTCTATGTAATATGTATTTTATATATCTATCTATAGGGTCTCTATGTAATATGTATTTTATCTATCTATCTATATATATGAATTCTATACTGGGTAGATGACAAATAAAATGGTGGGACATATTCTGATATAATAAGTGTCATCTTGTCCATTTTCTACCTGAAGATGAGATTTATTTTTAGATCGTATCCCAATTAAAAAAACTATCTCTATGGTGAGGTGAACCTTGATTATAGTATACAATGTTTGGAATAAAAGTAGATAAAGGTACAGAGCAAAATGTAGCCATTCTTAGGTAAATAAGTAGTCAAAACATATTTAGCTGCAGATTCTAACAGAAAACTTCCAAAATAACAATTCAGTACAGGCTTAATCATTAAAGAAACTAAACTGTATCATTAGTGTACACCAAGAATAATCTGAATTGATGGATAAAGTCCCTAAAACAACATAGAAGGTACTTTAATTTCAGTGCAAATACATTTGGACAGAGACAAACAACAGGATAAAGCAACCAGGAAAGGTCATAACATGACAATTCCTTTAGCTACACAAGCTAAGTATAGCCACCAGATCCTTTGAGGGGAATACTTAAAAGTTAATTTAGGAGATCCCATGACTTCTTTTTCTGTGCCTTCCCCACCACTTCTATAGCACATGGACTTTTGCTAGCACATCTCCTCCCTTTGCTCACCAGTGGTCTTCAGATCAGTCCTTGGAGCTCCATCACCAAGCCATGGACCTGAGAAGTAGTAGATATAGGTTTTAGAGCCTTAGAACTTCAGCTTTCTTCCAAATATCTCTCCCCAAGCCATTTCTCTCCTTGACTTCACATACTCAAGGATTTCGAAAATCAGTAGGTTTGGGGAACCTGAGTGGCTCAGTGGTTGAACATTTGCCTTTGGCTCAGGTCGTGATCCTGGGGTCCTGGGGTTGAGTCTTGCATCAGGATCCCTGTGGGGAGCCTGCTTCTCCCTCTGCCTATGTCTCTGCCTCTCTGTGTCTCTTATGAATAATTAAAATCTTTAAAACAAAACAAAACAAAAATTCATAGACTTCACTTGTTTTCCCCAAGCTTCACCCAAAGCAAATAAGCCCTTGCACTTATTCACTTGGTATGTAATGCTCTTATACGACACCTCTCCAGGTCATGACTTCCTTTCTTCTTTCTGACCAAAATCTGAATAGTCATTTCTCAGGGAGAAGCAATGCCATAAATCTTCTAATTTTCAGCATTTAACACAGTTGCCATTATAGACTGCTTTGTTGATGATTTGATTTGACTGTACTTTTCCTAAGGACAGCTGTTAAATTGTGTCTTGCCACCCTTATAACCCCTATCTACACTGTGTGTGTCTGAAATATAGATTGACTATCTCAACATTTGTTCCAGATTGCTTCTAGTTTTCCCTCTTGTATTGCTAAACATCTACATTTCTTTGAATCTCTTACAGTGGAAGCTCCAGATAGGCCTTAGAGGATGAAAAGAAATGTGCTCAAGCAAGGCCTGAAATTGGAGCTGATCTCAGAATGGGAAGAGTGGCAGTAGGAAACTATAGAGTTGGCAGGCCCAGGCATAGGGTGGCTTCTATCCCCATCTTGTAGGTAAGGTAGAGTGATCATGGAGGCAAGGATGGAACTGTGTCACAGAAAGCTGTCCCTTCCTGATACCTTCTCCGAGGAACCCATTTAGTTACACCTGTTCTGTGGTGATCCAACAGGGGTCATTCCTATACATCAAGTGTGGAGTTTACTTCCAAGTCCTAAGTCATTGGATTCCTTGTATTACATACTTGTTATTTATGTGTTTTTTGATACTTAAAACCAAACTCTGACTTCAGCAAATGTTTGTTGAATTAATCAACAAACACATTAAAGAGTAAATGTTACCTGACTTTAAATGAATTTTGTAACATATAATAAATACCTTTCACCTTTTATAAAATTTTGTCTTAATGTTCTTCTTCTGATGGGATGAATTGCCCCATTTGAACACTCATATTGCTTCATCACAGAAAGCACTGAAAACCTTTTTTATCTAGTTTTGAAAAAAAATACGCTGATACTGCCTTTACAATCATTAAAAATAAAAAAAAAACTGAAGTAGACTTTTTCTTATAATGAATGACATGCTAATAAGCAAAAAGTGGATAAGACAAATCTAATAAAAAGAATGAAAAAGGCATTCTTCATATGGTGCAAGTTAAGCTAATAAGCAGTGACTCATTCAAATATAAAATCAGAAAATATTAAAACTCAGAAAATTATCTGGAGGGTAGGACATATTTGGGCTTTAAAATTTTGTGAATCTAAATTTTTTCTTTTTTTTCCTGTTTGTATACAGAGCCAAAGGACATAGTTCTAATTATGAAATGTTCATTAATATGAGTAAAAAACATTCCAGCTACGTCCACCCAAATTGTGCCAAATAAACAGTTTCTTTGGGAGAAATTGAATTAATTCTATCTGGCTTAAGGTAGGATAATTAATTTTAACTGGCTTAAGGTAAAATTATTCTTGTAATACAGACTCAGCCAGCTAATTATTTCTCCATATGCTACTGTTCCCCTACACCTGCCTCACGTTGGCACAGCAGACCTCTCACATTTCCCTACTCTTTCGCCATGTTGTCAAGGACATGCCACCAAAAAAGCCATCAACTTGCCTCCAGCACAGAGAACCAGAGTTTCCTGCATTAGTGAAATAGACCATTGTGGTATTTATTTAAATTAACTATTAATTGAAAAAAAAATGTTCTCAAAAATAACTTGATATTATCATTAACAAAAGATATTTACCCTAATCACTAAAGTCACACACACACACACACACACACACACACACACACTATTCAATAATGCCAAATCAGAAATAACCTAAAATCATTTATAATTATTATAAAGGGAACTATAATATATTTTGAAAACACTGTGTGTTGACTTGTAGTTTTCCAAGTTTTAGTGGACATAAAAATCATTGTTTTTTTGTTTTTTGAGATTTTGGCTGAATCTATCAATATTTTATTTTTATTTATTGGCTGTTAAAATAATTTTTTAATTTTTATTCAAATTCCAGTTAACATACAGCATAATATTAATTTCAAGTGTACAATATGGTGATTCAACACTTCACTAGAACACCTGGCACTCATCACAAGTGCACTCCTTAATCCCCATCCCCTATTTTACCCATCCCCTACAACCTCCCCTCTGTTAACCATCAGTTTGTTCCCTGTAGTTGAGTCTGTTTCTTGGTTTGCCTCTCTATATCCTTTTTTTCCCCTTTTGCTCATTTGTTTTGTTTCCTAAATTCCACATATAAGTGAAATCATATGGCATTTCTTTCCCTGACTGATTTATTTCACTTAGCATAATAGTCTCTAGCTCCTTCCATATCACTGCAAATGGCAAGATTTCATTTTTTATGCCTGAGTAATATTCTATTATATATATATAATCATGATAGATATTATATATAAAATTATCATGTGTATATATATATGTACACACTTATATATGTGTATATAGAGAAGGGAAAAAACACATTTTCCTTATCCATTCATCAGTCTAATGGATACCTAGCTACTTTTTAAAAATATATACATCACTACTTCCCAAGTTACATGTCTATTAACTTGGAATTTTCATTTTAGGAAAGCACCCTATTTGGTACAGTAGGACCATGATCCAACTTCAGGAAACATTGCTTTAAGAGGTCAGACATCTAATCTATTTTTGAATTCCTTCTCTCTACCATGTGAATTCTACTGAACATACATGGAATAACAGAATGCTAGCAAAGGAACTGAACGTGAAATGTGAATGTGATTTGTAATTTAATTGACTTCCTATTCATGTTACACTAAAATAGGGCCACCTTCACACACACACACACACACACACACACACACACACATACACACACACACACGCGGAACTATGAATATTAAGTCAAAGTTGGTTAAAAAGCAAAGAGATGATTATTGTTAGTTACTGATGTATTGATGCTTCCTTTCCAGTTTTCCTAGAATTTAGAGAGAATTAGAAAGGCTGCCAAATGCTGTGGGGATTTAAATACCATTAAATTAAGCAAAATAAAATGATAGGGAAACAGAAAGTGATGGGCAGTAGCAGAGGAATATGAAATGAAAAATCTCTCAATTATGTCAACAACCGTATTAAATTTAACTGCATGAATTAAAAAGAAATAAATCCAGCAAGTGAAAAGAGTACGCTAAGCTGTGTCAAGAGCCAACAGCTATTTTAGTGAAAATAAACTGAAACTCTAAAGAAACAGTACATTGTCCTCATGAACCCAAATTAGTGCTTTTATTTAAACCTAGTGGCTAAATTTTGGAAAACATAATAGGATAATGGCATTTTGGTGCTGGAAGAATCTCAGCTATTTATTCCAGACTCTTTTCTTAAAAATGAGGAAACTAAAGGACAAAGAGTATTATTTGGTCCGAAATATTGAGCACAGACCAGAATAGGAGTTTATTCTTTCATCCTCTAACGTCAGGCCCCATTTTCCTGTTACAGATGTGTTCAGTCACACATTTAGTGGTTACCACTTTCCCTGATTACTAATACAGATGCTCTTTGGAGTCTCTTTTGTAAAGGCACCAACCTATGGGTTTTTCCCTCATCTTATAATTTTATTTTTAATTTGAATTTTTGCTTTAGTCTTAAAGAAGTATTAAAACCATAGTGTTTTGTCATTTTAAGTAAGAAACTAAATATTATGTCTTTATCATTGCTTTAAATCAAGCTAATATAAATCAACCGATAACAGCTATGTGAACTGCCAATCATTTTGCAATAATATAGTGGATTATTAGTAGCATGCTAGACACATCAAACAGAAATGATATAATTTCATATCTGAATGTCACAATTTATAATACAAAATTTCATGAAGTTTCTAAATCTGCAAAATATAAGTTACGTAAATGTCAAAATTTGTCTCTTGGTTTTAATTGGCTATCAGACAAAATATCATTGATCTGCTATACAGAAAAGAGATTTTGAAGGATATTATAAGTCTCCAACAGCCTTATAGACCTATTGCCCTCTAACATAGAATTAATAGGAAAGTAGAAGAATTAAATATTTAATTAAATAATGAAATTTAAATAATGAAAATGGAACATAAATTCATTTATTTATATATCTAGCACATATTTATGAAGGTGTGCCAAACACTGTAGTAGTTGAGATTTACTATTCATAATTTTAATTTAATAAATTTAATTTTATTTAATAAGCTATGATAGCATTTGTGAAAAAGTGAAACCCCACCCAGTGATAATATATCCCTAGAAATAAGGATTCATATATACAAAATCTTACCTTCTCTCTGGTGGAGAATCACAAAACAGAAAAAATAAAATTCCTATTTTAGAGTTTATAAAAAATCAACTCATTGTATGTATGTGCATGTACATTTGTGTGCATGCAGGCATATGTGTATTTAAGGGTGAGTGAGGACAGTCATAGTTTATTAGAGAAAGTGTCACCCTATTGTGTAGTATATTGATTTATTTCAATCCCACAGGAACTCTCAGTAGATACCTCTTTATGACACTCATAAATGGTACTTAAGAGTTTATCTCTGGTAATTTCAGAAATTCTTGGGGAAAAGAACATTGTTCTGCTCAACCCATGCAATCCCATTCACTTTTGTTAAAATGTATACAAAATCAGGATGCATTTCTAATTTTTATGAAATAGCTAAATTATCAATTCATAATGACATCCACATGTAGCTTAGTGTTTTGCCTCAAAGAAAAATGAATTATTTTCATTTTTATACACAAAATACATTTCACATATGAAAGGGTTAAAAATTTCCATATATCCAAAATAATCACTATGTCAAAAATTAAAATTTCTGGTGTACCTTGGAAAGCAAAACAACATAAGAATAGTTAAAAGAAAACATGAAATGACCCTATCTAATTATCTTATTCTGTATTTAAATTATTACTATTTTATAACAGTATAAGAATAGGTATTATTTTTATTCTTAAATTATTCAAAATAATTTGAGCAAAGAAGGTTTTGAAAGAGAAATAGTGAATGCAGAAAAGTTAACAAATCCATAGGTTTGCCTGCTAAACATCTGAATGAAAATAAAATATTTCTAAGGGTAAAGTTACTAAACAAAATAAATGTGATGTCATTCCTATTCAAGGAATGGACACTATCAGAAAAGTAAATTCATTAGAAATTGACTTTGATAGCCTTTCCACTTTTAGATTAATTCATAATTTTCCTGAGACACATCAATTACCACTCTGTCACATTAACTTTCTGAAAATGACCAATTGTGTGACCTGAAGTAAGGAGTTCAGTTGCCAGAATGACTTAAGAAAACAAGCCTCCAAAAAACTTCAGGAGAGGCATGTTGACTAGTTCATGGGGCTTTACCCAGTAGAACACTGACAGCTTTATCCAATACCTTTTCACTTCAAGAAGTCTTATTTGGAATGGAGAATACATACACTGCATAACAATAGAGTTAATTAAAGCTTTCTAAGTACAAAAATCTGTCACTTGATAAAGGAAATAAAGTAAATCATCATTGATAGGACAGGAATCATATCTAGGAAAATGGTTGGGAATTATGATTCTACTTTTCTCCATTACAGCAAAACAAGGACATATTTTGATAAATATTAGTTTATCTGTGTTTGTTCCCAGTTTATTTTGTTGTCTTCTCTATCATGGGCACAAACCTCACTTTTCCCTTCCTTGTCCCTCATTTGTCTTCTTTTTTCCTCTCTTCTCTCCTCTTCTCTCTGTCCTCCTAAAAGTTCCTGGAAGTGAACAAAGGGAGGAAGGAAGGTGGAAGTAAAACCTCAGAAAGAGATCAGAATTCATGAAATCCTTAAAGTTTTGTTTTCTTTTTCTTTTTACCACCCCTTTGTGAAGATGTCCTTTTCTTAATCACACCATTTACCAAGTTGTCTCAGAAATTCCTTCTCCCTGTATCTCTCATAGGCATGGTCCCACTTCTCAAGTATTCTTACTGATTAGTAATTTTCTAATCTATTAATTAAAAGTTCAGGTGCATGCTGCTGTATGTTTAATTTTAAAAGATTGATGCACACATAGCTTTAACATAGGACATAAAAGCAACAACAAGATGGAGATTCGCGTGATGCAATCATTCATGCTAAGGAGAATCTTTGTCCTTAAATTAGTAGTGTACTTTACACTATTTTTTTAAGATTTTATTTTATTTTATTTTATTATTTTATTTTATATTTGAGAGAGAGAGAGAGTTTGTGTGTGTGTGTGTGTATGGGGAAGGGTTGTGAAACAGCAGGAGAATCAGACTCTGTAGGGAGCCTGGCACAGGGCTTGATCTCAGCACCCTGAGACAGTGACCTGAGCAGAAGGCAGATGCTTAACTGACTGAGCCATCCAGGTGCCGCAATAGTGCCATTTAAAATGAAAATTTAAAAATTTATTTCCTATAATATGAAAGCCAAATATATGCAAAATATAGCACTATATATTTCAAATATGTATGTGAAATTCTTCCCTTCTTGTATAAATAAGGATTTATTTTTAAAAAGTCATTGAACAATGAGAACGGTAAAGTTCAAGAAATTAACACAATTTATTGATATGGAGATTTCTGTGAATAGCAGGCAATTCCGTGTCTGTCACAGATACTTGTTAAATGTGATTGGATATAAAGATAACACAGTAAGAGACTTTACACCTCTTTTAGAGACTGATAATTGAGTGGTTACTGTTTTGGCACTTATATGTCAGCACCTATATATAAGTGTTACTCATATATAGAACTTATTTTCTCATAAGTATATGGTGCTTCTATATGGTAATTATATACCTATATACACAGAATACTCCTATATGATATTTATATGTGTAATTATATACATATAAATAGCTTTTATTTAAAAAATATTAAAACTACAATTTGGCTTCATGTTATAATAAAATCTACAGTATTTTCTGGACTTAGGCATATTTTATTTGCAGCTTTGATTCATTTGGTGTTTGGGGACATTTGAATCTCAATCCCAGTGGGGGTCTCTGTGGAACGAAGGATTTTGACCTGCAGCTGCACTATGATAAGTAATTATTTTGGTTCAAGGGTAAGTCTGAATCCTAATGAAGAGCATTGGAATCACCAACACCTCTTCCTGGTCATCAAGATAATATATGTTTAAGGGATAGTTTTCTGACTTATGAACACGTCCACTGGTTTGGTCAGGCCTTCCAGAATCTTCTCAGTTTCCAACTTCTGTTTAGTTCTAAGCTGAAGAACTACACTTGTCCCAAAGAGACCAGGTCTGGCCCCTGTGCCCTATTGACAGGACATGCCAATTGATGTATATGCCAGTTCCAAACAGTCCCCATTCAACCCTCATATTTCTTAACTGACATATTTTAAGTTATAATATTTTGATGTAACTAGTTAGGAATCAAAATGAAATTGAATGAGTTATTCCATCCATATTCTCATTCTATTTTATTAGCCTCATCATAATGTACTACTGATAATAATTTATGTGTTTATCTCCCCATATAGACTTTTAGCCCATGCTGGGCAGGGATAATGATTCATTAATCTTCACATCACCCAGCTTCTACCACAGTAAGTGATACAGAGTGTAATAGAAAAACTTTTTCTGTTCCAGTGACCCAAATGCAAACAGGTATTTTGATGATCAAAACTTGTTTCATAATTGAAATAATTCTGTTCTTCCACAAGTAGAAATCTGTATAAAAACAACTCTACAGATTTATCAGTTGTATATGTTAGAATCAAATATACTATTATGGCTGGTTTCTGAATCCATATAATAGAAAATTATGATTACTGACTATAATATTTCACTTTAGATATCTGTACTGCCAAGTCACAGAACACCAATGCAATTGAATTTTGCATATGCAATTAATCCCTAGAATCACAAAGAATAAAGAAAAGTGATATGGAATTCAATTTTTCTGGCCATTTAGCTTTTAGGACTCATATGAGTATGAACTACTTATATAATTAAAAAAATATGAGCTTATCAAACACACTTTTAATTCACTGTTAACAAGATAGAGTGAAATAATAGAATTGTGCATTAAGATACTATACATACTTTATTTTTTAAAATATTTTATTTATTTATTCATGAGAGACACAGAGAGAAAGAGAGAGAGAGAGAGAGAGAGAGAGGCAGAGACACAGGCAGAGGGAGCAGTAGGTTCCATGCAAGGAGCTTGATCTGAACTCAATCCCAGGCCTCCAGGACCACACCCTGGGCCGAAGGTGGCATTAAACCGCTGAGCCACCCGGGCTGCCCACTATACGTACTTTAATGGAAGAAATAGAAACAAGATGTAAATGTTTTTCAGCATGTTGACAATAAAACACACAAATTGCACCATTAAGAGATTATTTTTAAAATCTAAAAACTATTTATTTTTAAAAATCCTATCTATGCAGTAATTATGTCTATTGGCTTTAGGATAAAACAATTGCAATTTGAAGTTCTCAAAGTCAGATTCTGAATTTAATTCTAGTTTTAGTATTTGTTCTATAGGCTATAAAAGGTATTTGCAACATGAGGCACTTGAAATGACTCAAAAATAATTTTTCTGAGACTAGAAAAGAACCAGAGGAGTAAACTTCCACTGAACTGAATTGTTTATGCAGATACTATCGCTGCTGACTAATGCTTATTAGGCAGTTGTTCAAACTAATCGAGAAATATACTTACTGAGAAATAAGATCAATTGCTTGAAAAATACTGAGACAAAACTATAAAAGGAAACAAAAACCACAAAGGTCCATCCCTTCACTTCTTTCTTCCTTTTGGAAAAGCTTGGAACTGTCAAGTTTGTCGTATTGTAACATTTTCATACAAAACTGGTTACACTCTGTTTTCATATTCATGAACAATGTTATTCTACCTCACAATGAGAAAGAGAGCAAGCTATCAGATGTTAAATAGAAGGGAAATGTTCAGATTTGGAGGTGGGTGGAAGTGAAGGCAGCATTTACTGAGCATCAGGGAGGCACGTATAGTGAGTGAGAACATTTGCTTCCAAGGAGCACCAGTACCTTGCTTTTCTCCTGCAGTTCAATTTGTGACGTCTTGAAATTAGGACCTTGAGAGTTTGAACTTAATCTAGTTTTCCTATCCAGGAGCTCTTCCATTTCTTTCACCTGGGCCTTTAGCCTTCTATTTTCTTTTTCCAGTCCTTGTTTTTCTGTTTCAAGCATTTCCCTCTTGTCCCACTCTGAGATATTTTCAGCCTGCAATCTCTCTAGCTAAACAAAGAAAACACAGAGAGGCAACATGTAGCATTGGTAATTGCTAAAAGGCAAGGCACCTTGCAAAACAAAAACAAAAACAACCCACTATGGAAGGTTCACAGATACATACATTTATGTAATTTTTAAGAAGAAAACTGGATTTGTCTGAAAAGTTGTGAACAACACAAAGGTCCTAAGACCAGGCCATGCCTTAGATAAACATACCTTTCCTCTTGGTTCATGAGACTATTTCTATAACCATATAGCCCATATTTGTCAAATAAGTATGTCAAGTGAAAAGCAATGGTACTCTGCCAACAATTTCCACTTAAATGATGAACATTTATCAATTGGGAAGGCACAAAATAATTTCTTGGGCAATTCTGGTTGCATGGATATACTTCATGTATTCATTCGCTGGTTTATGTATTTATTTACTATACCGTTCAAGTTCCACATATTATGTTAGTCACTGAGAACAAAGACAAGTGAATGTAACAGGATATTATACATTCCATAATTGGAATACCATAAAATATAGTCACACACACAGTGAGTGAGTGGTTAATTGGATTTCCAGGGAATAAAGGTTGGCCACCATGGCCAGGGGGCCAAATCTGACTCATCTATTTTAATAGATCCCATAATATTGGCATTATTTTAATGGTTGAAAAAAAGAGAATACTCTTATAGATACATTAACATTATATAAAATTCAAATTTCAGTGTCACAAATAAAGTTGTATTGGAATGCAGCTGCATTCATTTGTTTACATCTTGCTTATATGACTGTTCTTACACTAATAGTGACAGAGTTGAAATGCTGGGATAGAGACTGTTGGGATAGAGGCTGTATGACCAGCAAAGCCTCAATTACTATTTAGCCTCCAACAGAAAAAGTTTGTTTACCTCTACTTCCACCCCATGGTTCCTAACCAAGGTTACACATGAGATTCTCTTGGGGAGATGTTTATAATTACCAGTGACTAGAACCCACCTCTAGAAGTTTTGATTTAATGAATTTAGTTCAAATTTTATGTCCCCCTGGGTCAGTTTTTATTTCTAACATTTTTATATTTAGATTTTAAAGAGGCAATAGCAAATGGGTTTATATTATGCAGTTTTATTGTGTTTAAATGTTTGCTCATTATAGTGAGATTGAATTACATTGGTCTGATATGATTATTTTTTCTTACTCAGGATATTGTAAGCAGAAATGATTAGTAGCTCTTTTAGCTCTAAATTCTAATCCTGAGCTCTGAATTCTAACCTTGACTTCACCATTGATTCAGTGGGTAAGCTCAGACTGGTAACTTCATCTCCCCAGTATGAACAATTTATTCTCCAATGTGACAGAGTTTGTGAAAAGTGAAGTTAATTAAGTTGACAGGAAAACACTTTGCATAGCAATATTCTACTTAGAGAAGAAACACTGTGGTAATATAATTTGGGAAAAATAATTATATAGGTATTTCTCCGATATATTTGGGCATATGTATATCCAAATGTCAAGGTAATTTTATGGCATAGATCTGTACGGTGAAGCCATTCTTTCCAGTAAATAAGCAAGTAGAACCTAGTCCTGTTTCTGTCACTTTCTCATTGGCTGATTCCGAACAAAATGTTTCCTCTTTCTGTTCCTGTTTTTAAATAAAATTGAGAACACCAGACCCACCAAATTTGTGCAATTATAGGGACCAAATAAAGTCAATTATTCAAAATGCCTTGCAAACTATGTAACATGTTTAAAATATGAGACATGTTAAACAGTTAAGGATAAAAATTGGAAATTATCTATTTTTACATAGTTGTTTCAAATGGCCTGACTGCAAGGTATTGATTAGTATTAGACTATTACAAAGTATTTTTCAATGACATTTTAAATTCTAAAAGAGAAATCAACTGAATCAAAAGCAACAAAATGTTAAGACTTAAAAAAGGAAAAATATTAGATTTCAAAATATCTTTGGAAACGGATTTTGGCTAAAAATTTTCTAAAATCTGTTTTCTCATATACAAGAAATTGTACCATTATTGTAGAAAATATTATGTTTCCAAATCAGAGAAGCTCTCGCTTCTAAAATGCAGGAAACAAAAATTACATTCTTGGAACTAGATCTTGTTTATCAATTAAATATAATAAACTATAAGGTATGTTATTTTATTTTCAAAGATTTATTAATTTTTAATTAATAATTAATTTTTTAATTTTTTAAATTATTATTTATTTATGATAGTCACAGAGAGAGAGAGAGAGAGAGAGAGAGGCAGAGACACAGGCAGAGGGAGAAGCAGGCTCCATGCACCGGGAGCCCGACGTGGGATTTGATCCCGGGTCTCCAGGATCGCGCCCTGGGCCAAAGGCAGGCGCCGAATCGCTGCGCCACCCAGGGATCCCTCAAAGATTTATTTTAGAAAGAGGGTGAGAGAGAGAGAGGGTGCATATGAGCAAGGGCGGAGGGGCAGGAGGAGAGAGAAAATCTCTGCTGAGTGAAGTGTCTGATGTGGGGCTTGCTCCTAGACTCTCAGAGCATGACCTGAGTCGAAATCAAGTCAGACACTCAACTGACTGAGCCACCCAGGCATCTCAAAGTTCACATTTCAGATGATGTGGTTTAACATGTGGGGTATCTATTTGGGGATATGAGGTGAAAATAGTATTTCAAAATCCAATTACCAACATGTCATTTTTTTAATTATTAAGATTAATGCTTAAACATTTTGACTATCATCACATCACTTATCAGAATGAAAATAATAAAGCTATAACAAAAAATAATTAACTTGGTGATAAAAAATTAATTTTAGGAAAATATATGTATTTCTGGCCAACGACAAATATGCTATGTCAAGGCTTTGTAAAATTATAGGCATTTAAAAGAAATTGCTAAAGTCAATTTTATACCTGATAACAGATAACAGGTAGAACTAAGGTCTTAAATAAGTAACAGATAATTTTAATGAATAAACTCCAAATCTTTAAAAATATAATTTATAAAAAGTAATAATTATAACAGTTGTAACAGAAATCTTAAGTAATGATGTCTTATTATTTTCTATTTGTAGTTTATTGACACAGCAATTATTTCATAAATTTATGTATACACCACACAGCAAAAAAGTAAAGGTTCTGTAGAAATTGGAACATCATAAATATAAAAGCTTTATTTCTTTTCTCATTTTATAAAATTTTTTATCAGGTTATTCTTTTCCAAGAATCATATGAAAATCTACTACATTAAAAGCCATTCAACTGAGGGGTGTATGGGTGGCTCAGTCAGTAAGCGTCAGATTCTTGACTTCCACTCAGGTCATGATTTCAGGGTTGTGAAATCCATCCATCAGGCTCACACTCAGTGGGAAATTTGCTCAATATTCTCTCTCCCTCTGCCCCTCCCCAGCTCATGTGTTCATGCTTTCTCTCTCCAAAATTATTAAATAAATCTTTAAAAAAAAGGCATTCAACTGAATGCAAGTTAAAAAGAAAATAAAATCAGGTGCTACTTTAAGCTTCCAGAATTTATTGTAAGCAATTTTAATAGTAATATCAAATTGAAATGGAGTTCCATTAATTTGCTTTTAGTGATCAAGAGAAAATCCTAAAATGTTCCAATTCTAACTCTTCTATACTATGAATTTTAACTAATAGTGGGTACTATTGTTAATTAAATTTCATGTAATATGGGAATTATTGAAAAAAAAGTTTTCTAAAATTTTTAATGTAAAAATATATTATCCTAAGAGTAATCAGTAAAATATTTGTTGAGTTAATTATTTCCAATGTTATGCATATTAAATATTATGAAAAATATGTAAACACCCAAATAACTATTCAGGTGTTTAACAAATATTATTACCTCTTACATAAGAAGCTTGGAATATTCTATTGACAAAATACAAATAAATATATAGGTATAGATTGGGCAGAGATTCATGAAGGATGAAACTCCCTGAGTGTGATGAGAAATATCTGCAATAAATTAAGCAATCAGAGGTTACTTAGAGGAATAATATGTAAGCTGAAACCTGAAGTTTAAGAAGGAAGAAACAAAATCAAGGCAAGAATGTTCCAATAAAGGAAGCAGGAAATGGGTTTGAACATTATTAAGAGCCAAGAGTTCTATCATGAAATATTAGGTGTGGGATAGAGTACAATATGAAATCTAGACAAGCAGGCAGTGGTTCTTGAAAGTAAGTGTGAACATAAGAATCATTTGAGTTGCTTGTGGAAAATGTAATATTGTGATTATTCCTAAAGATAGAATATGGGGCCATCTCTAAACATTTTAATCTACTCGCCTGATGTTATTGCTGCTTGTTATTGAGAGAACATCAAAGATTCTAATCAGTATAATACTACAATGCAAGTTTATGAAACCAGGGCTGTGCCATTTTGTTCATCAGTCTGGGACCTAACACATGCTATGGAAGTAATCTACAAATACTGTTGAAAGAAGAAGAAAGTGCACAATGATAGTCTAGGAAACAGCCTTCCTATATTTCAGTTAGACAAAAAGCAAAATTAAGAAAGCATCCTAAAAAAAAAAAAAAAAAGAAAGAAAGCATCCTAGAAGGGCCAGTTATTTAGCTTACTATGCCTAACACCAGTAGGATTTCTCAGATTTACTCTTAACTCACTGATCTTGGCATAGCTCCACTGCATTTTGTGGCAGGTGAATGCAGTGATGTAGAGAGAATACTTCCCGTAAAATGACCTACAGTTGAATCCCAATTCCTTTATCCTGAAAGCCTCCATTTTTCATTTATAAAATATAGAAAATATTTCCTAGAGCCTAGTCTTATGAGGCAGAAATTATATTATTTATATTTATTCTAAACTCAGTATTTCGTGTGATGTTTGTTTTCTAAAGAAAAAAAAACCATATCAACAGCTGAATCAAATACCGACAGATGAAAATAGTATATTAATTTTTTATATTTTTATCAAGATGACAATCATTTGGTAAATGGACATTGTCAACCCCCCCAACAGAAAACCGCCAACAGAGTGTACTATGTGGCATTCTGCGGGTTAGTGAAGAGTCATCTAAAACCACAGGGTATTCCAATAATATATTTGCAAACATTCAGAATTTTCATTTTAGACAAGTCAGCCATAAAATCACATCACAAACTGAGATTTTGGAAGTTAGAGGTAAAAGGCAGGAAGCTTGCTATTTCCTAGCAGTATGAGATTATTACTCTTTTACTGAGGGTAATATATATTTCCGGTAAAGAGTTATATAGGTTATTTCTTATCCTTACATTAATCCTGTACATTTGTACTTGCTGCCATGAGGAAAGTGGGGTCCTTAAGAGTAGAAGCAATTCTCAAGGTAGGCAAAGAATCCAACCTATGGCTTACCTAAAGTTCCTCTCTGATTCCAATCCTGAGCTAATTATATCCACACCATGCTAACAGATACCTGCTAATATATGTATATCCCTTTGCAGTAGTACCCATAACATTCTGAGGGCATTGTACTATATATTTTCTTTTGAAATATTTTGGAGTTTTGAATATTGTTCATCTTTCTCTAACAGCAAATTTATTCAAAAGAAAAGCAATTCTATCGACTCAGAGTAAAAAGTTGATTCACATATTACTGGTGTCAACCCACCCCGGGGTCTTTTAACATTCTTTCTCTAAGTCTTAAAATCACAAATAAGAGGGCACCTGGGTGGCTCAGTTGGCTAAGCATCTGCCTTTAGCTCAGGTCATGATCCCAGGGTCCTGGCATGGATCCCCACATTGGGCTCCCTGCTCAGCATGGAGTCTGCTTCTTCCTCTGCCCCTCACCCTGCTCTTGCTCTCTCTCTCTCTCTCTCTTTCTCTCTCTCAAATAAATAAATATTTTTAAAAAAATAACAAAAAAGAACTGGATAAACTCTTTCCTAAATTAAAGTCTACTTCTCACAAGTTCAGAGTTACATACAGCTCAGTGATAGCTCACACCATCTTTTACCAAAAGTCAAGAGAATAAATGATTTTAGTAATGGGCAATGTCACATGTATTTTCGTTACTTTAATTTTATTTTATTATTTTTTAAAGATTTTATTTATTTATTCAGGAGAGACACAGAGAGAGAGACAGAGACATAGGCAGAGGGAGACACAGGTTCCATGAAGGGAGCTCAATGCAGGACTCGATCCCAGGACCCCGGGATCATGCTCTGGCCCAAAGGCAAAAGCTGAACTGCTGAGCCACCTAGGCATCCCTTTAATTTCATTTCAAATCTATGAAGAGTTTCTAAACATAAAGATCCCTAGAAATAATTTGAAATAAAATGTGTGACAAAGTTAAATAAAAGAAGAGGGATCCACATGCAAAAGAAATAATCTAGGCACAGACACTACACCCTTAAAAAAATAACTCAAAATGGATCACCAACCAGAATGTAAGACACAAAACTGTAAAACTTCATAGATGACATAAAATACAGGAGAAAATTTAGATGATCATGGATTTGGTGATGGCTTTTTAGAAACATAACCAAAGGCATGATTCATGAAAGAAATAATTAGTAAAACAGACCATTAAAATTAAAAATTTCTGCTCTGTGAAAAACAATGTCAAGAGAATGGGAAGACAAGCCTAAGACTGAAAGAAAATATTTGCAAGAAACATATCTGATAAAGGACTGTTATCCAAAACACACAAAGAATTCTTTAAATTCAACAGTAGGAAACAAACAATGCATTTGAAAATGAGCCCAAGATCTATAGATAATAGATAATGAAAGCAATGGGATACCACTACACACCTATTAGAATGGTGAAAATCCAAATACTGACAACACCAAATGCTTGTGAGATTCTTGGAGCCACATGAACTCTCATGCATTCCTGGTAGGAATGTAAAAAATATGGTCACCTTGAAAGAGAGTTTGGCGGTTTGTTGCAAAATTAAACATATTCTTATCATACTATCTAGTGATCATTATGCTCCTTGGTATTTAGTAAGAAAAGTTACAAACTTACATCCACATAAAAATCTGCACACACACAAAAAAACAAAATTAAAAACCCCCAAAACCTGCACTAGGATGTTTGCTGTGGCTTTAATCATAACTGCCAAAACTTGAGGCAACCAAGATGCCCTTTGGTAGCTGAAGGGATAAATTGAAGGGTGTCCAGACGATGTAATATTATAAGGCCCAAGAAAGAAAGGCACTATCAAGCCAAGAAAAGACATGAAGAAATCTTAATGCATATTACTACAAAGCCAATCTGAAAAGACTTCATCCTGTGTGATTCCAACGACAAGGCATTCTGGAAAAAAAGCATCATAGAAACACTGAAAAATATTAGTGTTTTTTAGAAGTTGCAGGAGGTAAAAGGACAGGTTGAAGATAGGGAAGAATAAGTAGGTAGAGGACGGAGGATTTTTATGGCAGTGAAAATACTGTATGTGATACCATAATGATGGATACATTAAATATCTGTCCAAATCTTTATTATGTATAACACCAATACTTAATGTCAACCACAGGCTTTGGGAGATAATTCTGTGTCCGTGTAGGTTCATCAGTTGTTACACTGTGCTATTCTGTGAGAGCTTTGATAATGGGGGGGGCTACGCATATGTGGAGTGGGAGATATAAATCTCTATACTTTAGATTTTGTGGTTACTAAAGCTTCTTCAAAAAAAAAGTGTAATAAAAATGTTTTTTAAAAAGAGACTTTTTCATATTTTGGATATTCACTCTATATCAGATGTATGTTTTACAAATATTTCTTACTGATCTTTGGCTTGTGTTTCAATTATCTTAATAGTGTCTTTGTAGCAAAAGTTATAAATTTTAATAAAGTACAAATTAACAGTTCTTTTTCAAAAAAAAAAAAGAAGAAAGAGAAAAAGGAACCCTCATACACAACTGAAGGAAATGCAAACTGGTGGAGACACTATGGAAAATAGTAAGGAGACTCCTCAAAAAATTAAAAATAGAATTATCATATCACCCAGTAATTCCACTAGTGGGTATTTACCCATGAGAAATTAAAACACTAATTTGAAAAGATAAAGCATCTCTACGTTTATTGGAGCATTATTTACAATAGCCAAGATATAAAAGCAACCCAAGTGCCCATCAATAGATGAATTGATAAAGAGGTACATATACATATATATACACATATACAATGGAATATTAGCCACAAAAATGCATGAGATCTTCACATTTGCAACACCATGGATGGAGCTAGAGGGTCTCATGCTAAGTAAAATAAGTCAGTTAAGAAAAGACAAATATCATACAATTTTACTAATTTGTGGAATTTAAGAAATAGAACAAATGAGTAAAAAAAGAAAAAGAGACCAACAAAAAAAAATACAGACTCTTAAATATAGAGAACAAACTGATGGTTGCCATAGGGGAGGTTGGTGAGGGAAGAATGAAACAGATTAAGGGGATTAAGTATGTGGACTGTGATGAACATCGAGTAATGTATAGAATAGTTGATTTATTATATTGTACACCTGACCTTAATAAAACAACTTATGTTAATTATACTTCAATTTAAAAAAAGGAGGCAAAAACACATGAATTAAAGACAATGCAAGTAAATTACAAAAGAACAATGCATCTATGTATAAATAAATCAATATATATTAGAATGACAAGAAAAATACTTTTATAAAGACTTTACTTATACTCTGGCAGAGAAAACTTAATAGGTTTCACAAGTAAAAATTGAGTATTTTGGATCCTTGTTTTTGCAACAGCCAGGCAGCCTAAAAAGTCCTGACTAGTGTTACAAAATTTCACACGCAAATATCACTGAATCATTGAAAAATGATGTAGATGATGTAATAATCGTCTATGAATATCCTAGTAACTGTTAAGATTTAAAAATGTGAATGAACACACTGTTATGTTAAACATAGAAAATTGTTTTATGAGCATGTCCTTAGAACAAGCAGAGAAGAACCATAGCTTAAAAACAAAGCAATGAAAGATGCTTTTCTGCACCTCTCCTGCTGAGCTCTAATGTGCTGCAGTGGATTTCTTATAAACTTGTTCAGGCATGAACTTTACAGAAGCAGTACTTCTAGAACTTGAGAAGTGAAACACAATAGAGGGTTTAAAATGTGGATCTTGTTCCAATAAGAATAGGAACCAGAGGTTTATATAAGATGTCTAATGGGACTTAATTTTGCCATGGGTTTCCTACATCAACTGTGCTCTATCGTTAAGAAAAGCTGTTTAAACACACAATCCATAGCAAGATCTGCATTAGGAAAATGAATACACTAGAAGAAAGATGAAATTAAGCAAGCTATGAAAGGTAGACCTTCTTTATTTTCAAGATCTCTGCTAAAAGTAAATTTAAAAGTAGACAAACAAGGATGCCTGGGTGGCTCAGTTGGTTAAGTGTCCAACTCTTGGTTTTGGCGCAGGCCATGATCTTAGTTAGGGTCATGAGACTGAGCCCTCCATCAGGCTCCATGCTCAGCTTGATATTTTCTCTCTCTCTCCCTCTCTGCCCCTCCATCCCTGCTTTTTTTCTCTCTCTCATTCTCTCTTAAAAAAAAAAAAATTGACAAATTCTCTTGGCCCCAGAGTTGCCAAACAGGTCTTCTGAGAGATTTTGATAGTTCTCAGTATCATTTTACCTAGAAGGTGTCCTGATTAATTGCATGTACTCTGATAGTTCAGATAAAATAGAAAGTTAACTTTAATTATTAACACTGAGCTGTAAGGGAGGAAAAAGCGTTCATATAATTTACAGGAGAAAATCATAGAAAAGAACAATGATGTAAAAGTGAAATAGTGTCAAGTATTTACAAGCATCCCCTAAATCACCACTTTACATCAAGAAGAATGTGGTATAACACGTTCATGTTTTAAATATGCTTGCTGCTTTTTAATATTTGGGGAAAACTTGACAAAAGAGATACATTGATGGATTCTTTAAAAAAAAAACATAGTGAAAAATAAAAATTAGTTTGTCTTATTGTTCAATCCAAAATAACACAAGAATATTTTTACATTAAAATTGCATCATTCATTTAAAAGATTAATATTATAATGAGGCAAGTTAATTCCTTCCGTTCATCTTTAGTCTGAAGCCAGTACTTTATACACACTCCTCTATTCATTACTGGCACACAGTGACAAATCTGTTGACAAATCAAATGTCCATTTGCGTATGGCTCTGATTCTGGTCTCCAATTTCTTTGGTCTACCAATCATTGCACAAACATTGCTCCATTTATTATATATACTATATATAACTTTTATGTATACAAATATAAATTTTTGCTAGTGATAAATAATTGATATCAAGTAGTATCTCTAAACTTTCATGAATTATGTTTTGTGGACTCTAAATAGATAATTATGTCATCTGTGATCATTATAATTTTGTATTTTTCCAATTCTTATAATTTTATTTATTTTACTTCTTCTGTTGAACTGTCTGGCATCTGGAGTAGAATCTTAAATTAAAAAAGTGACAGCAGGGGTATGCCTGGGTGGCTCAGTGGGTTAAGCGTCAACTCTTGATTTTGGCTCAGGTCAAGATCTCAGGATCATGAGATTGAGCCCTGCATTGGCTCCGTGCTGGACGTGAAGCCTGCCTAAGATTCTCTTTCTCCCTCTCCCTATTCCTCTCCCTACCCAATCCTCCCTGCACTTTTGAGCTCCCTCTCTCTCTCCCTAAAAGGAAATAAAAGTGATAGCATGTTTCTAATACTCCATCACTAAATAAAATATTTGCTCTAAAATTTTGCTACTCCATTAGGTTGTAAAAGTCCATTTTAATTCTACCATGCTAAGATGTTTTTCTGGAAAATCTTGAAATAAGTTGTAACAACTATTTTTATGTAAATTTTGAGATAACCACATAATTAATTTTTTCTTTTACTATGTGCTGATTTACATAATAAATGATCTAATAATATAATATACCTTTCTTTCCTGTGATAAATCATTTTTTTCACTATAAGATTAAGACTACTTCTATTTGGTTAGTATTTTTGCCACTACATCTATGTGTGAGAATGACTGTGATTTTCCTTTTTTATATTACCCATGTCTAGACGCAAAATTAGCATTAAACTAATACAGTGGAGAAGTTTGGAAAATGTTTTTCTCTTTTTCTTCTCTGGAATATTGAAATTATTACTTTGCATGGTAGACCTTAACCATAAGGCATTTTGATACTGGAGTTTTATCATGGGTAGAATTTTAATTTATTAATTTTTAGTTTACTTTATATAATGTTCTAAATCAATTCATGCTTTCTATTTCTACAAGAGAAAGGATAAAGGATAAAGCTATATTTTTCTGGATAATAATTTATTTCTTGTAAGATTTTTTTATTAGCATCATGCCTTCATAATATTTCCCTATCTTTGTGGAATTTCTGCTCTATCTAAAGCTGTGTCCCTTTTTTATTAGTAGTTTTTCCAAATTATAGTTCTTGGTTAATTTTACTTAAATTTCATTTTAGTTTCTTTCTTTCTTTTTTTTTTAAGAATCAGCTTCTGGCTTTGTTGATGATCTCTATTATACTTTTTAAATATATTATTAATTCCTAATACTATCTTTCCTTCTTTCTACACCTATTGTTATTTTTTCTGCTAGAATACTAGCTTGTTAATTTTTTGGTCATTGTTATTCTGTTATGCTGGGTATCCAACAAGCAGCTGTATAGTGTGATTAAAAAGGCAATAATTTTATTAGGAAGAATGAGCATGAAAGAAAATGAGGAGGAGTAAGGAGAGGCAGGGAGCAGCTGGATGGCAAACAGGACTGACTTAGATTTAGGGGTGGAGAGAGGAAAGGAGAGAAGATTGAATGGAATCATCTTAGATGTCAGCGTGGTCCAAGGAGAGTTAGATGAGGCCATTCAGGAGCTCTTAAGTCAAAGTCACTAGTGAGGAGGTCCCATCTCCCAGAAGCAAGGAGGCCGCCCTCTGCTGAGAGTAGCCTGTGGGAAGCATGATCTTACTGCCTGGTTTTCAGAGTACAAGCAGCTGGAGTTCTGGGTTAATTACGCTCCCTGTAATTGAGATCTGAGTGTCACCATCCCATGGTAGACATAACTGTTTCCTAATATAGTCATTGATATTATAACTCTCCCTGAATTTTGCAGCATCCCTCAAGATTTCAGTGCTTTTATCTTTCAGTCTTATATTCCATTAAATTTCTTTCTTTGACCCATGAGTTACTTAGATGTCTGTTTTTCAATATCCAAATAAAGAAGTTTCTTAAAGTTATTTTCTGTAATCAATGCTATAATCAATGACCACCCATGGTCAAACAATAGTGCTTTTGGAGAATCACACAGTTTAGAACATGAACACAGACTAAATCCCTATCTCTCTACACAGCCTCCAAAAATGCACAATGAGAAAAAAAATCATTCGTTCTACAAGTATAATTAAGAGACTACAAGAAAATCCTTTTTTTTTTTTTTAAGATTTTATTTATTTAGTCATGAGAGACAGAGGGGGCGGGGAGAGAGAGACAGAGACACAAGCAGAAGCAGACTCCATGCAGGGAGCCCGATGTGGGACTTGATCCTAGGACTCCAGGATCACGCTGTGGGCCAAAGGCAGGCCAAACCACTGAGCCACCCAGGTGTCCCCAAGGAAATCTTAAAACTCCATTCAAGAGGATTATTATAGGTCATAGTATTTATGTGAGTTTGTAACAATTTTTGTATGTTGTAAGACAAAGCAAATAACTTTATATATTAGCATTATTAGAAAAGAAACAAAATTTTAAAAAGAAATAAGAAATTAAGAAAACAAGACATGCACTTTAGAAACTGATTTGGTAGTTTTCCAAAAAATAAGTTTTCCAACACTTTATTGGTATTATTTCCAAAAACCACCTACACTATGAATGAGCAATTCCACTCCTAGAGAAATAAATTCCACTCCCGTGATTAATAAAAACAGCACCACAAAACATAAATAAATTAAAATATATTAGGAGTTGTATGCATTATAGTCAAAATCTGAAAGAAAGTAAGGGTTCAGCAACAGGAAAGGGATAAATAATTTTCAGTCTATTAATACAAGGGAGTATTATTACCAAATAAAAGGAACAAACTATTGATACATGAAACATCACGCATATGAAACAGAATATGATATGATGAGCAAAAGAAGGCTGGTACAATCAAGCATGTATGTTTCTATTTATATGAAATTCTAGAATGGGAAAAATTTATGGTAGCTCTAAGCTAGGAAATTGGAAAGGGACATTAGTGAACCTGAGACCTTCTTAGGGTGATAGAAATATTCCATATCTTGCAGAGTGTGCTTTATAGAGATGCTTGCATATTCCATGATGCATTGATCAGTATCACTCAAAATCTGCTCTGTAAATTGTGTGTAAATTATACCTCAGCAGAAAAGGTCAGCAATAAATACTTAATGCTAAATTTAAATGAAAAATGTGAAATATGAATGTAAACGCGGTTTTCTATCTCTGTCTACTGAAAGGACGCAGAAGTAATTATATTGCAAGGGAAATGACTATGTTCAGCACCCAAATCTTTCCAGTAAGATAAACCAGGGCTCTTTGAGAAATCCTTGATTCCAGTACTGGAGCTAGGAAAGTAAAAGATGAACCCAGAACATAATTGTGTCTGAAAACTGTTAACCACTCAGTGATTAATGGAAAAATATCATAAGGACACCAGTCTCAGCTTAAGAGGACTGCTAGTGGCTAAACCTGAGACAATCTGAACATCAAAAACAAAGACAATATTAATGTATAACTTGTTGATTAAAAATAAATTTGTAAGTCATTAATATAACCCAAAGAGAGAAAAACAAAGAGAAATTTTTTTAAAAACTTTTAAAAAAAACTTTTTTTGCAGAAAAATGCCAGCTAAAACATGTAGAGGGATAGTAGAATTAGAACATTTGCAATTATGAATTATAATCATTATAACCATTGTAAATAAAGATCATCCATGGGTACCAAAATCATTAGATAAAGGTACCTAGAGAACAGGGTATTTTTAGGATATTAGAGAATTTTCTGAAAGATCATTTGCTAATTTCAAAGTGAGTATTATATTAGAGAAAGCTGGAAGTCCACACTCTAATCCAGCACTCATGTTCAGCATTGCTCAGAGTAGAACAACATGGCATCATGTTTTTCCATATGTGAATCGTAAGAAATATATGTATAAAGTACATGCTATCCTTGCTAAAAAAAAAAAAAACAACTGTTTAACCTGACCGTAATCTAGCTTGTAACTTGGTGGTTCTCAACCAGGGTGGTTTTACCCAAAAGGTGACATTTAGCAAAGTCTGAAGACATTTTTGGTTGCTACGTCTGAAGAGGCACTACTGGCATTTGATAGACAGAGGCCAGGGATACTGCTAAATGTCCTACAACACAAAGGAAAACACCCCACAGCATGTCAATAGTGGTAAGGTTGAGAAAAATTTTGCTCTACACCTACCTTCCTCTTTACAGGTAGTGCAGTACATAGAAGAATAACGAATACCATAAGCAAAGAATTAGACAATCCCAGAATATGGCATATTCTCCCACAGGACTAATCTGATTTTTAAAAATAGTAATGTATGAAGAAATAATTGGAGAAGCAGTTGTAGAATAAAAAGATGACTAAATAAGATAAGTCTTATGCATTAATAAACTCAGTGGCATTAAGACAAGCAGAAAAGACATCCTTGGACAAATAGAGGGAATTTAAATATGAACCAGATATTGATTATATTATAATCATTTCTTAGGATGGATAATTGTGGTCATGTAGGAAAGTGCCCTTATTCTAAGGTGATACATGCTAAAGAATTTGAGAGAAGTATTGTGATGAATACAACTTGTGTTCAAATAGCACACAAATGACAGAGATTAATCTTAAAAGAGAATTAATTTAGAAATTAACAATGATATATATGATGATATCATTTATAAAAGTTTAAAATGTACATTTTCCAAGAACATATATAAAGAATAGGTACATATTACAACAGTTGCCTATAGAGGGAATGGGTGTGGGAGGGGGATATACAGATAATAAAAAAATGAATGAATGAATGAATCCAAAAAAGAGAGGGATTTTGCAGAGACCCATTGTAACAATGTGCCACGAACAAAGGCATATTGCACAAAAAAATTCTCTGCCTCTAAGTACAAAAATAGATCCAAACATCAAGACATAAATATTAGTGTATGAATGGGTGCCAAAACATAATTTAAAGAGCTAGTTATATTTTGTAAAAAGGAAACTGATAAATATGGTTGATACTGGTGAAGAAACTGAAAGGTAGAGAGGATAAAAATATATCTGTTTTCCTGAAAGACTCAGATTAAGACAGTTGTACTAATAGGGCCCTGAAACACAAACCTTCTAGATGTGATTCTGGTACTTGAATCGTGCAAGGACCCCATCGCTGGTGGAAGCAGGATACAAACTGTGAATCTCACCTGTGGACTAGGATAAAGTTGAGGGGAAGCACAGAGTTGAAGGGGAAGCACTGTATGTAGTCACTTAACAGTTAAATAATATAGAGGCAATGGTGATTATGTGGATTTTGAACTTGGCTAGATTTTATTAAATGACTTGGAAGCCATAAAGAAAATAACTGACAGGCTCAGGTCAGCCAACTTTCAAATCAAGGAATGTTATTAAAGCCAGAAGTTGTCCCTGACCGTGTTTAAGGAAGCTCTTATCTCCTGAATCCAGCGGGCAGACTGAGTGTCTCCAGGCCCAGGAATCAATCTTACACGGAAGAACTGCCCAGGACACAAAACACTTAGTCTTGGCAGTTCTCCTGTGCTAAATCAGAGCCCTGGGAGGGAGGCAGTGGGACCTTGGAACGTGGAAAGAGCTTATTTGAGTGGATGCACTTGAACACCTTGAAGCAATATCCCATCTCAGGGGGATTGCTGAAAGGAAAGCCTCAAAGACCATATTGATACAATAAATCTGCAGGCCCCTTAGAGACAGCAGTGAATGGTGATGATGGACAACCAAATGTAACAAGTGATAACCCAATCTCATATTCTCTTTCTGGATGTTGTATTTTTGCTGGACCTCAAATGACCTTGGTGTTCTTCAGAATATGTCATTGGTCCATTATATTGAACATATCATGCTAATTATATCTCGTGGACAAGAAGTGGGAAATACTCTGGGTGCTCTAGTAACTCACAGGTATGTCAGAGAGTAGGAAGTTCATCTATATAGATTAAGGACCCTACCACACCAATAAAATGTTTAGGGGCCTAGTTTTCTGGAGCATGCAGAATTATCACCTCTAAGGTAAGGGACAAGTTATAGCACTAAGAAAGAGGCAGAATGGGTGGCCTTGGAGCCTGGAGATATTGCACTTGGAAATAAGGTTATGACCCATTTAGGGGGTGATTTAAAGCACGGCATTTTTGAACAAGACCTAGAGCAAGAGAGGGAGCAGCAGTTCTAAGATGTTGTGCAGGCTCCCCTGCCATTCATTCCACCTGGCCCAGCAAATCCAATAGTATTAAAGTGTGTCATCAATAAGAATGTATTATGGAGACTTGACAGACCCCAAAAGAAGAGTCTTAGAACCAACCCTGAGGGTTCTCTAATAAGGCGATGCCATCTCCGGAAGTGAACTGCTTTTTATTTGAAAATAACAATCATAAAACCAGTTCCTAGTAGAGAATGAGTCCTGCCCAGAAGCCAGTAAGTGACTATGCTTCTGGGGCTGCCCATCATGGTCTGGCTATCATCACACCCATTAGGCTATAAAATCAGGCAGCCTTAACAGCAACTCTTCCTATAATGGAAATAATCTATTGGGGATCAGGCCCAACAGGTGCAGAGGACAACAGTAATTGACACAGACAAGTGGACCTCACCCTCAAGGTCCCTACGGGTATTACATGGATGTCTCTCTCTTAGCTCACACCTATGACTTTGGGGCAGTCTCTGTCAGTAAGCTAATGTAGAAGGACAAGAAATCAGCATGAGTAGGTCTTCTTGATAGGTTAGCATGAGATAAAAATGGAGCTACTTTACTACCTACTTACTCAGCAGTGGCCCTGAATGACAGTGATGAGAAAAATTCCTCCCAGTACTTGGAGAAATACACTTGTCATCAAGGTTGAATGGGAGTACAACTGACCAAAGGTAAAGATATCTACAACTGACTGGAAAGTGGTGAATCATGTGGCCTCTGGGCCAGGAGCCTTGAAAGACTAAAGACAAGAGGTCTGTGCAAGAGGCACAGGGATGAATATATAGATGTGGACTTAAAAGTGTGATTTTTTTGACTCCCATATCCTATCTGCCAGATTTTTGACCACAGAAGAGGCATTCTCCAACCAGGTGGGAAGAATGTTGGCATCCAGTCAACATAGGTCATTCTCAGTCCACCCCAGCCTGGTGCTTGAATAATGGGTGATAAATGGAGTTGTTGTAATATCAGGGTTCAAGATGATTCCTGAATGTCAACAGAATGGGCTTCCTCTTAGCAGGGTGATCTAGTCATTCTTCTGCCAAATTTGTGATCTGTGAGCCTCAAAGAACAGCCACTTGGTGATACTATACTAGACCCCTTCTGTAAGGGGCAATGTACAGTTTTCACCTGAATTAAGAGGTACTTTAAGTTTGTCTTTTCTCTGGTCTCTGCAAGCACCATGATCTAAAGGCTTACATGGAAAGTGGTTTACCAACATAGATTCCTGTCTCTGAAACATCACCTAAAAGCTTAGGTACATTTAACAGCAAAAGATATAAAAAATGGGTGTATTACCAAGGGATGCACCAGTCCTCAAATACCAAACACAAGTCAACAGCAAGCCTGAAAAGGTGAGAATGGTTTGTTAAATTACATCTATGTTTTCCAACTTGAGGGAGATAATCTATGAGGCAGGAGGACATCATCCCCTACTTGTAGAATATACAGTGGACTAATGGCCAGTGTAAGGCTGTGTCCCAGTAGATTGAATATGTATGTCCAGAAACCAATGCATGAAAGTAGGATTGTTTTTCTCACCTTTATTCCTAGCGTGTCCCTGATATTCTCAATGTTTGCAGAATTGTATTTATTCTCTGGCAGGGATAGATTAAACATCTATGTAATACATGCTTTTCTACTGTGCACTATAAATATAGTATGATTTTGAGATTTTTCAGTGTTTTTAATCACTTGGTAATATTAAAAGTGTAAGAGTCTTAAGAAAATATTGTTTCAGTGTTGGAAGCAACATCAGAGGTGCGCATGAGTTAGCTTTACATCTGTAGTTTAGGTTTTCTGTTTTAGAAGGGGAAAGATATCTCTCAAGTGTGAGTCAGTTAAAAAAAATCAATTACTCAAATATGTCAGTGAGCCAAAGCCCAACACGAACATTTGTCCAAATTCAAAAACAAATGTCAATGCCTATGGATCGATTACATGAGAATCTTCAACTCACCTGACCTTTTTACTGAAAAATTCTTAGACATTTATGGTAGAGGAAAGATTTTCCCAACAGATTTGATAAAGGTCAAAGTATAGACTTGAGTATTATTTGAAATTTAGTTTCCAATAATTATTTTTGATCAGAATTCCAAATAACTTGTAAGGAAAATTTTAAATGGCTCTCATCTAGAATAAAGCAAATTCCTTTTGAATTTCTAAATGTATTTGCTTTTTTTTATCTCAGCTCCGACCGACACTTCCACACTTCCACATCTCCCCTCCGTGAAATAAAACAGAAGAAAGAAAGATCTTCCTCTCTTCAGGGATTAGTCAAAGTATCAAATTTAAGGAGTTTTGAAAGACAATAGTTTCTAGTTAATTTGGATTAACTGATAAACCTTGGTGGAGGCCAGGATTTGATGCAGAAGAAGAAAAATTGTAGAACAAGTTCAGAAATGTTTAAAGATTCAGGAGCTAAAAACAAAACAGTGGTCATAATTGTGGGATCACCTTACAAAAGTCAGTGATGGTCTAATGAATATTATTTCTCATTTTATTCTCTGTGCTATTGGGCATGAATTTCCAGTGTTTGATTAATAATCATTGTCTTGTTTGTTTACATTCTTACCCAAGTGGCTCAGATTCAAATTTTTTAGAGTGCAGCAATGCAAAGCCTGCCTTTGTATTGCACATAATCACTGCCTTTTTAAGGATGCTTGATTTTTTTTTAAGATTGGTAGAATGATAATTATGGTTAAAATAATTTTTTAATATATTAAAAAATCAAGGGTTCCTATAATCATGCATCATTATTTGGCTAGTTTTGCTTGCTTTGTATATTTGTATTTGGTATTCTTGCATAGGAAATTTATGTTCCAAAAATATTTTTAAAAATAGGTTCAAAATAAGATGGTGAAAAATATTTAAATATTAAGTTTACTTATGAAGGTAGGAGGTTTAATTCTAATTCTCCCATGTACTAACTGTGAAGCCTGGGGTACATTCCTTAAACTTTCTGAATCTTCTTTCTCATCTGTAAAAAGAAAAACTATGTAAGTGCTTCTCTTATAGGGTCGATGTGTTGATGAAATGAAATCACATATGTAAAGGGATTATACAGTACATGGAACCTACAAAGCATTCATAAACATTAGCTGCAAATACCTAGTGACACTCAATCTGAAAGAAAACAGAAACATGTATTTTAATATGTGTATCTTCCATTACTTTTTAATATTTACGGCAAAAATGCAGAGATTAAGTGACTTTTCTTCTTCCTTTCTCTTTTGGTCTTTTCTAATCCTATCCATACTCATTTCCAGATGACATCCTCCATTTTTTATAAGACATACTTTCATTGATTGGTCTATAAAATACTTCCTAAAGGGGTGTCTGGGTGGCTCAGTCAGTTAAGCCATCTGTCAATTCAGGTCATGATATCAGGGTTCTGGGATGGAGCCTGGCATCTGGCTCCGTACTCAGCAGGGTGTCTGCTTGTCCCTCTGCCCCTCCCTCCCCCTGTTCATGCTTGCACGTGCTCTCTTTCTGAAATAAATAAATCAAATCTTTCAAAAACACTTTGTAAGAATAATTATCTTGATTTATCACTTGTTTAATTTATTTCTTTATTAGTACAATAATTATTATTGTGGTAATTACTAGAATGCCTAAAATCAGAGACTCAGATATGGACTTTGGAGAATTTTTCTTTTTCCAGGATACTTCAACCTTGCTAAAAACACACACACAAAAGCCTAAGGCTGTAAGACTCATAATTCCAGAACAACTGTTTTGAACTTAAGCAGATTAGTACTGAAAATAAAAGCTAATATAATCGTGGGGATCCCTGGGTGGCTCAGCGGTTTGGTGCCTGCCTTCAGCCCAGGGCGTGATCCTGGAGTCCCGGATCAAGTCCCAGATCGGGCTCCCTGCATGGAGCCTGCTTCTCCCTCTGCCTGTGTCTCTGCCTCTCTCTCTCGTTCTCTCTCTCTCTGAGTGTATGTGTGTCTCTCATGAATAAATAAATAAAATCTTTAAAAAAAAAAGCTAATATAATCCATTACTGTTAAAAATAATTATTCCAATAAAGGCCTACCTCAAGAAACAAGGTAAATCTCAAATAAACAGTCTAACTTTACACCTAAAGAAGCAATAAAATAAAGAATAAACAAAACCCCGTATCAGCAGAAAAAGGGAAATAATAAAGATTAGAGCCGAAATAAATGACAGAGAAACTAAATCCCTCCTAAAACCCCAATAGAACAGATCAAACATATCAATAAAACCAAGAGCTGGTTCTTTGAAAAGATCAATAAAATTGATAAACCTCCAGCCAGACTCAAAGAAAGAAAGAAAGAAAGAAAGAAAGAAAGAAAGAAAGAAAGAGAAAAGAGACAGAAAGAAGACCCAAACAAAATCAGAAATCAAAAAGGAGAAATAACAATCAACACCACAGAAATACAAACAATGTAAGAGAATATCATGAAAAATGATATGGCAATAAATTGGACAACATAGAAAAAATAGATAAATTCTAAAAACATATAAACTACCAAAACTGAATCAGAAAGTAGAAAATTTGAACAAACCAATTATCAGCAATGAAATTGAATCAATAATCAAAAAACTTCCAACAAAGTTGAGGACCAGATAGATTCAAAGGTGAATTCTACCAAACAGTTGAAGAGGATTTAATACTTATTCTCAAAATTTTCCAAAAAATAAAGGGGAAAGAAAACTTCCAAATTCATTCTATGAGATGAGTGTTACCCTGATACCAAACCAGATAAAACACTACAAAAAAAGAGAACCACAAGCTTATATCTCTAATAAACATTGGTGCAAAAATCATCAACAAAACATTTGCAAACCAAACCTGAGAATACATTAAAAAAAATCATTCACCATGATCAAGTGGGATTTATTCCTGGGACGCAAGGATGGTTCAATGTTTGCAAATCAAATAATGTGATATATTACATCAATAAGAGAAAAGATAAAATTCATATGATCATCTCAATAGGTGCAGGAAAAGCATTTGATAAAGTACAACATCCATTCTTGATTTAAAAAACCCTCAACAAAGTAGTTTAGAAGGAACATACTTCAACATAATAAAGGTCATATATGAAAAACCCAAAGCTAACATAATACTCATACTCAGTGAAAAATTTAGAGCCTTCCCCCTAATATCAAGATAAGACAAAGGTGTCTACTCTAACCACTTGTATTAAACAGTACAGGAAGTCCTAGCCACAGCAATCAAACAAGGAACAAAAGGCACCCAGATTGGTAGGGAAGAAGTAAAACTTTCATTATTTGCAGATGACATGACTCTATATATAGAATACCCTAAAGACTGTATCAAAAACCTACTAGAACTGACAAATGAATTCAGTAAATCTGCAGGATACAAAAACAAAACTGAAATCTTTTGCATTCCTATATACCAATAATGAAGCAACAGAAAGAGAAATTAAGAAAGCAATCCCAGGGGCACCTGGGTAACACAGTCAGTTAAGTGTCTAACCCTTGACCTCAGCTCAGGTGTTGATCTCAGGGTCATGAGTTCAAGCCATGCACTGGACTCCACAGTGTGGAGCCTACTTAAAAAAAAAAAAAAAAAAAAAAAAGCAATAAACTCAATTAAAGGATGAAAGATGTGTACTCTCAAAACTATAAAACATGGGGATCCCTGGGTGGCTCAGCAGTTTGGCGCCTGCCTTCGGCCCAGGGTGTGATCCTAGAGACTCGGGATCGAGTCCCACCTCGGGATCCCTGCATGGGGCCTGCTTCTCTCTGCCTGTGTCTCTGCCTCTCTCTCTCTCTCTCTCTATCTCTCTCTGTGTGTGTGTTTCTCATGAATAAATAAATAAAATCTTAAAAAAAATAAAAACTATAAAAAAATGATGAAAGAAATTAAAGAAGACACAAACAAATGGAAAGATATTCCATTCATGGATTGGAAGAACAAATATTGCTAAAATGTTCCCACTATCCAAAACAATCTACAGATTTAATGCAATCCCTATCAAAATACCAAAAGCATTCTTCACAGAACTGGAACAAATAATCCTAAAATATGTGTGAAACCACAAAAGACCTGAAATAACCATAACAATTTTGAAAAACAAAAACTAAGCTGGAGGTCAGTCTCACAATTCCAGATTTCAAGTTACACTACAGAGCCACACTTAACCAAAATAATATGGCTCTGGAACAAAAATAGATACATTGATGAATACCCCTATGGAAAGCAGTGAGCTGGATCTTGAAAGAAATGTATAGAAATCATAGGCCAGGGATCCCTGGGTGGCGCAGCGGTTTGGCGCCTGCCTTTGGCCCAGGGCGCAATCCTGGAGACCCGGGATCGAATCCCACGTCGGGCTCCCGGTGCATGGAGCCTGCTTCTCCCTCTGCCTGTGTCTCTGCCTCTCTCTCTCTCTCTCTCTATGACTATCATAAATAAATAAAAATTAAAAAAAAAGAAAAGAAATCATAGGCCAAAGGGCCAGGGAAGTCCCAAATATTTGTGAGTGCGCCCAAAAGAGGACAAGACCTGGAGGGCATCAGAGTGGAAGCCGTAGGTAGGTCATCAAGAAAACACGAGGTGACTGAGGTTGGCAGTTTTCATTAATGCAGTCTCTTCTCTTCCCACACACATTACAATCTTCAGTAGACTGCTCTTTCTTTCTTTCTTTCTTTCTTTCTTTCTTTCTTTCTTTCTTTCTTCTTTCTTTCTTTCTTTCTTTCTTTCTTTCTTTCTTTCTTTCTTCTTCTCTTTCTCTCTTTCTCTCTTTCTTTCTTCTCTTTCTCTTTCTTTCTTTCTTTCTTTCTTTCTTTCTTTCTTTCTTTCTTTCTTTCTTTCTTTCTTTCTTCTTTTCTTTCTTTTTTTTTGCTTAGTAGACTGCTTTCTATCCAATAGAATACAGTAAGGAATTTATAGGAGAGAAAAAAAAATCTCAATTGGTAATTAAATCGTCAATCTAATTTAGCTAGAAACACCTGGCCACCAGGAAAAACTATTGTTGATGGGGTATCTGCACAAAGGAGTTTTAAATTCTTTAGCTCACCCTGCATAACTCTATTTTTTTTTTTCATAAAAATAACTATTATTCAAGGCACCCAATACTTCCTGGATAAATCATCATGGGCTTTCATCTGTTACTCAATTTTATATTTATCAGTTTTCTGTAAATGCAAGACAAGTGACAGTTTTGGTCTTAGATAATTGGACCATTTAGACTTATATTTGTCTAAATAACCAGAATGCATATCCATGTGTGACAGCTTAATTTTCAGTTTTCCCAGAATATTATTTTTCTCTAATGGCTTACTCATATAAAATATCTCTTTAGAGATTCTGTTTCCTGAGTTTTGTCAATATAAACCCCAAATGTGCCAGAACGCTTAAATCCATATCACTAACAGACTTCTAAATTAACTTGCTTGCAACCATCAATAGCCTGTTTCAAAATTATGTAATTATTTCTGATACATTTATTAGAGTATTCTCAGTAACCTAACTCACTTTGCTACAATGTGTAAAGTCAGTCAGAGGTATGAGATACAAGAGATTTAAATCAATTTAGATTAACATCTATTGTGGCACTCTCAGAAAATTAAATTATGATGGCACTGGATTTCTAATTATACAACTCCCTTCCAATCAAAGATAATACTATTTAACTCTGTCAGTAAATAAAACCCCAGGCATCTCTTCATTTAAAATTTATAACTAGCTCAACTCAGCATCATGCAGATCTGCTACATAGCTCCCATACAGTTGAAAACAGGCACTTAACTGTAATTTTTGATGAATCTTATGTCCCTCACTGAAGGCAGTTCTCTGAGGGCATGCCCATTTCAACATCACAGACTACTGAATTACTAGATCCTAGCACAGTAGGTGCCATACAATATACACAGAATTCAAATCTGAATTATAATTTAAGAAAACATTCTGAAAATGATATTTTTTTAACATAGAGCAAAAACATTTTTCTGCCCTCTGTATTTTCTCACACCTTAAAAATAAAAATCTGGTGATGAATTGCTCCTATTGGACTATGCTAGTTACTCTTCTAGTGATCAAAATATTCTCTCAAATGAAGTAATTCCTGATATTTACTACTGTGAGAGAGGGAAAGGACGAATTTTTGCTGCACTGTTAATCCAACAATGTTTTTAAAAAACTTTAAAATATATTCCTTTACTCCAAAGCAATGGTCTAAATCTTCTATAGATCAGATCACCCTTTTTTATCACACTATTTCCTGCTAATACTGCAGTCTTTCACTGTTTCACCTGATACTCCCTTTTCCTGCACTATTGGCTAGCTGTTGTTCATCTTGCGTATCTCATTCTGGACATCTTTTCTGTGTACCTACCCCGATCACTACACTTCACCTACCAACGTACAGAACACACTGTATTTAACTGTCTGGGTTTGTTGGTTCATTTCCCTACTGTGGCCATCACTATGTCCATCACTTTCTCAGACTCTTGGTGCTTAATCCCAGTGCCAAGCACAATGGAGATGGTTGGGAAATACTTGTTGGTAAATGAATAAGATAATGAATGAATGAGTATGTGAATTATTTATTTTGTTACCTTGTTTTGTTTCCTACTTTATTATTACAGAGAAAAAAGAAAGACTCTACTTCATGTTGACATTGAGAACATTTTCCTTTTAAACCTCCATCAGGGCAGCCTGGGTGGTGCAGCAGTTTGGCGCCACCTGCAGTCTGGGGTGTGATCCTGGAGACCCGGGATCAAGTCCCACATCAGGCTCCCTGCATGGCACCTGCTTCTCCCTCTGCCTGTGTCTCTGCCTCTCTCTGTGTCTATGAATAGATAAATAAATAAATAAATAAATAAATAAATAAATAAATAAATACCTCCATCAATAATATAATGTCTGGGTATGAAAAATTATGGCACAAAATGTTCATGTTTTATCTTGCATAAGCAAAATAAGGAGGGCTACTTTTATAATCACTAAAGTTAATATGTTACCCATCTGGGCTTTTTTTTCTCATTAGGAAGCAGTATTTTTAAAGTGAATAAATAAAGACATTCTAGAGGCACCTGGGTGGTTCAGTCTGTTAAGTATCCAACTCTTGGTTCTGGCTTAGGTCCTGATCTCAGGGTCCTGAGGTCTGGCCTGCATGCGGCTCTGCACTCAGTGCAGAGTCTGCTTGACATTCTCTTTCTCCTTCTCCCTCTGCTTCTCCCCTCAACTCAAGTTCTCACACACTCTCTCTCTCTCAAAATAAATAAATAAAATCTTTAAAAAAAAGACATTCTAAAAAGGGAATGTGAAATATAAATGAATATATTTGGTCCCTTCAATTTATATCATGCTGCATTCAATTAGGATTAGGAAGAAAAATTTTAAGAGCAGTTTTTGGTACTATGTGGAAGGATGTTAACCTTACTGAAGTATCAGAGACAATATGTGTCAATGGCAGAACAAAACTAGAGCTAGAAGAGCCTACTGTGGATAATTCACTGACATCAGAAAGGGAGATGTAAAATGAGGGTGCCTATTTCTTTAGGTTCTTTCCAGCTCAAGAATTCCAAGGTCTTTGCTCATATACTCATCAAAGATCTGCCTAAACATCAATGTATGAGAAAATAGAAGCAAGAGTCTAGGTGAATCAGAAATGGGAAAAGATTTTCTACTTCCTTGGAAGATCTTACAGTCTAATTTTAGAGGCACATTATTCACATTAAAAGATGTATTGCCCTATCATTTATTGGAACCCTACTTGACGTTGGGAACTAGTCAGTACACTTACTATCTTCGAATTCAAGAGTTCACAATTAAGAAGAGGAAGAACCTATGTATGCACATGGAAGTTACTAAATGAGATCTGGATGGCAAGGGAAAAAATATGTATTTACCAAATGCCTATTACATGTAATGTACAGTTTTAGTACTTTACATATACAAATGAATTGATCCTTTATATAAGTTGTTATTTAAATGCTATTTTGCAGATAATCAAACAGACTCTATTAAGAATTGCTAGAATGTTAGCATGGTATTACCAGGATAAGAACTTTGATCCAGATTTCTTGCATACCAAAAATGGAATATATATATATATATACACACACACACACACACACATATATATGTATATAAAATCAACAGATTAGGAATGTATATTTTTAGGAATGTATATTTTTAGAAGAGTATGTGGAAAAGGTCGAACTTAGTCATCCATATTGAAAGAGATTAGAATTTTTTTTTAAACATTTTTTTTAATTAATTAATTTATTTATTTATGATAGTCACAGAGAGAGAGAGAGGCAGAGACGTAGGCAGAGGGAGAAGCAGGCTCCATGCACTGGGAGCCCGATGTGGGATTCGATCCCAGGTCTCCAGGATCGCGCCCTGGGCCAAAGGCAGGCGCCAAACCGCTGCGCCACCCAGGGATCCCTTGAGATTAGAATTTTTTAATTGAAGTGTGGAGATAGTTGTAGATACTTAAGCAGTTGTAAAAATTAATTAAGATAGATTCCATGTGCCCTTTCTACAATTTTCCCCAGTACTGTCATTTTGTAACTATATACCCAGATATCAACTATATAACCAGATATAACTATATAACCAAATATCAACAATTATATAGTCGAAATATAAACCACTTCTATTAGAAGAATGTATTATGTTGCCATTTTATAGGCACATTTGTTCCATCTCATCACTCCTTAATCTCTGGCAACCACTAATCTGCCCGTCATTTCTAAAATTTTGTTATTTCCATAATGTAATATAAATTGAATCATAGTTTATGTATTTAACAGGACTGGCATTTTTCACTTAACATACTTCTTTGGAAATTCATTCAGATTGTTACAAAGATTAAGAGTTAATTCCATTTTATTGCTGAGGAGTATTCCAAGGTATGAGTATAATGGCTTGTTTAGTTTTTTACCCATAGAAAGTCATCACCATAGTTTGCAAGTTTTGGCTTTGTCAAACAAAATAAAAGCTTCATGTGTAGCTCTTGAGTAAATATAAATTTTCATTTCTCTACAGAAATACTCAGGAATGCAACTGTTTGATGACATAGTAGTTGCTATTTGGAAATCTACCAAACTGTTTTCCAGTGTTATCATTTACATTGCCCCTAGCAATAGTGGGTGGTCCAGGAGCTCTGCAACCTCGCCAGCATTGCTATTGTCACTATTTCTTATTTTAGCCTTTCTGAAAGGTGGTGGTTATATCTCACCGTGGTTTTAATTTGCATTTCCCTAAAGGCTAATATGTTGAGCATTTTTTCATGTTCTTATTTGCTGGAGACAAATTCTTAGTTTTCCTTCACCTGAGAATGTCCTGAAGGATACTTACACTGAGTATATAGTATTTTGAGTTGACAGTTCTTTTAGAACTTGGATGATAGTGTACTACCTTCTTTTGGTTTCTGATGAGATATTCACTGTTTTTTGGATTTTTTTTTCTGTAGGTCAGATTCAGTTTTCCTCTTGGTGCTATGAAGATTATTTTTTCTTAATTTTCTGAAATTGACTCAAGTGTCTTGTTGTATAGTTGAATTTAAGCCGTTTGGGGTTAACCATATTTATTAACTATAGATTTGAACTTTTTCCTAAATTTGGATATTTTTCACCCATTGTTTGAGTTCTATCAAGCCCCATACTATTTCTCCTCTTATACTGGCCTCCAAAGGCATATGTGTTTGATTTTTTGTTACCACCCCACAGGTGGGACCTCAAACCACCTCAGCTGCTGTTAGCAAAGGCTCTATTTTTCTTTCCCAGGCTGCATAATGTCTAATGTTCTGTCTTCAAGATCACTGATTCCTTCCTCTGTCCCTTCCATTCATAATTTTAAAAATAGTTATTTTCAGTTCTAACTATTCCATTTGTTTCTTCTTTGTATTTTCTATTTCTCTGAGACTTTCTTTACTGAGAATTCCTATGGTTTTTCTTTGTTTCTAACATGTTCATAATTGCTCATTAAAGCACCTTTATGTTAGCCTTTTTAAAATTCTCGCTGGTAATTAAAACAGCTCCACCATTTTGGTGTTAGTATCTACTGATTTTCTTCTTCCGTTCACTTTGAGATATTTTGTTCTTAATAGGAGTAATTTCCAACTCTAATCTGGATATTTTGAGTATTATGTAAAGAGACTCTAGATTTTATCTAAACATTATGTTTTAGAAGGGTTCCTGTTACACCATTCTGGAAGGTGAAAGAAGGAAGTAGCACTGCCTTGCTACTTCCAAGTGAATGGAGAAGTTCCATTTCTTCACTAGACCTACTTTGACACATGGTTGGAGGTACTCCTGTTAGTTCTGTGTGAAGGTGAGAGTTCCAGGCACCCACCAGACCTCCCTAACTGCGAGAGGGTGGATGTGAAAGCATAGGCTCCCTATGTTTTCCACTGGCACCAATGGGGTCTGCTGGCCTCTAACAGGAATACAAGTCCTGGCTTCAGCTCAACCCTCTCTGCCACCACTTCAGAAGGGAGGACTGAGGGGACACCTGGGTGGCTTAGTGGTTGAGTGTCTGCCTTTGGCTCAAGTTCTGATCCTGGGGTCCCTGTGGGGAACCTGCTTCTCCCACTGCCTATGTCTTTGCCTCTCTCTGTGTGTCTCTTATGAATAAATAAAATCTTAAAAAAAAAAAAAAAAAGAGAGAGAAGAAGAAGAAGGGAAGACTGGGTACCTCTTTTGTAGTCTGGCAACGGTGGGAGTCCAGGCTCCCCATTCAATTTTGCTAACAGGAGTTGAGGTGGGACTACCTTATTTTTCTGTGGGTGAATTAGAATACTTATCTGAAAGTTCTCTGTCTTGAGAAGCTGACAATTCCATAGTTATTTGGCTACAGTAAGCACACTTTGGTAGCATTGTTTTATCTTTTTTAGAGAGAGAGAAAGAGAGCATGAGTGTGGAGGGGGAGGGGTGCAGAGAGAGAGAATCTTAAGCAGGCTTCACATCCAGTGTAGAGCCTGACACAGGCCTCCATCTCACCACCCTGAGATCATGACTTAAGCTGAAATCAAGAGTCAGACATTTAACTGACTGAGCCACCCCGACACCCCTCCATTTTTGCTTTTATCTGTACTACTGGTGTTTCCAGGTTGCTGGCTTCTTCAGCTCCAATTCTTGGATATACACAGCAAAAAAGAAATTCAGGAAATTCACTGCCATGTCATTTCTTAAGTTTTTTTTTTCTTTTTTTTTAAGATTTTATTTATTTATTTTAGAGAAAGAGAGATAGCAAGTGGAGGAAGAGCAGGGGGTGAGGCAGAGAATCCCAAACAGACTTTATGTTGAGCACAGAGCCTAACGTGGGGCTCAACCTCATGATCCATGAGATCATGACCTGAGCCAAAATCACAAGTCAAATGCTTAGGTGACTGAGCCACCCAGGCACCCCTCATTTCTTAAGTTCTAAGTTACATAGATGGTATGCCTCTTCTCTTCAACTTTGAGATACTTTTTGTTTAAGTACAATGTTCAGAGTTTTTAGTTGCACTTATTGGGCTAAATTGGGAAAAATATGTCTAATTCATCTTTCTGAAGTGCAACAGAAATAGGATACATACATGTGGATAGATGGGAACAATCCACAAATAAGAAATAAAGTAAGGGATCAAAATTCCTAAAAGTTTGAAACTGAAAATGTTGGCAATATGTTTTTTAGAATAATAAAAGATAAACCAGTTATTTTCTCTTGAATGAATGTGTATCCCAAAAATGTTGGACTAAAAAAACTGTTAAAGGAGTTTTTCCTGATTATGAGCCTGCTTTCAAGTAACACCAGATTGTAGAAAGAAGTAATGATTTCTTGACTCAGAATGCCTGTTAATTTCCATTCTAAAAAAAAACTTTTCATTTCCAGTTTGAAGGGCCCTGATCTTAAATAAGGAGAACAGATGAAATGTATATGTTATACATATGCATATACTGAGAAATATCCATTTACCCAGCGACTTGGTGCTCAGAGAATTCACCTCATTACACATGGGCCAGAAGAGCCAATTATGTAAATACTCTGGGACCTTTTTGTCAGGGCTGCATTTCAGATTTCTTTGACCAAATTTCTACAATGAGAAGCTTACTTTTGAAAAAAAAAATTAGGCAGATTTAAGAAATAGAACACACTGATCAAATGAAAACAATAGTATTATCAAATTGGCAAGTATTAGTAACAGCTTAAAAATTGTCCATCATAAATGGGAATCATCAATATTTAAAAATTGTGATGTCTGATATTAAAATACTGTATTTTCCAATTCAAACAATATTGTTTGAAAATCCATTGCATTTCTTCAGTAAACTCACAGGGTGATAGACCAGGTCAGCAATGTCTAAGAATGACTGACGGCAACATTTGGCTTGTGGATTAAAACTCATTAGCTAGGGGGCCTTGGTAAGTGGCCTAACTTACCAAAAATCTGAGTCTTGAGTGTGCACCTCCAGAAAACTGGAACTAAATGACAACATGGGTAAAAATTTATTTCAATAATGTTTGAGGTTATTTTGTAATCGTGAGCAAGGTAAATTCTGTAAGGCTCTTTCCTTTAAAAGTAGACAAATATATATATATAGATAGATAGATAGATCATAGAACAAATAACATAATAAAATATGTTAACTATGCTGGAATTAAAATAAAAAACTTAATAAACATGAAAACAAAATTAAAAAAGAATATACAGATAAGAGTATTAAGATATTAAATGAAATCTTATGTGTCAATGGCCCAGCACTATAAATGTGACATATTTAAAGTTATCAGTAAGTGGTAGCTATTATAAAAGACATTATATCAGTAAAGATGAGAAAACAGCTAGAAATCTATGTTTAGATAAGTAAAATACAAATTAAAATGACCTTTTTATTTATCAGGGAAATATTACAAAAATAATATATACTGTTTACTGTTGGCTATAGAATAATGAAATGAGAATGTTTATATATTGCAGATGAATGAGAATGTAAAATGATATAATTTTTCTTTTTTAAAAAATATTTTATTTATTTATTTATTTATTTTAATTTTTTATTTATGAGAGACATAGGGAGAGAGGCAGACATAGGCAGAGGGAGAAGCAGGCTCCCTGAGGGGAGCCCGATGCAGAATTTGATCCCAGGACCCCAGGATCATGACCTGAGCCAAAGGCAGGTGCCCAACCACTGAGCCACCAAGGTACCCCAATGATATACATTTTTTTTTTAAATTTTTTTTTAATTATTTATTTATGATAGTCATACAGAGAGAGAGAGAGGCAGAGACATAGGCAGAGGGAGAAGCAGGCTCCATGCACCGGGAACCTGATGTGGGATTCGATCCCAGGTCTCCAGGATCACGCCCTGGGCCAAAGGCAGGTGCCAAACCGCTGCGCCACCCAGGGATCCCTGATATACATTTTTTAAAGGATAATTTGTTGGGGTCCCTGAGTGGCACAGTGGTTTGGCGCCTGCCTTTGGCCCAGGGCGCAATCCTGGAGACCCGGGATCAAATCCCACATCGGGCTCCCGGTGCATGTAGCCTGCTTCTCCCTCTGCCAATGTCTCTGCCTCTCTCTCTCTCTCTCTCTCTCTCTGACTATCATAAATAAATAAAAATTTAAAAAAAATATTTTTAAAAGGATAATTTGTCAATGTGTATAAAATATTTTTAAAAATAAACATTCTCTTAACCTAACCATATACCATTTCTAGGAATTTACCCTAGGCCATTTTTAAATGTCCAAACATGTATGTGTACATACAAACTGCAATTTTGATTATATATCTAAAAAAACTGATTTTTAAAAATAGTTTATAGTTTAATGAAGGTATGGCACAATCACACAATGGCTTTTATGAAAACATATTACACAGTATGATATGATTTTAGAGACCTAAACATAGCCAGTGTAAAAAATGAAATAATGCCAACAAAGGGTGGTTATCTGTCTTCTTTTCTAAGGAAAGAAAGTAGCTTTTATCCTAATTTAAAACTGAAATGAACACATGTATGCTCACATATATAACACACACATACATGCTCATTTTTCTACTAAGAATCTGTCTCAATATTTTGTTTAATATTTAATTTTCTCTTGAACAAATCTTTCTGCAATTTAATTCAACTGAATATACCAGTCAAGTGCACATAGTAAGACACAGCCAATTCATGTCTTTCATTTGCTTTCAGCTTTCAGTGCTCTATTAAGATAATATATCATAGTACTTGAATGTCTTGTGGAAAATTACTTTTAGGTGGTTAAAAGGTTTGTATCCTAATCTAAGAAACACAGTTGAGCAGTATCGATATGAAACAGCTAACACAAGGCCACATAATTAATAAGTGAGTCTCTGAACTTTTTACCGAATCAAACTAAAAAAGCTGTACATCAGAGATCCTATGTTGCTATGGTTCCCAGTGCATCTGAGAGTGATGATATAAGATCATGTACTTGGCTTTGGAGGAGAGTTATAATAAATAGCCAGATGTGCCTTTCTGTTTTTGTCTCTGTTAAGTAAGCTTTTATACATGTTGTGCAAAGCTTCATCTAAGATGTTCTCAGATCTCAGGGCCAAGAAAAAGTGGTGCCTCTCCTGATGGTTTGTTTGATTCCTTTTAGAAAACAGCCATCATAGAAACCAACAATTTTCCCATTTGACTTAACTGGTAGAAGAATTGTTTTCAACAGATCAGCCTTTCTCATCACAGATCTCTGCATATGCCTTTCCTCACTCCTCCACCCCTTTCCCTACGTGACTTGTGGTAGAGGTGGCAATGGCACTGATGCAATAAGGAAGAGCTCTATCTCTATCTTTAACAATTAGTGTAACTTCCCAAATTAGGGCATGCTGCCTCCGACAGGTTTTCCCTTGCAGTGTGTGACCTTTCCAAAAATCCTATGTGATGACTTTTATTATTCTTACTTCCATTATTTCAATCTGTAAACTGAGACTTAGAGGTATAAGGACTTGATCAGAATAAAGTAATCAGTGATGGAGCTGCTTCTGGCTGCAAAAATCTATGACTTACGCATTTTCCACTGTACTACGTTCTTCTGATATAAAATATACTGTGGTGTGAGTTCAGTCTTTACAGACTTTTATAAAGAAGAAACCATCTAATACAAATCTCCTTCCTCCCAGCCTTTATTTCCTGAATTGTTCCTATACATTGGTATCCAAGACATTCTTCCAGAATTATGACACAAAATAAGTAATTTATGACTTTCCACTTTTAATGCACTATCACTATTTTCTATGTAGTGCGAATAATTCAGTCCCCTATTTGCAAGAACAATAATTCCTCCTTTATTAACATGACAGAGAAAACAGAGATTACAATCTGTGAAAATTCTTTTGTTGGTGGTTCGTGGTAGAAGTGTTGAAAATAAATGTTCCCACCATTTTACTTGTTATACCTAAGAAATGAATTAACTAACAAAAGTGAGGTCACCCCACCTGTCTCTCACTGTTGCAGGCTGCCAACAGCCATGTTAATTCCACCAGAAACTACATGCAACACATTTTGTAAGTCATTGGTCCTGACAATAACTTAACACAGATCCAGCAGCTGACTGAACCTTGAATATGTATCCCACAGTTAGAATTGTATTGGCTACCAGGTGGGTTTTTTTCGTCAAATAATTTTTCTTTATAATAGTCAGATAATTCTGACCTAGTCATGAGTCAGTATCATCCTACAGCATTTTAAGTCATATATAAACTGATTATATTATTTTTGATATTTGGCAGCATCCTTCTTCATAAAGTAACCAACAATGCCTCAGTTATACTTCTTAAAATAGTATTTCATTTAACAATCTTCAGGTATGTTGTGGTATTGTGATCTTTATCCAATATCTTACCTCAGTTCTTAACTGGTAGATTAGTCTATCTTTGTTGTTTGGGGATTTTGATTCTTCTTTTATATCTCCCGATATTTCTTCCATTTCATTTTCATGTTGAATGGGAATAATGTTAAACTGAAAAGAGAGAGAGAGAGAGAGAGAGAGAGAGAGAAGTGAAAACTATAATCACATCATGCTCCAAAGGCTGGCTCCAGGATAATCCACATTAGTCTTTCATTTTGCTTTTAGTTTAGTTTTTTGTTTTCTATGTGGATTCTGAAAGGTTTTACTGTTGCTGTGGTAATTAATGTAGTTAAACCATTTATTTCTTATATTTGAAAAATTCTAGGTTGTTTGAAAACAAATCAGCAAATCTCCATAAACCCAAACTCATCGATTGAAAAAATTGAGCAAAACTTGGTTACCATACAGAGTCCTGGTAATTGACCAATTGGATTCTAAACAAATCCAATTATTTTATTTTTTAAAAGATTTATTATTTATTCATGAAATACACAGAGGGGCAGACACATAGGCAGAGGGAGAACCAGACTCCCTGCAGGGAGCCTGATGCAGGACTTGATCCCAGGACCCCAGGATCATAGACACTCAACCACTGAGTCACCCAGGTGTCCCTAAACAAATCCAATTAATACTGATCTTACAGACTTGAATATTTGTAATACAGTGCCCTGTGTAATTCTACTTAATGTGTATTTTCTATGAAGTCTAAAGTGTATGCAGATTATGACAAAGGCAAACTTGGGCAATAGGAAAAAATACACCTATGCAATGCTGGAACTGGTAAAAATACATTTATAAATGACACCAATAAATTGTGATATGGAACTATAAGAAAACAAGATAAACTGTGGCATATCCATTATTATATCTCCTTAATAATGGAATATTGTTCAGCACTAAAACAAATCATGAAAAGACCTGGAGGAAACTTAAATATATGTTACTAAGTGAAAAAAGCAAATCTGAAAAGGCTGATCTGAAACAGCTGCTTACTGTATAATTCTAATTATGTGACATTCTGGAAAACGCAAAACGATGGAGACAATATAAAGTCAATAGTTTTCAGGGTTGCAGGGAGGAAGGGATGAAAGGTGGAGCATAGAGATTTTTAGGGCAGTGAAACTATTTGGTATAATACTGGTGGATACATATCATTATACATTTGTCTAAACCCAGAGAATGTACAATACCAAGAGTACAATTTTAAGGTAAACTAGGCACTCCAGTGACAGCAATGTGTCAATGTAGGTTCATCATTTGTAACAAATGTACCAGTATGGTGGAGGACACCAACAATGGAGATGGGTGTGCTTAAGTGGAGACAGGGAGCATATGGGAAATGTGTATCTTCCATTCAATTTTGCTGTGAACCTAAAGCTGCTCTAAAAAAATGGTCTATATAAAAAGAAATATAGAAACATGTGAAAAATCCTATACATGCATAGTAATCTTTCCCCCTAGCTGTCCTTATAGTCTTCAACAGAAACACAAAATTTGATAAACCTATAAAATGTGTAATACATACACATATAATATGTTGTTAACTTATATTTCTCCTAAAATATGTGGGTAAATAATTTCCAAATTTATATAATTTGTAAGTAATCCCACAATAAATTAGAAAATAAAAACAAATATTATACTACCTATTTAAAATTAGAAATTATTTGACTCACAATATTATCATTGTTAATGGTACTATTAAGTATGTACTAGTCTCTAGGAACTGGACTTGATATGTATTTCCTTAGTTAAAGCTAGACTAATCTTGTGTGTTAGGTATTACCATCTTTACCTTAAAGAAAAATAAGCCAGGACAGGCCGGGTGGCTCAGCGGTTTAGTGCCACCTTTGGCCCAGGGTGCGATCCTGGAGACCTGGGATCGAATCCCACATCGGGTTCCCTGCATGGAGCCTGCTTCTTCCTCTGCCTGTGTCTCTGCCTCTCTGCCTCTCTCTCTCTTCTCTCTCTCTCTCTCTCCTGTGTATTCTCATTAATAAATAAATAAAATCTTTAAAAAAATAAAATAAGCCATATTTTTACTAGCCTTAAGCAAATTTCCCGAATTCACAAAGCTAGTAACTAGAAGCACATTTTAAGAATGTTCTTGCCCAATTCACTGAGTTCTTAATCATAAACCAGTAGCTACATCTATAATTATAAAGCTAAAAGCCATAGTATAGTTTACTGAAAGGCAAAAGGCTTATAGTCACATACTAGAAATGAACTACAATGGTGTTAGGGGGCTGATTTGCCAAGTAGAGAGGCTCCGTGTTCAGAGTTAGTAACATGGAGAACACGCCATGCAAGGCAAGTGTGGAATGGGACACAATGCCACAGTAAATGTCTGTCTACGCATGTTTCACCCCACTTTCATGTAAATAGACAACAGTGGCATTAATCATGGGCTAAAATAAAAGTCACTTTGCTAAAGAAAATAACAAATTGCAAGGGTAAATCAAAGCATTCGGTTTTGGTTTGAATTCACCAGAGTAAAATCCAACTCATTCTGGTAATTGAATATCCTTTGTTTAACTTTCTGAAATCTTGACCAATAATTCCCAAGGAATTAAATCAATCAATAAGCTCTCTCACTGTCAACAGAACTTCAATCAACATTACAACTCAAAGGAGAGAGGAGGCAGGAAAATAAATTTTCATGCATAACAGTATGGGAAATCCACACCAATTCCCTAAAATAATTCCATTTTCATTTTTCACTGACAGTTAAATATCAAGGATCTCTGGACATATGAAGAAACCAAGAATATGAATAAAATAGCCAATATTTGAAAACACAATGATGAAAAAGAAAGATAAATGGTATAATTTAAGATATGAAAGAAAATGTTATTAAAAATCTAATCACTATATTTGGGAAAAATGAACATTGCACTCATAAATTAAGGACAGAACAATTTCAAAACTTCAAAGAACAATAAAAGAAAAATTTTAAAATGTGACTAATCATCCCTTCCTTTCGAAAAATGTACTAGGAAAGTTGGAAAATAGAGTCAGATGTTGAAATGTCTCAAAGCTCAACTCTTGGAACTGCTCACTTGATGCATACACTCCTTTGGACAGCTGATGTGCACCCATAGCACTGCATACTAGTCAAAATTCTGACAGTCTCCCAATGTCTAGCTCAGTCCTGTAGGTCTCCTCTGAACTTCGGACCCACATGTTCCATTTACTACTTGTCACTTCTATAGGTACCCAAAACTTAACATGTTGCAAAGACAAATTAAGAACTCCTCTAAATCTGTTTCTCTGCCAGTCTTTGCCATTTCTATAATTATCAACTCTATGCTTCCCTTTGATCAGGCCAAAGATATTGGATTTATTTTTAGCTTCTTTCTTTCTCTGACACATCATTTCCAAACTGAAATCAAAATAATTCAACTTTGCCTTTAAAATATGTAATAAATCTAACCACTTGTCTACCGACACTACTACTGCCCTGATCACCACCAGAGTCTCTCCCAACAGTTATTTTAATAGCTGCCTCAATCTCTGTTCCTCCATGTAGTTCTGGAGCCCCTTTCCCAAAACAGCAATCAAACAAAGCATTTTAAAAGTAATTCAGATAATGTCACTCTACTGCTCAAATCTTTCCTGTGGCTTCCTAATCCATTCAGAGTATAAATCAAAGTCCTTATCATCTGCCTGCGTCCTGGAACCCCTCAGTGTCCTTCTCCTACGCCTGATTCTGTCAGTTCTCAAGGGTCCTACACACTCCAGGCAGGAAACAGCAAAAGTAAAATAAAAACAGTAAGTGAAATACTGTACAGTGAAGGCTATTAAAACAATACAACAACAACAACAACAACAACAACAAAATAATACAGCAGGAAAAAAATGATGGCTAGATTAAAACAACTATATTTCTCCTTAGGAAAATTTGAGTTATTTTGATCATTTTAAAATTATATTTTAGACTCAAAATCACCTTAATTTTGCCACTTACCCTATTCAACTTCAGGTTCAGATTAATGGAGTTATAACTAAAATCTAATTAGCAGCTGAAAAGTTGAAAGCTGTGGGTGTGTAGATGTTAAAGATTATTCATTTAGCATAATTATGAACGTCATCCACAAGTGATATATCATATTACTTAAATTGAAAGTGACAGAAACAGAAGGTATCTGAGGAAATGAATGAGTCAGCATTAGAAAGCATTTTCCAAGTTCAAGTCCTTTTATTTAATATTTATTTAGGTAAAATCTCTTATAAGACTTTTTTCTGAAATTGCATCATAATATAATTCCAAAATTCCTCTTTAAAATTCCTCTTTTCATACTGCAGTATTTGCGAAAGGTTAAACCAGGCAACTTGTCATATCTCTGACTTCAGAAATATCTGCCATAATTTGCTTCTGGAAAATTAGCAACACTATATGAAAATATTTATTCCACCATATTTAAATTAGCATTGAGTGTAAAGTCTTTTTTGAAGATAATTCTGGAAAACAAAAATATTGTGTAACATAAATAAAAATATTTTATTACCTATTCAGATCAAGTAGGAAAAGAAAATTTCATTTCAAAAAGGACACAAAAGTATAATCTAACACACCCTGTTATTTCGATTTCATCTCACTTTTTATCCTTCAAAATAATCTAAAACGATTAGGTAATTATTGCTTATCACAAAGGTCAGGCCTTTGTGAAATACTGTGTTCAATATTTATGTCAATATTATTAATAATACAACATAATTCAATCTCCTCAAACATCAAACACACCATTTCTCCTCAACAATCTTCAAGCTTCATTCATGGAGAAGTAGAAAAGCTACACATAGGTAGGATTCTCAACTTCTTGTTAACATCATCTACAAATTTACATGAATCTATACAAATCTTTCCTTCTTTCCTCTTGTTAAAGAATGTAAATATCCTTCCTAGAGTCAAAGACTAATCATTCCATTTGCAGTCAGGGTTTGGTACCTTTGAGGTACTTGGCAAACTCATTCTAAAAATTGTTCCTCTCTTGGATTTTCAAGATTTCCTGGTTTCTCCCCTCATCAACATGTAATTGCTTGATAGTTTCCCTTCAGGTTTGAGAACGAAGTATGAGAGATCAGGTGTAGAAGATCCTCCCTCCTTTCTCTCTGTTTCTCTCTGCTCCTGCCTTCTTTTCCAGTTTTGGAGTTTCTATTCCAGCTCTTTGTTTCCTCTTACTTTCAAGTGCCTTGTAAGAGTTGCTTATGCTTATGTTTCCCCATGTTCCCCTCTCACTCATTCCTCCATGGCTTTTGCTACATCCATTCCCAATACTTTCCAACACAGAATATTCAGCCTTGTCCTTAATTTGAATCTTTTGCAGAATTTGATTATTGTTACCAATGCCTTTGTTCATGCACTATTTTCCTCTGGTTCATGGGAAGGATCCTTCCCAGCCATTCTGAATTACATACAATTTCTGTTTCTCTGTCTGCCCTACGTGGTGCTAATCCTCCCAATGGTCTTTTGTTTCTTTCAATATACCAACACTGCAGGATCACATTTACTCCCATGGCTTCCACCACCATCTCACTGTTCATTGTTCACATTTCTTTCTTGCACTCATACATCCCAAATCCCACAAACATTCCTACCTCAAGCTCAATATATTCGGTATTGAATCCATTGTTTCCTCTCAAGTTTCTCTTCCTCGTGATATGCTTCCTTTAGTGGAAGACCACCTCATAGAGAAGGTCAGAAATCTGTAACTTCACCTTCTCTCTAACCTCCTAGCATCCCCAGGCATTTCCAACATTCATTGAATCACCAAGCATCACAATTTCTTTCACTTGCATATTTCTCAACTCTTCACATAACCCAATCAAATTTAGGACACTTGATTATTTCTTTCTGGATTACCATGACAGACTCATAAAAGTTTCCTCATCACCTGGACCCTTGAAATCTCTCCTTCACACTGAAGGTTAAGTCTTTTTTTTCCTATTGTAATCAAAAATGATGCAGGTCAACACACTGCAATGGCTCTTCCCATTACTTTCATGTTGATGCATACATTTATTTTTTTATAATAAATTTGTTTTTTATTGGTGTTCAATTTGCCAACATACAGAATAACACCCAGTGCTCATCCCATCAAGTGTCCCCCCTCATGTCCATCACCCATTCACCCCCACCCCCTGCCCTCCTCCCCTTCCACCACCCCTAGTTCGTTTCCCAGAGTTAGGAGTCTTTATGTTCTGTCTCCCTTTCTGATATTTCCCACACAATTCTTCTCCCTTCCCTTATATTCCCTTTCACTATTATTTATATTCCCCAAATGAATGAGACCATATAATGTTTGTCCTTCTCCGATTGACTTATTTCACTCAGCATAATACCCTCCAGTTCCATCCACGTTGAAGCAAATGGTGGGCATTTGTCATTTCTAATGGCTGCGTAATATTCCATTGTACATAAACCACATCTTCTTTATCCATTCATCTTTCGATGGACACCGAGGCTCCTTCCACAGTATGGCTATTGTGGACATTGCTGCTAGAAATATCGGGGCGGGTGTTCCGGCGTTTCATTGCATCTGTATCTTTGGGGTAAATCCCCAACAGTACAATTGCTGGGTCGTAGGGCAGGTCTATTTTTAACTCTTTGAGGAATCTCCACACAGTTTTCCAGAGTGGCTGCACACACTTATAATTTGGCTCTTGGAATAAGTATTGAATATGAAATAATACAGTCTAAGACCAAGTGTTTATCAGTTAGGCAGGTTCTGGTGGCCATACTATATTCCTATAAGAGGTGAGGAAATTGAAGAGGAAATGTGTCCAAACAGGAGGTGACCCAAATGCAGTGGACCCAAGGATAACTAACAATGAAGTTAAGGTTCCAAGTAATTTCTATTAGCTCTAAGTGCTTGGAGAAGCCTCCAAAATTTATCATAGCTGCAAAAATTTTAGCCAAAATTATTTAAAATAAACTTTGCTTAATTCCTTCCCTCCACCCTAACAAATGGTAATAAAAACACAAAATAATGTTGAGCAACAATCAAAGCAAATTTTCTTGTATTTTTCAGGTCAAAATAAAAGTGCTAAATAACTAATCTTAGTGGTATTTAAACCGTTTTTGCTCTCATGCTGGTGTATCCCTTACTTTTTTTTAAAGATTTATAGAGTATATTTATTTAAATTTAAAAAGCTGATATTTCTGCCGAATTTTAAATATTTTAAATAGTTGCATTAGGGAACCCTGGGTGGCTCAGCAGTTTAGCACCTGCCTTCAGCTTAGGGCATGATCCTGGAGTTCCAGGATCCAGTCCCACATCAGGCTCCTGGCATGGAGCCTGTTTCTCTCTCTGCCTGTGTCTCTGCCTCTCTTTCTCTCTCTCTCTCTCTCTCTCTCTCTCTCTCTGTCTTTCATGAATAAATAAATAAAATTTATTTCATCATAATAAAAATATATTTTTAAGATTTAAAAAATATCTTTATTTAAAAATAAATTTTTTAAAAAATTAAAAAAATAGTTGCATTATATCTCAATGTTAACATCTGAAAACCACAGAAATATGGTACTGTCACCTATTCAAAACATTGTGTTTATTTTATTTCTTGAATTTTAATTTTTATTCCACCTTCCCCAGATCATCATACTGTAACATGCTTATATTTGAAAATGTTTTTACTAAATAAAAATACATACATAAAATATATATGTGTATATTGTGACTATAAGGCTCCAAATGTTAAAAAGTTTCTTTGGATTGAATTATATCTGCAATTATTATGGGTACATGATTGCTTAAAAACAACACAAGATAGCACATATTGTGATAAGTAATTATTAAATATAAACTAATCATTTACTGGAAATGCATCTCTTAATGAGACAGATAGATACATGTCTTCAATTAGTTTGTGTATCCATGGATGAAATTACTTATTGATAAAATGAAATAAATTATCATCAGTTTTCTGTATTCTTTTTTAAATGTAACACTGAGAAAGTTGATCACATGTTAATAGAAATGGAAGATGTTTTGTTATAGCAAAGGCATCGTTTTTGTTGTTTTTTTAACATCTTTCTAAGTAAGTGATGAAGCCACTTTTGATCTTATATAGAAATTAATTTTTTATCATCTATAAACTGACCAATCCATTAGGTCCTATTCAAGTATTTTTATGAAAAAGGAGAGCATAAGCCATCTTTAATAACAAAGGTTTTGTGATCCATTGATTAGTTGGTTTCTCAACACCAATATTTCAAAATATCTATAAGTTCGCATTTTCCCCACTCTGGCAAAATGTTCTAAAATAACACTTGGGTTGGGAGATAGTTGATTTTCATTTGAGAAGTAGATGGAAGATAATGTGGGAAAAGAGAACTCGCTTGAAAAGTACTTCTTTGGTGCAGTGGTGGTAGTTCTTTTAGGGTAGACAAATCTCTCCATGAAAACAGGCAAAGCAATGACAGTAACAAAATCAAAAACCTATGGAGGCCTACTGCAAAATCATGTGACAAGTGTTCCTTACAAACTCTAAGATACAGGTGTGTTAAGATAATCTCAGCTTCAAGAGCTGCAGAAATCATCATCTGTTTGAGAAAATTAAATGGAAGCAACATGCCCTGAGAACAGGGGAACCCCAAATTGACAGCACACATCCCTGAAAGTGTGCTGGGTCAATGTGAACCCAGCAGATGAAACTAAGGGAATTTTATACTTTCTAACTGGTAAGTGAGCATAAGAGGCCCACAGTGAAATCCAAAGAAGTGCAACAGTCTATATACTGTATACTGTCAAAAACAAAAACAAAAACAGACAAAACTTCCTTTAAAATTATATTCTACAGGCACTAGGGTGGCTCAGTCAGTTAACTCTTGATCCAACTCTTGATTTTGGCTTAGGCCATGGTTACAGGATCATGGGATCAAGCCCTATGTTGCATTCCATGCTCAGCGTGGATCTTGTTGTGAGATTCTCCCTCTCCCTCTCTCTCTGCCCCTCCCACTGTGTCTCTCTTGCTCATAAATAAATAAATAAATAAATAAATAAATAAAATCTTTAAAAAAAAACAACACACTGCATTAAAGTGGGAAATGCTGAGAATAGAATCCATATAAAAGGAACAGGACAATAAAGGCAGAGAGATCCAGATAAATCAGAGAACAGAGTCAGGGGTTTTGGAAAGGACCATTGCCATGGTCATGGCAATGAAAAATTAACAACCCAAAGGGAAATGAACAAAGGTTATGGCAGTACCACCCATTAAATAATGTACTCTTTTCTCAACAGTAGGAACTACTCATCTGATTATATCTTACACTCTCCTACTTAAACATAGGATTGGATTCTCTATTCTGTTCCACTGAACTACTTATGTTATCCTGTGTCAATACCGCATTGATTTGATCCAAAGACTTTCTCAGCACATTGTGATCAGTGGGTTTTTTCTGTATTTTTCTGAGCTCTTCTCAAGTATTATGCATTTACTCTTCATGATTATTCAGTTCAAAAAGAAAAAGGAAAAACCCACTGCTTTGGAAATTCTAAGTGGCACTGTAATAAATACATGAATTTTATGTGTTGCATGTTTCTATTTCAGAATCTCTAAAAAGGATACAAGTCCCATACTTGTTCAATGTTTTCCTAGGTCATTTGCTGCTATTGAGAAGAGGAGTACTTGGATTTCCATTTCTGGGTGCTCATTTTCAAAACAGAAATGGATCACTTCTAGACTTATTTTTTTATCCAGTTACCTTGGCAATTTTTCCTATTGATTTTATATATACATACACACATACACATTTTTTAAAACTAGGGATTCTTAAGTTTTCTAGACATACAAACACTTCATTGTCTTATTACATTCAGTAGAACCTCTAAGACAATGATAAACAACTGTAAAAGCAGACATCATTGGAAAATTCTTAATTACAATTGAAACATTTTAGTATTTTACCTTTTCAGGAAACATTTGTTATGGAGGTGTTTTTGTTAAATTGTAACATATAGCCTTTTTATGTTTAGGTAATTTGTTTTTATTCCCATTTTGCTTTTTTAGATTGTGTTATACTAGGAATGGAAAAAAAAAAAAAAAAAAACTTGCCGCAGGTTTATTTGTACAAATAGCACAGGAGGACACCAGGCCCATGCAGACAGAAGCCCAGGAGTCATACCAGTCCTCCGTCCTCACACTGGCAGGCAGAAGCTTCTACACTGGAGCCTTTGTGGGGGCCTGGGCACCTTTGGGAGGAGTAGAAACAGGAGCTGGAGCCAGAGCCGGGGTTGCAGCTGCGGCCTGGGCCTTGGTTTGAGCCTTGGCCTTGGCCTTTGACCGGCAGAGCCTGAGACCTTTGGCAATGCAGGCACGAGCACGTTTCCTGAGCTTCGGGTGAGCTATGTAGGCAAGTTGATTGAGCTTGCGGCTGCCGCCCTTTGGGATCTTGGGCTTAACCTCCTTGGGCTTGACAAGGGCCTTGATAGCCTCAGCACGCACAGTCATGGCCTTGGCATTGTTGGCCTGCATCTTCTTCAGGCCCTGGTCCACTCTTATAAGTAAAAAAATATCCTAACAGCAACTTGGTGGCTCAGTCAGTTAAGCGTCTGGTTTTGGCTGAGATCATAATCCCCAGGTCTTGGGATAGAGCCCCAAGCAAGCCTCTGTGCAGTGGGGGGCCTGCTTCTCCTTCTCCCAGGGGGAACCTACTGCTCCCTGTGCCTATATTCTCTCCCTCTGTCAAACAGATAAAGTCTTTAAAAAAAAAAAAAAAAAAGGTACAAAAGCCCTAAATCTACATAAGAATGACTAACACAAAAGGATCATAGTTGAATCAAGTGGAATGCTATTATAAGGACAAAAGAATGAAGAACAGAATAATGTTCTTACAGACAATGAAAATATGCTATAGATGAGAACATTCTAGAAATACATGCCCATGAGAGAAAAAGAAAACAAGAGTCAAATTTTTCACTGACCTAAACAAAAATAATAAAATTATAGATAATACGAAAGAGCAACAAAACCAAGAATTAGAAAAACTCAGAAATATCATAGTACTAGGAAAGAATTAGAAATAAAAGAAAAAGCATTTCAGAATAAACTACAAGGAACATAAAAACAAGTAAATTCAATAGGTAATGTCTTAAGTGTAAGGTGAAAAGAAATAATATGCTAAAACTCCAAAAATATTCAACATAAAATACTAAAAAGGATATCAGAAACTGTGACAGAGTGACAAGGATTTAACATATTTATAAGTTTTCCATTTCTTTCCACAAAAATGACCTTAAATAGTGACCATCACTGCAGCAATGTGCTCATCCATGCACAGATTGTGGTCTTAAGATATTTCCTCTTATGAGAATTTAGGACTCTTTGAAGACATGAGTATATATCTTGTCATACCATAGAGTAAGGAAACTATAAAAGATTACTAGGATTGCATCAAATGTTCTAAGTTGCCAATATAAAAAAGATTTTCCTCTCTAAATATGGTAGCTTTGAATATCATTTAAGGATGATTAAGTATAGTTATTATAAAAAACAGCAATAAGTGTAAATTCATGAATTTATATAATGCTTTAAAAAACTAATTTGATTAATACTTGGGAATGCTAGTAATCCAACTCATTATTTTGTAAATTGGTAAGGAAAGGGAAAATAATCTATCTTGTATCCCAACTATGTCTAAATGAGCAAATATTGTATGAGAGGAAGCTTTTAAAACATATATATTATTTTTTTAATATTTAAGTAATCTCCACACCCCATGTGGGGCTTGAACTCACAACCCCATGATCAAGAATTGCATACTCGGGATCCCTGGGTGGCGCAGCGGTTTGGCGCCTGCCTTTGGCCCAGGGCGCGATCCTGGAGACCCGGGATCGAATCCCACGTCGGGCTCCCGGTGCATGGAGCCTGCTTCTCCCTCTGCCTGTGTCTCTGCCTCTCTCTCTCTCTCTGTGACTATCATAAATAAATAAAAATTAAAAAAAAAAAAAAAAAGAATTGCATACTCTACCAACTGAGCCAGACAGATGCCCCAGAGAGGAAGTTCTTTCTATTTAAATGTTCCAAATGATAACTTAAGCAGAAATAATAAATTAGAAATCACAATTCTGCTACTCCTAATTAATGCAATGAGCATCAGTCTATCAGCACTACAAAGAAACATATACAATATGCATTCTAACAGAAGAACACATTATCTAGGAAACAGTCTTGAAACTGAGTCAAATCGTACCTCTTGATCCAACTAACAGTTAATAGGAAATTTAGAAGATAAAGTAATATATTAAGCATTAAATATATAAATGCAATCTATAATATCCAAAATAGAACCCTAAAGGATAAATAACCTGTTTTTAGAAAAAATAAACTATAATAAGGAAAAAAGGGAAAAAGTTGCCTAAAGGAAAAAAAACCTACATATTAAAATGAACTTAGAAAAAGCATTTAATTGAAATGCCTACACTTTATTTGATTTTTTATTCAAATAAGTAAACTATGAAAATAAAAGATATTTATTAGAAAACTAGAAATTTGAATACCAAATATTTGATATTAGCAAATTATTGGGAATCTTTTAGGTTTCAAAATAGTATTGCTATGTTTAACAAAAGTCCTTATGTTTTGAGATACATACTGAAGCACGTTCAGATAAAATAATACAAAGTTATAATGTGGATGGATGGTATGGGTAAAAATGACTCGCCAAAGACAATCATTATTAAACATAGATGATGGAAAAATTAGGTTCACGATAGTATTATATCTGTTTTTGTATATAGTTGAGATTTTCTATAGTAAAAAGCTTAAAAATAACAGACTCCCTGCCTGTAAATCTCTCTCTTATCCATGTAGATGAGCATACTTGAAAAGTTGCCCAACTCTGGCTTATCTTAAAGTATAGAATCTATTAATCTACAGGCTTTGTTTCGTTAGTAATTCAGTTCCAGAACCTTTATATATTAAAGACACTTAATGTTCAGGGCTGGACAGTAAGTTTATTCACACCCACATCAGGTCTAGAGCCGCAGGGGGCTCCAACTCAATTACAAGCATTTCATCACAACACCTGCAGGCACAACCGGGCTGTCCCCGTACAGGTCCTCACATCGCAATAATGCTTTATTAAAAGGAAGATTAATATGCAGCTTGAGGGGGGTGGTTTACAAGTATCAAAAGGATATTAAAGTTTCAGATAGAAACCATTTATTAGCAGCACCTGGGTGGCTCAGTCAGTTAAGCATCTGCCTTTGGCTCAGGTCATGATCTCAGAGTCTTGGGATTGAGCTCCAAATTGGGATATCTGCCCAGTGGGGAGTCTGCTTCTCCCTTTTGCTCTCTCTGTGCTCTCCTTTCCCCCCTCTCTCTCTCTTAAATAAATAAATAAAATATTAATAAATAAATAATAAAATCTTTTGGAAAAAAAGAAAAAAAGAAACCATGTAATTTACATGTTATAGGAGGTGATGTTTTTCTTCTATTTGTGGTTGTGGGGGTGCAGATGGATACAAATGGTAGTCTATTCAAGAGTTAAATGAAGTCATAAGATTATAAATCAAGAGTATGATAACACATCTCTATTGTGTCTAAGGGAAGTACCACCAATCTGTAATACTTTCTGGCTCTTCCAATTGCATAAAGTACAAGCCCAGTACTTGCTTCAATAATCCAAGGTTATACTTTTTATTGATAGCTGACTTCTGTCTACACAGCCACTCAAAAGCCAGGGGTAAGCCCGTTAGTGTCCCAAAGAATAATTTATTATTCTTAACAGATTTATCCACAAAGTTATAAAAGAGTATCAAAGTGGTCAATAGAGGATTAATCATGACTTGCAGAAAATGTGCATCTGAGAAATTTAATTTGTATTTCATCAATAAGTTAACTAGTATATATTTTAGATAAAACATTGAATAAGAGAATACAATGGGGTGCAGTTGTTTGTGTGGATGTTTGTCAACAGATATTTCTACAATCGTGTTTTACCAATAGAAAGAAGTTATTTTGTACAATGATCGATGAACAGAGAAATCAGTAACTTTCCTTTATTCCATGTTGAATCTAGAACTAGTGCTTTTTTCCCTCTTAACTTTTGATTTATCCATTTCTAACAATCTCAGGTGTTAAATCATGACAATGACAACAAAAATTATATTTCTTAGTCACAGACTCCCAATAAAATTTCTAGCATTTTTATAAAAGAGTAAAGCAGAGTGATCCAAAGGATACTAGGAAAACATCAGGAAGGATGTGTTCTAGATCTGATTCTGCTAAAGCAGAATCTTCTCTGACCTTGGACAATCAGACTTTTAGGCCTCAAATTATTCTGCTTAGTAGGATAAGCTAGAGTTTATTTTCCATAAATTTCCAGCATGAATATTATGTGAATGTGAGAGACTGAAATTACATATCTCTTGATAAATTAACAAAAGGAGGAAAGGTTAACGGCTTGGAAATTATGTAAAAAATAAAATGTTATCTAAAAGAAGGTAATGACTCATATTTTTTAATCTAAAATAGAATAAAATATATTTAATACAGAGTATTATTTTAAAACAAGTTATCATGACTAACCAAAACATTCACAAAATATATGTAAAACATTTTCTAAATAAAAACTAACTGCTTTTTTTCAAATGGCATATGTAAGGGAAATAGGATAGAAAGCCATATTTCTAATATATGGTCAAAACAATAGTGACTGTGGATAGGATAGTAGTAGAAGCCAAATCTGCCAACCAGAAACCACGAAAATAGCAAGAAAAATAGAGCAAACAACTGTTGTAAAAATCCTGATTATCAGGCAATTCTCGAGAAATGGAAAACTAAGAAAAATAGCCCTAAACTGTTCATTCACTGCCTGAAGTGAATTTTCACTTCATAGAATATGAAGGAAAATCAAGGTGGTCTCCCTGAGTTGAGGTGAAGCTGAGAATAAAGTGGGCTGAGGTGGTCAAGAGTTCCAGAAGGTCCTGAGCAGAGGGAGAACCCTAGAGCTCTACAGAGCGCTCACCAGGGTGGTGACCAGAACATAATTTTGAGGAAACTTACTCCTAAAAGGATTAAAAGAAACAATCCTTATGACTGAAATAAGGCCAGTAATAGTAATTCCTATATCCAACTGCCAGAGAAAAACCTCACAATTCACAGTGCATTAGGTGAAGGATTCAGAATGGTTTTGCCTCTGGATTCAGTAGAAAAAATAACTGTAGACTAAATGCTGCTGTGGTCTCGCCTAACCAGGCTTAAAAGCTTCAAGACAAAAAAAAAAAAAAAAAAAAATCTCTCCAAGTAATGGAACCAGGTCACAGAACAAAGCTTTTTAAAGATTTATTTAATTATTTATTCATGAGAGACACACAGAGAGAGAGGCAGAGACATAAGCAGAGGAGAAAGAGGCTCCTCAAGGGGAGCCGATGTGGGACTCAATCCCGGAACTCTGGGACCATGCCCTGAGCTGAAGACAAATACTCAATCATTGAGTTACCCAGGTGTCCCAAGAAAACTTTTTTTATTTTTTATTTTTATTTTTAAAGATTTTATTTACTTACTCATGAGAGATACACAGAGAGAGGCAGAGACACAGGCAGAGGGAGAAGCAGGCTCCATGCAGGGAGCCCGATGTGGGACTGGATCCCAGGTCCCCAGGATCACGTCCTGGGCCAAAGGCAGATGCTCAACCGCTGAGCCACCCAGGTGTCCCGAATATTTTTTAAAATATGAAAACATTCAGCACCTACCCAATGATGTAAAATTTCTAACGACAGGAGTCCAATCAAAAATTACATGTCATGCAAACAAATAGGAACTACAGAGCGCTCACCAGGGTGGTGACCAGAACATAATTTTGAGGAAACTTACTCCTAAAAGGATTAAAAGAAACAATCCTTATGACTGAAATAAGGCCAGTAATAGTAATTCCTATATCCAACTGCCAGAGAAAAACGCTCACAATTCACAGTGCATTAGGTGAAGGATTCAGAATGGTTTTGCCTCTGGATTCATAGAAAAAATAACTGTAGACTAAATGCTGCTGTGGTCTCGCCTAACCAGGCTTAAAAGCTTCAAGACAAAAAAAAAAAAAAAAAAAAAAGAATTGCATACTCGGGATCCCTGGGTGGCGCAGCGGTTTGGCGCCTGCCTTTGGCCCAGGGCGCGATCCTGGAGACCCGGATCGAAATCCCACGTCGGGTCTCCCGGTGCATGGAGCCTGCTTCTCCCTCTGCCTGTGTCTCTGCCTCTCTCTCTCTCTCTGTGACTATCATAAATAAATAAAAATTAAAAAAAAAAAAAAAGAATTGCATACTCGGGATCCCTGGGTGGCGCAGCGGTTTGGCGCCTGCCTTTGGCCCAGGGCGCGATCCTGGAGACCCGGATCGAAATCCCACGTCGGGTCTCCCGGTGCATGGAGCCTGCTTCTCCCTCTGCCTGTGTCTCTGCCTCTCTCTCTCTCTCTGTGACTATCATAAATAAATAAAAATTAAAAAAAAAAAAAAAGAATTGCATACTCGGGATCCCTGGGTGGCGCAGCGGTTTGGCGCCTGCCTTTGGCCCAGGGCGCGATCCTGGAGACCCGGATCGAAATCCCACGTCGGGTCTCCCGGTGCATGGAGCCTGCTTCTCCCTCTGCCTGTGTCTCTGCCTCTCTCTCTCTCTCTGTGACTATCATAAATAAATAAAAATTAAAAAAAAAAAAAAAGAATTGCATACTCGGGATCCCTGGGTGGCGCAGCGGTTTGGCGCCTGCCTTTGGCCCAGGGCGCGATCCTGGAGACCCGGATCGAAATCCCACGTCGGGTCTCCCGGTGCATGGAGCCTGCTTCTCCCTCTGCCTGTGTCTCTGCCTCTCTCTCTCTCTCTGTGACTATCATAAATAAATAAAAATTAAAAAAAAAAAAAAAAAAAAAAAAAAAAAGAATTGCATACTCTACAACTGAGCCAGACAGATGCCCAGAGAGGAAGTTCTTTCTATTTAAATGTTCCAAATGATAACTTAAGCAGAAATAATAAATTAGAAATCACAATTCTGCTACTCCTAATTAATGCAATGAGCATCAGTCTATCAGCACTACAAAGAAACATATACAATATGCATTCTAACAGAAGAACACATTATCTAGGAAACAGTCTTGAACTGAGTCAAATCGTACCTCTTGATCCAACTAACAGTTAATAGGAAATTTAGAAGATAAAGTAATATATTAAGCATTAAATATATAAATGCAACCTATAATATCCAAAATAGAACCCTAAAGGATAAATAACCTGTTTTTAGAAAAAATAAACTATAATAAGGAAAAAAGGGAAAAAGTTGCCTAAAGGAAAAAACCTACATATTAAAATGAACTTAGAAAAAGCATTTAATTGAAATGCCTACACTTTATTTGATTTTTTATTCAAATAAGTAAACTATGAAAATAAAAGATATTTATTAGAAAACTAGAAATTTGAATACCAAATATTTGATATTACAAATTATTGGGAATCTTTTAGGTTTCAAAATAGTATTGCTATGTTTAACAAAAGTCCTTATGTTTTGAGATACATATGAAGCACGTTCAGATAAAATAATACAAAGTTATAATGTGGATGGATGGTATGGGTAAAAATGACTCGCCAAAGACAATCATTATTAAACATAGATGATGGAAAAATTAGGTTCACGATAGTATTATATCTGTTTTTGTATATAGTTGAGATTTTCTATAGTAAAAAAGCTTAAAAATAACAGACTCCCTGCCTGTAAATCTCTCTCTTATCCATGTAGATGAGCATACTTGAAAAGTTGCCCAACTCTGGCTTATCTTAAAGTATAGAATTATTAATCTACAGGCTTTGTTTCGTTAGTAATTCAGTTCCAGAACCTTTATATATTAAAGACACTTAATGTTCAGGGCTGGACAGTAAGTTTATTCACACCCACATCAGGTCTAGAGCCGCAGGGGGCTCCAACTCAATTACAAGCATTTCATCACAACACCTGCTTGGGGGCCTGCAGGCACAACCGGGCTGTCCCCGTACAGGTCCTCACATCGCAATAATGCTTTATTAAAAGGAAGATTAATATGCAGCTTGAGGGGGGTGGTTTACAAGTATCAAAAGGATATTAAAGTTTCAGATAGAAACCATTTATTAGCAGCACCTGGGTGGCTCAGTCAGTTAAGCATCTGCCTTTGGCTCAGGTCATGATCTCAGAGTCTTGGGATTGAGCTCCAAATTGGGATATCTGCCCAGTGGGGAGTCTGCTTCTCCCTTTTGCTCTCTCTGTGCTCTCCTTTCCCCCTCTCTCTCTCTTAAATAAATAAATAAAGCAGGCACTTGTAATAAGTGCTAAAATAACAGAGTGGACACCAGGAATCACACTCTGCAGAAGAAAGCCATCTCCTGGAGTTTGGGAGGTTGAGTTAAGGGAAAGCAAAGGAACATGAGGAAATTCAAGTTATACAGAAGCTGATTATTTTTTTTACAATTGGGGACAAAGCAAAATTAGGAATGAAAGTAAATATTTATTTAGAATTAGGAAACAACATTACATATTTTGGAATATCTGACAAATACCATAATATATCACAAAATCCTGATAAATAATATAAAGGTCTAGTAACAACTATTAAATAAAACTAAAAAATTTCCCCAGAATTTTGACTATATACACTTCATCAGCTTTTATTATGACAGTGACTGTGTAATGTCATTTTTAATAAAGAAGTTTAGTCTTTCTGCCAAAATAGTTGGTCAGGTTTTTGTGAATTAAACTTAGATAAATAAGCTCACAGGATAACACACAAGCCTAGCTGCTTTTTGGAATATTCCTTTTTTGAAACTTGTACCCCACAAATATAGGTATCCTAGGAATATCTTTTATATGATTTTCTTTTTTGTAATCTAAAGATTTCACTTACTTATTTATGAGAGACACAGAGAGAGGCAGAGACACAGGCAGAGGGAGAAGCAGGCTCTCCGCAGGGAGCATGAAGTGGGACTCGATCCCAGGACCCCAGCACCATGAACTGAGCCAAAGGCAGATGCTCGACCACTAAATTATCCAGGTGCCCCTCTTTTATGTGATTTTCATTTAAAAGTATCAAGTTTGTTTATGAGAGGAAAGAACTTCCATAATGACTAGGAACATATAACAAACACGTCTAAAAATATGTCCCTCTATATGCATACTGTATGTAACTTCAGTTCAATTTCAACTTGGTAAGACCCCAAATATTTCCACAGCTACTTCATGTCCAATATAGAAGATGATAAGCATGTTAGGGGCAAATTCAGAGTGGACAGATACAGAGATTTAAACAAGTATGTCTTAATTATCTTATTTTTGAAAATTACACAAAAATATATGATCATATTTACAACTTGCTAGGATGCCAAGGTCCTAGAAGGGTCCATGTCAGGGGCATGGAGCTGAAACTTCTTCATCTTGTTTGTACAGTGGCCTTTGCAGAGGAGGAACAATGCTCCTTCTCCTTTGTAGAACAGAAAGTAGTGTGGTTCAAAACGCTAAATCACCAAGTAACAAGTATCTTTCTTTTAACACAGTTTTTTTTTTTCCATAATACTTAAAGAAATTACTTTCAAGTTAATCTACCAGTCAATATGAAAAATAAGTAAAATAAAGTATACATTCCGTTTCATAATTTATGTTGCTAACTAGGAACACATGTAACTCTTTCAGTGCCAATAATACAGCTGGCCAAAAAGGAACAAATCATTAGATGGGAAGAAACCAGGACTTCAGCAAGTAGATCTGGGTAACCTATGGGTTTTTTAATAAGGTTGGTGCATTAGTCAGGGTTCTTCAGAGAAACAGACAAATAGAAGATATATATCATTCTTATTTTATCTTATATACATTATAATCTTTCCAAATATTTTTAAATTTTAATTTTCCTTAAAGATACTTATCATGAGGAATTGGCTCACACGATTTATGGAGGCTGACAATTCCCAATATCTGCAGTTGGCAAGCTGAAGAAACCAAGGAGAGCCAGTGGTGAAAGTTCTAGTCAAATTAAAGACCTGAGAACCAGAAGAGCCAGTGGTAAGGTAGAGTCTGAGTCCAAGAGGCTTGAGACCCGGGAAGGGCTGATGTTTCAGTTCAAGTCTAAAAGTAAGTAAAAAACTGATGTCCCAGTTGGAAGACAGTCAGGCAGGTGGAGTTCCCTCTTTCTAGCAGGAGGGTCAGCCTTTTTGTTCTATTCAGGCCTTCCGCTGATTAGATAAGGCCCACTCTCATTAGGAAGAGCAATCTGCTACTGATTCAAATGTTAATGTCATCCAAAAACACCTTCACAGACACACCCAGAATAATGCCTGACTAAATATCAGGGGACTCACTGGCTGAGTGAAGTTAATCTGTAACATAAAATGAATGATCACAATTGGTTTTGAGGATCTTAATGGTCCCCCCAATCCTGCTCTGAGATCTGTTGTTTTACAGCAGCAGATCTCAATTTTGGGTATGTATCAGAATGATGAGCTTCTAAAAATACAGATACATGATAAGCACTCCTATCTAATTAGATCAAAATGTCCAAAGAGTGACCTGGAGATAGATATATATAGATATAAATATTATCTATATGTATCTATTTGTATTTAAAAATTCCTTTTCAGGTGAATCCTATGGATTCTGCTAATTCACTATTAAATGATTCATTCAGTATTAAATGATTATATTTTTTTATAAGATTCAGATTATAGATGGGAGAACCCTCATGAGATTCCACTGGCACTTATTTTCACTTACATTCGAAGAAGTTTTACTGTGAATATATAATTACATTTTTCACTGTTTTTTATCACAATTTCAGAACTATGTTACAAAGGAAAATTGCCTCATGTGACAAGTGCGCATTCTAAAGTACATCCCAAAGAGTACTCTCTGTTCCAGTTTGTCATCTGTGCTTCTTCAGTCCTCCCATATGATCCCTGTAAAAATACCAGCTAACAGAGCCTTCTGTCTCTATGATTTCGTAACTCTCATTAAAACTACTGATACTAATTAGAATGCACTACAGCCCTGCAGAGGAGTCAGTGATGCTCTGAGTCTCCACCACATGCACAGTCCCTTCTTATCAGAGCAGCCAACCTGAGTTCCTTCCATGTAACTCGCCATGCTTTGAGCTGCTACCCTGGACACAATCCTGCCTGTGCCTCCTTCAGATGCTGCTATCTTAGAGGGTGGCCAGTGATCTATGAAATAATCTAAGTCAAGAACTCATTTCAGGAGGGGTAATGATTAAATGAAAAGAAACTGAAAATCACACAAAAACCTACACACAGATGCTCATAGCAGACTTATTCATAACTGCTAAAACTTGCAACCAAAGATGTCCTTTGGCAAGTTGATGGATAAACAAACTTTGATGCATCCAGACAATGGAATATTATTCAGCACTAAAGAGAAATGAGCTATCAGGGTGTGAAAAGACATGGAGGAAACCTAATTGCATATTACTAGGTAAAAGAAGCCAATCTGAAAAGATTATATAATGTATAATTCCAACTATATACATTCTGGAAAAGGTAAATCTATGAAGACAATAAAAAGATCAGAGGTTGTCAAGGATTAAGGGAGCAAGGAAGGATAAGCAGACAAAGCACAGGAGATTTTTAGGACAGTGACAGTAAAAATACTCTGTGTGATACCATAATGATCGATACACATTATTATACATTTGTCTGAACCCACATAAATGTACAACACCAAGAATGAACCCTAAGGTAAATGATGAACTTTGGGTGAATATCATATGTCAATGAATGTTCATCCTTGATAAAAAGGGCACCATTCCTACAAGTGATGTTGATGGTGGGAAGATAGTATGTGTGGGGGCAGGAGAACAGCATAAAGATCCCTCAAAAAATGAAAAATATTGTCATGTGATCCAGCAATCCTACTTATGGGAAAATATCCAAAATAACTGAAATCAGAATCTCTAAGAGATATTTGCATTCTCATGTTCAGTGCAGCATTATTTACAATAGCCAAGATATGTATTCACAAAGATATATTTACAAATGAATTAATAAAGAAAATGTGGAATATACATGTGGTGTAATGTCATCTAGCCTTAAAAGGAAGGAAATCCTGCCATTTGCTACAACAGAGATGAACCTACAGGAAACCAGGGTAAGGGAACTAAGTCAGTGACAGAAAGACAGATATTGCATGATTCCTCTTATATGAGATATCTAAAATGGTCAAACTCATACAAACAAACAATAAAATGGTAGTTGTCAGGGGTTAAGATGGAGAGGGAAAAAAGGCATTGTTTTTTAAAGGGGTATCAAGTTTCTGTTACGTGAGATGAATAAGTTCTAGAGATCTAATATGCAGTATAGTACTTACAGTTAATATGGTATCATGCACTTTAAAATACATTAACAGGATATATCTCATATTAAGTGTTCTTACCACAACACAGACACACACAGACACACACATGGACAGACACACACATACACATGAAGAATACAAGATAATTTTAGGAGGTGATGGATATGTTTAGTACTTTGGTTGTGCTAATGATATCACAGATATGCATATGTCCAGACTCATCAAAATGTATACATTAAATATATTTTTTGCATATCAGTTATGCACCAATAAACCAAAAAATTTTATTAGAACTACTTGGAATTCCAAGAAAAATGCAACTTCCAAACCCCCCAAATCATAAACTCCTAACTCTAGAATCCATACCCTTAAATTATATATTTGAAAAAAATTTTAAAGTATGTTTCTAACTTTAAAAATGATATGTAATGCATATGAAAAGAATTGGGCAATCTAAAATTCATCATTCCAATTTTTTATATCATACAGATTTTTTATTTTTGTAAAGACTTTATTTATTTGACAAAGAGAGAGAGACAGAGGACACACAAACGAGGGGAGCAGCAGAGGGAGAGAGAGAGAAGCAGCTTCCCCACTGAGCAGGGAGCCTGATGTGGGCTCGATCCCAGGGTCCTGGGATCATAACCTCAGCTGAAGGCAGACATTTAACTGATTGAGCCACTCAGGCACCCCCATATTTAAAATGGTATACCATATACTCTTGTTTTAGATCAGGTTTTTTCATTCAGTTGTATATAATCAAATACGTTTGATGTCAGTACATGGTAGGGGTGAAATGGGCATACATGTAGGGAAGAGGAAAGATGGCAGGTGTCTCTCTGTTCAGTCTTCTTTGCAACATGAACTACTCTTAAGGGTAAGAATATTAATGTTCTTTAGTAAAAGGAGCATTCTCATCTCTAGAATGGTCTTAACTGAATATCCTTGTATAGAGCTATCTTATAGGAAGAGGTAAAACAAGAATCTTTAGATTTATGAGTCATACATTTCTGGAAAATGTCCTGTCAACTGGCATAGAAAATAAAGATGTTTCATAGGCCAACTGTCCCCACTCTGTGCGGCTATTATGTAACTAAGAGAACTTATTTTTGTTTTTGTTTTTTGTTTTTTCTTTTTGACCTACTTTTATCATTAGTCTCAAACTAGTAATTTCTATAATTTGATATCGACTAATTCCTTTGTGTTATGTTTTAATTTTTAAAATAGTTTTGCTTACTTAAATAGATGTTGAAACATCTGATTTCAACCTGTCTTTTTCTTTATATTTAACTGTCAGTATATCTATACCTATCTACAGCTTTATATCCACAAGCAAAGTGGGTTCTGAATAACCTAATTTTCTTTCACAATTCTTATAATAGCCTTTGAGTTAAGTAAGTCATCACAGTGTTCTGAGTGTTACCTTGGCAATGTCTATAAATTATCCACTAGTAGTTCAATTAATTCTGACTTATGTAATTTAGTGCTTATATTATTTTTAATTAGGTTTGTTTAAAAGGGTCTTGAAGGCACTTATATCAGCAAACTGGTGTCCCATATGCTTCACTGTTCTTAAACATTTACAGAATTCTAATACGGTATTTTATCAGCCTCACTCTTTGGCCTGATAAGCTAATTTATGTCTTGCAAAGAACAAATTGAACAGATTTTCATGATGGATAGGCTGTTAGGGGTGAAGGTTCACTCCAGCACTCTGGAAATTCTAAAATCCTCAGGGATGCAGAGCAGTAGCCTCATCAGACTAACAAGAGAAGTCTAGGATTTCCACTACCCTCCTTACCCGATAACAACAGTGATCATTCAGGGCATAGGCATATAGAGCTAGAGACAAAAAGGGCTGATCACCACAAATTATAACACCATTTATTCACCACTGGCTAGAGGGAGATGAATAAGGCAGATGTGATATATATTATAATGAAGGTGACAGTTCACAGGGAAAGGCATATAGTAAACAAACATAAAAATAACTACACATTTTGACAAGACCTTTTAAAATCTTGCACATTTCTTTGAAGGAATATAGTAAAGGAAGCATTTTTGATTTTTTTTTTTTAATTTTTATTTATTTATGATAGGCACACAGTGAGAGAGAGAGAGGCAGAGACACAGGCAGAGGGAGAAGCAGGCTCCATGCACCGGGAGCCTGATGTGGGATTCGATCCCGGGTCTCCAGGATCGCGCCCTGGGCCAAAGGCAGGCGCTAAACCACTGCGCCACCCAGGGATCCCAAGGAAGCATTTTTGGACTGAAATCTTTCCTTTTTATAAAGTGATATATAAACTGAAGTTAATGGCAAGAAGTGACTGGCCAGTAGGAGGTGAAAGCATTTTGTGTGACTGTTCTAGACAGAGAAAATAGCATGGAGCAAAAGGTACTAGTGAAGATTGTCCAAAGAAAAAGAAAAAGGAAATATAAATACAAATATGAATGTATACACACGTGCACATATATAGATGAGAGAGAGAGAGATTTATTATAGGAATTGGCTCATGTGGTTATGGAGGCCAAGAGGTCCCAGGATCTGCAGTCTGCATGCTTGAGAACCAGGAGTCAGTGGAGTAAATTCTAGTCCAAGCCCAAAGACTTGAGAATTGGGAGCCAAAGGTATAATTCCCAGTCCAAGTCTGAAAGCCCAGTGTTGGCTGTTTGGGACAGGAGGAAATGAACGTCCCAGTTCAAGCAAGAAGCAATTTTACCCCTTCCTCTGCCTTTATGTTCTATTCAAACCCTCAGCAGATTGGCCTGCCTGCATTGGGGAGGAAGATCTTCTTCACTTGGTATACCATTCAACTGTTAATCTCTGCCAAATATACACACACTCTCTTTTTAAAGATTTTATTTATTTATTTGAGAGAGAGGGAGAGAGAGAGAAAGAATATAAGCAGGGAGGAGGCTCAGAGCGCAAGGGAGAAGCAAACCCCCCTACACACCCACTGAGCAGGGTCCCAATGCAGGGCTCGATCTCAGGACGCTGGGACCATGACCTGAACTGAAGGTAGATGCTTAACCAACTAAGCCACCCAGGTGTCCCCCAAAGACATTCTCAAAGACACACCAGAAATATTTACCAGAGATCTGAGCACCCCTTAGCCCAGTTGAGTTGACACATAGAATTAATCATCACATGGGACACCTGGGTGGCTCAGCAGCTTAGCGCCTGCCTTCAGCCCAGGACATGATCCTAGAGTCTCGGGATGGAGTCCCACATCAGGCTCCCTGCATGGAGCCTACTTCTCCCTCTGCTTGTGTCCACCCCCCTCATGGATAAATAAATAAAATCTTAAAGAAAAAGAGTTAACCATCACAAATCTGACCTTCATCAACACAGCATCCATATGTATCTCTTAAAACTACACTTAATCTTCACATAAAGACCAAAACAATCCATCTAACATGATACGTCTCTGTATAGAACTGAAAATGCACTAATCCCTTCTCCAAAAGAGGAAGGGAAGTCCCTGAGTAATGTTTACTCTTCTGATATCCCATAACTTAAGCTCTGAAATAAAATTAATAATTCTTAAATACTGATATAAAAGTAATACATCTTATGTTAATGATAGGGAATCAGAGAGGAAAGAAAACAAATATATAAAGAGATAGGGCACAGTGTTGGTTTCTGCTGCTGGCAGACAGAAGAATAGGGAGAAATACATATTCATAGCAAAATAAGGAAGAACTACTGATGACTTCATTTCTATAACTGGTCATCTGGTTGTAGCTACCTTCTTCAACCATTCATTCTGTATTCCCTTTGTCTTCAGCAAGCACCTAGATGGTCATGGTTCTTTACCTGATGGGATGACCCAAACCTTCATTCCCAAAGGCACAGGGCCTTTATTAATCCTGCCTGCATTGAATTGCTGCAGTTTTCCATCAACTGTAATCACAGAACATGGTAATGCTGACTCCTTAAGGGATTTCCTACACTCCTGATATACTCTTCCTCAGTTCCACGGTGGAGCACCAACCCAAATTCCCCTGGTAGTCAGGAGCAATCACTCCACCTGGCACAGGAACAAGTATCATCAGTTGATTAAAAGAAGAAGAAGAAAGAAGAAGGAAGAAGAAGAAGAAGAAGAAGAAGAGGAGGAGGAGGAGGAGGAGGAGGAAGAGAAATCATGTAGATGACAGTAAATAGTAAAGGGAAGGGAGCTTTTTGCTCTCTACTTAAAGTATCCTTCCCTCTGGATGGTCAACTATTTGCCTACAAATTCAGGTGTCGCTCCATCTGTTACTTCTTCTTTCCCAGGAGAAGGAGGAGGAGGAGGAGTTATCTAACTGGTGAGTTTAAATGAGAAATCAGGCACCTAGAGCTCTACTCCTTCCCTCCCATTCTTAGGGTAAAAGAGATCTGAAAGAAGCACACCTTGCACAATTTTTCTCAAACACAAAAGATGAAAAGTGAAAGGGACTCACATGAAAAACAGGTCTCAGCCTGTTTAGCCCATTTGTGGGGATGTAAGTCAAGCTCTTTAATATGGATTTTAGGATTAGGAAGCTCACTTTCCCTTAAATATAAGTCTTATCAGTAATAATGAAGGTAATACATTAATTAATATATTTATTAATAGGGGCACCTAGATAGCTCAGTTGGGTAAGCATCTGCCTTTGGCTCAGGTCCTGATTCCACAGTCCTGGAATGGAGCTCCATGTCTCTTGGGCTCCCTACTCAGTGGGCAATCTGCTTCTCCCTCTCCCCCTACCCTTCCTCCCACTTGTGTTCTGTCTCACATGCACTCTCTCTCTTTCTCAAATAAATAAAATCTTTAACTATATATATATATATATATATACACATATATATATGTGTGTGTGTGTGTACATATATATTTATATTTATCAATAAGATAACGTATTAATCAGTAAATGTTACTAATTATGTAATATATTGATTCCTGCATCAGGAATTGGTTTGATGGTTACAAAATTCACTTTGTCTTTTTCTTTTTTTTTAAGTATATAGCTTGAAGACATTTCCTAACATTCCTTACAATTAGGTATCACTATGCAAATGAGTACTTGCCTGTGGGTTATAAGGTACACCAGACCCAAACCTAGAGCACAAAGCATCTCCATATAATTCCCATTCTCTTTTTTCTAATCTTGCTTGGATGCAGAGTATTCAGCTGAGTGACCTCTGAGAGCCCAGGGGACAGAGAGTCACTGTATAGAAGGAGAAGGCTACCCTCCAAAAACATGAAGGGAGTGTATGTGAGTCAAAAATAATCATTCATTGGGTCCTACCTGCTGAAATTTGGGACACTGCTTGTTAGAGCAGCTAGGGTTGAAAAGAGTGGTATCATTAAAAAAAAAAAAAAAAGAGTGGTATCATTATCAGAAGACATCCTTTGAATTGTCAACATCTGGTGGTTTAACCAGGTGGATTCAGATTTCCTTAGACTTCCGATTACTTGGAGGGAAGCATACTTTAAGTACAAGGGAAGTCACTGAAGAATTTGAAGCAAGGGTGTAATATGATCCAATTTGTGTTTTTAAAAATATCACGCTGGTTGCTGGATGGAAAAATAAAAAGTCAACAGTGATGGATAAGAGACGACAGGAGGGGGCAAAATAGGAGATCTGAAGGTTATGATGAGGAAAGCAACAGAGAGGGAAAGTAGTGGTAGGAGCTACCATTTAGGGTTAGAACTGAGAAGACATATTAAGAATTTTTGTCATTTCTATGGAGTAATTTAAGCCACAAAATAGCAAAATGACAGTTTTTGAAAAAGTTTTGCACTCGCAGCTGTACTAACACTTCACCATATACCTATTTCAAGTAAGTATCTTCGAGGACCCTTTCCTTATGTATGCAGAACAGCTCCCATAATGGCAAGGGAAAGAAAAGCAAAAATAAACTATTGGGACTATAGCACAGTAAAAAAAAAAGCTTCTGCACAGCAAAGGAAATAGTCAACAGAACTAAAAGACAACCTATTGAAAGGGAGAAGATATTTGTGAATGACATATCTGAGAAAACGTTACTATCAAAAATAAAGAACTCATACAAGTCAACACCAAAAAACGAATAATCCAATTAAAAATGGTCAGAAGACATGAACAGATATTTCTACAAAGAAGACATACAGATGGCCAAAAGACACAGGAAATGAGGCTCAATACCACTCATTATCCAGGAAATGCAAATCAAAACCACAATGAGTTATCACCTCACACCTGTCAGAATGGCCAAAATAAAAAACAAGTGTTGGCAAGGATGTGGAGAAAAAGGAACCTTCATGCACCAAGGAATGTAATTTGGTACAGCCACTGTGGAAAAAAGTACAGAGGTTCCCCAAAAAATTAAAGATAAAAATACCGTGTATACAACAATTACACTGGTGGTATTTACCCCCAAAAAATGAAATACTAATCCACAAAGGTATATACACCCTTGCATCTATTGCGTTATTTACAATTGCCAAGAGAGGGAAGCAACCTGTGTCAGCTCACATAATCTTTTAAAAAGTGAAGGTATCTTTGATGAAACTTCAAGTAAAAAATAAAGAAAGAAAAAATCTTATTTCTGAAAAAAATAAAAGTATTAGTGTAGAATTTTAGCTACATATAATGCTAATTCTAACCTTCTACTACCCCCAAATCAGAAAGGTGTTTTGAGATATTTGAGATTATGCTTTAATGGCAGCTCTTAGTGCCATATACAGTCCCACAAAGCCTATCTCTATCAGTATTTAATATAAATCTTTATAAAACAACATTGTAAATTATAAACTACTGGAAACATTGTTATTATCATTGTTTATCAAATTCCTTGATAAAATCCTTAAGAATATACTGGTAAAAGCACAAAATTTTCAGATAGATTACATTTTTAAAGTTACATTTAATTTTTCAGTTTGAGACCAGTTTTAAAATGTTAGCAGTATTCTACACATATGGTAAGATATCTTTCATTAAGGAGAGAATCAGTCATTTATGGTTAAAGCAAAAGTACCATAATTATTTGTAATCAATATTACTTCCATGAATATTTGATTCTCTAGATCATAAGATTTTATGAAAATGACCATTTAAAAAAATTGGAATTCATGATGTAATTCCAAATCAATACTTACAGATGTGCAAAGGAAAAGCTGAATAAGTATTAAATTCAGCATGGGAGTAGCATTTGGAATATAATCATCTCTACCACTCATTGTCTTGGTTGCATTTTAAATACTTATTAGATTTTACAATTGCATTCTTATATTTACTCTTCTCTAAATGTCAGTGATTTAAGAATGATTTCTCTCTACAGATGCCAGATTTTCAAATACATTTTAAAAAACCTTGGTCTATTAAGCACATCTGTTTCCAACTCTAAAAATTGCCAATCTTTCTATCACCAGTTCCTAGCCAGGCATGTATTTGCTTGTAACAGTTTCAGGCATCTAAAACAGAATTACACTTGTGTTCAAAATTTTTTTATAGATGAAGAGCTACAGTGAAAGTGAAGGTCATTTATCATAATTTTTGAAGAATGGAGTAAGAAGAGAGAATTCATATGAAGCTCCAAAGGCTGCATCATGACATGTTTCTGGATTATCAATCAACTGAATAGAAACTTTCAATATTTTACACTTATACTCTACAATCCCATTTCTAAATGTACCAAAAATTCTTCTTGTTCTAATCTATTATAAAGCAATTAGACAAAGTACATACAAAAATTGCATATGACAGTGTTTTTATTTATTCAGTTTTTAAATACTTTCAAATATTCCACAATATTTTATAAGATAATTTAAACATATGTTCATACCACATCTCTTCAAAAAAGCTTTAAAGAATATCACAAATTCCATTTCTAGGGAGTGAGAGAGCTATTAAAAAATAATCTCATATGAATAATTCAATGTTTTTTCTTTATTTCTATAAAATTAACTTTCCATCATCTACAGTAAACTTTTTTTATTCATTGTTACTTCCACTCAATGTTCAAATTTTTAGTAAAATTAACTTTCCATCATCTACAGTAAACTTTTTTTATTCATTGTTACTTCCACTCAATGTTCAAATTTGTAGTTCACTGAACTGAAACTTGCACTCAAAGTTTAAATAGTTGAACAGATTTCTCACAACAATGTTGAGGTTTTCCTGTTCCAAAAACCTTATAATTTAATCTAGTAAAAGCATCAGATTTGTACTAATACATATTTCTGTATGGGTTTCAAATTGTAGACCCATTTTACACTGTAAAATGCTACGTTGGTTTTATCTTTTCTCATCTGTAAAGCTCTGTTAAAGTAGACATGTTCCAACTTAATGTCCAAAATATCATCTTTGAATATAAAACATTAAACATCTTAAAATATACATATCCCTTTGTAAACCAACTCAACATTACGACTTTTTTCCAAACCAGTTGCTATACAAATGTTAAATTACTTGAAAAAAAAAGCCTTAGAAAACGAACGTTATCAGGTCTGCACTGTCCACTAGTGGCAAGAGATAGTAAATGCGCATTTCTTTTAAAATTCAATTTAAAACCCATTCTACCTTCAATATTAGCTTTCTCAATCAAATTTAGAGACCACTATATTATAAGGGCAAATACATAGAAACTCTAAATATAATATGATTTTTGTGTTGTGAACTATTTTCCCTGTATAACATTAATTTACTGTCTTTGGTCAGACTCAGAGACATCATGTTCAGTTAGGTACCTGGGAATATAAATACTAGGATCCATATATAAATGTATGTGTATGTGTACACACACATACATTGTGTATATATATATATGATTTATATATGTGATGTACATATTTATATATATGATTTATATACATGATATGATTTATATAGATATATAAACCTAAAGTTTGAGCTAGAAACAAAACAACTTTGACAATCTAACATGAATGTATAAAGAAGAGGTAAACTTTATTTTTTTTATTTTTATTTTTTATTTATTTATGATAGTCACAGAGAGAGAGAGAGAGAGGCAGAGACATAGGCAGAGGGAGAAGCAGGCTCCATGCACCAGGAGCCTGATGTGGGATTCGATCCCGGGTCTCCAGGATCGCGCCCTGGGCCAAAGGCAAGCGCCAAACCACTGTGCCACCCAGGGATCCCAAAGAGGTAAACTTTATGTAGCAAAGCCTTAATTATTTAACCTACCCCTCATTGAGAAATGTTCTCAGTCTGTAGCTCTCGCTGAAATTGCCTTTTGTTAATAATGATTTTTAAGCAGGAAATATTTGCTCTAAAATATTAGGAAAAGCTCTCCCTCCTTTTAAATCTCATTGGTCCAATGTGTTAACATCTGACTATTTCTGAACCAGTGCATGATAATTACGACACTCAATGGACATCAGAATGCTTGCATATGACTCAGAAGTCAGGCATATGCTTCAAACAAGGTTCCTCATGGGATTTCAGCAAACTTAAGTTAATGACTCTAGGGCACCTGGGTGGCTCAGTGGTTGAGCATCTGCTTTTGGCCCAAGTGGTGATCTTGGGGTCCTGGAATCGAGTCCCACATCAGGCCCCTTTCCCTCATCAGGGAGCCTGCTTCTCCCTCTGCCTGTGTCTCTGCCTCTCTTTTTGTGTCTCTCATGAATAAATAAATAAAATATTTTTTAAAAAGTTAATGACTCTAAACTTTACCACCTGCTGGAAACAAACCTGAAGCATCATTAATGTGGATTTCATAAACAAAGATATGTATTACTTACCAATGTTTTTTTCTAAAAATGGATGTAATAGTGTTTTTGATTAAGGCACAGTTACATAACTGATTACTTACCTTCTTTAGCAGCTGGTCAGCGTACATATATGATCTGTATGCATGTGTGTGTCTGTGTGTATGTATATGTACAGATATAATGTATAACATATAGTATATAATTAATGTAATACACATATAAATACACATACATATATATACACCCCAACTAAATGTTGACTCATTTGAAGCTTTTGGCTTATTATTTTGTTAGGATTTTTCTTTTCTTTGCTCATTATTCTATGCCACATGCTTACCTGGAACAATGCTTTGGTGCACACAAAACGTACAATTAATATTGTTTAAACAATGAATATTAATAAATCATTAAAATGGGAAAGGTTCGTGACTGCATTTTATTGATGAAAATGCAAAGGGAAAGTATAAAGGCAAGTAGCTGATCCTGAATAGCCATACAGTCAATATTAAAAGAACTTAGGTGCACTTGAGATATATTGATATTTTCAGACTGCTACCTAAACGAGTAAGGTAAAATTGTTTATTATAAGTGCTAGGATATAATGACTTCTTTAGCAGTCCCCTCACATGAGCCTGACATAGAAAGTTAATTGTGTCACGTTCATTAAAAACATACATTATTTAGAACAAGATTTCTTATGAGTTGAGTTTGACTAAGTTCACATGGACATGTCAGCTAAAATATCCCTCTGATGGAGGAAATTCAATTTTTTTAACCTTTCCTCTTGTTTATAGAGCTTTCTGCCCATGAGGTTACATATCTGAACAGAGAAAACTGTCAGTTTCATTTCTCCCTCTACATTGTATGCTTTCATACCTCTTTCAGATTTTTTGGCTTTGATTCTTTCAGTTCTTCATACTTCCATTTCCACACAGACAAAGCTGACTCCAGTCGTTCTATTTCTTTTTCCAAAGATGAACGCATTCTAAATAAAGAATTAAGAGCAAAAGAGTCTTACAATTTAAAAATAATTTTAGGAACACATTCAATTTTTGATTACCTATTTTCCTTATCTTTATACTCGTATATGACCATTATAATCACAAAAAAACTTTTCTAGCTAAAAAATTATAAATATTGAGTAAAACTTGGTTTAGTTTGTTATTCTGTTAATTAGCATTAGAGTAAGTTAAGCATTTTTAATTTTCCTTTGCCAGTATCAAAATATTTGACTTTCTGCCAGCTTTCTCCTCTATTATTCATTCCTTTCTCTCATTCTCTTATTCATATTGTTTCCTTATTTAGGAGTATATATATATTTCTAATTTTAACATGGCTTTTATCCAACTTCATATTGTGACTATATATGAATAAAGAAATCATCCTTTGATATGAAAGGGAATGATAAGGAGTCCACATAAGAATTTAAGAAATCAATCATTTACTGGAGATATAAAAATACTTTTCAAAAATATTTGCAATTTTGTTTTAATGAAAAAAATTCACTTGGATCTTTATTTTAAATAATTGGATTAATTTATCCATTTCTACAACAAATGACAGAATTAGAATTGAAATCTGGTCTTTTAATATCTTCAATTATTGATTTTTTTTTGTATGCCCATATGTCTATCACAGTGATTCACTGAAAATAATTGTTTACTTCTGGTTGTAATTAGCATATATTGACCTTTGCAGATGGCCAATCTTCATCTGTGTGGTGCATCAGATTAGTGTTAAAAAATGTAGTGTTTTTTCTACTTCCAAGGACAGAGTTGCTTTCCTCAATCCTTGCTTCTAGGTTTTGACAATAGGATATTAGCAGATATGACAGACCCAGATGTTTGAAAAGAATCTGTGTGGTTGGGCTTCTTGTCTCATGTCTCAGCCATCACTGTGAAAAGAGTTTCCCCAAGGAATTGCTGTCCCCAAATAAAAACATAAAGCAGATCTGAGCCCAACCTTACCATCAAGACAAACCCAGCTGGCCCACCTTTTTTGTCCATATGGGCAAAATAAATAATTGTTTTAGGCCACTGAATATTATGGTGTGTGTGTGTGTGTGTGTGTGTGTGTGCGCGCTAGGGTTGTTTTATTGTATTTTTTTCTGCAGCAAATATAACTGATACAGAAAATTATACTTAAAAGGAGGATGCTAGAGGAAAAATGTTGATAAAGCATAAGCAGCCAGAAAAAAATGGTGATATGTTATTTAGTGGTGAAACACATGATGAAATCATCACTTGCAGTGATTTGGAAAATGGAAAATGTGCCTGACACCATCAATGGAATGCTAGTGGGCACCATGTGGCTGAGCCTTCAAAAATGTTTATGCAACTGGTTTTACCTTGTATTTTGGCCACAGCAATGGGAAGTACATAGCAATGTGGACTCACTGCTCCCAGTGGGAGTATGAGAGACAGGGATCATAACCAGCCTCCCCTGCAGAGCCTCGTCTGGATCAAGCAGCCTTTAGTTGGCTCATAGACTCCAGCTGAATAAAGTCTGATTATTGTATACCACTGAGATTTTGTGGTTGTTAGTTACAACCTTACTGTAATTAACCAGTATACACACTTGGGTCTATTTCAGTGATAATATCAGTATAAGGTTCTTAGAAACATGTTCATAGACCTAGAAGATGCACCCAGAATCAAAATTGAATGAAGTTTACATATTGATGAGAAATATGAATCTTCCATAGCAATACTGTGAAAATAATTCAAAATAGAATTAGGTCATAAATATATTAGTTTAATCCAATCAGTGGATAAGTAGCTTATTAAAAAGTTATATAATTATATTTGCATGAACCATTGAGAACATGTGAGCATTAGCTAAGGTTTAACCTCAGAAGACTCAGGTTGCAAAAACACCAACGCCATTTATAAGACTATAATTTTGAATCCCCTATTAACAGCAAATACATTAAAATTAACAAACAAAAGGGCTTGATATGAAAGTCTAGGTCCTGTGAACACTGCCTATGAATGTCTACAGCTCCAGATAATAACTTCAGCCCAAAATCATTATAGATAAGCAGACCCAGCCAGTTAATGACATCCAAGTTACTTCCCAAGATATTATTTTTATCTTAGTGACTATGGTTAGGATTTCAAGAATGGGATTAAGTATAGAAATAATGAACAAATTGCCAAATACTATGTTTGGTGTCACACTTAAACAGAACATGAAAAAATCACTGTACATTAAAATACGTTATATATTTGGCATTGGATAATTTTAAGGTTTTCAAATGATAAGCCATATTTGAATATTTAAGAGAAATTGAGTATTGACTTAGACTTGTAATTTCAGTTGCAAAAATAAGAAAATTTCACTAAATTTGTAACTTCACTGGAATGTTTAAGAATCACTGTACTCAATTTACTAGAGTTGCATGAGTAGAACACGGGAATCTCTATTTTTGTCAGGGATTGAAAATTTTAAAAAGGAAAAAGAATATAGTAAATAAAGTGATTTTATTGAAGGATACTAATTAACTACATTTGTGTAATAAGCATACAATGATAAATTATCTCAAAATTTATTAGTAGAATAATATAAAAATTTACTTGAAAAATTGAGGAAAGTCTACACTTTAAAATTTAGGATCATACATGTTCAGAAATCACCATCAAGTTTTTAACATTGCAGTTTAAAAGATCAAATGATAATGTTAGCAAAAAGGCTCACATTACCGTAAAAAAGATTTATTATTATTATAGAATAAATGTTGATTCTTAAAAATGTCATAAAAAGTATTGGGGTAAATATTCTTTCAGAATTTTATAAGAGGCTCAAGAAGAGTACTGCAAACTATATATTAATTAAGCTTTTAATCTTAATTATACAGAAACATAGAAATATTCTAAAGATAGAATTATATCTAGATTACATCTAGACCTAGAATTAGTCAAAACCAGTTCATAAAATAAAAATAATATAATTTTGCCCAAATGTATTAAAAAGAAATAGATTCTTATGCCTTATTTAAGACATATTACTAATATTTATAATATAGTATTATTTATCTCTTCATGTATGCATCTTAAATATAATAACTAATATTTATTAGTTTACTGAAATAAAATTATGTGTTTTTATTACATAAGATGGTACAATTTAGTCTAAGTAGTGAAAGGAAAGGCAATTCATAAACATGTATTTAATGATATTGCGATGCTTGGATATTTTTAGTGTGGCTTCATCAAGCAAATTTATACAACTAAAATATTTTTAGTTGACTCTATGCAAGCAAACATTGAGGACATAAGGACCCTGCACACTTAAATTTATGCAGCAGAGGGCACTCTTTAAATTCTTAATTTCTGGCCTAATCAATTTATCTATATTTTAGAGGAATTTCCAAAATTACTAACTATACAGTTAAATTTATAATTGAAATTTAAATTATCATCAGATCATTTGAACTATTAAGGCAAAGAAAAAAAACTTATTTTACTCTAAAGAATATTGCATATTTAAAAAATAGTAAGATAAAGTTCAGCCAAAATGTAGTATTTTTAATATGATGATATAAGCTTTTAAAGATCTCATTGCTGAGATATATAACATTTGCAGAACTAAAAGATAAAGTGTAAACCAAAATGATTTTTCTGGAAACGTATTATTATATTTCTATACAATCCTTTGATAGTTATGATGATCCCACAATAATTGAACATAAAACTTGGACATATATATAGACAAAAATTTAGCCAAAATTTTTTCAGGGATGAAAATTCTTGAAACACTAATATTTGGGGATAAAAGTAATCACTCTTGAACTGTGCGAAATTTTATTGTAAAATAACAAGTACTTTCTTAAAGTTCTATCAATATTTGTTTTTGCCAGACAAAAACAAGTTAACTTATAATAACATCTAAATATCAATTTTTCTATTAGTCTAAACTGTCGTTAGTATCAAACTATAAATAATAAAAAAGTTTTAAATATGTTTTTAATCAGCAACATATTTGTCATTTTGTGACTCTACTCTCAAGTATTAACAATTAAATCCTTAGCATTTTTAGGATCTTTCAGCAAATAGCGAAGCCATATATAGTTAATTTAATTAGAAAAGAGATGAATTTTTAAAATACTATGAAACTCAGAAATATCCAAAATGATCAGAGACCAAGACTCTGAGATGATCCAGCCAGGAACAAAGGATTTACTCTCATGCCACAGAGCTGATCCTATGAAGACCCCACTGCCTGTTGCCTGTCCACTTTCTTGTTATCAAATATGTGTCTAATGAGTAAATATTTCGAATTAGCCAATATAAGTAAAGTAGTAAAGGATATTATTAGCTCAAAGAATCTTTTTGAGGAAACTCTGGGAAGATCCGGAGAAGCAAATGGGGAACCTGCACAGCAAGAAATACCAAAGATGATGCCATAGCAATCTTCCCATCAGTATTTCATTACAGCCACCATTTAGGTACGGGCATCACAGCATGACCTCAATACCACCAACTCCAGACATGGCGATAGTTTCCCTGGAGACCACTGCTGCCTCTTGGATCAAGATGTAGCTACTACCACAGCCTTCCTCCTCACCAGGATAGGTGCTCTCTTTTTCTTGGGGCATTAGCTTTTGCTAAAGCTAGGTGGCTACATCTCAAGAGCTGTTCCTATGTCAAGTGCCTGCACCTTAACCACAAGGGAGATTCAAGTTAAGACTTACTAACAATTTTGTAGTCTATGCAGAAAAAGAGACTCCATCTCCTTAGGTAGGGTATTACTCAAACATAAAAGACACTATACAATAAAAACCAATTGCAAAAGTGCACAAAAAGTGGCTTGAAACGGATTAAATATAAGACTGAAACTGTAAAAGTCCTCAAAGAAAACTGAAGGAAAAAGCTCCTGGATATTGGTATTGGCAATATTCTTTTGGACTCAACACCAAAAGCAGAGGCAGCAAAAGCAAAAATAAGCAGAAATAAATCAAACTAAAATGCTTCTGCACAGGAAAATAAATAACAAAATGAAAAGGCAACCTATAGAAAATATTTGGAAACCATATATCTGATAAGGAAGCCAAAATATATATAAGGAACCCACACAACTCAATAGCAAAAATCAAAAACAAAAACACCCCCAAACAAACAAAAATTAAGAAATGAATAAGGTAAACAGTTTTCCAGGAAGACATACAAAAGGCCAAGTATATGAATAGGTGCTTAACATTAGTAATCATCAGGGAAAAGCAAACCCAAACTTCAGTGAGATATTACCTCATTATTTTAGAATGGCCATTACCAAAAAGACAAGCTATAACAAGTGTTGGTAAGAGTGTAGTTGAAACGACATTGTTGAGGGGAATGTAAGTTGGTGCAGCCACTGTGGAAAAAGATATGAAGGCTCCTCAAAAAATGAAAAACAACTGTTGGATGATACCACTTCTAGGTATACAGCCTAAGGAAAGGAAACAAATATCTCAAAGAGACCTTCATATTCACTGCAGCATTATTTACAAAAGCTGAGATACTGAAGCAATCTAACTGTCCATCTACAAATAAACAGATGCAGAAAATGTGAGGGGTGTGTGTGTGTATGTGTGTGTGTGTGTACACAATGTAGGACATTACGGGAAGTGAAATAAACCAGATGCAGAAAGACAAATACTACATCATTTCACTTATATGTAGAATCTTAAAAATCTCATAGTAACAGAGAGTAGAATGGTAAATGCCAGGGGCTGGGAAGTGGGGACAGTTCATAGACATCAGTCAAAGTGTACAAACTTTCAGTTTCTGGAAACCTAAGGTACAGCATGATGATTATAGCTAACAATACCAGACTGTACACTTGAAATTTTCTAAGTGGGTAGATCATAAGAGGTCTCACCACACACAAAAATTAATAATGGTGTTAAGCGATGGATGTGTTAATTAGCTTGATTGTGGTAATCGTTTCACACATATACCAAAACATCACGTGTGCTTGTGGGGATGTGCACAGGGTGACATATGGAACTGCTAAATCACTGTACTGTCTACTGCAAATTAACTAACTGGAATTAACATAAAAACTTTAGGACACCTGAGTGGCTCAGTCGGTTAAGTATCTGCCTTTGGTTCAGGTCATGATCCCACAGGGTCCTGGAAGCCAGCCGCACGTCAGGCTCCCTGCTTCTCCCTCTCCCTCTGCCTGCCTGTCTGCCTGCTTGTGCTCTCTCTCTGTCAAATAAATAAATATAATAATTTTAAAAATAATAAAATAAAATAAATAAAATAAAATAAAATAAATAAAATAAAAGTTTGAACCAAATTCATCACATTGCTCAACTTAAATACACACAAATTTTATTTCTCATGTATACTTCAATAAAGCTAGAAAAATAAATACATATATATAAAGGAATACAAATCATACATTACTTTTTTAAAAAGGCAAAGGTTTACCATATATCCCATTAGTAATAGTGAATAAATAAGTAGGCCTGACTGTGTAATTTATAATAATAATACATTAAATAATATTAACTAGATTTGCATGCCATTTTGTTCATTGGGCTCATTGGGCTTTATTCCCATAAAGATTTTAAGTCTCATTTTATCAAGAAAAAACACACCATTTATGAAGCAAAGCAAAATAATTGAAGCATACTACTTTTCTTCCATAGAAAATAGACTAAGAAATAAAATAGTGAGGCGAGGATTAAGGCTCTGCTTAAATGCATGGTGCAAACATTTTCTAAGGGATACAGGTGCCATCTGCAGTTTACTTTGAGAACTGGTTCTAAATGAAAATATTTTTACTTCATCATCTCCTTTACATAAGATCTGACATTGCCAAAATTCCTCTCCCTAAATGTCTAGGTACACCTAGCTCTGTAAGTGGATGAGGTTCCCATCCTTACTTCACATTTTCCACATGGGAAGTCTTTATCTAAGAGATCAAAAATACACAAATTCTCAATACATGAGGAGCTTCTAGATCCCGGAAAATTATTTTCATAAAACTGAATAGTACTCAGAATACAAACAATATAATAAAGTTTATTGTTTTTTATAAGGAGGTTGTCATCAGTGACAATGGTGAAAAGCATCCCCTGAGTTCTCTTGGCTGATTCCTAGACAGGAGAATTTTCCCATTAGCTGGGAACATAGAAAAAATTATATTCACATGTTCTCAACTCCGGCCATCAACTTGCTGATTCCAGGAGGAAGAATTTAAAAGGTTAGACAGATTTATAGCAACAGCATATACTATATCCTTGGGAAACAGTCTCTTGTGATAGAGAAAAGGCTTTTTGATTGCCTCACGTGGACTGCATGTTCATGTTGATTCATGGACACATGACACCCACGGGACTGTTTATTAGAGAGAAGAGTGAAGAGACAAAGTGGAATCAGAGGTCCCTTTCCCCCTTTTTCTCTGGCCCGATTATGGTTTATATATTGAAGTCCCAGAGAGTTGAAGAATTTACTTACTATAGGGATTGTTAATTTATTCCATGGGAGTCAAATATATACGTGTGCGTCTGTGTGTCTGAGTGGGAGTGTAGAGAGATACACATGCGTGTCATTAAAACTGTCACCGCAGGGAGTTTATACGTAGGAGGGAGCAGCTTCATATGGTCCGTACTACATTATGTCAGTGAAGTAACAGTGTGAGTGGGTGTGAGAGAAGTCTGTAACTACTAAGAAGTTAAACCCTTCAAGAAATAAAACACAGATTTAGAACTTGACTGAGATCTACAGTTCCAGATAAAATTAATTTTTAATATGGGTACAGGCCTAAAAATTAATTCAATTTTTTTCTCCTTTCTACTAATATTGATTGCCTCTATTAGGAATTTATACTTGATGACAGAATAATAAATATTTATTATATAGACAGGTACATTATTACAATGTATTGTGATTGTATTATCACAATCTACTCATATGGCGAGGTATAGATAAAGCCTCTGAAAAAAGGGAATTAGTAGGGCAATACATTTAGAGAGACTAAAGAGAAATTTCTGGTTAACAGATAAAGAATGGCATATCAAGGGCTTATACTATCCATGAAAGGTCTGTGTGCATGTTATCATTATTTCAATCTATTTAAACTAGGAAAATTGAAACTATTATATAACATATAATAATATTTATACCTATATTAGGAAAAATAATGATTTTCAGATTTGGGGGCCATATTGTAACATGTTTTAAATATTCCACACAATGCTAATCATTGTCTAAGGTGATTATGAAGGAATAACAAATAAATCATACTGAGTAATTCACACCACTAGCCACTTTCCCAGACAATATTTGTGTTTGATCCTCATAATAATTTGGTGAATAAGGCTGAAGTGATGCTATGTGACTTTTCAGACAAGGTAATTAAAACAGCATATTTTTTTTTTTCTGTGCTTTTAAGATGTTTGCTTTCAATCAAGCCACGGCAGTGAGGAATCCATGTGGCCAAAAGGATAGGACACCTGCAGGTGTTCCGACTAAGACCCCAGGGGGAGAATCAAGATCAAGTGCCAGATATGAGAGTGAGGAGGCTGCAGATGATTTTGGCCCCCAGCCCTTAAGTCATCTCCAGCCTTGAGCCATCTCAGCTGAAGCCACATGTAGTGAGAGATGAGCTGTCTACACAAAGCATGCTCAAGTTTCAAGAACAGATTATATGGTGACTGTTGTTTCAACACAAACCATCGTGTGGGCAGTGTTGCTATATCCAAAAGATAACTGGAACATAGGCACCACTATCCATATTTTACAAAGGAAATAATGGCACAATCTTGGCTAACCCAAAATCATGTAGCTGGATATGTGAGAACCAAGGTAAATATCCAGGTCATCTAATCTTAAGTCTAGTTTTCTTTGCTCTATACCACAAATGATCAATGAATAAAGCACATTTTTCTGCAATCAGTAACTCACAAACTGAGTTGTCCCTTATAAATATTAACATATTTTTCATTTGTATTGATTCACTGAAGTCTGCTAATGCTGTAGAAATTTGAAAACCACTGGCTATTCTAGCCATTTACATTAATGATTCAAATATAATTAAAGTGAATTTGCCAGAGACGAGAACAAAGTTATAACAAAAGAATGATAAAAACTAACAAGTTTTAAATTACTTTTCAAAATTCAGAACTTGACTTGTTTTGTCATTGTTTCTGGAGATTTCCTCTGATCCTTTCTTGTCTTTGTCATTTTTGGTCTCTCCTTTGCACTCAAGAGTTCCCTTTAATATTTCTTGCAGGGCTGGTTTAGTGGTCATGAACTCTTTTAGTTTTTGTCTGGGAAACTCTTTATCTCTCCTCATATTCTGAGTGATAGCCTTGCTGGATATTCTTGGCTGCAGATTCTTACCACTCCGCACTCTGAATATATCGTGCCACTCCCTTCTGGCTTGCCAAGTTTGTTGAGGAATCTCCAGCTAGCCTTATAGGTTTTCCCTAGTAAGTTCAGGACTTCTTATACGTAAGATTTTGATAAACTTGTCATTAATTATTTTTGTAAATATTTGGTAGAATTCACCAATGAAACCATATAGTCTTTGGTTTTTTTGTTTGGGGAGATTTTGATTTTTTTTTTTTTTTTTTTTGAGATTTTGATTTTTAATTCAACTTTCATTCTTGCTACTGGTCAAAAAAGATTTCCTACTTGAAAATCAAGATCAAGATTGGAATCAAGATGCATGATTCAATCTTGGTAACTTGTGCATTTTTAGGAATTATCTGTTTTTTTTTATTTTCTAAGTCTGGTTATGATAATATGTTATCCCACTCTGTATTTCTGTGGTTATCTCTTGTATTATTTTCTCTTCCATTTCTCATATTGGTTTTTGAGTTTCTCTCTCTTTTACTTAGTATATGTAGTTAAAGCATTGCCAATTTTGTTTTTTTTTTTTTTAAACTGGTCATTACTTTCGATGTTATGTTATTTGTTCTAGACTCTTTTATTTCTGATTTTTCTTTGTTATTTTCTTCCTCTACTAAATTTCAGCTAAGTTCATTCTTTTTCTAGTTTCTTGTGGTGTAGTGTGATTTATTAAACTTTTTTTTAAAGATTTCCTTTATTAATTCACGAGAGACACAGAGAGAGTGGCAGAGACATAGGCAGAGGGAGAAGCCGGCTCCCTGCGGGGAGCTTGATGTGGGACTTGATCCGGACACCACAGGATCACACCAGAGCTGAAGGCAGACACTCAACCGCTGAGCCACCTAGGCGTCTTGAACTTTTTTTCTTAATACAAGCATTTATAACATAAATTTCACTCTAACATCTGCTTTTGCTACATTTCACAGGTTTTACAATATTGTATTTTCTTTTTCCTGTGTTTTGAGACATATTTTGACTTGCTGTTGGATTTCTCATTTGGCCCACAGCCTGTGCAGTAGTGTGTGTATTTAATACTTACATATTAAATATTTAATATTTTAAACATTCAAAAATGAATACATATCAAACTTTTAAAAAAAAATTAGTACTTAATGACTAAGCATAAGTAAAATACATTATCAAATGGCCAGTTTGCTAGACTTAATTTAGTAAGTTTGAAAAATTAGACTTGGTTAAGGGAGACAATGATTCGCACTTACTCTCTTTCTTTCCATAAAATTTTTTGGAAGTCATCCAGATGCACTTGCAAAGCTGAAATTTCAGACACTTCATTGTCCAAAGGTAGGTTTATTGCTTGCAGTCTTAATGCAGATTTCAGTGTACAGTTTTCAGTACCACCATTCTTGAATGAATCAGGGCTATTAAGATTCAGTTTCATCTCCTCATTTAACCTTAAATGGTCAATAATCAAATCTTCCTGAAAAGAAAAAAATATAAAACAATTAGTGTTAATTTTTTAAACATAGTGCAGAAAACACATGAAGAAAACATATTTTGGAGAGGAAATAAATATTATGATTCACCATCCAATTACTATTTTCATTTCTTTATCAGTCTGTAATTGAGATATATGACTGAACTTTAACTTGCATTCCTTAAGCCTTATTTTTTCCTTCTATGTTCTACATTATAGTGAAATACATTTCAGTCTATGAAAACTTTTTTATTTACAATGGAATCTAGGTTATATCTACCATAAATCCCATACATAATAGAAAGGTTTAAATTTTTAGATTGAATGATAGAAGAGCAAGATATCATGCTCTATATTTTTAGAGGTGGAATTAGAAAGGAGTAACAATATAAACTGATATTATTTAAAGAAATAAAATGAATTCCTAAGGTTTCTGAAAATATGTTCCATGGGTTGTTAATAGTATTTGCCAAGTTAAAGAAAATGGATAAATAAGGTTACAAACTGCTATATTAGATAAAGCTTCTAAAAAGTTTATTTTGTGCAGAATTCTTAAAAACTTCAAGACTCTAAGAATATCAAGAAATTCCACGAGTGGATAATGTGAAGCATTTCCTAAAGGTATTTGCCTATAGTACCCATTTTACAGGAATTAGTCATGAAGCCAAAGTCCCAAACCTTTGTATGAAACCTACTGTATGAACAATTTATTATTATTGTCATAATGAGGGTAAATGGAGAGGAATCTCTCTAAATATTTTCTTTTCACATAAAAAATGCTAATTTTTGCTAAAAATATTACTAAGATCAGTATTATGGGCTGTTGAACTCTGTCTCTTCCCAAAAACTGGTATGTTGAAGTCTTAGCTTGCCCCCAGTACCGTAGAATGATACTGAATTGGGTACAGTGTTTTTAAAGATGTCATGAAGTTAAAATGAGGTTAATATGGTGGGCCTAGAGATAGTGTCTTTACAAGGAAATTTGAAGATAACCACACACAAAGAAAAGACCATGTGAAGACACAAGTAAAAGGTGGCCATCTGTAAGCCAAGAAGGCCATCTGTAAGGCCTCAGAAGAAACCAAACCTGCTGACAGCTTGATCTCACATTCCTAAACCTCTAGAACTATCAGAAAATAGATTTCTGTTGCTGAAGCCACCCAGATCTGTGGTACCTAGGTATGGCAGCCCAAGCAAGCAAATGCAGTCACCACTGGGTTTGTCATTTTCTCTTTCCTCCCCATTACTGTATACTGCATTCAAACCCACACATAATCTCTGGATTCCTCTGTGGAGCTTTTTTCTTACCTTACTATATGTGTTGTCTTTTGTAGGAAATTCTCTTTTCACCAGACACTCTCTGATAGACTTACATGTTTGTGAAGCAATTTGAAATTGGTCTCCTTGTGCAGAGGACACTTCCATGAAACTAGGATGCTTCAGGTCCTGGGTAGTTTCTAACACCTTTTGGTGTGGCAAACTCTGTTTCTTTTTCAATTCACTCAATTCTTTCATTGTCATCTCTAATTTTATTCTGAGCTGTCTTCCTTCCTCCCTGGCACTGTTCCTTTCAGCCCGAACTTTGCTCCACTTTTCTCTCCAATTAGCAGTGCAGTCTGACCACCACCGCATGGTCTTCTCCATCTGAGCAGCTCTGGCCTTGACTTCTTCAAGCTCCCGCAGGCGAAGCTCTTCACAAATATTCCATTCACTGGTATTGCACGAGTGTGCACAGAAGTTGTGAGCAGCATGTGATTGCAGCCCCTGAAGTGGCAAACAGGAATGACAAGTGTCCCTGGGGGAGGAATCAGGTGCTACGATGTCACAAGGTGGTTTTACTGATGACTGCTGCATCTGGAAGATTTGTGTTTCTTCAATTAACCGATGGATGGAATCTAAATTCATATTTATCTTTTTGGGTCTAAAAAAAGAGAACATAATTAACATTTTAGTTTCCATTGCAATGGAATGAGCAAGACCTATATTCTAAAAAGAAGGTGGATGAAAACAATATATCTTTCAATATTGCACATTTTCTTTTCCACTATAATTAAAAATACAGAAGAACTTATGTATTTGTAATTATCCTCAAAGAAACAGAAATTTCTCATATCAAATTTGGCCAAATGAATACAAATAAAAATATAAAGATGCAATCGGGGATAGCATACGACATGAATAATTCATTTTAGCAAATCCAATTCTTTTCAGGTAATATTTACTGTAATCTGTATTGTCCCTTAACTACTAGGGGATCCTCTTTTCACTGCTAATTCAAGCACAACCCATTTAAGTGGAAGGCGGAATCTATTGATCTCCAGGAGGATAGGCCCCTTTTCTAATCCCAGGGGCTAAATCCTAATTGGTCTAACTCTTTCATGGTGGCCTACATGTCATTGACCATGCATTAGCATAGGTTCAGGTTCTGGCTGAGATTTGAGGGAAAATTTGTTGGGAAAGTTTCCCAACTATAAAACAAAAAATTCACAAAATGAGAAACTCTTTCCCTCTGCTTTCTTCCTGCCTAAACAAAGACATGATTCTGGAAGAAGGCAAGTGTAACAGCCACCTGATAATACTTAAAATAATGGAACAGAAAGAGGAAAAGGGCTTGATTTAATGATTGAACTGTGGCATGAAATCTCTGGTTATTGTACAATGTGAGAATAGTTACCTAACTTTATTTAAGGTGTGATTGTTGAAGTTTCTGTCACTCCCAGTTCAAAGTGACATTAGATTGATACATGAATTACTTTCATCCCATGGTTAATATTATGATAAATTCTAAAAAAAAAAAATATTGTGAATAAGACATGGTTTTTGTCTTAAAGATTTTGGAGTTCAGTGGGAGACAAGCACATGAAAATTAAAAGTACATATTCACACTATAAAAGTATAGTTATTTACTCAATCAATCTTTTTTTTAGTATATATTATGTGTCAAATCAGTGCTAGGTTGCTACGGTATGTAAGAAGCTATGCAAGAAGCACTGCTCAAGGAGCGATGAACTGTCTCCTAGAAATGAAAAGACTTCCCAGAATAGATAACAATGAGTAGTCTTAGTTTCAAAGCTTTATAAAGGAATTACAAGCAGCTTCCCATATATATAACACAGACAAATTAATCGGTCAAAGCAGACCTACTTATCAGTATGTACACCCATTACTTTATTCAATATTGCAACATAGCCATATTGATCACAGCAAGTAGAATTTTTTTTAATAAATGCTTAAAACATGCAGGTTAATCTATAAATTAATAAAGTTCTGAGGTTGTATAACATTACTCACTATTATTATCAAATAAGATTTATTGGTATAAATAACATTTAATGTACATGACATTAATTCCTCTCATTGTTTTATTTGCTTTTATATAACTATATAAAACAGATCATAAACTGTCTCCTTATGAGCCATCCATTTAATCAACTGAAGGGGTGTCATTAAACTAACAACTTACAAAATAAATAAGTCTTTTTTTTTTTAGTTTTTTTTATTATTTTAGAGAGAAAGTATGAGCTGGGGGAGGGGCAGAGTAAGAAGGAGTGAGATAATTCTCAGACTCCCCACTGAGTGTGGAGCCAGCATAGGGCTTGATCCCAGGACCCTGAGATCATGACCTGAGTCAAAATCAAGAGTCAGCTGCTTAACATACTGAGTCATCCAGGAACCCCCAGCATAAGTCTTTATATGGTAAGAAAAAAAGTATATAATATTAAATGTATATCACTTTCAAGTTGTAAGTAAAAAACACATTTTAACACGTGTTCTGTAGAGGTGCCAAACCAATTCACTTTCTATTATAATACTTATAATAATATAGATTCATGGTTGTAATTATTTTTGTTAGCATTGGTATATGTCCAAGCACATTTGAATTACTGCTGATTTGGAGCAATTGTTCCCTACATTTACTGCAATTCAGAGGGCAATGATAATATAGCTGACCAAATTTCTTGGACCATTACTAAACCAAGATCAATATTAAAAAGAACAAGCGCCAGGTTCTTATCAGGCCATGCTCCAAAGTCATCGTCCGATTTCTCACTGTGATGATGAAGCATGGTTACATTGGCGAATTTGAAATCATCGATGATCACAGAGCTGGGAAAATTGTTGTGAACCTCACAGGCAGGTTAAACAAGTGTGGAGTGATCAGCCCCAGATTTGATGTACAACTGAAAGATCTAGAAAAATGGCAGAATAACCTGCTCCCATCCCGCCAGTTTGGTTTCATTGTACTGACAACCTCAGCTGGCATCATGGACCATGAAGAAGCAAGACGAAAACACACAGGAGGGAAAATCCTGGGATTCTTTTTCTAGGGATGTAATTCATACGTGCAAATAAAATGCCTCAATGGAAAAAAAAATAAAATAAAATAAAAAAATAAAAAAGAAAATAAAGAACTCTTAGAAGCAATATTTTATGTATATGTTTACATATCATAGATATACATATATATACATATATATGTATTCGTTATTCACTATTTAAAGATATTTCTGATATTTTTTGGCTGGAATTCCAAAATAAAGACAGGAAAGTTATTTCAGCATATTAAATTTAAATTTATCCTTGCCATTTTTCAAAATAAATCAGTACCATAAAATTGTAATGTCTTTAAAAATGTCTCATTAATTTTTATTTCACTAGTGTTTTGAAGAGTCTATAATTGGATTCTGGTACATGGAGACCTTGCTTACCAATTAACTATGTATTTTTTCACATCTGACTAAACAAAATTGAGTTGGGTTTAATCATTGAGTCCTTGAACTTGAATAGTTTTTCCTGTTCTAAAGTGTTTCTCAAGCAAGTGTAAATGCAGATATTGAATCCTTATGTGTATCTACTGAGGCACTCATTTTCCCTATACATATGTGCATGCTCCTCATGTTTTATTTCAATAACTGTGAAAGTATTTGTCAGTGGTTGTAGTACAAAGCTTTTGATGCATGAGAAAATATCTTAATGTTTTGGACTCTTTGGTCTCTTACACTGAATTTTGCCTTGTCCTTACTACAAAAAGGAGTGAGGGAGCACAAGGAAACTTTTGAAGGTGGTGGATATGTTTATTACTTTGATCATGGTAATGGGCTCACAGGTGCATGCCTATGTTCTAACTCATCAAATTATATACATTAAATATGTGCAATAATTTGTATTAATCACATCTCAATAAAGCTATTAAAAATGTTCATACAACCCGGCTACCCTGATGACTGCAAGTATTTTTAATGTTGTACATTACCAAATAAATGAAAAACGATGGGTCTACTCTGTATAAATAATATTGCTAAGCATTATTTTTCACTAAAGATAAGTTTAATGTATAAGACATTGAGTTCCAGATTCTATTGAATCAAACTCTGATTCTGCTTCCCACATAGACGATCTTGGACAAATTATATAAATTTGTCAAAATACTCATTATCCTTATCTGTAAGAGGAGACAGAAATATTGTACTTCAGTTAGTTCTTCTGACCAGAAAGTGGAAAAAATGCCTGCAAACTGGTTGGCCCAGGCTGTCTCTTAGGCAAAGTGACAGTTTTCCTCAGTGCTATACAAGTCACCAATATGTAAAAAAAAAAAAAAAAAAGTCACCAATATGTCACTTTGGACTACTGCATAATTTTTTTTTCAGTTTTTTTTTCTCTCTTTGGAAAGAGAGGTGGCATATTTAAAAAACAGAGATTGCAACAGATAAATGAAATTTACCAAAAAAGCTCTTAATTTCATGTAATAAAGGTTATTATCAATTTCTATATCATATTCATATTATTCGGTGAAATATTCAGTGCTACTATTATCTCCATCCTAGAGATGAAGAAATCAGGGCTTAGGGATCTAATGTAACCAGCCCAAGTCATACATGTAAAAGGGGTCAGCAGAACTTGGGAATTAAGGAAATTTGAACCCAGAGCCACTGCCTCCCCATATCAACAGCCTACAACTTCGAAACACCTACACTACAGTAATATCATCTTTTAGGTTATTGCAGAAACATATTTGGCAGATTTCCATTTTGGTTATGTTTATGATCCAATATCTCCCATTAAATCACATCCCAATTAGTCAAGTGATCCTGATACTGTGCTTTGAGTTTAATCTCATTATACATTAAAGAAACTGCAAGTTTGGGGCTTGTAAATCCCTGCAGCCTCCTCTCTGTCACCTGCTTCAATGATCCACGCTTCAGTAATGCTGATGTCCATTCCCTGCACAAACCTCCCCTCAATTTTCTCCTTGGAGCAATCACATTGCTACTCAAGAGACTCTTGCCTCTCTCCACATGCTCACCTCTGCTTGGTTTCTCAACCTTTGGGTATCAGTTAGTGAGACCTATGCTTGATTGACTCTCCTCCATCCCTAACCGGCCTGACATCAGAGCAGGAAGTTTACATTTGGCTTCCTATGTTGATAGTAAACAATATACACACAGATTCTGCGATCCTGGGACCTTGTTAACACCCAAAAGTAATACATAAAACTAACATCCACAAATTTTAACTCGCTTTAAAAGAAATAAACAGTATTGTGATTCCACACATAATATATGCTTAAAGAAGTCTCTCTGGGAGAACCTGGGTGGCTCAGTGGTTGAGCGTCTGCCTTTGGCTCAGGTCATGATCCTGGGGTCCTAGGATCGAGTTCCCCACCAGGCTCCCAATGGGGAGCCTGCTTCTCCTTCTGCCTATGTCTCTGCCTCTCTCTGTGTGTCTCTCATGAATAAGTAAATAAAATCTTTTTAAAAAGTCTCTCTGAAGTGACAGACGTCTCATGTATTATCTGAAGAATGAGGTGGACCAGAAATAAAAGCATTTTTGGCAGAAGTTATACTATCAGGGCAGAATAAAAAAGGGTCCAGAGGGATTTTTGTTTTATTGTTTATACTTATTTATTTCCATTAATCTATAGGAAAAGAATTCTAAATGAAATCCTTCTTGGATATTTTTCCCCCTAAGAAGCACAGGACCACTAATGCATGCACAGTAATGTTAATAAAAGCCATAAGCAAAGAGTAAATAGATTAATATAGATTCAAAACATAAAGCTAAGGAACAGTTATTCCTTCATATATGATGCCATATACTCTGATAAAAAGCAAAAAAGAAAAATCAGATTTTAATACTTAGGAAAGTAAAACACCACATTGTATTTTAAAATGTGGCCTGTCACACATGCACAAGTAATTAGTATAACAAAAATATGTATACTGTATGGGTCTAAAGCAGAAAAAAAATTATTTTAGAACGTTTTGCAAGAGAACACTAAATATGAACTGTGAGACAGCAGTTGTAACAGAAAAAGGAGAGTGAACAATTACAGCAAAAGGCAAGATCACGTCACTGCAGTCAAGCTCAGGTTCTGTCCATGGGTAAGTATTTTAGAAATCCATACACTATGGCAAATTATACAGGCAGTTATTTGTCTATATTTGTTGACATAAATACAAAATTTTGGAACCAGATGGAGGCAGAAAATACTTGCACAAAAAGGCAGCTAAATATTATAAAATAATTTGTATGTTAGTTAAAGCTTGGATGCTTTTCTTTCCCTCCAAGTCCTCATAGTATAAGCATAATTGAAAACATTTAAGACACAAATATTTGTTTGCTAACAGTAATTATCAAATTATAAACTGCATTATCTGATCAATTAGAAATTGATTTTAAAGAATTGGTGTGGAATTCATATGATAAGCCCCATCCTGCTCTTAGAGACTCTTCCCTGCTTCCTAATCTTTAGCCTCCTACTCTTCACCATGTTGCTGAAGCCATGTGTGATGCCTTATCTTTACTCTAGGTTTTCAGTAAAAAATGTTTTGAGGAAAGTAATATATTTCTTAGATAATGCTCAATGATTAAAAAAATTAACTCCATTTCTTTTTTAAAAAATCTATTTCAGAATAATCTCTCCATATCATATCTTTTTTTCCCTCCAAATTTCTGGTTTAATAAGGACTTGTTTATTTGAGAAAAAAGGGTCCCAAACATCAGGCTGTTCACAAAAATAACCCACAGTATCAACTTTAGAAAACAAATCTTAAGACTATTACACTAATTATTTTTCTAGAGGATGCATTTGACATGCCAACTCTCATTCACAAAAATAATTGTTACATTTGTGTTGAATAACCCCACATAGCATTCTTATGTGGGGTACAGCACACATACCTCTAACTCAAAGCTGCTTTCAGGTGCTACTCAACTAATGCGATTGCCTTTGCAGTTAGGGAAGCAACTACTGAGCTCATGTATGAATGGAAAGAACTGTACTCCCTACATAACAAGAGATTATTTTGGAGACAGTTGATAAAAACCACACATCCTTTTTATTGTTAAGTCATAAAGAGGTATCAAAATTAAAAGCAAAAATTACAGGGTAAGACTTATCATAACTACTAGGAACGTCAAAGGAAGTGAAAATGGGACTAGGCGCAGGGTGATATGAATGAATGAACATGGGAAGGATAAGGATGGGGAGAACAGTGAGCATGTGCTGAAGAAGATACTAGGGGAGAGGATCTGGTGAAAATTTTGATATTAAACAAGCGCCTAGGTAAAGAAATAATGGGACAAGATTTCTAAACCCCACTATGTGCTTAAGAGTCATCCTCGCCATTGGCGCTGTCTCTGTCATCCTCTCCTTCCTCAGCCTCTTTTTCATCATCCTTGATCAACTCCAGCTGGTCATCCCCCCCGATCTTCATTATCACCATCATCCAGTAGGTCCCCCTACTCAGCAGAGTCATCTGCACCCCCCTCAGACTCCATCTTCACATTAGTCTCATCTTTCTTCAGGTAGCTGTTGTTCTGCTCCTCTTCTGACTTACCATTCTTCATCTCTACTCCTTGTTTGCTCTGTTCTTTCTCATTTTTTTCCAGGCTTTCCAGTAGAGAATCCACTTTTTGTTTTATCTGGGTTAACTCATTCTTAATGGGTTTGAAGGTCATCTCCTTTCAACTTTACAGACTTGGAAGAAGATCCTCGCTGTCCACTCTTAGAATTGAAGCCACTTTTGCCCCTTTGTGAGATGTTTCCTGATACACGCTGGCGTTTTGAGGAGGAGGGGGTACACATGCTGGGTAACTGTACATCCTGACATAATAATCTCATTGAAAGTCACAGTCCAAATCAAAAGAGGAGCCGTACATCTCCGCTGCAGATCGTTTCACACCTGCTTTTCCTCGGTTCATTTTTGGCTCTGCAGCCAGATTAATATCTAAAACCTGGCCAGCAATCATTCTGTCATCCTCTCCTGCCACAGCAGCCTGGACACTTCTCTCATTAACATACTGAACAAAGGCAAAGCCTTCATGAACAGAGCAACCCACAATTTTGCCGTATTTTGAGAAGATTGCCTCCACATAAGATTTCTTGACCACAAGAATATTGAGATTCCCAATGAATACATGGGAGTTCATGGAGCGAGGATCTGTCTTGTTGGTAACATTGTTGGCCATTGCCTTTGATGGTAAGGTTCCTCACAAAGCGGAAAATGTAGCTGAAGATCAAAAATCTCACAGGAGTGGGGAGGGAGAAGGGATTCGATTCTGAATCTCCCACTCCCGGGTTCTACGCGGAGAAGCCAACTGCTCCTCAAGGGCAACAACGCAGCCGCCACCTCCACATCATACCTTGATATCTTTATTACCATTCCCAGACAATTGCCATGTTTTCTACATGGCTTTAAGAAGAAAACAAAAACAGATAAAAAACATTTAAAAAACACTACATTTAAAACAAAAACCTTATTGGTTTGACATAGAAAGTGATCAGTTTTACTTCTTCAGAATATGAATAGAGGAATAAAGAAAGATCCAAAATCCACAATCCATTTCCGTTTTATAAAGTGCCAATGTATCATCTGTAATGAAGCTTAGAAAATTTCTTTTTTCTGGCACGCTGATCATGTTGAAGCTCTTATAATGCTTTGCCTGCCAATTACCAATTTAAGTTTAGATCATTTAGAATTTCTTGGACGATATAATATAATTTAACTACTCTTATGTAGAACTTAAGGTATCAATCAGGTTCGAGTAAGTTCTGTTTTAAAATATTCCTGAAATGTCTCACCAGTTGAACAAATATTGCAACACAAAGATATTTTCCCTAAGATTTGAATTTACAGCTTAAATATATATCTTCTAACAATATATACAAAACCTATGTTACTTATTACCTATTTGCATGGGAGCCTGACACTCGTTGAATTCCTTGGCATTTCCTAATATTTATGTTTAAATTTCAAGGTTTCAGTGAACAAAACCACAAATGATCCCAATTTTCTCATGCAATCTAATCCAACTTAATAGTGCCAAATAAATAAACCAAAATATCTGTTGAGACCTTACGCCAAAAATGAAATTAGTATTAGTTGTGGAACTAGAAAGCCCTGTTGAATCTAATTTTCATATGAGGATAATCTTGCTACTATTTCCAGGTGGCTAACAGTCAGAGTGCACATTTTGTTGGAAAGAGCACTGAAAAAATGTGGTTAAGTCAAGGATCCTATCACTTTCCAAAGTTAGACAGGTGACCCTGAATCTGGAATATGTATCACTATGTAAATATCATTTTGTATAATTTTATGAAAATTAAAGAATGTAGAGGGCAATGTAACTATGTCCATAAATATTAGTTAAAAAGAAATCAAAATAAAATCCCAAAGAACAAATAGCCAATAACTCAAAATTATGCTTATTATTAATTTATAATGTGAAGGTGAATTACCCTATAAAATATATATATATATATATATTCCTATACCCTATAAATATATATACATATATATATATATATATATATATATATATATATATATATATAAAATTCCTATCACGGTTCCACAACAAACCAGGTAGTGCTGAAACAGAGCAGTTATGCTTTCCATTTTTTGTTATTGAAAAATCTATTTCTTTGTTAAAATTACACATTTTTTGAAATATTGGATCAATCAACTATTTTCCAATATTTATGTCCATTTCAGAGTTTGAAACCACCAACTATTCCAGTTTCCCTATGCATTTCCTAAGCAAAATTCCTTCATCATTTACCCCATTCACACTTGCTCCTAAAGAATGTATGAGGTTAAGTCAGAAATTCTTCATAGGTCTGGTTACACTTTGCATTGAACAAGAGAAAGCCCTTTCCTGTCAGTATGATTCAGTAATATTTTCTCACACCCATTTGATGGAATGTGCATTGCTGCCAACTACTCTGTGTTAGCTGACTGGAAGGTTTTCACAGGCTTAATAATGAAGTTTGGAGAATACAGTCCAAATGATTGTCATGTTTACTTTTGAAATGTAGTTATAAAACTTTTTAATAAAAAAAACCTATTCTTAAAGTCTGTTTCATTTCCCCAATTGTACATTCTTTACATTAACAATCCAAATTGGCTAAAATCTATCCCACATCAAAAAGCAGTACAAAAATCTGGAATCAGAAGCAGAAATGTCATAATGTACGTAGACTTTTGTAAGCCCTACCTATGTATAATATTTCTAAATACTTTGCTTCATGTACTCTACTTCTTACTAAAGCAAAGCAATACTCCTATAAAATCATGCAAGATATTATTTGTTAAGCTTTATCTCTTATGTATGATCTGGCATTTAATTTTCAGAGTAAAGAGCTATGACCATATTGGTGACAGAGATTAAAATGTATCCTTTGAATTATAAATCAGATTTTTAAAAGTCTTTAAAAAGCTCAACTCCCCCAAATCACAAGATTACTGGTTCATTAAAAGTTATAGAGAACATCTAAAAGAGATGGGGCAAGGTATTTGTTTTTCTGGACAAGAACAGATTTGAGAAACCCACATTCCAGAGTTTAAGAGGCAACTTGGAAGCCCTCATATTTATAGCTACTCCCTGTCAGTGGCTACTGAGGGCCTATTTCCAAAATATTTGCCAGAGTAATCTTCAGAAGTTTCAAATACACCCCCAAGAGGTTGTGTAAGATTGTCATCTTTGGTTTAAGATTTTATTATTTATTTGAGAGAGAGCATGTGCCTATGTAGGATCAGGGGAGAGGGATAAAGGGTGAAGCAGACTCCCCGCTGAGGAGGGAGCCAGACATGGGGCTCGATCCCAGGACCCCAAGATTACAACCTGAGCTGAAGGCAGATACTTAATAGACTAAGTCACCCAGGTGCCTGTCATCCCTGCCTTGATGGTCAAATAAAGCAATGTTCTAAACATAGAAGTTAGTATTTGTTTATTCAGTATAATCATTAGACAGTGCCATGATAAAACACATTTAACATGAACTTAGGAGCAATAGACAATTCTGCAAATAGTTAACTAAAATTGTAAAGGTGGTGGGTTAGTTTCCTATTGCTGCTATAGCAAATTACCACAAACTTTAACAGCCTAAAGCAACACAGATTTATTATCTTACACTTCTGAAATTCAGATGCCCGCAATAAATCTCACTGGGCCAAAATCAAAGTGTGTGCAGGGCTGGTTTCTTCTAGAGGCTCTAAGGGGAGGATAGTTCCTTTGCCCCTTTCAGCTTCTAGAGGTCCCTTACATTCCTTGGTGCATGGCCCCATCATCAGACCACCCCAACTATTTGTCCCCATCATCGCATCTCCTACTGCCAGTACTGATTTTCTGCTCTTCTATCAGGACCTTTGCAGTTACATTAAGCCCACCTAGATAATCCAGGATAATCTCCCCAACTCGGAGTGCTTGACCTAACCACACCTGTAAAATCTATTTTACCATATGAGGTAACTATTACAGTTTCCAGATATTAAGATGTGACATATCTGGGCAGGGAGGGGCATTGTTCAACCTATACCAAGTGATATAGTGAAAAAGATTGGATTTTGAAACCACATAAATGTGACTTCAAATTCTTTCCATAATTGGGCTATTTCTTGCTTTGTCTTTTACTGTCTTGTGACCTTAGAAACTTAAATTATGTGAAAATTGCTTCATCTATAAAGTGGAGTTATTAATAGCTTGTCGTGGTTGTTTCAAGGGTATCACATGAATTTTCTCTCTGTGTGGGTCATTTCCCTCAATATACCCTCAGCAACTGACTGCAGCATCACCGCCTTCTCCATGAAGTAATGCCCCCTTTCTCTGCTCCTATGACAAAAGAGACAGTTTATTTCATCTGTTGTTTTATTTTCAATGTTTTCATTTCCTCACATTCTTTCCTTTCATCATTCCACTCCAACTGGAAACCTGTACCCTCCATTCCACAGAAATCCCACTTGTCAAGATCACAGAGGACCTTAATATTGTCAAATCACATATTCAGTTTTTACCCTTACCTAATATGACTGCAACAATGTTCACAACAATTGAAAATTCCTTGCTCTTTAAACACAATTTGTCACATTTTTTCCTTATCACCACATGATTTTCACCATTCTCTTACCTCCTTCTCCTTGGTCTCCTTTGTTTCTCCCTGATGCTCATCTCTAAATATTGGAGAATCCAAAGCTTGGTAATATGAAATAGAATGTCTTTGCCAATGAATGCCAAGTTCTTATCTCCAGTCCTTTAATGTCTCCTGAGCTCCAGAGACACAATGCCTCTGTGCTTCCATCTGGATGTCCAAAGAAACCTCCCCCTCAACCTAATGTTACAAAATTGAGTTCTTATCCCCAGCCTGCTGCAAAGTTACAATGGAAGTTTTTCTTCCATTATTAACTTCCCAGTAAATGGTACCACTGTCCATCCAACAGTTCAAGTCAAAAGCCTAGTTTCTCTCTAACCCACATTTTGTCAGCAAATTCTCCTACCTCATTTCTTCAGATGACTTCCTAAATCCATGTATTTCTTTCCACTTTTGCTGCCTCTATCCTGTGGAAACCACCACGACTTCTTTCAGCATTACTACTTCTGAGATGCCTACTAATACTTCTGTCTAGTTGGTATTCAGCAGTTAAAAATGTTTTTAAAAAATTTAATAAAATTATATAACTCTCTAATTACCACTTGCCCATGCCTCTATTACAATTAGAATAAAATGAAAATGCTTAATCACAGTCTGTTTCATATGACCTGCCACCAGCCTTACTCCCTGGCCTTGATTCCTGTCTCCCATTTTCTCTCACCTTCCCTTTTGGCTCCAATCATGTTGACTTTCTTTCTATTCTTTGAAGAGGCCATGTTCATTCTTGTCTTAGGATCTTGTGCGTGGAATGCTGTTTCCTCAGATCTTTGGATTCAGATATGTTCCCCTGTTCTGAGTATTTAAATTTTAAGAGGCACTGAAAGTTCAAACCAAGAGAATAAAATGCTACTAGTATAATTTAAGCACAACCTCCAGATGTTATAACTCTTTACATTTGTATAATGTTATCTGTTTTAAAAACACTTTTAGTGTATACTTTGCATGATGCTTATGGAAATTCTATTAGGAAGCTATGGGTGCCCGGACCAATGTCAGAATACCTGACTGATAAGTGGCAGAGACAGGACATGACTCAGATCTTTCATCTCAAAATTCAGAGTTATTGCCACTGCACCAGATTTTTTCTTTTACAAATGTTCAGGAAAAACATCGGCATCCTGACCCAAATACCATAGCAAAGTGTGTGATCTCCTTGCCCGTTAACTTACAGAGAGTGAGGGTCAAGAAGAAGAATTTAGTTTAAAACTATCAAACTACCCAGAAGGCAGAATTTAGTAGCCAATACCACGTTCTTGTGTTTCTTATAAAAGAAAAATCCAAAGGCCATGAAGACTGTACCCAGAGGAAAGTAGTGGTACCAACACTCTATGTTCGTTCTCACGCTTTTAGCCTCAGAACAAGAGACTCTGTTGGAGTCCAGCTTTCTTCTCTGAACAAACATTAAATTCCTTGTTCAAAAAAGGGAAATTAAAAAAAAATTCAGTATCCTTAAAGTGCCTTCCCAAATCACCTCAAAAAAATATACACCACACACCCTATGTGTGTGTGTATGTATATACATGAACATATAAATATATATACACACAGTACACGCACATATATTTTTGAGTTGCATATGATTTTAATATTATTATTTAGTAGACCGAGCTAAACTTCTGTGTATATTTAGGAGTGTCAGTAATATTTGCAGAAAATAATTTCTGTTTAACCCATTTTCACTACGATATGCAGCAAAGACTTCAGAAAAAAATCAGTTACTCTCCAAGTATTTTTAATACAAATTTCTGTGTTTCATTATTGTTTCCAAGGTTATGTCACATGCTTCTAAAGTCTTTTTTAGATTAAAAAAATAAGCAGTGTCTGCATAGATTATCAAGTTCTCAGTAAATGTTTGCTCCACTGCAGATCATAAATTAATAATCAGTAACATATATGAAGATTATATTTCTACATCCAAATCATGCATTACTAAGCCTGGTTTTATGCCAGGATAGAAGAAAAAGGCACTGCCTATACTTAAAGAGTAGACATTTAGAAATTGACAGATTTGGTTGAGTAGATGAAGATGCACAGTTAAAATAGTTCATTGAAAATTCATTCTTTTTAAATAGTAAATAGTAAGATAAGGAAATTTTAAAGAATTACTAAGAATACTGACACTTCTCCAAAATAAAGTACAATTAAAGGATGAGAAAGAATGATTGACTCTGAGTTAATATTAATTAGAATTATTTGCAATGTCCTTTTAGTGCCACAGAGTAATCTTCAACTGTGTATTTTTGACATGTAGGATCAAAATGAGAAAATGTCTTGGTATTGTTCAGAATCTACATTATGGATGTATGCTGAATTCCAAACTGAAATATTTGGTTTGTGACTTAGTCTAATCTTGCCAAAAGATCCCTGAAAGAAGTAGCTCAAGAGTATTCTTGGACACCAAATATAAAAAAGAAAAGAAAAAAAACAGCCTAACATATTAAATTATAAACATATGGATGGAATTTCCTTTAAATTACACTTGAGTCTAAACCTTAGGGGTAAAGAATTTAACAAAATACATTTGAGGTTTCCGTAACACAAAACACTTGAGAAGTTAGACAGGGAATTCGACTACCCCAAAGACAGATGAGATTTTCACTCTAATATTGAGTAAATGGAACCTTCTCTCCTGTTTTGGAATATCTTTACTCTAAAATTAATATATAAATCTTTACTAAGCATCTTTGTAATAAACAGTTATGTGTATATATATATTATATAGTTAAGAGGTTATTATTTTATTTGTTTTTATATTCAGGAGCTAGAACAACTGAGAAATCAAGAGAAAAGCAAAATAAGAAAGGTATACGTTTAAAAACAAACAAAAAATACATACATTAATTTTCCCATACTTTGTCCTATCCTTTCTTACCTAACCCACAGCAATCTTTTTCAAATGATTATGCTTTTGACTACTAAGTACTTCATGGTACGCGAGCAGTGGAGAATGAAATATTACACAGGAAATCAGGTACTTTTATACTCGAGTCCATTGCCTTCTCAATGATGAATTCTTTTTTTTTTTTATTATCCTCAAACAAGCATATTTTTAAAAACACTGCCTACCAATGTATATAAAATAGTGTCAACGTTGAAAATATAGATAAAATACTAAGGTAGCAAAAGTTTGCATAGAAAGTATATGTTTACCGAAATTTTAAAGATTTATTTATTTATTTATTTATTTATTTATTTATTTATTTATGAGAGACAGAAAAAGAGAGAGAGAGAGGCAGAGACACAGGCAGAGGGAGAAGCAGGCTCCATGCAGAGAGCCTGACGTGGGACTCGATCCCGGGTCTCCAGGATCACACCCTGGGTTGAAGGTGGCATTACACCGTTGAGCCCCCCGGGCCGCCCCTTATTTACTGAAATTTTAAAGCAATTATGATTGTAGTAAAAATATGTAAACTTTTAAGAGTGATTTTATCTACATTATGTGGTTCTACTTTTCTTCTTTATAAGGCTTTCTAATATATACAGCAAAATTTTTCATATATTTAAATATGCATGTGTATATATAAATAACCACTCAACTAACAATCCAAATATACAAAATAGGGGATCCCTGGGTGGCGCAGCGGTTTGGCGCCTGCCTTTGGCCCAGGGCGCAATCCTGGAGACCCGGGATCGAATCCCACATCAGGCTCCCGGTGCATGGAGCCTGTTTCTCCCTCTGCCTGTGTCTCTGCCTCTCTCTCTCTCTCTCTCTCTCTCTCTCTCTCTCTGTATGACTATCATAAATAAATAAAAATTAAAAAAAATTCAAATATACAAAATAGAGATTTTGAATTAAATTCTAAATTTAAATATATTTGCATCCAAATTACTCAACAAATGGCAGAGTTGGAGCACACCGGAAAGACCATAAATAATAGTGATACTGTGTAGATTGTAGATGCTGTAAGGTAATGATACATCTTAGGTATATTTGGTGACAAGAAAACATATCACAATGTATGGAATGAGTACTGCATAAATTTAAGGAGGCTAAATCAAATGCCAATCTGCTCTAATCCCTAAATTCTCTTTTGGATTAGAACATTCTACTAGAATACTTACCATGAACCCAAACACTGAGGTTGAGGCAACATATCTAGTTATGTGTGTATGTGTCAGTATTTCAGACATTCACAGCTATGTGGATTTCCAACCTTACCACTGAGAACTTTAAGTAGACCACACTTTAATTTTTGTTGATTAATAGTAATAATTTTACTTCCTGATCATGGCTAGGTTATTCTCATTCTCTCTCCCTCCTTCTCAATCTCTAAATCTCTCTCTCTCTCTCCTCTCTCTCTTGATACAATTACATTGGGAGGCTTTAATGCATTTCAATAACAAGACTAACACTTGTTAGAATCTAAGTTTTTGTTGCTAGTTTATAACTGAATTCTTTATTGAGAAAATTGTAGATTCACATGCAGTTGTAGGAGAGAATGCCAAGATATCCCATGTACTCTTTAGCCAGTTTCCCCTTATACTAACATCTTCCAAAACTATAGTACAATGTCCCAAACAGGATATTGAAATCAATACAATCCACTGACCTTTCAGGTTTTCCCATTTTTTTAACTTGAACTTGTTTGGCTTGTCTACTTTGTTCTATACAATTTTATCACATGCACAGGCTTGTGTATCCACCTCCACAGTCAAGACCAAACCCATGTTCTTCATGTTCCTCCTCCCTGTCCCGAGTCCCTGGAAACCATTAAATTGTCTCCATGTCGAAAACTTTCTCATTTCTAAAATATTATAGAAATTGAATAATTCACCATGTAATCTTTGGGGATTGGCTCTTTCATTCACTCAGCATAGTACTCTGGAAATTATCCAAGGTGCTGCATATATGAATAGTCTGCTTTTCAGTTTTTGTTTTTATTGTTGGGGAGAATCCCATGGTATATGTGCAGCACACAGTCTATTTCACCTGCTAGCCTGTGGAAGTACATCCGAGCTATTTTCAGCTTTTGGCTATTATAAATAAACAGTTATAAACATTGGTATACATGTTTTTGTGTGAACATAAATTTTCACTTCTCTAGAATAAATGTCCGTGAGTTCTGCTCGAGTAATTGCATATGTAGTTTTATAAGAAACTGAAACTGTACCATTTTACTTTCTCATCTTCTCCAGCATCTACTATTGTCAATTTTTTAAAATTTCAGATGTTCTGATAAATACGTAGCTCATTGTGGTTCTAAATTGCATTTCCTTGATAGCTAAGAATACCTTTGTAATGTGCTTACATATTCTGAATATTACTTTCGGTGAAATGTCTTTTCATGTCTTTTGGCCATTTTCTTTTTTTTTTTTTCTTTCTTTTTTTTTTTCTTTCGGCCATGTTCTAAATGTACTTTTGGTTTTATTGTATGGTTTTCATAGACACAGTCTTTGGTCAGAAACATGAATTCCAAATCTTTTCTTTCAATATGTATTTTTTCTTTCCATTCCCTTCATGTGATCTTTCACAGAGCAACAGTTTCTTTATTTAGAAACCATTTATCATTATTTCTTTGTGGATTTTGCTTTTGGTATACAATCTAAGAAATCATTTAATTTTTTTTAAGAAACCATTTATTTTTTTATTATTTTTTTAAGAAACCATTTAATTTATCATTATTTCTTTGTGGATTTTGCTTTTAGTATACAATCTAAGAATTCCTCACCTAGACCTAGATCCTGAAGATTTACTCCTATATTTTTTTTCAAAAGTTGTATAGTGTAACGTTTTATAGTTAAGTCAATGACCCATTTGAGTTTCTTTTTGTGCCACATGTTTAGGACATGATTGTTCCCTGTTTATAGAGATCCAATTGCTCTAACACTTTTGTTGATAAGCTATCCTTCCTTTGCTGAATTTCTTTTATATCTTTGTCAAAAATTACATAAACATACTATCTTGGTCTATTTCTGGACTGTCTTCTCTGTTCCATTAATCTATGTGCTACCACAACCCTTCTGCAAGTACCACAGTATCTTGATTACTGTGCTATATAGTAAGACTTATTATCTGGTGAGGCAATTCCTCCATTTTATTCTTCTTTGTCAAGATTGCTTTAGCTATTCTAGAGCTTGTGTATTTCTCCACAAATTTTAGAATAAATTCGTCTATGTACAAACATAAAAAAATACTGTGGCTTAATAGGAATTGATTTTTACCCGTATGTCAATTTGGGGGAGATACAGTGTATTTACATGAACACAGTATGTCTGCCTTATTTAGGTCTTCCTTGAATTCTTCCATCAGCATTTTGCAATTATCAGTATACAGGGCCTGTATGGGTTTTGTTAAGCTGCATTTTCTTTGGAGTGAATATAAAGAATACTTGGATTTTTTTTTCTTTTCTACATGCTTATTTTAGTGTATAGAAATACAATTGATTTTTTGTGTGTGGTGCTTTTATGTCCTGCATCCTTGCTGAACTCATTAATTCTAGGAGTTTTATTTTATTGGAAGATTCCTTGAGACTTTTATGTAGACATTCATGTCATCTCTAAGTGGAGATAGTTGTAGAACTTCCTTTTTGATCTAAAGTGCTCATTTATTTATTTCTCTTGAATTATTGCAGTGGTTAATGAACACTTCTAGTAATGTTAAACAATGGTGAAAATAGATATTCTTGTTATGTTCCCAATCTTGAGGGAACAGCACAGTCTTTACATATTGTTTGGTGATAATAGTACATTTTTTAAGATGCTTTATTGTAAGTTGAGGCATTTCTCTCCATTTCTAGCTTGCTGAGAGTTTTTATCATGAGTATTGAATCTACCAAATGCTTTTTCTATGTCAATTCATATGATTAAATGACTTTTATTCTTTCACTGGTTGAGAGGGATTACATTGGCTGATTTTCAAATGTTGAACCAACCTTGCCTACCTGAAATAAGTTCCTCTTGGTCATGCTGTATAGTTGTTTGTTTACATTGTCTGTTTCATCCTGGTTGGGTTTTGATAACTATGGTTTCAAGGAATTGGTCCATTTCTCCTAAGCTGTTCACTTATGATCATAAAGATATTCATAATATTCACCTGCTTTCCCTTAAGTAGCTGCAGGATTTGTAGTGATATTCTCTATTATAATCTTGATATCATCATTGGTGATAATAGATCTACTCTTTTTTTTCTTTTTGTTAGTATTGATAGATATTAACTATTCTTGTTTGAAGAACCAGCTTTGTTTTCATAGATTTTCTCTATTATTTTCCTGTTTTCAATTTCATTGATCACTCCTCTAACCTTTATTATTTCCTTCTTTCTTCCTTTTTTGGGTATATTTTGTCCTCTTTTCCTAATTTCTTGGAGTTTATATTATTGTTTTCAGACTGTTTGCTATTTTTTTTTTCTGTTTGCTATTTCTAATATAGGAATCTAATGCTACAAATTTTGTTCTCTGCATTCCTTTGGTTGTCTCCTAAATATTTGATATATTTTCATTTCATTCAGTTATGTACAATTTTTATTTCCTTTCAGAATTCCTCATTGACCCAAGGATTATTTAGACATGTGCTATTTAATTTCTACTTCTTTAGAAATATTTCTATTGTTGACTTCTGGTTGATTCCATTATGGTAAGAGAACATACCCTGCATAATTTCAATAGTTCAAGTATTAAAATTTGTTTTGGCCTAGGACATGGTTTATCTTGGTGCATATGCCATGGCACTTGAAAATATGTATATTCTACAGTTTGGGAGTGGAATGTTCTATATTACAACACTTAGATCATTTTTCATTGATTGTGTTATTCAGACCTCCTATATTGTCACTGATTTTTGGTCTTGTTTCCTAGACTCATTAGTTACCTTTTCCGTTGCTGAGAGGAATTGTTGAAGGGGTCCCCCTCTATGAGCTGAAAGGAGTTGTTGAAGTCCCCCTCTATGATTTCCCCTTTCAGCTCTATCAGGTTTTGCTTCATGCATTTAAAAACTGTGTTGCTTTGCTGTGTACTCATTAGGATCATTGTGGATTGATCCTTTTATCGTTATGAAATTTCCCTCTTTGTTTGTAGATCTGTGGTGTTTTGTTTTGTTTTACTCAAAGTAACTTCTCTGATATTAATATAGCCATGTTAGCTTTTATTTTAACAGATGCTTGCATGATGTTATTTTTTTCATTTTTTAAATTCCAACTTATGTATGTTATGGAGTTTGAAATGAGTTTTTGTTAAGAGCACATAGTTTGATCTATTTTTAATGTTTTGAGTTTTTACTTAAATTCTAGTTAGTTAACATACAGTGTAATATTAGTTTCATGAGTAGAATTCAGTGATTCAACACTCACATACAACACATGGTGCTCATCACAAGTGCCCTCCTTAATACCTATCGCCCATTTTCTTAAGCATTTAACATATGAGTCTTTTATTTTTCACGGTAACTCAAGTAGTATATTTGATTGTATTTATCTCTCTATGCTTTCCATTTTCTACTTATTCTGAGTGCAGATGTAGATGTGTGAGAATGTGTGTATGTATAATAGACAAATTCTTCAGCAAAAATCTGTTTCATTTTTTATTACTATAAATAATTTTTATTAATTGTAATTGCAAAGAGTCTCTGACCTAAAAGATTTCCAAATATTTATAATACCACTTTAGTCTGGCTCTTTAGTATTATTCAAATGACAATTGGGCACATGTCAATATTTTCAATTTTCCAGTTAAATCTATTTCAGGAATGTAATTAAAAATCATAGTTTTAAAATACCCTATTTCAAACTAACATACCAATTTGATATGTTAATCATTAATTCATTTGCATCTGTAAAATTTGTGTTTTAAACAATAAAAAATTCCATTGTTGTTGGAAAACTGCCAAAGTAAATCCTGTGGTAGTTAGAATGCGCTCTGATTTCATAGTTTTACAAGTTACTAGTTTAAAGTGAGACTTGACAGTATATTTAGCAAAACCTCCAAATCCATTTATGTTCCAAAAAAGAAGAATGCAAATCTTGCAACTCGTTGACAGTTGTCTCCTAAGAGAATTTTGACATTATTTTTAGGTATTTTATTTTATTTTTACTTAGAATTACTTTAGATGGTATTTTCATGCTTTATTCAAAATGATACACTGGGTACTTTTAAATTTTAAATAACTTGTTTTGCTTAATAATTAAATACTACTGATTTTTTTTCTAGAAAATAATTTTTTTTAAAAAGAACTTTGTGGGATGTCTGGGTGACCCAGTCAGTTAAGCAGCCAACTTTTGATTTCAGCTCACATCATGATCTCAGGGTCCTGGGATTGGGCCCCATGATGAGCTCTGCTCTGTGTGGAGCCTGCTTCAGAATTCTCCCTCTCTCTCTGCCCCCCACTTCATTGTCTCTAAAATAAATAAATAAATCTTTTTTTTTAGAAAAAAGAACTTTGAACAAATTGTGCATATTATCTTGTTGCCTGTTTGGCAAGGCTTTGTATTACATTAGATAGCTTCCAATGTAATCATAGTTAATATAAAATATAAAATCATATTTATGAAATTTAAGACAGAAACAAGTATATAAAACACAACAACCTAGGAAATGAAAACTTTGATATATTTGCAAACAAAAAATAATGGTAAGAAAAATGACTGCACTGAATTTAAGAAAAGCAGCAAGTATTTATTTTAGTCATTGCTATTAAGAGCCCAGTGAGGCTCATTTATTGTCAGTGTTTTCCTTTCCTGACTTAAATATGCTGTTTTTGTGCCAGATTTTCATTTAGAACGAAGGACTTGAATTTGCTTCTGGATTACCAAACTTCTTTACGTTGGGAAATCAGCTACAAAACATGGAAAACAAACCACACTGAACAACCAGTAATTCTCATTAGCAGCATTCAAACCATATGAATTAAATGTCAGTCCAAAAGAGAGAGGGTGAATTAATTGATCTATTTATTTCTGTTAGCTTACTCAGGAAGCCTCCATAGCCTCCACCTACTGTGAACTCAACTAGATATCCTTTCTTCTATATGTTTAACAGAGTTTGGTCCATGTTTTAAAGCTATTTGATTACTCTTTATATTTCCCGCTGACTAAGCTGTGAGTTCAGTGTGGGTAAGAACCATGTTTGTTTTTACTCATCATTCCATTCCCAGGAGCAAGGACAGTGTGTGAGTTAAAGTAAACATTAAGTAAATATTTATAGTTGAATGAAATATTAAATGAATGAGAGATATTTAAGAGAAAAGTATCTCTAGAATCCAGCAAAGGTTATTTATAAAGAGTTTATAAAGATAATATTTTCATATCTGGAAATGGATACCAATTTTTCACACTTCTAGATAAGATGATGAGCGAACACATCCCAATTAATTTTAAGAAGTCAAAACAACCCTGATACCAAGACCTGACAAGATCTTCATGACAAATATCTCTCACTAACATAAGTGTAAAAACATGAAGAGAAACATTAGCAAGAAAAAGCTAGTGATTAAAAAGATTAATATATCACAAAGAAGTTGAATATATTCCAGGGACATAACTTTGGTTTAGCATTTGGTTATTAATTATTAATTTTTTTAATAAACCACACTAATAAATAAAGAAGATCTCAATAGATAAATAAGATGCATTTGATAAAATTCAACATCAGTTTATGATTTAAAAACATAGCAAACCAAATATAGGAGGGAAAATGTGTCACATGAGAACAGTTCTACCCGCAGAAAACCTAAAGCATTAATCCTTAATAGTGAATTATTGAAAGCTTTTATTCCTAAATGAAAAATAAGGAAGGAGTACCTTTAATACTATTTTTGTTCAGTATTATATAGCAAGTGAGAAGAAAACTAAACAGGAATAGAAAGGAAATAAAACTACACTGTAACATGATTTTATAAGTAAAAATTCAAATCAATTCACCAACTATTAGAATAAGTGAAATGAGTAACATTACTTGATATAAAGTCAATATACACAATCATGTGTATTTCTATGTTCTAGAAACAAATACATATCAAATATAAATTTTTTTAAGATTTTATTTATTTATTCATTAGAGACAGAGAGAGAGAGAGAGAGAGAGAGAGAGGCAGAGACACAGGCAGAGGGAGAAACAGGCTCCATGCAGGTAGCCCCCACATGGGACTTGACCCTTGGTCCCCTGGATCCTGCTCTGGGCTGAAGGCAGGCGCCAAACCGCTGAGCCACCCAGGGATCCCCCAAACATAATTTTTTTAAAAACAATACCATTTTATAATCACATTAAATATATCAAAATGGCTAAGGATATCACAGAGGTAGGGTAAACATGTTCTATAAACTACAATACATTATTGAAAGAAGCTAACAAATATCTAAATAAATGAAAGACTATGTCATGTTATGGGTTAGAAAGCTCAAGATCATAAAGATGACACCTTTACCCAAATCGACCTATAAACTTAATGTAATCCCAGTTAAAACTGGAGAAGGCTGATTTTGTGGAAACTGACAAGATGATTCTAACATTCATTTGTAAATGTCAAGAGTGAAAAATGTGAAGAAAATGTTAAAGAAGAACACAGAGCAATTATATGACTTGATATGGAAACAATATAAAGCTGCAATAATTAAAATAATGAGGTTTGGGCACAAGGAGAGACAAACAGACTAACATAAGAGAACATGGTCCATATACAGACCTGCTCCTCAGTGGTACCTGATTTACAACAGCTCAGTATGAGATATTATTTTTCCTTTTTTCAACAAAAGGTGCTAGTCAACCATATATCCATATGGCATTAACTGCTATGTCACACCGTAGAAAAAGATCATTTCCACTAGAGAACTGACCTAAAAGTGTAGGACAAAAATAAAAAAAAAAAGCTCCTAGTAAAATCAACGAAAAAAAAAATATCTTGTTACCTTGAGCAAGCAAACAGGATAGCAAGCATTAGGGTAAATGTTTATACACTGAACTTTATTAAAACTTAGAATTTCTGTTCACAAGAAGATGAATGAAAATGCAAACAACCGAATGGGAGAAGATCTTAGCCATGTGTATACCCACTGAGGCTTCATATCTAGAATGTATAAAGAATTATTCAAAATTTTCAAGAAAAATTTAACACAATTTTTAAAAAACATGCCAGAAATTCTTAAATATACTTCATGAAGGATGATATTCATATAGTTACTAAACATATGAAATGTTCTTACATGGTTAGTTATCAAGGGAAGGCAAATTAAAACTACAGTGGAAAACCATTACCTGTAAGAATCTTCACAATAGCCTTATTCCTAATAGCTCAAAACCAAATCTGTCCATTTTCCATAAACTAAAAATGCATACATAAAGTTCATTATCGTCATGGTGAGAATACTATATAACAGTAAAAATGGATGATCTGGTGCTACAGAGAGATATAGCTAGTAAACAAAATGGCACATGAAAGAAGCTGGTACAAAATAATACCTTTTGGGTGATCCCATTTATAACAAATTCAAAAGGAGGCAAAGCTACTCCTCAAGATAGAGATTGAGGGTGTTTACCTTTCCTTAGAATGGTAATAACAGGGAGAAGGCCTGAAGGAGGCTTCTAGAATGCTAACAAGGTTCTATTATTTGATCTGGGTGGTGGCTACATGGGTGGGTTCTTTTTAAAAGTTCATTGAGTGCATATGTTTACAGTTTGTTCACTTTACATGAAGCCATTGATGTTGAGCCTCATCATTTGGATAATAAGAAAACAGCCAGTTGCCAAGTTATCTTTACAAATACTCAGACTTCTAGCCATTAAGCAGCTTTCAGATTAGGCGCACGAAAGGAAATATTAGGCAGAGGGGAAAGATCCCTCTGCTTGTGGCCTGGGAAAGAGTATTAACATCTTTGGCCACATGACAGGGAGAACATGATAACATGACTAGTCCATGCAGCAACTAGTCTGTAGATCAATCAGCTCTGCTAGAAAGGAAGCATGTTCCCTCAAAAGAACAATACCTTGCTTAAACTAAATGATTCCTAATTGGTTGTACTGAAATAGCTTGTTTTCTTATGCATATTTTGAATGAGCATAAAATGCAAAAATTCCCAGTAAATTCACTGTTTAATTCAATAAAAAGCTTATGAAATTTGTACATAGAGTATGAAATTAAAATTTTAGGTTTTTTTCTCTAATAATGTCTCTTTAATGCAAGGAAACATAATATACTAGTTGATTCATGCTTTAGTTAATGCAATCACTCAGAATTAAATTCTCCAGATGTTTCCTTGTTAGATGAAATTAATACTTATTAAAACAGTAATGTTCAGATTATCAGAATTTCATTATCAAATATACCTCCTCTTAATGAAAATAAAGGCAGGAATCTCAGCAAACAAATGGTTTATAAGGCCCTCAAGAAGTCTCATGACAAAACAGCCAATTGTCCTGTTTCCCTTAAACATACACACACATAATGATCACATGCTTGATAATGTCTCCACCATTATCTTTCTTGCATTCATAAATTTTTAAATCTAAATATATAACCAGCAAGATTATCTGGGTTTGCTTCAAAATAATGAGCATTAAGACAAATTGTAGTGGGGGTGGGAATGGTAGGAGACAAATCCAACCACTTCTGTCTTCTTTGCACATATTCACATTTTCAAAAATTTGGGATGCATAAAAAAAGGAATCAATTCTTTTGCTGCTCAAATGCTTAAATTAAAATAGAAAACAACAAAAAAAGAGAAAGTAACTTGATATTTTGGAAGAAGACTAGATTCAAATGTTGAATTCTGCTTTTTCATTATGTTTGTGAAAGCCAGATCTACTTTTAAATTTCTAAAAATCTTTGGCAGCATAAAAGACCTGACCTCAGAGTCCCAAGTCTCCCACTAAGTTCTGTTGCATAAAATCTAAAAAACAAACCCATGTTCAAATTCCTACTATGCTTTAAAATAATCTGCACAAGTCAGAAGAATTCTCAAATATAAGACAAACATTTCATCCAAGTAATAAAAAACCTGAAATTTTAAAAAATGTAACATTTTATTATTTTTTTAAATGTAACATTTTAAAACAGAAGATTGTCCCTACACATTAAAAAAAAAAAAAGAAATGAAGATAGGTTTTTTTTCCCCCCTAAACAATGAACAAGTAAGTATTCTGGTTACCTTGGGACTGTTCTGGCTTAAATACACTATCATAATGTAAAATAACAGAGCAAGCAAGCACAGCTTCTTAATCATAACAGAAGTTAAGTTGAATACAAAAACATTTTCTTTCCCATTTTGTTATCCCTTAAAGTTAGCCAAACATCTCTTTATTATTTACTGCGGCTTTTAGGCATTATTCCTGATTTTATAACAGCTAATAGCTTTTCAAGGAAAACTTCTGTAATTTTTTTTGTTACTCCAAAAAGTGAAAAGGACATAGGAAGAAAGGTATACTGCAAAGGGATTTGATATAACCTCTGGCCAGGTGTGAGACCTTGGAGAAGTCAACTTTTCCCAGACTAGTTTTAACAATAAACATGGAGTGATAAACCTACCTCATCAGTTTGCTTTGAGAATACAATGCTGTAATACATAAAAAGATCCAGGTACGATGTTGACATGCAATAAATGGTAACTATTATTTTATGATTCTTTTTACTACAAAAGATTCCCTTTCTGCATATCATGAATTTGTGGCTAAAATTAAAATACAGCGTATAAAACCAATGTTCACACATTTCTTATTACTAGTACCAAGTTTTCAGTGAAAATAGAAGCTATGATCCTGACAATCAGCTCTTTAAACACATTATTCTATTTTCTATTTCTCCTTTGGGTGATAAAATATCTGCTAAAATGAAATCAAGAAAAAATGAGATTAATAAAAATTAGAAAGCAAAGCACTTAAGGAAAAAACAAAGAAGATGATATAGGAATGTAAACAATGCCACTTTCAAATTATCTGAAGCTATGGGAACGACGGGAATGATAAACTGAAATAAACAACTCAAACTGATTTTTCCTTGATATCTGTCCAAACAGGATGCACAATTCACATGTAAAGGGCTCATAAACATTAAAAGCAAGCTGTTCTGTTATTTTACTCTTGTCCTGTCATCAACTCTTAGCTTATGTTTATATGAACTACGCAGTCTTTAAAAAAAGAAAAGATTTTGTGCCTATAAAAAAAGGTTGGTGTAGAAACTATTTGAAAACCCAAATACCGTTCAGTTTGGTTATTTGTGTGTGCACCTGTGTGTGTGTGTATGCGTGTATGTGTGTGTGTATTGTGTTTGTGCACGTTACGGGGGTGAGGGGGAATGATGGCTAATAACGAGAAAAATGAGGGATCTAAACTAAGTTTACTGGTCATTTTGTTCCTTTTTTTTGTTTTTATCTGTGGCCCCATGCTCTGGTTTATTATTTTGTTCCAGATTTGTGACATCACACCATAATTTTAATATACCTGCTTCTACCACCAGTCTATGAGCTTCTATGAGCTTCTGCAACTTGCTTTTTATTTATTTTTCTGCTCACAGTGACTAGAATGTAGAAGATACTCAATTAATGAACCTAGAGGAAACTAATTGAACCATTCAATTACAAAAGTTTACAACTGCCAAAATACATATGTATGCAATTATGTTTATGCATGTCTATTGGGCCTTAACAGATTAAGTTTATTTTATTCATGTGAAATCCTCAGGCCTGTTGGAAATGAAAAGAGTTATTTGCTGTTTGTGTTTATGTGGAAATAGAAAGCATGAATTTTGCTGCTTCAGGGAGTTTAGGAAGGCTCTTCCATTTTTTGGTCTACTGAAGGTTAACTGGCTTTCTTCCATTTCTCCCCCCATTAATCAAAGTCACCGCCATCCCCTCAGTTTGTGTAAGTCAAAAATTTACACTTCCCTTACTGATCATTGTTCATCATCCCCTATTTCCATCCAATTACCAGGTCCTGTTTATTTCACTGTATAGGAAGTTTCTAATCTCTGTTTACTTTTCTCCTTCTCACTCATCTGAGTGCAAGCACACCCCACCTCACTCAGGTTCCCAGAGGAGAATACCAGTGGTTCTCAGGAACCTTCCACCAATTGCAGAGATATTTTTATATTTTTGATTGGATGATTTCATCTTTGCTGAACCCCCTTCCATTTGCTTTCCTGTTATTCTCAGGATTAGTTCAGAATTCTTACTGCCTCAAAACCAATCTCACCTGCTGGTCGCCCTTCCTCACCTTTCCACTCCAGCAGCTCCGTGCTTCCTGTACTTGCACGCCTGGAGATCTCACTCCTTATTCTAGCCAAGCCTTTAGTCTTGGATTACCAAAATAATTCAGCTTCCTTTGGGTGTCAATGGTCTATTCCTCTACTAATTTGCCAGAGGGAATATTTCACAAAAAATGTAGAAGTCCCAATTTGAACTAAAATATGTATATTTTCTATTGTAAAAGTAGGTGATTCTTAAACATTCATTAAATTCTTGATTTATTTTTCTTCCTCATGATTTTATTTTATTCAGAATATCAACCTACTCAAATAATACTCAATATGCAAAAGCTTTAATTTGTGCTATACAGATATTTAATGCTAACACAGAGAAACTACTCAAATTCCTTACCATTTTTAAAAATGCTTTACTATCACTTAAAATGAGCCTCCACAGACAGTTGTTTTCTACTACTTAATAACTTCCATCATCAGGTGATCACATAGAGCCATAATTTCTACATGATTATAAAATTTAGAGGACCTAAATGGGAAATTTCTTCTGAAATAATTGCTTTGGTTAACACTTAAGTTTTTGTCACAAAATGCATTTTTAAAAACTCAACACTTTTCATAAAGTACAACAAAAACTACTTGACATATTAATATAATGTGGATTTTGAATCTTTTTAAATAAAATTATTCAAATGTATTTTCCCATTAAAATACTGAAACTTCCTGAAACTTCCTCAGATGGCTCAGTCAGTTGGGTGGCCAACTCTTTATTTCATCTCAGGTCATGAGATCATTGTGGGGCTCTGCACTCAGCAGGAAGTCTGAGGATTCTCTCCCTCTCCCTCTGCCCCTCTGCTCACACATTTGTTCTAAATAAATAAATAAATAAATAAATAAATAAATAAATAAATTCTTAAAAATAAATAAGATATGGAAACTTCCTAATAGACATATGAAAAGCTGATTTTCCTTTCTGTAAACTCAACTATGGACTTGTAGCTTTTGCAATCTCCTTATTTGCAACAATAAAATGTTTAACAATAAAAGATTAAGCATCGATTATGCAACAGTGAAAATCTAATGCTCTACGTATATTTATGCTTATACCTAATGGGAGTTCTATTTAATTCTGTAAGAAAAGCTTATATATTTCCAACATGGATAACAAAAGATGCCCACATTTGGTGACTGAATCATTTTCCCATTTAAGTAAACACACTCAGTGCATTAAATCCAAAGTCAGTCTAACATTTGTCTCCTCTAGCTCCAGACACTCACTCTCTTAACTCAGCTTTTTTCCTTACCTATGAGAGGCAGACTGCTGTCCTTCATGCTTCACAAAACACCAGCATCATCACTTGTCATCCCTGCTACCTCTCCTATTCCAACCTTCCAGAAAGACTACTGCCTTTCAATCACTTAATCACCTTGGTTATTCCTTTCATAACTCCTGTGCCTGTCTAAATCACTCACTTTCTTTTTTTTTTTTTTAATCACTCACTTTCTTAAAGTTCACATTGTATCAATACAGCAAGAAAATTGTTTCTCTCTCTCTCTCAAAGAAAAAAAAAATCACTAAATTTATCAATACCAAGAGAATATCTTGCATTCAGGAAGCATTCAAAGGCAATGCAGACTAAGCAACTAAAAAAAGACTTTATTTTCTAGATTGTTAAAGCAGATTGGGAGAAATAGTTTTCTAATGACATTATAGAACTGTGAAACAAATCCTTTGGGTTTTTTGTTGTCAATTTTTTATTTTAATCAGATGGAAGTCATATGCATGATGCACAGTGACATCTGAACAGGGATTTACCACCTGCTGAGTGTGTTTATGCAAATGACTGTCCATTTATGAAAGTTCTTCACTGAGGTTTACAAATAACTTCCTTGGTTGATAAAACAAAGACCTAAGAAATTCATGTGAAAACACTGCTTACCATCTCTTTACAAATATTTGGTCCTATTAGGTTTTTGTTTGTTTATTTTTTTAAACCAGCTTCCCTTTACATAATACACCCTATTCAAAGATGAATACTCCTTCAAACCTCTCTGTCACTCTAAATCTAACTGAAAAATTGTTATACAAACTCGGATTCACATAATCAAAAGCAAGTAGTGGTAATTACATAACTTTAAAAGATAAACTGGGGTCTATTCAACATTTTAAAAATTTGAAAAAAAATCTTGATTTTAAATCGAGGGAGCTCCAAACTAGAAGTGGATAGTAGCTTTCTACCTGTAGGAGCTCAGGGAGAGGCTTTTGTAGAGAAAAGGCAGAAGCAAAGTGAGGAAATTAATGTTTGGCTATAGCTTAAAGCCTAGTTGGCCATTTCTGATTGGCTGTCCTTTGGCTTCAATCTTTTAATCTTAAAGCTATCATAGATTTTGGTTTGCTTATGCAGGTCACCACAGCATCAGAGTGACATCAGTCTAATGGCCTCTTTGTTTAATTTAACAATAGTAGTTTTAATCATTTAAAAGTACCTATGTATATGTCCATTTCCATTTTACTTCAGTTTTCAACAACTTTAGGGTTTTAAAATCATTTCAACAACTTGTGTGAAAGAAGGCAAAATAAAAGACAAAACCAGCAAATGCATTTAAAACAGTGTATTTTGATGATCGTGTACTTAAAACTATACACATGTGTATATAATAATATCATTTCTGCATGTTTCTGACATAGAATAAGGATAAACATTTCTCAGCTTTTGAGCTTTGAATATTCACGTATTCTTTTGACAGATATTTACTGAATTTCTCCTATGTGCCAGGCACACTGTTCCAGAGCTTTGAAAGAGCATTAGGAAATAAATGGATTTAAATGTCTGTTCTCAGTGTACCTGGTTGGCTCTACTGGTTAAGCATCCAACCCCTGATTTTGTCTGAGGTCATAATCTCAAAGTTGTGAGATGTAGCCCCATATTGGGCATTATGCTGAGTGTGGAGCCTGCTTAAGATTCTCCTCCTCCCTCTGCCTCTCTCTGCTACCACTCTCTCTTTAAACAAATACATAAATAAAATCTTTAAAAATAAATAAATACATGTCTGTTCTCATGGAACTTAACATTGTGATTACTTGTGAAATCAGACTCACAAAATTCAAGCGTATATTAGGTTTTTTTCCTCCAAAGATTCACTTGCAGCAAATTATCACGATGTTTTCACATCTTAAAATGGAACCAAAATTTTGTTATATAAGAATCAAAACAAATTATTTTGAACATGTTGGAAGAACTGGCTATAACAGAATTGTATAAACCATAACACAAACAAACTAACTCAATTTTTGGAGTTTAATCACATATTCCTGATTAATCTTACAAATATAAATATTTATAAACGTTCAACTCTTCTTTTATGAAGGAACTGTGAGCTGAGAATGAACTGAACTCTCTAAAAGTTCTCAAAAATATTTTAAACAGGAAACCAGCTGCCTCCACCCACCCATGGCAATGTGTTCAAAGCGTAATACCACAGGAGCTCATTTAAGTCCTTGAAGCTGCAAATTTCTGCAGGTCAGGTTTAGACCTTAAATTGTAAGTCTTTATGAATGTGATTGCAGAGGAAGTTGAGAAAATAAAATTATTAGTGAATATGGATCTACCCAAGGCTCATAACTATGTTTTTTATTAAAATACATGACTAATCTACTTTGAAATCACAAGGCTATCTACCTCTGAATAGGAGAAGCATAAGTTCCAGAAAGTACATTGTATCTCTTGTGACATAAATGGTAAAAATATAAAAGGGATATGTAAAATTGATTTCGTATACAATTAAAACATAGTCACTTATAGTACTACATTCCCTTAAAGTACTATGAAGATACTAAATCAATTCTTTTGTCTTGGTAAGGAAGATTCTAATACTCAGAAACACTGAAATAAAATAATATTAAAAAAAGTGAAGGTGAAACAATGACATTTTTTAAAACTGAATGTTCTTATACCATGTAACAAAAAGAGAAATAGTAATATATACATATATTTCACCAAAAATTATCAGAACAGCAGTTGATGATATGTTGATTTTTAGAGAAAATGTAGACTTCTTATCTTAGTTACTGGCATTAGATTTACAACCTCATTACATTTCTATGGACTCTCCTAAGAGTAAATTGATATAAATCATATATTTTGTTCTAATTCTATCAATTTTAATGTAATAAAACAAGTAATCCTCTTTCAGATACATTATTTGGAGGAAAATACTTTGTCCAGAAATACAAAGCTTGTGGTTGTATAATACTTAAGTTACCTCTTATAATAATGAGATCTAAAAATCTTGATTTCACTGGGAAAAGATAATTTATAATCTTAAGACATGAAATATTAAAAAGTGTAATGTTAGATTTTGATTTCAAGATTAGTTACTATACATGCTAATGAAACTTTTTTCCTGTCCATACATTTTCCATTTAGCCAAATGTCTTTGTACTCTGTTTAGACAGAGTCTCCAATCATCTATCATCTTTTTAAGTGTTGATATTTTGGGGGTTTGCCCTTTGGCATCAGAGAAGATAACACTAAAGAATAAAGCAATTTAACTAAAAAGCAGAGTTCCTAGAAAATTGCTAATTGATCTGAAATCAGTTTTTATCTGTTTGTATTGTAGGCATAGTGTTTTAATCCCCTGGTAAAGACCAGGCATTGGATTAAAAATGTCAAAACAACAGGAAGTCAACAGCTAGTGTTTACATTTCTCAAGAGATCTTGCTTTCCAGTCCCTAAAATAGAAAATGTAAGACATGTGCAAAGAACTGCAAAAAGCTGAAGACCAGATTAAACCCTTATATTTCTGAAAACTTGCTATGTTTTTATTTGCCCTCCCAGCCATATAAATATTTCCTTTCAACTCTTTCTCAAATAATCCCTATAATGCCACAGTTTAAAATCTTCCTCCAAACCTCTATTTTTACTTTTTCTATCTCTCTGTTCTACCAGATTTGATTCTTTCACTTAATTTATTTAAAAAAAAGAAAAAAAACCTGAGAAATGTGTGGAATCCTAAAATTGGGTTGATCTTTTTTTTTTTTTTTAAGATTTTACTTATTTATTTATTCATGAGAGACACACAGAGAGAGACGCAGAAACGTAGGCAGAGGGAGAAGCAGGCTTCATGCAGGGAGCCCAATGTGGGACTGGTTCATGCCCTGGGATCATGCCCTAAGCCAAAGGCAGACACTCAACCACTGAGCCACCCAGGTGTCCTGGGTTGATCATTTTTATTACTGCTTACTATTCATGCCAATTAGATTTTTTAAAATAACAGCAAGGGGAGAACATATTAGTACCAGTTATTTCCAGAGGTCACCATATTGTACACCCTTCTCAGAATCAGTATAACATAAATACAGCAACATAACCACCATCAGAATGGAGAGTGGCACTCAGAGAGCACTGGATTCAGAATCAGAAAACCTGGGGTAAATTTGTTCCTTAGAAAGGTCGCTCAAACACTTATCTCCATTTACAACAAGGAGATAAATGTAATGCCCTACACATGACCTACACCTGCTAAGACACTACTGTGTAATTATTTATATTCTGTATTATTTATATTATTTATATAATAGTCTGTGCTGTCCAACTGGATAGTTACAAGCCTGATAGTGCTAGAAAACCACTGAAATGAAGGCAGTCCGAACTGAGATGTACTCTAAGTCTAAATTAGGCACAGTGTGGAAAATAAAAATGTATACTATTTCATTAATTTTATATTGGTTACATTTTAGAATGGTAATATTTTAAAGATATTGGGTTAAGTACAATATGTTATTAAAATCTATTTATTTTTAAACATTTTATTTATTCATAAGAGACACAGAGAGAGAGAGAGAGAGGCAGAGACACAGACAGAGGGAAAGCAGGCTCTATGCAGGGAGTCTGACATGGGACTCGATCCCAGGTCTCCAGCATCAGGCCCTGGGCTGAAGGCGGTGCTAAACCACTGAGCCACCCGGGCTACCCCACATTTATTTTTTAAATGTAACTTCAAATTGTAAAGGTTGCTTGAACACTGCTTCTGTTGCGTAGCTCTACTCTAGAGCAACCAAAAAAATTAAGGATTTTTCTTTTTCATAGAGAATTTTCCAGAAATAGAAAACTTTGTTTTGAATTTTCAAACTTATGTTCAGTGTGTTCTCACAAAATTTCTATCTCTATCTTACAGAGGCTTCTCACTTATGCATCAAACTAAGATGATTGCTAATAATATTATTTACAAATATATGTTTGAAATGCATTCTATTGATAATGTAAATACACATCAGCATCATAGCTATCATTCAAATATAAATGAACAGAACATTTTCATTCTCTGCCACATGGTCACATAATGTAGAAGAGGAGATGCTACAATAGTCACATCAAAATAAAATGGCCATGATTCAAAACACTGGATATGACTGTTCCACATTCTCATCTGAGAAGTTAAAAAGAAATCCCATTTATTTTAAGCTATTTAGACAGCCTAGCTTTTAGGAAAAAAAAATAAATATTAAAATAAAAGTAGTTGTTAAAATATGTTTTATTATGAACTAAAGCCTAAGAATAATATCATTGATTCATGGTTTCTGACCATCATTAACAAATATAATTTAATCTTTATCCAAAACTTTGGCAAAATAATAAACATCAAGAAAAATTATGGGCTTACAATTCGTTAGATGTGAAAAATTCTATGTCTATATCTTATCATTCCCTGAAGATTCTTCTCTAATACAGTCTGTAAGACCAAGCAAAACATCATTAAAAATAACAAGGACAGCAGAGGGGATACAGTCAATAATATCATAATACATTTATCCTGGTGAGCATTTCATTAAGTATAGAATCGCTGAATCACTACGTTGTATACCTGAAACTAGTTTAATATTATATGTCAACAACACTTCAGTTAAACATTTTTAAATAGGTAACTATATGAGGCGATGGATACATTAAAAAAAATAAGTTAAGTGGAGGAAATTATGAACAAAATTAGTCTCAGCATGGGAATGGGTACTAAAATTAGTGTCCACTTGTGGATATTTATCTTCTTACCATAATATAATCCACATATAAAACACCATGTTTTTCCATGTATTTTTATAACAGGACTGTTTTTCCCATTTAAGTAAATTCAAAGACATTTACTAATAAGAAATAAAATGTATCTAGTAAAACCGAGTGTGGTACTAATTGATTGTAATGGAACTAAACTTAATTTCATGTCCAAAATATTTTCAGATGCAGTATCCTTACAATATTCTCATCTCTCCGTTCCTATCAATTCCAATAGTTCTACCTCATGCACCCACTGGCTGGTATATACCCTAGATACTATTACCATACAGCATTTCTTCCATTTCCATGTTAAGCACCCTTTTGATTACCTTCTGTTGTCCACAAAATTCTCTTCTTTGACCCAACTTGGACCTCCTATTAACTGATCCCATTATCTTCTAACCATTTATTACCTACTTCATATTGATACTCCTTCCCTTTTCCAAGCCCCATTAATTAACAATTTATGCTCAGCTAGATTGGCATTCTCTTAACCTTATTGCCTAGAAAACTCCAATTCTGGTTGGCATTCAACTATCTGCCTGTTCCACATAGGCACCTACCTGAGCATCTGCTAATACTTAGAGAAAACATGGTTTACTTTCAGGTCTCACTTCAATTCTTGATTCTGAATATCACGTCAGCCCTTAGCACTGCAAAGCCAACCCTACTCCATTTCCCTTATCAATTCACTCTCCCATTCTCCAAAAGTCCACCCATCTTCTTCCTTAACTCTTCCATCTTTCTTGATGAAGTTATTCTTTTTTTCCCTCTGTTTCACTTAAAAAAAAAAGTTATCAAAAGACAACTACCATACTCTGGCTCTACCACACTTATCAGCCTTGTGGATACCCTGATCTCAGCCTCTTTCTACATCATCCTTGCCCCTAAAGTCAAACTTCCCATTTGCAGGTTCCATCTGAATCCCCACTAACTGACTTAAAGACTTAGCTCCTACAAATATAGTCCTCTCTCTCCTTTCTAATAAAATTAAATCTCCCTCCTAAGTCATTCGTATCGGCAAAGGGGCATGCTATAATATCTTCAACCTGAAAAACAAAAATCATCTTGATCTCCATCCAGGGACCATCACATTTCTCTGATATTTTTTATAGTAAAAACCATTAGAAGATATTTTCACTCATCTCACTCTCTCTTGAACTCACTCTACCAGTTTTTAAGCCTAGATCTCTGCAAAAACAGAAAATCAATAACTTCTGTATTGCAAAATCTAATTAACAGTTAACTCCTATTTTCCTTGACCACTCAGTAGCATTTTATATAACTTGGCCATTTCATCTTTCAGCAAGGACTCATTTACTTAGCTTCGGAAAGACTCCTGTTTCATAGCTCTCCTCCTACCTCTCTGAGTGGTACCTCTCATTCTACTCTGGTGGGTCTGCCTCTGATATGGTAGTACTTCAGCACATCTATTTTTTGGGGGGAAGAGGGCTTAATTCTACAAATTAAAGACAAGGATTATAGGATACCATTTGAAAGCTCTGCAATGAATATGTTTTTTATTCAAAAGGGTACTTCTGTATTCAGCTACCAAAAAAAGTCCTTCTATCAATTTTTAACAGCAAATATTTTATCTTTTCTACATATAACAGCAACTCTTAGTAAATATCATCATATGCAAGTCACTCAGGTATTTAAATATATAAAAATATTAGTAATCTGCAAAGCTATGACCTTAATAGAATGGTATTGAGCACAACCCATCTTCTCTTTGATAGGCTGCTTTCCTCCTATAAGATAACCAGTTTTCCATTTTATAATACTTGATAACAATTGTGCATCAACAGTTGATCAGGGCATTGAGGACCAAACGCTGAGGACCAGGTATTGAACATGTAAAAGACTCTCTATAAAATACAATCTTGGAAAACAGCCTACATCTGTTTAATTAAAATGAAATGTCCTAACCTAAGGTCAGTGATGAAAGTATTTGAGCTGACAAATACACTTATTGTTTTAGTAATGATATATTTAAAGGAATGAATCTTTACATTTCAACTATCTTCAGCTGTTTGGGCATATGGCAAAAAGGCATTACTCCAGTAAAGCCTATTTAAATGACAATAAACTTATAAAACAGTAGATAGTACATTTCTAAAATGAGAGCACAGACACTATTATATGTATATAATTATAATATATATTTATAAAATATTCTAGGGAAAAGTAAAATATATTTAAAGTTTAGATATACGAGGAAAAATGTTAAATGGGGCTTATTCTTTTTACTACAGATGTACTGTACTCTGCATTGTCTATTAGCAACATAAATTTTATATATGCTCTTCACCCATTCAAATAAAACTTACATGATAATCATGGGGTCTTTCCATGGTTTTAAGAAGGTGTGGTCACTAATCATTCATTCATATCACTCATCTAAAACAAACAAAAGAATGCCAGTGTGTTCCCAATATCACTTCCAGTAACCACATGCGTTTCTCTTATGAATATGTGATATTTGATGAAAATCAGTGATTAAACTTCCTCTGAGAAATCAAAAGACATCTTCTTTGAATACGATGTTCAATAAAATAAAAGAGAGGAAAGCCTAAGTGTTGAATATGAGAATGGCCAATTTAAGTATAAAATCTGCTTGTTTTCAGTATCAATTTCTTCTGTCTATTCCCTAAAGTAAGAGTGGACCACCTGAGAGAATTGTGATTAGCTTGGATTTACGGATGTCGTCTCACTGTCTCTTCCCTGCACGCTATTACCCCAACGCCATCCCAAACCATTCTGCTCAACTTCTGCCAGACTCACATTCCTAAAATACCAGTGGAGCAGAGTGGAAAAGCTTTGGAGCCAAGAAGACATTATTTGGAAACCTAGCTCCAGAATGTACTATATCTGTGGCTTTAGAGAAATCATTTAACATTTCGGAACATCAACTTTCCTCATGTAAAATGAAGATATGTGATATGAATTTCATCCTATTATGCAACTATCAAAGTTGTAGATACGTATGTAAATTACCTTACACATAGGAAATGCTATTATTTGCTGGTAGTGTGATGATGATGATGATGATGATGATGATGATGATGACAAAGCAAAGAAGAATAAATACTCCCCATCTCTTCAGAAACTTGCAATCACCCCCACTGTACAATATGTAGGGACAAAATTACTCTGTATACTCAGAGTATACAGTGCTCTGTATTTCACAACTTTGTCTCACTCTTGAGCCCAATGTCTGCTACTCACGATGGTGAGTTTTTCTTCTTCTCCAATGAGGCTCATAGCTCCTCATAGCTCATGCCTCAAAACTCTTTGCTCCAACTACTACTACAAAGTAGAACGGTCTTTTTGTTTTTCAACAACTATCTACATTCCACTGATTTTTAAGACTCAGCTCGGGAAGCAGGACTTTTCTTTCAAGGCTTCTTTAAAATCTTGCTAAGAAGAAGATTTTTGAAGGTTTTACCATTATAGAAAAATTCAATTAACCTTGTAGTATCAGCCCAGGAGAAATGGTACTTCTTCAAATAGAAGTTGTCCTTATATCATTTTTAATTTGAAAGAATTGTCATCATTATATTTGTGGCTCTAATAATTAGAGGAAAACCTCATAAATTTCAAGACCACAACTGTATCAAGGCACCAGGAAGCTATATGCTAGTGATCATGCAATTACTGAATCCAATAAAAACATGAAGAATGCAAAATTATATCATCTGCCATTTTACAAGAAAACTAAATTTTTAAAGTTTTTCAAAAAAGCAATCCACATATAGCATTTTTCTAAATGTCATTCAAATAGATTTATTGATCCCTTAAGTCAATACTACAAAATCACAGGAAAATTACACAGATAACTGTATTTCTAGCATTTTAAGATTGCTTTTTCATCTAATGCTTATGTAAAAATGTGCATAAAGTCAGAATTCAGAAATGTTTAATGTATATGCAAGGATATTCAACAAAAATGACTAAAAACAAGGCATTCAGTCAAAAGTTGTAACAGTACCCTATTCCACAAAGCTATTGGCAAAAGTGTATTTGCATGATTTCAAAAAATAGAAAACTAGTGTTGATATAAATGAGAATATTAAGAATTATCATTGTGTATTTCAATTGCATATGTTAGTTTCTATTTTTAAATAATATCTTCATTATATTTCTATTTAATAGACTTAACCACTCAATATTCAGTTTATAATTTATCTTTGTGGAAAACATGAGCAAGTATTTCCCAATGGTTTCCAGAGATCTTTTTTTCCCTTCAGTTCTACTATTACTTCCCATATAAAGATCCATTTCCTTTTTATCATGTACAGGATTTTTATTATTTGATTCTATGTCCCTATCTCCTCCATACTGCCCAGATAACTTATATAAAGAAATCAATATTAGTTCCAAGTTTGAAGTATACTTTTCTGTTAACAATAACAGAAATTCAGCATGAGGACTATCCATCAAAATAAAAATAACTCTGAATGCATGAAGCATAAATATGAGGGTTTGCATAACAGTTTTACATTTTTTTAAACTCTAAGAATATAGATCACTTCAAACACATTGACTAACTCATATTCATTTGGAACTACAAAACAAAGTCTTAATATCAACATAATCTATGACTGTCTACATTTAGAGTTGAAATTCTTACCTGAGTTGTGCTTAGTATAGTTATTTTTTAAAAAACAGGAAAAGTATGGCAAGCTGTCAGGATAAATAATATCAACAGTGGAAAATGGAAGAAAGAGGGAAGGAATCAAGTCCACTTTAAGAAGAAACTTCAAATCCCTCTGTTTCCCAGACCTACAGTAGTTTTGTTCTGCATCTTATAAGTAACTGTCTTTTTCTTTGCTCCGAGAATACCACATGCTCTGCTCCAGCAGGAAAATATAATAATTAAATAGAAAACCACAAGGTTATTAGGCATCTTACCCTCTGGGCTTGCTGGGCTGCTCTAGCGGCTCAGTGTTACAGACACATGTGTAAACAACAGAATTTCCTGCATCCTTTTCTCATCTGTATAGCTCTGGGGTCCTGGCCAACAGGATTATTTCCAGCATTAAGGCCACTCCACACTAACTCAAAAAAGATTCCCATTGGTTGTGAAGTTTTATCAAAACCAATACCACAACACCCTCTTTGGATCACAAGTGAGTGAACCAAAATAAAATCACTTTAATGTTCCCTAACTAAGTGTGGTTGTACAAAGCTTTCCATCCAACCCATTTGAAACCATGTACTGTGAGTGAAAAAAGAAGAAAATACCCACCCCTCATCCACAAGCATTTAATGTTTAATAACAATAGGTATAACTTGTAATAGTAATAGAAAAAACTAAAAACCGAATAAAGTAACTATCTGCAAGATTTAAAGAGAGATTATATGACAGATCAGAGGAACAATAGGAAATATCATTGGTCCAATATGATTTTTATTCAATTGCCAAGAAAAGAAAGACTATTGAATAAAATATTTGAGTAAGCAAATCATGATACAAAAACTCTTATGTCAAAACTCTGGATCTCAGTCATGTGGCAGGAACTGTGAGTTGCATCTCCAGAGCCCCCCAGGGAGAGTTCATTGTCCACTAGGGTGGTGGAGGGAGGGAGTGACTTTCCGGTGACAGGACAAGGCTGTCAGGAAGTGCTCTGATGAAGGGGTGATGGCAGACCACATAAAAGAGAGCTTCTCTGGTTGACACTACCAGCACTGGCTGCCCAAAGAAACAGACAAGGGCAGAAAACACACAATCAACATGTTCCTTATAAATAGCATGAGAATAGCATTTAAAAGTTAGATTTAACATTTCCAAATAATTTCACTCGTCCTCCCTCCTTAATTTGGATGATCATTCTTCACTGAATAACATATTTGCCATCTACTTCCATTTAACAGCATCCTCTCCCCCTTACATCCCAACACAACCAAGAGGAGACCATTCTCCAAAAGAAGGGAAACTAACCCTCTGAGCTAGGGACTTCCTCTCCCTGTGTTTTGTTTTGTTTTGTTTTTTGTTTTTTGTTTTTTGTTTTTATGGCAGGGTGATATGCTCAATCACCTTTCTCTCTCCCCTTCCTCTGAACTCTCCCTTCTGTCTGGAATTCCCCAACAGATTTTAAGCATCATCTAGGCTTTAGTCAATTTCACTTATGACCGTGAATTTCACTGTCAATTCAGTCATTTTCATTGGTAGGTACCATTCCCCCTTCTATTCCATGGTCAGGTGATTGAAAGACTTATTTCCAGGCAAAAACTGCATTTAATTTCCCGTCTATCCCCTTTAATGCACCAAAATGACTCTCTTTCATGCACACTTGTACACACACACCCACATGGGCCCAGATGGATTCACAACAACAGGCACATTTTTTTTAAAAGTTTATAGACTCCTCTTAGCTCTCATTCCACTTGTCATCTCCCATGGCCGTTTACGCTGCAGTCTTTGACGCTGCTCCCCATGGACATGGAGACTTTCTCCTCTATCTTAACACAATGCTCCCCTAGTCTTCCCCTTGACCTCTCTCTCTGGATCTTCCAATCTCTTTGGTGGTGCCTCTTTTCTCTCCTATCCCTCCAGGTACATCAAGTATATTCCCATGTAAATCTATTATCTCTCTGGACAATGTCACCCTTTCTCATGGTATGAATTATCATCTTTCTTTTCAGATGACTTTCAAATATCTACAATTGGATTTAATCCTCTTTTTGTCTCTGACACTTACATGCACCAGCATATTAAACCCTGCCACTGGAAAATATGACAGATACATCATCAACATACTTGAAACTGAAATCATCTTCTCTCCATGGACTTGCTGCACTGTTTATCTCAATAGTGCCAACCCAGCCTTACAGTTTGCTAAAGAAAGACCTTGGAAGTCATCCCTGACCCCTGTTCTATATCCAATCCAGCACCAGCTTCTTTTGACTTTATGTCACTGATATGCACAGTACTCTCCTTCCCACTGCTACATCTTGTTTTGGGCAGCTATCAAAATCTGTCTGGAATGCTGTGGCATCCTAAATTATTAACCTGTCCCCACACTGGTCCCTCTCCATATTTGGCAAGAGTTACGGTGGTCTATTCCCTGTATTCATGCTACTTGAAATCTTTAAAGATTTTTAACCTTCTTATCAAATCTCTTCTCTACAATGCATTTGCCAGAATGAAGCTATTCTGGATTACTTTTTCTACCCTGTTGACCACACCATGTTTTTATACCCTCCCCCCCCCCCCACTTTTATTAGCTTACTATCCTTTCAAGGTGGAGTACTTCCAAGAGATTATTACTGGTCCTTTTCTCACTCCACATCTTGTCTGGGTGGTCACTTTGTTTTTGTGTCTTCCTTGCCACACCTCATTTTGGGGTGAATTATGTCCTCTGAAAAGATATGTTGAAGTCCTCTCCCCCGACCCCCTGTGATGTGACCTTATTTGGAAATAGGGTCTTTGCAGATTTGTAATCAACCTAAAATGAAGTCAAGTGAATTAGGATGGGCCCTAGTCCCGTGAATGACTGGTATCCTTACAAAGAAGAGGAAATTTAAATACAGGCACACAAGGCCAAATTCCATGAGAAGACATTGGCAGAGATTGGAATGATACATCTACAAGCTAAGGATTGCTGGCAAGCACCATAATCTAGAAAGAGGCAAGGAAGGATCCTCTCCCAGAGCCTTTAGAGAAAGTATGGCTTTGCTGACACCTTGATTTTGGACTTTTGTCATCCAGAACTATGAGATAATAAATATCTGTTTAAGCCACCAAGTTTGTACTACTTTGTTATGGTAACCCTAGCAAATATACTAATATACGTATAATTTTCAAATACATATGGTCAGCTCATAACAGTTTATCAAACTTGAGACCTGGATGTCTAACAGTCTAATGAGGAAAGGCACTAGAAACCATTTAAATCCCTCAGTAATTCCCAAACAGCAAATATCTTACATTTCTTCCCGAACCTCTTCTGTATCTTGTTTTTTTCTAAATCTTAAATAATGATGCTGCTATCTGTGCAGTCCATCAAGCTAGAAACCTTTTTATTATTCCCAAGACCTTACACCACTCCACCCTTGACACACAGCAACTACCCTTATAGTAAAACCTAAAATAACTGTCCTTTGTTGTCTCCATTTCATCTGCTTCCCTCTCTTTTGAACTCACACCAACCAAATTTTTGTTTCACACACCGGGTTTTACTCTCAAGTTTATGAACTAGTAGTAGATCAATAAAATATAACTACATATGTAAAGTGACTTCCCATTGGAAGCTTTGTCAAGTGAAGGTTCATTTTCCCATACAACCTCTCTTCTCTTGGGTTAAGAAAGTGGAGAAGGATCCTGCTTTGTGCTTATAACCAAGTTTGTCTCACAAATGCTTTGTTGACTGAGGGGACCTACCAGCGTGATGGAAACAAAGTTATCCAATGTCTCCATCTTAGTTCAAATGGTATTGCCATCATAGCTTACACACAACACACACAACATACACACACACACACACACACGTCAGTGCACAAGCATCTTCATTATCTTAATACACCATATCTCATAATAAAAAAAGAGGAGCATAAGAAAAAAGGAGGAGAAAATTCAGCCTTAGAGTTTTCATAATCTCTTGGTGAGTTCACAGTATCTTAAGGCACTCAACACACAACAATGAAGGCTGATATTCTGTATGTGTGGATTCCAATTTTATTCTATATATTAAGTCCTCCCTATGAAGTCTGCTATTTACCTACCATCATTTCTCTGTTTCCTCCCTACAATTAAAAAAAAAAAAAAAAAAAAAAAAAGCTTATGTTACCAAGACTCTCATTACAGATACAATTAGCTATGTGGTAGTTTTCACAGTAAAACATAAGTGGAAGCCTGATAAGTATTCTTGAAAAGTTTTGTCTTCCTTATATGGATGCCTCTCCACTTCAGTTCTTTCTTTATCCTTCCTTGAACAAGGATAAGAAGCTGGAGATGGAGAAGCATGAACTGATCTAGAGGTCATGAAGTGGTAATTCAGATGAAAGCCACATTGAGAATGGCGGAAGCAGCCAGGACCATGACTGGCCTCATGCAGGCTTCTGATAATGGGGAAAAAAGAGAACTTACCTGGTTAAGTCATTGTCATCAGTCTTCTTCTGTGGCCTTATTATTAAATTGGGAGCTATAGCCCATAGAAAGTTCTAACACTATCTAACTGGAGAAACAGTGGGAAATATATTAATCAAAACTTATTTTACTCCAGATCTCTATCAGCTAATTGGGAGAGTTCAGAACAAACACTAGGCTTGAAAACTCCCATAGCAACTTTTACCTAATTTCACAGCTATTTCTCACGATCACTGTGAGGCTCCTCCTGATTCCCACAGAAAGTTAATGTTACAATCCAAGGCAATATTCATGGTCTTATTTCCCTGTCTGTTTCCTCTGAGAACTATAAATTTTTTAAGGCCATAATATTGCATTTGTCTTTGAATTTGAGGCAGATAAGCAAATAAATGGATAAGTGAATAAAAGTAAAAATGCATAAATGATGGGTGAATGGATGTTCTGCAAAAGCAATGAAGGAACAAAAATAAATCTGAAAGATACACCATTAAAATAGTAAGTATACAGTGATTTTTAAATTTGTACTACGATTGGAGGTTTTTCCCTACTTTTATATGCTGAAACAATTAATAACAGCAACATCACACATATGTGCCTCTCATTGACAAAGTAGGATAGAGAAATACTGACCTTTGTCAATGTCAAAAAGATTTTCTGTGGATTTTCACTACCTGAACTCAGTTGTACTATTAAATCTTAATTGCTGCAATTTTAACAGTTTTAACAATACTTGTAAGAATTATTCAAAAGCATCATAACTGTCAAAGTAACTGAAAATGTCTTGCAAGGAAACCAGTTTGGTGAAAGGCACTAGGTGATTTGAAACCATAGATTAGAAACACATATACACGAAATCACAGTTTGTTGTGATTTTCCAAGTACATCCTTCACTAATCAAGACACACCAGGTGGAAGTCACCATCTTTTATTAAACTAACTGTGTCTACCCACACACATCAGCAACTAAATTGGAGTGTCTGTATATGAATCTCATTGCAGCATTACAGAAAACATTTTCTTCCCTCTCACTGTTTTAATAATACAAACTACTGTCACAGAATATCCAGAATTTCTTTACAAACACGATGTCTATTTTCTATGACAATGTCTGAGTTGTAACACAGAGCCAAATTTATTGGTATTTTTGTCAGTTAAGGAAAAGGTTAGGAAAAAATTGTAAGAAAAATAAATTTGAGGGGCGCCTGGGGGTGCTCAGTCCGTTAAGCAACAACTCTTGATTTGGGCTCAGGTCCTGATCTCAGCTTCCTGGGACTGAGCTCCACATCAGGCACTGCACTCAGCAGGGAGTCTGCTTCCCTCTCTCCTGTCCCCAACTCTTGTACACTCTCACTCTCTCTTTCTAAAACAAATAAAAATATTTTTTTAAAAAGAAAAATAAATATGATCTACAACAAATATAACTTTAAAGAGAAGAGATCCTAATCCCACAGATGGATGTGGGTTTGAGCATCAGTTGAGTGAGTTCCCTCTCTGAGTCTCAGTTCCATCATTGTAAAATGGATGGTAAAACCTATAGGTGGATTCTAAGGGTAAGGACATAATGGAAATAGAGTACTACTACTCTTTTAAGTAGTCAACAAATAAACTAAATAAACAACAAATAAACAACAAATAAACTTAAATAAACTAAAGTAATTATGTTAGCCCAACCACAACATCTAGAAAACAGATTTAAAGCAAATTTTTATATTCTAAATACAAACACTAAGCAAATGTTGACATGGCCCAGTCTGGGGACATGACTTATTTGGCTGCCTGTCTCAGTATTCACTTTGCACTTCTGATCTTGTTCTGGCACCAACACTTAGGCTCTGACAAAACCAACTAGACATATTCCTTAGGCTTATAATAAGCATTAAAAAATTATCTTTGTGAGACTTTGTGAAATTATAATGAATTTATCTTTGCAACCAATATTCCAGGAACTTTCCTTGGGGGAAAGTACGGAATACCTACTTATGAGAAAATGGCCCAGAGATAAATACTTTCTTCCTAAATAAGAAATATATATGTAAATATATGTATTTATTTATATATGTTATATATGTATATATGTTATATAATATATAAATATATATTTTATATTTCTACCATACATATACATTTGTATGTATATGTTATATATTTATATATATGTAAACATACATATTTATATATTACATAACAAGGATTAAAAATTTAGTCATTGGATTTTGATCAAGCTCATAGCAGAAGTACATAGTTAACTGTTCTTTCCTTGGTTAATAATGGTTTGTGATACACTTCATGTTTTTTTATTTATTTATTTACTTATTTATTTAAAAGATTTTATTTATTTATTCATCAGAGACACAGAGAGACAGAGAGAGAGAGAGGCAGAGACAGGCAAAGGGAGAAGCAGGCTCCATGCAGGGAGCCCGACGTGGGAATCGATCTCAGGACTCCAGGATCACACCCCGGGCCAAAGGCAGATGCACAACTGCTGAGCCGCCCACATGTCCTAACCCTTAATCTTTTTGTATCACAACATTAACCAGGCTTGAAATCTCTCTTTATTTTTAATTTTATTTTATTTTATTTAAATTCAATGAACATATAATGTATTATTCGTTTCAGAGGCAGAGTTCAATGATTCCATTTGTATACAACACCCAGGACACATTACATCACCGCCCTCCTTGATGCCCTTCACACAGTTACCCCATCCCCTCACCCACCTCCCCCTAGCAACCCTCAGTTTGTTTCCTATTAGTATTAAGAGTCTCTTATAGTTTGTTTCCCTCTCTGATTTTGTCATTTTATTTTTTCCTCCCCTCCTCTATGATCCTCTATTTTGTTTCTTAAATTCCACTCTTAATAAATATCTAAAAAAGAATATATTTGAGGTAAACCAAACCTATGAGATAGTAGAAAAAATACAATTATCAAAGCACCATTAGTATAGTTATAACATTTCTTTTCAAGAAAGAGAAAAACATGAACCTTGGTCTTGAGTATCAGCTTTTAAGCCTGAGATGAGATAGCTCACAAAACTCATTTATGGAAGACTTTTAATCTAATGGACTCCAAATACGTGTTTTCTTCTCCTCATACCCTGTATCCCACTGACACGACAAAAATGTGGCTGTTGTTAAATTAGAAACAAATCCATAACAGTACTGAAATCAAGAAACAGTGCTTACATCAGACAAAGCATTTTTGGAAATTTCTAAACATCAAAAGCATATTGGATCTGATGACAGGGAAACCAATATGGGGGAAACTACAAAATACAACATCCAAAAGAGAAGGCTGCCACCAGATAAAAGTCAATTTTGCCAGAGTGTCTGAGGAAGAATCCAAGAGCATCATAGACCCAAACTGATGGGGTATTTATCACCAAGATTATCACTGTGCTAGCTGTCTGACCACACAGGGCACTGGGACCTCGTTTTTCCTTCTCACACACATACACAACAGCTGCCCAAAGACAGAAAATAATGCCTGAGGAAATGCTTTTGAAAAATTATTTTTATTAAGTATAATTAACATACAGTGTTATATTAGTTTCAAATATACAATATAATGATTCAAAAATTCTATACATTTCTCAGTGCTCATCAAGGTAAGTGTACTCTTAATCCCCTTTATCTATTTCTCCCATCTTCCACTCCCCTTCCCTCTGACAACCATCTGTTGGTTTTCTATAGTTTAAGAATCTATTTTGTTTGTTTTTCTCAGTTTTTTTCATTTGTTCGTTTGTTTGGTCTCTTAAATTCTACCTAAGAGTGAAATCATATTTATTTGTCTTTCTCTGACTGACTTAATTCACTGAGCTCATTCCTTCTAGGTGCATCCATGTTGTTGAAGAAATGCTTTTAAAGTAGATAATCTCCCTGAGGCGCGTTCCTAGCATGAGCACCCAGGACAGGGAGGGAATATAATAAAGTTTCAGGAAAATTTCAAGACTACAAAAGCCACTAAAGAATAAAGAAAAGAGACCCCACTGCTAGTGAAATATACTAAAGAAGTCCACTGAAAAATAAAATACATTTTTTACAGATTGTAGGTATCTAGAGTTTGCTCACCTGCTCTCCACCCACACACCAGATAAAGCCTGAAACAGGCCTTATCCTCCCTCACAAATCCCTCCTCAGGGGTTCTTTCAGGGCCAGGTACCTAGGTAAACAAATGTACTCACTTCACCAACTTCCCCTGAGCATCTGTCACTTTATCTGCAAAAACTGGCCAATATGTTGTTATAAGGATTATTCTGAATTTGCAAAATAAAATTCAGAGTCTGGCATATTGTAAGCACTAAATCAATGGCAGGTATAATAATAATAGTAACAACAATAGTAATATACAGATCCAATTATATAATATGAAAAAAAGAATGATATTCTCTTTATTATAGGCACTTAAAAAAAGTAAATGTCCCTCAGGATTTTCTTTAATTCTGGTTAATTGATATTGATGAATTCAAATCTCTTTTATGTCCAACCATTGAAAATAAGAGAGTTAAAATTTTGCAAAAGCAAAAGACATACAAAACATTCATTTACATAAAAATAAAATATACATTATCATTAGCTAATTAATGTCCCTAATGTTTTCATTTTATATCTGACATTACCCAGGCATAATGTCTTTTGGCTTCAAAAAACTATGGGAAAGAAGAAAGAAAAGGAATTGAGGTTCGTATTTTTTAAAAATTATATTTTTTAGGGCACCTGGATGGCTCAGTGGTTGAGCGTCTGCCTTTGGCTCAGGTCATGATCCTAGGGACCTGGGATGAGTCCTGTATCAGACTCCGTGCAGGGTGCTTGCTTCTCCCTCTGCCTGTCTCTGCCTCTTTCTGTTTCTCATGAATAAATAAACAAAATCTTTAAAAAATATATATGTATATATATTTTTGAAGGCAATCTTATTTTGGTCTATTCCTCTACAATAAGGTCATAAAAATGTGTATGTTGATTTTTTTTCATGAATTTTAAAATGTCTCAAATCAATAAAAATAGAAACCTTTTTGGTAATGATCCAAAAAGAAATGTATAATTTTACCTGAATCCTAGCTATATGAAAAGTAAGTTAAAATTAGGCCTATATTACTAAACATATTTCTGAAAGAATTCAATGACAATCATGTGTTTGGTAGTAATACAACAGGACTACATATTTTTTTCTGAAGATAGAAATTGCATTCTTCACTTGTTATGATGAGCACTGGGTGTCATATGTAAGTGATAAGTCACTAAATCTACTAAATAAATCACTAAATAAATCACTGAATTCTACTCCTGAAGCCAATATTACACTATATGTTAATGAATTAGAATTAAAAAAAAATTGGAGAAAAGAATTGCATGATTATTGGTTAAAACTAGTGAAAAATTACATTTCTGGTTAAATGATAGAAATTAACACAAGACAATTATAATAAGATAGCTTTTGTATTTACAATTTCCTTTATCTATTGATTTCTTGAAAATTACCTATGACAATTATCTTATTTATAAATACCCTATTTATAATATTTCTGAGATAGTAAAACTTGAAACTAATGCAATTTATCACTTTAATTAAATTAATCAAGGGCTCAGCAATATTTGTTATTATTAAAACTTTCAAAATACCCAAAACCTAATGCTTTTGTCTTCTATTTATTCCCCAAATTGTTGTTTAGGCCAAACTCAGATGATGTTCTAGGTAATTTGAAAAATAACAAAATAATAATTACATTTTAATATTAGGACAGTATATAGTCAGAAAAAAACTTTAGAGATTATTTTTCACATTACATTTCATAATGTTTTTAAAGAACTGGAGTCTTTTCTTTTAAAAATAAAATACACATATATATTATACAGAAGTCATGTATATCAAAAGTGGAATTTTTTCCATTAATTCTTGGAGAAGGACTTGGAAACCTGCCTGCTTGGAAACTCTCTTCCCATCTAATTTCCTCCAACAACAGCCCTTGGAGGTCATCCACAGAGTCCCCAGACTCTAAGGAGCACTTTGGAAAACAACTAATATAATCAAATCATTATTTTACAGATAAAGAATCTTGACTTCAGTGAGGAAAAATTACATGTCCAAATTTTTATGTCTACCCACTCATTCTTATTAATTTTATGAGAATTTAAATGTTTTTGTTGAAAAATAATATTTCAAACAAAAGTACTTATTCTAAGAGATCAGAAAATATAAATAAGCATAAATAAGACTATTGTCCACAATTCTCATGAACAAATAAGTAATCTTGTCATGTATCATTTGCAACATTGCTAGCTAATTACTACCAATGACAAAGAGATCAGTTATGCTTCCTTTATCATGGTGGGAGATGCAAGATATGCTAATCTGAACATGTTATCCTGTATGCGTAAAATTTTACTAATGTGGTAGGGTTTTTCCTTCACCCTTGTAGGGCATGTATCTTAGCAAAGCCATCAACATTAATAGTCACTTCCTCACCTAGTGTGATCAGCATTATGTCATTATTCTAACAGTGGTCCAGGTCTTTTTAGATCTTATCGCGACACAGCATGGAAAAGTTAACATAGCTTTATGATAAGACTGTCCATTCTAAATGAATGAAAAATGTTTCTGAACCAACTAAACAGCAAAATGGTGGGACAGGCAACTCTGAAGCTCAAAAACTGAAAACTTGTTAAAACTACTGGAAATCTGCAAGATAAGCATAGGTTTAGAATCACCAGATACTTTACCAGGAGAAAGCAGGAGGTCTTTGTGGCTCAAATCAATAAATTAATCTTATTCCTTAAGAAATTATATTTAAAAAACTAAACTTAAAACTAGCAGAAAGAAGAAACTAAGATATAAGCAAAGATAAACAATATAAAGAACGAAAAAACTAGAGCATCAACAAAACCAAAAGTTGTTTTTCTTTTTCTTTAAAATATCAACTGTAAGCCTTTAATAGAATGAGAGGGGGAAAGACATGAATTGTACTGATAAGATAGAAATGAAAGTGACATTTCTACCAACCTTAGAGAAATAAAAAAGATTATAACATAATACTATAACAACTGTATGCCAGAAATTAGATAACTTAGATGAAATGGACAGATTCCTAGAAATATAGAAACTACCAAAACTGACCCAGGAATCAACAGAAAAATCTAATAGACATATTATCAAGTAAAGAAAAAATGAGTAATCCCAACATGTAAAACCCATAACCAGAAACAGATTAACTAGTGAATTCTTAAAAAATAAATAATTAGGGATCCCTGGGTGGCGCAGCGGTTTGGCGCCTGCCTTTGGCCCAGGGCGCGATCCTGGAGACCCGGGATCGAATCCCACGTCGGGCTCCCGGTGCATGGAGCCTGCTTCTCCCTCTGCCTGTGTCTCTGCCTCTCTCTCTCTCTCTGTGACTATCATAAATAAATAAAAATTTAAAAAAAATCTTAAAAAAAAATAAATAATTAATTAAAAGAATTATTAATACCAATTCTTCTCAAACTGCTCCAAAAATAGAATAGGAGGTAATAGTTTCTGATTCAATGAGGACAGCATTATCCTGCTACCAAAACCAAAGACATCACAAGAAAACTACAGACAAACATCCCTTATTAATATTGCTATAAAAACTCTCAAAAAACTATAGAACAAAGAATATAATAGCATATTAATAGGATTATATACCATAAAAAAATGGGATATATTCCAGGAATGCAAAGGTGTTTCAACATATGAAAATCAATCAGTGTAATAGAACACTGTAATAGAAGGGAGGGGAAAAAACACAGGTGATCATGTCAACAGGTAAAAAAAGAAGCAGTCTGCAAAATCTGACAAGATTCTGATAGAAACATTCAGTAAAACAGAAGTAGAAAGGAATTTCCTCACCATTATAAAAAGTACATATGAAAAAGCCACAGAGAATATAAAAATCAATTATGAAACACTGAAAGCTTTCTCTATTAACTCTCTAATATATCAACAAGAAAGGATGCCCACTTTCACATCACTTCTATTTGACATTTTACTAGAAGTCCTATCCAGAATAATTAGGCAAGAAAAATATGCAAAGGTATCTAATATAAACTATCTCTATTTACAGGTGGAATGATCTTATATGTAGAAAACCCTAAAAGATTCCATATAAAATCTGTTAGAGCACATAAATTCTGCAAAATTGTAGATTACAAGAACAACACAAGAATCAGTCATATATTGGAGCACCTGGGTGGCTCAATGGTTGAGCATCTACTTTTAGCTCAGGTCATGATCCTGGGGTCCTGGGAGCCTGCTTTTCCCTAAGTATCTCTGCCTTTCTTTGTGTCTCTCATGAATAAATAAACAAAATCTTAAAAAGAAAAGAATGTACAGTACAGTAGCAATAAACAATATGAAAGGATATTAAGAAAACAATTCATTTACAATGCTACCCAAAAGAATAACATACCTAGTAATAAATTTACACAAGAAAGTGCAAGTGCTGTACATTGAAAACTGAAAAGCACTATTGAAAGATATGACAAATATCTAAATAAAGGCATGCTATGTCCAAAGATTAGAAGACTTAATATTATTAAATGGCAGTACTTGCCAAAACTATTGATTCAATGTAGGGACTGTAAAAATCACAACGCTCTTTTATCGTGGATATGGAAAATCCAATTTTAAAATTCATTTTATGGGATCCCTGGGTGGCGCAGCGGTTTGGCGCCTGCCTTTGGCCCGGGGCGCGATCCTGGAGACCCGGGATCGAATCCCACGTCGGGCTCCCGGTGCATGGAGCCTGCTTCTCCCTCTGCCTGTGTCTCTGCCTCTCTCTATCTCTCTGTGACTATCATAAATAAATAAAAATTAAAAAAAAATTAAAAAAAAATTCATTTTATTTGCAAAGTACCCAAATAGCCAAATAATCTTGAAAAAAGAAGAACAGATTGGAGAATGTACACTTCCCCACTTTATTTTTTTAAGATTTTATTTATTTATTCATAAGAGACACAGAGACAGAGAGAGGCAGAGACACAGGCAGAGGGAGAAGGCTCTGCAGGGAGCCCGATGTGGGACTCGATCCCAGGTCTCCAGGATCACGCCCTGGGCTGAAGGCAGCACTAAACCACTGAGCCACCCAGGCTGCCCTTCCCACTTTAAAATTTACTACAAAACCACCCTTATCAAAAGAGTATGGTATAAGAATAAATTTATAGATCAATGGAATGGAATTGAGTCCAGAAATAACCCCATCCTGTGGCCACCTTATTTTCAACAAGATTGCTAAGACAATTAAATGGAGAAAGAGCCGTCTGTTCAACCAATGGTACTAGGATAACTAGGTTCCACATGCAAAGGAATGATACTGAACCATACACACACACATGCTCAGGCACACACACAACTTAAAATAGATCAAAGGTCTAAATTTGAGAGTTAAAACTATAAAATCTTACAAGTAAACATAAGGACAAATCTTCATTACCTGGATCTTGGCAGTGGTTTCTTTTTTTAATTTTTAATTAATAAATTTTTATTATTAATTTTTAAAGATTTTATTTATTTGAGAGAGAGATGATGGTCACACAGCTCTGTGAACACACTGCATGGAGGTCATGTGAATTGTATCTGAATAAAGCTGTTTTATAACACAACAAAACAATAGCCTTTGTGAGACACAGCAAGTTTGCCTAAGTTATCAGATCTCCCTTTAATTCTTATAAGCTCTGTAGAATTACTAATATAACTCATCTCTGTAGTTGGCTATTTTTTTTTACTTCCTTTTTCCCTACCTCACTGCATGATTTTTCTGCTTCTCTACTTAGTAGTCTCCAAGCATTTTTGATTATGTAATCATCAGCAAGTTATATTCCGTATGAACCCTTAATATAAAAAAGTACATGTATTCATTAATAAAATATGTTCATGTACTATTGTGCCACCATGTGATATATGTTTTTAAAGTACTATGAAAATACACATTTAAAAATACAATTTTGAAAAAAAAAATACAATTTTGAAATGTAAGTAACTTATTATTCTTTTTATACTCTTAAATTGTGTTATGCAATCCACCCGCATAGTACGTAAAAATGATAGAATTCCCAGCATGCCCTGCTACCTCATATTTCCTTGTAATTCGTTTTGGAAGAGAACTATACTTTTCATAATGTCCTGTTACACTACCAGCTCACACACACACCTGTATAAAGATGCAAACACATGTGTGTGCACAAGAATTTCCTGCCAGAGTAAATCTTTGGCATTTGCATTCTTTGTTTACCAGGGTACTGGGCGATGAGAGCAAGGTATTTAAGAACATCTGTCAACCTCATGGAAATACATATGAGAGTAAAAGTCCAGTCCTCTAGGTGGTTGCTATATGTCATTTAAAAAGGAATACGTAAGGCAACTTTGTGCTATTATTCAGAATAACCTCTATCAAAATTTAGGATAAGTCAGATGTTGATGACTGCCTTTTCACATGTCTGCCTTATAATTGTCTACAATTCTTCAAAAATTCTGGCACTTCTTGTTTTGTTCTGGTGATTGAGTTTTCCCCTTTATCATCTTTGCAGTGACAAATTTGGAAAGGATGCGTTGAAAGCTATTATAAGAAGTTATTTTGACCAAAAGTCATAACTATTTCTTTATAGTTAAACATCTTCAACTCTGTGAATTCCTTCAGAGCAGTTCCCATGCCTTATTCACCTTTTATCCTCAGTTTCCAGCACACTGGCTTGATAAGTACCAGGTTTCCAGTAAATGCTATGATTTGCTCAATCAGTTCTACATCAAGGATTTGGCCAGTTTGTGCTTTTTTTAACATAAACATATTGTAATTGAATGACTTTGGGGAAAGTTTCACATATCACTGTGCATTGGTCTTATTTTGTTTTTTCATATTAAAAAAAAAAAAGGATTTGGCCTGATGATATCCAAAATACTATTCCTCTCTGAGCTGGTCACATCTGGTGAGACAGCAAACTAAAATGGTACATCTCACACCAAATGGTTGCAGCTACTCAACTATAAATACAAGACTGCCACAAATTAAGGAAGGCACTCTTGGCAATCAGATTCATATAGAATTGGTAGATATGCAACATGAACTCATCAAGAATAAATCTGTTGATGAAAATGAAATGACAAAACTTAGACAAAACTAGATGATGTTTTATTTGTCATATTGATCAAGAAAATCCTTCTTCTGGCAAATAATGACTTTGGATCCAGTAACCAGTAATGTTTGTCATTAATTAAAAGAAATATGCTAAGACAGGCATATGGGGAGTGAAAAAAAATGTCAATTATCTCAAGATCCCCAAGTACACTAAACTACCATAAAGTTGTTTTTCTACTATTAGATTGAAGGTGAAAACATCTTGAATTATATCTCTCAATTCCTTGCCAGAAAGAGCTATCTCACTGGTTAAACTTTTGGATCGGTGGTTTAATTAGTACCCTCATACAAGCCCTATAATTTCTAGTTTCTAATCTACTACATCCAACATGCCAGCAAATGTGATTTAGTAACCAGAATTTTCCTTTAAAAGATCAAAGAAACACTTCCATCTAACTCATTGCAATACACTTGTCAACTCTGAATCTTTATTTTGGCCCTTGATAATCAAATAATTGTAATAAACTGTGTTTGATGCATTTAGGAAACTGTTCATATTGTGTTTGTTTGTTTTTACTTCCAGGCAAGGAACTCTTAGAGTGACTCTTAAATCTGCTTAATTTGAGGCATATGACATTGAGTCCTTTGGTTTGGATAGTTTGTCACTTCTATTAACTTAAAATTTCTACCATGAAACAGTTTCCTCTTTCTAGCAACATAATGATCTAAATAGTCCCTTAAAACTCTACTAAAGATAAGATTTTGAATAGCTGGTATGAAAAAGAAACAATGTTTTGCTGAATTGTAAAGAAATTAAGAAATATCAGGCCAAGTGTAAAGTGAAATTAAGAAATCAAGGAGAGGGACGCCTGGGTGGCTCAGTCGGTTAAGTATCTACCTTCAGTTAAGCATCTGCCTTCAGTTTAGGTCATTATCTCAGGGTCCTGGAATCAAGCTGCACATTGGGCTCCCTGCTCAACAGGGAGTCTGCTTCTGTCTCCCTCTGCCCATTCCCCCTCTTGTGCACGCTCTCTCTTTCTCTGTCAAATAAATGAAATCTTTAAAAAAAAGAAAAAAAGAAATCAAGGAGGAAGAGTGCTAAAGTCAACTTTCATTGTGAAGGTATTTTCCTAAGTGCAGGGAACTTGCACCTCCATTTTGAGGACATAGAACTCCAAATAGTTATCACCCAGTATGAAGTAAATAATCAATTAGTCTGCTGTGTGGAATGTAAATGATTAGTTAGCATCTCCTTGTCCCTGTCTCAGCTTGTGTAAAATGTTAAAGGGAGATATATTCCCTGAAAATGTGGAAATATAAGCAGGACCCATCTGTATGAGTTTGCAGGACAACTACATGACCTGCTTAATCTTAAAATTCTCAGAAAATTTATTTTAAAATAATTCTGGGTTGAAGGTACTCCCAAGACCTCAAAAATTCTCCCGGATAAAGTCCCCCCACAAATTATCTGCACATACATATACATACACACACATGCACACAACACAGTATATGAGTACACATCACATGATAAGTGAAACCAGGAAGAAAAAATAGAGTATAATAAAAACTAGAGAAACTTCATGTATTGGAATTGAGACAGACCAAAAACAAGTAAGTTCAATGTATGTCAATGTCTTAAAAGTACAAGCAAAATCAAGAGGTTATGGAAGTTGCCCAAGTAGTTCTTAAATAAACAAAGTGACATTCTAAATATAAAAATTAAATGATTAAAAATTTTAAAATTCACTGGAAGTGGCTAACCAGTACATGACCAAGCTGAGGTGATTAATCAGCAGTCAGATCAAGCTAAAGTGACAATTAGCGATCTTGAAAATACGAGCAAAAGAAAAATCTTGTATGCACTCCAGAAATAAAAGATTTGGAGAATATGAAATAGAGATATGGAACATGGACTATGATGTGGAGACAGAAAAATATGTCTAATCATAGTTCCAGAAAGAGAACAAAGAAAGGATGAGAGGAAAGAAATAATCAGCTATATTATAATAGAATTAAGAGTGTCATCATTCTGTGCATCACTAATTAATAAGGAGTCCAGGATATAGTCATTAATGGCTATATCACAACATCACACAAGGAGAGCCATCCAGTTATTAGATGTCTCCTGATGAAAGTATCCAACACTTCTTGTATAGAAGTTGCCAAACTTAAATCAAAACTCAAAATATAGCATTTAGTTTATAAGAAATACAGGGAAGAGAAGATAATTAAATTCTACATGCTGTTACACCAATAAATAAATTTCAAGGAAAAAAGACATAATGGGGATTTATAGATGAAGAGCAAATTTAGATCTAAAATCAACCAAAGGCAATGTATGGAGCCTATTTAAGATCTAATTATAAAGAAAAATACAAAAAAGTTTATATATCATTTTTAAATGGCTCTATTTAGCAAAATTATATATACCTCTCACCATTCTATGCAATAGCAATACTCCTTGTAGAAATATATACTGAAGGTAAACTGGTGAATATACAAAAGGACTTATACATAATACCATTAATTGGAAGAATAACTGAAAAAGCATAGATTGGAAATAGCACAAATATTTGTCAATATTAGAATGGATGAATAAGTAGTAGCATATTAACAGAGCAAAATGCTTTCCAATTATAAAAAAGAATGAAGATATTTCTGTACATGACTGTAAAGTGATGTCTAGAATATAGTATTAAAAAACAAAAGGATAAAAGGTACAGCATAGAGATTATAATCAATGATATTTTAATAGCCTATGGTGAGAGATGGTGGCTACACTCATAGTGAGCAACAGCATAACATTCAGACTTGTCAAACATGTGGACTTGTACACCTGAACTTAATATAACACTGTGTGTCAACTATACTTTTAAAAAAAGTATGATATGCTACAATTTACCAAGGAAAGGCAAAACATGACTATGTACATGTATTTTTAATATATCATATACATAGAATACATTTGACATATGATATATTAAAAATAAATGGATAAACTATAAACCTAAGTGACAACTGGGGTTATTGGGTGGTGAGAATAGGACAGTAGTTAAACTTTTTCAGGGTATCTTGTTTAGTATATTCAACTTTGGGATCATGTAGAATTAAATTAAAAGCAAGCAATTTCTTTTTTTTAAGATTTATTTATTTATTTATTCATGATAGACAGAGAGAGAGAGAGGCTGAGACACAGGCAGAGGGAGAAGCATGCTCTATGCTGGGAGTCGGACGCAGGACTTGATCCCAGGACTCCAGGATCACGCCTCGGGCCAAAGGCAGGCGCTAAACTGCTGAGCCACCCAGGAATCCCCAAAAGCAATCAATTTCTAAAACTCCAAAATAAAAGGAAACAAATGAACTTACATGTATATCCAGTTAGTGGCATAACCACACAGTGATTAAAGATTTCAAGTTATTTAAATCATGATAATTTGACCAAAAAAAAAAAAAAAAAAACAATTCTGCAAACAAATTTAAGCTATTTTCAGTAACCATTTTCTTGGTGGAGGTGTTGGTTTTGTTATTCTGAGACTGTTGTGTGTCTGTCGTGGATAAAACAAATGAGAGACTATGTGAGCTGTGACATGCTAATGTTATGTTTCCTGGTGTCTTCAGGAACCAGTATTTGCAACACAGGAGAAAAGAGACATGGATGGAAGATGGAAGAGGTTAATAAAAATCCTGGTTCTAGTTGTTAACAAAAGTATCAGTGAGAATTCATTCTGTATTTCATATATATATATATATATATATATATATATATGTATAGTATATATATGATCATATAAAAGGAATATATAAAACTATGTACTTTATAAAATTATATATGGTTTATATGCATATGTAAGATAGAGGTATTTATTTGTTGATTAATGTATCCATTATTATATGAATTATACATTATAACATATCTACTAATGCATGTTAAATAAAAGAGCCTAGGAAGAATGGCAACAATTTCTCATTCAAAGGAACTAGAAAGAACAAAAAAGAACAATTTAAACATCAGTAAAAATAACTTCAATATTGCCCATTAGAGGATACTAGTGAACCACCTGCCTGATTTTAAATTGTATTTTGTCTTAGTGTTCCCCTTTTTATCAGTTTTTTAAAAGATTTTATTTATTTATTAATGAGAGACAGGGAGAGGTAGAGACATAGGCAGAGGGAGAAGCAGGCTCCACACAGGGAGCCGGATGTGGGACTTGATCCCTGGACCCCAGAATCACGACCTGAGCCAAAGGCAGATGCTCAACCACTGAGCCACCCAGGCACCCCTTTATCAGGTTTTCAAATTAAAATAATGTTATAGTCACTTCTGCTTGCCCATTTAAAAATAATAAGTACCATTTAAAGACAAAGTGCTCATTTTTGCAAACATGTTTTTTCTCTTAAACACAAGTCATGGGCAAAATTCATGCCTAAATTGATAGATATGGTATTTGACTAGAATAATTGTGGGATTATTACTGTTTTCATTGTTCAAAGAAGGGAATGGATGTTTGGAGAAGATAATACTTAGTCAAAACTAAGTATGTGCTAATGTGAAAATCAGTCATGCCATCTTAGTTTTCCACTCAAACACCTTAATACCACTCAACAATAAACATGTTTATATTTCTGACAGCTATCTTTAAAGTAAGAAAAAGTTATTACATCCCTCAAAATCTTCATCCTTAATTATAGCCAATAAATAATATGCTTAGCATTTTTATATACTAGAAAAATATAGTTTTATTGGTAAAATTATATTCAACCTTATAAATAAAATTATTTTAAGCAAAGCTGCTGAAAAGCAATCATGCTTTTTTTTTTTTTTTAATTTTTTTTTTTTATTTATTTATGATAGTCACAGAGAGAGAGAGAGGCAGAGACACAGGCGGAGGGAGAAGCAGGCTCCATGCACCGGGAGCCTGATGTGGGATTCGATCCCGGGTCTCCAGGATCGCGCCCTGGGCCAAAGGCAGGCGCCAAACCACTGCGCCACCCAGGGATCCCGCAATCATGCTTTTTATATGAATTTATTATTAAGAGAAATTTATATTAGGATATAGCAAAAGTTTCTAGTCAATTTTTTTACAAGTTCCAATAGATACATTTATATGAAAATAGTATGGAAAAAATTAGAATACAGAAGATTAATTTTGAAAACTTATTTTGGATGCATTTTTTCTGCTCTTTACCACATATGAAGTGAACTAACTTCTTGGATACTATAGGACATATCAAATTAACCTTCCCTTTCTCCCTGGCTCCCCTCCAGTATTACTAGTATTTCACTCAACCTCATTCTTGTAACTCTTGGAGTGTAAATTATTTACAGCTGTAGACATCTTCTAACACTAAAGCAATGACCAGGTTCAAAATTTAAGACAGAAACTCAACCCGATTCCTTTGTCTTGATACGTTTTTCTAGTTGTGAAGAGATCATTTCCAGAAACAAAACAAAAGAAAACTTCTGTTCTTCTAAAAGAACTTCTTTTACTCTGGAAGAAGTTCTTTTAGCAAATGATATAGTTTTTGAGTGCATGCTGATACTGATTCAGTCCTTTCCTTTGCTTTGTAATTTTTCTTCTAGATTCCATGTTTCATGGTCCATTTCCCAGGAATCAGAACTCTGACATTCAATTGCCCCTTTTCCACTTACCAAAAAGCTTTAACTCCTTTTTCCAGACTCATACCAGTGTGGTCTCTCAAAAAATTTTGGTGATGTATTTTGCATCTCTTTTGTATTCCTTCTTTCAGAATTTTTTCTGTTAAACTATCGAGCTCTCTGGGAATGTGTACCAACTAGTTCTCCCAAAGAAAATAGTAAACCTATTCTTTTAATTAATCTGTACAGAACGACCAAGAAAAATCTGGCTACACTCCAGTGTTAACATTCCTTCTTTCCTTGGACTGGACAAATTAGTTCTAAATCTCAATTTCCAAATAAACATAAATTTAATATTTTGATTATTTAAGCCATTTTTCAAGAGATAGTATATATCAACAAATGATAAATGACTTGCTAAATAGTTTTGCTTTATTCTACCAAATTAAGAACAAAATTACTCAGCTTCTTAGCTGTCCAGATTTTGCCCAAGCCTGTATAAAGTACAAAGCAAAATGGAAAGTTGGCCATAATGCCTATGGAGAGAGGCCAAACCAGACAGTTCAGGTCAAAAAGTAAAATTTTTACCCATTGCTTAAATATTAGAAGTTATTCACAGCTGCAGATAATTTGTACTCTACAAATTCTAAGAATATGGTGCTGAGTATGGTTCTGTACTAATTATCTGGTTTGGCTGCTGATCATGACCAGCTTTTCAGGCAGATTTCAAATTTTCCATTTCACCTTGTGCTGGCAACAGCAACAAAAAAATAGTAAAATAAATCTATTTGAACAAATCTTCATTCTGTTAAATGGTATTAGATTGTGTACAAGGCTCTGGTGAACTATGACTTTGATAGTCAAGCCAATGTAGTCAAATTTGCAGTCAAGAAATCTCAGATCTTTGGCTGAAACCATGGGAGAAGAATTTAATTCTCCTCATTACGTTTTATTGTATTTTGTTACATTAATCTGTAACCTTCCAAATCAAAACTGCATGGCAAAACAATAATTCTACAACATTATAAAACATAACAGACCTATTTTCGTTTAGAGACTCTGACAAGATGTTTAAGAACTAAGCATCTTGAAAATTCTTATTTCAAAATGGTGTGTGTGTGTGTGTGTGTGTGTGTGTGTGTTTATATTTCAGACTAAAAACTCATGTGCAAAAATATAAATTTCTCTCTTTTTTGTGACTCAATTTGACTTCCAGGTGACCTCAATTTTGACCCCTAATTCCACTGATGGTAGAAGTCTCTGATTTTTCCTAATTCAAGGTAATAGTCACTTTCGGGTTGAAAATTTATTCTGTTGGTAGATATCCAGATTTATTCACAACCACACGTCTGCTTAGCTCCAAAGCCCATGCTTCCCTAACATCAGTAATGTTCTGCAGAGAAAGAGCTCCCATCACCCCTGTTTTACAAGTTTGCCCCCATATGACACAAGCATTAAAAAATGTATTCAAGATTTTTTTAAGTCTCCTCTCCTTTTCATTTTTATATGAGTTAGCTCTCAGGGAGCAAGGGGTAAAGAGGTGGTCATAAAGGCATGTGGCTTGCATTCATCTCAATGGAGAGGTGAACAACTAACCCCTGAGCTATCTTCAATCATTTCTATCTTGTACCCTGACATACTACATCCCTGATAACTTTGGGTGTTTAGAAGTGGCACCTGTCATAGGTATCATTAGACCCATCCTGACTTTCCATACATTTTACCTTTTCTCATTCTGACACAAGGTGTCTTCTAAAGACTTCTTCCCTTTACAAGGCTTGGGAACACTTGGCTATTTTGACCACATCACCTTGGAGTATATAAAATTCTATAAAACTAACTTCAGGTACATTTGCCAAAACACCATCCCTCAGCCATTGATTATTTGAACAGATTTTATGTTTTGCCTCTTGTTATCTGGAAGGCCAGGCACAAAATCCCTAATTTGTGAATCCCCCAAATCTATCACTTTCCTAGTTAGCTTTCTTCACCTACCAGCAATAATACCAATTAGGTCCCTTTGGAACCATCCCTTCTAAGCTACTGATTAAACTTTTCTTTAATTCATAATAAAACAGTAAGTATTTTACAATATTAAATACTTTTTCCTTTGGTAGTGTAAAACTATGCTCAGTACTCTGGGTTAGGTTCTTAATTTTTAAAAGAGGGCTTTTTAAAATCACAGAAAATCCTTTCCGCTTTTTACAAAGCCTGGATCTTATGAATCAAAATATATTTGGTTTCCTAAATGTGATTACAACTTTTCACTTGAGAAAAACCTTACGAAATTACCTAGACTTTCTTACAAAAAAAAAAAATGTATTAGCCAACCCTTTAAGAGCAATGTACACAGAAAGGAACTATTTCTGACTAAGTAATAGGGTAAGTACTGGGATAAAAGGAATTGTCAACAAGCTTCCAAGTTTTGTTTGGGTAGAATATGATCTGGTTTGATTTTTACAACAGGCTGAATTATTAGCCACAATTCTCCCCTTCTCTAAAGTAGGAGTATGCATCTCCAGCTCTGTGCTGGCCTCACAGAGACAGAGCACACTTCTCCAATCCCCTGTATTGGTCTTCACCATGCATCTTGCTTTATCCAGTGGAATGTGGGAAGAAGTAGCATTCTGCCAGTTTTAAGCTTCAGAAGCATGAGTTATTTTTCTTGAGCTTCTGTCACTGCCATGGAAATGGCTCTCCCTAGGTAATTGCTGGAACCAGAGATAAGATCTCAGAATTACTCCCAGATCATACCTGAGCCCAGCCCCAGAGTGGGTCCAAGCACAGTTAGACTTGCACCCAGGAGCAGAAAAGACAGCACAGATTGGCTGACCCCTGGCTGAGTTAGTGTTGAACACCACTGAAATGTCCTGCCATCGGTTAGGCAGATAGCTACTGTTTGGAATGGGGAAACAGGGGAATTGCTTTCCTTGTATTGTATCAAATAGATTTAAAAGTAAAGGAAATTGAGGAAATTATGATTTTTAACATGCTTCCCCCCCTCTTTTGGTAAAATAATCAGACAGCCATTCAAAAGAGTATTCAGAGGAACCATTATTCAACTGGTCAAATCTTCCATTAAATGCAGAAATACTCTTTTTAAAAGTCCAAGCAAGTTCCTATGGTCTTTGCTTTCAACCTCCTAGTCCAAAATCTCATCTGTTCAACTGGACTAATGCGATAGCCTCTAAATCATCTTCTGACACTCACTTTTATCACCATCTACCCCTTTCTAGTCTTTATGCTAATATTTTCAATGCAAATATAACCATATTGCTCCACAGCTTAAAATATGTCAATGCTTTCCCATTTGCTTTAGGAGAAAGACCAAACTGTTTCACATGTTCTACAGGGACCAGCATAATCTAGCCCCATTCTGTTTCTTCAGTCTCAATCCTTGACCTCAGCCATGTTCAATAAACTGTAGCCACAACTCCTTTCAGTTCCTAGGACAGAACTTGCTTCTTTATGACTCAGAGACTTCACTTACCATTAGCCACAATCTTCTTGCCTATTGGCCAGTGAGTTCCTTGATCCCATCCTCAGTGCCTCCATTCCAACGCCAACTCCTTAGTCTGGGTTCTTATTGAAATTAAAATCTGAGGGGATCCCTGGGTGGTTCAGCAGTTTGGTGCCTGGCTTTGGCCCAGGGCGCGATTCTGGAGTCCCGGGATCGAGTCTCTTGTTGGGGTCCGGGCAGGGAACCTGCTTCTCCCTCTGCCTGTGTCTCTGCCTCTGTGTGTGTGTGTGTGTGTGTCTATCATGAATAAATAAATAAATAAATAAATCTTTAAAAAAATAAAATAAAATCTGAGACAAAAGTTTGGAGGCAGTTAGGTTGTCTAGGGGATGATTCTAGGAGCAAGCATAGGGGCAGAGAGAGTGAGAGGTGAAAAATAAGATATGCTATGGACTAAATTTATCCCCCCAAAAATCATATGTGGAAGCCCTAACCCCCAGTGTAATAATATTTAGAAATGGAGCCATTGAGAGGTAACTGGATTTATCATGAACATGGGGCCCTTACGATGGGATTAGTGCCTTTATAAGAAAGACACCAGGAACTTGCTTCCTCTTAATCTCTCTCTTTCTCTAACTCATAAGGACATGACAAGAAGGGGGCCATCTGCAAGCTAGAAAGAGGGCCCTCACTGGGGACCTGAATTAGCTTGCACCTTTATTTATGCACTTTCCAGCCTCCAAGAACTGTGAAAACTAAATGCTTGATTAAATCACTACTGAGTTGACTAATACAGGGTGCTGTCAAATTAAATTTTAATTACTGAAAATCTGGTAGGTTTTTAATAAGAATACACTTACCAATATTTTATTTTTGATTAGAGATTTAATTTTTCAGTTTTTTTAAGATTGATTTATTTATTTGAAATAGAAAAGAAATAATAAGAAAGAGGGAAAGAGTGCATACATATGCATGAGCAATGGGAGGGGAAGATGAACAGAATATCAAGGAGACTCCTTCCTCAGCGTGGAGCCTGATGCAGGGTGATCCTACATACCTGAGCCAAAACCAAGAGTCAGATACTTAATGGACTGAGCCACCCAGGTACCCCTTGATTGGAGATTTTAATGTCTTGTTTAGGAAATCCCTGTACTGCAGATATGTTATCTATCTACTAAAAGTTTTTTACTTTGGCTTTTTTTGTTGTTGTTTTTTTATGAATGCCTGTAATCTACCTGGAAGTTTTTTAAAAATGTGAGATAAGAGTCCAATTTCATTTTCCCCCTTAATGGTTATTTAACTCACTCTGGTAACAACCCCAACAAATTCATTTACATGCTGCTCCACAGTAATTTAGTTGTAATGTAAACCTTACCAGGTTGTTCTCTTAATTAAGAACCTTCAGTGGTTTTCCATTATTTATGAAGTAAAGCCTGAGCTCCTCGACATCTCGTGTAAAGTTGATTTTGGTGACAGCTCCCATCATATTTTCCCAACTACTTATGCTTTAAGGATAATTAATTACTTAACTTCTCAAATGGAACAGATATTCTTTTTGCAAGAACTTACCCTTCACTCATCTTCATGTCTAACTTATAGTTTGTCTCATGTATATTATTCTGTGTAATATTAATATCCACAAACTTTGTACACCCTTTGCCTTTGATTATTTTCTCTCCACTCTACCATACTTTTCATCCATTTCTGTGTGTATAGAAAACATACTTACCAAGTCCATCTTTAAATTTTTTGAAGTAGGCTCTCTGTGGGAAATCCGATGTGGGACTTGATCTCAGGACTCCGGGATCATGCCCTGAGTCAAAGGTAGATGCTCAAACACTGAACCACCCAGGCATCCCCCATCTTTAAATTTTATCTAAATTCTCTTTATCCCAATTAAAATCATGCCTTTTAATCACCTCTATTGTATAGTATGGTGTTATGTTGAATTCTTTATGCACATATCCCTCTTAAGTTTGAAAGCTACTTGAGAATAATAACACCTTATCTCATATGCTCATCACATATCAATACAACGAATATTAATTAAATTAAGCCAGAAATGAACATTGATATACATAATTCTATTTACTGACCCTAAGAATACAGATAATATGATATTTTTAGGCAGGAAAATAAATTGTTTAAATATATTTACCTTGCATTTAATAAAAACACTAAGCCTCCCTTCATTGAACTTTTATGTTTTTACTTTTTGTTAGTAAGTTCTTTCACTCATACTTTTATTTAGTAGCTACCTACCAAGTAATTTATGAAAACTTACAGTATCCAAAGGAGAGTAATCAGTAATGAAAGAATATAAGACCAATAAGGCATTCAGTTTCCTGCCTCTGGATAAGAGACAAAGAATAATGCCATGACTGTATATATTTAGGTACAGGAAGACTATCTTAAGTTATATTTACTAGCTGTTCTTCCCTTCTGGAAAAGGAAGCATGCGTTTGGCAAGACCAAAAGTGAACTCTCTAGCTGAATAACCTTTGCAAAAAGCTGTCATCAGGGAAGCAACTACTGTCCCTGTGATAATAAAACCCATCCTTGCTGGTTTAAGAGTAATACTTGAAGCAGGAAATTGGACCCATTGCCCTATCATACAATGGAAAATCACCAACTTTATTCTTAAGGTCTTTCTTCTCAGATTATGAAACACTGTAGAAGCCCAATAAGGTATGGATTTGTAATGCTATCAATGTGATTATCAGTTGTAAAACAAAATTAGCCTGATAGTTTGAATTATATATTGATAATCAGCAAATTACAAAAAATTCAGGAAGATGTCACTCTCCCAAAATAAGTAATTATGTAAGTACTACCATTTTAATTTTCGTTTCTTCTTAAAATCATAGACTAATATAATAATGACAACTTGAAATCTCAAATGTAATTCTCAATTTAATATACTGGAATAAATAATGATTTTAAAGACACTTCCACATCTTATATTATAATTAATTTCTCTTTACTGAAATGTATTATGTGAAAAAGTAAACCTGAATACATTTAATATTAATTTTTCTCATTTTGTTAAAAAACTTAAATGGCTGTAAACAACTATTACTATTCCATTACTCTTTGTAAGTCTTATACAAAGATTAGAATGACTTTTTCAGAGCCTTACTATAATCTTTCAATACATTAATACAACATTGTGAACGTATCCACTGTCACTGAGTTGTACACTTGAAATGGTTAAAATGGTGAGTTTAATGATATGTGTATTTTCCCATGATAAAAAAAATTATATTCTGCTCGTTGGATGATGGATTACTCATTTTAATTCTTCTGTAAATTCTACTGTAATGGCTTAATAATTCTCTTTCTCTCTTCTTCTAGCACTCCAATTAGCCATTACCCCATGCTTCATACCTCTTTGCCTCTCTCTCTCAGGTTTTTCCAACCTTCCAAGGATTACATGTACATGGTTCTGAGTTCTGGGTTCACTAATTCTTTTTTCAACTGTGTCCAATCTGCTATTCAACTTGTTCATTGAGTTGTTATTTCAACAGGTATTTAGTTTTCATTTTTTTAAAGTTCCATTTGAATGTTCTTTTTCAAATTTAACTCTTCAAATCCTTCGCTGTATAACTGCAGTTTTAAATACACCCTTTATTACTTTAAATACTTTATATTTTTCTCATATTCTGTGTATGACAGTTCCAACATCTAGAGTTCTCTTGTGATTAAATCTGTTATTTCTTGTTATTGTTGAATGCATGACTTATCTCACTAATTTTTCAGAGCTTACCTCCTGTTAATTATCTTGGCTTACATCAAGGACCCACTTAGCTGAAAGTAAATCTTGGAGGTGTGTATATGTGTGTATGTACACATATGTGTGTGTGTGTATGTGTGTGTTCCCAGCACATAGTGCCCTCTGACAACAATAAAAAAGAAATTCTGTTAATAAGGAAAAAGAGAATGGTCTCTGCCACAATGTTCCTTAAAAAGTGCACTCTACTTAAGGTTTCTGAGTACCTGGATATGTTCTTCAAATTCGTGGCATGTCATTCTCTACATTCTTCATCTGGATAAGTCCCACTATTACCTCCCAGGTCCATCACAGGCATATCCTCCAGAAAGCCTTTCCTGATACTCCATCCACTCCTCCAAAGTACTGCTAAGCACCTTGTACCTACTGTCATACAAAGGTTTATTTGGGGGTTTATTTCCTTGTATTATAATTTTGCTTTTTGTATTTTAACTCCCTTATTAAACCACATAATCCCTGAACACATATACTGTCTCTTCCTTCTGATTCACTGCCCCTATCTCAGTGTTAAGCACTCGGTAAATGTTCGCTGAGTAAAAGACTAAATACAATGAAAATTTGGAAAGTTGAAAAATGAATTTTTCTACTGGGATCTTTGATTATTTTGCTAGATATTTCCTCCTCTCTCTTCCCCTGACTCCATCCAATCTGCTCTGTGCCCCAGGAAGCTGAAATTTATGGACTACATCAAAATCACTTGCTCTCTGGCTTGCTGTTGGGTTCATTCAATGGCAAGCATGAGTTGAAGTTGGGAAGCCAGACACCACTCATGTCCCCAGTTTCCACTGGTGGAGTTACCACATGCTGGCTATGTGCCCTTACACCCCATGACACAGCTCTTTTCATGAAGTCTTCTCCACTTTTTCTTTAGTTTGTATGTAAGCCCTCCCTTTCCTCCATCTGAACTATAAGCGGGAATGCTACTCAATTGTAGCTCATTCCAGAATCTCACATTATCTCTTCTTGGGGATAATATACCTTGCCAAAGCCTTTGCAATACTCCCTTTTAATTCTTCAAATGACACAATGTGAAGACTCTTGGCATTTGATTGATAACAACAAGGTGACACTGCAGAATTGATAGTGATTTGGGAAGAAAAAGAAAAAAGCTAGCATAGCTTATGAAAGACAGTATAATCCAGGGCAAATTTTTAGAATGTAGTACATAAAATTTAAAATGTTCAAAACAACAAGGATGAACCTGGAGGACACTATGCTAAGTGACATAAGCCAGTCACAGAAGGACAAGTACTGCATGATCCTACTTAGATGAAGTTTCTAAAATAGTCAAACTCAGAGAAGCAAAGAATAGAATGGAATTTTCCAGGAGGTGGAGGCTAGGAGAAGTGGGGAGTTGCTTTTCATGGATACAGTTTCAGTAATGCAAGATGAATGAGCTCTAAAGATCTGCTGTACAACATGGTGCCTGTGGTTGGCAATACAGTATTATGCACTCCAGAATTTGTTAAGAGATCAGATCTCATGTTGTGTTTACCACCAAATGAACAAACAAACAAACACACAAACAAATGGTGGGTGGTGAGGGTACCATGGGCATTGGCATATTTCCATACTCATCAAGAATGAGCAGCTAATTTCAGGGCTAATATTCATGGAACTGGAGTATAAAACCAAAACCTCAGAAAAAAGAATTTCAAAAGTAAATTTCTGCCTAGATAAGTATAAGTTTCAAGATTGTATTTTTTCTTAAAATCAAAGAAGATACTGAGCCACTTGCTCTTTCTAAATCCATACTGTCATTGTTCCTCAGTAGTTCTATGACTGGGGACTTTGTCATTCCTTTGTGCAATCCCAGTATGCTTTGAATTAGAAAAGAAGCATATCACATTGTATAAGATTCTTTTCTGAGAAAAAAGTTAATAAATCTTCCAACAGCCCTTTGAAATTTCTCTTTGATACAATAGGATTCCCAGATGAAAACACTTAAAGTATCTTTTTAGTCACTTTTAAATGTCTTATCACCTCTTCAGATGGCTGAGTTATATTCAGCTGAAATAGTTAAAGTAAGGGTAAGCTAAGGGCCCAGAAATTATGTAAAGTTCAGTTCTTTTGAAAGAAGCTCTTAGTATGGTAGTAATATATTGAGACAGACTGGTTTCCAGGCACACATCTGGACTCCATTTCTAAGGATTAGGACAAGATGTCATACAGTGTATATGTTTTTTTAATTTGCTCTAAGTTAGTGAAAACATTAAAGGTCTATGCTGCCCTGTGTTAGTTCACATGACAGTATAAATAATATGACTGAGTATATGATATAAACACAGAGGAACTGTCTTAGCATTTTAAGAAAGCCCAATAGGTGGCACTCCTCATCCTTACCTGAGTACTGAATATAATACAAATTAAGCTAGGAATAAGGCCTTTGGGGACAAAGCATCATCTTTATTATTCATAAAAGTAAGTGGTAGAAGATAGCCCACAGTAGGGGGTGAAATAAGCTATGTGACCTGCACACTTAGTCCTAGTCACAAAAGAAGCTAGAACACTACATGCTTCCTTACAAGAGCTGGCCCCCAATGTGTATGACATGGTCAGAGAAGCAGAGAATGTGTGCTGCCTGTGGTCAGGCTGGCTCCCAAAGAGGAAAGCCAAGGATCTGAGCTGAACCAAACATAGCCCATTTCTTCTCAAATTTCCAACAAGAACACCACTCCTTCCCACCTCTGGGAGAGTGAATGAAAAAGTAGAAGAACGAGAAGTATTGATGGTGTCTCTCCTCCTGGCTCCAGAAGTGGAGAAGGATAGGTCTGCCCCAACTTTGCTTAGCTTTTGTCCCCTTTGCCCACTGGGCCCACCCCAGGGTCAATTAGGTTTTGACTATTCTTCTTGAGGAAAAGAACCAAATGTCAATCTGGGTCCTGCTTCAGTTTTAATTAGATTGTATCCTCAATGCCAATGGCTGCTCCATAGTTAGACATCTGATTCAATGCACTGGTTGTAGTTGCTACACAGCTAACCTCTCAAAATTCAGTGGTATACACCAATAGTTTTTCTATGTTTACAGAATAATGCAGAGTGAGTGTCCTCTCTCTGCTCCAGTTTCTCTGGGGTCTTGACTAGAGCCACTTGACAGCTGAGGGTAATTGGATAGGTGGAGAATCATCTGAAGTCATCTTTGCATATATGTCTAATAATTGACACTAGATGGTTGAAGCTATTATATGGGGCCTCGGCTGGTATCATTGGCTGGAGCATTATATACTGCCAATCCATATGGTCTGGGCTTCTTCACATCTTGGAGACTTCAATGTGGATGAACTTCTTTTTTTTTTTAATTCTCAAAGTCTTTGTTTTTTAAAGATTATTTATTTATTCATGAGAAACACAGAGCAAGAGAGAAAGAAAGAGGCAGAGACACAAGCAGAGGTAGAAGCAGGCTCCATGCAGGGAGCCTGATGTGGGACTTGATCCCGGGACTGCAGGATCACACCCTGGGCCGAAGGCAGACACTAAATCCGCTGAGCCACCCAGGGATCCCCAGTGTGGATGAACTTCTTACATCTTTGGAGCTCAGGGCTCCAAAGTGAGTGTCCTGAGAGAGCCAGATGTAAGCTATATGGCTTTTTCTGACCTAGACCCAAAATCCAGGCACTTTACTTCTGTGTTCTACTCTTTACATGCTCTAGAACTTTCCTCTGGCATCAGTCTAGTCTTTAGATTTAAAAGGAGGGACACACACACACACACAAAATAAAATAAAAGGAGGGACATAAACCCCCTCATGAGAGGAATATCAAAATATTTTCATACATGTTACAAAACCCTCACAGTCTAACAGATGTTAGCACCGATTTTGTCTCAGAAGGATCTGAAATTAGGCAGAAGATATTAACTCCAAGATGAGTCTGCCACCAAAATTGAAAAATCACCTCTCCATTCCATTTCCTATACAAATTGTGTCCAATTCAGTAATTCAAAAGAGCATATCAGAAGACCTTCAAGGAGACTAAATGGCATCAACAAGATATTTCAAAAAATTAGTTGCAGGGATCCCTGGGTGGCGCCTGCCTTTGGCCCAGGGCGCGATCCTGGAGACCCAGGATCGAATCCCACGTCGGGCTCCCGGTGCATGGAGCCTGCTTCTCCATCTGCCTGTGTCTCTGCCTCTCTCTCTCTCTCTCTGTGACTACCATAAATAAATTTTTTAAAAAAAATTAGTTGCATACAGATACTCTAATAATAAAATCCCAACAATATAGTAATGTTCCAAATATTGAATACAGTTTCTCATTAATAAATCCCAGAAGAAATCAAATGCAATTACTAAAAGTTTTCAAGCTCAAAGACTTCAAATACAAAAGCATTAAAATCCAAAATAAAAATTTCTTATACTTGTAAGTTAAAAGTTCAAAGAAATTATTTCTTCCCCAATTTCATTTTCTGCTCAGTCTCAGCTTTGAAAAAAAAAAAAAGATTCTTACTAACTGGAAAACTTTGAAGTTCTTTCAGCCACAGGAGGCTGGAGAATCACTTCCTGAAATGACTGAAGTTCCAAGTTCCTGCAGCCCTCAAAATCTGTGTTAATTCCATCTCAAGTCTTCCATTAGCCTCTGCAAAGATTTCAAAAGTTCAGATATCTGAAAGGAAGGACAAGACTCCACACTGCTTACTTACATAAGGCTGGATGGCCAAAAATGGAACATACCTGCCTGTCTTCCTGCAAAGTTGAAACATTTGCAACTTGGGCCATCCTATTCCTAGTCTCATTTGTAGCACAATGAACAGAATACTGTTCACCATCTTCAAAACCTCTTCATTCGTACTTCCACTGAGAGCCCCGTGTTTATGCTACCCCAGGATGGCGTTGCACATAGATAAATGTGATGGAGACCTTAGGTTCTCTTGTGAAGAAGAAATGTTAATTCCTGCCTCAATCATGCCCATTCGAGAAAGGTGGTCTCATTGAGTCATCCAGGAATGTTTCCTAAAGTTGGCTTGACCCTCCCAGGTGTAAGTTACAGCGCTGAGACCAACTCTGCATCAGGGGCTGTCATTGTTCCCCCTACCCTCCTCTTAAAGTTATCCCAGAAAATGGAAACAACTAGAATCCTAGAGAATCAGAGCCTGCATTGAAAGAACCTAATATGAAAAGCAAATGGATGTGACCAGTGCTAGGGATTATGGTGAATACTTTGTTGGATGCCTAGATCCTCTTCATGGCAGGCACACCCATCCCCCAGATGGCAAAACCATCTGGTTTTTCACCTTCTCCCAAGAATCACTTCCACCCAAAAGGAGCCATTGCACCTTCCAGGCTACTCTTTCCAATTCTCTAAGGACATATAGCCAATAACTGATTGAAATGGAGGTATAAAACTTGACTCCTTTGGCACAAGATAGAGCCAACTTTTGTGTAATTGAGCTGTGCTGTTGAATACATGTTGTGACTGACTACAGAAAAGTTGAAATGAGATATGCTGTTTACATATTGGATTTTGAAGATTTAGTATGAAAAAAGAATGTAAGATACTTCATCAATGTTTAATATTGATATATGCTGAAATGACAATATTTTTGGATGTATTGGTTTAAGCAGAATGTGTGGAGACCTCTGTTTCTTTTTATCTTTTTTAATGTGGCTACTAGACAGTTTAAAATTATTTATGTGGCATGCAATGTATTTAATATATTCCTTTTGGATAGTGTTGCTTTAGAGCTATCCTCTGGGATTAGTCTAGTCTTCAGCTAAGACCACAGGCTTATTGATTTGGATTCTTCTCTTCTGTCTTGATTCCCCCAGTGTCCTCCAGAGGAGAAATCTCTCACTAAATATCCAAAATAGAATCCCACCTCAGACTTTGCTAGGAACCAAACCCAAAACACTTGATGTTTCCAAAAGTTTGGTCTTCAATGTTCTATAAACAACTAGAGATATAGTTTAAATCAAAATAAAAACATATGGAGAAAACAGTACAAATATAACTAGCTCTACACCATCAAGAAGAAATTTATATTTGAACAACGTGCTTGGCTCATCGCCTTAGGACACAAAGCTAAGTGATATGCCCGGTACAATAACATTAAGAATCGTTTTGATCCAAATGCTAAAAAAAAAAAAAAAAACCCACAATTTAAATTATACATGTCTTATGTTAGCTGATATTCAGTTAATGTTAACTCAGTTAACTCACCCTAAGTGGGGAGAGACCTTTGTGTTCTACATATACTATTATGTGGCTCAATATTTAAGGTTATCATCACCGCTTTTGATGAACAAATAAAAATTCATAGTTTTTTAAAAATGTAGGAACCTACAAGATAAGATGTGATTTGATTTCAAAATTTAAATAAACTTAAAGTTCAGACCTTCTAAAAAATGACATCCACTGGGGAGTTTGTTCTTGCTAGATCAGCCCTTCCCTCATATGTGGAATTTAAGAAACAAAAAGAAATTATCAAAGGAGAGAGAGAGAGAGAGAGAGAGAGAGAGAGAGAGAGAGAGAGAGAAACCAAGAAACAGACTCTTAACTATACAGAACAAACAACCAGAGCGGAGATGATGGGGAGATGGTTGAAATAGGTGATGGGATTAAGAAGTGCACTACCTGTGATGAGCACCAGGTGTTGTGCACTAAATTGTACACCTGAAACAAATACTACTGTTAACTAACTGGAGTTTAAATAAAAATCTTTTTTTAAAAAGGAAAAAAAAATAATAGAATTGTTACTCTGAATACTTATTTCAAAAACCTATCTCTAAAAATCCTAAAAATTCCAATTCAATTCAACAATATTATACAGTGATAAAATACTGTTTTAGTATAAAAGAGTATGGTATTTTGCATAAAATAATTGTTAGGTTAAATATACCCCTCGCTGAAGAGTCGACCTCATTTATTAAACCAGCAATCCTAACAAGCCTTGCCTGCATAACCTCACACAACCACATGATGGCACTGTAACACAAGGTTTTAAACAATAAAATTGTTGAAAGACAAACTTTGCAGAAAAAGTGTTCAGTTAGAATTACTGTGAGCAACACAAATCTTACAACACTAGATATTTCTAGTTGGTGAGTTTATACTGAATCTCATATCTCACTTATCAAAAAAAGAGTCCTGGACATACAGCAATCTGCTGCGTGGTTGGGACACTTGGTAAGAAGTGTGAGCAGTTCAGGAAAGCCCAGGGGTGTGTGTACTTCATCAGATCCCCTTTCAGGCCATATAGGGTATGTCAAAAATAAAAACCAAAATAAACAAAAACCCTATACCTGGAAATGACTGTGCAATTTAAAGACATCAAAGACATAGAGAAATGGATAAAACTTAGAGTTACAGCAGATCACCTGCAAAGGAACAAGGATGAGAACACTGCAGCTCACAACAAAAACAGATGCAAGAAAACAGGTAGTATGGTTTTCAGTCTTCGGAAAAGAATTTCAGATATAAAATCATATTCACAAGCAAATATCCTTTTAAATACGTTGTTGCAGAATATGTTTCAACAACACCAAACTTCAGACATTTTCCTATGTAGAGAAAACATCATAAACATTCACAAAAGGAAATATTCAAATAAATTCTTGCAAGGGATATGGGAAGAATGATCTCATGACACCATGAAGTACTGTGTGGTCTAAAACACCAAGTTTCAACGAAATGTAAAGGAAAGAACGTCCATAAACATTCGGTTCTCAAGTCTAGAAAATTCAGTAGGTTGAGGACAAAGCAGGGAGAGTAACTACTCATACATTTCACAGACTCTTTGTCCTGTCAACTCGTAGAAAGTAAAGTGGAAAATGTCTAGAGAATGGTTAAAATAATCAAGTATTTCTTTCAGGAAAGGGACTTACGTGATTGTGATCTATGGCCCGAAAAAATCCGAAAAGATTGACATTTATAAAAGTCTGAAAGGAATATTGGGAGGGGGGGGGGGCTCGTTTTCAGAATAGTTGAATTAGGAGGCATTGCTTTAAATCTAAAATAGACTTAAACTTGTGACATTTGAGTCACGACACATAAAACCCTTGGCATTTATGGATTCCTATTTATGGCTGAAATAACTGTGATGCATTAAAATTTCTCCCTAAGCAAGGTGATGACAGTAATCTCTTGCTATTGTCAGCCTGTGGCATTGAAAACATACTGTATCATGCTGACTGCAAAATCCAGTTTGGGCTTTAATGCATGCATAGGTACCCTGCTGCTTTGGCAAATTTCTATACCTCTGATGGCAACAGACTCACATAATAAACACACTTATAGACAGGCACTTCTTCGGCTGTTTGTCTCTTCAGAGCTTGGTATCTCTTGTCACCCTGAGCCTCTTAATAAGCCCTGAGACCAACTTCCCTGGGGGCAGCTATTTTTCTGTTCTTCCCAGAGGACAGGCTTACTTTTGCTACTATGGCAACTGCTGCGAAGTGCTTTCTCTCTGACTTTTTCAGCTTCCTTAGTACTGTGGGTTTCTTTGCAAAGATATTTTAGAAGCTTCTGGGTCTTTCAAATTCTTGTCTCAAAGAACTTGTCTTTGAAATAAATCTTTATTATACACAGAACACATGGACTCCATTATTTCTCCACTTGTATGTGTACCTGTTTCTACTAGGAAACAAACGGAGGAAGGCAGGACTTGGGTCACATTAATCAGTTACCAGTTCTTTGATGCTGAAGCACATGGTTCCAGCAGATGTCGCCATTCTTATTACTACAGCAAAAAATTCAAACCCAAACATCCTTTCAGGCTGTTGGAAACAATTTTAGCTCTCACAAGGGAAATATCACAAAGTGGAAGGAGTCAACATACCATCAAGTGTAAATTTATTTTCTTTTTATTTCTCTTTTTCTTTCTTTCTTTTTCTTTTTTTTACAGAGAGAGTGGGAAGAGAGGGGCAGAGGGGGAGGGAGAGAGAGATTCCTAATCTGGCTCAGTATGACCTCAATCTCAAAACCCTGAGATCATGACCTGAGCCTCCCAAGCGTCCCAAATTTCATTTTTCAATACCTGAACTTTTAGAAGCAATTGCTTGGAAGATCTCTTAGATAAGTTCTTAATTTAGGCAAGATATTGATAGTTTATTTCCTAAATCTCAAATTGACTATAAAGGGTGACCAATTCATAGCAGTTGAAGTTGCATGAGAGTTATATAGTTACATATGTGATGTGTCTGGCACTCAGTATGTCCTCACAAACGCAAAATTACTTTGCTTCAAGGATCCAAGAATTCACTTGGGAAAGCCAAATTATAAAGAACTCAGTCCCTTAGGTAATCAGTAGTTTAAAGAAGACAGAATCTCACAAAATGATAGATCCTTAAAGTTTTCTTAGAAAAAAAAAAAAAAAAACCTCATTGATTATGTGTTTTCAGTGCCTCTTTCAAAGATCTCCTTGAAATCTCCTAACTTATGACTGGAACCTCAGCCTTCCTCTCCCTTGCTTAGGATCACAATACTTCTTTTCTCTGTCTTTTCCCATTAACCACAGGTAATTCTCAAAGAGACTTAAACAACGGGATTCGTAATTTTGATGTATTAAGGAACCAATATGTATTGTATATCTCTCCCGTTTCCTTTATTCCCTTTTTCGTGTGTTTCTTAGCGAACACCACTTATGTTTAATTCTCAGTCTGTGTTCGTATCTTCTAAGACCAAGGATATGTAAGAGGCAGGTCGCTGAGTCTTCCTTTCCAACCTGTCTCCCCTTTGCTACCTGGGGAGGACCTGGGTGGCTTTGGCACTACTTTTGAGCTGTTTAAGTTCAGAAAAACTTGTGAATTCACATAAGGATGGTAAACTGTTTAATCTCTGCATAAATGTTTCTCCAGTTCATGAACATCTCCATGAAGTTCTCCTTATGAACTGGATGTCTTCCTCTTGTTCCTTGGCTGGATCACTCTATGTCAGGTTCGTAGTCCAAGGATCTGGAAGGGCCCTCCCCCTATGACCTTGTTTTACTCATGTTAAACCATGAGTTTAACAACTTATGGTCCCTGGCCTGTAAATTGTAATTGGCATGGCAGGGATGACTCAAAACTAGTTTTCTATCAATAGTTCTGGGAACCATGATATGCTGAGAAAACTGGAAAACTTCAACCCAGAATAGAGGTTATCTGTGGGCAGGAGAGAGTTATGACAGATAAGCAGGAGACATTCCTATGAAAGGCCCTCAGGAAAATTCCAAACAGGGGCGCCTGGGTGGCTCAGTTGGTTAAGTGTCCCACTCTTGATATTAGTTCAGGTCGTGATCTCAGGGTCATGAGATCAAGCTCCGCATCAGGCTCTGCATTCAGTAGGGAGTTTGCTTGAGATTCTCTCTTCCTCTGCTCCTCTCTCTAATGTGCATGCATTCTCTCTCTCTAATAAAAAATATAGAAATCTTAAAAAAAAAAGACGAAAGAAAGAAAGAAAGGAAAGAAGGAAAGAAAAGAAAGAAAGAAAGAAAGAAAGAAAGAAAGAAAGAGAGAGAAAGAAAGAAAGAAAGAGAAAGAAAGAAAGAAAGAAGAAAGAAAGAGAAAGAAAGAAAGAAAGAAAGAGAAAGAAAGAAAGAAAGAAAGAAAGAAAGAAAGAGAAAGAAAGAAAGAAAGAAAGAAAGAAAGAAAGAAAGAAAGAAAAGAAAAGAAAGGAAAGAAAGCGCCAAACACCTATTTAAAGGAATATGACCTCAAGGTTTGATTACTATTTCCTGAGAACTCTTTGGGTCCATCCCAGAAAGACTTAAAATCCACAGGATACTCACACAGAAGATTGTAGTTCAGTAAATATCTGGTCCACATAAAAATGATTCAAGATTCCTCCCCTGAAGCGGTATATTTTATTGAAATCAACTCTTCCACTCTCTGAACTTTAACTTTAAATGAATATATATCAAAATGGAGAAAGTTTCTAGAATAATAAATATGAAAGTCAGAGGATTGAGAAATTATTTTTATTTGAAAAAAATAGAAAATATTTAGTAGAGACTAAAATTTAAACCTGGAAAACAATAAATTCTTCTCCATGGATATGAGATATAATCACAGATTCATTTTAGAAAATTGTTTCCTCTAAAAAGACAATGGACTTCACTGACTCATGTAATTTTCTAAACTTCTACTGATGTGAAAATGGTGTTAAGAGATTTCAGAATTTTAAGAATAATTGTTTGAAGAGCTTCTCTCCAAATGAATTTGACAACTGATATATACCTGAACTGACCTTAGTATGGAGCATATTACATAGCAGATACATATTTCTACCTACAATTGACCTTTGAACAATTCAGGAGGTAGGGGCACCAACCCCCATGCAGTCAAAAATCTGTATATGATTTGTGATTACCCAAAAATGTAACTATTAATAACCTGTTGACAAGAAGTCTTACTCCCATATGTAAACAGTTGGTTAATACACATTTTGTGTGTTATATTAAATACTATATTTTTACAATAAAGTAATCTAGAAAAAAATGTTATTAAGAAAAGTATATTCACAGTACTATACTGATTCACTAAAAAAAAAAAAGAAAAAAATCCATGTGTAAGTGAACCTGTGCAGTTCAAAGCCATGCTGTTGTTCAAAGGTCAACTGTACATATATAATATATAAGTAACTATTAGCAAGATTGTTTTTCCCTCTGCCCACTGAAATGGTCTAGAGTTAATGAAATCTTAGGTGGAAACAAAGTAATACATAAATGGGAAGCCCAGACTATAGTTTCTAAAATTGATTTTCTATGAAAAGGAACCAGAGTTTTTTGAAGGATAACTGATTCTATGACTGGGGAAGGAAGGTATAAGAGAATATAGAACTTCTTTATCAGAAGACAAGGCTTCATTCCAGGTTTGGTGAAATCAGATCAAAAAGACACAGGAACCAAATTATAGAGGTTTGATTGTGCCATCAAAAATAAAATAATGATTAGAGTTAGTTAAAATACATTAAATCTATTAAAGTCATGAGTCCAAACAGTGTATGTTCTCATTCATTTGGGGAATATGAATAATAGTGAAAGGGAATATAAAGGAAGGGAAAAGAAATGTTGGGAAATATCAGGAAGGGAGACAGAACATAAAGACTCCTAACTCGGGGAAACGAACTAGGGGTGGTGGAAGGGGAGGAGGGCGGGTGTTGGAGGGGAATGGGTGACGGGCACTGAGGTGGACACTTGACGGGATGAGCACTGGGTGTTTTTCTGTATGTTGGTAAATTAAACACCAATAAAAGTTAATTAAAAAAAAAAATAAATAAAGTCATGAGTCCATTATACCCAAAGATAAATTTTAACCTGAATACACCAAAGAGGAGCAGGAGATCAGAATATATTCCTCCTGGATCTTATTAGTTCGTCATTTGGTATTGTTGACACATTTACATATTGATGAATGACACAGATTCTAGTTAAGTATTAAATAAATCATTTAGAAGACATTATCTGACTCAGGAATGGCCTCTTATGTGTAACATCAAGTCAAATGAAGATATATGACATCCATAATCAATCTGCTATCATTAAAATCAGTAAGATTTGCATGTTCTTAAGAATACAGATGAGCAGATTGCATTAATGTCTTCATCTTTAAAATTCAGAGGAAAAGATAGTTACAGATATAAAAGTTCTAATTAGCTGCTTATCCTAGATGGAGCTGCAGACTTCTATAAGAAGACAATTACCACTTGAGTAACTCCTATACTAAAAATTATGAAAAAAATTGGCATAATAATTAAAAATAAGATTCAAAGTGTTTCTTCAGGGTCATAGACAAGAATCTAAGTTATTCCCCTGGGCTAACTTTCTAGAAGTGAGTAACCTAATTAACTGGAGTATTAACTGACTTCCATAATTAGGTTAGCACCTTATAACCATAGGGAGACTTAGAAGTAAATATACTTTTTATGAAAAGGGAAACAGAGCATTAATATTTTTTGTATTTCTATATTTATAATGGGTAAGAGAATCTGACCTATTACAATGGTAGCTTGGAACTTAATCTGGTATGTAATGCAAGGAATTAATTTAGATGAAATCTCACATATATATTTAGTATTAAAACATCCAAGAGAAATTTAGCTGGATGGCATTCATAAATATAAATTTTACTCACATCAACATGTCTGCGAATTCCCAATGTTCCACAACCACACACAAAATGAAAGTCAAATGGTGTATCAATGAGGCCTTATTTTGAGTTTAACACATTTTAATTAAGTACAGCATCTTTGTATATTGTTTGACATTTTTGTTTCCTTTTCCTTAAAATGCCTGTTCATTATGTTTTGCTCATTGTTATGTGCTTTATATTTTTTCTGGTTTTTAAAAATGTAATTCTTTTTTAGTGATACATATTGTATATAACAGTTCCAGCTCTCTGTTATTTTTCAACAAATATATCAATCTCTTCCTTTTGACCAGCAATTTTTGTGTTAAGAAATTTTTTCTATACCAAAGTATTAAAGATATTCCTATATACTTATTTATGGAGATTTTAATATTTTGCTTATTCATTTGTCTTCTTTCTCACTGGAGCGGATTTTGGTCAATGGTGTAAGGTTTGGATCAAAATCAATTGCTTCATCTTTATGGATATTACATTGTCTCAGTGCAATATGTTGTTTTCTCCAATGTGACCTCTGCCACAGGTCAAATTTTCATCTATGCATGACTCTGCCGCTGAGTTGCCTATGTCCATTGGTCAATATACTTACCCCTCAGCCAATACTCTATCATCCTCATTATTACGACTTTAAGTTTTGATGTCTAGCAGAATGAGTTTCTCATCTTACTCTTTTTCTGTAGGAATGTTTGGATATACTTGGATATTTGCTCTTTTATATGAATTTTTATCATGTCAAACTTCTTAGGATTTTCAATGAGATGCCATCGAGTCTATAAGTAATCTAGGAGATAAGAGATATCTGTGTGATATTGAGTTTTCTATCCATGAAAAGTGTTTTCTCTCTCGATTTATTGGTGTCTTTTTCAGTTGAATTAAGTAATGTTTACAATTCATAGAGTTGTCACATCCTTAGTGTATTAGAAGGGAACATTTTTTGTTAATAACATTAAGGACATGTTTTTAAAGTATACTTTTTTTTTTTTTTCTGGAACACATAGGTGGCTCAGTAGGTTAAGCATCCAACTCTCGGTTTCAGCTCAGGTTGTGATCTCAAGGTGGTGAGATCGAGCACCACATCTGGCTCAGCATGGAGACAGCTTGAGGGTCTCTCTCCCTCTGCCCCTCCCCTCATATGCTCTGTCTCTTTCTGTCTCTCCCATGAATAAACAAATCTTTAAAAAAATAATGTTTGATCTAAGTTATGAAATTCATTATGTATCCTAGTATTTCCCAACTCTTTGAACATAGTAAAGCCCATAGAAGCTGATAATTTTTTAGAGCACTTTGATGTAAGTGAATGACGCTGCTTAAGGCAGGAGACAAGAGACTAGGTTGGTCTATCTATCTACTCCAGGCCACACCGGCTGCACCTAAGGCTGAAGGGATAATACAACAGCATAGCTGCAACATACTGTTGATGCAACAGGTTTAAAGCTTTATCTTGATCTGAGGACTTGACCAGGTGGACCAAACTGGCCCAATATTTTGGCTTCTGTTGTTCAATCCTCAGATAGTATTAGTAGCAGTGGCTTCAGTTACTGACGTTACAGAGCCAAGTCAAGGATATGTATCCTTCCTACACATTCAAGTCCTCTTGCAGGAACAGGGCAAGAGTCAGTTTGATCTGGCTTGCATGCTATGTGCTCACCCTTCTCTCCCAGGAATACTTCCCAGAAAAAAGCTACAAATGTTGCCTTTCCTATTGCCAGCAGCACAATTTTATTAAAGACTGGAGCTTCAGCAGAGCCAGGTGGCATGTGTCACCACCATCCAGCCTATCACATCATGGCTGGACTTCCAGCATGTCCCCACTTCGCTACTTCAAGAGATAGAACTGAAGCATCAATTTGATACCAGTCATGTACAGAAACTAGGAGTTCCTTGATGAGCCTGAGGAGGCTCTACTTCAATTTGCACTCAAAATTGCCACAGCGATTTCCACAGAGTGGTACCTGACACAGGGGGCTTGTCATCATCCAGTTACCTACGGCACACTAGCCAGACCAAATTGCAATCCAAGTGTCAGTATGCGCCCAATTGTAAGAATTCTATTTGTTCCTGGAAGTTTCCTTACTGTGAGGAACAGGGTCTGTAACTCAGCCCACTGGGCTGCTCACTTGCTTTTGCTTCCTTCCAGGAAGAGTTTACTATCTGTTGGGCACAGGATAGGGCTTTCCCCATTGAGCCATGACACTCCATTCTGTAACTGCCATCTGTGAACCAGATCAATTCCTTTACATCCTTGGGAAAATTGGTGGAAAAGTAAGACACATCAGTAATAATGACAGGCAAGTCTTCAGATAGCTTCTATGAAGCCCTAGTAGAAAATAAGCTACTCACGGGACGCCTGGGTGGCTCAGTGGTTGAGCCTCTGCCTTTGGCTCAGGGCGTGATCTCAGAGTCCTGGGATCCTGTCCCACATCCCTGGGATCGCTCCCTGCTGGGAGCCTGCTTTCCCTCTATGTCTCTGCCTCTCTCTCACAAATAAATAAATAAAATCTTAAAAAAAAAAAAAAAAAGGAAAATAGGCTACTTGCTCATGAATACAATGAGTCCCACTGTGCTCCATCACAGAATGCTTCTAGAATATCATTTTCATTTTATGATGGAACTTCTTTGGACATTTCTCTCCTTGTTGGGATACTTTTTTTGCCATTACCCAACACATGAGGGGTAATTCAGGAGTTAATACAATGTTCTGTCCTTCAGTTAATGGGGATCGTGGGACCCAGGAAATTTAACTAAAATTCCCTACCCCTGGACAAGCAGAGCAGGACTGACTCCATTTTGTGCTGCACCCGCCTTGTGCTGACCTGCTTATTGCTTAGGGCACTGCCCCACCCTACTCAAACCCAGGGCACACCCTAATCCGAAATGGGCTCAGTGATAGACCAGTTCAAATGGATACTTTAGGGTAAAATGTAACTCAATCGGCCACCTGTGAGTGTCCGGACCAGCATGACTGTGCAACTTTCTGCATATCCCATTGGCTACTAGCCCCTATAAAGTTGCTAAGCCTCTTTAGTCTGGGGTCCAAGTCCCTGCTCCCCTGTGTCCGGTGCACTTGGACCCAAGCCTGAGCTTGTAAATAAACCCTCGTGTGTTTGCATCGGTGTCGGCTCCTCGGTGGTTTCTCAGATTCACGATCTTGGGCACAACAGGGATGTCTTAGTAAATACCCAACAAGTAACCAATAACTATCTTTCAAAGAAATATACCAGAGAGCAGGATCAGATACCTACTCAAAAATCCCAGAGATCACTGTTAATTATGATTATGGGCTTTTGCCAAAGACGTCAGTCTGCATGAAGGCAGTGGCTGACATTTCGAGTATCATTTCAGCATTAGCACTTATATGGATCAGTGCAAGCTGTTATAACAAAATACCATAGATTGGGCGGCTTAAACAATAGGCATTGATTAACTTCTCACAGTTCTGGAGGCTTAGAAATCTGAGGTCAGGGTGACAGCCTGATTGGGTTCAGTGAGAGCACTCTTTCTGGCCTGCAGACAGCTGCCTTCTTGCTGGTTCTTACATGCGGGGGGGGGGGGGGGGGGGGGAGACAGTTCTAACCTCTTTCTCTTCTTATATGGGTACTAATCCCATCATGGGAGCCCCACCCCCCATAATCTCATTTAAACCCAATTATAGCCCAAAGACCTCATCTCCAAACAGCATCACAGTAGGAGTTAGGGCTTCAACATTTGAATTTGGCGGGGGTAGGGATAGTGGTGAGTGTGGCAGGGCACAAATGAGTTCATAGCAGTAACATAAGGAGCAAATGGGATAGCCTGGGCTACAGCATCTCCAGTTCGAAGAAGGTTTTCAGGCTTCCAATCAAATATGAGCTTTTCCCAGGTGATTTAAGTGAATTGAGCCCAAAAGGATCCTTAAATGGGGGATAGGATTTCTCCAAAAGCCAAATAAGCCTATTAGGTATTAGGACTCTTGTTTAGTCTATGGGACAAGGAACAAGAACATTTATTCTTAGTGGTCTGGGGTGTAACACAAGACACCCAGCCCAACCAAGCCTCCAAAATTTATAGTCTATACAAGGTCTTGGAATTTATTCAGAGTTCATTAACCATCCTCCACCAGTCATAGGACTGGGGATCATAATGAAGTTGCTAAGCTTGATTCTCAGTTTCATAAAATAATCATATCATTAATTCAGTGCAATGGAACCTTGTACAGTTGTATTATACTAGATCTGCCTCAGAAGGTTTTGACAGCACATAGGGGAGTTCAAATACCCTCGAAGCAAACATATACTGGAAACCATTCCACACACACACTGCTGTGGACATTCCTTAGCAAGTAATATCAAAAGAAAGGCATTAGCCATGTCAATTACAGAGAACTGGCCACCTTCAGTTTAGTGAAACAATCTGTTCAGCATTTGAATAATTTGGACCATATCAGGGACCACCGAAGTGACTAGGGTTACCTTTTATTGGAGTCCCCTCCAGGAGCCATCAGACTTCCCCACTGGCAACCTCAGATCATTGCAGAGTGAGTGTATGAGAACTAACACAGCTGCATCTAATATGTCCCTAATTAAGGCAGTACATTTTTGTTGCCCTTAGCAAATGATAAGGTTTCGAATTAACTATTTGACCAGGCTTAGATCACTCTAACAGCTCCCACTTTTCATATCCAATTAGTACTGGATTTAGGGCAGATCTACAAGTTATTTATTTTTCTATTTTATGCAGTAGAGGGAAAAATTTTTATCCAATCTTTATATCCATAACAATTATACATTCAGGTGAGGGAGACTTCCCCCACAGTATACTCTTTAAAATCATGTATTCCAACTTTTAATGAGAATTTAATTTTTATTCCTTTACGGTAGCATCTCCCTGTTCCCCTAAATTAATTCTATCACCCCTGAGGGCCTCATTAGTAGGCCTAGATAGTGCTCCTATAACCAAGCGACCTAAAAGAATTTCTCTATCTGCAGGCCATTTCACCCACACATTTGTCAAAGGCCTTGGTTCTCCCATAGGGATTTGGTCAAGAGAACCTGTCCTTCATATAATGTGCTTCCTCCATTAACACCTGTATTAGAAAATATTTTAAAAATTGTTTTCAAGACTCACATACTGCCCTTTTTCAGGCAAAAACTAATCCAGGCAATGCTCTGAAAGGACTTTGCAGATAGAATGAAGTTACTAACAGGTGATTTTAAGGTAGGGAGATCATCCTGGATTATCCAGGTGGACCCAAAGTAGCCACACGAGCACTTAGAAGAAGGAAGAAGAGTCAGAAAGTTACGGCAGAAGGGGAAGTTAGAAAAATTTAAAGCCCCGTGGGGCAATGATGCACTGATGCTGGCTCTGAAAGGGGCCACAGTCAAAGAAAGTAGGTGATCTCCAGCAGCAGAGAACTCCCAGCCACCAGCCAGCAAGGAAACAGGGGTGGCCAACCTACAGCCAATGGAAGTGAATTATACTAGCAACTTGAATGAGCCCAGAAGTGGGTTCCTTTCCAGAGCCTTCTGACACCTTGCCTTTTGGCTTTGTGGAACTTAGAGTAAATAAACTGATTCACCCTACTGAACTTATAATCTGCAGAACTGTGAGATAAATTTCTGCTGTTTTAAGTTTCTGTAATAGGAAACAGATACCTTGCTTTAGTATTAAAAATTGGTATTTTAGAACTTGATGCTATAGGCTTGTGAGGACCTTTCTCTACCTGGAATTCTTCTAAACTCAGACAAGATAAGCATGCAGGCTTTTATGTCTTTGAGAAGTTTGAGGAGAGGCAGTTGTGTTTTATTGGCTTCTTATAAAAGTCTACCAAGGTTTTAGTAGGCACTCTACCAATTTCCCCCCTTTTTTTTTTAAAGTAGGTATTTTTTAAAATTAATTAATTTATTTATTTATGATAGTCACAGAGAGAGAGAGAGAGAGAGAGAGAGAGAGAGAGGCAGAGACATAGGCAGAGGGAGAAGCAGGCTCCATGCACCGGGAGCCCGACGTGGGATTCGATCCTGGATCTCCAGGATCGTGCCCTGGGCCAAAGGCAGGCGCCAAACCGCTGCACCACCCAGGGATCCCAATTTCCCCCTTTTTAATGCCATTTTAGATTAACCATCTATTCAGTCCTGAATTCTTTGTCTTTGCCTTTTTTGGAAGGGAGTGGCTTTATTTTATTTTCTTTTAATTTTATTCCAGTACAATTAATATATAGTGTTATTTTGGTTTAAAGTGTACAATATAGTGATTCAACAATTCTATGAATTGCTCAGTGCTCATTAAGATAAATGTACTATTACTCCCTATCACCTACTTCACCCATTACCCCACTTCCTTTCTAGAAACCACCACTGTGTTCTCTATATTTAAGAATCTGGTTGGGTTTTTTTTTTCCCCCTTTTTTCTTGTGTTCATTTGTTTTGTTTCTTAAATTGCACATACGAGTGAAATCATATGGTATCTATCTTCCTCTGACTTATTTCACGTAGCATTATGCCCTCTAGATCCAACCATGTTGTTAAAAATGGCAAGATCTCATTCTTTTTATGGCTGAGTAATATTCCATTCCACATCATTGCTATGCATTCATCTATTAATGGACACTTGGGCTGTTTCCATAACTTGGCTATTGTAAGTAATGCTGCAATAAACATAGGGGTGCATATCTTTTTGAATCAGTGTTTTTGTATTCTTTAGGTAAATACCCAGTAGTGGAATTCCTATCTTTAATTTTTTGAGGAACCTCCAGGCTATTTACCAGTGGGTACACCAGTTTGCATTCCCATCAACAGTGCGCACGAGTTTACTTTTTCTTCATAAATCCTCACCTATACTTGGTTCCTGTGTTTTTGATTTTATACATTCTGACAGATGTGAGGTGATGTCTTGTGGTTTTGATTTGCAATATGCATCTTTTCATCTTGGCCATCTGTACGTCTTCTTTGGAGAGGTGTCTGTTTATGTCTTCTGCCTGTTTTTTAACTGGATTATTTTGGGGTTTTGGTGTTCAGTTGTAGTTCTTTGTGTCCTTTCCTTGTCTTGACTTCCTTTTCTTTTTAAAACTTTAACATTTGTATCAACCTGAAGTCTCATCAGAGGTAGCTGAGACAGGAGATGCAAAAACTATCTCTTTAAAAAAAAAAAAAAAACTATCTCTTTTACATCCTCTGAGGTCTAAGAGCAATATCACATATGGTGTCCACAGTGGTAGGGTTCCTTTTATCATAATCTGAGTAAGGGGGATCCCATGCAGGTCTGATTTTCATTGTCCCATGGCCTGTCCAGTACAGTCCAGGTTGGCAGCATTTCTGCAGCTAGAGTAGACACAGACATTTAAATGACAAGGAAGGAACAGAGGACCTACCTACCAGTCTCTAGTAGCTCCCTGTCTGAATCTATTCTAATCAGCAAAGACTTCTCCTTGAACTATCTCTAGGGAAGACAGAAGTCAAAGGAGGATCCAGGACAAGTGCAATCATCTCCACTGAACAGTATTCAAAACCAGAGACACTGCTACTCGATCTTAAACTCCTAGGAACCATTTCAACAAAGGTCATCAGGACAATGCTTACGGCAGTCTATAAAAGGCCTCTATTCTGTTAGTGAATAATCTCTTACTTCATTGCTTTCCTCCATCATCAATCATCCTACTTGAATTACCTTCGTAGTTGTAGTGGGCCTCATAGGCTTAGCCAACTCATCAGACTTTATAGTGCCCAAGTTCCTTTGGCTGGAGCTCCATTTGCTAGTGAGAGAGGATGATGAAGCTCAATTGAGGGAGATTCTGGACTCTCATTTCAGCTCATGCTGAAAACAGCAACTAGGAACTGATTTAGCTGACTTGCTATCCATTTGCTCATCCTCTACTTTTGCTAGCTCCTGGCATTCAGGCTGTCCTTTCTGTCACAGAAAGTCTACCTATCAGTAAGTAACTGATTTCAAAGCTTGTGCTACTTTTAACCAAGAGTAGCTGGAAAACCACCTCTGCATCAATGAATGCTTCCTTTCCATCCCCTTTGTCAGGATTCTCCTTTTTCTTTCTCAAAAGTTCCTATGTCATATTTTTAGCAAAAAAATGAGTCAAAAGTCTTCTAAGCTATCCCACCTCTAACACCAATTGCAACTGCAACAGGGTTCAACTAAGAAGACTGTTTGACCCCCAAAAACAACACTTATAAATCTATTACTCACTAGGGGAAAAGGATACAAAACAATGTGGAAGCAAGAATTTGGATCACTGTTAAAGACTATCTCACAGCAAGGGTCTGTGGAGACTGGTACAAGCTTCTGTCTTCTACCTTCTACAATAATTATGGTTGTAAGCACTTTCTCTCTTAGATAAGGAACCCCCCTACACGTGCATAAGACACCTTGGAACAAGGGAACCTAGGAGTCTCACTGGGATTCCTAATATTTTGCTGGTTACATATGCATATTCCTGGTACAAAGCCAGCCTCAACAGCAGAGCTGTTGCAAGTCAGCAATCACACGCTTACCCATAAATAATGCTGACAGGCTGTTAAAAACCACCACAAAACTCCTTGGATCCATGGTTAACAAAAAGCAACATTCCTAGTCTGCATGTTTCATGGATGGCAAACAGACAGGTTAGTCCCAGATGGAAACTTTTAGCAAAAACATCTCAGGCTAATTCCAGGACTGCTAGAGATTAACCTGAACAGAACATTATGCTGAGGAATTGTTCCTCTAGTTCCAGTTTACTATTATGATTGAAGGTTAATATGTGTCAAATTCAAGTAATTTTATTGTATTTATTTAAATGTTACATAAATTTCATCTCTATCTGGTAGTGTAAAAAATTTACACAAAGTTTTCACCCTAATATTAATCCACACTTGGTTTTTCTGGGGGTGGAGGGGCTAATTTAATCTTTTTGGTGCACTGCTAGATCTGGTTTGATAACATTTTCTTTGGAATTTTTTGCATTTTTGTTCATAAATGAATTGATCTATATAATTCCTTTCTCATAAATGCTTCCTCTGGGTTTGAAACCAAGCGTACCCTAGCCTTTGAACAAACTGAGGAGTGTTTCCTTTTTTTTTTTTTTTTTTATTCTCTGCAAGAGTTTGTAACATCTTTTTTTTCATAAAAGTTAGCACTTTTTCTAAGACACTTTCAAACTTTTGATTCAATTTTCTCATGGTTATCCTATTATTATTCTAGTTGTTGAACTGATACTGGTAAGTTATATACATTTTTTTTATTTTTTTAAGATTTTATTTATTTATTCATTAGAGAGAGACACACACACAGAGAGAGAGAGAGAGAGGCAGAGACACAGGCAGAGGGAGAAGCAGGCTCCACGCAGGGAGCCTGACACGGGACTTGATTCTGGAAGGTAAATTATATTTTTATAACTTTTTGATTTTTTTTGTCTACTCTTTAATTTTTGTCTATACTGCAGACAAAATTTGCTTATCTCTTTAACCTATTCTGTCTATGTCCTTGTTTTGGTCCTAATATTAATTACACTGAATATGCAACAAATGGCAACATAATCAAAATAACTGTCTTCCTATCATTCCTTTAAAGATTTCTCAGTATGGGTATTCTTCCCCTGTCTCTGGATGAAAATTCTAACAAGTCCATCTAGATAAAAGATTTAATTAAGCTGAAAAACCAGTTCAATTATTTTCATACTGAGTCCTAATATTAACAAAATTCTGAAACAGATTTATCATCAAAAAATTCCTCCCTTCTCCTGAGACTGTCTTAGGCTGGAAACTTGCTGTGGGACTGGGGGGGGGGGGGGGGAGGGTCTTGATTCACCTTCTCTCTGTTTTGCCTTTCCCAGTACTAACTGGCTTAGTGAATCATTCAAGGGTGGTATGTTGAGAGAGAACATGAGATAGGTGCAGGTGTTCTCTTCCCTGAACTGAGTCCCCTTGAATTGGCTTCCCTTCTCTGGGAGTAAAGGATGATTTAGCCGGCCTCTTGGAAAGGGGCCATGATTTCTGGATGCTTAGGTATTTTCTCATTTTTTTCATTCTTTCTTACATGTTATTTCTGGATTCACTAAAACATGAAATTTGTCCATTTTATTACTTCAAAAAGCACGCTGGGACTTCTTTTGAGTCTACTGTATCTTTTTTCCCCTCTCTGAATGAGTTAACATATAAAACCTTTAAGACACTGACTAATATATAAGCCTTATAAGTGATAATTCTTACAACCCACTAGGAAGTGAACTGTAAAAAAAAAAAAAAAAGGAAATGAACCATATCAGGGTCCATTTTGCTCAATGCTATGCTCTCAGTACACAGTTTCTGGCAAATAAAATCTAACATCCCTGTGTATCTTTTATGTCATCCTTCCTTTTTTTTTTTTGAAATTTACGATTTTTATTTATTTGAGAGAGAGTGAACAGAGAGTGGGGGAGGAACAGAGGGAAAGGGAGAAGCAGACTCCCTCCTGAGCAGTGAGTCAAACCAGACGTGAAGCTCCATCCTGGAATTCTGGGATCCTGACCTGAGCAGAAGGCAGGTACTTCAGCAAGTGAGCCACCCAGGAGCCCATCCTTCCTTTTTCTAAAGTCTTTTCATCTACTTCTTAAGGAGAATATCCAGTTAACTAATTTTCATTTCTCTCATTCTAAAATATAAAAGATATTTACACCTATAAATTTGCACAGATTTTGCTGCAACCTACAATTTTAATAGGCATATTTTTTGTTTACTTCTAAGTATATTTTAATTCTTTTTTTTTTTTTTTACAAAGACATTATTTAAAAGTGTTTTTAAATTTCCAGATTTAGGAGGTTTTATCTTATATAGATTTATAATCTTACTGTGTTGTCAGAAAACACACCGATAATACATTTTTTCAATCTGTTGAAAATAATATGGTAGGTTTGTAATTTTCCTTAACGTATGTTATAGTATGCATTCGCTGCTTATTTAATACAGTTTGTTTTCAAACTTTTGTTCCCCAAACCTCTGTCCATTCTTAAAAATACATGAAGATCTCCAAAGACCTTTCTTTAATGTGGGTTATGTCTAATCATATTTACCAAATTTTAAATTAAAATAGACATTTAAAAAAGTATCATTTAACACTAACAATAAAACCATTTCACGCCATCAAGAAAAAAACTACAAAAAACTTGATTTTTATTTATAGATTTTTTTTTTTTTTACTTAATGTATTTTATACAGAACAATCTAAAAATGAATGGCATTTTCTGGATTTATTTTCCTTCAGGGCTAAATGAGATCTGAAGGCCAGAACAACAGCATCACCTGGGAACTTGTAAGAAATGCAAATCCAGACCCACTGGTTCAGATTCTGTAAGGAGTATTCAGAAACTGTTTTAATCAAAGTAAATGATGCTTGGTACAATTTGAGAAGCACTATTTAACACCATATAATGATCACTTTTCCATTAAAAAAAATAGATTTATTTCTCTTAAACTTTCATTGCTAGAGTTATATATACAGAAAAGTACACAAACTGTAAGGGTAAATAAAGCTCAATGCATTTTTCACAAAATGAACAGATCTGGGTAGCAGGGTTCAGATCAAGAAAGAAAACATTCTTTGTACCTCTGCCTTCTAAGACTATTAATTTCCCTGATTTTAAGCTTATGTGCATAAAATCACACAAGCAGTACCTTTCTTAAGCTGGGAAAAACCCAACATAACTCCCAGGGAAACTGATCAAACATTTGTACCATTAGTGAAAACAGGATGACTGAAAGGGGAAGGGGAGGGAGGGAGAGAATCCTGGAGCAGGGAGAGGTCTGGGAGGCAGCGTGGTGCTAGAATAAGACCAGCTCCGGGTCCGAAACTTTGTTTCAAATGGCAACTCCACCCTCAAAGCCATTAAGCAAACTACCTCTTCTGTGCCCCAGGATCTATAAAATCCCTACTTTGAGAACCTGTAGGAGATTTAAATACTTCTGTATGTTAAAATCAAAGTAAACTAGACAACCAAAAAATGTCTGAATCTGCTGAAGGTCTGCAATGGATCCTGCGCTGTATTCATAAAACAGGTGAAATCTCGGGCTTGCTCTCAATCAGCTCACAATGTAACCTTTCAGTCAGTCATTAGGAGTAGGATTTTCTGAGATCTCTGCCTGTTGGAATTTTGAACCTCAGGTGACCTGCCTGACATCATAATTTATTTCTATTCCCAGTAACGCATGTTCAATAACTGATTTAACCTAAATCCTCTGGAATTTTAGGTCCTATAAACATGTCATTTACACTGGATGTAGTGATTGCAGAGCCGCCATATGAAAAAATACCTCGTTTTTACACTTTTGTCGTGTAGGAGGAGATAGCAAATATTTCACAGTATTTCAGTCTTATCAAAAAGAATCCGAAAACAGTAACAAATCATCAAAAAAAAAAAAAACAAAAAACCACCTGTATCTTAAGATCAACTTCATTGTTGCAGGTTCCAAGAGAAGTCTTTAAGACGGCACTGTTTCAGTTGGCAAAATCGCATCAATGGAGCTTCCTACGAGGGCTGGTACCTCATTTCGCAAACAGGTTCAGGGAAGATCCCAAACTTATTTTGGAGACTTATTTTGGAAGCTCACCCACGAATCCACGGCCTTCCATCTTTCCACGCGCTGCTAACACCCACCTCTTTCCACGAATCTGATCGCTGCTGCACAGGAGCAGCAAGTGAAAAAAACCTGGCAGCATCGAGCGTCCAGGGCGGCGGCGTTTCTCCCCCGTTCCCCTCCAAACTTAGCTGCGCCTCGCCTCCCGGAAGCGCCCCCAACGCCGCACCCGCCCCGGCCCCACAGGAAGGCGCCCGCGCGCTCGGTTCCCACGCTCCCGGGGGCAGCGGGAAGCGCACAGATTTACGTCGCGACTGCGCAGGCGCCGCAGATCCGCGCAGGCGCCGCCGTCCCGCGCATGCCCAGAGGCGGAGGCCGGCGGGGTCCTGGGAGGGTAGCGGCGGCCGCCCGCCCCGCCCCCGCCCTCCGCCCTCCGCCCAGGCTTCCCTTCCGCGCGCCCGCGGCCCGCTTCCCTTTCCGGCGGTGCCAACTGCGGCCGCCCGTGTCTCTTCTCCGGGGCCTCTGCAGCTCTCCCTGCGGCGAGCATGGCGGCTGGGACGCTCGGGGCCGGCCTGCGGCTCTGCGCCACAGGTAAGGGCCGCGCGGGGGCGGGGGCGGGGGCGGGCGCGCGCGGGGACCCTCTCCGGGGGGCGGGCCGGGGTCCCCCGCCAGGCTGCCGACGGCTGTGGCGTCCGCCGGGAGACCCCCGGCCGCTGGGGTCCTTCCCCCAGCGCGGCCGTGCCGGGGGACCCGGGCCAGGAAAAGATGCTCCTGCCTCCTGTTCGGTCCTTGGCTTCGTGGGGCAGGAAGTCTCCGTCGCGCCGCCTGCGCGGAGAGGCGTGGGGCCGCGCCCCCCAGCCCGCGGCCACGCCTGGCTTCGGCTGCGGGTTCCGAGGCTTGTCACGTCCGGAGAATTTTTACCCACCTGGGGGCTGAGAGAGACGGCCGAGGGCAGGTCGCGGTCGGGGCGCCGGGCCGTGCGGCGTGAAGAGTGACGGCAGAGTCGAGTCGGGGGTGGCCGTTCCGGCGTCGCGCGCCCGGTCCTCGCCGCCGCCGCCGCCGCCGCCGCGTGTTGGCTTAGAATCCCCTTGACGCCCCCTGCGTGCCAGGCTGTGAGGACGCCGAGCGCTGCAGGTGTAGCTCGGGCGTGACACGCCTGTGAAGCCGAAAAAAGCTAAAACGGCATTTTGGATGGCAGTTGGAGTTTACACAGAGGAGGAGGTGATTACTACCGGAGAAAGAGAAGAACGAGTTCTCTGGTAAAAAAAAAAAAAAAAAAAAAAAGGTGGAATGGCAACAAGGAAAAATAAGGGAATAAAAATATGTTGAAAGAGAACCTCTGTGTCTCAGATTTATTAGCCTATATAAACCTTGCGGTCACAGTATAGTTGCTGACAGAGCGAATATTTCGTGAAGGGATCAACTACTTAGGCTTATGCATTGTTTGTGCTTTGGGATGGATCAGTGATGGGTTTTATGGTAGATTGTAAAAAATCAAAAACATTTTATAGATGACTAAGCATGTAGTATGAAACAAGTTATAAGTCAGCGTTTATTGTAAACATTTTGTCCTCTTTTTCCAGTTTTTTTACTGGATATGGCTTTCAGTAAAGGATTTGTACAAGATTTGGATGAATCGTAAGTATATATGTATTTTAAATAGTATTTCGACTTTTTAAAATTCTGGTATTGTCTAAACATTTCCATGAACCTGGTCTTTTAATAGTTAACAGTAATGAGTGATGTTTATATGGCACTGACGTGTTCAGAAGTTGTCCCAAGTTCTGTTACATACATATGTATGGGGTTGTGCTCTATGGAGTTTACTAACTGTTCCATATTCTGTTTTATCATTTTTTGTTGTACTTGTGAGCCGGTGCTGGAATTCAGTAACCATACCGTATATTTGTTTTCACAGAACCATAGCATTAATCACGATGTATTGCTTAGAGTAGGTGAGGAGAACAGCTCCAGACAGACCAAATATCCTATGTGTGGTCTTTCAGGCCTGACCATAGGCAATTTCAAGGCTTTTCCTGGCAGGCCTTAGGAGGGAAGCTGTTCTCCCCACACCAGACTTGGTGCACAGCCAGCGTGTTGCAGTCTCTGGAGGGAGTTGTAGTTAGAGACTCAGGGCCCGAGGCTAGCTCATGTGCATATTTGAATCTCTAGCCCCAAGTTGCCTCTTCCAGAGGCCTCCTTATTGGGGGCGTCACCTGGGGCACTTCCTGGGCATCTCTGCTGAGATCTTATCTAGGGGCTTGGCTGAACCACTCATCTTCACTTGGAGTCAGTACTTTTCCACTACTATCCTCCTCTTTCATTCTCCTGCCCATGGGTTCATAAAAAGGCAGAACCCTTTGGTTCAGTGCTCCTCTGCAGTGAAGTGAATTCTTTGCTCTATGCTGCATCCACCTGACCCTTGTCTGGTACTGTTTCACTTGGAAAAATGGAACATTGAGGAGCTGGCACTTGTTTTTTTTTTTTTTTTGGCCTGTTGGCTTATGTTGTCACAGTGAGTGAATAAAGGCTTATTACTTTCAGTTTTGCTTGTTGTCCTAATTACCTGTACTCAACAAAATTGGTACAGTAGCAAGTGGTCATATGAACACAGTGCTGTTCTAGAAGAGCAGAAATCCTGAGGATCCCAGGGAGCACTTTATTAGCTGTGCTGAGTGATAGTAGGTTCTGAAGAGAACCATTGTAGTTTCGTTGTAGTTTTTTTATTTTTTATTTTTTTTAATTTTATTCATTCATGAGAGAGACAGAGCATGCATAGCAAAGAGCATGAATGGGGGCGGGGGAGAGGGAGAGGTAGTGGGAGAGGGAGAAGCAGACTCCTCGCCAAACTGGGCACAATCCCAGGACCCTAGGATCAAGACCTGAGGCAAAGGCAGATGCTCAACCATCTGAGCCACCCAGGTGCCCCTGAAGGGAAAAGCATTGTTAACATGAAGGTAATCTTGTTAAACTTGATGTCTTGAGGCCTGTGTCACTATAGACTTCCTCTTTTAGAATGCCCTCACAGTGGAGAGTATGAGGAAGCATATGAGCAGGCACGGACATCTTTCTCAGCTGGGTGCTCTTTGAACTTGACAGCTTTGGCTGTCCGAGACAGGTTTCCTGTCACCGAAAACCATGGCTGGCCCGCTCTCACAGAGGTGGTAGTGGTCCTGTGAGCCATCTTGATGATCCCTTGGGTCTGCATGGAGGGATTAGGAAACTGCAGATAATGAGACAGTTACACAGACTCCAATTTCTAGGTTTCTCTCTAATGTTCCTGCTTGTTACCAAGTCCATGTAAGCCTCCTTACCTAATCCATTCAGTCTGTGACACAGTCCACGTCTTAATTGAGAAATATCCAGACACAGAAGAAGCAGCCATCCCTAAGACAGCAAAGATTGACAAGCACAGAGACTGACATAAGCATGGGAACTGAGCACCCTTTCTTGGGCAAACCAGGTGTGAGCCTTTCTGAAAAAAAAATCTCTAGGTCTGTTTGTTCAATAATGGGGTCTCAAAGGAGGATATTAATCGACTCCTCACCAGACACCTGATGGCCAGATATTAAGTCTTGAAGAGTCTGATGGGCAGTACCACTGGGGTCTGTATGATGACAGCCTTTCTGTCACTAGTAGTATCCCCACCAGATGAGAGGAGGAACGCTGAAATATTTACTCAGACCTTGAGTAGGTATTAGGTTGAGAGGTTTCTCTGTCCCAGGGGTAGACTGGACATCCTGTGCCAAGGTCAGAGTTCATGGGAGAATTATACTTCTTGGGCCTTTTGGATATCAGTGCACAAGTGAGTGTGATCTCTACTTCCCCCTGCTACCAGGATGAGGAGGATACATATGCCTCCCAGGTTTGAGTCTTTGATGACCTATATAGGCACGTTTGCCCAGCTTGACTCAGGATGAGTACTTTCAAGCCCATGCTACTAAGTGTGGTATTGTTTCTGTGTATTCCCATTCGTCTCTGTCCCTGAGCCCCGATGGGAGTTGCCATTATTAGGACCATTTTAGGAGAACATGGGGAAGACTACGAACCTACTCAATTACTAGCTCCAAAATAATATTGGCTGCCTGGTCAGTCAAAAGGAAACAGTCATCTTGGCTGCTAAGCTGAGGAGAGACAAAGTGTTCTGTGAGACTTATTTCTCCACTCAGTAGTGCCGTTTGGCCTTTGTACAAGGTCTTGGGTACCAGGTGACTGGCTGCTGGTTATAGGTCTCTCAATACCAAAGTATTGCTCTTGCCACTGACATCATGAAGAGGCTGCTACTGGAGGTTAGCTTGGTCTGTAGCAGTTAACATTGGAAATGTCTTTTCCAGCACCCCACTCTTGTGGGTTGATCAGAGCAGTTTCCTTCATGTGGGGTGAATTTCAGCATACCTTTAATGTCCTGCAAGGCAGGTTAATTCCCCATCTGTCTGCTGTCAATGGGTAGACCATGATCTGGAAAAAGTTGTGCTTCTGGGGGAGTATAGGCTTTCCGTTATGTTGATGACAACCTCCTAGAGGACCTAGACAGGGCACTGCCCAGCAAGGACTGGATGCCATGATGACTCAAAAGCAGCAGTTGTGGTTGGGCATTAACATAGATGAGGTACAAGGACCTAGTTCCTGAGCCTGATCTGGGAAGCGGTATATCATATATTCCAGAGGAGATCATTATTAAACTTTTGACTTTTTTTGACCCAAGAAATAAAAAGAAAGAGGCCCAGGGATTGGTGAGCCTATATGGCTACTGATGCTGTCATATAGCCCTGTGAGGATTTTAATGGCTACCAGAAGGCCTGCTGCTCTTGAGAGGGGCCCCAACCAATAGGCCCTCTAACAGGCCACCAACCCTCCTCCTCTCCTGAGCCTCACTGATCCCACATCTGCTGTTTGAATTACACATGTCAGCAAACTCTCAGTTCACTGATCAGAGCCTATGGCAGGAGGACAACACTAATGGTCAGCATGGACCAATTCAAGTTGGCTGAAAGGTACATGCCCTTTGAGAGACAATTATTGGCCTTGGATGAGTGCAGTAGTGGGTTCACAGATAGAAATTCCCCTTCATGTTGCTAAGTAGGGCCAGCTCTGGGTCTCTAGTGAAGTGGAAATGGAACTTACAGGAGCCCAACTGGAATCTTTCAAATCCATGAAAAGGTCTCATGAGTGCCCCTCCACAACCCAGGAATAACATCGAAGGAGGTGTTGCCTACTCTGGCCCACTGGGGACCCAGACAGACCTCCCAGACCACCCGTGGGCCTGGGCACTAATGTCTTCCCTGGGTTAACTTGTAGGAATTTGGTGTGGCTACCATCCAACCTGAAAGAAACCTGTCCTTCACCAAGTATGGTAAAGAGCCCTCACACCATAGGCAGCTTCATGCAGTGTGGAAAGTTATTTTGATGGCTCCCTTCTATCAGGTTACTGGAAGGGCTGCTGCTCTTGAGACGGTCTCCAATCAACAGGATACCTGGAAGGCCCTCTCATAGGCCACCAAGGCCTCCCCTCTCTTGAGCCTCACTGATCCCACATTGCCCCACTGTTCTTACGCATCCTGCTTACTGCTACAGCCCCAGCAAATGAGCTCTGCTGTGTTTTTCACTGTCTCATGGGCTGTGGCTAATGGCTTGGCCATTGGTTGTGTAGCATGTAAAACAGGGCCCTCTCTGGAGATGAGACATTTGGATGAAGATCATCTGATCCTCAGAAATGTTTTTTCCTAATTGTTTCAGATGTACAGCAACAGTTCTGTCCCTTATGCAATGCCCATCAAGAGAATGTTTTGTAACCTGTGTGAATGCTTATCAGAAAGGCCCCTATGCTGCAAAAGGAAACGAAACCAATGAGCATTTCATGGTTTTAGCTCAGTGTGGAAAACGAATTGTTCTCCACACCAAAGCAAGCAGGTGCACAATCAGTTATCTCCTGGATCCACCAGACGATAGCCCATGGAAATTCACATGTCATCCTAGATGAGGCTGGCAGTACACGGGCTGCTGCTGTGGTGAGAAGACACAAAAATGGCATGAAAAAGCCAATCCACTTGTCAGACCCTAGTCAGGGCTAAAAATACTGCCCCAGAACAGTTTCCTGCAAGTGAGTGGACTAGGGCATCCTTAGCAGATAGAGCAGATGGGGCCCCTTATGTCGTCAATCATATTCCAGTGGATCTTGATATTGTTTGACACTTTGTTTGGGTTTGGCCCAGCCATTTCCATACATCCCAGTGACTCCAGCCACAGTCAGTCTCCAGGCCCTGCAAGACAACATTTGTTTCCTCTCCAGGTTCCCCGAAACACTGCATCTGATAACAGTCCTGGAATTTATGCTCAGGCTATGCATCAGTTGCCTAGTCATGAGCATACAGCAGATCTCTGTGCTCTATGTCACCCCTGATCCACAGGGGTACTTGAGCATTTTAATGAACACTTGAAGTACAGGCTTAATCAGCTGATGGGAAGGGACAAGATTACCCCAGTCTGGATGTCCTATGCACTAGTGTTGGCTGGTTGGCCCGGTTGTCTGTTCCTCTTCCTTCAATGTGACAATCACTGACTGTAGCCTCAGCATGGGGGAGGGGGGTGGCTATAAATTACCTCCATAACCTTCAGCTCTTTCCCAAAGATTCAGATCATTGAAAGATGAAAATGGCTACTAAACACCAAGGACTGGGAGACAGTAACTTTTTGCATTTACCGCTGGGTGCAAAGTATGGGTCCTCCCCTCAAGCGTAGTGACCATTAACTACAGGTTTGTAGCTCAGAAGTTTACTTAAGGTGGCGATGCTGCTTGGCCTGGATAGCTCCATGGATCAATACCAGTATATAAAATAGAACCTTTTACTAAACCTAAGAGGAGCAAAGGCTCCAAATCTTAGAAGATTTGGCTTTACCAACCTGGGAGGTTGATTAAGGGTGCTATCCCTGCCCATGTCACAGGACAGACTGTCACAGCTGGATAAGATAGGAGTGCCCCGTTGGACTGAAGAGCTCAGATAATGGCCAGGTACTCTCTAAGTCTTAACTGTAAGTTCAAGAATCTTACTAAATATTCTCATAAAGAATTTTTGTCATTCATTCAGTATAGGTTAAACATAGGTCACTTTGCAAGGTACTAAGAGATGAAACAAGCGTATTTATGGTTGGGTAATATGTAAATACAACATGTGGAAATTGATAAGAATCCTAAAGAAGATAAAGATGACGTGGAGAGATTGTTTCTAGTGGTGAAGAATTTAGGAAGGCACTAGGGAGTAAGAAATGCATTTAGCTGGATAGGATGTGAACATGTGAAAGAATGTAGAAAGTCAAATCAACATTGTGAATTCAGCTGTGATAAATAACCATGGGTTGATTGGAAATTACATAGGATGCTTACATTTGAGTAGAAAGATAATTGGAGCCAGCACATAAGTACATAAAGCAATTTATACTTCTTTTTGCAGGTGGTGGAAGGGGACCAAGAAGGTGTCAGAGTAACATTATCAGATGATCAGAACTATGTATAGGAAAATTCTTTAAATGTAGGCTGTTGTTACAGGGGGTCCCCAGACTTGGTTATTGGCCATGAAACACTCAGAGGACTTGGCCTGTTGTGGAAGTCACAACTATGATTTATTATAGTGAAAGGGCCCAAAGGAAAACCAACAAAGGGAAAAACCAGTGTGGGGTGAATTCTAGAGGAAACCAGGAACAAGTTCCAAGAGTCCCCTGCTGGTAGAGTCACATAGGATGCACTTAATTCCTCCACCAGGAGTTGTGACCATACGTGTGAAATGTTCTCTACCAACAAAGCTCATTAGAGAGCTTTGGGATTCTTGTTGGAGGGTGGTCATGTCAGGACCTTCCTGCCTAGTCTGGACCAAGATTTCAGACTCCTAGAAGAAAAGCAGGTGTTCATCATAAAAGCACATTGCATAGCATTGGAACAGTGAACCATCTTATCGGGTAATGGTGGAAACCCTCCTGGAATTCAAGTTCGCGGATGCCAACCAAGGGCCAGTCTTGCAAGCTGACCTTTCTAAGGGTAGTAGCCTCAGATTAGCCTAGTTAACTGTAATGCATGGGGGTCAGTGGGATAGAGGGGCCCAGAACTGAGGTCTATATCTGTGTCTACCAAGTCCCACTTGTTTTTCTTCTTTACTCCTGATTCTTAGTTCTCTACTTTTTTTAAAGATGTTTAATGGATAAGATTTAGAAGTCGTGTAGTAAAAATTCTATGTAAAAATTTGTTGAAAGAATTTGTTTCATTCTCCAATACTTACTGATTATCCTCACGTATTTTAAGGTAGAAATAAACATGCAAAGATTTGTTTTCTCATTTTTGTGTTTTAGGTTTAAAGATAATCGGAAAGATGACATTTGGCTTGTAGATGTGAGTATGTAAATTTTTAAATTTTTGTACTCATTAACTACCCATGCCATTTTAAGTATTTCCTATTCTCCTCCACACAGATATAGTTATGTATGATTAGTGCTTATGTATATTATTCAGTTTTTGTCACATTCAGTTTTCAGTATTATATAGGTTATTAAATTAAAATGAATCTCAGAGCCTTAAGGTTCCTACAAGGGAACCTGTTTTTGCTGAAATTCTGAAGAAGTCAAAATATAGATTATGTCTGAGGGAGATTGTGGTATGATAAAGAATTCACTCTTCTTGTTTCATATTATCCAAGAAATTACTAAATAGCACTTGACAGTAAAGTCCTATTTTCATCTTAATAGGGAACAAAGTCAGATTTTCATCTTCCTTCCTTTCCTTACTTTCAAGTTTGGAATATATTTAAACCTCATGTTGTTTGGGATTCCTTTTAACCTGTTGCAGTAAAAAAGTAGAGTGGCAGAGGAGATGGAATGAGAAGAGCAGAGTTGACAGTTGCTGAAGGCAAGCTATGGGGCAAGAGTCCATTGTTTAATTCTTGCTCTCTCCTTTTGTGCATGTTTGAACATTTCTATAGTATAATGTTAAGAAGTAGATAAATCTGGGGCAGCCCCGGTGACGCAGCGGTTTAGCGCCGCCTGTAGCCCAGGGAGTGATCCTGGAGACCCGGGATCAAGTCCCATGTCAGGCTCCCTGCATGGAGCCTGCTTCTCCCTCTGCCTGTGTCTCTGCCCTCCCCCCCCCCTGGTCTCTCCCTGAATAAATAAAATAAATAAATCTTAAACAAATCTTTTTAAAAAAAGTAGATAAATCTTACCCATGAAAGTACAACGAGCAATTTGTTACACCATTTAACTAGAGGAACCTATATCCACCCCAGTGCCCTGGTGGCCCTGAAGAAAAAAGGAACTGTAGTTTTAGTTTAAGTAACCTGACTTGTCCCTATGCCAAGCCAGTCATTTTACTGACCCCCATGCCTTACCAGTGGTTATGCTTAAAGCAGCAAAGGTACCTACTGTGTTGGGGTTTTTGTAATAGAAATAGACTGAGGTACATCATGAACTATTATGGGATGTGGGGGGCATTTATGTGTATTTGGTGGTTTCATACACTGACTTTAAAGCAAAGCTGTTTTTGTTGTAAATTATATCTGTTTTAAATAGGAATCAGTAATTTTAAATGAATATAAGGTAATAGCAGTGTTGAGGTATGTGCTAGGAGATAAGATAATTAGATTCATGTTTTGTGTTTTACCTTTTATTATGAAACTGCTTTGGAAATTATATTTAGACTTTGTTATCTAAAACGGACTGTTCATCAGATCATTAATCAAAGAGATTTCTTTAAAAATTAAGATTGCTATACACAATAGCGCAACATTTTAGTGGCTGTCTTTTCTTTTTCCCCCAACAAGTTTTATGCACCATGGTGTGGCCATTGTAAAAAACTGGAACCGATTTGGAATGAAGTTGGTCTTGAGATGAAAAGCATTGGTTCTCCAGTTAAAGTTGGAAAGATGGATGCTACTTCCTATTCTAGTAAGCATTTTCTCAGTTTGTTTTTTTTACTGTTCTCATACTGAAAGTGGTTTGATTACGTGAAAGAGTATTCAAGGTAGGATGAAGAAACACTTATTTTTTGCTCAGATGAATTAAGGTTATCTTAATAATTGAAGATTGTATACTTTATGAGTTACGTGAATTAGCCACCAAATGTGTAATAGGCAGTGTATGTTAATCTTGTGCCTAACGATGTATAAGCCATTGTTCCTATTGAGCCTGCTTGAGATACTCTGTTTACCTGAGGCAACTTCTGAAATTTGGGTGTTAAACTGTTGACATTGCTGTGTGACTTCAGAATGAGAGTTGTTGTCTGAGTAGCCAGAGATGACCTATTAGAGGAATAAACGGGGACCTACAAGGTGAGGTAGAATAAATACAGTGGAGGATCAGGAAAGTTATTCACATTCGAGAGAAAACCTTAGAGTTGAAAATGAGCTTATTAATAAGTATGTTGTAGAGGATAGAATGTCTTAAAGCAGAGATTGGCAAACCACAGCCCGTGGACAGGATCTGGCCCACTGCCCACGTTTGTAAAGGGAGCTGTATTGGAACCCGGCCACACTCATTTGTTTACTGCTATCTGTGCCTATCTTCATGCATCAGTGGGTAAGTTGAGTTGTAACAGATTGTTTTCCCTCAGTGCCTAAGCTACTTGTTATCTGACCTTTTTCAGAAAAGTTTACCAATGCCTATATTAAAGGATTTGAGAAAAGAAGAATTTAAGTTTAGAGAAGTATGAAGTATAGAAATTTGGAAAGAGCATGGCTTCAGAAAGCAGACCCGAATTCAAATCCTGCTTCTGCCTGCTACTTTTGCCATGTAACATGGGGAAAGTTTCTTAACATCTCTAAGCTTTGATGTCCACATTGGTAAATATTTAATTATCGTGTGTCTTTCATTGGTTTTTTGAGATTTGAATGATGTAGCACCTGTAAAGTCCCTTGTAGTATTCAATACATGTAGGTTCCCTTTTCCTTGAATTGATGAAGAAAGTAGAATTATATGATGTACATTTCTTTTTAGGAAATCAGGATTGTGTTCAGGATACAGCTTTGGAAAAGGACAGGCCTATGCTCTAATCCCAGATCTGGCATATGCTACTTCTGGGGCTTTGGGGAAGGCCTTAACCTCTCAATTTTAGTTTCTGTCTATAAATGGAGGAGTAATAATCCTGAAGGTTGTGTGGATTGGATTAACACTTCATATTCAAAACCCCTCACACAATGGCTGCTAGTGCATATAACATGAAGTATATAAGACCAGATTTTAGGGGTCCCTTATGTTATAAAGTTTTGGATTTTACACTTGCCAATTAGGAGATATTGTACATTTTTGAGAAGATAGTTGACTTGATAAAATTGTTTTTGGCAGCAACATGTAGGATAGAAAAGAAAAGCAGTTAGAGACAAGAAGATCATGTAACTCAACTTTTGTATGCATGTTGGTGTAGGAGCCCAGACTTCGTAGTGACAGTGAAGAGGAAACTGATCCTTACAGACATCTTCAAGGATGAAATCACAGATGTGATAGACTGGCTCTGTAATACAAAGAATAATCAGAAGTAACAGTGTAAGATTCTTAGTGTAGTTACTGAACTACACTACTCCTGGCTATATAAAAAGAGTAATTAATTTTCCGTGTGTTTCCATGTTAGTAGCTATTGTGAGTTTATGGCATTTTTGGCTTACTAAAGTTTGGGAACAGGGAACTAGAGAGCAGTTAGATATGAGGGCTGGAATCACAGTCAACCAAATGAGTCGTTGAAAGTTTGAGAGACCAGAGTAATGGAAAGAATTACTGCAGACAGAGAATAATGCTTGGGTTGATTTCTTGAAATAAGCTTTTAGGAATGTTTGAGAAATTATTGCTTTGAACTGTTGCTCCTGAAAATTAGTTCTGTGTCTAGGCAATCTTGTGTCAGTCTTGTTGATTCGACCTGCATGTACATACATTCATTCGCATAGTCAGCGTGTTTACTCACTTCTCTGTTAGTCTCTAGAGATCAAAGGAAGACCAAAACAAATCCTTCTTGTCCAGGAAGTGCTTAGTCTAATAGAAGGAAAAACATGAATAAACCAACAAGTACAATAAAGTCTCAAACATGACAAATTCTTGTGATTATTTGAATCATTTAGTGGAGTCATAAAGTAAAATAATGTATAAAGGGGTGTGGGTACATGATGACAAATAATCAATGAAAAAATTAGTACCAATAAATCAGTAAAAACCTTAATGATGAACTACTCATGTGATGCTACAATGATAATAACTATTTACAGTAAGTCAGTTATTTTTATAGTATCTAATTTATTAGCTTACTATTCAGTATGTAGTAAGTACCCATGTATGTCACTATTAAGTGACACTATGTTTAGGGAAAAAATACCTAAGACTTCTTTCTGAGTAGCTTAGAAAAGAAAATGTTTTAAATGCTCAGATTAAAATACAACGTTCTTATAGGCATTAAGGCTTCATATATGGTTTGTAGCTTTTTAGATACTTCATGATGGGACTATTTTTCATCCCATTATTCATAATCCATTAAAATGTTTAATTTTTGCCTCCCATATGTGGTTGTTATAGATTTGTTGTTCACTCAGCATTGTGTTATATATTACATTGTATTAAGAGGAGGAAGAAACCTGTATAGAACACACAGAGCACATTTTCTCAAGCAAACCATCTAGCTTTGGGAAAAGGGATAAGGGAGCTGGTATATATGAGAATGATCCTCTGCCAAGTATTGTGATGGGTGTTCTATACTTTATATCCTTTATGCGTTGGATGTGCAGCACTAAACTCGCCACCCCTTTTCCCAAGCCATCTGGTAATGCTTGCTTGTAAATCTTTTGGACTACTTGCATCATACAGACATAGCCTATTGAAAAATCGTTCTTTTGTCAAAAATTTGTACAGTCAGTATTCACTCAATGGTTATTTAATGAGCCCTTACTATATGCCAGAATGAACCAGGCACATTCTAGGCATCTGTGATACATCAGTCACCAATACAGACAACAATTTCTACTCTCATGGAAATTATATTCTAGAAGACAGAGACAACAATAATCAATAGACATAAGTAAATTGTTATGTTACTTAGTGTCTGATGTCTGCCATAGATGCATTTTCTATTTTAATTATAGAATCAAGGAAAAAAAAAGAGATATTTTATGTGTTATGGAGAAAAAGAGTATTATCTTACTAGTATTTAAAAAAAGGGGATTTGAAAACTACTGTCTAGAGATTACACATAGATTTTAGACATATAATTCTTTAAGTGTACTTAAATACCTCAAGGAAGCTCCATTACAGGCATTTTAGTAGAAACAGGTAAAGAAATTGATTTTTTTTTAAACTCACTGTCAACATTTTTCTGTGTCTAACTATAAATACTGAAGGATTGGCTGTTTCATATGTATTTCATCCATCTCCATAGGTCACTTTTCAGGCATTTACAGCATTAGTGTATCTCAGCATTTAGTCTGCAGACCACCTGCATTAGGATTACCTGGGCTGATCAGTGTAAATTTAGACTCTGAAGACGCACACCAGCCCTACCCAATGAAAGTCTTTGAGACTGGGTCATGAGAATCTATATTTTTAACGTGGACTTCGGGTAATTCTGCTGCACATCTAAATTGGAGAACCGTAGAGTGAAGTATTATTCTGATGAATAGTTACTGATAGGACTGGGCTTGAGGTGGGTTAGGGTTATTCAGTGATAAAGTATAGAAAATCTCTGAGAGTAGCTTATTTCTCAATCATGTAAGTGCAGAGATTGGAAGCACGTGCCATCATATTCAGTCCAACAAATCTCTGGGTATAGAATTCTTGAACTAGAGAAATTTGAACTATCATGGATTACCCTGCCCTGTGTGTTTGGAATTATATCAAAATTTTCTTGATGCATGGTTTTAACTAATAATGCTATAATTAACATTAAAAAAAACTGTAAAGATACATATTTTAGCTTCTCGTTCTGTACATATCCCTTCCAAAATCAAGTACCAGAATTGTTTCTCTTTTGTAAGTTAAAATATGGTGTCATACCACCTGTAATGGTGTACTTATTTCTATATGGAACCACTAAAATTCTGTTTATTCCTCAACATAAGTGTGATAATCATTTTATGTTAAAGGTCATAATTTACTTCTCAGTGATGTGTGAACTTGGAATGACATTTGGCCAATAATATTCTGATTTCTTGCTCACAGATTATATTGGCAAGTTAGTTTTACCTTTTTTTCTAAATTAGAAGCCCTTTTTGGTCAGTGACTATATTTCAGAGTTGCTCAGTCTGAGCACGAAGGATACTTTGGCCAGATAATTCTGTTTAGGGGAAGGATTGCTGTGCATTTTAGAATATTTGGCAGCATCTCTGATCATCTTCTCGTCCCCTAGTGTCCTCCTAAGTGTTGGCAACGAAAAGTGTCTCTAGACGTCACCCAGAGTCTCCTGGAGACATAATCTCCCCCAGTTGAGAACAGCTGCTGTATTTTTTCTCCTTTTTGTGTTAGACACATAGTAACACTCCAGAAATACTAAGAAAGGTAGAATCTTGAGCTGAAAAAGGACTTGACATTAAGTCCAGCTCCTCCCTTCTTCCCCCAGCCTGTTGTGTAGATGAAATAATAGCAGGTAGTTATCAGTGAAATGACAGTGTTTTCAAACACCAAACTTAGAGGCAGAATTAGGACCAGAATTTGAGATCACCATGATTCATATCTAAGCCTAGCTTTAACATCAGGTTGTTATCATTTCAAAGAGAAAACAGGAAGGAAGTAGGGAGCTTCATGTTTATTTTTTGAGCATTTAAAATTACAGAATTTCAGAGAAGTTATTCATGTTACAAATGGATTCTTGAATTTATGAAGGAATTGATCTCAGGTTTCTATGCAAACCATTGTTGTTTAATATGAAAAAATAAAGAACAAAAAGTTAAACTCAGACTTGAGCTTCATTCATAGTCCTGCTACCTCAAACACATTACCAGATCTTCTTAAGTATTAGTGTCTTTACCTGAAAAGTAACATCAGCACCTTTCTCCTCACAAAATTGTCTCAAGGTGTAGTTGAAGGTCTGCTAAAGTCAGTTATATTTTACATGTGATAGTTCTTATTATCTGCACACTGATGTGTCAGCAGATAATTACCTAACAGTGAGATTTGGAACAGAAATAGGAAACGGACTTTGCATTTGAGGATCTCTGTGTGCCAGCCTTTCTCTCATATTTTTTTCCACATGTTTTCTCATTTAAATCCCACCCATAAACTGAGCAAGGTGAGTACTGTCCTCAGAAGGGAAAGAACTGCTTGCATGGTAAATGAGATGTTAGAATCCTAGCCTACATCATTTTAAGTCTATAACCCGTGCTTTGCTTGTGTGCTTTTTATATTATTATTATTATTATTATTATTATTATTATACAACAGGGTTTTCTTTTAAGATTTTATTTATTGATGAGAGGGACAGGCAAAGGGAGAAACAGGCTCCTTGTGGGGAGCCTGATGCAGGACTCGATTCCAGGACCCTCGGATCACATCCTGAGACAAAGGCAGATGTTCAGCCACTGAACCACCCAGGCATCCCTTTACAATTGTTTTCATAGGGAAACCTAAGTTTAAGGTTTTAGGAGTGACCGTCAATTGAAATTCTATCAGAAATGAAATTTAATGCTCAAAGAATCAAGGTACTAGAGAGTGGGTTAGCATTATACATTTCCATCTTACAAATAGGTTGAGGCCAGGGAAATGAAGTGTGATGGTATTAAATGTGGAGCTGGGATTTTCTCTCTAAAACTTGTTTTGAGAATCACAAAACAAGTTTTGTATTTTCTCATTGCGTATTTTATATGGTTTGTTTATAAATAAGCTTTACAATAAACAAAGAATTGATAGTGGGATACCCTCCCCCCCATCAATTATATTAGTCTTAATTGAAAGTAATTAAGGACTAATATTTTCCTGCCTTCTTCATTTGGGAAGGGGGGGCATTAACATATTTTATTCACATAATCCTCCCCCAAATCATTCTTATTTTTTTACTTAGAAGTCAGTCTCAATAGCCAGTCTTTAGTTAGACTCTGACAGAATTAAATCCTACATTTGAGATGGACAAAATAAATTCTGTAATTGGTTTAAGTTCACATACCTATTCAGAAGCAAGACCTATGTCTTCAGGGACACCTGAGTGGCTTATGGTTGAGCATCTGCCTGTGACTCAGGTCATGAGCCTTGGGTCCTGGGATCAAATCTCGCATCGGGTCCCCACAGGGAACCTGCTTCTCCCTCTGTCTATGTCTCTGCCTCTGTGTCTCTCATAAACAAAATCTTTTTTTTTTTTTTTTAAGACCTATATCTTTAGGACTGAGTTATTTTTGTTACCTCTACTGTTTGTGTTGCTTCTAATAAAAACCAGGGTTGTTCGATCACTGCAACCTTCTAGTCACCTTTCTCCATATGTTTAAGGTAGAAACTGTTGGTGACGAAGGAAGGCTGAGAGATTTTGACTATTATTTTGTCACAAATTTACTTAGTCGTTATTCTTGTGTATTGGGCAGTGCTAAGAAACCAGAGTAATGTTTACTAAAGTGATTGGTGAATCAGATCCCACATAGAGTACTGTCCTTATACCCAACCATGGTAAAATGTCCTCGAAATAAGTAAAATTAACAGAGATCATATGAATAAAGACATTATATTTTACTTAAACTGGTATATGTATAAGTATATTATATATCACCTCTTACCTGATGCAGTTCATTTCTTTGCTGTCCTGGTTGCTTTGAATCTGTAGTTACAGATACTAATTTGCAGTAGTGATTTCTATACCTCTTAAAGTTCTTTTTTATTTTTTATGATAGTCACAGAGAGAGAGAGAGAGAGAGAGGCAGAGACATAGGCAGAGGGAGAAGCAGGCTCCATGCACCGGGAGCCCGACGTGGGATTCGATCCCGGGTTTCCAGGATCGCACCCTGGGCCAAAGGCGGGCGCCAAACCGCTGCGCCACCCAGGGATCCCTACCTCTTAAAGTTCTAATTCTCTATTTGATTGTTTTTGTTTCTTTTTCCCTCAAAAAAGATGGCATATCTCATTTTAATTAATGTGAGGACTTCAGAATAATCTTCAAAAATAACTAGAATTATTCTAGGTTATTACAAAAGCAGAAACTTCTAAAACAAATAAGGTTGCTTTTAGATCATGTGTTGATGGCAGAAATTAAGTAATTTTGCAAATACAGTTTATCTTTTTAAAATTAAAATACAGTGCAGTTCTTTCAAGACTCAGAAAACACTAAAGAAAAGAATGATGAGCTTTGATTTTTTGTTGTTTTTTTATGTTAATTATTTTTGCAAGGAACCAGTGAGACCTAGAAAAATTTGTTCTGGAAAATGAAATCAAATGACAAGTGAGACTTTGTGTGTGTGTGTGTGTGTGTGTGTGTGTGTATGTATATATATACATTAAATATATATACACACATTAAATATATATATACACACATCTATATATATTTATCTTTTAAAATAAAAACTTTAGAGATAAAATATTAACTATTCTTTTAGCATTAATTTCTTAATTTGTCATAGTGTTTTGTGCTAGACATAAGTTGTATTATTAAGTAGTTTTTTATGAGAATGTCATGTTTTTTCCTTTTTTGGGTGTGAATTTATATTCTTTAAGACTTAAAAGCAAGACGTTTTTATGAGTTTGCATAAATATATATATATTTTTTAAGTAAAAGGCTCGTTTACTACCTAGTTTCTCATTTAAAAAAAATTTAGAATTATTTATTCTTTTTCTTATCAAGGCATTGCTTCAGAGTTTGGAGTTCGAGGTTATCCAACAATTAAGCTGTAAGTTGAGTGTTGTATGTTTATATGTGTATTTTTATTAGTTCACTCTACTTACGTTTTATTACATTAATTTCTGGTAGCTTCCTTGAAGGATTGAAAATTTGGGTTTAGCAATTCTTTCTAGGTACAGCATGTGATCAAAGAGAGAGGGACTGCATCTTCCTGCTTTTCTGTGTATTTAAGTGAGTGTGTTGTTTACGACTAATTCACCGAATGCGCTGAGTGCTTACCGTGGCAGGCATCGTGCACACAAGATGTACAGCTGTAAAGTATGGAAGCCCTTTTACCCTTGAGGAGCTCAAGAGTGTATTCTGCTGTATCACCTGAATCCTGTCTCCTAACAAAGTTTTACTTTTCTATAATTGAAATAGTCTTAATTCATTAGAGAGGAAAGAAAGAGAATCAAATTGATGGATTTAATTCTAATCTGTAAGTGCTGACAAAGTCTAATATAAAGTGTATGTAAGTTGGGAGAAATGGTATGCTAATTCTAAACAATTTATCTTATAATCATTTTATTGAGTTTATTTCTTGAGTTTCATTCTTATTTTGGTAATGTGCAAGTTGAATTATTTTAAAACTTATTTTTTTTTTTTAAAACTTATTTTTATAATAAAGTAAGCTTTATTTCGGTGTTTCAAAATCTCAAATCTCAAAATTTGACTATTCTTAATTTTTAATTTCTTGGGTTTTGTGTTGACTTCCCCCTTCCCCTACCTTTAAAAAATGTTGCTCAGCCTCTTTTACTTGTGTTAAGTAAAATATCCTTTCTGTTCTTTTTGTTTAATCATAGATGGTCTATTGTACTTTCACATTTTTTAAAAATCTCATTTACACATCATTGACAGACTTTTGAAAAATTATCTTAATTTTCTAGAATAAGTGTTTTATGCATTGTTCTACTCTGTAATCTTGGAGCATATTTCGAGTTCCTTTGATGTTGTGTTGCTTAAAATTTGTTTTCTTAATACCAACGTACTATTAATTCTCTATCATTTTTTTTTACTAAAGAAGATAGTAAGAAATACAATGCTTTGACAAGCTCTTGACCATGAATGCGTACACTTTTCAGGAGGTATCAGATACACAATAAACTATTTTCATGTAGTTTTAATAAAATACAACCTTTTTCTTTATATTCTAAGTTGTTGGTCCCCTGAAGTCAGTTGCCTACTATATTTTACATGGTTACGCTACTTCTCAACTCTGCATTTACTATTTTACATACTATAATTTATGTAACAATAGTGATTGGCATTAACTATTAAGACTATTTCAACTATTAAGTTGAAATAATCTAAGCTCTTATCCTTTTTTTTCTTTTTAAGATTAAAGGGGGACTTGGCATATAATTATAGAGGACCACGAACTAAAGATGATATTATTGAGTTTGCTCACAGAGTGTCTGGGTAAGTTTTTATTAGAAAGGCTTTTTTACTATATGGTTACATTTCACAGAAGCAATGTCCACAATAGCCACAATATGGAAGCATCCCAAATGTCCATTAACAGGTGAATGTATAAAGAATGGGAGATGTGTGTGTGTGTGTGTGTGTGTGTGTGTGTGTATTCTATTGCATACATATATACAGATATATCAGATATATATATGAGCAATATTCTATTGCATAGCCATCAAAAAAGAATGAAATCTTGTATTTGAAATAATGTGGATGGTACTATGTTAAGTGAAAGAAATCAATCAGAGAAAGACAAATATCATATGATTTCACTGATATGTGGAATATAAGAAACAAAACATGAACATAAGGATAGGGAAGAAAAAATAAAATGAGATGAAATCAGAGAGAGAGACAAACCATAAGAGATTTTTAACTCTAGTAAACAAACTGAGGGTCTCTGGAGGGAAGAGGGGTTGGGGGGAATGGAGTAACTGGGGGATGGGCATTAAGGAGGGCATGTGAAGTAACGAGCACTGGGTGTGATATACAACTGATGAATCTCTAAATACGACCCCTGAAATTAATAATACACTACATATTAACTAAATTGAATGTAAATAAAAATATTTTTTAAAAAAGATACTAATACTTTAAAATTAAATGCAGTTTTGGAACACCTGGGTGGCATGGTCAGTTAAGCATCCAACTCTTGTTTTTGGCTCAGGTCATGATCTTGGGATCCTGAAATTGAGCCCCATTGGTGGTTGCTGTGCTGAGCATGGAGCCTGTTTAAGATTCTTTCTCCCTCCCTCAGCCCCTCCCCACCATGTGTACACTCTTTCTCTCTCTCTAAAAAATTAATTAATTAAATAAAAATAAAGTTAAAAGTATTTTAAAAGACCATATTGAACCTGTATGTTTTTAGGTTTAACATAAATGACATTTGTTCATTTATGACAAAAGGTAGGCATATGTAGCATACTGAAATAGCAAACAAAAGGAACTGTGACTTGTATTATATATTTGTTAATCTCACATTAAATTCATTTCATACGTGGAAAAAAAATTTTCCCCAGTTTTCTTATTTATTTTTTATTTTTTGAAAGATTTTATTTTTTTATTTGACAGAGAAAGTGAGAGATCACAAGTGGGGGGGATGCAGCAGAGGGAGAGGGAGAAGCAGACTCCCCTTGGAACAAAGAGCCCGTGCCAGGCTCAATCCTAGGACCCTGGGATCATGACCTGAGCCCATAGCAGACAATCAACTGAGCCAACCAGGTGCTCCTCCCACTGGATTTATTAAAAAATATTTTATTCATTTATTCCTGAAAGACCAAGAGAAAGAGAGGCAGAGGGAGAAGCAGGCTCCACACAGGGAGCCTGACACGGGACCCGATCCTGGAAACCCAGGACCTCGCCCCAGGCCGAAGGCAGGTGCCAAACCACTAAGCCACCCAGGGATCCTCCCCAGTGGATTTTTTAATGCATTTTCAGAATTTGATTACTTCTAACAATCTTATGAATTGTAATTTTTATTTTACTACAAATTTGTTTTTATACCGCTTCATTTATATCAACTTATTTTTCTTGTTAACTTAATTTCAGAGTTTTTACAAGAAACCCCACAATATTATTGTTCTGAATAGACTTGGGCTTTAATCCCTGGCCTGTGATATTGGAAAATTCTTTTTGGATACACCTAAAGTACTTTCCCTGATCTGTCACATGCTGCTTTATGCTATCTGTGAGATATTACTACACATTTTGCCTAGAATGTGACATAATTAGAACCCACATACTTATTTGAGTTACTGATCTCTTGAGTTTTTACTGCTAAGAAATCTATAAGCATTTCCTATTGGTTTGAATGTGATGATTTTGTATTTTAATCTACATCTATCTTGCGGAGCTATAATGAAAGTTGGTGCTTATAATTTATTCAGTGCGATTATGTGGAACTTATTAAAGAGAACATTCGGGGCACCTGGGTGGTTTAGTGGTTGAGTGTCTGCCTTTGGCTCAGGTCATGATCCCGGGTCCTGGGATCGAGTCTTGCATCTAGCTCCCTGGAGGGAGCCTGGCTTCTCCCTCTGCCTGTGTCTCTGCTTCTCTCCATGTCTCTCATGAATAAATAAATAAAATCTTTAAATAGATAAATAGACCATTCATCAAAGTAGGTTAACCTATATTAACTTTGAAAGTATAAGTATTTTCTTCTGAGTTTGAATGGGATACATTGATACTTTATATAGCTTTAAAGTGAATTGAAATATCAGGATGGCGGGGATCCCTGGGTGGCGCAGCGGTTTGGCGCCTGCCTTTGGCCCAGGGCGCGATCCTGGAGACCCGGGATCGAATCCCACGTCGGGCTCCCGGTTCATGGAGCCTGCTTCTCCCTCTGCCTGTGTCTCTGCCTCTCTCTCTCTCTCTCTCTCTCTCTCTCTCTGTGACTATCATGAATAAATAAAAAAAAAAAAAAATTAAAAAAAAAAAAAAGAAAAAAAAGAAATATCAGGATGGATTTGTTGAGTGGCCTGACATTGTATGGCTTAAATTATTTGAGAAAAGGCACAGAATTAGGAAAGATCTTTATTCAAGTTTGCAAAACTTACTATATAATTATCACTGTATTTCCTTATCAATTACATATTTCATTCTATTTGCTTTCTGAATATAAATTTTGAGATGACTTTATATTATATGAGGGAATTGCTAGTGAGATGTCCTTTATTCCCTGTGATTAGATTAGTCTTCATTTTTGGAAATTTTTAATGAGTTTTATTTTAAGCTTATGATGGCCTTCTCCTGATGTAACTAGGGAAGACTCTGTTGCAAATGAAATTTCATGACTCCGTTCTGGGGTTGCATCACTTAGTAGTTAATTACTGAAGTATGAAAATAGAGGCCGGAGTGGAGTGATGCAATGCGTCTAAGGAATTGTGCATTTTGAAAATATGTTTGCCTTTGCAAACTCTGTGTTTACTCTTTTTTGCAAATTTAGTGGAATAAAAAATCTGATCATATGGACCATGCCTCTTTTTTAGTTTTTTAATAATATTTTGCAAGTGATGTTTTGTAAAAACCTTGATGTTCTTCCTTTTACTTGGCTTTGAAATATCTTGTATAGTAAAACTGTAGAGTTTTGTTTTCTTTTTATGAGGTCCTTATGTGCTATTATGATTATCATTTTCAACTTTATTTTTTCTGAAAAGAATAATATACTTGTGAAACATTTAGATCTTAACCTCTATAGGGTATTATAAAACTAGTATTTAAATGGCCATAAATCTTAGCATAGTATAATTATAATTTCCTGAGATAGGACTTCAGTGTGTTACTGTACATGATCTTATGAAAGGGAAAAAAGAATTCTCTTATGGATCATTTTGTTTTTAGCTAAGGACTCTAAATGGATTATAGGTCTGTCTTGCCTGTCAAAATATTGACTAAGATGGTATTCTTTAAAGGGTTGTATTTTAAACTTAATTTGTTTTTAATTGATAGCTTAAATTGGCACTTTATTTTCATTATGTGAGTACAGTAGTAGTCATGGGCTAAAGTTTCATTAGATATATGTTGATTGGGTGATGACTTAAAATGCAGTTAATACAACATTAAAACTTTGTAACTTCAGATGTAAATTATATACTGTCTTATGTTCAAGTGCAGATTTGTTTTTTGTTTTGTTTTGTTTTGTTTTCAAACAGGGCTCTAATTCGGCCGCTTCCAAGTCAGCAAATGTTTGAACATGTGCAAAAGAGACATCGTGTATTTTTTGTTTACATTGGTGGAGAGTCACCTTTGAAGGTATCAAATGAGTTTATTTTTTAAATTCACAAATACAAATGTATTGTAATTTAGTTTTCTCTATTGCCAAAACTTGATCCAAACTCAGTTATTTCACTCTTATTGGAAATATTTTAGTTCAATCTAAGCATTTTTCTAACAAAAACACTTTCTTATTTGCCCTCTATTGTTTGCCTTCATAAAACAGATGATGCTTGCTTTAGTATTTCTTTTGTTAGTGACAGGGTTATTCAAATTTTGCTTACTTTTTAGCATTTTTGGCTCTTTGTGACTATGGAGTGCAGTCTGAATGTAAACTTTTGAAGATCATTTTGCATGCATGTGTTTATACATGTGAATCTTCCCGTAACTATCAAATTAAATTAATATGAATTGAGCTTATATTCTTTATTTAGAGGAGTGTCAAAATATTAAGTATCAGTAGTCTTTTTGCTTTAGAAACCGTATATTTCATTTGCTGCTTATATTCCATCGTCTTTTCACGTTAAAAATGCTTATGGCATCAAATTGGTATGATATTGCTGAGGATGATACTACTTTCTCTGAATGTTTAATGAGGAATAAATTCTGATTTTAATGTTTAAAAGTCACCTCTTTTCTATTTGTAACTTCACAGGAGAAATACATAGATGCTGCTTCAGAATTAATTGTATATACATACTTCTTTTCTGCCTCAGAAGAAGTGGTTCCTGAGGTAATGTTTAAAATTGGATTTTAATGACTTAATTCCACTTTTTAAGTTATTACTTGATTATATTTATCAGATTTATTTACTGTCATATGTGTAGAAACAGTAAACATGTTATCTCTACTTCTGGCACCAGATTGCTTATTGTTAATAAGCAAATACCACTGGATTCATAGCATTTAGTAATTATGTTTATTATGTTGATTATTTTTCTTTTTAAAATAACAGTGGTAGTAAGAAGTGAGAACTCAAACTATTAAATTGGTTTATAAGTAATGGAATGGTTAATGTATTTATATCTCTTAATTTATAGATGCTGCTTATCTCATCATGTGCCATGCCCTGTATTAAGTCCTGAATAGTTGATGACAAGTAGGATCTTCAGGGTCCTGATAGGGTGGAACTTACATTCTCACGGGTAGAGGAAGTGTACTAAATGTTAGTGTTGCAGGTTACATCTTTTGGGTCCTTAGACTGGGGATAGTATTTTTCAGTAAACAGATACGTAAACAGGATATAACTGCCATGAAAAAAGAAGTAAAGGAGCATTGTGATAGCAGGGGCATGAGAGTAGGTGACTTCTTTGGATTGGTTGATCAGGAAGTGTCTGGGAAGAAAATATTTGATTTGGGATATATATGATGTGAAGGAGCCATGCAAAGATCTGTGCCCAGAATAAACTAGAAACAGGGAACAGATAAGAACACTGCTGGCATATTTGAGAAATAGGTAGTAGGCCAGTGTGGCTTGAGAAAGGAGATAGGAAGTAGGCAGAGACCAGTGAAGACCTTGCAGGTCATGACCATGCATGTGATGGGATGAAGTTAGTGAAGGATTTGATCCGACATTCATCTTAAGGACATTTCTCTGCTGAGAACAGAATGAATTGGATAGGGAGAAGAATAGATCCAGAGAGATCAGTTGAACTCTTGGAGTAATCTGCAGAGTTTGAGCTTGGAGGTTTGTAAAGGGATGGGGGGAAAAGTGAAAGCATTGTTGTTTTTTAGAGATGGAATTGTTTGAGCTTGCTGACCCGGAGGAGCAGGGAAGAACCAAGGGTGACTCTTTGGTGTTTGGTTTTAACAACTGGGTAATTGGTAATGTTAATCTATGAGCTTGGGAATACTGCAGAAGAAACGAGTTTGGGAATGCGGGAATGATCAAGAGCTTTTGAATTGGTCATTTTAGCCTGTTCAGCATATTAGTTAGACATCCAGATACAAGCATCAAATTCACAGCTGGATATAGTGGTCTGGCGTTAAGGCTCTATAAACTTCTAAGACATGGGATGCAAATTTTTAAGCAAATAAATGGGCCCACGACCTAAAGATTGCAAAGGAAAGTAAGAGGAAAATAACTGGAGAGTAGGAAAACAAGATGGGTAGAAAGCCAAGATAAGTACTTTTAAAAAGAGGATCAGTTGTACAAGACACTTGGAAAGTGATCGAGATGAGTTGAAGAAAGTAACTATGATACTTGTACATGTGGAGGTTATTGGTGGTTTTACAAGAAGTACAGGTGCCTCATTGGTGTGATTTGAGAGAATGCAGGTAAGAAATTGTAAGTTACAGGTATAGACTTCTCTTTGGAAAAGTTTTCCTGAGAAAGGAACCTGAGAAATTGCAATAGCTGACAGGAAACATGAAATTAATTGTCAAGGCAAGCTTTTTCCTTTTTAATCAGTATAGGTTACAAAAAATCAAAACAGTTTTTTCCCACAAAGTTATTTCATATTACACATTTGATTAATTTTTGTTTGACATTTTTTAATATTTAAATATTTTTAGAAGATTGCAGAATCACTTAGAATATATATGTATAGTGCTTCTTGCAATGTGTACGTAAATGTTTATCTTTTTTCTCATAAATGTTTATCTTATAAATGTAATGTATTCTGAAATGATTTTCAGTTCCTTGGGAAAACTTCAGACAGATCTGGTCAGCTTAAACTCATTTTTAGGTTTACTTAGTTTGGTCTCATAAGTTATTTGCAGTATTTTATATGTATGCATTTCTTTTGAAGGGGAAGAGAAGATAGGGTGGGAGGAGAGCTAGATTTGCCATTAGATTCTCAAATAGATGCCTCAAAAGGTTATGAAGCTCTATTCTAAAATGTCTTAAGATCTCTCAGTGTGATGTGAAGGCCTAGAATGGATGGAATCTAGTTCTAGGCCCAGGCCGTTTAGTCCATTCTCTTCTCCAAAGCCCAGTGTGAGAGGCGAGAATGTACACTGTACCCTCTCCTGTGAAGCTGTCCCAGCAGTTTACTGGGAGTGCACCAGAGGGCACCTGCCTCCTGGGCCCTGACACCATCTGACACTCTCCCCAGTCCTCGAGTAGTGACACATGTCTTAGATCAGAATTCTAGGGCCTGGAACATCTGTGTGGTTGAGCATAAACAGTATCTGCTATGTGGGCACACTTTTGCTTATTATGTGTTGTTTTTTTATTATTGACCTCTCAACTAGTTTCCTCAAACATTCCTTAGTTATTCTTGCAAATCTCAATATTTGTCATCTCTTTTATAGTTCTGTGTATATGGTTGTAAAAGTCTGCTAAGGGGGAGACAGTGTTCTTTCAGGGTAATATGAGGATTTTTACTCCCATAGAGAATTTTCAAATAAGGACAAAACCCATGATTTTATATTCTCCCCCCCCCCCCATATTTTTAGTTTTAATGTTTGGTCATGCAAAGCTTCCTTAGCTTTACAGCTAGTGTTTATGAAAGCCCTCATAAATATGTTAAGGAGATATAAAGATGAATTGACATAATTTCTGACTTCAGGATATTTAGAGGTGAATGGAGAAAAACAGCCTGCAAACAACTGTAATATAAGATAGTAAGTTTAAGGAACAGAAAGCAAGAGAAAGAGGGATTCAGAATATGTGGAAATTAAAAGCTGCAAGATTCCATCTCTGTAGTAATGTTATGATGTGGCCAACTCCGGCATTGAAAGAGAGGCATGCTGGATGCTCTAAAATACTTCCAGAGCACCTTTGTGAATGAGTTGACAAGAGCAGATGAGCAGAGGCTTACTTGATGATAGAACCTTACCTAAAAGCTTTACTGCTGACTTTCAAATAGTTATTTTTGTGATGCTGTACCATTTTTTAGTAGTCATGTAAGAGATCATTGTATATTAATTACCTGAAGTATGCCTCCCATCTTCTCCATACGTCAAGGACAGCCATCTTTATTTTTATCCTGTTGGCAGTTATTTTTGTTTTATTAGCTATCAGTTGGTTATTTGTTGTTACTTTTCACTTATTACCACATCATGTAATAATTCTATATGGCTCACCCAATTATATCTCTTCTGTATGGAAACTGATTTCTTTATAATTTTAGTATTTTTTTTAATTTTAGTATTTTTAAATAATTATAGCACAGGTATAAGAAGCAGGTACCTTCTGACATAATATATTATTAATTGCCATTATAAATTCCCATTTTTAAAGCCAATTTACATTTTAAACTTGCTCTCACGTATGTTAGTGGATCTAACTTCCCTAACTATGGTGAGGTGGAGACTCCGTTTCCTTGATTCACAGAGAATGAAGCCAACTCCCCAGGACAGCAATGGAGTCCATGCCACAAAGCCCAGGAATGTTGAGGAAGGACTCAAACCTACCCAGTGCTGATTGTTACCTTAGCCACTGCTCCTTAGCCACCTCAGAGTGTGTCTCCTACTGTACTTCTTTGATATCTTTGGGTCTGTTACCAACTCTAAGAATATTCTGTGGTTTTCACACTAACAAACAGCACTGGGCCAGGAGATGTATAAAGAGATAAACCTGTCCTTGGATGAGGTTGGATCCCTGTGCTCTTTTTAACTGTAACGGTTTCGTTCTCGTGGTTTTTTTTTTTCTGGCATCTTTCATTACTTTTGAAATCATAGTTACCAATTAAAATTTTTTCAATGATACAAAGTATTTACATATCTGATTTTTGCAGTATGTGACACTGAAGGAGATGCCAGCTGTGCTTGTTTTCAAAGATGAAACTTACTTTATTTATGATGGTAAGTTCCAAAGTTGTAACTCATGTAAAACATGTTAAAATTAAAACACTGTGGCTATTATAGGACTTAGGTATTGATGAAAGATTTGGTAGATGCAACTACTTTTTGCCTTTCCCATTAGTTGAATGACAGATTTTTTTTCCCCTTCAACTTTAGTTTTAACATCTAATGTGTTTTCTGGGTTCTGCCTACAATGATTTTTTTGGAGGGGGTTGGTCAGGTCATTTGACTTTTGAGACATGAACTCTATGCAGTTGCTGTTATTTTAAAACATTCAAAACTATTCGTATAAAAAAAGGGATCTAACATCTTAGACTCCTTTTTTTTTTCAATAGAATAACTACCTGCTGTTATAATACTTAGTAAAATTCACAAAAATTTCTTGGCATCATCAAATACCTACTTCCACAATCCCCAAACTGTGCAATGAGGTACCTCAGGCCAGTGTAGCAAAGTCACAGGGGCTCGAAGAGAAATTTTAAATATAAAGGGAAACAGTGAAACTCAACATCTATTAGATACCATATAGCCACCCAAAAGCAAAAGTGAATGCAAAGTTATGCCTAATAACCTTCTTTGTAACTTTCTAAGTTACAGTTTAATAAACTAGACACTTCAGTTTATTTCTGCTAGTTGCCTTTGAAATACTCAATGCCTTTGTGTGGCTTTTTGTTACCATGTTGGAGAGTACAGATATGGAATATTGTATTCATTACAGAAAAATTGTAGAATGTTGTTATTTTATAACAGAAAAGAAACTATAACTACTTGAGAGCTGTAAACTTTGGATTATGTAAATAATTCCAATGAATAGAATATCTAATAAAAGGAATATTCTGATTTTTTTTAGTAAAATGAATATTTTAATTATTTTAACAATCATGAAGACAGCATTTCTAAAATCTCCTGTTTTCATTATTTTTAAATAAATGTCAATTTAATTTTTGCTGTAGTGGAACAACTACTATTTGTTATATTTTATGCAGCAGGTACTAATTATGTACGTGATATTTTCATTTTATCCTTGCCATGATCTGGAAGGGTAGATAGGTAGATGAGTGTCCTGAGATTATGAAAGAGATAATTAAGAGTGTTAGATAAGATAACAGATGTATAATTAAATAACAGGTTCATTCATTTGCTCACTGGATACTTATTGATTGTATTAGATATTGGGCTTGAAAAGGAAGTGAAGAGGAACTTGGATATATGAAAATAGGAGAAAGAAAATAGTGCATATCTGCACCGATTCTATCCATTTGCTCTTTGATTACTACACTGCTTGAATGATAAACACTTAGCTTATATTGTCTTATTTTATCATTAAAACCATGCTTTTGAGATCAGTATTCTTACTATTTTACAAGTGAAAGGATTAAAGAGGTTTTTTTTCTCTCCCCCAGGTTAAAATAATTGATAGTATAATCAAGTGTCTGCTTTCAGATCTCCTGTTCTAGTTCTCCTATGAGTTTATTAACACTTCAGAAAGCCACTTTATTTTTGGAACAAGCCTGATCATATCTGTTTAGATGTAAATATGTTCTTTAATCATGGCTAAGAAAGTGCACCTCCTCTTCTCTCCACATTTCAGATATGCCCTCAGATGTGCCCTCCCTCGAGTGCACAAGAAGATGGGTGAAGTATCTGTAGCTCTTGTGAGGGACCATCATTCTATAACATGCAGCAGTTAGTATTTAGATCTGCCCAAAGTCTTCAGATAACACACAGAATTTATCTTGAATGTTTATTCTAATGTTTAATTGTTGTCATGAAGTTTAGAAGCTTTGGGGTAGGGACTTAGAAGGATAGTTTATTTTCTGTATTTCAGATATATCACTTGGTGCCATCTTAAAGCATTTGCTTTTGACGTGGAATAGGGATTGTGGCCCCATACTCAACTCCTAGTTTTATGCTTATTTTTCTAATTTGTAAGTCCAAATCCATAAATACTTTCAGATTCATATTATATCACTTATTTTATAGGTTTGGTAACTTGAAAATGTTTTGTTTAGCGATGCAAGTGACAGAAAAAGCACATCTTCCAAGAAATCATTAAAATCCAGTCTTCCACCAAACATATTGGTAGCCTTTTACATTAGCTTCTTTTTTATGCAGTTATAATTGTTCACAGTTACTTCAGAATTATATTTCTAATCAGGACATAATATTTCTCTTGATATTACACATGTTTTTTATCTGCTTAGCAGGAGAATTATTTGATGTTGGAAAAAGGCTAAAATACAATGGCTTTAAATGTGTTAGTTTTATATGTGTTAGTTTTATATATGAGAAAGGGTTCTAAGCTGAGGAAGAAATGTCATAAAATAGAGAAGAGCAAAGAAATTGTAATAAGTTACAATACTGCCACCATTCAAGGATAAATGTCAACCCAGGATAGCCATTTGGTAGGAATGTTTGCCTTCATTTGATCATTCTGTCAGTTTTTTTCCCATACTTTGTGTTTTCAAAGCTACAGTCATGCTGTAGTATTGTTTTGCAACCTGCTTTACTACTTAATTATTAATTAAAAAGAATCTATAAATGAAGAGTCTTCCTCATTATGTACCAAAATTGTTTAAATTTTTTCTTTTCTAGGGTCTTTCACTTATTTCGTATATTTTTATTTATCTGTCTTGTGCTGTTTTTAATGATATTCTAGTAAAGAATTGCTTTGTGTATTAATCCTTTTGTACGTCTCATTGTTTCCTTAGAATAGATCTCTAAAAATTAATTTTATGAATTTAAGACTATGATTGTGTCAAGGCATTTTATACATATTGCTAGATTAGAACATTATAAACATTTTAAACTCTTATTTGCATATAACTTATTAGCTTTGTTTAATTTTTAAGAATACGAGGATGGTGATCTGTCATCTTGGATCAACAGGGAGAGGTTTCAGAACTACCTGACTGTGGATGGCTTCCTCTTATATGAACTGGGAGATACCGGTAACAAGCGTATATATACAACTCTCCATCACTCTGCATGATTTTTCCTTAATTGATTTCTTAAATCTGATTCTGTGGGAAATAAATCTTAAGCTCTCTTTCATAATTTTATTGCTTTTTAAGACCTGAATGCCAGTTCTTTTTCATGAGAATAGACATTAATATTAACAAAGAGCAGATGTTTGTATGGGAAGCAAAGATGAGTTAGAAAAGATTTCCTAGTTAGAACTGAAGTGACAGGAAGAGCAGAGCCTAGATAATAAGGAAATGAGAAGAAATAACCAAGAAGCTATATTAAGAGCTGATTTTGTAATAGGAGTTGGGATACAACTCCTCACCACCTTTGAGGCCTGCTTTTACTTGTGACGAAAACATGGGCACCACACCACTGGCATATGATCAAAAATGATGAGCAAAGTAAATGTATTTATAGATGCATAAACAAAAGCTAACTATAGGGTCTCAGATGCAAACTACCAAAATTCTAAGAGGCCTAACCATGTAAGTTTTAAGAGGAGGTGTTTTGTAAATTTATAATGAATTACAGTGGAGAAATCATAGGTATTGTCACATTTGTTTTCATTCATAACTTCATGATAAGTGGGATGGAGATACGGTTTTAGATTTTAAAAATGGGAAAATTTTGCTCAAGTTTCATTTTCTTTGTATGAGAAGTAGTGTGCATAGAGTTCCGTCTTTGTGATTTCTTGCTTTTGAATCTGATTAAGAATACAAATTAGAAATGCTCCAATAGGTTCCCATGTTATTTTCAAACTTAGGATATTTGTTCTGACTCCTGAGCCTGCTTTTTCATGTTCTGTGTCTGGTGACATTTCTATCTTTGCTTATTGCTATAGAGAGAGGTGTGTGGTAGTTCAGTATTAGAAGTCGGTGTGAACACTGTCAAAGATTGTGAGTTTATTTTTGGATTTTTACAGACTGATGCAAAGGGAAAAGGGGAACAGAGGAGGAATACAGTAGTTTCAGTAGTTTTGCTTTCAGTTTGGTAATCATAGGAGACAGCATTACCTTGAAGTAATTAAAGTAGACAGCTCTGGCTCTACTCGAATAGTTCTTCTCCCAGATTAATTTGGAAAGAAGTTGGCTATGGAATGTTCCCTTTTCGTACAACATAATTGCCCTTGTTCCGTTGTGCTGCTGTGGCTCTGATTCTGCTCATTGTCCCATCCGGCTGCTTACCTCATAAGCACAAGAGATCCTGGCTCTGGGTGGCTTCAGACATGTCATGTTCTTTCTCAGAAGCGCTGGTGATGGAGGGTCCCTGCATCTTCTGACCCCCACTTGAATCTCCCATCGCCTCACTCTACCGTCTTCAGCCATACTGACTTCTCCGTTTTCTTAAAAAGGCTGTGCACTTTGTACCAGTGCACCTTTATACCTGGAATGTATATATACCTGGATAGTTTATTTTCATTCATCAAAGTCAGACCAAATACTACTTCTAAGGACAATCTTTTACTGATCCCCTCAAACTACTTATGTTTACTCTACAGTACTCTCTTATAGCACCCTGTTACTTTCCTTTGGAACTCTTCTCATTGTTAACCGTACATCTGTTTGTGTGTCATAAATGATCTCTATTTGTCTGTTGTTTTCCCTACTAGACTGTGGTTCCCACTCTTTCAGAGATGTTGTGTGTGTGTGTGTGTGTGTGTGTGTGTGTGTGTTCATCACTGCAGCTAAGTCTCATAGCTAATAAATGTGCCTCACAGCTCTTCCCCCTGGCCTAGACCAGAACATGCATACTGAAATGCAGCATCTGGTCTTCTTACTCCCAGGAGCAGTACTCTGGTTATTACGTCGTGCTGTCTCCTAGAGGATATTAGGAATGGATGTGATTTATGTTGTACATAGGGTTCAGTAAATTTTGAATCAGTTTTGTTCTGTGTATTATTACTAGCAAGTAGTAATAGCATGTAAAAATCTTTCTCTTGTTAAAGGTCATTCTTTTAGAGCTACAGTAATTAATAAATTTCTTTTATCAATTAATAATAAATTTATTTCTTAATATCCTAGCTTTTGACAAAGTATATAATTTAGTCAGTTTGTCAGTAGTGTGAAAACAGTACAATTTGAATATATAAATTATTAAATATTTACTATTATTTACATTTGTGGGATGGGAGGTGGGAGGGAACATCTCACTTTGAATTGACTAATTCATTGATTCATTCTACTGTGCGTAACATGTAGGATAATTGGAATTAAATTCTAGAAATTATTTACTAATTCCGATTCACAGCTACAGTAATAATTGAAAAGTTTGTATAATGAGGGCTATTGAATTTAGATATGTCATTCTTAATTTCAGGAAAGCTTGTGGCTATTGCAGTTATTGATGAGAAAAATACATCAATTGAACACACCAGGTATAGTGTTTTGAAATAGTTTTAAGCTTCAAATACCATCTAATTCAGACTTTACATGGCTTCAGATAAACTTGATATGGCATCTTCCTTTTCCCCACAGTATTAGATAAGGCAGCAGATATTATAGTTGGAAAATGATAATATATTTTTGAAGCAAAGAGATGAAACATTCATGTGTTCTTTCACAGATTAAAGTCAATTATTCAGGAAGTTGCTAGAGATTACAGAGACCAGTTCCACAGGTAGGTGCTTACATTCAGGAAGATTCCTTTATCTTTCTTTAATTATGTAATATAATAAAACAAAAGTAGTACTATTTTATACTTTTAAAGGTGAATCAAGATACTGAAGTGAATTACTGTATGTTACATTTCCATATGAATTATTTGGACTTGGTATTTGTTGACGTATGTCATGCAAATAAGATTTCCTTTATAATTTGTATCATACTTGCTTTACGATAGGATTTGGGATACATTTGTGGTAAGGAAATATGGACATGTACTCATAAATTAGAGATTTAAGTTAAATTGAGTAGTCACAAGTTATAGACCGATGATTATAACAGGAATTCAGAGAATAACTTTTTGTTTATGCCAAGTCATTCTTTTTTTTACTGCCATAAGAGACAGTCAGTATAAATTTGTTACAATATTTAATTGTTATTCCCTTTTTATTCTGAGTCTTCTAGTGATACAACAGTGGTATATGTTTATATTTCTCCTGTTCCATAGTATGAACATCTTCTTATTTGTCCTTTTTTAAACAGAGTGGATTTAATTTTTCTTAAATATATATTACTTAGAAAAGCTTATGTTGCCCTACATTTTAAATACATGGAAAGTAGAAATATCTTAGAATTTGTTTAATTTTACTCACGTGTATTTGTATCTCAGAAGCCAGTAGAATTCATACTCTTTTCTACATTTATTTCATATAACTTATATGTTGAACATTTACAGTGTTTACATGCTAACCATACCCTGAAGTTCAGTTCTTGGTTCATATTTACCTTGTTTTGTATCTAATGTCACTCTCTCTCTCTCTCTCTCTCTCTCTCTCTTTCTCTTGATTGTTGTTGTTGGTTAGAGATTTTCAGTTTGGCCATATGGATGGAAATGACTATATAAATACCCTGCTGATGGAGTAAGTAAAGTTCTAAATGTTTAAATGACTGCTGTCAAATCTGTCAATTTTTAAGTTTCTGTTTTTGAGAGATAAAAGCATTACTAGGTGGGAAGCAAAAAAGGAAGTCTACATATATACAAAGCAGATATCCTCCCATCAGATATCTCACTTTAGTTTTTAAGTCTAAATTTGAAACACATTAAACTTTAATATTGTTCTATATTAAAAAATACCTATCTCTAAATTTCATATATTTTGGAAAGAAGATAGCATTCAAAACTTTTAAATCTTGTAGTTTCTGTTTAACACACATCTTACCATAAGGTCAGTTTCAGTGAGTAAATGTAATTTAAGTGGAAAATCTTTACATTTAAGTATTAACTGCTATATGAGAAGAATTAAGAAAGTATAAATAACTTTATAGGGAAAATATACAATTTTAAAATAATTCCATCAGTTGTGTTTATGACATAAAAATCTGATTTGTCACTTCAAAAAGTTGTTAGAAAACATTTAGCATATTTATACTAAATTAATTTCAAATAAGAATCTACTCGATGCAGTAGACCCTTAGTAAGGGTTTACTGTATATCACACACTGTTTAGTACTGTTGACACAGAAAAAGAGTAGAGTTCCTCCTATCTTCAAAATGCCTGTAGTCTGCTGGGTAGGACAACATAGTAATTGCAAAACTGTATGAAAAATTCATTGCAGTAGAGGGTTCTGGAAACAGAGTGGCTCCCACCACACCCCAAGGCACATAAAAATGGAAGGGATCAAAAAAAAAAAAAAAGGAAGGGATCAGAAAATGCTTGCCAGAGGAGGCAGTCATTAAGAGAAGTTATTTTAGGCAGAGCACTATAGCACACAAGAGGTGATAAGGAAATGGGGCTTTGGAGAGAATGGGGCTGTAAAATAGCCCCTGAAGTGAAGATGGGGAAAGCTCACTAGAGACAAGTGACCTTGTCCAGCGGTGTTGAGGTTCCATTTTGAGTTCACAGCATTGTGCTCTGTTTTGGTGTTCTCTAGCTTTGCTTCGCAGCAAAGGTGTGGCAGTTGCCTTCATTCACATTTTAGGGTATTATTCCATTTTCCAAGTAAGAGCACTGAGGAAATACAAACCAAACTTAAAACCCCAAGTAACATTCATAATTTCCAGTTAAAAGCCTAAAATTATAAAGTATTTTTATCTCTGTTCATTTATATTTATTATCTTCTTAGTCCAGTAAGAATTTGAGAGTGTTTACCAGTGATACAAAGTAATGTGATATAATATATAACCAAGGAATCAAGACAAAGGAAAATAAAATAAAGGATCTGTATTATTTTAGGTATTTATCATTTATAGGTCATTACTGAAGGTACTTGAAAATTTTGGTCCTGAATAATTTAAATATTCAAGAGTAGAAAAACATTATTTACATATTTCCTGTAGCCTGTAAAGTAACTTGGTCATAAGGAGTATGGCAGACCTTATATAATCTCATAAAGAGGGGGACATTATAATAGAAATATATTTTTGATAGGATTTTTACAGTATATATAGTAGGGAATTCGACAGAACCATTTCTTACAATGTCCTTCAAGGCAAGCCAGCATTCAGTAAAACATTGTAAAAGGCTGAAAGAATTTGGGTCCAAGAGACAACTCCTTGATCCAGGATGATATTCGGAATATATACAGATGGATGGATATTCCTTCATAAGTATGATTGTTAATGTGAGTTGTGAGATAGAAATTTTGAGTTTCAGTTGTGGTCCAAGAACAACAGTAATCTCTACCACCAACACCTTGTTGTGTTGTTTTGTTTGTTTTTTATTCATATTTTGCTTTTTTTTTTCTTTTTCAAAAGAAGAGAAAGCATATGATGATGGTTACGTGATTATATTTGAAAGTCCTTATTGAGCACTTAATTCTGTGACCGACACTGGACTGAGTGGTCAATAGGTATTTTTTAACTTTTACAATAACTCAGTAAGGTGTAAGTACTATTATTATTTCCATTTTATATAGATGAGGAAATTGAAATTTCTTAGAAGAAACTCAAGGAAGTTAAATAATATGCCAAAGGATGCCCAACAAGTAAGTTAAAGAGATCCAGTTCTCAAATCCAGATCTCTCTTACTCCAAAGCTCTTCTGTGACATTAATATTGTCAGATAAATAGTAGCATTTAATAGGTATTGATGCTGAAAGGGGTCTTAACGTAGGGCAAATACATGATATTTTGTAAGATAGTTATATGGCAGCACTATGTTTTTTACGTTGTCTCAAAATAAATAGGGTACTATCAGACCCTAGATTTGTTAAATATTTCGGGGGGGGGGGAGGTGGTTCTTGTGAATGTAATTAAGAGGGAATAGGATGAAATGATATTTTCCCTTTCCATCATTACTCGAATTATTGAATTCTAGTTCCACTGTGTATTTAACTTTTTTATAATATGTATTTTTATAGGCAGGCCAAGTTCTGATCTATTCTGTAAAAATGGATTTTTTTGCTACGTATGCATTATAACTAATAACTAAACTGCTATAAATCAAAAAGTTGTCTATTCTTATGAACAAGAATGAAGCTAAGTTTTTTTTTCTTTTTTAATTATATAATCACCTTTGCCTAATAATAATTCTGGATAATCAACCACTCTAATACCCAGTGATTTCCAGCTGTAGTCTTTACTTTCTCTCACTTACCTGGGCTTGGCTGATATTGCCTGGGCACAGATAGATATGGCTCCAGACTGCCACTGAGGTTCAGGTCTGCAGTCTTTGCATGTCCTTGATCCTGGAAGGATATTTTCCTGGGAGGTCATCATGTGGCAGTCACAGAAACACAGGCAAGCAAGCCTACCCATGCACTCACATTTCAAGCCTCTGCTTGAGTCACATCTGTTACCTTGCCCTTGGCTATACGTCACATGGCTGAACCCAACATATGAGGAGTCACATGAGTGTGTTTTGCCTCCCTGGGAGAAGAGCATTGCATGGGGAGAGTAGAGAATTAGGAGCAAGAAAGCCATCTGCTGAACTCACTCATGTGGTGATAATACAGTGGTGTGAATTGCTGCTACTCTAGAGTTTTGTACTTTTACATAATATTTTCATATAGACATACAAATAACCTCAAACCCATGTGTAGGTTACATACAGAATTAAGCACTTCTCTTCCTTTTATGACTGTGCAACAACCTATCCTTGGAAGGAAAAAATAATTAGTTCAATTAAATGGCCCCTATTAGTAATGTTTTGTGTCTGCAAACTGAATTGATGTCTGGTACATCAGTGAGCACTTCCTGAGGATGTGTTGGGATGTGTAGTGGGATAGTGGGAGTTCAGAGAATTTGGAAGAGTGTCTATTGAACACAAGGTAGTGTGCTGAGTGTTTAAATTGGAGTTTTCTCACTTAATTTTTACCATATAGATACCCTCCTACTACTCCCTTTTATTCACTTATAAATGACAAGCATGAGGCCTAGAAACCTGACTTATGGGAAAGCTCCGGGCTCAAGCCATGTGGCTGCAGAGATGGTGCTCTGTCCTGTCTTGTTTCCCTAGTACCACTTACCCGGAACGGGCTGTGTGTGACCAACACTGGTGGTATGTGGATGGCAGAGAATAAGATTGCCCAGAAATTGGTACTTGATACATAATTTTTAGCCTTCAGTTTAAGCAAATATTCAGCTCTCTGATATTATATATTAGAATATATTCTTTCACTTTTTTTTTCCTTAATAAAGAAGGAGAAGGGGAGAGGGAGAGACTTCCAGCCATTTCCCTTCTGAGTGCAGAGCCCAACGTGGGGCTCGATGTCATGACCTTGAGATCAGGACCTGAGCTGAAATCAAGAGTCAGATGCTCATCAGCCTGAGCCACCCAGCGCCCAAGAGTGTTTTTGGTATAATCTAAATTTAGCTATTTTGGTTTTTTTTTTTTTTTTTTTTATTTATTTATTTATTTATGATAGTCACAGAGAGAGAGAGAGAGGCAGAGACACAGGCAGAGGGAGAAGCAGGCTCCATGCACCGGGAGCCCGACGTGGGATTCGATCCCGGGTCTCCAGGATCGCGCCCTGGGCCAAAGGCAGGCGCCAAACTGCTGCGCCACCCAGGGATCCCAACTATTTTGTAAACTGATGGACAATTTGAAATTTTCTTCATGTGAGCATGTGAGGGAGGCAAAGCCATTAATGCAGCTTCCCCCTTTTGTAATTATAGTTACTTAGATACAGTATAAATGAATATCAAAATACTTGTCATCTCAGTGTTTAATGTGTATTTTGATTCTTTTATTTTTCTGTTTCAGTGAACTCAAAGTCCCAACGGTGGTTGTACTAAATACTTCCAACCAACAGTACTTTTTACTAGATAGACAGATCAAGAGTGCCGAGGACATGGTGCAGTTCATTAATAACATCTTGGATGGCACAGTGGAGGTGAGTCGATGACTCATTTCAAAGGGATGGTGGGAGGAGGAGGTCGGGGAGAAACAAACTTTCTTTTCCTCCTCTGATCCTGGAAAGAAGAGCAATCACCTGGGGTGTGAGGGGCAGTCCTCCCCACCTTGCTTGTCTCCTGTCACAGACCCACATTCTGAGAGACATAGAAGGTTCTCTGTGAAAGATGCTGCTCATAGCTGCAAAGGTCTCCTTTAGGGTTATTTGGAAGACATTTTTGATTGTCACAGTGAGTGGGAGGTGCTATTGCCATTTGGAGTCAGGCTATGGCTGCTGAGAGGTCTTCAGTGTGCAGAGCTATCCCAGGAGTGAAATTTCCTGGCCCTTAACCTTTCTGGGTTCAAGAGTATAATTGGATTAAGTTATTCAGATTGCTTTTCTAAGAAAACCTGTGTATAAGACTACAGTTTCTTAAGGAAATGTACTGAGAATCAGAGCTTCAGGGGAGAGTTCCAAATCCATTTATATAAAATATTTCTCAGAAATAATAGACAGTCTTAGCTTTCCATTTTTTTCTATAAATCTTACTGTAGTGTTATTCAAACTGTGGATTGCAGTCCATATTATAGGGCCATGAAGTTGCCTCAGGACATTGTGACCAGCATGCATCTTAATTCAACAGACAAGAATGAAATAGAAAAAAGTATGAGACTTCTAGGCTTTTATGAAGTTAAATTACTATTTTGTGAGCGTTTTGTTTCAGCTTTTACAAACTTTGTTTGAAAGTTAGCTCACAGAATAACAATCATTTCTTTTTAGAAACAATCACATAGTAGAAATTTTTTAGTTGAGAAAATAATACTACTTGAAATGTGAGTGAGAATTCTTCTATGTGTGAGCTAGTGAGACCCGATTCAAACTGTTTGACAAGGAGAGGCTCATATAGTTTGGGAATTCAAGCACTGAGCCAGACTTCAGGGATGGCCAAATGCAGAGATTTGATATATTTGCATCAGAAGTTTTTCTCTCTGCCTTTCAGCACTTTTGAGGTGAGGGGAGGGCCATTCTTGGGGAGACTCTCCTTAAACAATCACAAAGATGTCCTACAGCAGTTATTGTTTAACAGGCTCAGCTGAACTCCAAAATCGGGCAGGCTTGAGATTGAATTCTTCAGAAGAGGATCAGAGTGTGTTCACACAAGAAAGCAGGGGACAAAAAAAAAAAAAAAAAAAAAAAAAAAAATTGTGAATATATACAGCCTGGCTCTTTCAGGTGCTTTTCGTAATCTCCTGGGGTCAACCCTTGACCTGCAGCTGTAAGGTTATATAACAAAAATAAAGTCTTAGTACTTAAATAATAATTTAATTGTGGGTTTTTTTCCCCTGTTAATTTCAAGGCCCAAGGAGGCGATAGCATATTGCAGAGATTGAAGAGGATAGTATTTGATGCCAAATCTACTATTGTGGTAAGTTGTGATGGTCTGCTTAGTGTCATGGATTATTGAGAATATACATATATATATTTGCTTTATGTCTAATTGAGGGTAAATCTGAAATTTCAAAGGATTAGGTAAAGATACATCTTTAATTTGAAAGCTAGAAACTAGTCCATATTTACATTAAAAAGATCTTTTTCAGGTGGAAATTAAGTTTCTCTAAGTACTCGTTTCTGCGTGATGGGTGAGTTACCTGGGATTCAGAATCCGTTACCTCACTGGCATGACTTTAAAAATGTTTTCCAGAGTCTCTTTCCAACTCCTGCCCTTTTTAGTCATTGGATCTGAACCTGCTTCAACTCTAGGTCAGCTTGACAGCAGAGGCATGCCTAAGTTTGTTTGAGCCTTAAACTTAGTTCTAGTTGTTTAGCTACTTACTCCATGGGCGTTTTCATTAAGGCCAAAAGCAGTCATCAAAGTAGAAATCCTCAAAATAAGCCCTTAGGACATTTTGTCTGCTGCTGCTCTAACTTCACTTGCTGTCACCTCAGCTCCCATCCATTCTGTACACTACCACACAATGAATGTTACCAGAATGGTCTCTTATCACTTTCCTTCCCTTTTCCATGAACACATATGGGAATATCTGTCATCTCAAATGGCCTCACTAGTTTTCGAATAATTGCAGAAGCTTCTCTGGTGCTTCCTGCTGCTTCTCACAGTGCCTCATTCTTACTCATGCTTAAATTTCTGCCTCAAAACACCTTTATTCTGGGAAGCCATCTTCCGTTACCTCCACCCAAAGTCACTTTGCCCTCTTCTGACTTTGTCTGCACAGTTCTGAGTTACAGTCGTAACCCACAGAGGATAGTATAGTTGAAAAACCTATTCAATAAAATTGCTTTTACTTTTCTGAGAACTAAGTGGATTGTGTATACACTGAGGGAAATAATTAAGTTAATGTGCTTTATCGTTAACCAGTACGTAAAAAATATCTTAAATGCCATGTGAAGAGGAATGTGTATGTACCTTTTTTATGGTAGATAAGCAGCCTTCGCAGTGAGCACATTGCTGTAGTCCAGGATCTGACTACATAGCTGTTGGGCACGCAGTTGCCATCTCCAAAGAGACATTTATGGTTATGTGAGGAAGATAAATGTCTTAGAAAAGGATATAAAATATTTGGTGCTTTTTTCTGCTGCTGGTAGCTGGTCTCTCTCACACACACACATACATGTAAAAGTTCTATCTTACATTGTCTCTAACGTGGTAGCTGCTGCAGGGATCCTGACATTGATTCATTGGAACTAAAAGCAAGTTGACTGGTTAGCATGTGGAAGAAATTTGCCGTAGTTTGAAATTCGTTCATGTATCTTATACCAGAGTACATATGAGGAGAACTGAATTGTGATTCTCTTCCCACAGTCTATATTCAAGAGCTCTCCACTGATGGGCTGCTTTCTCTTTGGCCTTCCACTGGGGGTCGTCAGTATCATGTGCTATGGCATCTACACAGCGGACACAGATGGAGGTTACATAGAAGAACGATATGAAGTATCCAAAAGTGAAATTGAAAGCCAAGAACCAACAGAAGAAAGCAAAGAACAGGAGCCAAGGAGTGGAGATGCCCTAGTGCCTACAGTGCAAGGACCCAAAGATGTATTAGAAAAGAAGAAAGATTGAAATTTTGCTAGTGTAGAATATTTCATAGGATTTCAAATTATTAAAGAGTCTATTTATTGAATTTAGACATTTAATCATGATCTTTACAAAAAAGAATACGTTATTTGTATTTTGCTAATATCTACTTGCATGGATTAAAGTAGTCCTTCCTAAATGGGGGCATATTTGGAGCAAAGAGATGAAATGTTTGTCTAAAAAAAAAAAAAAAATCCAGACACTCCATCAAAGTTGACCTTATAGATACTGTTACAGCAGATCAGTTCTTTTGCATGTTTCTCTATCTGAGTATTCTGTGACACAATTAAGATTCCTGGACAGAATATTTAAATTAGTCAGGTAGAAGATACATGTTTGACAAAGAAAAACAATACCTTCACCTCCTACCATTCATTCTCCTCGTATATTTTAGGTAAGGTTTACGTGGACAAAATTAAGTCTTTAAAATTTAGGCACTTTAAAGGAGAACTAACAACTTTTTCCATGGATCAACTTAAGATTGACTTAAAAATAATTTGGTTTTATATAGCTTAGCAATTTTATTTTGTTATTGTTTTTAAAGGAGAAGAAAAGTTCCTTTTTAACTTTATACTCAGTTGCATTATGAAAATTTCCTATGCGTCTATAGAGTGGGGAAAAAATAGTCTTGTGTTTAATCTTTGCAAAATAAATGAATTTATTTGGGACATTGATTTCAAACCACACCCTGGGACATGCTTAGCAGTTGTCTCAGTGGTCACTGTAGGAAGGGGAGGGTCTCTGTTACTCCTACTCTGTTTTAGCCAGAATGGCCTCCTATTTTTTCTCTATTTTATATATTGGAATCTCTTCTAAAAATTTGCTTTGATAAAAAGCTCCTGCTGCTTTTTAAAAAGTAATATATATCATATTTTTTATGTTTATGATATGGTAACTTATGACATAGTATATGTGTATCTGTGTATATTCACACATGCACAATATATTTACATACACATATATAAAATTTATTGACATATGTCTGTTAATAACATGGGCATGTTTATATTCATAATGAGTGACATTATCAGCCTGTCAACAAATTTATGATAATCCAGTGAGTAAGAGATCTGCCAGTTACCTTCTCCATCCTCTCATTTCTGACGCCTATTTCAGCCAGTGACCTCTCCTCTTCTCCCTGTAATGAAATAAGAACTCTATCCCAAGTAATGGATAAAAATTGGCATTATTTTAAGTATAATTATGGTGTGTTTATTGTAGATTATTTTGAGTCCTTCATTTTAGCTAAGTTTATAGGATTTTTATTAGATGACCATTGTGTGGGTGATTATTCACTGAATAATGGAGTTAAACAATATAATAGTTTTTATTAAACACTGAAAAATGAGTGTTAATCACTTTAAAAATATGCAGCTCATGGTCCTGATATTGAAGTTGTTTAGGGCTTTTTTGGTCAAGCCAGCTGTTGGTTACTTCTGATGCCATGCTGATCCCAGCTAAACTGAAACTCTTGTATCTACTAAGAAGTTTCTAGCAATTGCTTTATTGTATCCATGTGTTCTTTTAGCATATCATAGTTAAATGCTACCAATTTAACAATTGGATTCCTCTCCAAAGAGTAATGAGGGGTTCTTTTGGAGGATAAATATTAATGTTCCCAGAGGTCGAGCTTGTTTTGCAGCAGTGACAAAAGCTTAGGTGACTATCATGCTTCGAGTCTAACCTAATAAGGAATGTAAAGCATAGCCTCCACCAGTGACAGTAGGAAATTGTAGAAAATGCCATGGCTTTTCTTCTTCATGTTTATCATTATCAGATGTCCATCATCTGCACATTTTTGGCCTTTGTCAGGCATCACTTATAAAAATGAAAGACTTCAGTAGAGAAAGAAAAAATAGTAAAAGCTCAATATGTATCAACAAACAAGACATCCAGTGATCTTTGTATTCTGAGACTTGCTTGTCAGTAAGTTAATGCCTTAATTTTCTGTTACCTTTTTCACAACTCTCTACTGTTGTCCTATATTCTATTTGTGTTTTTCAAGAGTGTCTGTTAGGAAAACAAAACGTGTAGATGGTTTATAAGGAATAATTTTCTTTCTTTTGTATTAAAATTTTGCTTTTTGTTTCTACTTTAGGATATTATCAGACTTCTCACAAAACAAATTTAAAAATTTTGTTCAGTAGTATGCTGTTCCCTTTAATGTGGTATCAGCATTTAAGTAGAAATGCTATTTTCATTTCAGGAAAAACTACACCCAAGTAAAGTTAATTTCTTAATGAATCTAGTAGTATAATAGAGATATCCTCATTCACTGGTGAATCTTATTATGATTACATATTAATAAGAGTATCCTTTTGTCTTTTCTTTTGGTTGCAATAAAATTCTCTTTCTAAATCTTAAAATTCAGAATTCTAGGTGACTTGCTATTGCTAAATCTAGTGTTCAGACAATATTTAATTACATTTCAGAGGAAGAAAATATATATTTTTATCAAGCTATGCACCCCATTATAGCTTGCAGTCCTTTCTATTTGCTTCATCATACACGTTAATATTTCTCTAGCTACTTTATCTGAAACTTGAGGTGTATTAGACCTGAATTTTTATTTTCTTCTCACACCTAGTGTTTTCCTGGTATCTGACTTAGAAATAGCATTAACAGCCAAATGTCTAGAGGTTGAAGGAAGGGCCTATGTGAGTAGTTAGACAACTGTATTTTTGTTTAGTGGATTTTTGTTGATGTTTCTTGTGTTTTGTTTCAGGGGCTTTTGTGGTTTTGTTTTTCTAAAATAATTTACATTTTTTCATCATTGCTTCATATGATACAGAGGTATCATACAGAGGACAGGTAAAAAAAAAAAAAAAGCTTAGCTATTCTCTTTCTGCAGACATTGTTCAAGTAAACCAGTGTGAGATATTAAGACTATCAATTATTTGGTGGGATTAGGTTTGCCATTTTATTTTTATAAATATATATTTTTTCTGAATGTGTCTGAGTCCAAGAGTGGGCAAAAAATAATTTTCTACTTTGGACTAAATCTATAAAGGTTTTTGGAAGTCTGTATTACTACTAACTTGTTGAATTCATGATATCTTGCCTTATGGCACCAATTGTAAACCTTTGATTTTCTAAAATAAATTAATTGAAAAATATAGTTGTTTATTACTTTTACTATTTATATATTTTCAATACTAATAGTTCCTTGTGCAAGCAAGAGGACTGATCTTCCACAAATTATTTTTCCTTTCATTAAATTGTAAGTTATTTGTCATTATAGAAACATAAAATGAGTTTAAACAGACTTGAGAGAGATCAAGTTGTTATCTAATCCTCTTATAGATAACCTGAGATTCATAGGTTTTATATTTCTGTATTTGAAACACTTGATTATTTTTAAACATTCATTGCAGGGTTTAGAGTTGGAATAATTGGACTTGAGTCTGTGATCTACAGCTTCATTGTGATCGTGGACACAACACAACCTCCCCTCCTTTGTGTTGTCAGTAAAACGGAAGTCTAATGCTTTGATGTTCTTTTTGAAAACAGCATCAAATGGAGAAAGTGTATTAGTGAAAAAACAGAAGTCTGTAGAAACACTAATTTTTTAGTAATTTATTTTTCACATGTTATACCTTCACATTTTTTAATGAGAATTGTCCTGGCACAGGAATAACAACCAAAAGTGGGCCCCACCCAACGTGGGACTCATACAGATGAGCTGGTTAGAATGGACCTTCCCAGATAAGAGCGACCAAACCATGTCCTCTGTATAAATTTCGTGGGTGATGAACTGGCTCCCAGGTCATTGCTGAGAGGGGACTGCATCGTGGGTGTGGAGGCCCCAGTGTCCTACTGCCTGAAGTCCAGTCCTTATTCCATCACATGCTGTGCAAAGTTGGGAAGTGTCTAATTCCGGGTTGATGGAACCCATCTCCCTGGATTGAGATTGACTGAGTTACGTACAAGGCACATGAAAACAGCTCAGAAATATATGTATATATTCGATTTATTTTTTTAGAATTTATATCATTGTTGATCACAGAGAAAAGCCAAGACTTCAGGAATATGAAATAGTATGTTTAAATTTGCTTGGCCACTTTGCAATTCAAGCTCTAGCATTTTTGGATGGAAATGGGAGTTGTTAGTTCTTTAACAAATATTTAGGTTCACAAACATCTCCAAAAACGCCATTGGGGAAAAAAAAAAAAAAAAAAAAAAACATTGGGTTTTATGCTTTCAGTGAAAATGCATGTAAGAGGATATGAGTATGCAGTAGGCTTATTGATGGTGTGTGTAAATAGTTTAGACAGATACCAGTGTTATTTGGATACAGATTTAGAATATTAATAGATACTGAATATAGATGATTCGATTTTCCTACAAGCCTTCCTGACAACAGTCCTCAACCCTTAACTTTCTCTAAAACTGAGAAGAGATTTCCAACAACTAGTAAAAAAAAAAGTGGCAATTGTTTTCTTGACAATGTATTCTTTCAACACATGTTTTTTGCACATCTTCTGTGTCCTACTGAGGATACAGCAGTAAAGGACGGCCATAACCCGCCTTCACTAAAAGTGTTGTTTTCTGTTTGCCTTTTCCTATAATCTGTTGTTCAATATAAAATCCTTGCTGTTAGGTCTTCAGGATCTTTGGGACTTTGGGAAAGAGACCAGGGCAGTGCAGGCCAGGGCAGCTTGCTTCAGATAGATGAAGGCTATCTTCACCTGTTCAGCGTGTCTACAACCGAGCCAGTGCTGTGGGCGGAGAGGAGGGGCTGTGGACTGCGGTGCTGGGTGGGGATCCCCACGGGAGGAGTCTCCAGAGAGAACCTGCCCTGACAAGATCACATGGGAGCTGGACGGCCCCTTTTTCCTGCAATGCCTTCTGAGACAGATTCGGTGAGGAAGTAAATGTAAGCGCTAATTGCTGTGTATTTAGAAATTCTTAGGTAATTTCTGTGGATGTTACAAATCTGTGTGGACATCTTGCAAATTTGTGTCTCCAGCTTGAACTCCATACTTGATATTCAACTCAGCCACTTGGGTGTTTAGTAAGGAACTCAAGCAACGTATCCAAAGTACTGGCTGTCCACCAAGCACCAGCTTATGCTCAGTCCCCCTGATCTCAGTAGATGGTAACATCATTGTTATAATTACTTGGGCCAAATATCCCGGATTAATCTGAGACTTCTTTCCTTCAACACTTCTAATCTGTGAGAAATTTTTGTTTAGTTATATCTTTAAAATACACTTAGAAGCCAGGCTTCAGGGATGACTGGGTGGCTCAGCGGTTGAGCATCTGCCTTCGGCCCAGGGCGTGATCCTGGGGTCCTGGGATCGAGTCCCACATCGGGGTCCCTGCATGGAGCCTGCTTCTCCCTCTGCCCCTGTCTCTGCCTCTTTCTGTGTCTCTTCTGAATAAATAAATCTTAAAAAAAAAAAAAAAAAAAGCCAGAGTTCACACCACCATACAGGTCAGCAGCCTAGTGTAGGCGCCACATCCCATAGCCAGGCTTCACTGCTTGCACCCTTGCCTGAGGCTACTCTCCAAGAGCAGCTAAAGGGATCTTTTTTTATGATGTAAGGCAGATCGTGCCATTTTTCTGCCCAAAACAAAATTCCAATGACTTCCTACCTTAGTGTAACAAAGAAGGGCCTCACCATGAACTATGTTACTGATTGAAACGTGCCCCCCCCCAGATTCGTATGCTGAAGTCCTGACCGCCTAGTACCTTAGAACGTGACCTTATTTGGAAATAAGGTCATTGTGGATATAACTAGTTAAAATGAGATCATACTGGAATAGAGTGGGTCCTAATCCAAAATGACTGGTGTCCTGAGAGAAAGGGGAAATCTGGAAACAATCACATATACAGGGAGAATGGGAAGGTAAAGGCACGGTTTGGGGTAATGCTTCTACAAAGTGAGGAACGCCAAATATGGCCAAGGAGCCACGGGAAGCCAGGAGAAAGGTGCGCAGCAGGTTCTCCCCCACAGCCTCAGGAGGCCCCAGCCCTGCAGACCCTTTAGTCTTGGACTTCTGACCTCCAGAAATGTGGGACAATAACTTTCTGTGGTTTAAACCACAGGGTTTGTGGTACTTTGTTACAGAGACCCTGACAAACTGATACAGCTCATGATTATTTTTTACAGCCTCCCTGCCCTGACCACGTTTCTCTCCCGCCCGCCTCCACGCCCTTCCTGCTCGGTCCATTCCATCACCTGCTGCCTTGTTCTGGACCATGTCTTGTGCACATGCTGTTTCCTGTGACTAGAATGACATCCTCCTGGATATGTACCTGGCTCCTTCCTTCCTCTAGCTCACCTCACTATTCACGCCTTTATTAACCATCCTGCATGAATTAGACCACCCGGCCTCCAGCTCCCCCCAACCCCTTTGCTGCTTTATTTTTTTACAAACACTTCTCTATAATATTATATATTGTTTGTTTACTGCCTGCTGCCCCCCCTGAAATACACACTAATGTAAGCCCTGAATGGTCAGATACATTTTCTGGGTTTTTTTCTTTTTTTTTTTTTTTTTTTTTAAAAGTATTTGTTTTTTTTTTTTTTTTTTTAAAGCCACCTGGCTTTCTTTCTTTTTTTTTTTTTATTAATTTTTATTTATTTATGATAGTCACAGAGGGAGAGAGAGAGAGGCAGACACAGGCAGAGGGGGAAGCAGGCTCCATGCACCGGGAGCCTGATGTGGGACTCGATCCCGGGTCTCCAGGATCGCGCCCTGGGCCAAAGGCAGGCGCCAAACCGCTGCGCCACCCAGGGATCCCTTTCTGGGTTTTTTTCAAGGCTACAGTCTCAGTTCCTGAAACATGGTTGGCATGAAGTATGCATTCAATAAATATTTATAAAATAAATAAATGAATAAATGAATGGATGAATAAATATTTGAATATATTGTATTTATATGATGATGTATTTATTACGAGTATGTTAGTGTTGAAGGTTTCTGATTTTTAAAAATATCAGAAAGACTTCATTGAAAATTTTAAGTGCATGTTCTGAAAGTATCTGAGTGCTTACTGATTGAGCAATACAAAGATGGGTAATTAACATGAAAGAGTCATAAGCTTTGGAAATATTTTATGTTTTAGTATGGAAGATTTGTATATTATTTATTTTTATTTTTTTTTAAAGATTTATTTATTCATTCATTCAGAGAGAGCGAAGAGAGAGGCAGAGACACAGGCAGAGGGAGAAGCAGGCTCCATGCAGGAAGCCCGATGTGGGACTCGATCCCCCGTCTCCAGGATCACACCCCAGGCTGCAGGCGGCGCTAAACCGCTGCGCCACCGGGGCTGCCCGATTTGTATATTATTTAGCTTAGGATCCAGAATCTTAAAATCTATACAGTCATTGAAAATAAAAATAGATTTGAGGTCAAGAACTATGAAAACTTTTGGGTAACCAGATATTCACCATCCCTCAAATATTATTGAAAAACAATTAGCTCTTTTGCAAATGTCAATCTAAAATTGTTAGCCTTGAAAAAATAAATAAAAAATTTTAAGAAATTGTTAGCCTTGGCACCTGGGTGACACATTCAGTTAAGCGTCTGACCCTTGGTTCTAGCTCAGGTCATGATCTCAGGGATGTGGGATCCAGCCTAGTATAGGGCTCACGCTCAGCATGGAGTTGGCTTGAGATTCTCTTTCCCTCGCCTTCAGTCTTTCCCCCTACTCCTGTGCTCTCTCTATCTCAAATAAGTCTTTTAAATTTTTTTTTAAAAACATAACATTGTTAGCCTTGTGGAGGTAATTACTATATTTTAAGTTATGGATTCTTAACCAATTGTGCTTCTCAGAATTCTGTGAGCATCCATTGCCTCAGATGCTTTATAAAAATACACAAAAGTCCTAGAAAATCCATTTGGTTGGTTTTGGATGAGGTTCTGCTTGAAGCCAAAACAAAGAGGGAAAAAAAGCCTCCCCTAGTTGATCTTGATGTGTACTCCCAGTTGGTAAGCAGTGTTTTAAATGATCATTAGGAAAGGTAAAAGTGTCAGCGCCTTTAAAAGAAGCTGTGTTTTCTGGGAATTCCTTGTGAGCATCCAGAGGTCAAATATGATACAAGAGCATGATGTGCTTCATTTCCCCTTCACGACCCCGCAGCCTCCGCCAACCGTGAGTAAACTTGCTTGCACAACAGCGGCAGCTTCAGGAAAGTGGTTTTTATTCTTGCGAACAAGAGAGTAGGTTATGTCCAGCTGGGATGATTTATTTCCCTTTGCATCCTACCATCCTTCTCTAGAGATGAGCAGGGTGGCTCAGGACTAAAGTGAGCCTTTGCTGTTGGAGATGAGGGCGGTGGCAGGGTGATGGCAGAGTGGTGGCAGGGGTGGCAGGCACGAGCATCAGAGTGTCATTGTCGTACTTTCTGGTTTCATTCATCCTCATGAGTCATTTGTGTAGAAAGTGAAACGTAAAACACAAAAGTGGTCACAATTTTACTTCTTTCTTCTACACTATCTAGTGGAAAACAAGTTTTCATGTGACCAGTAACAGGTTCCAAATATAAAATGTGTCCCAAGATACCCATTTGACAGTGTAAGGCAAAGCTCAAACACGGCTGCAGGAGGGCATTTCTGCTCAACCGCCTGTGGTCGTCGGGTGCAGCTCATTCCTAGCTCATCGAACTCTTGTGATCAAAAGCAGTTTCTTCCCTAAGAAGTTGGTTTGTAGAACTTCACATTGTCAAAGAATAATAACGAGAGAAGAACTAAAATTCGCAGTCTTCAGTGGCGTGATGCTGTCCTTACAAAGGAAGAAGGGACAGCACCATGGCTTGGACCCCAGTTGTTCTGCTTTTAGTCAATTTTACATATTCTAGTTTAAAAAAACATACTTTTTGTATATATTTAGGGAGGCAAACAGGTAACGCAAATATAGCTACATGTTTACAACTTGTGGTTCTAAATACAGGGCAGGAGGGTGTCCTGTACTCTTCACCTGGAATCAACAATTATACTCTTCATACAACTTCTATTTGGTTTCAAAAGATTCAAAATAAATGTTGGGGAGAAAATGGAGCAAATATTACTGTAAATTCTTGTTTCATTGTGATAATCTTGAATATGCATCCAAAGGTGCTTTTAACATTAAATATGATGGAAATATACATTGTGGCTCTGAAAAATATGTGCTATGGCAGCGCTTACCTGCATTTTTAGAAGTACTGTCTCTCAAATAATTTAGATGCAAATGGCCTTATGTAAAATGAAAACCTTGATAACATATCGAAGATGCACATGAAAGGTTTGAACAAATTGGTTCATGGAATCTTAAAGGCTCTTGCTATTAAAATATAAATGAATAAATCACATTGAAAAGCCATGAGCATAGGTTGAAAGTTTCATCCCTTTCAATCAACGTGGACAATAATAAATATATTAGCAGACATTTGATCATAATTTTTTTGGAAAGTATTTTTTTTAGATTTAATACTATTTATTTATTTATTTACTTATTTATAAATTTATTTTTTTATTGGTGTTCAATTTGCCAACATATAGAATAACACCCAGTGCTAATGCCATCAAGTGCCCCCCTCAGTGCCCGTCACCTAGTCACCCCCACCCCCCACCCACCGCCCTTTCCCCCACCCCTAGTTCGTTTCCCAGAGTTAGGAGTCTCTCATGTTCTGTCTCCTTTTCTGATATTTCCCACTCATTTTTTCTCCTTTCCCCTTTATTCCCTTTGCTATTTTTTATATTCCCCAAATGAATGAGACTATATGTTTGTCCTTCTCCACTCGGAGTGAGCAGAGCTTTTTCCCTTCTTTCAGGAGGGAAACTGGGCATGTGTATAAGCACCTAGTGGTGTATGCAGCACCTCATTTTTGCAGGATTTTTCACCCACGGCACCATTATGGCCTGAAGGTCTGTGCCCCGCTATAAATTCATATGCTCAAATCCTTACCCCCAACGTGATGGTAGTAGGTGGGATGACTGGGGGTAATCATCCAATCAGATCAGGATGCTGAGGTCAGTGTTGTTACACTAGACACCCCAGAGCTCTTTTGCCCCTTGACCCATGGGAGGACCCAGCACTCCAGTTGTATGAAGAGTATAATTGTTGATTCCAGGTGAAGAGTACAGGACACCCTCCTGCCCTGTATTTAGAACCACAAGTTGTAAACATGTAGCTATATTTGCGTTACCTGTTTGCCTCCCTAAATATATACAATAAAAAGTGACTACCGTCACTTATATCAGAGTATTACTAATCCTAATAAAAGGAAAAAAATCCAACCTAATTTATTAAAAAAATACCAACCTAATTTATAAATCACTTCTTTGTAACTTTTAACAACCCTTTTAAGGGATATTGATTCCTTCTTCCCACCATCTTGGCTACACAGGACATTATATATACATATATGGTGTTTAATGTACAGCATTGCACTATTAATGAGTTAAATCAACATATTTGTTTAAAGCTAATACTATTTTTAAGAATTGACATCATGTGGCCTGGACTGAATGTTCAATAAGAGTTTGAATGAACAATGACTGAATCGATCAATGGTTAGATAGACAAGATGGCATTTTCAAAGATTCAGAATGGCTATAAATACCAAAATCACACTGCTTCCCACACACTATTCAAAGGAAAGTTACTATCTTCACTCTCTGTTGCTTGGGAATGACTGCACACGCATAGACATAAATTCCAAAAATCATACATTTCATATGACACTACCACAAGGCAACATTTCTATTGCATATTTCCATAAAACAAGGAAACAAAAATGCCCTCTGTGCAGAGACAGCTAAATCAGTAAGTATAGTGTATCTGGAGCAGAACCACTAGGTGATTTGTAACACGTGTGTGCACACACACACACACACACACACACACGCACTCATAAAAGGATTCACTACAGGAATCTGGATGTGGGCCGTGGTAGGAATGGGTTGAAGCTTCTCTGTCAGGCTGTGGTCTTTGCATGTGGAGCTTGAGGGTGTGCTACACAGAGCTGGCTACCTGACAGGGAGACGGGTGGAAGGGGGTGGACGGCAGGAAGCCAACTGAAGCCCATGTCAGTTCTTGTTGCCTCTGACCTTGGCGGTATGAGGATCCTTCTGAAGTCTGCACAGTGCTAAACACGAATACCGGCTTGGGAGTGGAAAAGCAGGTGGACCCAAGGGAAAGTGGAGCATCTGCAGTCCCCACCGCTTCCTGCTTCATAGCCAAAGACTCAAAGCCTCCTTGCTGGATCCTCCCATGGGTCAAGGGGCAAAAGAGCTCTGGGGTGTCTAGTGTAACAACACTGACCTCAGCATCCTGATCTGATTGGATGATTACCCCCAGTCATCCCACCTACTACCATCACGTTGGGGGTAAGGATTTGAGCATATGAATTTATAGCGGGGCACAGACCTTCAGGCCATAATGGTGCCGTGGGTGAAAAATCCTGCAAAAATGAGGTGCTGCATACACCACTAGGTGCTTATACACATGCCCAGTTTCCCTCCTGAAAGAAGGGAAAAAGCTCTGCTCCTTCCTTCCTTCTTGTTCTGCTTATTGTAACCCTTTGGAAAGTCAGTACACTTCTCCAGGGGAAAGACACCACCATTAGATGTTGCAAAGCAGGGATGTGTCCACATCTCAGGTCTCAGGCCCCCTTGAAATGAAAATAATACCTCCAGAAGGCAAACTGTCTGATGTTCCATGCAAACAGTCATAAATTACCTGGTAAGGCCTGCCTTCAGCCCATAGCCCACGTTTCGGGAAAATGTGCTCAGAAAGCTCTCATTAGGCAGAAATAGAAATATTCTTCTTTAAAGTCCCACAAGGGGTCAGCAAACAGTTTTCTGTAAAGGGCCAGATAATAAATAATTTAGGCTTTGAAGACCCCATGTGGATTCTGTCACATATTCTTTTGCTTATTTATTTATTTGCAAAAGCAAGGAAGAAAGGCAGAGGGAGAGGGAGAAGCGGACTCTCCACTGAGCAGGGAGCTGACAACTCAGGGATCGACCCCAGGACCCTGAGATCATGACTTGAGCTGAAGGCAGATGCTTACCCGTCTGAGACACCCAGGTGCCCCTCTTTTATTTTTTTTTAAACTCTTTAAAAATGTAAAAACCTTTAACTCAAGGCCTCTTCAAAAACAGGCTCCCGGCTGGATTTAGTCAGCAAGCCACAGTTTGTCTGCTAGAGAGAGAAAAACTACTCACCAGACAGACAGCTACATATCAGACACCAGGTCGGGGACGGGGTATGTGTTCAATTTGCTTCAAGCAAAGAAATCACATCTGGAACAGCAGCTGCAATTAGGGTCAGGGCCTGATTAAATAGTCAATAATCTCCTTCCATTCTTGAACACTCATCTGTTTTCCACGCAGGCACAACAGGGGAGTTGGATGAAATCACCAGCCGTGTCACTTTTTAAGTCCTTGACAGTGGTGATAATTCCTGCAGTGTCTTCAGGAATGTGGTACGGCCTTTGCTTTGCCATTTTCAAAGCTAGAGTCAGTTCCAGTGGTTTCCGTTTGACTCTCTCATAGCCCTCGGTGTGTCTTCGGGAACCATGTGGAAGTTCTGCAAGCAGTTCTACCTGTATTCTAATTACGCTTTCTAGAACTAGGAAAATAATTAGTGAGCTCGCTATGAGATGAACTTAAGCCAAAAGTCCACTGATTATCTGACCTCCTTACCTTCCTACTCGGATAGGTCTCAGGAAGTACTGCCAGTTTGGGGCCAATGTCTATAAATCATCAATATGTGATTATTTTTCCTTCCCCCAAACTGTCACCTGGTCAATGGTTGACGGTACTCTTTAAGGGAAGGGAAGAGAAGATGATGTACGATAACTATGTATATTTATTTCTGAGTGGTAGCATCCTTTCCATAGTGGAATCTGGCCTTCCCTTCATTTGAGGGACTCTGGATGTGGGAATCAGAAATAAATCAAGGGGCATTGGCTGTCCTTTTCAATGATTCAATTCAGACTTGAGTTCATCAGAACTACAGATTTTCTATTTATACAGCTCAACTTTACAGGCCTGACCATTGGTTTCAGTTCTAGTTTGACTCGTTGAAATCAAACTATGTGCTATCACAGTGACCACACTCACCTTGCCTTTGGTGGTTAAGTCCTTCCCTCAGCTCCTACTACCCTGGGTCCTCTTACCCCCATCTGTCTGAGAGCACACACCCATGTGGCAGTTCTCTTGTAACTGGTGACATGGAAGAGGCCACATAGCTCTTCAGAAGTGCCGGAGCTCCCCTCATGAATTATCTCTCACAGCTGTGGTCAAAGCTGTGTCTTCTGGGCCTTCCCAGCCTAGATCTTACATTATAAATCTACTTGAACATCCTCTAGTCCTGAAACCTTTTTATTGGACAGCTTTATTGAGCTATGATTCATTAAGATTTTCAAGCCATTGTATCATCTCTAATTTCATTTGGCCTTAGCAAAGTGAAGAAGTGCAGAATTACTTTCACGTTTTTGAAATGAGAGTGGTAAAGCTCCAGAAAGTTTAGTGATGTGGGTCAGTAAATTAAGACATTTTTTTGACTTGCCAACTTTGTAAAGTTCAACTTTTATAATAATTCCATCTGCCATGTCATTGTATTATCAGATATGAAGACAATAACCCCACATAGAAATATTATTACAGAGATTATTTATTACTTATCTGATAATACCTTTATTTTAGATGCCACAAAACCATCCCTATTACTAATTTTTTACAGTAAAAAAGTACCTGTCTGTTTATTAATCTCTACTCATAAGTACTCTTAAGTAGTATGCTATTAGTGTGAAATCATTAGGTATAACTATTTTACATTACAAAATTCTTTTCTCTTTTTTAAAGTAGCACCTTTTTAAATTTTTTTTTAAAGATTTTATTTCTTTATTCATGAGAGACATACAGAGAGAGGTAGAGACACAGGCAGAGGGAGAACCAGGCTCCATGCCTGATGTGGGACTCAATCCCAGCACCCCACGATCGCTCCCTGAACCAAAGGCAGACGCTTAACCACTGAGTTACCCAGGCATCCCAAAGTAGCACCTTTAATGGCATCCTTGAAGAGCAAACACCTTCAGTATGTAGCTGAAAAAGTCTATCCTATGTCTACTATTTTATGGACTGTAGAATATGGGATTTAACTAATGTATGATGACATGTGTCCACCATTATAGTATTATAGAGTCTTTTTGCAGCTCTAAAAATCTTCAGGGCTCTATCTATACATCCCCTAACCCAACCCCAACCCAACCATTTACTTTCTCCATAATTTTGACTCTTCTGAATACCATACAGTTGGAATCATGCAGCATGTAACCTTTTCACATTGGATTCTTTCCCTCAGTAACATGCATTTAAGGTTCCTTTTCATGGCCTGATAGCCCATTTCTTTCTAGCACTGAACAGTATTCCATTGTCTGGATGAGCTGCAGTGTCCTTTCACCCACTAAAGGACATCTTTGTTGCTTCCAAGTTTTGACAACTATGAATAAAGCTGCTGTAAAGTTTCATGTGCAGGTTTTTGTGTGCACACAAGTTTTCACCTCTTTTGGGTAAATACCAAAGAGTGTGGTTGCTGGATGACATGGAAAGAGTAAGTTCAATTTTGTACAAAACTGTCAAACTGTTTCCCAATGATATCTCCTTATAATTAATACTGTCTTTGTGCATTTTGAAGTATAACAGTGCTATTCGGTATAATATTTCAATTCTTAGGTGTGTTACATATCTACCAAATGAAAAAATCTATAATTTTTTAACAATTAATAAATTGAGTTCCCATTTAAAACTGGAAAAAATCTAGTTGTTACAGGAATAGAAAAAAATGCATTTTAGAACACCTCTGGCCCTTAAAGCTGTAATGAAAGAATTGTATCTAGTGATTCCTACTGGAAAGTCAGATCTCATGGTGGGAATCTTTGTTTAGTTACTTCCTAGGTTTGTTATCTTGAGGGGGTTACCTATCTGTTAAGTGAAGGCAATTCACATTATGGACCTGAGAAATAAATGATACAATGCATCATTTAGCATTTAGTTGGTATATATTATTTTTTAAAAGATTCGTTTATTTTTGAGAGAGAGAGAGTGTGTGTGTGCTGACAGGGGAAAGGGCAGAGGCGGAGGGAGAGAATCTCAAGCAGGCTTCCCACTGAGCATGGGGCCTGACACAGGGCTCAGTCCCAGGACCCTGAGCCAAAATCAAGAGCCAGACACTTAACTGATGGAGGCATTTAGGTGTCCCTTTTATTTATTTATTTATTTTTTTATTTATGTAGTCATACAGAGAGAGAGAAAGAGAGGCAGAGACATAGGCAGAGGGAGAAGCAGGCTCCATGCACCGGGAGCCCGATGTGGGATTCGATCCCAGGTCTCCAGGATCGCGCCCTGAGCCAAAGGCAGGCGCCAAACTGCTGCGCCACCCAGGGATCCCCAGGTGTCCCTTTTAAAACACAGTACATATTAGCTGTTAGTATCATCATTATAATTGTTAAGCTTCCCACAACTACCATTTCCTCCACCTAGTCAGCTTCAATTTAAAATAATACATTATTTCTATTTTTCTAGAGAATTTAACAGAAGATGTAAAAATGGTAATTTAACATGCTGTATTTTTGCATTGCTTGTCTTTGATATTGAATTTGAACATGTAATGTGATTAAGTGTTTTAAATAATTATTTTGTTCTTTTTGTCAAGCTTAGCTTCCTTTCTGGCCTTTCACCAGTTTACTTCATTTGATTTGACTTGTTTTATAATTAAATTGTGCCTAAAAATAGAATGAACACAGCAGAATTAAAATTTTTGTGTGTGTCAACTTCTAATCTTTATTTTCATTACCCTTTGTCAAGGAGGAACTCGCAACTAAAAATACTTTGCTGTTCCTAAATGACATGGAATTGCAATGTGGTAAATAATACTGTATATGCATTCAAGTTGAATTTCATACCTAAAAGCAGTGTTTTGATAGTTTCATCTTGGGGAATGGTCTGTTGATCACCTGTTTTATACCTCGTAGGAAGTAGACAGTAGCTTCTGTGTATTTATGTGTGTGAATGAACTAAATTTAAAGTTCATCTCTCTGATGCTTAGTACAGTAGTTATGTTTGAAGAGACTTAAAAAATGTTTTGTAAATTGAAATGCATATGACCAAAGGACACATGGAGCCAAGGATCAGATTACTCTAAAATCTAACTTAAAGTATGATTTTACTTAATTTATACATATATCTTAATTGACTTTCACTTGTTCAAACGTGGGAGACATAACAAGAAGTAAATTTCTAAGCAATTGCTCAGTCATAAACAAGTGTGTTTAGAATCAGATGAATTGCAGGCTCATTGGTGGGGTTACCAGATTTGGGAAAAACCAAAACAGGAAAGAATGCCCAGTTCAATTTGAATTCCAGATCTACAAATGTTTTAGTGTTTTTAGTGTTAATGTATCCCATGCAGTATTTATTTGAACACATAAACTATGTAACATAGATATATATCCCACTGGGCTAAAAGAGGTCAATAAAATGGACATCACTGGACTAAAGTGAGAGACACATACTAGGAACATTTTATACTAAAATATTATTTATTGCTCACCTGAAGTTCAAATGTCATTGGGCACTCTGCACTTTTTCTAAACTTTCTCAGTTGGGATGCCTGGGTGGCTCAGTGGTTGAGCATCTGCTGTTGGCTCAGGGCATGATCCTGGAGTCTCGGGATCGAGTCCTGCTTCGGGCTTCCTGCATAGAGCCTGCTTCTCTCTCTGCCTATGTCTCTGCCTCTGTTTGTGTCTCTCATGAATAAATAAATAAAATCTTAAAAAAATAAAAAAATAGAAAATAAAATAAACTTCAGTTGAGCCATTCTGGTTGTTTCCAATGTGGCGACTCGCTCCTTGAAAAGTATTCATTTAAAAACATAAATTGAAGATGTAGCTTAGAGGTCCTTAAATCCCCCCATTGGTTTTTAAGGATTTAAGCTGATACCTCCTTTATTTATTTCTTTTGGAATATTTTTATGTCCTTTTCTTAATATATTCACTTTAAAATCACCCATTATTTCATACACATGAATAAGTGTGTGCTAATCCACTTGCAAGTTATGAATCATAAATAAACACAATATACTTTCCATATAAAAGAGCCAGGCTGTTGGAGATGACACCAACACCCACTTGCTCCCAGAGGGATCTCTCCACATGCTCTTCTGCAGGACACCATGCTCCTGAATTCTGTGTTTATCATTCTTTCCTTTAGGAATGATTTATTGTATATGTGTATGCCCCTACACAGTAAGTTATTTATTTCTACAGATGTCTCTGTGTAATAATAGGATAGTCTATGAATTCTTCTGCAACTTTTTTTTCCCCTTCAAATTTCTGTTCCTGAGATTCACTGTCCCAGTTTTGGTTTTCCCAGAAGCAGACCCTAAAACAGGTTTGAATAAAAGTAGTTTCTGTGGAAAGTTTTGGGAACATCAGTGGGCAGGTGTGAGAATGACACAGGAAGGCAGAGGCAGGCATTAAGCATTCAAGCACAGCAGGTCCCTGACACTTACTTCTGCAGGAGGCATCAGATACTGGCAGCTGGAATTTGGGTCAAGCAAAGCACACGGAATGATTGAGAGAACGTTGAGAGTACAAATGGCCAGTTTACTCTACCTCAGAGAACCAAATATTATAACATAAAAAAGATAAAACTTGGAAATTTTGACTCCAGCCTCTACTACCTACTGTAAAATACTTGATTAAAACCTATTTGAATGTGTTTGTTTTCTCATAAGCAATATGGGGGTATTAATCATATTTATATCATGGGGTCATTATGAGAACTAGACATGGTCATCGATGTAGAGCATGCTATGTGTACATCAAATAGTTCATCTGTCTGGATTCTCTTCTTGCTGGAACAGAACCAGCCTCCTCTCCCAGCCTCGCCCCATAGTTGGCTGGGATCCTACAATGAAGTTTTGGCCAGCGAATGAAAATGACTTGTAACATTTCCAAGCTGGGTCCATGAGGTCCTCTCATGCTATGTGACCATCCCAGCAGGCTGAAAGAGAGATAATCCCTAGGGAAAGCTTTAAAAATTAAGTATAGAATGGACACCTGGGAGGCTCAATGCTTGAGCCTCTGCTTTGGCTCAGGATGTGATCCCGGGTTCCCGGGATCGAGTCCCATGTTGGGCTCCCTGCATGGAGCCTGCTTCTCTCTCTGCCTGAGTCTCTGCCTCTCTGTGTGTGTGTGTCTCATCCATGAATAAATAAAATCTTAAAAAAAAAAATTAAAGATGGAAGAACTTTTCTTATCCTGGGTCCAGAAATAACTGCATGAACGTGGGCCACACACTACCAACAATATCTGACAAGTACTGGTGGGCAAGAAATAAGATATTTGTTTCTTTAACTTTATATATTTGAGGACTAATTATTACAGAGCTTGCACTAACCTAAATAAAACGCTATTTATTATCTTGCAGTTCATGACTGGAGGCAGGGTTCTTATGCCAAACTTCAGAGTATTTTATTTATGAGTTTTTAAATCACAACATAACGAACAAAAAAATATCTTTCCTGCATATCTACTTTGTGGATACTGAACATCCATAGAGGTGCAAATAGATCATCTTCCAAAGAAAGGATTTTGAAATTTAGTATGGGAAGCCAATCATAAAAAGAGTTCATACAAGTGATATGTCCTCATGGTCAATAAAATTTGCTTCTTAAAGTCCTGAATGCTCACTATTACACCATGGAACTGCCAAAGGATTTTAGCCTTTGGAGCTGCCCAGGGATAGATAAATCTAGGACAAGTTCTGTGTGATCCCATTTATGTGTGGAATCTAAAAAATAGAATGGTGGTTGTCGGGGGTGGGGGGTAAAGGAAATGGGGAGACGTTGGTCAAAGGCTATCAAGTTTTGGTTACGCAGGATGAATAAGTTCTGGGGATCCAATGTACTGCATGGTGGCTATAATCAGTAATACTGTGTTGTATTCTTGCATTTTGCTAAGAGACAGTAGGTCTTTAGTGTTCTCAGCACTCACACACACACAAAGGTAACTCTAAGGTGACGTGTATATTAACTGATTATGGAATCTATTTCAAAATATCACTTTCTCCATAAATATACAATGTTTGTCAATTCTATTTCCATAAAGCGGGGGTGGGGGGGGGGATTTTGCTTCTCAGGATTCATTCCTAGAAAAAAAGAATGTTGATATATTTCTATATCTATAGTCTTCACTTGTGTTTATTCCTAAATCAGTTATAACAATCCAATTTCCCTTGCCGGTAACTGATTTAGAAATGGGCATGGGACACGTTTTGTCAGTTTTCCCGTCAGAGTGCTTACCTCCAGAACAAAAGACACACAGGAAGATAGTGCATCTCTTTCTGCTACCTGTTGTGAAGTTAGCATGAGACGACCGGGCCTCTGGCTCCCATCTTGTAACAGTGAGACACTAAACTGAGAGCCAAGCAGACACACTTCCACACTTGGAAGGATGAAGAGAACCCTCGGTTTAAGCGTAAGTAAGTCTCCTACTGAGTCCTGGAACTGTTCTCCTTAGGATTTCCTGCCCTGTGAGATAATGCATTTTCTCATGGCTTAAACTAGCTTGTGATGAGGTTTTCTGTCACTGTCAGCTGTGTGCATCTTAAATCTTCTACTATCTTCAAAATTTATGAAGAACGTGTGGGAACAAATAAAATCCAAGCATGAAATTTTCCAAACTGCTTCTCACTTAATCTCTATTTTCTAGTATTTAAATATGGGGAAGAAATCCTTGAAGCATGGCATGCTTGAGAAAATAAAACTTTCATATTCTTCCTCCTAATTTAGTGTGATAGAGATGGAAGGCAAAGAAATTGCTTCACAGGATGATTGTATAAGCAATCACTGTCCTATTGATCAGGAAAGACACCAAGTATGTATTCATGGATAAATCTCTGCTTTAGGATTCTCCACAATAAACTGGCAGGCTTGGAATTCTTGACAACTGAATCAAACTGAGCAATCTTCCTAATTTGTATATGAATCAAACCAGTCACTTTTCTGAACGAAAAGCCCAAGACCTAACATACATATGAATATCTTACATTTTTTCCCCCCCAGCGGATCTTTTCAAAGTTAGCTTTTAAAGAAATCAGCTCTTGCTTAGGTGCCAACAGAAGGCAGAAACTAAAACCCTAATGCCTGTGTCTATGAATGTGTGTATTTCTCATTGCTGCTGCTGTTGTTTCTATTGGTTGGTCATAATTATCTTACATATATAGAGATATATAATGTAAATTATACAGTATCTAATCTTCAAAGTTTTGCAGTCTACTTTAGCATTGTAAAGTATCATTTTATATTTTAATTACACTCTAAAAGTGTTATTTTTGAAAATGAAACTTAACCTGGGAGTTTATGGAAGTGGATTGAATTTAACCGTTTTAAGAAAAATAGATGAGCACCTTCTCCATCACATCTTTGCCCTACTCTGGTTTATGCGAAGGGAAGGGGCCAGGATTTTTACTTCTGAGTTCCTTTGAGTGAAACAGGGACAAGATACAGCCAGGAACCAAAACCAGATAAATAAGAAATGGAGTTACACAAACTGGAATCAGGTTGGGATAGTATGGACGTAAGGAACTTGAAAACCAATTTATAGAAAGCCTGCAAACAGGAACAAGGTTGGGTGTGAAGAAGATTGGATGAAAGAAGTTGAAAAAAATAAAAGTTTCATGTTTGTGGACGGCCCGGCAGGGCCGTGTGGAACCTGCATGACTTCCCTGGTTTTGTCTCTTTCACGTGACTCAAGCTCAAATGGTACCTTTCAGCAAAACCAGGCTGGCAATTGTCATAAAAGCCATTAATAATACTTCTTTGTACCTCTCTAGATATCTTAATAAACTCTTTTTAAATAAAATTTAAATTTATTTTCTAGAGCACCTGTAGATTCACAGCAAAACTGGGTGGTAAGCATGGAGAGTTCCCATATACCCTCTTCCTCCATACATTATCCACAATGCCCACCAGTGTGGATGGGGATGTACAAAGGATGAACCCATGCTGACACAACAGAACCACCCCAAATCCACAGTTTACCTTAGGGTTCACTCTTGGTGTTGTATAGTTTATAGGTTTGGAGAAATGTATCACAACCTGTAAACATCATTATAGTATCATGCCCAGTGGTTTAACTGCCCAAGGATCCTCTTTGCTCAGCCTATTCCTCCCTCCTTCCCCCATAACCCCTGACATCCACTCATCTTTCTACTGTCTCCATAGTTTTGTCTTCTCCAGAATGTCACATTGTTGGAATCATATAGTCTGTACCCTTCCCAAAAATTTTTTCCCACTTAGTGTGATATGCATTCAAGTCTCCTCCATGTCTTTTCATGGCCTCCTAGTTCATTTCCCTTAAGCTTTGAATATTCCACTGTCTGGATGGACCAAAGTTTATATATCCGTTCACTTACTGAAGGACATCTTGATTGCTTCCAGGTTTTGTCAATTATGAATAAACCTTCATGTGTTGGACCAAGTGTTTTGTGTATATGTAAGATTTCAACTCCTTTGAGTAAATTGGAGGGCAATTGCTGGATTGTATGGGAAGAGTAGGTTAAGTTTTATAAGAAATCACTAAATTGTCTTCCAAAGTATCTGTACCATTTTACATTCCCACCAGCAATGAATGAGAGTCCCTGCCCCACATCCTCACCAGCATTTAGAGTTATCAGTGGTTTTTTGTATTTCATATCCTAATAGGCATGTTGTTTTAATTTTTAATTGTTTCAAAGGGCATTTCCCTGAAGCTCAATGTTAAGCTTCTTTTTATGTTCTTATTTGCTATCTGAGGTGTCTGTTCAAATCCTTTGTTCATTTTTAAATTGATTTTTCTTTTGTTTTCTTACTGCTCAGTTTTAAGAGTTCTTTGTATATGATGGATAACAGTCTTTCATCAGATATGTCTTTGCAACTATTTTCTCTCAGTCTGTCTCCTCATTCTATTGACAGTATCTTTAATGAAGCAGAATTTTTTAACTTCTAGTGAAGTCTAACATCAATTCTTTCTATCATGGACCACACCTTTGAGTTGTATTTAAAAAGTCATCGTCATTCTCAAGGTCATCTAGGTGTTCTCCTACGTGATCTTTTAGAAATTTTATAGTTTTGCATTTTACATGTAGGTCTATGATTTTGAGTTAATTTGGGGGAATGATGTAATCCAATAAAGCTTCAACAGAGATTTTTGTACTTTATTACATGGAATTGTTATAACTTATTACGTATTTGATAATAGGAAACTTTTTTTTTTAGAAAACATGCTACATAAGTAACAGATTAAGGATTAGCTTTCCTTTAATCACAAAGAAAAATCAAGACTCTGTGTATCTCTTGAATTATGTTAATGACCTATTCAGATGTGATCATTCTAGTACATTCCTCCTAAGGCTAATGTTTTAGAGAAAATTCTCCAAAGTTAGAGAATCAGAGAGCTTGCTTTTTGGTAAAATTAATAATTGACAAAAATCTTTCACTACTTTTATGAACCAGGTGGTATCATGCCCTAATTTTATTGATGACAAATTTTGTGATCCTAGTCCAATCTACTTCTGCAAGACCTCAGAACTAGAAGGGTCACCAAAACTCAGAGTCTCCTCCAGCTGGCGAATAGCTCCCATTGTAGTAGGAACTTGGGATTGATTGCCCTGGTCAGACCATTTTTCAAATTCCTCTATTTCCTTTCTTGGCTAACTCTTACCAGTTTTAGTTTTCGTCAGTGCATATAATCTTTTCTTCAGTGATATTTATTGCTGCTTTATCCTAAGACACTGTTTCATTCCCATCACAAAAGAGTATGGCTGTTTTATTTATTTCTCTCTTCCAATGTTCTGTTTCAGAAAGAAACTCTCTTAAATGGCACAAATGCCTTTGTCACTTTTGAAGAAAAGAGGTAGTGAAACCAGATAAGTTCCATCGAGCTAAAATCATTTGTTAATCTAGTCATCTACACTAGATAACTCGTGAATAAGAGAAAGAATCTATCTATAATCAAATTTTACTGAATCAAGTATACGACTAGCTGTGCAGAACATAATAAAATCACTGTACATATTATTTAGCCTTACAAAGCTTTAATCTATATTGAGAGGTAAGATAAAGAGGAAACAACGTGTTACTCACCTGCTAGGAGATATGCACAGACTCCAAGTGTAATAATGAAAAAAATTTGTGGAAATTTAAAAACAATTTATGTGTTATAACTTTTTTTTAAGATTCTATTTATTTGAGAAAGAGAGAGACAGAGAAAGCGACTGAGATAGCATAAGTGAGGAGGAGAGGGAGAAGCAGACTCAGACTCAGCTGAGCAGGGAGCCTGATGTGGGGCTCAATATCATGACCCCAGGATCATGACCTGAGCTGAAGGCAGATGCTTAACCTACTGAGCCACCTCAGGTGCCCTTATGTATCATAGCTTTTAATGATTTATTTTGAATTATTTCATTTTAGAGTACTTGTACACTCAAGAAACAGGTATAATCAGCATCCACTTCTACAAATCAGGAACTCAAGTCATATGGCAGGAAACACTTAAGCCAGGATTCAAACCTGGTCTTTCCACTATTTTTTAATTACCTGCTCCTGGAGACATCTGTGGATTACAAAGCTAGGGTAAGTTCTTGAAGTGGTTATTGGATATGAAATGATTGTTGAAATTTAAATGAGCAATGAAATCCAAGATCAGGAACACCTGGGTGGCTCAGCAGTTGAGTGTCTGCCTTCGGCTCAGATCGTGATCCTGGGGATCAAGTCCCACATCGGGCTCCCCACAGGAAGCCTGCTTCTCCCTTCGCCTGTGTCTCTGCCTCTCTCTGTGTCTCTCATGAATAAATAAATAAAATCTTTAAAAAAAAAGAAATCCAAGATCATAGAATAGAATTAAGGCAGGTGATGAATCAACGTGCTGCTAATAATAAGTGAATTAGTGTGCACAGTTTGAAGGGTTTATGATTGAGAGTCATGGTGAATAAGACTGTATTGTACAAACAGCAATCAATATTGGTTGTTGATTTGCAGCTTCAGCTTTATAATAAGGTGTCATTTGCTACTTCTGAATTTCTGATGTATATTGATATATAATCTGACTATATACAAGCAAAGGATGCTGGAAAATGCTAAAGGCATCATGACTCATAACTGACTATATTTCTGAAACAGTGTACTTATTGAAAACCCAGAAAAATCTAAATGTACACTCTATATACCCAGGTTATTCTTTCTTTAGCTGAAAATGAAATATGACTATCTTAAGGGACCCAGAGTCCATAATATGATATAAAAGAAGAAAAAAAAACTGTCATTGAACCTGAAAAATTATCAGTGAATCAGTGATTTACTGACAAGTGTGATTCAGCAGAAAGTTGGCCTTAGAAAGTTGAGTACCCTGGAGAAGGCTCAGCAGTTTTACATGAATAGTAATAAATCTAAATTATAGGAAAGTAATAGTGATTTAATTCACATTATACTATTTATTCCAAAGTTTTCCACTTGGTTAAAATATTAATACTCTGAATAAAACTCTCAAACTAATATTGTGCAAGGACATCCCACTAGATCTTATTTCTCCTCCTTAGTGATGTATAGAAACAACCAGAATGTAATAAAGTACATTTGAAATATTGTTACTCATCAAAAGTGTAATAGTCAAGAGAATAAAAATTATTACAAAGCACTTAGCAAATCCAAAATGCTATGGGAATGCTAAATGATGGGAGAAGGCATGCCAGGTGGGTGACAGTAATCTGTTAAGCAGTTCAAAATGTATTTCTTTCTTTAGGAGAGAATCAAATGGGCATAAGTAGTGAATCCAAAGTGTATCAGAGTTCTATAAAAAGTGGATGTCGAGTGTGTGTTTGCATGTGTGCTTGGGCTTATGCCTATAAAGAGGCACAGAAATGAAATAGAGGAACAGTTTCAGTTATTTTATTTAAGAAGTTTGTATGTAGGGGCACCTGGGTGGCTCAGTCAAGTTAAGTGTCCAACCTGACTTCTGCTCAGGTCATGATCTCAGGGTCATGATATTGAGCCCCACCTTGGGCTCTATGCTCAGTGCAGAGTCTGCTAGAGATTCTCTCTCTCCCTCTTCCCCTCCATCCCACCCACTCTCTCTAAATAAATAATAGATAAATAAATAATGTCTTTAAAAAAAAGTCCGTATCCTATAAGGTGGGTAATCTGAATTCACGTAGGCTGTATTAGTCATCCACTATACACCAAATGCTGCTTGTTAACTAAAATTTAAAAAATAAATAAATAAATTTAGACATTCAGAAACCCTTTCAGCTTGAGCGGGCCAGTGGGGGGGGGGGGGTTGTGGAGAGGAATACATAAATGAGAAAACTGTAATAATTTTATTAAGAGTAAGGTTAGGACTCAAGCAAGGTTATTAGCATTAAGGTGATTCTTCAGCTGTGGAAGCACAGAAACCAGTACAGCTACCCTAACCTACACCTGTGTCCTCCTCTCCGGGAGCACTGACTGAGGCTGGATAATGCCTTGGTGGTGCTGTGTTTGTTGGAGTTCTCTTTTCATTGCCTTTTTAAAGCATTGCTGGTTGAGATTGCTTAAAGGTTACCTTAGTGATAATTTTGAGGGCAGGAAATACCTGTCACAAATATTAAATTGTGAGAACCTTACATTGACACACTACAGACCTAGCTCCAGGATAACCTGGCATTGTTAATTGTTAATATTCTGCATCTTTGTGTGACTTAGACAGCTTTTCAAAACCAATCATTTTATTTGAAAGGAAGGAAAGACTCCCTTACTACTCCCTTTGTGTATAGCACAGAGCATATTTTTTGCTATATGATATGAGTGCTTTTTTCCTAGTTACTCCTTCTGCAGGTTGGTACACTGACATATTGTATAACTTGTTACTAACCTGCCTATTGAAATTGAATAAATGGAATTTTCTCAGCCTTCTGATGGGAAAAAGAAAACTCTTCAAAGTAATTCCTTAATATTTAACTAAAAATCACCTAGTTGCTAATAAATGATAAATAGTTTTTATAGCTTGCCATGTCATATTTTTCTATGTCCAGAGCCTGAGTGTATAATAAAACAAATTGTTGTTATCTTATAGTCCAATTAATAAATATATCATTTAATTTTAGTCTTTTGTCAGTAAAATGATTAATATTTGATTACTCTGGCATTGGCCTTAAATCATAAAGAGACTCATTCTAATAACTTTCTTCTCTTACTCTATTCAATTATTTCAGGCTTATCATTTGCCACTCATTTTGATCCTATTTGAAATTTTAGGATCAACTCTTGGTGTCTGATTAATTAAAAACCAGAGATGCAGCTTATGTTATTTTCAAGAGGAAAGGAACTCTCTGGCATGCTAAAAATTTCCTCTCACTGTTGATACTTATTTTTAAAAATGCAATCCTGGCAGCAAATAATACCACAATCTGTAAGTAATAACCTGTTGGGATGGATGGAGGGGGAGCAAATTGACAATGGTGATTATAAATCAATAGTGTGGGAGTCACTAATGTTACATGAATAATTTAGTTTTATGTTTCTTCCTTAGGAAAAAAAAATCCAGTGGTTGAGCAAACAAACATTCTCATTACAACCTGTCACTCATCTCTAACCTCACATTATTGGGTAGTTATTTAGAGCAAGATTTTATCTGGAAGAACAAGTACCAACTCTGTGACTCCAATAAAACACGACAAAACTTTGAAAGAGCAGATTTCCAGGGACAAATCAACCCCCTCAGGTCCCCAGTAGAGTTTATTATATCTAAGCCACGCTGAGCAATATTTCTTAAATAAAATGATAGCTCTGCACAGATCCTCCTGAAAGAGTGGGCAAAGTCAGTGGAATGACATTAAGCCACAGTGCGCCATCCTAGAGGTGACAAACTGTGTTTAACGTTATGAATTCATTATGCATGAACAAACCCAAGGGAGCCCCTCTTCCACCATTCCTCCCAGCTCTCCAACCAGCTCAGGACATTCCACTGAGAACCAAAAAAGCCCATAAATAAAACAATTAATAAAGACAACCCCTGATACCAATTATATGTGGAATCTGAAAATATTGAACTCGTAAGAAGAGTGTAGAAGTTCCTCAGGACTGCGGGGTGGGAGGAGAACTGAGGGGGATGTTGTTCAGAACTGGTAAATAAGACCTAGAGATCTAATGCAGAGCACGGTGATTACAGACAATAATACTGCCTGGTAAACTCCAAAGTTGGTGAGACACTGGATCTAAATTGTTCCTACTACAAAAAAGAAATGATAATTATGTGACCCGATCGAGGTGTTAGCTGTTGCTCCTGAGATAAGCATAGTACAATATATAAATGTATCAAATCAATGGGTTATATGCCTTACACTTACACAATGTTATATGTCAATTCTATCTCTATTACAAAATAAAAAGGGCAACTCCTCTTTCTCCTTCCTTTGACAACACCACACTGTCACCTACCCGGTCCAGGGATTGAAAATCCAGACAAGTAAACAAATGTGGAAGGATGATAGTATCTTCAGGGTTTGACAGGTACACGTTTTTACATTTTTCTCTGCATCTTTACAAAAGAACCAAAAGAAATACAACAGGAGAGGGTGTTGAGAACACAAGAAGCAGCGGATTTAGCTGGACCTAGCCTCAACTTTGCAGAACTACACAATGACCACCTCGCAAAATAGAATTACAGGTACTCAGCAACAAACTGAACTTCAAGTCAAAAAAGCAAGCAGTGCAAGGAAAACTGCAGAAGAGAGGCAGTTTCCTTTTTTATGCTAATTAGTACACAAAAAAAGACTAATGATATCTTTACTCCTTGGGGACCTTAATGTGTTGTTATGGGAAAAAATATAGATAAATTCCTTAGCTATTCCATCTTGCCTGCTCCATCCCTCCCAACCACATTATGACCCCCTAGTTTCCTCCACAAAAAAATTTCTGGAGCCACTGCTGCTCCAAATTCAGTATCATGCTTAAAATTGAAAAGATTCCATGTAGCACTGGGAATAGGGGATAGTGAATGAAATGTATCCTATTTTAGAATTGTCAGATCATGCAGTCACCCAACTGATTCAAACGAGGGTACAGGGTAAATGCAGCTATCTCTAGGGCTACAGATTCTGGCACAAACCCCATTCTGTGCTACCTTCATTCACCCAGCCTCATATGTTAGTTAAGTGAAAATTGGTAAAATAAAAATCACCGGGCTACTATCAGGAAAAAGATCGCCAAAAAGCCTGCTGGAGGATGTCCATGAAAGGGAGGATGGGCAGCCTCTTTATTTTGTGTTGTGCTCCTGGTGTTGCAGAGAGCTCTGTGTAACAACATACCACCAACTAGGTACCTTATAATCAACAGAAATTTCTTTCCCACAGTTCTGAAGGATGGATGTTGGAGATCAGGGTGCCAGCATGGTCAGGTGAAAGCCCTCTGCCTGGTTCATAGCTGGCACCTTCTACATGATGAAAGGGGCAAAGGAGCACTCTGGAGCTCTTTTCTTAGGCCCTAATCTCATTCATGAAGGCTCCAGCCTTGTGACCTCCTCCTGAGGGACACTCCACCTGATACCATCTCATCAAGCATTAGGATTTCAACATATCAATTTGGGAGGGGGGAACATAGCATTTAGACCATAGACGGAGCATCCAAAGGGGAGGAAAGGGCAACCCTGGCCTACTGAGTCACTGTCAGCTCTGTCTGAGGAATGGAAACACATTGATAGATTTCTGGAAATAGACTAGGTATAGAAGGAGGGTTTTTGCATTTAGATGAGATCAGCTCTCTGTAACAGTAAAGTTTACATATTATCATATTTGTGACAACAAGATCAAAATCATATTGTTTTTAGCAAGGAATGGCCTTTTCCAACTCACCTCTGTTGACATACCTTGTAATAGCATATTTATCCTGTGGTCAAACTAGTAAATAATTCTAAATTTGTTTCATCTAAAAAAATCTCTATTATACATTCTTATTAAAGTCAGTATATTTTTTATATTCTAACATAATATGGTTGATGTTGATAGTACACGGACAGAAGATTTTTTTCATGACAATTGGCTGACAACTGTGAAAACCTTAACTAAAATATTAAGAAAAATATTTCCACTAATTTCCTGTAAAAGTAGCAAATATCACCAGGCAAATCATTTCCATATTGGGAAATTAAGAAACAACAGTTTTAAAAGAAAGTGAAGACTTGGGCAGCCCCGGTAGTTCAGCGGTTTAGCACCACCTTTGGTCTGGGGCCTGGAGACCTGGGATCAAGTCCCATGTCAGGCTCCCTGCATGGAGCCGGCTTCTCCCTCTGCCTGTGTCTCTGACTCTCTCTCTCTCTCTCTCTCTCTCTCTCTCTCTGTGTCTCTCATGAATAAATAAAATCTTTAAAAAAAAAAAAGTGAAGACTGAATGTGCATTAATTCTGTTTATCCCATGTCACAGCATTTCTTAATTTGTTATTTGTTGAATATAAATGCTGAGTTTTGACAAGTGGGAATAGCGAAAAGACATGCACAGTCTGTATTCTGAGTTATGAATCTTTATAATATAAAAACCTTTCACTGTCTCTCAAGTGACTTGGTTGTTTTTATTATTCCTTTTAAATGGACACTTGTTCTCAGGTAGGTGGACCTGTGAAACCACATTCCTTAACTAATCCATTGACCAAGGCAGCATGTATTAATCACTTTATAGGATGTTAACATATCTTACTTAGCAAAAGGGCCTGTGGTCAAACAAATGTGGGAAAAAGTTTAAATACATTACAAACATTTTTTAACTGCAAATTTCACATGCTTTTATATGTTAACATGAAATTTAAGTCTGTAAGATATGTTCACACACTCTTTAGGTTTTATTTCATAGCGATATATTAGACAGCTAGACACCTTTCTCCATATTGAATAGTATTTTTTAAATTTTAAATTAATGTGAAAAAACAAACCTTATTAATTTAGCAGGTGGGGTTAAATAACACTTATGATATTTACTAGCCATTTTTATTTCTTCTTTAGTAAACTCTATTTTTCTATTTGCCTCTTTCTTTCAAATTTTCTGTTTCAGTTCCATTTTTCTCAATTGTATTCTAGCCTTCTGATTTGATGGAACATTTGTAAAAGGAATGTAACTGATTATTTTAACCTTGTTTAGTAATCTGTTATTTTATATGGTAATTTGATACTTCCACATTTATTAATTAGTGATAATCATTGGTCTTCTTGATATTTACTTGATATTCTCCATTTTTACACTTTGTTTAATATTCTTCCTTTCATTTCAGATTTCTGCTCAATTGTTAGAATTTTCTATTCTTTTTGATTCTTTTGACAATCTTGATAAAGATTATTTCAGTTATTTTAGAAGATGATCTAAAAACTTTACAAAGCTAATCTAATCATACTTATCTATCAAAAAAGAACCATCTTAATCTAATCTAACCATTTTAACCTAATACCTTTATCTTTAAGGAATATTTTTCTAACACTATAATAATTTTCATCATAATTGCTATTTTGTTACACTTTGTATATTATTCATCATATCTCATGCTTTCTTTTCTTGAAGTCCTTTCGCATTTTGCAAAAAGAGGTCTTTAAATTATTGTTGTCTCTTTTTTTTCCAGAATAGACTAATGAATGATAATTTTTCTTAGCCTTTTTGAGAATATTATTTTGTCCTCAATTTCAGTGTAAATTCAAATAATAAATTCTATATTCAAGATTATTTTCCTTCAGAATCTCAAAACTATTGCTTCTTTTTCCCTAGCTTTCTATACTAGAGATAAAAAATATCATTCTTCTGCTGTTGAGTAACATCTTTTAATTAAACTTTTAATTTTGAGATTATTGCAGAGTTGCATACAGTTGTTGGAAATTACAGAGTTTATGTACCTTTACTCAGTTTCCCCTAAAGATAACATCTTGAAAAACTGTAGTAAAATATTGCAACCAAGATATTGACAAGTGATACAATCCACTATTCTTTAGATATCCTGTTTTAGTTTTTCTCATGTACGTGTGTGTGTGTGTGTGTGTGTGTGTGCATGTAGTTCTATGACATTTTTATTACATTTGTAGTTTTGTGTATAAACCACCACTGTCATGTACGGACCAATTCCAACACCAAAATGATCCTTTATACCATGTCTCACACTCCTCCCACATCCTCCAAACCATTCTTAATCACTGACAACCCCTAATCTTAATATTGTCATTCAAAAGAATTTTAGATAAAGAATAATGCAGTGTAAAACCTTTTGAAATTAGTTTTTGTTTTTTTTTTTTGCTCAGCATAATTTTAAGAGATTCCTCTAGGTTGCTCTCTGTATCAGTAGCTCATTCCCTATTATTACTAACATTGTATGGTGTGGCTATAGCACAGTTTAACTCCTTACTGATTTTTTTTGAAGGACGTTGGGTTGTTTCCAGTTTTGAGCTATTACAAATCAAGTTGCTATAACAATTGTCAAAGAGTAAAATTTGTGGGTCATATGGCAATTACATATTTACTGTTATAAGAGACAGTCACACTGGGGCACTTGGGTGGCTCAATGGTTGGGAGTCTGCCTTTGGCTCAGGTCTGATCCCAGGGTCCTGGGATGGAGTCCCACATCAGGCTCCCTGCAGGAAGCCTGTTTCTCCCTCTGCCTATGTCTCTGCCTCTCTCTGTGTGTCTCTCATGAATAAATAAATAAATAAATTCTTAAAAAAGAAAATCTTAAAAAAAAGAAGAAAAAAACTATTTTCCAGAGTGGCTGTGCCATTTTACCTTTGTACCATAATGTGTAAGGGATCCAGTTTCTCTGCATCCTCATCAGCATTTGGTATTGTCACTAATTCAGAAGTGTTCTAGGCTACCTCCTTATGACTTTAACTTGCATTTCTCAGATGGCTAATGAAATTGAATACCTTTCTACTTGCTCATTTGTCATCCATATATCCTTTTCAGTAAAAAGCATGTTCAATTTCTTTTGCCCATTTTCAAATTAGATTTTATTGTTATTTTTTACTATTGAGTTTTGAGAGTTTTTATGTATTCTGGATACTTGTTAGTCTTTTGTCAGATATGTGGTTTGCAAATATTTTATCCAGTCTATCATTTGTCATTTATCCTCTTAAGGCTTACTTCATCCCACAAATACAACTAAATAATTACCAAATCATCCTAAATACATCAGATGTTGACCTGAAGACTTACAGAGCAAATTCCACAACTAAAGAGAGAGAAGATGCTATATTAAAGAAGGTAGGAAGTGCAGAAACATGGTTTGAGGGAAAAGGAATCCTGGCTGCTGTGGAATAGCAGGAGCCACAGTTATGGAGAAAGATGAGAGAGGAGCACACAGGAGAATGCACAAGGAACATTTCCTCATAGCCAATGGCTTCAAGAGGGGCTGAATTTTGTGAGTTTTTGCAACTAGCAGAGCTTACAGCCTGGCTGGAGTTTTAAAGGGCAGCACGTTTGGCTGGGATAGAACCTGGAGGGTACTGCACTTCTCTTGGACAGAAGGCAAACAGCCCAAGTGTATACGATGTGAAACAGCAATCTGAAGAGACCCCGAGGTACACACAAGGAGATTATTTGCTCTTCTCAGAATGTGTGCTTGAGAGGCAACCTTCATAGAGACACCTCTCTGAGTACAAAGGAGCTTCCCTTCCCATTTCCCTTCCCCACCCCTAGAGCCACTGCTGGAAGTAGTGCCATTGACTCTCTAACTTGCTTACACTAAGCCCGATTCCCTTGCACTTGTGGAACTGTTCTTCTCAGTCCCAGAGTGGCAAGCGCCTCCTAGAAGACCAGGACAATCATCTGTCTACACCCTGTGTCTAGATCAGAGTCCTGAAGAGCTTCAGTTCCAGTGGAGGTGGTAACAGGTCTCATTTCACAAGCAATCCAGAGCACATCTATTTAAAACTCACCACATTCAAACCAGGAACCAAACATGGCCCAAAGCAGTCAAGGAAAGCCTCTGCAGATGACTGGCCTGAAGAAGCCAGAACACAACAGCAGAGTGTATGCAGCACACACTGGAGACACTCCCTGAAGCACCAGGCCCTGGGCACTACATGACCTCTTCTTCATAAGGCCATTACTTTCAGAAGCAGGAGATATAACTGGCTTTTCTAACACAGAGAAGCAGGCAGAGACTTAGACAAAATGAGAAGACAGGAATCTATCCCAAAGGAAAGATCAAGATAAGGCCATACCTAGAGGTCTAAGTGAAACAGATATAGGTATCATGCCTGATGGAGAATTTAAAGCAATGATCATAAGGATACTCACTGAACTTGAGAAAAGAATGGAAGACATCAGTGAGACCCTTACCTCTTATTATCTGAACAGAAAATCAATAAAAATAAAAAAGAATCAATAAAAGATTAAAAGGACAATAAATGGGAATAGAAACACTCGGTGCAATGAACAGCAGCTGGAAGAAACAGGGGAACTAATTAATGACTTAGAAGACAGAGTAATGGAAAATGATCAAGCTGAACAAGAAAAAGAAAACTTATGCAAAATGAGAAAAGACTTTGGGAACTCACTGACTCCATCAAATGTAATAAGATTAATAATATGGAAGTCCCAGAAAAAGAAGAGAGAGAAAGGGGCAGAAAATTTATTTGAGGAAATATTTGCTAAAAATTCCTCTAATTTGGGAAAGGAAAAAGACATCTAGATCCAGGAGGCATGGGGAACTCCCATCAAAATCAACAAAAACATACCTACACAAAGACATATTGTAATTCAATTAGCAAAATATAGTGATAACAGAAAAAATCTTAAAAGCAGCAAGACTAAATAAGTCAGTAATTTGTGAAGGGAAACTCATAAGGCCATGAGGAGATTTTCAACAAAAATTCTTCAAGCCGGAAAGCAGTGGCCTGATATATTCGAACGGTTGAATGGGAAAAAACATGCAATCAAGAATCCTCTATCCAGCAAGGTTATTATTCAGAAAAGAAGAAGAGATAGAGTTCCTCAAACAAAAACTAAAGTATTTCATGACCACTAAACCAGCCCTGCAAGAAATATTAAAGGGGACTCTTTGAACGGAAAGGAGAGATCAAAAGTGACATAAAGATAAGAAATACAAAAGTAGTGAAAATGAATATTTCCATAAAAAGTTCAGTCAAGGAATTCACAAAAAGGGATAATAAATATAATAACACATATCTAAAATGTAGGGAGAAGAGGAGAAAAGAATGGGTTCAAACTTAGCCATCAACTTAATAATAGCAGTCTATATTATAGACAGAAAAGGTTATATACAAACCCAGTGATAACTATATATCAAAAACGACTAAGAAATATGCAAAGAATAAAGAGAATGAAATCCAAATATATCACTAAAGAAAGTCAGCAAAGCATGAAAGAGAAAAACAAGAAAGGATCAGAGAAAATCTCCAGAAACAATGACAAAGCAAGAAACAAAATGGCAATAAATACATATTTATCAATGATTGCTTGAATGTAAATGGACTATATACTCCAATCAAAAGACATCAGGTGTCAGAATAGACAAAAACACAAGACCATCTATATAATACCTACAAGAGATTTATTTTAGACCTAAAGACACCTGTAAGTTGAAAGTTAGGGAAAATCAATGAATGTCACAAAAGCTTGAGTAGCAATAATTATATTGGACAAACTAGACTCTAAAACACTGTAACAAGAGATAAAGAAGGGCACTATATATTAATAAAGGAGACAATCCAACAAGAAGATATAACTGTAAATATTTATGCACCCAACATTGGAGCACCCAAATACACACACAAAAAAGTGAATAACAAACATGAAGGAACTAATGATAATAATACAATAGTAGGGGACTTAAACAATTGATCCACTTACATCAATGGATAGATCATCTAAATAGAAAACCCACAAGGAAACAATGGCTTTGGATCACACACTGAACCAGATCTACAGAATAGATATATTCAGAACATTCCATTCTAAAGCAGCAGAATACACATTCTTTCCAAATGCATATGGGACATTATCCAGAATAGATCATATATTAGGCCACAAAAATGGCCTCAAAAATTCAGGAAGATCAAATTCATATCATGTACCACCTGCTATAAAACTAGAAGTCAACCACAAGAAAAAAATCTGGAAAGACCACGAATACATGCAGGTTAAAAGACAAGGTACTAAACAATGAACAAGTCAATCAGGAAATCAAAGAAGAATGTTTAAAAACCCCATGGAAAGGAAAACTCAATGATCCAAAACATTTGGGATGAAGCAAAGGCAGTCCTAAGAGAGAAGTATATCTCTAAGAGATAAGTCCTAAGAGAGAAGGCCTATCTCAAGAAGTCAGAAAAATCTCAAATAACTTAAGCTTATACCTAAAGGAGCTAGAAAAAGAACAACAAATGAATTCTAAAGCCGGCTGAGGGAAGTAAATAATAAAAATTAAAGCAGAGGGGTGTTTGCTTGGTTAAGCAGCCTATTCTTGACTTCAGCTCAGGTCATGATCTTAGGCTTCTGGGCTGGAACCCCACATGAGGCTCCACTCTCAGCAGACAGTCTGGTTCCCTTCCTCTCTCTCTCTGCCCATCCTTCCACTCACATGTGCTCTCTTTCCAATAAATAAATAAATCTTAAAAAAAAACACAAGAGCATAAATAAATAATATAGAAGCTGAAAAAGACAATAGAACAGATCAATGAAACCAGTAGCTGGTTCTTTGAAAAAAAATGAGTAAATTGATGTACCTTTAGGCAATCTTAAACAACAAGAAAAGAGAAAAGATCCAAACAAATAAAATCACAAATGAGAGAGGAGAGATAACCAATACTATGAAAAAACATAAACAATTATAAGAGAACATTATGAAGAACCATATGCCAACAAATTACACATTTGTCCAATGGATAAATTCCTGGAAACATACAAATTACCAAATAGATTATTTCCTAGAAACAAACAAAACTACCAAAATCGAAACAGGAATAAAAAATTTGAACAGACTGATAACCAGCAAAAAAACTGAATCAGTAATCAAAACACTCCCCAAAAACAAAAGTCCAGGACCAAATCATTTCACAGGCAAATTCTGCCCAACATTTAAAGAAGAGATAGTACCTATTCTTCTCAAACAATTCCAAAAAACAAAAAAGGAAGGAAAACTTCCAAATTTATTTTATGAGTATCACCCTGATACAAAACCAGATAAAGACACCACAAACAAAGAGAGCTGCAGGCCAATATGTCTGATGAACATAAAGGTAAAGATCTTCAATAAAATGCTAGCAAACTGAATCCAACAATACATTAAAAAAAACATTGACAAAGATAAGAGGGATTTATTCCTAGGTTGCAAGGGTGGTTCAATACTGGCAAATTGGTCAAAGTGATATATCACATTAATAAGAGAAAGGATATGACCATTTCAATAGACAGAACAGAAAACGCATTTTACAATGTACAATGTCCATTCACTCCTGATAAAAACCAGTAGGTTTAGAGGGAACAGACTTCAGCATAATAAAGCCATATATAAAAAACCCACGGCTAATATCATCCTGAATGAGGAAAAACTGAGAGCTTTTCCTTACAGTGAGGAACAAGACAGGGATGTCTACTCTCATCAATTTTTTTTTTTTTAGATTTATTTATTTACTTATTTATTTGAGAGACAATAGGGGGGAGAGGGAGAGAGAGAGAGACAGACAGACAGACAGAAAGCATGAGCAAACAGAAGGGGTAGAGGGAGAGAATCTCTATAAGACTCCCAAGTGAATGTAGGGCCTAACACAGGCCTCCATCTCACAACTCTGAGAGCATGACCTGAGCCAAAATCAAGAGCTGGAGCTTAACTGACCGAGTAATCCAGCTGCTCCTACTCTCACCACATTTATTCAACATTGTACTGAAAGTCCTAGCCATAGCAATCAGACAACAAAAAGAAATAAAAGGCATTCAAATTGGTAAGGTAAAACTTTCACTATTTGCAGACGACATGATAGTCTATGTAGAAAACCTGAAAGATTCCACTGAAAACTGCTAGGACTGGTAAATTCAGTAAAGTTGCAGATACAAGGGATCCCTGGGTGGCCCAGCGGTTCAGTGCCTGCCTTTGGCCCAGGGTGTGATCCTGGAGTTCCGGGATCGAGTCCTGCATCGGGCTCCCTGTATGGAGCCTGCTTCTCCCTCCTCCTGTGTCTCTGCCTTTCTCTCTCTATGTCTATCATAAATAAGTAAATAAAATAAATCTTAAAAAAAAAAAGTTGCAGATACAAAGTCAACCTATAGGAACCTGTTGTGTTTCTATACACCAAAATGAAGCAGCAGGAAGATAGGGAATAAATTCCATTTACAATTGTACCAAAAACAATAAGATACCTAGAAATAAGCCCAACCAAAGAGGTGAAAGATCTGTACTCTGAAAACTACAAAAAGCTGATGAAAGAAATTGAAGACAAAACAAAGAAATGGAAAGACATTCCAAGCTCATGAATTGGAAGAAAAAATATTGTTAAAATGTTTATACTATTACAAAGCAATCTTCACATTTAATGCAATCCCTAACCAAGAACATTTTTCACAGAACTAGAACAAAAAAATCTTAAAATGTGTATGGAACCACAAAAGACCCCAAATAGCCAAAGCAATCTTGAAAAGCAAAGCAAAGCTGGAAGTGCCACAATTCTGGACTTGAGGTATATTACAAAGCTGTAATGATAAAAACAGTATGGTCCTGGCATAAAAATAGACACATAAATCAATGAACAGAATAGAAAATTCAGAAATGATCCCATGATTGTATGGTCAATTAATCTTCAAAAAAGCAGGAAAGAATATCCAATGGGAAAAAGACAGTGTCTTCAACAAATGGTGTTGGGAAAACTAGACAGCAACATGCAAAAGTGTGAAACTGACTGTTATCTTCACCAGAACAGAAAATAAACTCAAAACTTAAAGACCTAAATGTGACACCTGAAGCCATAAAAAAGTCTCTCAAGAAAGCACAGGCAGGCAGTAATTTCTCTGAAATCAGCTGGTAGCAACTCTTTTCTAGATAGATCTCCTAAGTCAAGGGAAACAAAAGCAAAAAAATCAACTATTGGGACTACATCAAAATGAAAAACTACAGTGAAAGCAACAATCAACAAAACTAAAAGGCAACTTACAAAATGGGATCATTGCCGATGACATATCTGATAAAGGGTTAGTATCTAAAGTAAAAACAACTTATAAAACCCAAGACCCCCCAAATAAATAATCCAATTAAAAATGGGTAGAATACATGAGTAGATGTTTTTCACAAAGAAGACATACAGGTGACCAATAGACACATGATAAGATGTTCATCATCATTTATCATCAGGGAAATGCAAATCAAAACTACAATGAGACTATCACCTCAGACCTGTAGAACGGCTAAAATCAACAACACAAGAAACAACAGGAGTTGGCGAGTATGTGGAGAAAGGGAAACACTCTTGCACACTTGGTGGAAATATAAACTGGTCAGCCACTCTGGAAAGGAGTATGAAGCTTTTTTTCAGGTTCCTGAAAAAGCTAAAAATAGACTTTCTTACGGTCTAGCAATTGCACTACTAGGTATTTGCCCAAAGAATATAAAAATATGAATTCAAAGGAATACATGAACCCCAATATTTATAGCAGCATTGTCTAAATAGCCAAATTATGGAATATATATATATCATATATATGTTATACATATATACACATACATGCAATAGAATAATACTTAGTCATATGAAGAATGAAATCTTGCCATTTGCAAAGACATGGATGGAGCTAGAGAGTATTATGGAGAGTGAAATAAGTCAGTCAAAGAAAGACAAATACCATATGATTTTGCTCATAGTGGAACTGAAGAATCAAAACAAAAGAGCAAAGAGGAGAAAGAAAGAGAGGCAAACCCAGAAACAGACTCATAACCTCAGAGGACAATAAACCAATGATCAGCCAGAGGGGAGGTCGGTGGGAGGATGGGTAAATAGGTGATGGGGATGAAGGAGTGCACCTGCGATGAGCACCGGGTGATGTACGGAAGTGTTGAGTCACTATATTGTACATCTGAAACTAATATTACTCTGTATGTTAACAAAATGGAATTTATTTCTTTTACTTTTATTTTTTAAGGATTTTATTTTAATTTATTTACTCATGAGACTCAATTAGAGAGAGAGAGAGAGAGAGAGAGAGAGGCAGAGACACAGGCAGAGGGAGAAGCAGGCCCCATGCAGGGATCCGGAGACTCCAGGATCATGCCCGGGGCCAAAGGTGGCGCTAAACCGCTGAGCCACCCAGGGATCCCCAACAAAATGGAATTTAATTGAAAACTTCATAAGACCAGGCCTTTCACGGAGCAAATTTTAAAATTTGACTAGGTACAATTTTATGGTTTGTTTGTTTGTTTTTTTGTTTTCTTTCTTACCATGTTTTTGATGTCGGGACCCAGATCTTTTTGCCTAGTCCTAGATCATGAAATTTTTCTGCGTGTTTTTTTTTTTTTAATACTTACAGTGTTACATTTTAAAGTCCACAATTCATTTTGAATTAATTTATAGAAAATATGTGAGATTTAGGTTAGTTAACTATTTAATTTAGCCTTGAATGTTCAATTGGATCAGCATCATTTATTGAAAAGACTCTTCTTTCTCTGTTGAATTGCTTTTGCATTTATGTCAAAAGTCATTTGGGCACGTTTGTGTGGCTCTAGTCTAATTTTTGGATCCTGTTTCTGTTTCATTGATCTTTGTATCTACCCCTTTTCTGATACTATACCATTTTGACTAATGTGGCCATACTGTAAACAATATATTGAGTACAGTGATCCCTGTCACTTCATTCTTCCATTTCAAGATGGTATTCATATATTCTAGAGCTTTCCATATAGATTTTAGAATAAGCTTGTCTATTTCCACAAAATCAAATAACACATTTTTTATTTCTAACCTCTATTCTATGTTTTAGTGAGGGTAAGGTGTAGGTTTCTTCATATCCATGTTGCTGCTTTAACTAAAGCTGGTAAATTGAGTTTTTCTTTGGATTATTGTCATATGTTGTTTGTTTCTACTTCTTTTTACGATTCACCTTTTTTTGAAGCCTTGTCTAATGTAATGAAATTTAAGCTAATATTGTAGATGCAGCAGTTAACTTCTGTATATCATCTTTGTCATTATGAATGATATGACCAGTTTAAGTTTCATGTTCTGCTTTTATTTTATTTTAAAGATTTTATTTTATTCATGAGAGACACAGAGAGAGAGAGAGAGGCAGAGACACAGGCAGAGAGAGGCAGAGACACAAGCAGAGAGAGGATCCATGCAGGGACTTGATCACACCCTGGGCCGAAGGCAGGTGCTAAACCGCTGAGCCACCCAGAGATCCCTGCATGTTCTGCTTTTTAAAGTTTCTTTTACACATTTAATTTCATTTGTTCCCTCATCCCTATGAGGGACTTGATCACACCCTGGGCCGAAGGCAGGTGCTAAACCACTGAGCCACCCAGAGATCCCTGCATGTTCTGCTTTTTAAAGTTTCTTTTACACATTTAATTTCATTTATTCCCTCATCCTATATCTTCTTGAGATTACTTTAACATGATTAAATGAATAAAAAGGAAATAACATAATAATAATAATATAAATCATAAACTTTTAAAAGAGTTGTGCCAGCACCATGTCTATTGTTTACATGTATTACTTAGTCAGTAATCTTATAAGGTAAATATCATTCTCATAGATTATTCATGATTTTACTATGTCTCAATAACAGATTAAATCCAACTCCCACTGGCTTACTACAGATTTTTATCTCTTGCTTATGGTACATAGTCAGCATGAGTTAGTGGGTAAAAAGTTCTGCTATACATCACTCAGAGGCCCTGACTGTGGGAGGCTTTGTGATCTCTGTGCTACTCTATTTAAACAGGGGGACTCTTTGGTTGTCAAAGCAACTTGTGTTCATAACCAATTGGTAAGGACTAGCTATACAGTCCTGCTCTATTTTAGGGATGGCAAAAAATAATCTAATACCAAAATGAAAGAAAAATTGGCATGGATAAACACTAGATGTCTCTACACACTCTATTTTACAATTTAGAAATGAGTTTTAGTAAGATCAGGTAATTCTCCAAAGTCTACATATCCAGTATGTAATCTACAAAGCCAGTACATTTACGATTTTAGTAAATTGAGCTCCTGGGATTTGAACATGAGTCTGTTTGCACTTAAGATGTGACTACTTAATAGGATTAGGGACAATCATACCAATATCAGATTTAATTAAAGGTGGCAGATTTAATTTTTAACAAGTGCTTTCATGCAAAAATTTAAGGATATTCTTCACGTAATGTGGCTAAAGTGATGACTCTCTGGAAATGACAGCTTCCTTCTAAAATATATTTTTATGGCAGATAACTTATGGTTACAGCTTGTAGATTCATGCATTCAATTTTTTATTCAACAAATAGCTAGTGAACTCCAAGTATGTCTCAGATTTCAAGGATCTGGGAGCATAACAGTGAGCAAACATAAAGTCCTTCCATCATTGAATATATGTACTAGTGGAAGAGACAGAAAATAAATAGGATAAATGAGTAGAAGATAGAATATTAGGGAAAGCTAAAGAAATCAGGAAAGATGGATGAGAAATTTCGGGGCGAATGTGTCCAGGGGTAGTTCGCATTTCTCAGGTAGCTGCATGCCAAGCTGCTGAGTAAAGCAACCAGCGTTTCATGTTGCTGGCAGGAGTGTGGTCCTCCAGAGCCAATGTCAGGGCACAGTCATGTATACACACCTTCCCCTAGTAAAGAAAATTCCTAAAGATGCTTGTGTCCATCAAAATTATATTCATATCATCACAGAATTATTTATTAAAGTCCTAGTCTCCAGCAGGAACAGATTAGAAAAAAAGAGTATGTCAGTTTGATGTTCTACTACAAAATTTTATTGTTGAGTAGTAAACTGTTGATACTAGTGTCACTTAGGATTGTGCAGCAAAATGTGAGAGAGACAATGATTAATGTTTATCCTATTAGGCTTACATATTAATAACAGCTGCACACACCATTATACATAGGGGTTAATGACACAGATTGCATTTCTTTCCTAAAAGGTGATGATTGCCTTTTGATGAAACTGAACTTTATAACAAATTGGATGGTTTCCAAAAGTCCTGAGAGTCTTCCTTTTCTCTTTTGTGCTTTTCTTTGGAATGAATAATAATGTTATTTTTCTTTCTGGAATGGATATTTAACTTAACCCTTTTCTAGATTTTATTGTGGTATGAACTTCCTCTATACAATTTTAAACTATAACATTTTTCTTGACTCTTTACATAATTCTGTAGGAATAGGTGAAATTCAGGAAAATGTGTTCATGGTAAGAGATTTCTTGAAGTGTTCGTTTCAACTTAAGAACAAAGACTATGAATAACATTGCAGGAGGTTAGAGTCCATTAACGACTATTAAAATTAGACATGTCTACTGAATACTTATGAAAAATGAGGAAATCAATCTACTTATACTTCCTCCTACATCCATTCTCCAAAACTATTGATTTTGTCATATTTTTATTTTTAATAAGGTTTATAATTTCCACATTCTGCTTCGTAACCATAGTTCCCAGAGTTGTTTAGTTACAGTTTTACATGTAAATCAATTTAACGTTCATCCCCAATCCATTTACTACAGATTCCCTTCCTGAGTTCTTTGTTCTATATTTGCTCTGCGTTGACTGGGTTTCACCTTGAAATATATTTTTCTTTTCAAGAAAAGCTCATGGGTCCTATGTACCTGAGTTATATGTGCTTGAAAATGAGTATCTATTTCCTTAATACTTTTAGGAAAAAAAAAAAAAGAAAACGAGTAGGAATAAAATTTTCTTTCTGCACTTTCTTTTACTTAAAACTTTGCTGACAATGGAAATTCAGTGGAACACTCTAAGATACCTGATTTTTCTTTCTTGTAAAAATTTTATTTTTCTGACTCCATCTCAATACGTATGTGTTCTGGAATTAGTAATTCTTTACCACTTTTTCCTCTTTTAATATGAAAATTCAACACTGTATTTCAGCAAGTTTCTTTTTCTTATTATATATTGAAGATGCTTTTTCTCTTCCATTAAAAAAATTATTCTCAGGATGCCTGAGTGGCTCAGTGGTTGAGCATCTGCCTTTGGCTCAGGGCATGATCCTGGGGTCCTAAGATCGAGTCCTGCATCGGGCTCCCCATTGGGAGCCTGCTTCTCCTTCTGCCTATGTCTCTGCCTCTCTTTGTGTGTCTCTCATGAATAAATAAATACAATCTTTAAAAATCTTTATTCTCTAAAACACCAATTTTGTGTATACTTAGGAACCATTCTGTTCCATAAGTACAATCTTTCTAATTCTTTCTTTTTTCCTTCTTTCTTTTGTTTTTGAATCTCAGGAGCACAGAATTAAAATAAACATAATCCTATAAAGGTCCTCATCTTGATCATTACTTAACCTACTTTTATTATTTATTAACGACTTAGACATTCTTCCAAAGACATACAAATGGCCAACAAGCATATAAAAACATGGCTAACATCACTAATCATCTGGAAAATACACATCAAAACCACAATGAGATATCACCTCACACTGCTATTATTAAAAAGAAAAGAGATTAAATGTTAGCAAAGAATGAAAAAGGACCCTTGTTCGCTGTGATGGGAATGCAAATTTGTACAACCATTATGGAAAACACTGTGGAATTTCCACGGAAATTTAAAAACAGAACCACCACGTGATGTAGTAATTCCACTTCTGGATATCTATCTTAAGGAAATGAAATCAGTATTTTGAAGAGGTATCTATACTCTCATGTTCACTGAAGCATTGTTGACTACAGTCAATATATGAAAACAACCCAAATGTCCACTGACAGATGAATGGATAAAGAAAACATGATTTATCTCTGTGTGTTGTTGGTGTGCATACACACGTTTATGTGTAACAGAATATTACTCTACCATAAAAAAGAAGGAAATTCTCCCATTTGTGACAACATGGATGAACCTGGAGAACATTATGCTAATTGAAATAAGCCAGACATAGAAAGACAGATCTGATGCATAAAATCTAAAAAAGTCAAACTCATAGAAACAGGGAGTAGGATGGTGATTGCTGGGGGTTAGTGGTAGAGGAAAATGCAGAGATGTTGGGTAGAAGGTACAAACTTTCAGTTATAAGATGAATAATTTCTGGGGATATAATGTACAACAACATAACTGTACTTAACAAATTGTATTATACGCTTCAAATTTGCTGAATAGGTCCTAAGTGTTCTCCTCACACACACAAAATAGGTAACGATGTGAAATGATAAATGTGTTCATTAAATTGATTATGGTTATCACTTCAGAATGTACATATGTATTAAATCATCACATCCTACCCCTTAAATGTACATAATTCTTAGCAATTATACTTCAATAAAGATTGAAGTATAAGGAAAACAGTAAAAAATGAAGTTTGAAAAAAATAGCTTGCCTCAGTTGTAGAATTCTATGTTGTAAGAATTAAAAATGGGGCCAGATCTTCTTTCATTATCATATTTAGGGACTTACCACATACACTAAATACTAAGACTTATATAGATCTAAATTAGCTTATATAAAATTATGCCTTTCATTTCACATGGAAAGAAAGAAATATATTTAAACCACCTTAGGTAAGATGGGTTTGTCATAAGGATAAATTGGGGAGTATATATGTATAGAGAATGATCTCAAACAGGATTCATGTTGTCCTAGGATTCCTTTCAGGATGTAACAATAGCCTTAGCTGGGTATCTGTTGCTCATTCTACATATGAACTCTTGTAGTGAGCTCTTTTTTTAAATTTTGTTTTCTCTAGGCTGTTCTTATGTCTTTTTGTGTCAACTTTTGCTTTTGCCATCAACTTCAACTTTTACCTGCTGTTTCTCTTATTTCCCATAGCATTCTTTGTATGTCCTATAAAGTTGTTTAATCATCTTTCAACCTGAAGTACATTTCCTGTACAGTTTTGTGTGGAGTTTATATCATACGGTCTAGTTTGTGCAGACTGTATAGATGGTTGTCATCATTAGGGAGACCTATCAGTGGGTGCTATCAGATAACATAAAGATGACAGCTCACATGGTGGGATGTTCAATGCTTGCCTTTTCCATAGGGACAGGGCATAAAGCAGCTTTAGAAACTCCTGGATCTCTCTTACAAAGGTTATTTTATACACCACATAAACTGTCCTTTGAAATATTTGAGACTCAAGCCCTTATAGTTTTGCCTCTTTTTTTTTAAACAATCACTTAAGACCTTTATTAACAGGTGCTTGCCATTTGTTGACTTTTTTGAAAAATTATTTTTGCCTTTTTAATGCCTTTTTTTTTTTTTTGGCATCCTATTTCTGCAAAGACCGAAAGGGGGCAGCAAACCCTCTTGAAAGTAGGAACCTGTAGCAGCATGTGAGTGTGTTAGCAGGTTAAGGGCCTTTCTCATTGTCTGACATTTTTCCTTTTCTTATTTTTAAATATAAAGCTTGAATCTTTAAAATGATCAACTTTCTGCCTTTCAATACATACTACTTTCAAATATGTAATGTTAAAAATGAAATGCCTGTTTTCTATAGAGGAGAGTTCAGAATTGACAAATTTGGATTTTATAATTTGATTAGAATAGAAAAAGATAACTTAGATAATTTTCTGTTAAATGATCTTTGTTTTAGAAGAAGGCTTTGAATCATAGCTTCAACCTTTCTAAATCAAAAAGTTTATCCAAGCACCAAATCAAAGTGCTTGGATAAAATATGATATAGATTTATGACCCAGGTTTCCAGAGGAATATCTTAAATAAATTTAAGATAGAAAAGACACTTTGGTTAATTTGAAGAAAAAGGAAACTAGTTAATATTTCATTTTCCCTTTAGAATAATTTGGCTTCTGCCACAGGTTTTATTATTTTATGAAAAGGAAAAAAGAGAGTGAGAGAGCGAGAATGAGAAAAAGAGAGAGAAGAAAAAAACTAGTTTCTGGTAAATACTTAAAAATCACAGGTTTGCTAATATTATTTCACAACATAGACTTTGGCATTTAAAAGGAATCCAGAGAGATATTTCATATTGATGAAGTATTAAAATCCAACCAAGAAGTACAAGTTATGAATGTTTATACACATTAGAAGTTTGAAATATCTGAAATAGAAATTGGTGAAAATACTAGAATATGAAAACAAAATGATCACAGTGAACAACTTTAAATATTCTCTGGTCATTGGATAGACCAAGTAGAGAAGACTTAAGTAAGGATACTGTGGATTTGAATCCTTCAGTTAAGAAGCTTAAGCATTCATGAGAACAACCAAGAGAGATTGCATAATATCAAAAAAAAAATAAATAAATAAATAAAAATAAAAGAAAAGAAAAGAAAAGAAAGAAAGAAAAGAAAAGAAAAGATAAACAATCACAGAATTTGGCCTGGTGGTAAGTTATAAAGACCACTTCATTAAGGTCTAAAGGAAAAAATTACACACTCACTATTCTCTGACTGCTATAAAATAATTTATAATCAACAAATAAGTAAAAAAGCATATGCATTATATTTTAAATACATTTTTTTTAAATTAAGTTTTATAGATTTCTTCAAATTCACCACTCCGAGCTGTTGAATTATGGACAATAGTGATAGGACCACCAGTTAAAAGCTGTATCAGAATGTGATAAAACTGATACTGAGAAGAAATTATAGAGTCTTAAATAATTTTTTTGAAAAGAAAAAGGGGTGAAAGTAGATAAGAATCCCATTTAACAAATAAAAGCACAAAAATAAATCCTAAGAAAGTAAAATGTCTAAATTAATATGAAAAAAAGCAAAAATAAGTGAAATAGAAAATAAATAATTACCAAAATACAAATAGTAAACTTACCTAATTAAAGCAAGAGCTAGCTCCAGAAACAAAAAAATCTTGTAAAAAATAATTGAAGTGGAAGGAAGAAACGCAAGAAATGAAAAGTTTAGAAAGGGAAATATATTCTATTAAATACATGACTATTTGAAAAAGGATTAGACACTCTTCTCTTGAATTTTTACCAATTTATTTGAATATCAGATATTTAGATGACAAGGATAACTTCTAAAAAATACAAAGTATCAAAACAATGAAAAAGTCAAAAGCCTATGGAGGCAAGCATCAATAGAAGATACTTAGAAAGTATTACAAGTTTGATGTATAATTATGAAAATTGGCTCAGTAAACCTAAAGGGAAGTTTCTACCAAACTTTCAAGTAAAATTAATTCCAATGTTATTTATTCCTCTAGATGACAGAAAATGGTAGAATTTTCTCAGATTTATATTTGATGCTGGCATTCCCTAACCCCCAACTGAGCCAAGAACAAAATTAATAATAAAAAATATATAGTCCTTGCTTAATTCTAAGCAAAGATGTACATTTAAACATGCATTTAATTTCTTACACGATAGCAAAATAAGGTTTATCCTATTAGTCATTTCCTTCTCACTCCCTGAAATAGCCTAACCTTTAGTAACTATTTTATTAAAACATTTTGCCCAGTCTCTATGCCATCTGTTCAGCTATTCCTTCTCACTCTTCTGTACTGTAATCCATGCACATGTTTGCTATCCTATCATTTGTTTTACTTCTAAATGGCAAGTGGGGGAACTTACCATTACTTACTATGTTTTAGATGATATATGTATTTGTCTTCCTACAAACTTGCATTCTACTTGAGGATAAAGATACATTTGTATGCTTTTGTATCACCTACAATGGCCAGGGCAGGGTCTTGTATATAGTAGATGCTTGTTCAGTTTAAATGAATGCAAATTTTGCTAAGGAAAATTAAAACAAACAAACAAACAAACAAAGTCACAGGAAAGAGATGGAGAAGACAGGATAACAGTTAATAATGGTAAATTTCCTAAGGACATGGGACATAAATATGCATCATTAGTGCCTAAAACGTCAACAACGTCCAAGTGAATAAGTAAAACATTATGTAGGAGTTAATGCAAAATTATTTTTTCCTTTAGTCATTGCTCATACAGCATTAAGCACAACTAACATTGCGTCTTTGTGTATATATTTTATTAGATCTTCTTCCATTGTTCTTTATCTATTGAAATGAAGATTCTTGAATATGTAAAAACAGTTGTAAAGCGAGTTTTATTTCCTTCATTTCTGAATGCCATTAGGGCTGAGACCTTCTAGATAAAAATGGGTAGAATCTAGTCATAAAATCCACCTGGCATGACTTGATTCCCTCAAAGACCATGACCTTTGCTTTTAATTCCAATCTTAGGAAGTATTTCTTTCAATGGGCTATACTATTGTGTAGTTTTAAAAATTAATAGACTTTACTTTTTGGTAAATTTTATATTTACAGAGAAACTGAACAGAAAGTAAAGAGAGTGCCCATTGACCCCCCCACCACCACACTCCAGTACAGTTTTCTCTATTATTAACATCTTGCATTAGTGTGGCACATGTGTGACAATTGATGGCCGATATTAATACCTTATTATTTCCATAGATTACATCAGAATTCACTTTTCTGTGTTGTGCATTCTGTAAGTTTTTACAAATGTACAATGACGTGTATCCACCATGACTGTATCATATAGGGTAGTTTTACTGCTCTAAAAATTCCTCATTTTCAACTTATTAATGCTCCCTCCCCTCCTGAATCTGTGGCAACCACTGATGGTTTGTCCTGTCTCCACAGTTGTGCCTTTTCCAGAATGTCATATAGTTGAAATCATACAATATATGCAGCCTCTCAGATTGGCCTCTTTCATTTAGCAGTGTGCATTTAGGGTTCCTCTGTGGTTTTTCAGAGCTCATTTCTTTTTATTTCTAAGTAATATCCTGTAGTCTGGATGTAACCACAGACTGTCCATTTACCTATTGAAGGACGTCTTTGCTGCTTTCAAATTTTGGCAATCATAAATAAAGTTGCTGTAAAATATCAGTGTGGCTTTTGCATAGACACAAGTTTTTAGCCAATGTGGGTAAATACTCAAAAGGACAACTGCTGGATTATATGGTAAAAGTATATTTACTTCTATAAGAAATTACCAAACTGTCTTCCAAAGTGGCTGACCCATTTGGGACACAATGAGTGCAAGTTCCTGTTGTTGACATCCTTGTCACCATTTGGTATTGTCAAGGCTTCATTCTAATGGATGTGTAGTAGTAGTTCATTGCCGCTTTAATATGTAATTTCCTAAAGACATCGATACTGAGGATCTTTTAATATTCTTATTTACCATCTGTATATTTTCTTTGGTGAGGTTTCTGTTCAAATCTTTTTGTTCATTTTTACATTGAGTTGTTCGTTTTCCTACTACTGATTTTTAAGAATTCTTTGTATAGTTTGGATACTAATCCTTTATTATCTATGTTTTACAAACATTTTCTTCCAGTCTATGGCTTATCTTTTTATTCTCTTACTGGTGTTTTTGTTGTTGTTTTATTTTTTGCAAAGTAGAACTGTGTTAAGACTTAGCTTTTTAGTTAAACAAAATTTTATTGAGACAACCTTTTAGAGCAGTTTTAGGGTCACAGCAACATTTTAGGAAGGCACAGAAATGTCCCAGATGCCCCCCGGAACTGTGTATTTTTTAATAATATAATTTATAGGCAAATAGGGTCTAGACCCAAGGTCAGATCTCACAGGGGTGTGATGAGGTCGATCAAGTCACTAGGGCGCTAATCTATAGAAGCAGTGACCCTGTGCTAATGGCTGTGCATGTCTGTTTTTCTCTTATTCCCATTCTCCCTTGTCAGCACAAGAAACTAATTAGGGTGTTACTCTAAAACTGGCTTCAAGCCCAAATTTGTTAGAGATTTTTTTCTTGCAATTTCACTGTTTCCTGTTTCTTTTTGGATCAACTCTGGTGAACTTTTTATGTTCATTAACTCTAGGTGTGACTGGAAGTAGAAAAAAATCTATAGAAAAAAGACCCATTAATTTGCTTACTACTCTGCCATCAGCAGAAAATGTCATGTCATGAGGCAAACTTGGAAACTCACATTAAGTTAAGGGAGGACGCTTACTGAGGTGTATCAATGTAATTGCACCTGCATCTTATCAAAGAAACCAAAGATTAAACCATCTAACTCTTAAGTATTAAAAACATGCAAAATAGAGCCAGCAACATAAGCTCGTCCCTTCCAGCCGAATGCATTTGATTTGCAAAGAGTATAAAATGTTTTCACACTCTGAAATCATTTTCAGATATTATATTCAACAATTTGCTGAAATGGTTAGCAGTTCCTTTAAAGAGATAATCACCAGCCCTTGAGCTGTATGTCATAAAAAATATGTATATACAAGGACTATTTCAAAGGGCAGAAACAAATAGATCTGGTGTGTCCCACACATCATCAAACAATCACTTTTCCTTAATATATTTTCTTTTACTGGGGAAAGGCACACAACTAGAGTCCATTCTATTAAATATTTGAAATGACTCACTGCAATCTTAACGCTTCTGAAATAAATCATACATTAAAGGGCAATTATGGAAGTAAATATATATTTGTACCATTTAATTTCAGTTATAATACGTTGAGTTTTCTGTTTAGAAATGACACGAAGTAAAACTCTTCTTTTGCTCCATGCAGTAACTAAACTCTGTTTTTTAATATGAAGGTAGCAAAATCTCCCGAAGTTTACAGGAAAAATATACCTATGTAAGTAGATAATACTCACAGCATGTGTGTTTGTCACTACATGTTTTCTTTCTGTGTTTCTACATCTACTTTTACTCTTTATAATTATATAATTTTCCCTTGCCTCATTACCCCTACATAAATATATACTTTCCTCTTTCATGTGGATGCTGCCCCAATCAAGGTTCCAGGCATCAGTCATGGTGATTAGGAAATTGCCATTTGGACTAAGTTGTGATTCAGCCATTGTATGAGTTTTCTAGGGCTCCTATAAGTAAGTACCACAGACTGGATTGCTTAAATGACATAAATCTATTTTTTTTTTCACAGTTCTGGAAGCCAGAAGTCTGAGATCAGTATGTGGGGAAGGTTGGTTCCTTCTGAGGGCCATGAAAGAAGGTCTCTTCCAGGCCCCTCTCCTTGGCTTGTAGATGGCCATCTTTTCTCTGTATCTTCACATCATCATCTTCCTTTTGTCTATATCTTTGTCTAAATACCCCTATTCTTAAAGGATGCCAGTCATATTGGATTAGAGCCATCCTAGTGACATCATTTTAACCTAATCACCTCTGCCAAGAACTGCTCTCCAAACACTTCCATGTTCTGAGATACTGGGCAGGGGGTGGGGTGGATTCTGATTTCAAAATATGAATTTTCTTCTAGGCTACCATTATGGGGTAATCTCTGAATAGTGCCTAAAACTCTTGACTCTATCATGAAATATTTTTCTGTCTTAGTGGAACAAAACACTAACAGATTCTAACTCTTGCTCTTAAGCATGCTTTGTAGGGTCTATAATCTTTCTCAAAACACAATATCATATAGGCATGAAAAGTGAATGAAATCTGTAAACAGCTTGTTTAAATCCCTGTTGTTTAGCAATCAACTTGATTCTGGTTTTGCTTTGTATGTCTTCCGAAATGGCATGAAATGGAATCCTTCTTTTGACACACTCAGTAACTAACCTCTGTTTTTTAATATGAAAGTAGCAAACTCTTCTGAGATGCTGAGAGATGCTTCCTGCTTTTTGTTCCAAATGACACAAGAGAAAATACCAATGGGATTTCACCATGGGTCCCTTGTTATTTTCTCCGAAAAGAAATAGAATATGAGTAAACTTTGCCACATGGTCACACAAATACAGCAAAAAGAAACTGCAATTGGAAGCCTTTATCAGTCATCAGAGTCATGATATAGGATCTTGGCAACTTCCAGTACTGGCAAATTAGCTTTATTATTTTGTATTAGTAATAGCAAAAATAATGAATGCATCTTAGCATCTTTAATATTTTAAAGTTCTTGCCACTATCATTCTTTTGATGCCTGTATGTATGTATGTATGTATTATACTTTACCACTTTATTTAGGTATAATTGACAAATAAAATTATAAGATATTTAAAGTGCACAAAATGATGATTTGATATATGTAGACATTGTGTCAAGATTCCCCTCATTGAGTTAATTAACACATTCATCACTATTTTTTTTTGTTTTTTATTTTCGTGAGAACCTTAAATATATATCTTTTATCTTTAAAGAAAAAAGATCTTTATATTAGATCTTCAGATTTTATTCATCTTTTTTTCAAAGATTTTATGCCATTTGGACTAAGTTGTGATTCATGAGAGAGAGAGGGAGGGAGGGAGAGGGAGAGAGGGACACAGGCAGAGGGAGAAGCAGGCTCCATGCATGGAGCCCGACGTGGGACTTGATCTCAGGACTCCAGAATCACACCCTGGGCCAAAGGCAGGTGCCAAATAGCTGAGCCACCCAGGGATCCCCAGATTTTATTCATCTTATAGCTAAAAGTTTGTACTCTTATATTCACCTCTCTCTATCCCTCCAGCCCCTAGTCCCTGGGCATCACTTTTCTACTCTTTGTTTCTGTGAGGTTTTTTTCCTCTTTTTGAGATTCCACATGTAAGTGATACTACTTATATTATATTAAAATCTAAGAAGTAGATAGTAATTGCTTAGTTTCACAACTGTAGGACTGAACCACTAAACATTTAATTGGTTTACCTTATGTCACACAGAGTTAAGACTTGACTTAGGTGTGTCTAACTCCAAAGTCCGTGCTCTCCCTAGTACAGCAAATTGTCTTCCAGAGTCCTCTGTTTAGTCGGGGGTCAAAAGATATGGATTTGAATGGCAATTATGTAATTATGTTCAATCTATAAATCACTGTAACCCACAATGTCATATAAAGTTGCAAAATGATGTTCCCAGTTTGCCATTTATCTTTTGACTTGTTGTTTATTGCTATGTGAAGATTTTTTATTTTCTAATTATGTAGCCATATTAGTCTGTCTTTTGTCTCAGTTTTTCTGATATGGTGGTATTGTGATGTGTGTTGATCTTCCTGTGGAAAAAAGGGGCTTTTCTGAATAGGCACGAATTAATATTTAAAACTTAAAGTCAAATTTAAAACAACACAAATACAGGATTACACTTAGAGTTCCCCCAAAATGAAAACCCAAAAAGAATAACTTACTTTCTTAGATTAGAATGATGTGGGAGAAATACTATGTGTGGGAAATATCCTTGCAATGCTTTAGGGTAGGGGGTGGGAGGAAGGAAGTGAAAATCCCATCAGCTGCATCCTGGAGCCATTGGAAAGTTAACTACAGAATATGTAAAAACCATAAATCACTCTACAAATGCAAAGTGTTATAACTCACAATGTCAGATGAAAGCAGTATCTTGAGATAGATTCTGCTAGTGAGTGATTCTACATGGTGTTGATTATGCATTTCCTCCAAAGGGATAGAAAATAAAGATGGAGGTTAATTGCACTCTTTCTGTGGCCTGCTTTTTGCATCAATCAAATCTACAAAACAATAGAGTGGAGTGAGAGCGATGTGCACAACAGAAAATGAATATTTGCCACACTTCTTTTACCTGAACTCACTTATCTCTTCTGTTGCATGTGATTCCACATGTAAGAGATACCACTTATATTATATTAAAATCTAAGAAGTAGATAGTAATTGCTTAATTTCACAACTGTAGGACTTAATTTAATTTCACAGCCACAATTGCCACAATTGTTGTGCCCAGCCTGCTCACACTATTTTCCAGGTCTGACCTTGAATGAGTTTTGATCATCTTCAAAAATCCCATTCACTTTTAGAGAATGAGAATGCCCCAATTTTAGGAATGTAAAAAAAAACTTTTTTTTACATAAATTGTAAAAAAAAAAAATTGTGGGTTGGGAATTGGAGAATAAGCAGTACAATAATACTGGAAATACACAAGTGACTTTTTAAAACTACAGAAGACAACTCTAAATTGAACATGTATTTAGATACAAAATTTTACTCTTTTATTTATTGAAAACTTACTGAGTTTTCAGTGGGTGCCAACAAGTCAGACACACATAGAGAATGTGAAGATGTAATAATTTAGAGTTGCAGCCTTGGTGCGGTTTATTCTGATGTGTCTGTGAAAAATTTCTGTATGTTAAAAAAATCTCTTGCCATGTTATGGTCAGTATTCTGGTCAGTAAACACACACAAACAGATATGATTCTTACTAGCTTTGTCACTTGCCTCCTTAAGCCTTAATTTGATATCTGTAAAGTAAGGTTACTCACAGATTGCTTTTGAGAGATATAGCTAAATTCCTTAGCCCATGGCTAGGTATATAGTAAGCATTTAATAAATAACAATATAAAAGCCACTCAGTTTTCTTTTTAGATTTTTTTGTCACAATATTTTTTCTCTGTTCATATTTTTTTTTGTTTTTGTTTTTGCTTTAGTTTTTGGGAGTGGCGATTTTTTTGAATCTTAAGTCTCATTTTTCACATATGTGTGTGCCACCACATATAAATATGCCACCTTAATTATTTCACACAGATCTAAGGATTCATTTGTTCATTCAGTACATGTTTAGGGAGCAGTTACTAAATGTGGGAAAACTTCACATACATTATTTAATTCTCTCAAGAAACCTAAGAAGTAGATAGAAATGGTTTAATTCCACAAGTGACAAAACTGAGCTACAGAGAAGTTGGTTGGTTTCCCTTATTTCAAACAGGAGTGAGACTTGAATTAGGTGTAACTCCAAATCCACGCTACCTAGTACAACAAATTGACTTCCAGAGTCCTCTGTTTAGGTAGGGGTCAGGTCAAAAGATAGAGATTTGAATGGCAATTACATAATTGTTCTTTTGTATCTCCCCCTAGAACTGTAGTTCCAAGAAGGCAAGAACTTTTTATGTGCATGGTCTGGCTCCTAGTAACTCCTCAATAAATACTTCTTTTTTTTTTAAGATCTATTTATTCATGAGAGAGAGAGAGAGAGAGAGAGGCAGAGACATGGGCAGAGAGAGAGAAGCAGACTCCTTGTAGGGAGCCTGATGTGGGACTCAATCCTCGGACGCGGGATCATGCCCTGAGCCAAAGCCAGGTGCTCAACCGCTGAGCCACCCAGGCATCCCAATAAATACTTCTTGAATGAATATATGGAATATAATATGAAACTCTATATGACCCCCAAACTTTTATGAAGTTGATATCAAAACCTGTAGTGCAGTACTTAAGAGAAGGTAAGGAGGGGAATGATACCAGGTAGAGTTCAGAGAAGACAAAATGCAACAGGTAGTGGGACATGTTGGTTGGGGAGGATTGAACAGAGAGTAGAATGGGGATGACTTTTCATAATGCTTCTGCAAAAGCAAAGAGCTAGCTAGCAAGGTAGACCAGGTGGCTTAAATAATTCCTGTACGTGGTTAGGGAAAGTAGCATTAGATTCATAGGGCCTTGAATATGAAGCAAAGTGGGTTGATATTGCCCTGTTGAAATGGAGGGTGAAACTAAATATTTACTGGTCTTCCAGAGCCTTTGGAGCAAAGCTTCTTGTTTATACTGTGTTTCAGTATTGTGTGTCCATATAATCTAGAAATCCTGGCTATACGTTCCATTAATACAGATGCCCAGTATCACCTAGAAATACACAGATATGAAATGATGCAAGTGCCTTCAGAGAAACCAGGAAAGGTAGTGGTTTCTTTACCCCTGTGGAGTTTTCTTTCTGTCCAAAGGGAAGGATTCCTTGTAGTTAACTTATGATGCTGTTTTTCTAAGGAAGTACTGACTGAAAGATCAAACCTCAGTATTTTGTTGGGCAATACATTGCCAACAGGGCCTATGTTGGGCTGCAGGGCTATTTTCACATTCACAGAGTTTACTACTTTCCTTTGCTCACAGGAGTATTGCTTCTGCTTGGCTAATACCTGCTCTGAGCTGAAAACCGGGATAGAGAAGTATCATCTTTGTGAAAATGCAGTAGGTTACACTGATTGTGCTGAACACCAATTCATTTTGATCAATTGCAATATATGTTTCTTGGGGTATATGTACTGCCTCTTGGCTATAATGTTCTTGGCAACTTAGCGGTTACAAAATGTACTGTTATATTTACTTCAGTTACTTGCATGTCTCTTCTATCTTAACAAAAATAAATTCCTCCCTCAACTGTATGTCTTTGTCCAGCTAGATCTCCCAACTGCCCTTCACAGTCAAGCTTATGGAAATGAAACATTTGTTCATTTGATAATGCACCCTTTAAGCACATGGCAGGAACCAGTCATATGGAGCTTCAGTGGCATTATTCTCCTGAGATGGTTAGTGATCTCTTTATCTCTTTCTCCTCTGTATCCAATATGCAATTTTTATATTTATCTTTAGTTGAGCTCTCCTTATAGCATTTCCTGACTTTCCTGTTTTATCCTTTTCTCTTAGCTTCTTTGCTGTCACACTCTCCAAGTCTCCCCACATGTCTGGCTACTCTTTTCCAGTCTTTGTAGGTGTTTGTTTCCTGCTCATCCCTTAAATGTTGGTATGCCTTAAGGTTTCCTGTCTGATTCTCTCACTCCCCATAGTTTGCCAGATTAATTCCATTTCTTTTTGTATGCTACAAATCTTCAAATCCTGATTTAGACTCTTGATTTATCTCTGAAAGTCCCAAAGACAAAGGAATACAGTATTTCCAAAGTTTAGCTCATCTCTTCCCCATTCAATGTAGCTATTATTCTTGTTTCCTCACTCATGGCTAATATTTTCCTTACTATATGACACAGATCCTGAGCATCCTTTATAACCCTTTCAATCTCTTTGTCCATACTCCCATCTCCTCTAAATCCCACCATGAGCTGAGCTACATGGAAGACTTTTCTAAGACATTTTTTATACTACAGCTTGAATGATCTTCTTTTCTATTATTATTACCACCCTTAAAATCTTTAATGACTTCCTTTTGCTCTCAGATAAGTCCCAACTTCTTAAAATCCCTTTTAATGCCCATCCTCACACTTTTGATTTCTGATTCTATATTTTGGCCATACTGAACTTTTAACTTCCCTGAATATTACTCTGCTTCAAATACCTTCACTTCCCACTACAACCTTCAGGTTTGGGTTAAAAGCCTGTGGTAGACAGGCTTGTATTGTAATGTACTCCTCCCTGAAATCTTGCTATCAACCTCCAACACCAGTCAGGTTAGGGGACTGTATCTAGCTCTAGGGGTGGGCCCTGATAGCTCTACACAATTGTTCACCCCTTAGAGAGTGCTCCACTGATCAGTCATTAAATAAATTTAGTTTGTGTTGACCAGATGCCTTAAAAAATAAAATAGAATAGAAAATTACACAGTGGATTACACATAGTTGTAAGCATTGTTTCTGGAAAACTTTGTTAAAATCCATTTATAAGGAATGTTAGTCTCATCCTCCTTGCCAGCCATATTTTCTCTGTTTCCTTTAGACATTGTTCCTTTTGAATGTGTGCCCCATAACTGCTATAGCTTGCATGTTACCAGTCAGAACATGAACCCAAAATACAAAGGAGAACACAGCTGGGAAAATCACAGAGAAAAGGAAATAGAATTGTAGGACTAAGAAAGCCATAATGCTTGCCATTCCTCTGAACTTCCAATTATATAATACAGCACATGTCCTTATTTGTCAGCCAAAATGACTTAGATTTTTTGCTTGCAGACAAAACATCTAATTGATATCATCATATTCTCTTATCACCATATACTACTTCCCTTAAGGTCCCTACGTGATAACTGCTCTTTTATTTGTCTGTGATATCCACCAGCTACAATACTGTGTTTGCCACAGAAAAGACATTCAATTAATACTCATCAGACAAAAGAATGAGAATCTAGTGTGGAAAAAGAAGGAGAATAAATAAACACACTTTATAAGGTACCTAATATTGATTAAAGTTAGGGCCTAGGGATCCCTGGGTGGCGCAGCGGTTTAGCGCCTGCCTTTGGCCCAGGGCGCGATCCTGGAGACAGGTATCAAATCCCATATCGGGCTCCCAGTGCATGGAGCCTGCTTCTCCCTCTGCCTGTGTCTCTGCCTCTCTCTCTCTGTGACTATCATACATAAATACATAAAAATAAAAATAAAAAAAAGTTAGGGCCTAAAAGTCAGGTATACGAAGCAGTCTAAAAGGTGGACTTTATAGCTATAAAGGCGTAAATTAAAAAAGAAGATCTCAAATTAACAAACTAACTTTACATCTCAAAACACTGAAAAAAAGAAGAACTAAAATCAAAGCTAACAAAAGGAAAGGAAATAACAAAGATTGCAGGAGAAATAAATCAAATAGAGTAGTAAAAAAAACTAGAAAAAAATCAACTAAGAACTAAGAGTTGGTTTGTTAAAAAAAAAAATCCACAAAATTGAAAACCCTTTAGCTAGCATACCTAATGAAAAAAGAGAGAAGGGATACCTGGGTGGCTCAGCAGTTAAGCATCTGCCTTTGGCTCAAGGAGTGATCCTGGAGTTCCGGGATCGAGTCCCACATTGGACTCCTTGCATGGAGTCTGCTTCTCCCTCTGCCTATGTCTCTGCCTCTCTCTGGCTGTGTCTCTCCTGAATAAATAAATAAAATCTTTTTTAAAAAAGACAGAAAACTCAAATAACTAAAATCAGAAATGAAAAAAAAGGACATTACAAGAAATGATAAAGAAATAAATAATAAATATACAAGAATTCTATTAAGAAGTATACACCAACAAATTGGACAATTAGAAGGAATAGATTCCTAAAAACACAACATACCTAGATTGACTCATAAGTAGAAAGCCCACACACATCAATAACAAAGGACAAGATTGAATCAGTAATCAGCAACTTTCCAACAAAGGAAGTCCAGGACCACCAGATTGATTTCACTGGAAAAGTCTATCAAACGTTTAAGATGAGTTAGTACCAATCCTGCTTAAATTATTCAAAAACAGACAGGAAGACAGACAAAAACAAACAAACAAAACAAAACAAAACAAAACAAAACAAACAAACAAAAAAACACCTGGAAAGAAGGGAACACTTCCAAGTTCATTCTATGAGGCCAGCCAAAGTTAGATAAAGACACCACAAGGAAACTATAGAGCAATATCCATGATGAATATGATGCAAAGTCAACAAGATATCTAGCTGATTTCAACAGAACATTAAAAAGATAATATACTACGGTGAAATAGGATTCATTCCTGAAATCCAAGAATGATTCAAACATCAATTGATGTAAATACCATGTTAATGTAATGAAATATAATACGTGATCATCTAAATTTTAAAATCCATTAAAAAATATATGTATAGGCATTTAACTAAATTTACACACTTTCATGATAAAAACTCAACAGACTAGGAATAGGAGGAAACTACCTGAAAATAATGAAGATCACACATGAAAAGCCCATACCTAATGTCATATAAAACAGTGAAGGACCAAGTGCTTTTCCTTAAAGGTCTGGTAAAAGGAAAGTTTTCTTATCCTTGCCACTTCTTTTTGACATAACACTGGAAATCTTAGCCCAAGCAATTAGGTAAGAGAAAGTAATATAAAGCATCCAAATTGGAAAAGAAGACATAAAATAATTTCTGTTTGCAGATGACATGATATTATATATAGAAAATCCTAAAGATTCTTTAAAAAAATGTCTTAGAACTAATTAGCAAATTCAAGAAAATAGTAAGATACAAAATAAGCATTAAAAAATCAGTTGTGTTTCTATACACTAACAATGAACAATAAAAAAGAAATTAAGAAAACAATATCATTTACAATACCACCAAAATTAATGAAATACCAGGAATAAGCATAACCAAAGAGGTGAAGACTTATACACTGGAAAGTGTAAAACATTGCCCAAAGACATTAAAGAAGACACATACAAAAAATAGAAAAGCATCTCATGTTCATGGATTGGAAAACCATACTGTTAAGATGTCCATACTACACAAAGTGTTCTACAGAATCAGTGAAATCTCTTAAAATCCCAAAGGCACTTTTTGCAGATATAAAATTTCATCCTAAAAGTCATAAGGAATCTCAAAGAATCTCAAAGAGCCAAAACAACTTTGTAAAGATTTATTTCTCTCTTTTTAGAAAGAGAGTGTATACATAAGTAGGAAGAAGGGCAGTGGGAGAGAAAGAGAGAGAATCTCAAGCAGACTCCATACTGAGTGCAGTCTGATGTAAAGCTTCATCTCATGACCCTGAGATCATGACCTGAGCTGAAATCAAGAGTTGGATATTTAGCCGACTGAGCCACCCAGGTGCCCTTATCCAAAACAATTTTGAAAAGAAGAACAAAATTGGAGGGGTCACACTTCCTAAATTCAAAATACATTGCAGACATACAGTAATCAAATCAGGGTGGTACTTCCATTAGGACACACAAATACACCAATGAACTAGGATAGAGAGCCCAGAAATCAACTCTCATGTGTATGGTTAAATGATCTTTAACAAGGGTGCCAAGACTGCTCAACGGGGAAAGGACAGTCTCTTCAACAAACAATTATGAGAAAACTGAATACTACATGCCAAAGAATGACATGTGGATCCTTATTTTATGTCATATAAATAAATTAACCGCAAATGGATTGGTGATGTAAACATAAGACACAAAACTATAAAACTCCTTGAAGGAAATACAGTAGAAAGCTTCATGACACTGAACTTAGGTGATTTCTTAGATGTGACACAAAAGCAGAAGGGACAATTGCAAAAATAGACAAGTAGGACCACATCAAACTTAAATACTTGTACACATCAAAGGGCATAATGAATAGAGTGAAAAGCAACCTATGAAACTTGAGGAAATATTTACAAATCATATATCTCTGTTAAGGGATTAGTATCTGAGATATATAAGGAACTCCAACAACTCAGTTGGAGTGAAAAAAATAAATAATCTGGTTAAAAATGGATAAATGACTTGAATAGACATGTCTCCAAAGATGATATGGAAGTGGCCAACAAGCAAATAAAAACATTGTCAACGTCACTAATTTTCAGAGAAATGCAAATCAAAACCACAATGAGATATCACCTCACACCTATTCATAGGCTACTATAAAACAACAAATAGAAAATAACAAGTGTTGGTGAGGATGTAGAGAACATGGAATCTTGGTGCCCACTTAGTGGGATTGTAAAATGGTATAACCAATAGGGAAAATAGTTATGGAGGTTCCTCAGAAGATTAAAACTACCATATGATCCAACAGCTCCATTTTGAGGTATGTAGCCAAAGAATTAAAAGTGGAATCTCAAGAAGATATTCATACATTCATATTCATAGCAGCACAATTCACATTAGCCAAGAGGTGGAAAAAACCTAAATGTCTATTGATGGATGAATGGATAAACAAAGTGTAGTATATACATATAATGGAATATTCTTCACCCTGAAAAAATGAGATAAATTCTGTCATATGCTACAACATGGATGAACCTCCTTGAGGACATTATTACAAATGAAATAAGTCAATCATAACACGACAAATACTCTAAGATTCCACTTAAATGAGGTATCTAAATATTTCAGAATACACAGAAATGGAAGTATATTGGAGTTGCCAGCGACTAGAGGAGGATATAAAGGGGCCATGTCATTTAATGGGTAAAAAATTTCAGATTTTTTACTGGATGAAAAAGTTCTGAAGATCTGTTCCACAACAATGTGAACATGCTTAATGCTACTGAACTGTACAGTCATAAATGATTAAGATGGCTTAAAAAATGGGTACAAAAGAGTGTTGCTATATTACTACAGGGATGACTTTAAAGATGGAACTTCAATTAAAAGTTACACTGTATGGCACTGCAGACTAATTGCCCAAGAACATCACACTGGCCCACAAACCTGCCTCAGTGAAATCATGGAGGGGTGACTGGACTTTCTGGATTGATAGGACTAGACAGTCTGGTCCTCTCCAGAGAGGTTTGAGCATGAACAACCTCCCCCAGACCAGGGCATGCCACACACTCTCATATTTCTCTAGAGCATAGACTAGACTAGAAGTGGAAGCTTCTCTGTGGATTCTCATTCTTAGCTCTATTCTTATCTCACGCTTTGCTATGTCTGGGCAACTACCCATGATGGGTCATGGTCCATCTCTAAATCTCAGCATCACACCTGTATCCTACAGCTGTGGGAGTCACCATAGCATAGCTTCCATTTACAAACAAACAAACAAACAAACAAACAAACAAACAAAAAAAACGGACAAGATTCCATATGGCTATAGGTCACACATAGCATAAGGCAGCAAATTTCTCTAGGTAAGGCATACTTTTAGAAATCAATGGAAATTTCTCAAATGCTTCAGGTTTTCCATTGAGAGAATACTCTGAATTACTATTTACAAGACACAAAACAGAATCAGTCTAACAATGGTACCTGGACAAAATATGCCAGTAATTGAAGTACATGATAATAGTTACAATGTGTAATGTATACATTGTAGGGAAAGTTACTAAGTTATCTGCCAGTATTTATTGAATATTGTATTTAAATTTAATGGATGGTTAATTTAAGCAACATCTTTATGATCATAAATGTACTATAAGCTCATTGTTGAAAACTCAAGAAAAGTAGCAAGTTTTAGAGAAGAAAATATAAATGATTCCCCTTCCTGGTAAATAGAAGCTAGATTACAGTGTTGAGTGCAATTAGGGATTTTCCTCAAAGGAACAAGATACCTTATTGTCAAATAGGCAGAAAAGGCTATAGTCCTTAAAACTGAAAGAAGGAAAGCCCTGATCTTTTTCCTGGAGTTAAAATTTGTTGGATGAAGATTCTAACATAGACAGATGCTAGTAGATTTCCTTTTGGGGATTGAAACTACTCTCTGTCCCAGGAGGCCCACTTTAATCTATGCAGGGCTTCTTCTTGGATTTGCTCTTTTCAGGTCCCCAAAGTAGCTCCCTACACTAATAGCTGTTTATATATGGACAGAGAGGCAGAGAGAGACACAAAGACACAGACAGACACATACAGGGAGAGAAAGAGAGAGAGAGATTTTATAGAATTGGCTCACATGATTAGGGAGGCTGGCAAGTCCAAAATCTGCAGGATGGACCATGAGGCTGAAGACCCAAGAAAGAGCTGATACTGCAGTTCAAATCTGAAGACAATCTCCTGTAGAATTCCCTCTTGCTTACAGGAGATAGGTCTGTTCTAGCCAACCCTTTCAATGGTTTGGTGAAACTGACCCATAGTATGGAGGATAATCCCTTTTACTCAAAATCCACCAATTTAAATATTAATCGCATCTGAATAATAAAAACAACAACCCTGAAAAGTATTAACCCTCCAGAATAATACGCAACCAAGTATGCTGAGCCACATTGCCACATACTATTAACCATCACAAAGCTTGAGGAGAAGTCATGCAGAGAAAGCAGCTGTAGGATGGAGACGCATGAGGTCTTCTGGGGCCTCCAGCTGGTCAGAGGTCTGGAGGAACACTGGCTGCAGAAAATGACAAGTGACCGTTGGGGTGAATCTGTGTATCCAAAAACTAATCCTTAGGAACTCACTGGACTTCTCGGGTGAGGGGTGCTCACTAGGAAAACAAACTTCTGAACTGAGGGATGGAAATGTAACTAGATTGTGTTTATCCAGGTGACCAGGCTGCATATAATTATTGATTTCATTTACTGATTTACTTGAACAACCTCAAGCTTACATAAAAAACTGCAAGAAGAGTGAACAGAGCTTACTTTTCCCCAGAGCTATTTAGATTAGATTGTAGCATGCTGCTCCAAAATGCCTCCAAACTAATGTTTCCTATAAACAATGACATTTTCCTGCATAAATATGCTTTAGCCATCAAAATCAAGAAATTGACTTGGATACTTACTATCTAGTCCTCAGATACCATTCAAGCTTTGCCATTTTCTGCCATAATGTTCTTTACAACAAAAGTATTCACATCCAGAATCTTGTGTTGTATTTGTCAGCTTCCTTCCATTTGTAATGCTTCCTCAACTTCTCCTTGATTTTCTTGATCTTGACACTGAAAGAATACAGGCTAGGCAATTGATTAAGCGTCCCTCAATTTGGGTTTGTCTGACGTTTCATTATGATGAGATCCAGGTTATAGTTTGCAGGTAGGTCAGAGAAAAGATTCTGTGCTCTCCTCATTGCTTCCTATCAGGTGGCACATGCTGATTTGTCTCAGAATAGCAGACCACTTGGTTAAGGGGATTTCTCCCCAGATTTTCCACTGTAAAATTACTATTTCCTTCCTCTGGATTAGATAATTATTACCTTTGTTTTGAGCAGTGGTTTTCTTCCACTATATTGGATTGTCAACATTTTTTAAATTAAATTAATATTCCTAAATTTTTTAATACTGTACAATAGTCTATTGTATTAATAAACCATTATATGTGTGTATATGTATTCCCATCTATATTGCTTTCAACAAGATTCTATCAACTATTAATGATAAGGTGTTCAACATATTTTTAATATTGATTTTTACTTGTAACTCTTATTTTAAAGCAAGCATGTTTCTAATTACAATTTTTTTCTGTGTCAAGTGACACATAAAGGCATTAAACTGTAATTAACAGATTATAAAACTAGGCTTCCAAGGACTGTTAAAAGAAACTTTGGGGACACCTGGGTGGCTCAGCGGTTAAGCATCTGCCTTCATCTGAGGGCGTGATCCTGGAGTTCTGGGATCGGATCGAGTCCCACATTGGGCTCCTGCATGGAGCCTGCCTTTCCTTCTGCCTGTGTCTGTGCCTCTCTCTCTGTATCTCTCATGAATAAATAAATAAAATCTTAAAAAAACAACAACAAAAAGAAACTTTGTAAGTTATTAGCTATATGAAACATTATAGATGATCCAAATGCTTGAGTGATCAATTTTGTCATTAAAATATATCCTCCAAAATATTAGGGAGATTCATTTAAAAAACAATAGGAGATAAATTCGTAACTCAAAGAAAAAATAAATCTGTACCAACTTATCATTATGAGCAAGGTATACCACAAACCCTTTAATTACATCTTGTGATTATGCAAATGTTGCAATATGTAGTAGATGAAGGTTATACAATGGGGAAATCTCTTGTGTAGTTTTATCATCCCCAGAATCAGAAAGCAATTCTACACACCCATCTCTAGATGCTACTGCACTAGCTTACAACACAGCTGGGAGCTTTTCATCTCTTCTCTGAGACTACTACTAAGTTACTAGCTATTGCTGCAGGCCACATACTAAATGAAATGGTTCTATGTCAGGGGTTAAATATCAAAATTTTTAAAAACAAAGAGAGTTGCAGAATTTTCTTTATATAGATCACTGTGCGCTTAGAAGTTTTTTGTTTGAAAGAGCAAAGGGATGCATGAAAATTGGATATTTCATAAAAGGATATAAAGACTATAAAGATTTATGTATGAAAACTAACATCCAGTTTATGTAAATAGGGAAATAATATAAAAGAGACAAATGAAAATATCATTATTTTGAACCTTTGGAATGTTAATTAGAATCTGGAATATTAAGTGTTCCTTTTGTGCATAATATTTTCATTTTTTTCCTTGCATTTTTTTCATAAATGTAAGATGCACATTTGAAACCAGGGCACTTATACATGTGAAATAGCACAATATGCAATGAATTTTAGTAGGTAGAAAAAAGAGACGGCAATGAAAGAATGTATTTAAGGGGATATCCTTAGTTTGTATTTTCCAGAAATCAAAGCATGTTAAAGATCTCAAATGTTTACAAGGAAATATTTTAGGTCTATATGTAAAGTGCTAGAAAATGTTCATCAAATATGATTTCAGATACTGTACTTATCCATTACACATAAGCATTTCTTCATTATTCCTCCTGTGCCTGCCTACTGAAGAGCAATCTTTCATTGGAAACCTGGCAGCTAACTATACCAGGAAGGTTTTTTCAAAGTATGTGACCATTCAAATGTCCCACACCAGATATTTTCTTCCTAATAAATGAAATAACATTTTATCTGCAGTATTAGTCCTTTAAGCTTTCTGATTAGAAAAAGATCTTGCTCTGAAATATAAAAATAAAAAGACTGCTTCAATTGCTGATAGTTGTCTTAAGGACGGCATCACTGTTTAAACTCAAATTAATTTAGATTTGGATATATGTTGCATCAAGCCATAATCCCCCACTCACTTGATAAATATTCATTTTACGTGATTTTATTATCTCGCAGGACACTTGTTAAATTTAGTTTTTTCTCTCTGTGTAAGTATAAGTTGCATTTTAAAAGGCCATCATTAATTTCAGCTGATCCATAAATATTTTGGGTTAATTCAAAATTAAATGAGCCACTGGAGTATAAATAACATTTTTATTTTATTCTTCTCCCTGTACTCACTTAAAACGGTTTTGAATAAAAAAATCTTCCTTTCCCATATGCCTATTTGACAAATTGGTCAAAAAGCAAAATTAACAGGAGATATATACATACAATTACTATTCAATTTCATTTGCTTGAGGTAAAAATATTTGAAAATTCAGTAATGGATTTTTAAATTATTATTGCTCTTAAATTTCCTTAAGAAAATGAAATAATAATAGTGTTAGATAAATTCCTGCTCCAATATTAATGATATAGGTGGATCTTATTGCACATTTTACTCGTGGAACGGTAATAGTTCTCGGGAGACCACTCTAACACAACCAAAGCACATGTATGCAAGGCTGGGCTTTTACAAGTTGCCTGGGGCAAATGTCATCATTGATTCATTTAAAATCCACCTAGTGCAGAGCACCGTGGTGTGCATTCTTTAAGCAGGTCAAACTCAAATGAGTTTGTGTAATGTTCCTTAAAACAGCATCCATTTTAGGTATTTATAAATATTTATAAATATTTGTTGCTTACTTTTTTGGGGCATTGGAATATGATTCTAAAATAGTGCCAATACTCATTCACCTGTTACTAAAAAAATATTTTGTTATTGCTTTTTGTATGTCTTCCACCCAGATTATAAACTCCTCAAGAGATAAGACATTATGTATTCTACTTCATTATTCTTTTTTTTCAGCCTCCCAAGTCTATAATAAAACATTTGAAATTCATTAGGATTTTAACAAATGAGTGAATGAAGTGAATCTTCAAGAAAACTTAATAATACATAAATATATACTAATGTGGTATGGGGCATCCTTATACTAAAATATTATTTGTTGCTCATTTTAAAATTTAACTAGGTGTGCTATACTTCTATTTAAATTTGCTAACCCTAGATATAATTAGCCCTAGCCTATGTGCTACTATAGTCCTAACATCTTAAGAGCAGCACACTAAAGGATCAATCTGTGTCCAAGCAAGTTAACTGTGTCTCAGAAAAGAGTTCAAGATGCCTATAGCAGTATAAAATACCCAATAACCAACAAGGGGAAATATACAAAGTCTGACATCTAATTGAAAACTGCTATGAATGCAAAGGAGTGGGAAATATGACTTAATAAGTTGAAACCTGTACCTAAGGGCAAAGATGTAAGAACAGATGGAGACATCAAAGTTATTTAAAATATATCATCCATGAAAGAACTATAGGAAAATTTCAGTATGTTAAGTAGAGTGTCAACGGTTTAAAAAAAAAAGAGTCAAATCAACCTGTTAGAGATGAACATTACAATAACTGAGATGAAAGACACACTAGGTCAAATTAACAGAAGATTAGAAATTGCAGTAGGAAAGACTAGTGAACTTGGAGACATACAGTAGAAACCACCGAAAATGAAACATGGAGATAAAAACAAACAAATGAACAGAGCATCATTGAAATGTGCAGCTTTAAGCAGCTTAAGTATGTATAAGTGGAGTCCTTTAAGGAAGCAATGGGGAAAAAATGACTATTAAGAAAGAATTGAATCTAGATAGAGATTTTTATAGATCATACAGAAGATTTTCTAATACATATACTAACTGGTTTAGGAGACAGCATGTTCTATCTCTTGGACTTGTTAGAAGAAAGTGCTTAAAAACAGATTTGTGTTCCATGGATGGTTAGACTTAGTGATTTTGACTACTGCAACATGATTTCTCACTTTCTCCACAGTTTATATAGACATTTTATCCATGGCTTTGGCTGCCATTCCTATGTTCCCAAATGACTTTCTCCAAGCCTGTGAGTGTATCTCACTATCCGGGTCTCCAAGTGGATATTCCAGCAGCACTTTCAGACTCAGCATGCTGCCAACTAAATTTGTCATTCCATCCAGTAAAGCTCTATACCTATTACATTTCATCTCTCAGTGAATAGCATTGTTCTGTGGCCAATTTTTGAAGGTTATTGTAAGACAATCCTTCTCCCAGCTTCCTACCACCATCCACTAGTCACAGAGTCTTGCAAGTCATATTTTCGAAGGAACTCTAGAGTCTATCCTTTCTCTTTACCAGTTGCCACTATGTTAACTTGTGTGACATTCTCCCTTTCTTCCACTATTGCCACAGTATCACACATCTTAAGCATGTTCAGCATAGTCATGCCTCTCCTTAGCTGGGCCTTTGAGTGAGCTTTTCTCCTTGCTTGGAATGCCTATTTTCTACCTTGCTAATCCTCTTTTCTATTTTTTTCTATTCTCACCCCAAATATTCCTTCCTGGGACACCTTTTACTCACAGCTGAACAAAATCCCTACTCTACAGAGTTATAGCCTGCAATTTATATCACAGCTCTTTTCTCAGTATGATTTCTTTCTAGCTCTATTTACATATAGGTAACAAATAAAATTGCTTATATGTAAGATGTAGAACACGATGTTCTGACAGGACTGCACTGAATCTGTAGATCACTTTACATAGTATGGACATCTTAGTAACATTAATTCTTCCAATCTATGAACACATGATATTTTTCTGATTATTTGCATATTCTTCACTTTCTTCCTCAATGTTTAATAGTTTTCAGCATACAGATCTTTCACCTCCTTGGTTAAATTTATTCCTAAGTATTTTGTTCTTTTTGACACTGTTGTAAATGGGATTATTTTCTTAACCTCTTTTTTTGTTTTGTTTTTGTTTTTGGATACTTCATTGCTGGGATATAAAAATGCAACTGATTGTTGCATGTTGCCTTTATATCCTGCAACTTCACTGAAGTTGTTTATTAATTCTAACAGAGGAGGGCTGAAAAAGTCTATTACACAATTTGCTGACATCACTCTTTTGTGCCTCTTCCATTTAATTTTGATTTTTGTATCCTACTTTATATAGTAACTTTCTCCAGAGAAGGGAAAGGTTTCTCCTCCTTATCCTTAGCACTGAACACAAGTCCAGAAGTGAAGTCCCCAAGTCCATAGTCATTGTGAAGATTACAGGACCCAAAGATTACATATTTTTCTTCTTGTAAATTTTGCTTTTGAGTCCTCTGTCTAATTTATTGAGCTATGTATTGGTGCCATTGGGTAATTATTTTCAGAGACAGATAGTGATTTCATACTGAGGTGGATAATGCCTATAGTTCATATATAATTAGGAAGTTGACATTTTACATGATTTCTGAAAATCAAATTTTCAGAAAGATCGAATTCTATTTAAATGGGAAAGCTGATTTATCAGCTTTCAATTTATCAGAATTTATTTCTCAATTTATCAGAATAATATTAGATATAGAATATTCTGAATCATTTAGTCCATGTGTTTTCTGTTATCTCATGAAAAAGTAGATGAGTTCACATTTTAGTTTTTTAATTGAGGAATTTTCTATGATTATAAATAGGGTTCTAACACTGCAGCAAATGGATGTGCAAATATCCTCAATTAAAATTGAGCATAATTAGTGATGTTAGTGATGCACTGTTAAATTCATCTCACAATGCTTACATGGGGTTTTAAAATAAACTTTAAATTGGCATCAACAAATAAACTGTCCCCCATATAGATTTCAAGGTACAAAGATATGAAGTAACACATGATTCTCTTTAATCAGTAGAATCTACAATAACAAATTAGAACAAAGTTTTTTCAATATTCTGTCTGTTTGCTTGCTCATTTTTTAGTCCATCATTTATATTCAAAATGCAATGCCCTAAGTCCAATTCAGGAGAACATTCTCTGATAATAAATGGCCACCATTGCTTTTGTCTACCCTAGATCTAGCAATATAATATACTAAAGTGGGAAGTGGAGAAAACTCAGAGCTATTTCTATTCCATTGGAAATATTTTGCTTCTTGCACTATATTCTTCAGAACCGACTGTAATAACTTGAACTTATTTGGAGAAAATGCTGTCTTGGAAGTAAATAGTAGAGTGTGAATTAAGCTCCCCTCAAGCTCTTCCCAGATGTTGATTCTCATTCTCCTTTAAATATAACTCTTGGTTGTCTTCAAGTTAATATTTAAATCTTACCTCTCAATGTTTAATTAATGCTCCATCTTTAATATTTTAAAGTGACATTGAGATAAAGTTAAAAGCTCCAGGGGTCTTTTGTAATCAAGTGCCTTTACTTCCAGGAAAAACATTTTTTTTTTTTAATCTAATGAAATGCAAGTCTCTGTAGCAACAAAATATTGTGAGAATTCTATTAATTTCCCAGGGAAAATTTTTCCTGTTCTATGTAGAGTTTTTATTAATAACTGTGGAATTTTTATAAAGCACTTTTCAGTATCTACCTATTGATGTCATCAGATGGTTTTTATTCTTGAGTGTGTTGCTGTGGTAAAATGTGCTAAACAACTTCTGACATTGTATCAGTCTTGCACAACCCATATGGATGCTGCATAATATATTTTTGTATTTCTTGGATCTTTTTGCTAATTTTTATTTGTTATATCTGCATTTCTACTCTTAAGTCGGGTTAGTTTTTGGTATTACTTTTGTCAGGTTTGGGATATGTTATATTCAGAAAATAAATTAGTTTTTAATTTTTTCTATAGCCTGGAATATTATAAATATTGGAATTACCTGTTCTTTAATTCATTTTTGAATCCACTTGTTCCTCATGCTCTTTTTAGTGACAGAGCTCTAAAATAAACTTTCCTAATTTTGTCAATGATAAGTGACTTATAACCTTGTCCTATTTTTTTATTTGATTTTGTTAACTTGTATTTTGCTAAGAAATCATATTTTTCTCCTAAATTTTCAGATTGGCCACTATCTAGTTCCCTAAAGTATTTGCCTATAACCAGCCTACTTTCTTCTATATTTTTTCTTCTGATTCTTATTTAATTTCTGATTGTCATTAATGTTCCTATCTTTGTACCTTGGTAATGTTTGCATGGAGTTGATCAACTTTAGTAATCTTTTCAAAGTATCACATATCAGATTTAGTTTTTCAAAAAGCTTTTGTTTTTTGTTTTTGTTTGTTTGTTTTTAAGATTTTATCCATTTATTCATGAGACACACAGAGAAAGAGAGAGGGAGAGAGAGAGAGAGAGAGAGGCAGAGACATAGGCAGAGGGAGAAGCAGACTCCATGCAGGGAGCCCGGCGTGGGACTTGATCCTGGGTCTCCAGGATCACACCCAGGCGCGAAGGCTGCGCTAAACCACTGAGCCACTCAGGGATCCCTCAAACAGCTTTTGTTTTATATTTCGGTTTACATAAGCAACCTCTTTGTTAATTTCCTAGTCCCAGTTTCCCTTGTTCTTCTAATTTCTTAAGATTAAAATTTAAATTCCTTACTTACACCTTCATTCTCTACTGATTAAGATATTTAGGCTATATAACTTCTTTTAAATAGTGTTTCCCCGGTATCATAGGTTATGCTATTTAGCATTTTTCCTTTTCTTTTTTCTTAACCTTTGTAAGTAGTCAGCCATGAGCATTAACTGGTATGTTTTGAATTTATATTAAGTATTCAGAGTAGATACTAGCCTTATTGTTCATTATTAGCCTTTAAAATACACTGTTTCACTCCATTCATATACTTTTTCTTCATATCATTTATAAATGTTTACTATTTTTCAACTGAAGTAAGTATAGACTTCAGTAAATATTACTGCTGCATCATGCCCTTTTGTTCACCTCCTTTATCCTTCCTAACTTGCAGTCACAAACCCACATTTGCTTGCTCTTGAATCTACTGCATTCGTATGTCATAGTAAAATTTGCTCTCACATACAATACTTTATCCTGGGTTCTTTTCCAACTTAGACCCTTTCTTACTCACATTATTCAAATGATAACATTCTTGGGTGGGTGCTATTATTACTCCAATTCCAGGTGAATAAATTGAGGCACTGAACTGTTAAATGAATTGTTCAAATTGCACCATTCGTCAGTGTTGGAGCTGAGACACAAATCTATGTAGACTGGCTCTAAGAAAGAAGCCTCTATGAAATTCTAATATTTTAAGAATTGTCAGAAAGCACATACTAATGGAAATGGAGGGAAGAAATGTCCTCTTTTTGGCTTCTGTTTTGAAATTTTAAATTTTGTATATAGAGTAGTGACATTAGTGACTTTCTTTCCTAGCATCTCAGCTAGGGTGTGTTGTGAATGGCCCATTTCTACTTTCTTTACACTTGATTTGTTAAATAGAAACTAATTAATCTGCAGCTTATGTGGTCATAACCAACCAAAGGGCTGCTATCACACTACTTAGCACTGACAGCATCTTCCACCTAAGACAAGGAGAACAGAAATTAATTCAGTCTTTAGTCAGTTGTCCCTGGTTGTTACCCCTCCTTTCCTGGTATTTCACCATTTCAGCTGTAATCACAGGGCTCCCCTGTGAGTGAGATCTATATCTGAACTCTGTGACATCTACCTTTCATAACTTTAAGTACCTTATAGTCATTCACTTTCTAAGGGTGATTCTAAATCATTTTGTTTTATAAATGACATGATACTTAAATGTGGAATCCAGTCTTAAATACAGTTTTTTTTTTTCCCCCATTGCTTCTCAAGTAGCTAAAGCAAGCTACTCTTGATCTTGGAGATTTCTCTTCAAGTGTAGAATTTACCTTGGGCAAGAGCTCCATTTTACAAGAAGTGATGGTTTTATCCACTTAGTAGGTCAAAGAGTCAGAGTTTAAGCTTAAAAGGACAAAAATATATTCTCCTATTGTATAGTTAAATGACTACTAAAAGTTATTTTAGAAGACATTAGAGTTCCTTTTTTTTGCACAAAATTCTGATATACATTTTCCCATGCAGTTATGGTTCAACCTTCTCTGACCTGCTCTGTGAACCAAAAGAGTGGATTTTATGGACCACATTAATGCAGCCTCCTTGCTCGAGGGTTCCTGAAGGGTTTGGCCACAGGGACACACTGGCAGAGGTTGGAATGTGTTGGGAAAGAGGGATCAGGGTATTTATTCCTAAGAGTTGGCCTAATGCCAAACCAAATTCCATGGCTCCTGTCAGATGGCCCAGTTGAGACTTCCTGAAGTCAAGTAAGTATCCCTCTATTTGCCGGTTCAGTCCTAGGTGACAGCTTCTCATGATGATAGCTTTGGGATGCTTCATATTATTGGCTTCTCTTTTTTTTTTTTTTTAATTTTTATTTATTTATGATAGTCACACACAGAGAGAGAGAGAGAGAGAGAGAGAGAGAGGCAGAGACATAGGCAGAGGGAGAAGCAGGCTCCATGCACCGGGAGCCCGACGTGGGATTCGATCCCGGGTCTCCAGGATCGCGCCCTGGGCCAAAGGCAGGCGCCAAACCACTGCACCACCCAGGGATCCCAAAAACCAGTTTTCCATGGCAGCATGTTGTTTGTATGCAGCTGCATGGAAGTTATGTTTGTACTCCAGGCTCAGGGCCTGAGCAAAACTGTTACAGAGCTTCAGTACCAATTCACCTACAAGGTCACCAGGCCTTTAAGGTAAGGTATTCGGAGACCTTAGTGGGAGAAAAGTGGGAACCTAAATCATGATAGGAAGAGACAAAGACAATTGAAAACTCTGAACTTCCAAAGTTCTCAAATCCTCCTTGCTATAGAGAAAGCCATGTACCACTGTCCTTCAACGATTACATTTGGACAGTAATTTCATGAAAGGACAGCACTTCTTTCCAGGCTAAATCCTCCCGCCTCCACATGGCATTACCTCCATGGACACCATAACTGTCCTGACCTATAGGATCTGGTAAGGAAGGAGATAGCTTATACACTGACAGGTGCAGGGTCTTGCCCATTTGGAGTCTTGGATGTATTAATTAGAATAGCTTCTAAAGGTATTGTATTGGGGCTCCTGGGTTGCTTCGTGGTTAAGTGTCTGCTTTCAGCTCAGGTCATGATCCCAAGGTCCTGAGACAGAGCCCCATGTGGGGTTCCCTGCTCAGCAGGGAGTGTGCTTCTCCCTCTGTCCCTCCCCCTTGCTCATGCTCTCTCTCTCCAATAAATAAATAAAATCTTAAAGAAATAAAGGTATTATATTAAGTAAAATTAAACCTCATATTAAAACAGCTGACTTTATTGACATGGGTGTACTCCCCTAATATGCAAGATTTAATATTTTATTTCTGAGCACTGAGCAGTATCTCCAACAGTTTATATGGATCATTGATTGAAGTTATGTGTCAGAAAGATTGTAATTTCCTTTCTCCTTTATTTAAATGTTGTTTCAGATTCCTTGTATCTCACAGAGACACCTACAACAGTTAGAGATATTGATATATACTGTATACTAAAAGTTGAAGTAAAATGCAAGGTATAGTAGTAATTCTTTGTAGTATCTAATGATCAGTTACGTTTGTTTGAAGTATTTTATACTCATGTATCTTATTTAGATTACACTATTAATTTCTTGAGAACAAATCAAAGACTATTGCTTACACCTTTTTTAAAATCTCTGCAACCTAACATCTTTCATAAAGTGGGCAATAAATATTGGTTAGTTGATTGATTGGTTATTTTGAAGCTAATTCCCAAATTCCTTACCTTAGTTTTTCTATCACAGTTGACATACATTTATTGAGAATAATCTCTAACCCCAATACATTTATAGCGTGTAAGAGAAAAAAATATATAAATCAGTATTATGAGATAGCATTACTGAGAGCCAACTAACAAGGCAGACCCTGTAGGTATACAGGGGTTTGACAAGGGAGATATCACTAAAAATGATGATCATAACCTTCAGTGTAAGGTGGGAATTGGTTTGGCTTGAAAGGTAGATGTAGATAAGGAGAAAGGTTATTTAAAGAAGAACGATTTTGAAGGCCTGGAAAAATATGTAACACTGTTTCAATGTTTGCTAAAAGACCTGTTCGGAAGTATGCAGATTTCTTATAGGTGAATAACTGTAGTTTTGCAAATTATTTGTGACCTGATCAAAAGCGAGTTCAGAGCATCAACTTTGCTAGTTTTAACTGTATTTTATAGGTAAAAATAGAGCATGAAATTCTAGAGCTGGAGATTAGCATACACAAAGAGTTTTGGGAAGACACCAGTAGCAGTAGAGGTGAGGAACTGAGGGGTGATCAGCTGGGAGCAGAAGAGAAGAAGAGAAGAGCTAAGTGCAGAGATGTGGACAAGAGACCAGGGAGGCTGGGAGAGGCTGCTCATTGGAATTTCCCTCCCTGGGCTCCCTGAGAAAGGACACCTGCATGATGGTGACAAACAATAACTGTTGTCTGTCCTCCGGATACTAAGCTTTTGCATGCCTCTGTATTTCCAAAGTTTTAGAGACTGAGATAAACTAAATTTAGGTTGCCCACGTTTATGAAACGTTAAGAATTGTGAGAACTCCATCTGACCATCAAGAGTTCTCCAATTCTATACAGGGAGGCTTCAATGGCACCAATTGCAGGCAGGGGAGATTCTCTACCATCATCCATGCAGGTGACTGGTAGTCCATGAAGAAGAGGTGGTCAGAGTAGAGTAATTAGTTAAAGGAAGGATTAAGAGGTTGGGAGGATACATGGGTGATTTTAATAGATGTGGATCTTGCATGGTAAGTAGGAAAGTGTGGGAAGTTGCAAAGAAGTTAAAAAGGAGAGATCAGAACATAACTGGAATGGAGGTAGGAGGAAGGAGGGGGTGGGTATTGACAGGTTTCTCTCACAGCTTTATGCTCTGAGCTAATTACATCTCAACTTTCCGCATTAAATTTAGTGCAATAAATGTTAATTGGTAGGCAAACCCCTCAGCCCATTTTTTTTAAAGTGTTGGTTTTTAGCTATGCTAAATGTCTAATATATGAAGTGCTTATCACCTTAAAATAGCCAGCTTATGTGTGCAGCAAAAGCTTAAGAATGTTTTTAAAATCTTGGCCCCCAGAAATAACCCTTAGAAGTTACAGATATTAAACAGTGGACTTGCTTTTAAAAAAATTTAAATGCTTTAGATTTTTGCTTTTTTCTACTCTTATCTTACACACTACCAAATGTAATATACTGAACTGAAATGTCATTTAAAAATTTTCCATTACCTGGAAGAAAAAAAAAAGCCTTGAATTTCATAATTTGATGGACCAAACTCATACTGCACATTACTTAGAAGCAAATGAAATTCAATATAATATGTCAGGTTTCAAGATTAAATTAAAGATACGTGGAATTCAGTTTATTCCTTGTGGGGAAATATACAATGCATATCAAAAAGCCAAAATGAAAAGAGTTAACCTAAGATAGGAGATTTTAATACATAGCATAGCAAGGGACACTCTATTTGTATTTTTCTTTGTATTTCTCCTTATAGACATAGATAGCAGCTTATACTAATATGTGTTTTCAAATGATCATCCCTTCTCTAATTTCTTTATAATTTTTAAATAAAAAAATAAATGCTGTTTTAAAGCTTCAGTCAGTACAGAATATTGATAATAACACAGGTTTTAGGGTACTCATCCCTTATTTAACTACATATATATCATATTATTATGTATTGTTATTACATTGCATATTATATAATATTTATGAATATATGTTATATAATATATGATGTAGTAGCATATAATATACAAATATATATTGTGTAAAACTTATAATGATAATACATATAATAAAATATATGACATAATAATCACATATTATATACATATATACACATATGTATATAAATCTAGATACAAAATCTTGAGAAATTTAACTTCATTGCTCTGAACTTTAGCAGTCTCATCTCTGAATAGGGTCCTCGTACCAACATAATAGGATTGTTGTGAAAGCAAACAGTATATTAAAACAACCAATGCAAAGTATGAACTAACATCATGAGCACTGATTAATGTACTTTGGAGATTCTTTTTTTTTTTATTTTAAGAATTTATTTGTTTTAGAGAGAGAAAGAGAGAGTGCATTCTAGCAGAGGGACGGACAGATGAAGAGAGAGAGAGCAAATCTCAAGCAGAGTCCTCGCTGAGCATGGAGCCCAGTGTAGGGCTTGATCTCACAACTCAGAGATCACCACCTGAGCCAAAATCAAGAGTCTGATGCTTAGCCAACCGAATCACCCAGGTGCCCCTTGAAGATTCCTATATTTACTTCCTCTTCATTTAATCACACAATGTAAATAATTTCTAACCAGAGTCCGCACAGTAGTAAATTGAGGGGCCCTTGCCACTCTACTGATGACTGTAGCTGTAAAAAAGTGCTACAATGAAAACATCACAAACTGGTTGGCATATGTTTGTTCGTTTGTTCATCTTAAATCTATGGACCCAGAGGTGAAATTCATCCAGAGCCTTAGATATCATATTCTATTCTTTTTATTTTTAGAACTGTAAAATGTGATCTAGGAATAAAGTGCCTTTTCTAGTTTCATACAATTTCATATACATTACTTGGCAGTTGTTTTTAATACCCATATAGATTTTCAGATGTGTGTGTGTGGTATGCAATGTAAACATTTTAAAGAATAGTACTTTTGGAAAATTAGGCTCCACCATTCACTCTTAACCTCTGAGAGAGAAGATTACTTCATCAATTCATACATATTTAGTAATTTTATTAATAGGACCTCATTTGGTTAGAGTCATAGAATTTTTATAATTTCAATTCAATATAATAAATATATAGTGAATGTGTAGTATGTAAAGTATCTGGGGTACACAAAAACAAATTTTATATTCCTTCACCTTCATGAATTTCATTTTCATATCTGTGAGAAGAGAGCTACAACAGTAGACCCAATGCTCTTCAGACTATAATAATTACACAGGTTAGCAAAAAATGAATTCTATACATGGATAAAAAAGCAAGTGATGATACCTCATTTTGGATCAATGTGTTAGTCAAGTTGTTTGCCATAACATAACACTTTAGGCTGGGGGGCTTATACAACAGAAATGTCTTTTCTCACAGTTCTTGAGACTGAAAAGTCCAAGATTCATTTTCCAGCCAAACTGGCTTTCTGATGCGATCGCTCCCTGGTTTGTAAATGGCCTCTTTGAACTCATATGGCCTTTCCTCTGAATGCTTGCAAAAATCTCTCTCTCTCTCTCTTTGTGCATCTCTAAGACTAGCAGTCCTATTGGATTAGAGTTTTGCCACCTGACCTCATTTAACCTTAATTATGTCCTAAAGACCCTATCTCCAAAGATGGTCACATTGGCGATCAGGGCTTCTACATGTGACTATGTGGAGAGCACATTTCAGTCCATAGCAATCAGGAAAGGTTTGATGAAGAAGGCAGTTCTTGGTATGGTATGAGAGTGTATATAAGAATGCAAAATACAGATGTGGAAATCTTACTCTGAACTAGGGGGAAGAAAGAGCATCAAAGTACAGAATCTTGAAAATTCAGGCATGTTTGCAGAATAGTAAATATTACAGTTTTGCAGCAGCACAGAATATACTTCGGGGAGCAGTCAGAGAATAAACGGGAGGTAATTTTACTTTATATGTTGGAGGACCTGGAAGGCTAGTCTGAAAATTTTTACATAATTTAAACATCACCATGAAGTCATCAATATATTTGAGAAATCAGGGAGTGTTATTATTTGCTCATCATATTGAAAAGATTACCTAGATGAAGTGTTCAGAACAGATTCAAATGAGATGAGTCTAGAGTATGGGAGACAGATTTGGAGAAGTATTGCAAGAGACTTTATTAGGATTAAATAAAATCGTGGCTGGAGTAATAGTTTTATTTCCTTTTCACTGCCAAAATCCCTGCCCCATGGCCATGCCTTTCCTCATTATTTAAAAACAGTTTAACTTGCATCTACACATTCCCATAGAAATCTCTTCCTTAAATTTCATGGTTGGCTTCCACATCTCCCAATCCAAGGGTCCTTTCTCAGTTTTCCTTATCCTTGGCTTCTCTTCAGGCTCCATGAATTATTTTTCCTAAACTCATTCTAGGAACTTCTTTCTCCTTCCTTTATCTATATTCCTTTGTCACTTTCACTTGCTTCTCTTCCTTCCATACCCACAAAATGCATGTCTATCTCGGATTTTCATTTGTATTTCATTCTATGTTATCTTCCATCCATTGTAAAATCACTTGCGCTCTAATTTGTGTGAGTTACCATATGATCAGGTTTATCCATATTCACCTACCATGTATATCCCAAGCCAACCTATAGCCCCACATTCTCCAGAATTCCAGATCCCTCTGGCATCTTTCCAATCAGTACACCACCACTTACAATTCATTTTTTCTCTAATATCAATCTCTGGGTGCCTAATTAAAAAAAATTGACCTTTTTAATATTTAGGCTCAAAACCTCAAGGTGATCCCACTCTTAGAATTCCTCAACTATTTTCAATATATCTGACAATATAGTTCTTACTTGCACAGCTTTGTTTTGCAGTGTTTTCATTGCTATTACTTTTGTTACTACATTTATTTTTAAATCCTTTTTATGCTTCTTTTTATGCTTCATACTTCTCCAGTTAAATGAAGCATTCAGCCGCTGTCTTCCTCTCAAGACTGATGTATTTGTCCTCTATTTTCCTTATTAGAAACCACCCTGCCTGCACTCTGATAGGATCATTTTGCTGCAATATGTGTAATATATATATATGTATATATATATATACATATATATATATATAATTTTTATGTTTCTGCAAACTACTTGTCAAAGCTAATTTCTTTGCCCATACAAAATATTAAGGAACACAAAAAGCTATAACATGAAAACAATGCTTAAAAATACCTGATAGGTATTAATTGCTTTTCCATGTACCACGTTGTTCTTTTAAAAACTATTAATATATTAACTCATTTAATCCTCACAACTTAAATGAACTAGCTATTGTTATCCCAATCCCTAGAATTTGATAACATGCTTTTTTTTCTTTAACTTGTTCTATATAATTTGTCAAATCTTTATCTCAGTAAATTTGGCACACTGTCTACCTTATACTGTTTACAATGTAACTAATGTAAAGCTCAATTGGCAGATGTGGAGGAAATTTATTGTGAGGCAGGTAGCAAATGTTATAGTTGGGTGACTATCTTGGTTTTGAGCAAAAGGGCACATAGATAACTTGTTAAAAGATGAATTGAAGCATATTAAAAATTTTAAAAGCTCATTTGTGCCAAAATCAGTTTAAATCAGGCAGTGCCAAACCGGAAGTGGTTAGGACCAACAGGAGCTATGGGAGAGGCTTTTATAAAGAAAAGATGGAAACAAAGTCAGCAAAAAAATTTTTTTCAACAGCTTTACTTAGAGACCCTGAGGTGCTTTCTTTCTTTCTTTCTTTTCTTTTTTTTTTTAAGATTTTATTTATTTATTCATGAGAGACACAAAGAGGAGAGAGAGGCAGAGACACAGGCAGAGGGAGAAGCAGGCTCCATGCAGGGAGCCTGATGTGGGACTTGATCCCGGGGTCCCCAGGATCACGCCCGGGGCCAAAGGCGGCGCTAAACCGCTGAGCCATCCGGACTGCCCCCAGCAAATTTTTGATATAGTTGGAGCCAATGATCATTTACCATTCTGAAAATCCTAAGGCCCTTAAGAATTATACTAGGTCTACTCTGCTTGTCTTCTAAAAATGGGACAGTCTGGATGGCAGCACATCTACTTATGATATGGTTTAGTGAATATCTTAAGCCCATGTTGAGACTTACTGCTCAGAAAAAAAGATTCCTTTCAAAATATGATTGCTCATTGACAATTCACCTGATCACCCAAGAATTCTGATGGAGATATTAGACTAACAGTTTTCATGCCTGCTCACACAATACCTGTTCTGCAGCCCATGGATCAAGGAATCATTTTGACTTTCAAATCTTAGTTAAGAAATACATTCCATAAAGCTATATCTATCTGTCAAAGATAGTGATTCCTCTGATGGATCTGGGAAAATTGGAAAACTTCTGGAAAGGATTCACTGTTTTAGATGCCATGAAGCACATTCATGATTCATGGGAAGTGGTCCAAATTACCATGAATTTTGAAGATGTTGATTCCCACTCTCATGGATGACCTTGAGTGGTTCAAGATTTCAGTGGGGGAAGTAACTGCAGATGTGGTGGGAATAGCAAGAGAACTTGAATTAGAAGTAAAGCCTGAAGATGGAACTGAACTGCTATGAGCTCATGGTAAAACTTGAATGGCTGAGGAGTTGCTTCTTATGCATGAGCAAAGAAAGTGATTTCTTGAGATGGACTCTAATCCTGGTGAAAATCCTGTAAAGATTGTTGAGATGACAACAAAGGGTTGAACATATTACATAAATGTAATTAATAAAGCAGCAGCAAGGTTTAAGAAAATTGACTGTAATTCGGAAAGAAGTTCTACCGTGGGTGAAATGCTATCAAACAGCACTGCATGCATACTGCAGAGAAACTGTCTGTAAAATAAGAGTTGATCAAGGCAGCAAATTTCATTTTCTTATTTTAAGAAATTGCCACAGCCACTCCTACCTTCAGCAACCACCACCCTGATCAGTCAAGACTGAGGCAAGACCTCCCACCAGCAAAAAGATTATGATTCACTGAAAGCTAAGATGATGGCTCACATTTTTTTAGAAATAAATTTTTTAAAAAAATATTTTTATATTAAGGTATGTACATTGATTTTTTTTTATATCATGCTATTGCACATTTACCAGACTAGAGTGGAGTGTAAATGTAAATTTTACATGCACTAAGGAACCAAAAAAAAAAAAAAATCCATTTGACTAGCTTTACTGTGGTATTTGCTTTGGGGTAGTCTGGAACTGAACGTGCAGGATCTCCGAGGTACCCGTGCCTACATTTAGAAAAATCCTTTCAGGGGATCCCTGGGTGGCGCAGCGGTTTGGCGCCTGCCTTTGGCCCAGGGCGCGATCCTGGAGACCCGGGATCGAATCCCACATCGGGCTCCCGGTGCATGGAGCCTGCTTCTCCCTCTGCCTATGTCTCTGCCTCTCTCTCTCTCTCTCTCTCTCTCTCTCTGTGACTATCATAAAAAAAAAAAAAATTAGAAAAATCCTTTCAAACATCCTGTCAGATTTCATCCAGAAGAAACAGCATTCTTAGCAAGTGACCCCCTGGACACAAGAGGGATCCCCCAGAGATGGCGCACAGATACCACCGTCTCAAAACCCAGAGCCACTCCTGAAGGTAAAGAAAAGACAGAAAACGGGGATCCCCGGGTGGCCCCGGGTTAGCGCCTGCCTCCGGCCCAGGGCGTGATGGGGTCCTGGGATCGAGTCCCACGTCGGGCTCCCTGCAAGGAGCCTGCTTCTCCCTCTGCCTGTGTCTCTGCCTCGCTCTGTGTGTGTGTGTGTGTGTGTGTGTGTGTGTGTGTGTGTGTGTGTCTCATGCATAAATAAATAAAATCTTAAAAAAAGAAAAAAGAAAAGAAAAGAAAGACTCTGGTCCCCTGGCGACCTGACACGGTCAGTGGGACCCTAGCGGCAAATGGGTTGAAACTCACGTTTCCGCCACATTTTGGGCACCCCCCAAGCTGACGAATGCCACGGCAAGTTCTCAGAGCACAAAAGGAGACAAGGAGGAAGGCAATAGCTGTTTCTAGGAGAGAAAGAACTGGGAACCAGTGGGGACCCAAAGCAAATTCGCCAGTCACAATTCAAAGATCGAATTCTTACCATTTTTCCCCTGCCAACGTGGACAGAAGGGCCGTGTGACCTGTTCCCACCCCCACCCCCCAGGCCCCGCGGATGGAGACCCAGGAGAGCTGACGCTCCCCCTTCGCAGGTCCTGCCCCTTTCCCGGCCGCCTGCAGGTCCCCGCGGGTGCCAGACTGGGGGGGTGGGGGGGAGGGCTAACCTGCCCTCGGGTTAGGGTCAGGGTCAGGGTTAGGGGCCCCAGCAGGGTTAGAGTTAGGGTCAGGGTCAGGGTCAGGGTTAGGGTTAGGGGCCCCAGCAGGGTTAGGGTTAGGGTTAGGGGCCCCAGCAGGGTTAGGGTTAGGGTCAGGGTTAGGGTTAGGGTTAGGGGCCCCAGCAGGGTTAGGGTTAGGGTTAGGGGCCCCAGCAGGGTTAGGGTTAGGGTTAGGGTTAGGGTCAGGGTTAGGGTTAGGGTCAGGGTCAGGGTGAGGGTTAGGGGCCCCAGCAGGGTTAGGGTTAGGGTTATGGGCCCCAGCAGGGTTAGGGTTAGGGTTAGGGGCCCCAGCAGGGTCAGGGTCAGGGTCAGGGTTAGGGTTAGGGGCCCCAGCAGGGTTAGGGTTAGGGTTAGGGTTAGGGTTAGGGTTAGGGTTAGGGGCCCCAGCAGGGTTAGGGTTAGGGTTAGGGTCAGGGTTAGGGTTAGGGTTAGGGGCCCCAGCAGGGTTAGGGTTAGGGTTAGGGTCACGGTTAGGGTTAGGGTTAGGGTTAGGGTTAGGGGCCCCAGCAGGGTTAGGGTTAGGGTTAGGGTCAGGGTCAGGGTTAGGGTTAGGGTTAGGGGCCCCAGCAGGGTTAGGGTTAGGGTTAGGGGCCCCAGCAGGGTTAGGGTTGGGGTTAGGGTTAGGGTTAAGGGCCCCAGCAGGTCCCCGCGGGCGCCAGACTGGAGGTGGGGGGACGGCTAACCTGCCCTCGGGTTAGGGTCAGGGTCAGGGTCGGGGTCAGGGCAGGGGCCCCAGCAGGTCCCGGCGGGCCGGCGCGGGAGAGGACCGCTAACCTGCCCTGGCCTCCTCGGCGAGGCGGGGCCTCCGGGCCGGGGCGCCTCCCGTGGGTGGGTCCCAGACGCTGGGCGCCCCTCACCGCGGCTGCCCCTGGCCAGGTGCCCCTCCGCGCTCCGCCGTCACCCACGTCCCCAGGCCTCGCACCGCCGGGCCAGCAGGGGTCGGGAGCTCCGGGGGCCCGCAGGCACCTGGCGGGGGCGGGGGGGCGGCCCTCTCCTGGGCCCTGACGCCGAGCACCAGGTGCAAGCGGGTGTCTGAGCAGGGATCCGCACGGGCCGCCCCGGGCAGCCGCCGCACCCGAGCTCCGTGCAAGGCGGAGCGGACCAAGGAAACGAGGACGGGTGGTGCGGCCGCTTGCGCCGGGCGCCGGGCCCCGCGGTGTGTGACCTCGAGGCACCTCCAGGCCGCGGCGGTGCTGCGCTGGGCGGGCCCCGCAGGAGCCTCCGCGAGTCAGCCCAGGGGACCCTCAGCTTTGTGCCGCCGAGGCCCGTGCAGTTCGGGGACTGCCCTCAAGGGAAGGGACACACATTCTGACCTCGTGAAAGGGCATGTGTGACTGGGGGCCCGAGGCTCAAGCTCCCTGGTCTTCACCATCAATGGATTTTATTTTATTTTATTATTTTATTTTATTTTATTTTATTTTATTTTATTTTACTTTATTCTATTCTATTCTATTATTTTTATTTTATTTTTTATTTTTTTTTTCTATTTCATTTTATTTTATTTTATTTCATTTTATTTTTTCTATTCTATTCCATTCTATTCTATTCTATTTATTATTTTTATTTTATTTTTTTATTTTATATTTTATTTTATTTACTTTATTTTATCAATGGATTTCTGAAGCAAAATATGACTCATAAGGGTGTGAGAACAGTGTTGGGTGGTGGCCCAGGTTCCTGAGGTTGGTGCTTCATAGCTGAGAGCCGCAAATCCTTTCAGTGACTGTCCTGTTTGGGTGCTGGGGACTACAGGGGACACCTGTGAGGTGACAATGAGCCCTTGCAGAGGGCTGGCTCCGGCGTGTACTGTAGTCTCACCTCCCCTCATCCCTTTTTGTTGTCTCAAAATCTTGGCTAAAGCTTATAATCCTCGAACTTGATGGAAACAAATTGTAGTGATTCCACTACAATTAAGTGTATAAATTCCACAGAAATCTGTTCTTATAACCAATTTACATATGCAGGCAGTTTTAATTTCAAGGTTTTTATTCTTCTGCTTTGCATAAAAAAAAGAAAAAAAAAACTCGTGTGATTTTATTGATATTAGAATTAAGAAGTGCTAACATACTATGTCTCCCTGGGAGTTATCTTGTTACTGATGTCTGGACGCCCTGCTTATCTGCTGCGTGCTTTGATGATCTGATATCATTTTATTTTGATGTTTCAATCTCCTATTTGGGGCAGGTTTGGTAGTCAAAATATAATTAAGTAGATGCTTTTAATATGCAAATATCCATGTGATTACTACATCAAGCGATTATATTTATTCTGGAAAGAAGTGAAAATTTAAAAAGGTTGGAGATAATGGCAAAATTTCAAAATCTCTCTCTGAGTAAATGAGTTTTTAATATAATGATACCAATTGATAAGGATTCTTGTCTCTTAAGATCATTCCAGCACACAATCCCTTGTTGAAAAAGCCTTGTGTTGTAAGGAATAAAAATGCAAGAGGTATTTACTATGCGGTTGCGTATCTGAACACATAGGTATTATAGTGCTGGTCCACACAGAAGAAAATACTACTCTGTGATATTTTGTGTACCAAAATTATAAACAGAGCTTAGATTTGATAAAAGACTATAGAAGAAAACATTTAAAGTGAAACAGATTTTTTAGGGGCTAGATCAATCTTGACATATGATTCATTTTTTTCTTTAGTTATTTTTGTTACTGTTTTCCACTAGCAAAATGAAATCTTCATATTGTCTTTTCAAATTACAGTGTAATATGATCTTTTTCTTATTTCATTATCTCTATTTCCCCACCCCACCATAAACAATTATTATACATCATTTGGCCAGTGTCCTTATATTTGCAGGTGTCCTTGAAAAATGTGGTGACATTCCGTGTGTATGTTTTTAGAATTTGTTTTATTTGTAAAATTTACAAAGGTACAGAAATGTTGAGAGATGAGTAAAATGAAGAGCTTAGACTTAAAATTGTTACCATGTTGCCACTTTTCTATCATTCCTTCAGTCTCTCTCTTCTTACCTTGGGAGTTGCAAGACAGCTATTTTCTAAATCTATACCTAGTATTCATTTGTAAAGAAGAGCTTTCCCTTTCTCTATCCCTTCCTATTGATCTATTGTTGTTGTTTTTAATTCAATCCATCAAGATTCCTTGCATTTCTCTACACCAATAGGTCATTTTTCTTCTTGATGTCCAAATTGAGCTAATTTTGGAATGTGGAATCCCTTTAGGTGGTTTCTATGTTTTTTTGATATGCCCCCATTATCTCTTTAAACATCTTTTTCTGGCTTTCTGGTTCAACAAGTTGCAGTACTTATTCACCTATTTTATTTTGTACTTTCTCTGTCCCAGACCTGGAATTATTCCTAGGAGCCTTGATTTCTTCTGGTAAGGAGTGGACATAGGCTCCAAGATGTGGGTTTATTCATGGCAACTGGGATCTACTTCACTCCTGGGGTTGTTCTGTGAACAGAACTAAAATACACACATATTGTAAAAACATGAATTCATACTAATACCTGTAATTAAAATTCAATACTAAGTTTTTTCTCACTGTCTTCCCTTGTACATTTATATCCCCCTCCTTTTCCAATGAAAGCCCTCACATCCAAACATATTATTCATTTGTTCAATAACAAATATAATTTCAGAATTACAACCACAATGTTACCAACAACAAACCTCTTGATTTCAATATTTCTTTGCAATTTGAGTTGTCCCAACCAAGTAGAAGCAGTATATACCTATTTGTTCATATTCTTTGAGTATTTCAGGTGTGTATAAAATTTTCCTCATGTAGATGTTGATGTGTATGTGTTTGTGATTAAAATATATTATTGTGATATAGATCTCATTTTGTTTCTTACTTTTTTCAATTCAGGATTATATTAAAATATTTTCTTAGAATCTTAAAGTAAATTTTATTTATTTATTAGAGAGAGAACAAGTGAGAAAGCATGAGTGGGACAAGTAGAGGGAAAGCAGATTCCTCGTAGGGAGTCCCATGCATCACATCACATAGTCCGTGGTATTCCGGACTATGCATCCACTTCCTTTCTCCAGAGTTGGGAGAGTAGGTTGCCTCAAACCTTCTGATATTGCATACAGAGCTGCTTACAGGCCCTTAGAGTCTCCTTATGAGCCTCTCTGGAAACTTCTCTGGAATATAAACTCAGGAACAAGTTTGATAAATTATAGATTCAAATGTACGTACTTTGATTATTAGATTATTCTCTAGAATTGATGTTCCTACTATACTCCCACCATAAGTGCTTGAGAATACATTTATCCTACATTATCACCATTAATTGTTATGGTCCAGTTTTTTTATTTCTCTGGTTTCTCAACATGAGGAATATATGCCTCATTATATTAGTGGCTTATTTCTAGATAGTGTTTGAATATCTCTTTATGTGTTAGCAATTTGCATTTTCTATTCTGTGGACTGCATGTTTTTACTCATTACTCATATTTCTTTTTTTCCTGTAAAATATTATATTTAGCTCCTTAATCCCATCACCTATTTAACCTGTTCCCCCCACCCACCTCCTCTCTGGTAACCATCAGTTCTTTATAATTAAGAATCTGTTTCTTGATTTGCCTCTCTCTCAGTTTCCCCCTTTGCTTGTTTGTTTTCTTAAATTCCACATATGAGTGAAATCTTATGATATTTGTTTTTCTCTGACTGACTTACTTTGCTTAGCATAATACTCTCTATCCACATCATTGCAAATGGCAAGATTTCATTCTTTCTTATGGCTGAATAATATTATACATATATCAGTCAATTGATACTTGGGCTGCTTTCATATCTTGGCTATTGTGAATAATGCTGCTATAAACATAGGGGTACATGTACCCCTTTGAATTAATGTTTTTGCATTTTTAGATAAATACCCAGTAGTGCAATTGGTGGCTCATAGAGTAGTTCTAGTTTTAGGTTTTTGAGGCAACTCCATACTGTTTTCCAGAGTGGCTGCACCAGTTTGCATTCCCATAAATAGTGCAGGAGGGTTCCTTTTTCTTCACATCCTTGCCAACAGCTGTTGTTTTTTGAGTTTTTAATTTTAGCCATTCCAACAGCTGTGAGGTAAAATCTCATTGTGGTTTTTATTTGCATTTCTCTGATGGTAAGTGATGATCAATCACTTACCACACTTTTCATGTGTCTGTTGGCCATCTGTATGTCTTTAGAGAATGTCTATTCATGTCTTCTGCCCATTTTTTAATTGGGTTATTTGTTTTTGGATTATTTGTTTTGTTGTGGAGTATTGGGTTTTAAAAGTTCTTTTTGTATTTTGGATACTAACCCTTTATCAGATATGTCTTTTGTAAATATCTTCTCCCATTCTGTAGTTTGCCTTTTTGTTTTGTTGATTGTTTCCTTCACCGTGCAGAAGCTTTTTAAATTTTGATATAGTTCCAAGAGTTTATGTTTGCTTTTATTTCCCTTGTCTCAAGAGAGACATCTAGAAAAAAGTTGCTACAGCCATCATTCCTCATATTTCAGTTGGGTTTCCCATTTTGCTCTGATGGGAAACAATCTCTTTGTGCTCAGTTTCCATGGTCTAAAAATATTGGTAGTGATTCTAATATCAACATAAAGATATTTATTTTTTCATTAGAGTAATTTCACTACTGGGATAACAAGGAAGTTTGTAACTCTCAAAAGAGATAGAGAAAGTTATTTTGAAATGATAAAAATGTCAGTTCATGAGGAAGATATAAATTTAGATAAATTTAGATAAATTATAAACATATACACACCCAACATTAGAGGACCTAAAAATGTAAAGGAAACACGGATAAATCTCAAGACAAAAAGAGACAGAAATACAATAGTAGCAGGAGACTTCAGTACTCAACTCTCACCAGTGGAGAGGTCATCCTCTCCACTTTTTCTTTCATCCAGACCGAAAATCAATGAAAAAACAGTAGACCTGAGCAACACTAGACCCAATGGACCTAACATACATATATACACCAGACAGCATCAGAATGCTTTCTTCTCAAGCATACGTGGAACATTCTCTATGATCATGTGTTATCAAAAACAAGTCTTAACTAAGTCAAGGAGATTAATTTTGTTTAAAAAAATTTCTGTAAATAAGTACTTGGTATTTTTGTTGTTGTTTTATCAGAGATGAGCACAATTGCTATTTCCAATTTCATTTTTTTAAATGTTGAATTAGTATTAATAAATTCTTATATTTAGGTATACTTTTTACTACTTTCAATTCATCAGATATTTGTATAGTTAATAAATTATCTCACTAAGCAGTACTGTCTCAAAAGAAAACAGATTTCCTGAAGCTTGACTTATTATGTAGCTACTCTAAAATATATTCATTTAATTAAAAAGTATGATGACATACTAAGTTTCTAAAATTGTTAAAATATTGGTAATGGAGGAATAACACAACAAATATTATATTAGTTTTAAAATTTATTTTTTACATCTATTTTAAATGTAATGCTATGCCAATAAAATATTTAAAAAGATTATCTTTAATTTATATATTTGATACATCTAAAATATATATTTAGTAGAATTCCTTTGTGAATTCTATTTTCTTAATGTCTTTCTCTTTTGTGTGTGTGTGTGTGTCTTTCTTTTTTAAAAGGAGAGTGGTTTTGTTCTGTTTTGCTGTTGAAATAATAAATGACAAGTGACAGAAAATTGCTGGCCAGTTTATATCAATAGCATTTTTAAAGACCCTTACCTATTTTTTTTAAAGATATTTTATTTATTTATGAGAGAGAGAGGAAGGAGAAGAGGGAGAGGTACAAGCTGACTCCACACTGAGTATAGAGCCCGATAGAGGGCTCAATCTCATGACCCTGAAATCATGACCTGAGCCAAAATCAAGAGTCAAACACTCAACGATCTGAGCCACTCAGGTGTCCTAAGCCTTAATTCTAACCAAATAATGACAATAACTAAGATATCTTATGTAAACCTAGATACAAGTTATAGGTGTTTTTCCTTCTCAAACTTTCAACAGGAAGAGAAAAGTACTTCATACAAGATTCCTCAAAAAGTTATGAATATTAAAGACTAAACCACCAACAACTTTATTGTTGATTAAAAAAAAGTAAGTTTGGAGAAGACAATTAGCCTAAATCAATCTCAGTAGTAATTTTTGGTTGCTTATAAAGGTTATCTGAAGTAATTGGTAAAAATACATGACAAAGAAATTTAAGGTAGATTTAGTCATTATTATAGGAAACACAGTGTCGTGACACTTATAAGCTTGGATATGATTGTGAACATGTCTTTAGAGACTAAGTGGAGATTTTGCTTTGGATAGGGGAGATTTTAGCTTTGGGTAAAACTTTTAGTAACAGTATCTATGCCTCTATTCAAAAAGTTACCTCCACGACTTACATGGAATGATAGCATTATGGTCTGGGGAACTGGGTTAGATAACTCAAATATTTATCTTTAAGAATGAAAAATTTTTTATGTAAAAGATGCATATGATGAGTTTAAACAAATTATTGTATAAATAAAAAGTAATATTTTATATTAATGCTTTATTTTACATTGTAGGTATTACTAAAATAATACAGTAAACATTATAAGGTAGAATTATATTTCATCCACGTCCCTAAAATTTAATCATATTGGTAAAAGAGCAGACCATATAGTATTCGGGTCCCTATTATATGCAGCCATAAAACAGAGATGCAAATAATATGCTAATTAAAACTGAAAACTTAAAAAAACCCTGAAAACTTAAAAAAGCTAAAGGTATTTATGAGTTATAAGTTTGTTGAGGAGTTTCAATTTGTTAGGTGTATAATAATATAACTATTTTATTGTTTAAGTAATTCCTTTCATCTGTGTTCCAGGGAGTCATCTTTTTCCCATCACTTAATATCATTTTTAGGGCAGGTTTGAAAATATCCCAGTCACCTTGGTTATTAAAATTTAGACCTGTCTATTTTAAAATTTCAGTCCCGTATTCTTTTCAAAGTTTCTTCACCTTCCTCTCCTAGGGAAAAGTTTGAACCCTTTTGTTCAAGGTTGAAGTGTGTATGTGAGATTTCAGATTAGGGAACTGGCATACAATTTGTGAGAGGGGAAGGAAGACAGAGAAGAGAAAGCATGTGTTTTTCTAAGTGAATGGAGTTTAAAAGTTTCCTCCATTATCATATCCCACATGGAATGTTGTTTATGGCAGAGAGAATAAAAGATGGAATATTCAAATTCAAGGACACTGCCGGTCAAGTAAACAGAGAAATACCTGATCTGGGTGAATAAATGAAACAACAGTCAACATTTTGCAGCTCATCTTAGGAACAGGAAACACTTTAGCGTAGATTATGCTATGGCAAAATATGAAAACCTGAAGAAGTGGAATATTAAAGCCTAGAAATAATTGCTGACACGTCCTTCTAGTTTTTTTTTTTAAGGATTTACTTAACTATTTGAGAGAGAGAGGCAGGGAGTGCGAGTGCATGCACTCACATAGGTGCGGGGGACGGGGTACGGGGATAGGGAGACAAGCAGACTGCCCACTGAGTGTGGTACCTGAAGGAGGACTCCATCCCAGGACCCCTAGGTCATGACCTGAGCTGAAATCAAGAGATGGATGCCTAACTGAACGAGCCACCCAGGCAACGCCCCCCACATACACGCACACAACACCTCTAACTATGTAACACACAATCCTCCATGCATTGTACTTATTTTTAATCCTCTTTGAAAAGTCTTTAGGCTAGATAATCTATCTCATTTCAGATTAGGGAACTGGCATACAACTTGTTAAAAGTTAGATGGTGGAGGCACTGGGATTCAAATGCTGACACTGAAACTCCTGACTGAATGCTCTTAATCACTATGCAATAGTGTCCTTTAGTATCCCAGAAAGTCTGTTACATGAGAATGTGCCATGTGGAATGACATGCGGGAAATGTTACAGTCTGCCAGAGATGGGATAAGGCAATGAGATTTCCTAACAGAGCTACTTTCTTTGGGTCACATTGCTTGCTTCTTTCCTCCAGCCCTGCACCCAGATATCACAATTCAAAGGCATGGGGGAGTGAATGCTCCATGGGCTGAAAACTTTTAGAATATGGGTGCAGGGGCCCATAGATAAATATTTCCTCCTTTCTTCTTTCCCCAAATAGAAAGTCCTGGCACACTTTTTATATTGCTTTGCAGACGGTCCCAGTGAAGGAAGTAAACAGTCACTCAGGTGGCTGATTTAATAATGCAGCCTTGTGTTGGCTCTTTTTGCTTTCTAGCTTTGCTCCCTTTGACCTTCCATCCAGCTCCCTGGGATTAAACACCCCCAGTAAATTGGTCTTGTGTTAGCCTTTGTCTCAGGCTCCCAGGGAAACTAAGGGCAGAGCATCAGTAATGTGTCTATTTCAGCAGGTTAGCTGTGTTAAGTGGAAGTGAGGGTTGTGTGTTACTGAGAGGTTTTTTTTAGAGTAAAGAGGCTAGATTATTGATTCTTAGCCCTCGCTGCATAATAGAATTATTTGGAGAGATTTTTTTTAAAAGACTTCATTTTTGTAGAGCAGTTTTAAATTCATAGCAAAACTGATAGGAACGTACAGAGACTTCCCATGTCCCTGCCCCCACACAGGCACAGCCTCCCCATTACCAACATCCACCATCAGAAAAGTACATTAATTACATTCGATGACCTACATCGACACATCATAATCCATAATTTACAGTAGAATTCACTCTTGGTTTTGCATATTCTATGCATTTGGATAAATTTGTACCCATCATTATAGTGTCATACAGAGTATTTTCACTGCCCTAAACATCCTCTGCTTTCTTTCTACTCATCTTTGTCTTTCCCTTCCATCTTCTGACAGCCTCTGGCAAACACTGATCTTTTTACTGTCTCTGGAGAGAATTTTGAAAACAATTGTATCTATGTCCTCCCTTCAGAAATTCTGATTTAATAATTCTGGAGTTGGTCTGAGCATCAACACGGTGTGAAATTTTCGGGATGATGGTAATATATAGCCAGGATTTAAAAATCTGGATTGATCATACTTAAATTATTAAAAGGTTTTAAAAGAGAAGGAGAGATCAAAGAAGGATATTTCATGGTTCATGGCTTTTCAGAAAAGGGAAGAGAATGGGATTCAGGGTACATGTGGAGAGATTAATTTGTGCAAGACATAGGAACACCTACTTTGTAAGGACCCAGGGATTTGTTTTCCCAGCACTCTTCTGCACAGGCATTGCCTGGGGATCTTGTTAAAATGCAGGTTCTGATTCTTTAGATCTCGGGTCTGAAATTCTAATGTCTAACAAACTCCAGGTGATGCAGTGCTGCTGGTCTGTTAGACACATTTTTATTAGCAAGGACTTGAGGTTTGTGGTTTTGTTTCTTGTTTGTTTGTTTTTTTCCAGGTAAATGTGATCAGAAGGCAATGGGGAGAGGGAGTTTAGGGTGTAATTAAAAGAATTCTTATACGATGCTTAACTGATGTTCTTTGGACTCTAAGCTCAATAAAAAGTGAAGTGAAAAGGAGATTAATGAATTGGACACAGAGGGGTCAATGACTGAAGGTTTGAATGCCAATGAAACAGAATTGTATTGACATTACTGAATAAATCAGGTTGGAAATATAGGAGGGTGTGGTGGTCTCCTAATGGAATATGTGCCTTAATGGTATGGGACAGGAATGAATTTCAGGTAATGAAAAGTCAAGGGCTCAAACTGAGAGGCTGGGAATGAGTAAAGGAGATCACTGGAGATAAAATCAAGGAATTACAAGGCCAGGATGTTAGGTTATTCTTAAAGAGGTTCAGGTTTGGTAAAGAGGAGAAGCATGAGTCACACAAAAGTCTTCAGTGGATGAAAGGGACTATGACAACAAAGGGTAGAATAGTTTAAGTTAATTGGTATGAACTCAAAGGTGTAGGTTTATTTTTTTTTTAGGAACAGTAGTTTCTGTTCCAACATGGCGTTAGGAAACATGGAGGACATAACTCCATTCTTTTGAATGGAGCAAGTGAAGTAGTTGAGGATGGAGAAAAACTCAACCATTTCAGAAAACAAGTTCTAGCATCGCAGTTTGAAGTGAGAGCAGTGGGAGGATTAAGGTCAAGGAGAGAAATTATAGATAAATTTTGGAGAGACAGTCAGTAAAGAAGAGCCCAGAAAGGCTTTTTGAGCAGTGAACAAGAAAAATATCATTTGTGTTGAGGGTGGTTATCTTATGTATTTTTGAAGAAAGACACATTCTTGGGTAAAACAGTAATCCTATATGTTTTGGAAAGGACTCCCCGACTCCTTTCCCCCAAAGAGCCAGACATTTTCATCCCTCTAGTCTCCTTCTGTTGACAACTGCAGTCAGTGCAGCGCTAGTGGTGGCATGGAGAAAATGGATGTTAACCAAGAAGGCATCATTTCTAGCTCTCAGGAGCTAGAAGTCTCCAAATGAAGATCAGAGTCTTATTTTTCCCCAAGAACTCATGACATAGACAGTCAGAAATGGTGTAACATGGTGGCTAAGAATATAGTTCTTGGAACCAGGCTCCATGGGTCCAAATTCTAATCCCAACCCATACTAGCTTCATGACGTGGGGCAAATTACTGAACCTGTCGCCGGGTCATTATCTATAAAATGGGCATAGCTACAGTGTCTAACTCACAGGTCTGTGGTGAGGATTTAGTAAGTTAACATGTCGAACAGTGACTAACACAAAGTGCTATATAAACAATTGATGCTTTATTTATTTAAATAATTACTGGGCTTATAATGTGTTATTTTGATTTAAAGAGGTTTTTTTTTTTTTAGAGAAGATCATAATTATGCTAACAGCAAATCCCTAAGAGAGGAGTCCTTACCATTCATTATTTAACAGTTACAACTAAAACAACTGCAAGATGCATAGACACATATACAGTTTTTTCTTTAATCTTTTAGGCAAAGGAAAATTGCTTCAGGTGTGCCAGTGGAAATATTGCAGAGCAGAGATTGAGAGTAGGTCAGATGATGCTGTGGACAGAAGGAACTGCAACCTAAGTGGAGAGGGGGCTGGTATTTAAAACACCACATTGTAAGAAGACAACCTTCTCATGCAGTGAGAAGTCTGGCTGCAGAAATGCCACACTTCTCACCGTGTGTGAGAATCCCAGCCACTCCCAGCTTCCTTATAGAGTTTCACGGGAGGCAAGGCTCTCAGATGGAAATATATTGAAAGCAGTTTTATTTACAGTATGCCTTCACTTGTTACTGAGGAAGGCAGGCAGCTGCCTGTGAGTGAACCAGCAAATTGTGCTCTGGTGTTCACTTCCTCAGTGCAAGGTTGATATCTCCAAGCCGTGTGCTGCTTGGAATAAAAGCACCGACCATGGGCCAGATGGTGAGGCATATACCCCACGTGCATATACCTGGGAAAAGTCGACCTCTCAATTCAAGCCACTTGAATATTATTTGGGAGAATCAGGAAGCTCAGACTCCTGAAGTTCAATGGATATTTTTCATTAATATCCTTTGACTAATTATCCTTTTTTTTCCTTTCGCATTGGGGAGAAATTACATTTTCCCAACCCAGCACCTAAATACAACTTTGTCTTTACACATTTTCTTGTCTATTTCCAAGGCTTTCTTCATTCATTCAAATGTTGATTGGCTTTATTGTTTGCCAGGCAGGATGGTTAATTTTATGTGTCAACTTGACTGGGCTACAGGGTGCCCAGACATTTGGTCAAATATTATTCTGAGGGTAAGTGTGAAGGTGTTTCTAGATCACATAAACAGTGAATGAAACCAAGTAACGCAGATTGTCTTCCCCAATGGGGATGTATGCACTGGGTAAGTGGAAATTTCCATCAGTAAGAGGAAATTCCTCCTGACTTTCAGACATGAACTGAAACATCACTTCTTGGGTCTCAAGCATTACGGATTTCAGATGGCGCTCGTACCATTAGCTCTCTTGGTTCTCAGACGTTTGGACTTGGACTAGCTCAGCACTTCTAGCTTGCCAACTACAGATCTTGGGAATTCTTAGCTTCCGTAATTGTGCGTGCCAATTCTTTTAATAAATCTCTTTCTGTGTAATGCATACATTCTACGGTACTGATTTTCTCAAGAACCCTGGCCAACACACCAGGCTTTTAGTTAAATGTTAGGAATAGAATAGTTGACGAGTTGGTCAAATCTCAAGCACTTCCAAGGTAGTGAGCGTTAACAAACAATTACATACATTTAAAGTATTTTAAATTTGTTCCAGTGTAAAGGAAATTAACATGTTTATTTTAATGCTTTCTCTTTCTTTTGAGAAGGAGATAATGGCATCTTTCTGACTGATAGGGATATTTCCATACATGTGAGTTACGAAATACTCTTGTACTATGTGCTTTTCCTGTTGGATATTTGATTCTGCTAATTTAGTCTGAATTTCCCCAGGTTTAAATTTGAAGTACTACTCTAATCCTTGCATTGACAGAGCAACTCTCTATCCTAATGAAAATTCAGATTGGATGCTATTTTAAAAATGGAAATATTTTTTAATTTACATCTTGAAAGAAATGACCCTAGAATAAGTAAAACCATTAAAAAAGATGAAAAAATCATCAAGTCTATGTAGCAAAAAAAATAAGTCTGTCGTTCAAATCCCACTGCCATTAGCCAACTGTGTAAGCTTTGATAAGTCACTTAAAAAAAAAATCTAATAATGAGATTTTATTTCTCTCTGAAGTTTTCTTTTTCTGACTCAGAAAAAGAGTCAGAAACTGTATAACTTGTAGTTAGACATCTCTCTGCCATGGGACTGTGCTTATATGTACTGTGGCCGCCAGGAGGGATGATGTTCCTCTAGGCAGCCAGCACTCACTCTCATTTTCCTTTCTCTCTCCAGCAACCAGCAGAGCGGGGCACACAAGTGATGAGCCAGAAATGCTGGTTGGGCTAAACTGAACCTAAGTTTCCCTTAAGTCTCAAGGCTCAAGTGATATAATGACTGACAAGACACTTCAAGTTTAGCAAACGCATTCCCCTTTCTCCAGAGGCCAAACTCCTTGAGATTTGCTTATGAAGGTTGCATATTCTTCCTGAATCTTTTTTTGTTTTGATTATCTTTTTCCGCACAGGTTGAACAGTCAGCATATAATTAACTAGATGCTTTTCATATGTAAATATCACAGTGATTACAATACCAAACTCACTGGGTATCAAAAAGGATGAATCTCTTCTATGCGAAAATTCAAAGATTAGATAAAATGACTATGACTTTCAGATTTCTTTTATTCTTTCCTGTGGACAATTCTCTCTGTTTTCTTTTCCTTTTGAATAGATCTTCTACTTGGTAAGAAAACTCTTTCCAGGCGCCTTGCCCTTAACATATTCCTTTCTATGCTATCTGAGGGGCCATCTGCCAAGCTTGATGAAAATGCTAATGGAGCTTCCTCTGGGCCTGCCAAGTGATTCTGTGTTCCTCTGGGATCTCATATTCAAAACAAATATCCTGATGCAAAATAACAGCAGGAGAAGGTTCAAGAATAAAGAAGGGCAACAAATTTTATCAGTAGCTACTGATTCTATAACCCGAAACCGGCTTTTTAGCATAACTGGTACTGATTTCCCTAAGTAAAATGAATCATGGAGATAGCACTGACTCTCTGCCCAGAGCCAAACACTCTGCATATGCTACAGATATTAATTCACTTAATCTTCAAACCAAACTTATCTCTAAAAATACCGTCATTATCTGCATTTTACAGATTAGGAAATGAAGGCAGAGTGGGGTTTAGCTACTTGGCCAGGGTGATGCTGCTAACAAGGAGCCTAAGGTTCAAATCCTGTCTGAGTGGTGATAACCAACTTTTATAACCATTGCAAATATGTAAGAAGTTTTCACATCACTCATGTTGCAAGCCCATCGTTCATCAGAGGCTGCTTTATTCCTGACTGAGGAAGCTTCTGTCTAGCACATGTCTTGTGACAGAAGGAAAAGACTTCACAGCTCTGAGCTGGCTTTTAAAGCTTCTGCTTGGAAGTGACACACCTCTTTATTGTCCACATAGATTTCCCAAAGCAAGTCACATGACCACTCCTGAAGTCCAGATGAGGCACACTTCACAAGGCAGCGCCTGATGCGGGGGAGAGACTCTGTAAATCACACAACAATTTTGAATTCCATACCAAGCTTTACACCAATGAGATAGAGAAGTATACTCTTCCAGGAAGAGACCTAGATAGTTTGAGCAGGAATATCTACTGCTCTGTGACACTCGTACCTATAAAATAGTATCCCATCAGTGTCTTTTGTCTTTTTACATGTTTAGTGGCCGTTGGGGTCTTCTTTTCTGTGAATGTCCTAGGCATATAATTTGCTTATTTTTATATTGGTTTACTTTCTTGTCTTATTGAAGATCTAAATATTTTTTCCTATTTTATGCATAGTGAAAATAGCTAATTTTAAAAATGAATATAGTCAGCAGTGTATTTAAATTATATGGCTGTAGTAAGGAATACATAACAATAAATATAAGAATTTGATCATATGCAGCATATGATAAATTCTCAAATGCAAGTTATTTTTTAATATTGTCTAGAGTGCAGGTCAGCAAATCATAAACTGTGGGCCACTTCTGGCTCTTAATTTCTATAAATAAAGTTCTATTGGAACACAGCCATACACATTTATTTAGGTATTTTCTATGGCTGTTTTGTGCTACAAAAGCAAATTGAATGATTGTGACAGAGACTGTATTTCTCACAAAGCCTAATGTCTCTTTACTATCTGCCCTTTCACAGAAGTTTGCCAACTGCTAATCTAGACTGAAAAACTAAATGGAGATATAATGGGAAGCATGACCCAGCCACCTTTAAATCCTAAAGACTGGTTTTAATCTCTAACCTAGATGCCAGGATGCAATATAATGATTGATTTACTCTCTTGGCAACAGGGGATGGGAGTGGTTTTAAAGGCTTCCACCTGGTCTTTCTCACTAAGAGAAATCTTTCCTCACCAAGCCAAGACTCCTATAAAACTACTGCCAACTACTATGTCTAATCTACTACTAGGGTCCATGGTCCAACGGACCCAATGTGAGTTGGACCTGGGCCAGGAGTTTATTTTTACTGCCTCACATATACCCTCTTCTGTCTCATAGAGGGACATGATGATACTTTGTATTCCCAGGTATCAATGACTACTCAAACCCTATGCCCAACCTCAAAATGTATAGTGGTTCCCTTTTGAGAATACATAATATCTGAGTAAATGGTCATAGGTCTTTTGGGGATGAACTGGGGAAATCCTTACATTATTGGGGATGAACTGGGGAAATCCTTACATTATACACTCACCATGGTGTTTCAGGGTACATCCTGCTTGAGACCCAGCCTCTTCTTCAGAAAATGGGTCCATACTTGAGAACTGGTGCATGTCCAGAAACTGGACAAGGGGTTGTAGCTCTTCATGACAGTGGTTGCTTTCAGCTTCCTAAACGTTTACTCTTTATTTCTTAATCATATAGCTTGGAGATTATCTTTTCTGATAGCATATATCTGTAAAGGCCATCTTCTGTTAACTGTTTCATTAACACCTGAAGCTCAGGTAACTTCGGCTGCTCTTTATGATAGTCTGCATTGATGGAGGTTGAACATTTCCACTGTTTTCTGTTATTTGGGGATCCTATTATCCCCATTGCTACCAGGGAGCCCAGTTCTATAAAAGCCTCTCCTATTGTCATCCCTGGTCTACAGAAGAGAGCCACCACTTCTTAGGGATACTGGTATGATAAATATTCATTATTGTTCTGATAAACTGAGCTGAACACTGCTGATTGCTCTGATAAGGAAAGCAACAGGAAGATCCTCCCAACAAGCAGGGTCAGTCAGTAGGCGTTCTGGTCTCATATACCAGCACCAGATCAGCAACCCCTCTTCAGCAGATCCTTAGGTTCTACCCTGCACTTTGCCACTGCAGTTCTACCATTTTAACTATACTTAATAGGAGATATCACATTTTCTAAGCTTCCAAATCATTTAACCACAACATTAAAAAAGTCTCCTGAGACCTCTACTAGGGAATTAAATTCCATCTCCTGTAAATACTTCTGTATTGAAACATTCTCTTATTCAGCTCTATATTCTCAGATTCACTCCAGGCTCACACTGTTCACCTTAGCCATGTCCTGCAGCTCCTCTGGCATATATCCCTGTCTCTTCCTTAGCAGACCCAGCAGTTCCCTTGTCAGGGATTGATCTGATAGTTAGAGGAGGGTAGGGGTTGAACTGAGGATGGAGTTGGAAAAATACGATTAAAAAAAAAATTTCCTCCCAACCTCGGAAACCCTCTCCACAAAGGTAGAAGAGAAAGCAATGCTTATTATCAAATAAGTATTGTAATAGAATGTGATGTGCATCACAGGAAATCCATTAAGAGATTGCCAAAATAGAAAGAAATCTCCCTATTTTATAGAACCAAGTAGATGCAGCCCATTACACACATGTTCTCAAGATAAACAGTAACTATTTCAAGTCAGAGGACTTCGACCATTTGTCACGCATTTTTCTCAAATTCACCTGGTAATTGGAGCGATCATCTGTGTTTGCTCTTTGGCTTTATCAAAAGGACAAATGAGTCTCTCCCATCATTATGACTAGAGGTAGTTTTGGAATTTGAACCGAGGGGGCCTCTGCAGTTAGGCTCCTACCCACCCACAGAAACTGGGAGATAAGAGGGCTATCTTCTTTGAAGATTACATTTCAAAGAGATGGTTCCCAGGTTCTTAAGAAAAACATTACTGGGTTATAAAGCTGACAAGAGGCTTATTTAGCTTTTAAAAAGATTTACATACATTTCAAAGTGATAGGGAAAGAATTTACAAGCTTTCTAAAGTCAATGCTCTAAGAAAAGGGATTCTTCCCTTATTTTAACAGACAGAATTAAGCCCCTCATTTTTCATTTGTATTTTCCCTCTTAGGAAAATGTATTTACCTGCAAGGCAGAGTCCACACTATCTTTAAGCACTGGCCAAATAGGCATGCCTAGAGAGTTCATGACTATCTGGGAACTCATGTTTTCTAAAGTGTATCACCATGGGTGCCCCAGCTCTTTTTTCTTTTTTTTTAAGATTTTATTTATTCATCACACACACACACACACACACACACACACACACACACACAGAGAGAGAGAGAGAGAGAGAGAGAGAGAGAGAGAGAGAGAGAAAGAGAGGCAGAGACACAGGTAGAGGGAGAAGCAGGCTCCATGCAGGGAGCCCGACGTGGGACTCAGTCCTGGGTCTCCAGGATCACATCCTGGGCTGAAGGTGGTGCTACACTGCTGAGCCACCCGGGCTGCCCGGGTGCCCCAGCTCTTAACTTGTGCTGTCACTCCTCAGGGTTCTGATCTTGGTATAGGAGTATAGGAGACCTTTTAGAGCTGAGAATCAGACCTTCTAGAACTGAGAATCTAATTATTTTCTTCAGTTCCACTATCCTTATGATTAAGTCCTGGGCCTTAGTCTTTTCTTTTCTTTTCTTTTTTTTTCTTTAAAGATTTTATTTATTTACTCATGAGAGACACAGACACACAGAGGGAGAAGCAGGCTCCCTGCAGGGAGCCTGACATGGAACTTAATCTCAAGTCTCTAGGATCAAGTCTCCCTGGGCTGAAGGCGGCACTAAACTGCTGAGCCACCAGGGCTGCCTGTCTTTTCTTTTCTTAAATGCTGCCATCTAGGCACTCCAACTTTCAACTTCAGCCTTAATTGCTAACCCCAGGCTTCCATTGTCCTTTCCCCAAATGCCTGTAATGCTCAGTTATAGCCATTGAAGACTATATTCCCTTTAATTGCCATTCTTCACCCCTCAAACTTCTCATGTGCCTGATGCTTTTCTCCATCCTGTGCATCCTCTTCCACAGGTTTCCTATGGGTGAAAGTAATAACAGTTTTATATCCATTGTATGCAAAGATCTATCTATACTCCACCTACTACCAGTGATGTGGTTGTTGTTGCCAGTCACTGGAGGCCAATTCTGTTCTGAAATTTCATTCTAGACTCTGTTGCTCAAACTAACATCAAGATGCATAGTTGAAACTCCTTGGAAGTAGACTCTGAGATGATTTGATGCAGAAATTTTATTGGTGAGTGGTTTCATGGATAGCACCTCTTGGAGAATGAAGGAATCAGGACTGGACAGAGACAGAAGTTGGGCTACTGGGGATTGACACTAAGGGTGATTGCCCATGGAGCTCTGGAGCTGGTTTGCTTCTGCATAATAGCCTAAATAAGGTTAGGGGGGATGGGCTTTATAATATAATACGGCTCATCATTTGGCCTTTGAATCAATTTCATATCTTTGAAATTTTTGAATAAGTAGATATTGGTGATCATTATCTTAAAATATTGCATTTCATCTAATATTTATATAGCTCTCATCATGTACTAGGAACTGTGCCATTATTTAAAGATCACAAAAAACCTATAGGTTAGGCATTATTGTTATCATTATTATCCTGTTTTATGAACTTACTGAATAAGTATTGAATAAGTATGAGCCAAGCACCATTCTAGGCACTTTGGATGTATCAGTAAAAATGGAGAAATAGTAAAATGTTAAGGATTTCATTTCATGTTAAGGAAGTAAATAAAAAATAATAATAATTATTATTATATTAATATATTATATGTATATTTATACTAATGAAAGATATGGACAAATAGATAAATATAAAAAGTCTAACAGAGTAAAAGGGATTTGGAGTGATGGAGAATGAGAGTGTTGCACATGTTCATTTGTATTATAAATAAGACATCTAAGCAAAAACTTAAAGAAGGTTGGAGGACAAAAAATAAATATTCCGAAAGAAGTGATATCTAAGCTGGAACTTGTAGAGTGGGTGGAGAATACTGGACAGCAAGTAACAATTCATAGAAGTCCATTCAAAGGACGAGGGCTTCTAGATAGTGGAAGGTGTGTGAGCACCGTGTAGGTGTGAGTGGAGAAAGACCAGAGAGAACAGAGACTGAGGAGATAAGAGTGGTGAGATCATGAAGGACTTTATAAGGTAACTTAAGGTACAGGAGATAACTGAAGGCAAATGGGGGAATCACTGATCCATTTTAAGTGAGGAAGAAAAGACATGCTCACTTTAAAGTTTCAGAAAGATATCTGTCTGTAGAAAATGGGTTTTGGAGAAGGAATTAGGTTAAGAAAGTGTGCAAGAATGGAGGAATGAGAAACCAACCAGAAGAATATTTCATTATTTAAATAAAATTGATAGATGACCTAAAATATGGTAGTAGTAGTAATAGTAATGGCATTGAATATGAGAAAGTAGTTCATAATAATTATTGGACAAAAAAGTCTTGATTAACACCATCATATGTGGTAGGTCACCTATGGGCCATCATTGGATTTGTCACCAAGAAGGTCATTGGTGATTTCTGAAAAATTAGAGGCCATTTTTGAATGTTTTGAGGAGTGAGAATGGGAATAGCTGTATAGACAACTTTCCCAAGATCTGTTGAAAAGGTACCAGGTGAAGGGACTCATAGCTGGAGAGCACAGCAGGATTCAGGAGGCCTTTTTGTTTCTAATGTGGAAATGACTAGAAATTGTTCAAATGTAGATGAAAAGAAAATAGTTCCAGAGAAAGGTGAGGAATCAGGAAAAAGATGGAGGGAGGGTTTGGAATCCCCAACATTAGCAAAAGAAAGGTGTCCCTTTCATGTTAATAGGGTATTAACAGGCACAGTTTTGTTTCCTGGTATGATAGTGAGAGACTGAGAGAAATCTCAAGTGATGACTCCTATCTAAAGAATGAGGTAAAGTTTTAATCTAAGAACAAAAGAAGAATGTTGGGATGAGACGTATGATGTGTTGGTTTTCATGGCGGTAAGTTATCATTTGCACATCTTTCATATGGGTTTTCAAGTCGTTATCTACTTGCAAAGTAGAAAAAATATATATATTTATTATAAACAAAACTGATAGTACAGCATTCCAGGATGCCATCATGAATTTTTATCCCAAATTCATGACACAAATTTTCAAAACTTTGGAAAAATAGTACGACATAAACATCCATGTACTTTCAACTTAAATGCAACAATAATTGGTATTTTGCTATATTTGCTTTATATCTTTCTTCCTCTTTCCATGTATACAAATTCATGTAGTATACACATATATGTATATATGGTTTTACATATAGATTTTTTGTAGTACCATTTAAAGGTAGCATCATGAAATTAGACAATAATATGGTTTATATTTTGATAAATATTTTTGTGGTAAGAGTTTTTAGAGCAGACACAAATTTCATTGAATGTTTATTTCACAAAATAAAAACTCTACAATGACTAATTGCTCTGATTGTATGAATCTGTTTATTCTGAAATTGCTACATTCTTTTAAAACATTGCTTAACTTTCTGAAAATTCCTATTTTCATGCAATTGGTCTTACATCTATAATTTGATTTGTTAAATCAAGAACAAAGTATTTGATAGTGTACAATTTTTAGACAAGGATGTTTAAAACCATAATGTGTTTGATCTCTGTGTTCAAACTATCTGAAAAATATGAATACAAACACACAAGGGTAGGTAAGAACGTTATTTTGCTAACATTATTTTAAACTCTGAAAAGCAATAACTGTTTTTTAAATATCCCACCATACCTAGCATAATGCTATGTACCTAAGAGTTGCTAACTACTTATGCATAAATCTACACATTCATCTACATGTACATATATATAAGGTGGTTTGATGAACAAAATGCTATAAAACAGTTGCTGTGTCCCCCCTTGGTTTTTATTGGCACCACATCAATAATGCCAAATCCTTTCATGAGACTTAGGTACTATTTTTAGGTCAATTCATCTCAAGAGGGTCATCTTGTAATTACATTTATACCTTAGATAAATATAATAATTCTCTTCTAAGGAAATGCTTCACACTTTTTGAAATATTACCTCATTTATCTTTTCAACATCCCTGGAAGGCCAAAGTTAATCTTATTATTCCTTTCTTATATGTGTAGAAATTGGCTTGCTATGTATAAGGAAGATTTGCTCAGAGACACAGATCATCAACAGGCAAAGTAGATTATAATTCAAATTAGCAAGTTATTTTCACGATGAAGGGGTTTACCAAGTGTTGAAATCAAGTTTATCTTCACTGTTACTTCTACCCTTGCCAGGTGTTTAGCTATGTGTCCACAGCTTTCCTAAAAAGGATTCAGCCTCTGACCCTATCCACACTCTCTCTTTAGCTTAAAATTGCTCTCTATCTGTCCCCTGAAATAAAAATCAATGTTTGAGCAAAGGTTTGTCTCTCTGGGCAAACTAGCTGTGCAATAAATATCAGCAAACAAAACAAAACAGACAGCTATCTTTCTATGGGGCTGTTCAAGTATTCTTTGTCGGTGCTGGAAGAACTCCAGCAAGCATAGGACAGTATGTGACCAACATCTGGGACCTAGAGGGGAAAAGTTGTCAAGGTAATTATAAATATACTGGAGATTTAGGCCAGCAGGTCTTCCAGTGAACCTGTTCCCTTGTTACCAACCCATCTTCTCAAATCCTGGGTCCTGCTCCATAGAGTAGCTGCCCTAAAACGTAATAGCTAACACTCATCACTGCTTGGTCTTTTGTGTTTTGTCTTTGAATTTTCAACATGGCTTTCTTATATTTACTATAAGGATACATACATATTGGTAAATGCTGAAGTTCTGAGGTCAGAGGTCATTTCTTGAGGAATGAAAAGTAAAAACAACCAAATAGACTACTTTATCAAGAAAGTCTTTTCTTTCTCTTGAAAAACAGAAGAATAAATGGCTGAAGGGACCAGTAGGGTTCAGGATGCCTTCTTGATTTTAATATGGAAGTGACTAGAGATGATTAAAATATAGATGAAAAAAAAAGCCGTTCTTTCTGACAACTGAGAAAGGGTGAAGATGTACCCTTGACATCTAATTCACATCATTCACATGCAAATGTAAATTTTTAAGAATCCAAATAATTAAAGCAAATTATTGATTGACTCATTGATGTGTTTATTGGTAATACTCATAGTTTCTAAATGCTTTACACAATTGGTTCTGACCCAGAATTTTGTAACAGAATAACACGGGGGATTGTTCCAATTGTAGACAAGCCTGCAAAGGTATATATATTTGGAAAAGGTTTCCCATTTTGTGTTGATGTGTGTTCCCCTTAATTAAGAACTACTTCTAAGACCATATTCTACACAGATTTGAAGGCTTTGACACTCACAAGTCAAAATAGAACATGACAATTTTGATATAAAAAGGGGGAAAAAAGAACATAAAAATAAAAGCCTATAAGATGAAGGAAATGGAAAATTCAGAAAAAAATCATTTGGCCATTTGATATATTTGCAAACATTAGATTGTAGCTCTTTTTCTCTGTAAAAGCAAACTCCGTGTCTATGATTTATTTTCTGTTGTCATATTGGACTTGAATGTCTCTGTCGGCTGCTCCTCTCTTGAGAGCTTTGATTTTCAAAGAAGAAAGCATGTGGGAGTATAAACAGATCTTATTTATAAGAAACTTATGCTGATGCAACTCATTTGCTTTGTCAAGAAGCTAATTAGAATCTTCCTCACTAATAACAAATATACATATTTCTTGGCTTATTCTTCTTGGCCTGGGTTGAAAAGGTTAACAGACTACTTATGATTCTCCTACTCAGATCCCAGGAGGTTAGTACCTCTTACCCTGTGTGGGTTGTACATATGGGCATATACATATACTTGTGTATACCCTGTATTTGCATATCTAAAAAAATATTCAATGTTAATGTTGCAAGGAATAAATATGAATGATAATGTCATGAGTGAAAATGATTGTGTGTTTTGAAAAAGGAAATTTAAGAAAATAAGACTTTTCTATAAGTCACTAGAGAAAAAAATATTTTTTAAGGGAAAAATGTGCTAAAAAATTCCAACTTCTAACATAACAGAACAAGTAACATTGTCCTTTTGAAGTTTTAAGTTTTAAGAGAGAAAAATAATATTTCTAAAATGATCAATGTGAATGCGTTTTTACTTTTACTAGGAATAGATTCTAAACTATGAGTCTTCAAATCTAGGAAGACGATATGATTAAAGTTTATTGTTTCAGTTAACTATACCAGACAATATGAGTTTAATTACAATACCCCATCTTTCTAGTGTTGATTATCTTTGACTATCTTAAAATATTCTCTAAAATAGTTATTTTTTGTGTTTATTTTGTGAGTTTGTAGAGATGGTTTTACAGAATCAAACAACAAAAAATTGTTGAAATTCTAAAAATGTTGTGGCTCATAACTCTTATTGCTTATTACATTTGATCACATTTTATCCTCCCAACTGGATTGTAAATTCCTAGAAGGAAGAGATTATACATTGTACCTGACTTCTCTTCTTCATACTCTTCTGAAAATATATGCTACAGAGTTCACTGCTTCTCTCTCAGTTACCACATCCAGTTGTCTTTTACAGATCTTTGATCATTTTTTTTCCTCTCACAGACATTGGACACTGATTACTGCTTCCTCTTTTTTAGACTCTCTTTTAACCTCCTTAATGATATATTATCTATTAATCTCTTTGAAATCTTCTCTTTTTAATTGGCTACTTTTTCTGTTTCTAGTCCCTAAATTTGGGTGTTCTACAAGGTTTGGTTCTCAAAATCCTCAAAATCTCAAAATCTCCTTTGCTTTATTATTTATTTATTTATTTATTTATTTATTTATTTATTTATTATTGTGAAAACAAGATAAAGGATGCCCCTGGCTCAAGGAACTCATGGTACAATGGAGAAATAGTTCACATTCAAATTCAAATTCAAAAATCCTAGTGTCAGCTCCAGATTCTCCCAAAATAGATAGGTTTTTAGCTAATGGCATTTAATTACACTGTCATGAAATGGTTATGTTTATGCTGTTGGCTTTTTATTTACCCAGATGGATGCTTCATCTTGCTTATCTTTCCAAGCACTGAGTCTCAGGTGTTTATTTGTTCTGCTTAGGTGATCATAGCAAGCAAGGAGTTAGGAAGACGGAGGGTATTTGAATTAGGCCAGGACACCACGGTGAGATGTGTGGTGATGTTCTTGACAAAGACATAGGCACTCAACAGGAAAGGGACAAGGTTTGGGAATCAAGATCAACTATCCACCACTTGGTCATGGAGTGGATTCAACCTGTTCACTTATCCTCTTTGTTCTTATTTTCTTTAATCAGAAGTAATTCTTAATCCAAATGGTTGAGAGTTAAAGGAAATAATATACACATTTTTCTAGTTTGAGAGGTCATATTTTTGTTCAATTCTGGAAAATTATTAACCATGACTGAGTCTATCTTATTCTCTCAACTCTTTTTTTTTTTTGAAATTCCTCTTAAATATTGAGACTTTTTGGTTAATTTTGTATTTCTCTAATATTTGAAATTTTTCATATTTTAAAAATTATATCTATCTGTAGCATTCTGGCAATTTCTTTTGATCTTTTTAAACCCTAATTTTCTCTTTAACTATGTTTGTCCTGTATATAATACATTTGTTGTCTGTTTTGATGACTATGTTTTTGCTTTTAGGATTTCTACTTGGTCCTTCTTCACATTCCCTCTTATTTCATTACTTCCCACTTTCGTTTTATGGTTGGATTATTCCTTTTATACCTTAAGATATCTTAAACATAATTTAAAATCCTCTTCAACATAGTGTAGCTGTGACAGTCATGTTAGCTCTCAATGTCAGCAGCTGCTTTTTTTCTTATTTAAAAATTACAACAGAATTCAAATTGAGACTATTCTTATTATAGTGATACTATTTATATAAGCAGATTTATGGCTTTAGTGGTAACAAAGTGATTCTTTGTGATCTCATGTATTTTGAGGTAAGTAAATAATAACAATAAAATACTCATGGCTCCTTGTTTAGCTATACTGATTACAGAGTGCACCTTACCATCACAAAGTAAATAATTGTTGAGTCCTTTCTTGGAGTAAGGATTCCCTAGGTTTTTAGAAGTATTTACTACTTGGGGATTTAAGCACCTTTGAGATTAGTTAGTACCCATTATTTTAATTTTACAACCAAGTTAAGTGACTCCCACCACAAACTAATAGGAAGGTAAATCTTGTCTTTTTATGTGATCTTGTCCTGAAATAGTCTTGTTAACAAGTAACATATCACCAACTCCTGAGGTGCTTTTTTTTGGGGGTGGGGGGGGTTATAAGTTTATACCTTCTTCCAGAAACTAGAAAAGTGTTGACATCAATTCAATTACCTGGCAGAAATCATTACCTTTGAAGAGTAGTGTTATACTAAAGAGTGCTCAAACATAATTTATTATTCTCACATATTATCTTGTAACAGAAAAAGAAAGGAAACCTACCATTCTCTTCATTTTCATATATAGTAAATCATAAATGTATTTTTAAAAGAATACACTTTCCTTTGTACAATACAACCAATAATTATCTGCAATTAACATTTATTGTATGTCCATGGGTAAATGGTTTATAAAACATAAAATATAGAAAATAGTAAAATGACATTGAACATGACTCCTTCCTTTGGATATTTAGAAGGTATTTGGTGATAATGTAGGGCTTTGCTCTCATCATCAAGGACAATAATTTTTATTGAATCTTTATTGCAGAAGCAAGTTAGTAGATTTTTGACTGTTAGACTGACAGGTAACTAACTTGTCTTTTCAGTTGATTGTTGTTTTGTTGTTGTTGCTTTACAGTTTTTCTTCATCTTTGCAGAAATCTCACAAATGGGGTAAAGAAGTTTCCAGGGAAGAATGCGCATTCAAGGGGTCAGTGTTTTCATGGGAATGGAAGTGGCCCATACTACCACAGTGGTGCTGATCAGTGAGAATGCAAGCCACTCTGATAGGTCTGTGCTCTTACTCCAGGGATATGTTGGTGAAATGTCCCAGAAGGAAGATCCATTGAGTTAAATGACACACTCATAAAAATCCTTTATGGAAGCATCTTCTGGCTGGTGTTTAAGCACCACCAGAAGACTAAAAAAAAACAGACTCTGATTTATAGGTGGATGACTTCTCTGGTGTAAATACTCTCACAATGGCCCATTTCAAGTCCCAACAGTCTAAGAACCAGTTAAACAATTAGCTCTTAGGAGCCAGTGCAAGTCAACTCTAGCACTCTAATGAAATTCTTCCCTATGTAAGTGTAATATAACAGGAAAAAATAAAGCAATTTGATGTACTATGATCCCCCTCAATTAACTGGGACCTCGTTGAAAACAAGGACTAAGTTTTGCACCCAGAAAACTGTATCTCTACAAAAGAACAAAGATGAAAAAAAGCAAACAAACAAACAAAAAAACAACCATGAGATGAATCTCCTTTGATTGAAAGTGACTTATGTGCTCTGTTTTATTGCTTTTACTGGGATTTATAGAAAGAGCATGAGTGTTTGTTGTGTATTACAGTCTTTTTTTTTTTAATATCCCAAGAAAAATTCTTCCTGCTTCAAAAGGGCTAAATCAACAGAAGTCAAGAATAAATATCATTGCTTTCTACCTCCTTTAATCTTTAAACTTTAATCACTTATAGACAAAAAGATGTTTCTGCCAATAATTAATTGATCAAAAACCAACTTCCTCAACTGTTTAATTTCTTCCAGACGTAGTAACAGAGTAGTTGCAATGGTTCTACCATTTTTATTTAACAATATTTTTATTGTTAGGAAAAATATTTCAGTAGCATTTGTTAAAATGTCACTCATAATTGCATAATGGCAATTATGTATTTCTTATCTTTCCACTGCATGTGTTTATATTGCTGTACATGTCATTAACACTAGATCATTAAACTTTATTTCAGTTTGTTAGTCTTTGTAATATTATCAATGGTTAATGGCTTTATAGTACCTGGAGTTGATATATATCATAATTTGATAAACAATTATTATCAATTATTATTAAACAATTGATATATTAAAACAATATAGATATACCATAATGAATATTGTCCCAGATGTTGTATATTTTTAAATAATTTCTTTGAGTTTCCAAAATAGAATTAGCTAGACTATAGTTTGTCATCATACGATGACGTTATTCAGTGGCATCTGTTTATCAGATGCTTTGGTAAATAAAACAGATAATTTTACCAAGTGAAAGGTAAATTTTCAGAATAATTTTTATGTAGTAATAAAATACATATTTTTTCAAAAGCATTATCTTTTACATAAGCTTCCCCCAAATCATGATTCTTTTGTCTTTCATAAAAACTTACCTAACAGATCAAATATTAAAATAAAATTTAGTGAGGCTTTTTTGTGTTTTTTTTAGATTTTATTTATTCATCAAAGACACAGAAAGAGAGAGGCAGAGACACAGGCAGAGGGAGAAGCAAGCTCCCTGCAAGGAGCCTGATGCTGGACTGGATCCCAGGACTCCAGGATCACACCCAGAGCAGAAGGCAAATACGCTTAACCGCTGAGCCACCCAGGGGTCCCTAAAATAAAATTTTGAATTAAAATAAAACCCAGATAAGATATTTTAGAAATGTGACTATTTATCAGCATTTTACCTTTATTTATTTATTTTTAAAGATTTTATTTATTTATTCATGACAGACAGAGAAAGGCAGAGACATAGAGGGAGAAGCAGGCTTCCTGTGGGGAGTCTGATGCAGGACTCGAATACCAGGACCTGGGATCACGACCTGAGCTGAAGGCAGATGCTCAACCACTGCTCCACCCAGGTGCCCCAGCACTTTGCTTTAATTGTCACAATAATCTTATGAGGTAAGTACTAGTATTACCCCCAATTTATAGATGAGAAATTAGAGGCACCAAGCAGTTAATTAATATACCCAATATTAAAGCTAGCAGATGGCACTTTTTGTTGTATTTTCATAAGGCATATCTGTGTTAATCAGTCTCCTGAGGCATCTTGAAAGATAACAGGTGTAAAGTAATTTTAGGTGCTTTAATAATAATGAAGCAATATAAAATATCATCAAAGGTAATACAAATACATAGAAATTTGACAAGAGAAAAATTCCTTCCTATAACTTTGGAAGGGGGGAAAAATAACAAACCAAATTTAAAAATAAATCAAAAGTATGGGAAAAAAATAAATATTAAACAACCAAGTAAAGTCATCATTTACAATATCTTGAAATATATTATTCCAAAATTACTTCATTTTATGGTTTTAAAAATGGATTTATTAAAATCTAACTTCCTTCTATATTACTCTACTGAGTCCCCTGGGTACCAAAGATGGAAGAGTAATATACAGAACATTAGAATGCAGTTGACTACTTTGATACCTTGTGTGGTGTTTACAGTTGAGCTATTTGTTTGAATATCTTAAACCCTTATTTGTTTCTCCTACTCCATAGGCTCCTCTTACTGGGTAAAGAAAATGGTTTATTTAGCTTAATATCTATTAAAAGTCTTGGCTGACACATAGAAGCTACTCAGTAAATACTTTGCTAATGAATGTTCATATTAATAAAAACTTCCTGAAAAAATTATAATGTTAGAAAAATAGAAGAGATATACAAAGACATTTTCCAAAATGTGAACATGTTTTCCCAGATCACTAATTTTGATGCTATACAATTTCCCAAGAGATGGTTGTCATTTAGACACAAATTCCTTTAGAATAATTTATTCATCTCTTTCTATCATTTATCTAATATTTAAGTTTTTATTTAAATTCTAGTAGGTCACATATATCCTTTAGAATCCTTTAGAGTTCCTTTAGAATGAATGTAACCTTTTCTAGGATAGAGAAAAACTCTAAGTCTTTGGAAAACTATGTTATTCACCCCAAACAATTTTACACTTATTTGAACTAATTTTAATGTATACAGTTTGATTATATCTTAGTGCATAACTTGTTAATGTTTATATCAATGAGAGTGCTAGTCTGTGCTTATGCATGGTGGTTATTATAAGTAAATTACCTCAAATTCTCTTTGAAATTTGGCTACTTTGTTTTAAAGATTTATTTATTTATTTGAGAGAGAGAGAGAGAGAGAGAAGAGCTTGAGCACAGGCAAGTGTGGGAAGGGGTAGAAGGAGAGACTCTCAAGCAGATTCCTTACTTAGTGCAGAGCCCTATGCAGGGTGTAATCTCATGACCATGATATCACTACCTGAGCTGAAACCAAGAAAGATATTCTTCACTGATTGAGCCACCCAGGTGCCCCAAATTTGGGGTAATTTCTAACAAATAGATAACTGTGATAAAAATGCCGTGACAGTCTTTTTTATTACGATCCATTTTTGTCATCAGTTTAATGGTAATTAGTATTATTATGCTTTTTAAAAGACTAAATTTCCAAGGTTCTCCTTTTTAATAAATTTTTTATATAAATTCAATTTGTTAAACATATAGTGTATTATTAGTTTGAAAGGTAGAATTTAGTGATTCATCATTTGCACATAACACCCAGTGCTCATTACATCAGGTACCCTGCTTAATGCCTATCACCCAATTACCCCATCCCCCCCCGCAACTCCTTTCCAGCAACTCTGGAGTTTTTTTCCTAGAGGTCAGAGTCTCTTGTGGTTTACTTCCCTCTCTATTTTCATCTTATTTTATTTTTCCTTCTCTTCCCTATGCTCATCTGATTTGCTTCTTAAATTCTATATATGAGTGAAATCAAATGGTATTTGTCTTTCTCTGACTGACTTATTTCGCTTAGCATGGTACTCTTTAGTTCCATCCAAGTCAGTCCAAATGGCAAGGTTTCATCCTTTTTGATGGCTGAGTGATATTCCATTATATATATATACACACACACACACACACACACACACATATGTACTATATATACATACATATATATATTAACTATATACATAGGCATATATATGTGTGTGTGTATCTATATCTATATCTACCCTCTTTAACAATTCATCTGTCAATAGACATCTGGACTCTTTTAGTATTTTGACTATTGTGGACATTGCTGCTATAAACATTGTGTACATGTGCCCCTTTGAACCACTATGTTTTTGTATCCTTTGGATAAGTATCCTGTAGTGCAATTTCTGAGTCATAGAATTTTTCCCCAGCTTTATTGCAATGTAATTGACAAATAAGCATTTATATATTTAACGTATACAAACTGATATTTTGATACATCTATACATTGTGAAATATATTACCACAATTAACTAATTAACATACTATATCACCACTTTATGTAGTTACCTTTCTGTGTGTGTGTGTGAGGGGTAAAAACACTAAAGATGTACTCTCTTTTTTTTCTTTTGCAATGTGGTTTTAATCATATGTAGGGAAGTAGGTAGAGTACAGACCTAACTTTCTGTGTCCCAACAAAACAATGTGACTCTTAAGCTTTGTCATAGGACAAACTTTATGTCTGATAGCACGTTCAGTTGCCAAAATCATTTTCTGCATAATCTCTGATTGTGTCTTGTATTATCTCTGTGGGCTTAATTCTGAATTTTTCTTTGTATAGTATGGGAATAAAGATGAATGGTTTAAACAAGAAAAGCTGCAACCTGTGTTATTCTTTCAAGTTCAAGGTTTCAAAAATCCTTGAGAAAAGTAAAACTTCCCAAGTGGTTTTAGCTGAGAAACTTTTATTCTCATTCAAACCTGCTGTCACACATTACTTCTCATTCTTTCTTTCTTTACCAGTCTAATACAAAGCCATTTCTCTTAAATGAAATACTGTGATTTTCAATGAAAGAAATATTTTAAACTTTCTTTCCCTTGTGCTCCCAAATGGAAACTGAACCCACCATCAGAGTTAATCTCTTTCTCCCATTAATAATCTATGTATCTTTTTTCTTCCTTCTAAGGAATCAACTGTCTGCTTGGTTGAGCTTAAAGGGAGAATTTCAAATAGCTAGTTTCAAAAAAAAAATAATGTGTTTTGTACCAAATAAGCTGAATTGGGGCAAGATGTTCAGTTGCAATGCAGTTCAATAAGTCTCTTGTCAAAAAGTTATATTTCATTGTAATAACCCCAGGTAATGCAAAGACTCATTTATTATTTGTCTTTAGTTCAGAGTGAATTCCTTTAAAACAAAAAGCTCTACTTTTCCTCACACAATGCTAATAACCTGTTTACTATACCTAAGGCAAATGATATGGTTCATTTTTATTATTAATCATTTTATCAAGAACTATGCCTTAATTTCCTCATCTATAAAAGATGTGGGTTGCTCGCATTGAATGATCTTTAAGTTTTCTTACAGATACAATAGAAAATTATTCCTGCTATGTATTGTGTGGGTGGCTGAAAACCACTATTGGGATAATACAGAATTTTTCTTGGGAAATTAAAAAAACAAGACCTAAGACGTTAAAAATCTGAGTGCTTGGAAATAAAAATCATTGGGAAAAAAACGTTGAGAAAATAGAGTGTGTACGTGGGAGGGGAAGAAGACAAAGGAGAGATGCCAGATTGCCTTTATTAGATGGTGTTTCTCGTCCTTCCTACCCTGTTTGAGAGCTACCCATTGCTAGATCCCTGCTAAGCTAACAAAAACACAGCCATCTTCATTGGTGACTGTGCTGTGTTAAGCTGTGAATAGTTGAAATGTTGATGACCCTCTATATCAGAGGACAATCAACCTCTTTTTCAGCTTTGTCATCCACAACTTCATAGACTCAGTACTCTGGCAGGATCAGGCAATGTCCTGTTCTAATTATATACCCCACACATCTCAGCTTATCTCATGCTGTTCCCTTTGTCTGAAATCCACACTCGCCCTGTCCCTACCTTTCAGATTTCTAGCCATCACTCAGGGCCTGGCTTTCATGAAGCCCAGCTTGAGATGATTTCTCTCTCAAGACCACTGCATACAGCTTTATTTCACAGTTATTTGTGCCCTGCTTTTATTCCCCTTTTTAAAATTCAAGTTTTTATTTCACAAGGGCTATAACAGTGAATCTTGCTCGTTTTTGTTTTCTCACTCCTTTCTTGCCTTGGCTCTTAATACAAAGCACCTAACAGGTAGATTTAAGATCTGTAGAGAGAGCGCATGTCCCTCAAATTAATTTCCTCTTTAATGAGTTTCGTCTGCATTTTACTGGTATGAGAGAGAGCACCGCAGGGCAGAGAGCATCCAACGGGCAGTGATGGAGTGAATAGTTTATATTTTAACATTTTCTATAACTATCTCTATTTTCTCTAAGTAGAATGTACATTTTCCAGTAAACAGTATGTCTTACAGATCTTTTTATGTAGACAATGAGTTTTACTTCTTTCTTTCTAAATTTTATAGTATGGCTCACAGCATATTATTTAAAGATTCTATTTATAGATGTGGCTTTGAAAATTCTTGATTTTACACACCTTGTAAAGTGAATGGTTTTGTAGGCAAGATTTTCAAAAGTGGCTGTAGTGAATCAAAAGTAATGCCTGATTTTTATGACAGATTTTGTCAAATTGTCCATCCAGAACTCTTAAAAATGGGAGTTGAAAATTCCCATTTCCCCACACTGCTACCAACACCAATTATGTTCAGCCTTTATAGTTTTTGCTATGTGATGGACAAGATGTTGTATCTCATTGTGACCTCAGTGTACAGTTGGCTGATTACTCATGATAATTTTTACTTTTTTTTTCTGATTTGTTCCTCTTCTGAATCTTCTCTTATAATGTTTATCTTTTTTTTGCTGATTTTTAAGATTATTCATCCATATGTATCATTTTTTGCTCTATGTTTTGCACACTTTTCTCCACATTTTTCTTTTTTAACCTTGTAATGTCTTTTGTAGCATGAGAGCTTCATAATATTATGTATTCAAATTTGTCAATATTTTACTTATGGCTTTTGCTATTAATCTTTTATAAGATAGGAGAATAGACCAGTATTGTTCTATGTTTTCATATAGTTATTTTATTTTATATATTTTTAAAGATTTTGTTTATTTATTCATGAGAGACACAGAGAAAGAGACACAGGCAGAGGGAGAAGCAGGCTTCCCGTGGGGAAACCCAACGTGGGACTTAATCCCAGTACCCCAGGATCATGCCCTGAGATGAAGGTAGATACTCAACTACTGAGCCATCCTGACATCCTAGTTATTATATTTTATATACATTTTTAGATTTACTTATTTGAGAGAGAGAAAGAGACAGGGTGCCAGCAGGGACAGGCCTGAGGGAGAGGAAGAGAGAAAATCCTCAAGCAGACTTCCTGCTGAGCTCAAAGCCCAATGGGGATGAAGGGTAAGGGTGGGGGAGGGGGTCTTGTTCCCAAGACCCTGAGATCATAAACCTGAGTTGAAATCAAGAATTGGCTGCTTAGCCAACTGAGCCACCCAGGTGCCCCTCATGTAGTTATTTCAGAGCATAAAATATTTGGCTTATTATTCTGACTAGAATTCACTTTTGTGAATAGTGTGAATTAATGATCTAAACTGAGTATGTGTATGTGTATGTGTGCATCCTAATCCCAATACTGAAGTTCATTTATTTGAAATAATACCTTTATCTGCAATAAAATGCAATAAAATAAACCCTTGGATCTTCTTTTATAGTTTCAACTCTGTTACATCAATATATTTGTCTATTCTTACACCAGCATCACACTTTAACTTTTTTTCAATAACTTTTGTATCTGTTTTAACAATATTAGGACAAATTATTCCTCATAGTTCTTACAAAATGAAATCGATAGTTCCCATTTATTTTTTTCAAGTAAAAATTGGGATCATCTTGTCAAGGTCTGTTTTAAAAATTCTATGGAGGTTTTCATTGAATGAGTAAATTCAGGAGATTGAAATACCTAATTGGAAAGGTTGAGTCTTTAAATCCACAGACATAATATGTCTTTTCTTGGATTCAGACTTTAAATTTTTCCAAATGAAGTTTTATAATTTTCCTCACCAAAATTTTAGACATCCTGAGTTTTTTTTCCTATGTATAATATATTTACTATTGTAAATTGAGGTTCCCTTTTATTGTTTTTCAATTAAATACTGATGTTTTATAGGATAATTATTGAATTTTGCCTATTGATTTTGTATCTAATCACATTATTGAATGCTCTTATTTGTTATGATACCTTAGTCAATTCTCTTGGACTTTTAGGTGGACAATTAAATTATTTACTAGTAAATCCAAACTATTCCAGTTTGGATTATTTTTTCCAATAATTTAAATTTTATTTCTTTTTATATTCTTATTGCATTTGTTGGAACTCTAGGGAAATGAAAGATAATGATGATAGTAATGTGCATCCTTAACTTTTTCCTTAACTTTAATGAAATTTTTCTAGTTTTTTTTTCAGTAGTTATATTGTTTGTTACTGGGTTTTGCTATATAACCATTATCAAATTAAGGGAAAACTGGAGTTTTTGTTTTTGAGTTGGAAATATTTGTTCAGTTTTACTGAGTGTTGTCTTGTCAGTTAGGGGGAAAAATATATGCTTTTTTCCTAAAATTGGCTCATAGAGTAAATGGCAATAACACATTTTTTGAATCTTTAAAATATCTTTGCATTTTTGTTTAGCCTATTCAATTTTGATGTATTTTTCTTTTTAATATGCTGCTAGATTTTATGTGTTACTATTATATTTAGGATTTTTTGCATCTGTAATCATAAATGAAATTTATATAAGGTATTTTGTGTATGCCTTTATTGCCTTGTCCTGTGCCAGAATTTGGTAAATCTTACAGGATGAAATAGAAGGGTTTTATCATTTAGTAGGTTCTGATTTGCTTGTTTCTTAGCTAAAATTACTTGTTTCTGTATAGTAAAGTCTCTTATAAGTACATTAGTTTCTATGACCATATTGTCATATACTGCTATTATGTTCTTTGCCAATGTTGACTCTTAGGAATGTGCTTCTATTCTAAAGTTAGTGTATAATTAACTTGCTTTTTAATAATTCAAGACAGATCAAATCCTAGATTACTTGTTTATAAATAAAAAGTAGAAAAATTAACATTTGGACAGAATGCACTTATTTAGTGATTATACATATTGTATTTAATTGTGATATTTATGAAAGTATTCTATGACATTGCAAAATATGTTTGAGTTGATATGCCATTCATTATTATGCCTTAAGCTTACAAGTCTTTCACTTTCTCTTTTTGTTGTTTTTCTCTTTAAAGTCAAACGGGGCTGATGATAAATTTGAAGACTTAGCAGTGCTTCTTTAACTACACTCTAAATTGAGACTATCTCCCTGCTGTCTTAATTGAGTTGCCCATGGTAACCAACTGTCTGATTGTTTTCCAGTGTTAGGGGCAGGTTTCCTTAGGATGATTTATCCAGGTATTAAGGCTACTACCACAACGTGATGGTGATCCTGGTTGATTTTTGCTTCATTTTTATTTTCCTTCTGCTTTCTCTTCCCCATTCTTTATTAGAACGTCAAGTAGAAAATGCTAAATGGACATCCCACCAAAGGTGAATATTTCTAATTTATTTTAAATATCTAATATGTAGAACCCAAAATAGTATTGCAGTACTGACTTGTGTATTAACTTTAAACTTATCTTATACATCCATTTACTTTAAATAAACAAAAACAGATAATTACTTGGAAGTTTATAATATGCTCAACACAATACAAAAAAGTACATGTATATCTCCTTACATGTATAAAAATTATACAATGGTACTTCTCCATAAGCTAAAGGTTTTACCTTATCATTTTCAAAGCTGTCCATTAATCCTCTTTTTGATTTTTGACTGTGGATTTTGGGGAAGGAAAAAAATTATGTACTTTTGGAGTTTGTGCAAAAATAAGATAAGAAATAGTCTTCTATTAGTACCTTAAATGAATGTAAATATCACTCCTTAATAGAAAGATTTAATATTGATTTAAGTGAAAAGTGAGATATAAGCAACAATTGAAAACCTGTGACTACAAATATCTTACTTCTGATATATAGACTATATGTCAGAAGTGAGAAAAAGGTTGCTAAGGATTTTAAGGCAATACTTGAAAAACACTAAACATTTTTGGAATACATTGATGGAATGAAATTAATTATAAACCTTTGCCTTATATACCACTTAAATGAGATTATAAGGTTGTTAGAGGTAGATGTACATTCTTTTTGTCTTTTGAAAATACTTTTTTTCATGATTATGGAAAGAATATTTTACATGACCAATTTATTTACTGATGTATTCCTAAAGTATTTGATCCAGTTTACCTATCTAAAACCATAAAACACAGATCCACAAAGAAACTTATATATCAGTTAATAAAATTCCCTAATGTTTCAGAGAAACTTGACTCAATATCAAAAGCCACATAGCTGGAGAATTGATCGGGATTCTAAGAGATTTGAAGACTTTACGTTAGTCTTTTTTCTTTTTTTAATGCTTTACATCATACCACAAAATCAGTCAATACATTAAGTAACTTTGAGCACATTCCTGCCAAAAATTTATTAATGTTACCATTACTGTTTTTAAATGTAAAGAAATAATCATCCTTTTTTCTTGCTGGGTTCTATTGGCTAATTGGCCTTCTTTCCATGATTATATATAAGGTATAATCTTTTCTGAAAAAATCATGTATATACATGCAGATAACATTTCTACATTCAAATGGAGAAATGGAATTTACAGAAATGTATTACATAATTTTTAAAAAATATTATTCAAATTTTGAGATGCGTATAAAGGTGATTTACCTCAAATCCTTACCTCCCTTACCTCATATATGCTACATTTATCCAACCTTCACCCAAGTCCCTGTCTTGGACTCTGCTTTTAGTGGGACCCAAATGAAGAGATAGGAACACAAAAAAGAGATACAGATTTACTCAGGTTTTGATTATGTATTTTTGTGTATACATAACAATGTTTTATAAAAAGCATGTACATAATATATATGCTTTGTGTGACTATCTGTACATAAGAACATGTTATAAAAGATATTCTGGTTGTGACATCTCTCACTCTTCCATTGATCTCTGGGGCTGGTCAGGTGTAGCTGTCTAGTTTGTCTGTGATTCCTGTGATTATCCTAAAGTTGCTCAATCAATCAACACAGTTCCCTTTTCTTCCCATCTTAATAAATTACTCATTTATTTATAGTTCTATCATGTGAATGTACCTTCATATTCTAAAACCACATCTATAATCCAATGATACTATTATCTTGCTTGGGAATCAGGAAATTCTTTTGTCAAGTATGAAAGGAACATTTTATTTAAATCTTCAATACATCTATGAAGAACTATTCATACAAGCCACAAGGCATTCTTACACTTTTGGAAAGAACACATTTTTAAGGATGAAAAGATGTGCTTTTCTTCCCAGCACTCCTGAAATTTCTCCCAATGTCCTCATGGTTGGAATTCTTCAGCTATAAGTCATTTACTGCAAAGCAGAATATCCGTGACTACAAACTGAATTATCAAGTTACAAGTTGCAGATCCAAGGGTAAGAGAGGGGACTGAGGTTTACATGGCTCCAAGGGAGCAGATAGGATACCACCACTGGTGGGCAAAAAGAGGAGCTGAAGTTCAGAAACCATGAGACTCTGGCAGGAGCAGTAGCATCCTTCCCCACACTGAGAGTGTGAGGAGTTGAGTTTATTTGCCTTGTTTGCTCCCCGATGAAGATCACTAACACATAGTGACCCCATAAAAGGATCATTTACTGAGTGTGAAGTGGTGTTTGTCTGTGTCCTGAAATCCTGCACAGGTATCCGTGAAGCCCAGCCTGTGCCTCAGTTCAGGACATGTGTAAGCTGGCACTCTGGACAGTGTGAGGCATGTGGGGGATGTGGAGAAAGAGCTCTACCCTGACAAAGGCGGGATTCAATGGATGTGGTTTATGACTTCCAGGTTGTGATCTGTGAATGATGCTCCTTTTAGGAAAGATTTCTTAATTATAATAGGGCTTCCTTATTTTATTATTGGCAATTATATTTTTTTCTACAGTGAGTATGTATTGAATTCATACCTAGGAAAACAATACCTAGAAATATAAACCTACTGTATATCATCAACAAAACCCATTATCTGTAAGTGCAAGGTTTTATTTTTCATTATTTTATTCTATAGTTCGGTATCTATAGATATACAAAGATTCCTGTAAAAATGCACAATCTTTAATAGCCTTCCGAAACTCAATCTAATGTACGTTATTATAATGAATAAGAATTGATGTTTTATGAAGTATTTTCACAAAGCAAAGGAAATGTGGGAAGTGAATACAGTTATTTTTGGAATTTATAAAAGGCCTGACAACTTGTCTCAAGTGTACTCCTAATTTGCTAATTAATGGTCAAATAATTCCTTGTACCATTGTTTCTTTAACAAGGCCAAGATGGCTCCAGCCACTTTTTTTTTTTTTTTTTAAATTTATGATAGTCACAGAGAGAGAGAGAGAGGCAGAGACACAGACAGAGGGAGAAGCAGGCTCCATGCACCGGGAGCCCGACGTGGGATTCGATCCCGGGTCTCCAGGATCGCGCCCTGGGCCAAAGGCAGGCGCCAAACCGCTGTGCCACCCAGGGATCCCTCCAGCCACTTATTTATTTCAACTTCATATTTATAGAATAGCAAACCATTACAGTCATATTTCTTTGAAAGAGAATTACAGAGTAATTCAAGTTCTGTTATAAAGCCACTATCTGATTGTAATATGAAAAATCTGACCTTAACAAATTATAGTAATGTTCTAAGTGAGTGGAAGACACTAGTTTCTATAGGACGCAAAATGCATCCAAAGTAAATGCACATGCAGGAAGCATAAAACCATCTGCCTGTGGAGCCTGCCAAGAGACCAGATGCAGTCACTGGAAGAGCTACCTTCAGTGAGTTGGCATCTGGACATGCTTAACTTGACAAGGTGCAACATTTGATCATACTGCCTTTAGGCATTTTTTTGGCTATGTCTCCTGGAATAAGCATAATCTGGCAGATACAGAGGAGTATGTGAATACTGCAAATCTAGAATTGGATGAAAAATGGAAGGCATCAAATATCTTATTTTGATTGTGCATATGACACTGAAAAAATACCTGAATCATAAGGTTGGTAAATGAGATGCCTGGATGGCTCAGTCGGTTGAGCCTCTGACTCTTGATTTTGGCTCAGGTTGTGATGCTGGGGTCCTGAGAGTGAGCCCCTGTATTGGGCTCCATGCTCACTGGAGAGTATGCTTGAGATTCTCTATCTCCCTCTGCCTCTGCCCCTTCCCCTGCTCATGTGTGCGCAGGTGCCCTCTCTCTCTCTCTCAAATAAATAAATCAATCTTGAAAAAATAAAGTTGAAAGTATTTCTTCCATGTATTTACATTTTTTACAGCTGCACAAGTGCACATGTAACTTAGATATTCCCATTACCTTGTTTACACATGTATAAAATGATAGGAAACATTAAAATGGAAAACACCAGCGGGGTAAAGTATAATAATTAAAGAGCTTTTGGAACTTAAATATTTTGGTGGCATTTTCTATAAGGTAAAGGGCTCTTGAAGTGAATGAGGCATTTTGAGATATTACTTTGCATACATTTGCCAGCATGTGGTTAATTTAATAGTAAATTCCTGTATTTTCCAATGAGAATTTATGTTTCATAAAGTCACATAATTTGTTGAAAAAAATATTGACCAGTGTTTTAGCTCCAGACCAGAGAATTAAGTCAAAATATCTGCAGGTGTGTGTGCTTATTTAGAATCTTTGTATTTCTAATGTGTAAACTGTGTTAACCACAAAATATACAAAAGATGTAATTTGTTCATTTAAGCCTTTTTTTAATAATAAAGAGAAATTAGTAATAGCTTAAATATCTAATAAAATAGATGTTGGTTAAATATAGTTATAAACATGAGGAGATGCTATACAGCTATTCATATTCTTGAGGCATGCTTAAGGCAATTCAACTTTATTCCTGTGGTAGTTTCTTGCAGGTACTGTAACAAATTACCACAACTTTGGTGGCTTAAAACAAACCTTGGTATTTCCTCATAAGTCAGAAGGACTGACATCTGAAATCAAGGTTTCTGGGAAGGCCCTTTCCTTCTGGAAATTCTTAGAGGAGAATCCAGAGAAAATCCATTCCTTGTCACTTCCAGTTTCTGGGAGCCATTAGTATTCCTTTGCTTGTGACCACATCCCTCCTATCTTTGCCTCTGTCTTCATTTGCCTTCTCCTCTGATCTCCCTCTGTCTTGCTCTTATAGTATTTTGGGCCAATCTACATAATGCAGGAAAACCTTCTCAAGATCCTTAGCTAATCGTATATGCAAAATTTTTACCTTTTACTTCAACATTCACAGGTTCCAGGGATTAGGACCTGATGGGGCAACCATTTCGGGGGCACCCTTAGCCCACTACACTCTGGTACACTTTTTAACAGGTGCCAGCATGATCTGTAAATTCACTAAAACATGTGTTACTGAAAGGATATATATAAAATTCTCAAAAGTGATTTTCCATGAAGTAAGATTGTGTGAGATTTTTCTATTTCATTGTCTATATTCTATCTCTTAAAAATGTATATGATAAATGCGTTATATACATATGCAACATATACTTGGGTACATATCACTTGCTTCTGTGGGTAACAAAAACTCTCACTTCTTACTGCACTTATTTAGTGTCTACTGAATGCATATATTTATTCTTATATTTACATGTTGCATTGGAAGGATGCCACACACACACAAAAAGTATTTGCTTGCTGGGTACTAGTAGTATACCTGGAGAGAGAGAATACACATGGAAGATAATGTAAGATAAAGCAATCAGATACTATGACCTCAACAAGCAGAATGCCCAGATAATTTTGTAGGTGACTTCTAGTAAAATTGCAAGCAAAAAATATGCTATTTCTATGTTCTTTAAAAATTTTTAGACACAAGAAGGTGGGCAAGTATCTTTATTTCTAATAGACTTGATTATCAAATACTGGATATACTTGACACAAATATCCCAATCACACACAAAACCAAAACAAAATAGCATATATCAATCAATTTCATATACTAATGTAGCTGGAAAATATTAGCAAATTAAACTCAGTTTTTTAGTCTTTTAACTTTTTTTTAAAGATTTTATTTATTTGTTTTAGAGAGTGTGTGTGTTTGGGGGTGGGTACAGAAAGAGAGTGACAAGCAGACTCCATGCTGAGCATGGAACCTGATACAGGGCTCCATCTCACAACCCTGAGATAATGACCTGAGCTGAAATCAAGAGTTGGATCCTTAATCGAGGTGCCTCTACACTCAGTTGTTTTAAAAGAATAATACAACATGGATAGGGGCTATTATTCCACTAATTTTAGAATGCTTTGCCTTAAATAATATTATTCTAAAAATGATGAACAGCATTTAGAGATAAATAAGTATACACCTTAATAGATTTCTAATAACCATTTGATAAAATTCAATAGCCAATTCAGATTTTGAAAAAAAAATATAAGAATAGAAAAAAGTTCTACATAAAACTTCAATGGTGAAACTGAAAAATCCCTATTAAAATTAGAAACATGATAAGGATGCCCACCAAATCAGAAATTATAGAATTGTCCTGGAGTCCCAGCCAATATAGTATTAGAATATGAGAAAAAAATCAAGATCTAGAATGATATGCGATAAAAGTCAATTGAATAAAATTCCCAGAATGATAACAGTGAAGCAAGTCTAGAAAACAATCAGGCCAAAAAAAGTGCAAAAACCTCACCCTTCTGTAAAGCTTTCTTTGGAATCCTGAGAAGAATTCGTTACTCCTTCCTCTGTGATCCAAAAGCACTTGGTACACAGCTTTACTGTAGATTTTATCTCAATTTATTGCATTTGAGATTCCTATCAGAACATATACTTTTAACTTTTTAAGTCTAAAACCACAAAAATTGAGAGACTAGAATTTTGAAACCCCATGTATTCACCACCCAGCTTCATACCCTCAACTTTGGTCACAATTCTATCATCCTAGTTTCACCCAGAACTCCTATGTTTATTTTTGACAAGATATTGATTGATTGATTGATTGATTGATTTTAAAGATTTTATTTATTTATTCATGAGAGACAGAGAGAGAGAGAGAGGCAGAGAGAGAGGCACAGGCAGAGAGAGAAACAGGCTCCATGCAGGGAGCCTGACATGGGACTCGATCCCAGGATTCCAGGATCACAACCTGAGCCCAAGGCAGACAGACGCTCAACTACTGAGCCACCCAGGTGCCCAAATATTAATTCTTTTTTTTTTCAATTTTTAAAAAATTTATTTATGATAGTCACAGAGAGAGAAAGAGAGAGGCAGAGACACAAGCAGAGGGAGAAGCAGGCTCCATGCACCGGGAGCCCGACATGGGATTCGAGCCCGGGTCTCCAGGATCGCACCCTGGGCCAAAGGCAGATGCCAAACCGCTGCGCCACCCAGGGATCCCCCAAATATTAATTCTTAACATCATATAAGTGTGTCTTCATTCCTTAGAATGGTTTTTATCACCGGTTTATTCAGATCAGTGATATATACTTGGGGCTTTTAAGAATTGTCATCTTCCATGTAGCCTGTGGGCCATGCTATCTAGAAAGTGGGCTGCTTCCTAGGAGGCAGGGTTAGGCTGGCTTGTGTTTCTGTGAGCAGGAAGTGGAGGTGGATGCATGTGCACAGGATGACAATGCAGTTTTCAGCCTAATTCCTGCTGGAGAAAGCCACACAGGGCAGCTGGGACTGCTCAGCTGGAGGAAAACTATGTTGAGGAAAGATTTGGACTTCAGCACACTGCTTCTGTGACATCAACTGGTGTTGGTGATGCCACTTCTCCAAGAGTCTCTGTGCTTCTTATATCAGTTCGATGTCATTGAGCATCTAGTAGGTGTGAGATATTTGAACTATAACTGATTCCAGCAGAACCAGTAACTACTAGTTTTCCTAAGTCCCTGGCCTTTTTTTTTTTTCACTTGTGAATGAAATAAGTAAGGAGTGTTTACTGCATTTCTGGGTTTCCTATCTCCCTACTACTTCCCTTTGCAAACAAGCACAATCTCCAGAACTTCTTGCAATCAGATCCCAGAAAGGATGTTAAGCACATAAATCCCAGGACACTAACCCAGAAACATACTTAAGGGCTGGCCAAGATCTGATGGGTAGAGGATGGAGAAAAGAGCCTGGACATTTACCCTGTCTAGGACAGGAAGGTTGAGGCAGGAAAAAGGACGTAATTGATTAAGTGAAGAGGGCATGAGTTGGGTCATGTTTGCTTTCACATGTCTTAATCTTCAGACCCAGATACTTGCCTTTGTTGTAGGCATATCACTGAAACCTCAAAGCATACTTGGCGCATAGTAGCTACTCAGCAATATTTGGTGAGTTGAATTAAATTGAGCTGATCAACTCAAGTAAGTCAAATGAGAAGCTAAAGCTGACAGCACTGAAGGAAAACAAGAAATGAAGTACGTGACAAGATTTCCTTGAGTTGTTCAGAAGAAGGCATTGGGGAAATCAGCAGAAATGATGTTGATGGAATGGTAGCCTGGAGTTTAGTGAAAGGTTGTGAGAGCTAGACAGCTGTTTGCGTTTCACAGGATTTGTAGTGGTCCCAGGATAGAAAATGCACTATACCTTGTGAATCCATTTTACTGCATAACTGATGCATTCTACAAAGGATACATAAGGAGGCAATAGGAGTGGAGAGTCATGCATTTCTTTTCTCCTGTCATAGGCTAGTTGATGGAGATGAGCAAGCCATGGGAATTTTAAGAGAGCAACACTTTAAGAAAGAACATCTTTACATTCTAATCACTGTGTTCTTCTGGGCCTTCTTTTAGCTTTTTCTCTTCAATTATTTACTAAGTGTATAAGTACTTGTCAAAATATGGATGTGTGTTTCTAAAGCATTTCTAAGTCAAATTCTGTAGTCTGTCATTACCTCTGGAACTTATCTGGGGAATCTGAACACCTAATGTGGACGTGGGAACCTTTTGCTCTCCTTGAGGCACCATGTGTGTTCTATGAATGTGTCATCATTCCAGAGTATAATATTTCATGTCTTCAATTGGAAATGATCCAGCATGCTATTTAAGAAAGTTGCGGTTGCTGTTTTTAAATAGAAACTTGTAAGATATTTTCTTTATACATTTTAAGTATAATGAATTTATTGAGATTTTGAGGCAAGGCAACACTTTATATAGCTTTAAAATTCTATATTTTAATATTTAATGTAGACTTTGGGTTTATCTTTGCATTAAATATGATATTTAGATTATAATAGGTATATCAGCATTCAATACTTTTGATGCTATAGAGGAAAGGTTGGTTTTTTTAATGTTTATTTTTAATTTATTTATGAGAGACACATAGAGAGAGAGGCAGAGACATAGGCAGAGGGAGAAGCAGGCTCCATGCAGGGAGCCTGATGTGGGACTCGATCCCTGAACTACAGGGTCACACTGAGCCAAAAGCAGAGCTTAACCACTGAGCCATCCAGGTGTCCCGAAAGATTGGTTCTCATAAAAAAGTGAGATAAGGCAGATTATTCAAGATATCTGCAAAGATCAACTATAATCTGGGTGAAATAAGTAGCACTAGCAGTTGCATAAACATTTCTAAGTGAGGCTATCCATGATGATGTCTGAAAGACAGAAGTGTAAGAACAAGTCATTTGGTTCTACCTTCCATTCTGCTATGTGACGGCAGAAAGTCCCTTGTCTGAGTTTCCTCATTTGTAAAATATTTAGAATAAAACCAGATTCATAAGAATGGAATGAAGATCAAATTAACTAATCTATATATCTCAAAAGTATTGCAGATACAAGGTTCAGTTACCAATCATAATAATATTCTTTCTCCAACACATTTCTCCTCTGTAATATGATGTGGCGCTACATAAGCTATGAAGTTCCTCCTCAATCTAATATTCTAAAATTGTGATGGAATTTCTCTTATACTTGTAAATACATTTAACACATTTATTTTATGTTATATTCATTTGTAGGATTTCTTACATTATGTACTTCATTAAAGAACAGCACAGTGAGCATTGTAATCTCTTCTGAGTTGGGTATGTTTGTAGAAGGAACATACCTGATGGGATCATAAATGAGGCTCTTGGGGCACCTGGCTGGCTTGGTCAGTAAAGCATGGGACTCTTGATCTCAGGGTTATGAGTTCAAGCCTCACACTGGGTGTAGAGATTACATTTTTAAAAAATCTTTAAACTAACCTAAAATAAAATTAAAATGAGTTTTTCCTTTCTAGACTGATATTTACTTTTTGGGTCTAGTCCCTTGGCATAACAAGTGGTTTCACAAAGAGAATGGATCATTAATCAGCAAATTTTTATGAAGGATTCCTGAGTACTTCATGCTTTCCAGAGGCTACTCATGGTAATGCAGTTAGTGTAATTTAAAATCATAGAGTAAAAGTATTTTACCCTTCTGAAGGTTAATTTTATTCATTAATTTAGAAGAAAAGGTTAAATATTAAGTTTTTTTTTTTTTTTTTTTTTTAGTTTCAAACAGGATGAGAACTTTGTGAAATAAAATACAGGATGTTGGGACGCCTAGGTGGCTCAGCAGTTTAGCGCCTGCCTTTGGTCCAAGAGTGTGATCCTGGGGTTCCGGGATCGAGTTCCACATCAGGCTCCCTGTGTGGAGCCTGCTTCTCCTTCTCCCTATCTCTCTGCCTGTCTCTCTCTCTCTATCTCTCATGAATAAATAAATAAAATCTTTAAAAAAAAACAGGATGTTCACAAAATGACAATCATCACTGGCTTCCTCCTCCAAAAACAACTTTGGAAGAGTCATGTAAAAAACAACAATATGGGGCACCTGGGTGGCTCAGTGATTGAGCATCTGCCTTTGGCTCAGGTCATGATCCTGGGGTCCTAGGATTGATTCCTGCATCAAGCTCCCCACAGGGAGCCTGCTTTTCCCTCTGCCTATGTCTCTGCCTTTCTCTTTGGGTTTCTCATGAATAAGTAAAAAACAAAACCAAAAACAAACCAATATTATAACGAACAATGAGTCTTCTGAATTCAGTTTAGTATTTCTTTGAGGCTGTGTTAGTTCTTAGACAATATTGCTCTAAGGGTCTGCAACCAAAACACTGTTAAATTCATTTGAAATCATATTATTCTCTGGGTTGTTGAATTATCAACTTCATATACAATTAGTTTTATTCATTTGTTTCTTTTTCTGAGAGATTTTCTTTGTTTAAGAGAGAGAGTGCAAATGAGCATGAGCAGGGGGAGGAGCAGAGAGAGGGGGAAAAGCAGACTCCTAGCTGAGCAAGGAGCCTGATGTGGGCTTGATCACAGCATCTCTGGATCATGACCTGAGCCATAGGTGGATGCTTAACTGACTGAGCCACCCAGGTGCTTCTCATTTCAGTGTTTTTTCAACTTTTAGTGATTGATTTTTCATTTTATTCATTTCCTAAAAAAAAAAATAATAAAACTGGTATATTTTGGAAAGTAAAACTATATCTACGAGGTATGGTCAAGAGAATTCTCACTTCTAGTTTGTCTACTGCTATATTCCTTTTCTCCCTTAGGGAAATATTTTTTGTTTCTCCTTCCAATATTTATTTTTGCAAATATTACAAACACTGCTCTGAATTTTGTTATTTGATTTTTTTCTCACTGAATGTTCATGGTTGTGATGGTGTGGTGATGATTTCATGGTTGTATACTTATGCTCATCGAGTTGTATACATTACCTGTATACAGTTTTTTGCATGTCAATATACCTCAAGAAAGTAGTTTAAATAATAATAATACAAAGTAGAAAAACAAATAGCAAAAGCTTTCTTAAATAAGGAAGATAAAGTCTAAAAGACTTCTCTGTATCAATATGCAGACATTTTCATCATTTTAAAGGTACATGGTATTTAATTGTACTGATGTTCTATATTTTATTCAAACATTTCCCTTAATAGATATTTTAGCTTTTTTTCCAATGATTTGCTTTTGGAAATAATGCCACAATAAAGGCCTTGCTACTTCATATTTCTACCACTTTATGTCTAGGGTTGTTGGGTCAAGGAGTGCATCTGCATGCTTATATTCCCTTGCAGTATTGAAAAGTTCCCTCACATACGTATTTATGTCTCACCAATGTGCTGTTTGTTTTAGTTGCTTTGATATTTATCGATAAAGAATGGCAAACTATTTTTAATATTTCAGGACATTGTGTTAGTAAAACTCATCTTGCTATGAGTATTTCTAGTTTATTTGTTTTTGTACTTTCAAGTAGTGCTGCCGTAAACATTCTTGTGCTTCTGTTTCTGGTGCACATTTGCAAAAATGGCTCTCTGTGTGTGTGTGTGTGTGTGTGTGTGTGTGTACAGAAAATCTTCACATAGACTGTGTAACCATCCTCTGCTTAATATACTATAATGACAGCTTTTCACCTTCCAGAAAAACTGTAGTATTGCAATCATGCCTAGCTATTGTTTGCAGGCACTCTTCCCTGAGCAACCATTGGTAAACTTGCTATTTCCTATCTTTTTTCCCATCTTAGTTCCTTTGCCTGAAGCACCCTTTACCTTGGTTAATACTTAACTTCTACTCATTTCTCAAGACTCAGTTCAAGTATTTCTTCTCCTATTCTTAACAGATGCTTTTTTGAACTATTCTTGTGCTGAAACCTCTGTTGGAATAAAAGCATGTCGTGCTAAGTGTGTATATCCATAGCTGCCTCCCCCACTTAACTGTGAGTTACTATAGGGCAGGAACAAGTTCTAGTCATCATTGTATTACTTACGTCTAGCAGAGTGTTGGCTCAAAGTAGGTGCTCAAAATGGTTTTTTAACTGATGAATCAATATTTAAAAAAAATTGAATGGAAAAAATTGAATGTACATTATATTACATACAATCTTAAATTTTAATCTGGAAATTTGTCTTAATTATCTGACCCTCAGAGGATGCAAACACCTAAAGAAAAGTTAAATATTGAGCCAATACATTAACAAACAAACAAACAAATACACAAAAAAGCCTTTCTGGTAAATCAAAGGTGCCCACAAAGCCTGGAAAAGAATTAGGATTTTTAGAGCCAGAGGGCAAAGAGAAAGAAATAGCTAAATGTGGTTGTTATTTGTTACCTTATCTTACATCCAATCTAGAACTTTGAAATTCAAAGGGAAGGCTCAGAGGGTAGCAGATCATTGAGTTAATATTATAATAAGTATTGGATTGGACAAAAGATGACCCTAACTTTCCCCAGGGGGGAGTAAATTAGATGGAGGTGGATGAGGGTGTTTAGAGGCAGCCAATTTCTCCCTTTACAAAAAGACCTAATCCTTCACCACATGACAAACACATGAGTTTTTTCTTCTGATCATTGCCATTAGTACTTTTTATATGTTTTCTAGTGTCATTTAGAAGATTGCCATGTGTTCATGCCCCATAGTATTCTCACCTCTAAATGGTAGTCTACTTTGTCAATAGTCTGAGATGTTATCAGTCTCCACTTCAACTGCTAAAGATAGAATCCTTGACACCAGAAGATCAGTATCTGCAGAAAAGAAAATAGCCAAACAGGAGTGTCTGGGTAGAGCTAGAAAATACAGAGAGACACCTCCTTTACGACAATTGTGAGTAACTGGTGTTATTATTCACATTTGGTAGGTGAGAAAACGAAAGCTTAGCAAGGCTAAGTCAGTGGATCTCAATCGCATGCTTAAGAACTGGCAGAAACAGAAATCGAAACTCATTGTTATCTGGCATTATTGAGAATGTGTGTTAAATTCTCCCCCTTGAATTGAATAAAAAAGAGATGAGTTATTTAGTTTGACAGTACAGCCTTTCACTCTGTCTGCCTTGGCAGACTCTGACCACTGCTTATCTGCAGAGGGCGGGTTCCTGGTTGGCAGAGGAAGTGTGATGATTTGTGTCTTTTGCTTCAGATTCAGCTGTTTTGTGACAGAAAGTAGCTTATGCTATTTCTTTGTGTATCAATATATTAAAGACAGGAGAGAAGAATGTGGATGTAGATATTGGGAAATCTGAGTGAGTCCTTTACTGATTTGACCTCTTGCAAGCTGAGGGATTCTTAACTCTCCTGTTCTTATGCTCCTTATCCACAGCGGGAATAATACATAAATGGATTTTACATTTTTGTGATGGTCAAGTGAGATGGTGTTTACAGAACCACTGTAAGAGTAAAGTAATGCATTACCATGTCATTCATTCAATCAACACATGTACTTAACTACACATCTATTAATTAAACACAAATATGAAATCATATGATTCTGATCTTCAGAATGCTTTATTCATAATGGTGGCAAGACACGTACAGAAATATCTATGAAAAAGAAGAAAAACTTTAAAAATTCAAGAAACTAGGTATAGGAAAAGCCCTCATGAAACTGGAAAACACTTAAATCTTATTAGTATTTGAAATTTCTATATATTGAAGAGCAAAGATACTACTTTTACAAAACATATAGGTTTTCACTGAGAAAAGCAATCTCCCTTATATGAGTGATGGACCCGGAGGAATGATTGCTGTCACTATCAAAGAAATACCATGGTTTGTATAATATGTTATCGGAATATCAAACCTAGGAGATTTCTATTCCTATTCACAATATATAAAAACGTGAATAATACTTTAAATTGATAGACACTGTTTTCTATTAGCTTATAGAACTGATAGTTTACAGAAGTGACAATTTACTTATATGTCAGTCTTGCTGCTAGTGAAGACAGTGGAGCCTTATGCTAATTTTTTTGGTAGAACATACATATGTGGCTACAATAACATCCCATTCTCTTCATAGAGAGTTTTTGCAAGTAGTTAATTTTTCAATCTTAGTGACAGATTTACTTTTTTATTTTTATTTATTTTTATTTTTTATAAATTTATTTTTTATTGGTGTTCAATTTTCCAACATATAGAATAACACCCAGTGCTCATCCCATCAAATGCCCCCTTCAGACAGATTTACTTTGAAATCAAAACCAGGGCGTGTGTGTGGGGGGGTGGGGGGGGCACTGCTGCTGAATGGTAAGGAGACTAAGAATAAACATAAAAACAAAAGAAGAAAATGGTTCTTGAAATTTCACCACGCTGTGTTCATGTCAGTAAATTGACTCCAATTTCACCATGTACCTCTGAGCCTGCAGGGATCCCAGCAGCTTTCCCTCCAGCTTCTCTATACCCATGGACAGTGGTTGTAGTTTTGAATTTGGCAGTATAATTAAGAACAGTAAGGCAATGAAGTCACAAACAAAATTGATATCTTTAGTGTGTAAATTTTCTCTTGAGAGTTATCAGTGGAGTTTATAAAACTCCAAAAATTTCAATCCACGTCTTTCTTTCGATAGAAAGTCAATGCTTTTTCCTTGTAGCCTACATTTTAATTTAGAATCCCACATCTTAGAACAATGTTAAAATCTTGTGAATAGGCTAAAATTGCATTCTGTCTTTCACCGTATCAATTAAGTATGTGGACAGGATGTGGCGGGTGGGTGGAGAGGTGGGTGGAGAGGTGAGGGAGAGAAACTGATTTTTGTGTGATTCTGGGTAAATCCCTGGAAAAGTGTATTTTAATGGATTTATCATTTAGAAAAAGCAGATCAGTAAGTTGGCTTTCTCTTTCTGTCTTTAAAAACTCTGACTCAAGACTTTTCAATTTCTCTATGTTTTAGTTTTCTCACCTATAATATGAAGTAATCATCTGTCACTAATCTTCATCTTCACTGAATTCTTAGAACAATACACTTTATGTTTACAGGATGTTTTGAAACTTTTCAAAGAAAGCTTTTCATGGTTGCAAGATAGAATTTTAAGATATTTTTCTTTGAAATGTAACCATTGCTTTAAAAATTTTGTATTATGTTCTTTCTTTTTAAATTTAAGGCTTTTTGTCGCACAAAGGGGTACTTGCATTTTATTTTTTATTATTTTTAATTCTTTAAAGATTTTTATTTATTTGAGAGAAAACAAAAGAGAAGGAACATAAGCAAGAGGGGTGAGGCAGAGGGAGAGGAACGAGCAGGCTCTCCACTGAGCAAGGAGCCCAACTTGGGCTCAGTCTCAGGATCTGGAGATCATGACCTGAACCCAAAGGAAGACATTTAACTGACTAAGCCACCCAGGTGCTCCTATTATGTTCTTGGTAACATATTCTTTTTACAGCAAGAAAAAAGAATGGATTATATTAGTGAATATCTTATTTTAGGTTTTAGTTGATATTTCCTATACTTTTAGGAAAGTAAAATTATTTAATTTTCATTTAAAAGAAAGGATGAGGGGAGCCCTGGTGGCTCAGTGGTTTAGCACCGCCTTCAGCCCAGGGTATGATCCTGGAGACCCGGGATCGAGTCCCACGTCGGGATCCCTCCATGGAGTCTGCTTCTCCCTCTGCCTGTGTCTCTGCTTCTCACTTTCTGTGTCTGTCATGAATAAATAAATAAAATCTTAAAAAAATAATAAAGAAGTAAAAGAAAGGATGAAGTATTTCCTAGGTATATACTGTATTGAGCTAATATCTATGTATTCACTAAACAGGGAAACAGTATTTGATGAGAGGAAAAAGCAGAGAAAAAATTATTTTTAAGAAGAATAATAAATACATTAATGCAAAAAGTAAGTAAAAGTCAAAGCATATTTCACAGTAAACATAATTCTATTTTGATTATGCCAGCAATTTTCTCAGTACATAAAAAAATCAAAGAAAATATAATAATATCAACTTTGGTAATAAGAGGTATATAAATAATAATCTAATAATTACTAATAAGTAGAGAAATGGTATATTTTATTTATATTAATTAACAATATTAATTTTAATAGATGAGGCATACAAGGAAGAAAATGGTATCAAAATTTAAATCTATTTTTGACAATGGAAATTAGGAATTACAGTGACAAAGAATTTAGCAAATTTTTTTTTCCCCTGGCTTTTTAAGTAATCAGGAATTGTGTGTACTTTTAGATAGAAAGTTATCCCTTAGAGACTCAACAGGAGGCATTTCAAAATGGCTTTCTGCTGGCAAAGTGGTATAGATGAGGATTTGTCTTCCAGTCTTTCCTGTGAATTCCAGCATTTTCACTATGTCTCACAAAACTCTCCCTTTTCCATTTTCTGTTCTAGTATCTTTGTTATTCTTGGCTACTGTTCAATATTGCATTTGAAGCTAGAAAATTGCACTGTGGCATAGTGAAATAAATTTGGGGGGAAATGTTCAGTTTAGATGAAAAACATTCAAAGAATCTTCCCAGTATCACCTGTTTCTGCCGCATTTATATCTTGGTTGACTTTTTGTTGATTCTTATGTATTTTTCAAGTTCTCTTTTGCTTATTTGTTTCACTTTGAGGTGACTACATAATGAGTTTGTGATGTTTTAATAAATCAGTTAATACTGATTAAAATAATGAAATTATTTTTATTCAGCAAAACTGTTTATAAAAAAAAATCGATGTAAGAAATCTGCCCCTAATTCTTCCTAAGTACAACAAAAATAATCGGCATTATATATAAAACATTCTGGGATGTAAAGAGAATAAGGCAGGACAGACACACTCTGGAAACTGAGTAATGATATGTTAGTGAGTTGCTTGTATTTTCCTCTTCTTATTTTTTTTTTAAGATTTTATTTATTTATTCATGAGAGACACAGGCAGCCAGAGACACAGGCAGTGGGAAAAGCAGGCTCCATGCAGGGAGCCTGATATGGGACTCAATCCCAAAACCCTAGGATCGTGATTTGAGCCAAAGGCAGACACTCAACCACTGAGCCACCCAGGTGCCCCTCTTTTTGTCAAATATATCCTAGGCATAAAGCTGAAGAAGCTGCCAGGCAACCTGGGAAAGCCAGGAGATGTTGGGGTGGGAACTTACTTTCTCTAGTCAAAGAACCAAAAAATGAACAAAACAGCAAGATAAACAACTTTGAGACAATAATCACTTTATTCTAGTCAAAGAATGCCAAAATGCTGTGACCTAACCCTAGTCATGCCAGTAAAGTTTGAGTTCGAGCCTTTCACCCTTGAGCAAAGAGATGCCCCAATGTGCCCACCAGGCTGGGGTCAAAAGGCCAAGTAAGCAAGTGAGGTTTTCATCACCACTAGGTGATAACGAGGCTCCTCTGGCTGGTGCTGTGGAGACCATATGGGGAGACTGGGGGGGGGGGGGGGTCCTACCTCAGCCCTAGCCCACTCCACCCTCCATACATAAACATTCTTTAATCAGTTAGGAAGACCAGCCACTTTAATATGAGCAGCAAAAGAAAAGTTAGGTGTCATAGAAAGCAAAATGGAGTCTCTTATGTCAAGCAGGAGCCTGTGTCAAGCAAGAGTGCAAGTAGTTAAAGGTACTGCAGCTACAAGATATCCCTAGGACCAATGTTAGCTGACACCCCAGAACTGATAACCAGCAGAACCAGGGGTGGTCTGCAGGGGCCCAAGACCAATTAAATCCCTTTAAAAGAAGGAGGAGTTTTGCAGCAAATTGTTGGACTCTTCAGACATGACCTCTCTATGTCTGACCACTTAAAAAAGGCAACTACCACCAAAGGCTCTACCGGATTGATCTCTGGAAAGAACTGAGATCCTCCACTGCTTGAACATAATAAGCAGTAAGTGCTGAGAGCTGACCCAGAGGAGACCCCAGTCTTATTTCAACTGTGTGCCCGTAGACTGACTTTGCATTTGGTTCGTTAACTTCCTGTACCCATCTGTTATCTTGTTTGCAGTGTAGTTTGTCTTATGTCCTGCTCTGTGTGATGTGTAAGAAGCCAGCTTTAATCACATGGTGAAACGTCATTGAGTTTGGAATCCTGAACCTGCTTTATAATTGTGACTACTTTTGCTTTATGACTGAATAAAACTGGCATTGTAGAAAGATGCAACTCGTGTATACACCTTCATAGCATGCTCATGACAGGTGTACACATGTATCGATTTATTATTAGGAATGAAAATAAGCATGATAACATTCCAACAAATAATGATAAACACTGGAAAATGCGACTGTGAGTTTATGAAAAATTTCCTGAAATAATTCAATATATTAAAATCTATATATTGACAAGAAACAATATGTGTCTGGGAAAATTAAACCAGAAAAAGTAACACTGATACATGTCTTAGTAAATATATTGGTCTTTAAGGAAAGAGAAAAAATTCCTTAGTCATCCAGACACAACATCTAAGAGAAAGAAAAAAAGGTAATTTTCACACTTCACTCAATTTCTTCTTACGCCAGAGTGGGGATAAAAGGACCAATAATTCAAAACACTCAAGGAAAGAACATGAAAAAAAAAATAAATTATATCCAGCCAAATCATTGCTCATATAAAAATATCACAAACACACATCTGTGAACTTAAGAGAATGTTGTTTCAAGGAATCTTTCTTGAAGGAACCTACAAGAAACAAACTCTAGACCATTACGACATGATTGGAAACTTCCAACATTAGGTCTCCAGTGATTATTGAATATATTTAAATGTAGAACTAAGATGTTAAAATGAAGTCAGAATAGAAAGAAAAAAATTATGTAATGATTATATTTTTATTAAAATGGGAAGAAGTGTAGGAAAGTAAGACAAAAGTAGAAAAGCCTTAGGATAGTCATAATACTGACAAATCAAGTGTTACAGAGAGTAACACCAAATATAAATGACTCAAATGGAAGGGTGAAGTGAATGGAGGCCAGGCAGGAAAGAATTATTTCCAGCTAATGTCCAGACTAGAAATCCAATTACTGCACCAAAAGAAAGATATGTCTAAGGATATACATAAGAAAGCAATAGACAAAAGAAAAATTAAAAATCCTTATTATTAAAAGAAATAATAAAAAATGCAGTAAAGATAACAGACCTCATGTAGCATCAAGTGAAAGAGGTAAGCAACCTCACAGAACTAAGATGGAACATAGAGATGAGACTTAAAATGTGAGTAAGTACAAATTATCTACTTTAAAAATGTCTCAATTTGGCTAATAGAGCAAAATCCAGTTCTATGCTGTGTATGAACAACAAACGAGATGGAATGATTCAGTGAGGTTATAAATAAAAAAGATGAGTAAATATTAGACAAATGCAAATAAAAAGAACAGCATAGACCATAGTCTTGATGACAGGATAGAATTTGGGTCAAAAATGCACATAAGAGACAAAGATAGAGGGTTTACAGTAGTACAGAATGCAATTCCCATTCAAGGTAAATCGATTATCAATATGTTCATGAAATAGCACACCAGCCACTTGCACACAATATAGTTTAAGGGCTGTAAGGAGAGAGAAAGAGATTGAACCAGCATTAAGGACAGGAGATTTTAACACACTTCTTACAGACCTAAGTAGATCCATGGGCAAAAGTTTAGTGAGGACATGGAAAACCAGAACAACTTAGTGATAGTTGACCAGGAATGTGGATAGACACACACACTCAGAGAAAAGGAGCAAAGGAGAGAAAGAGAGATGGAGAAAGGGAGACTGAGATGCATCATGTAAAAGAAATTTATATATATATATATGCAACTGTAGAAATTTAATTTAATTACAGGCAGGATTTTAGGTAATACCAAGGTAATTTTGGTAATACCAAATTCTTCATTTTGTTATGTGTGAAAATGCCATGGTGTTATGTCTAAAGGTGTCTGCAGTTTTCAGAGATGCATACCGAAGCAAGTGTTGAAATTATATGACAAGTGTGTTAAACTGTCCTTAAAAAGGCATGGTTAAAACAAATGTTCAAATGTTGATAATTGCCGATGCTTTACATGGGGTATGCAAGGGGTTGCTGTACTGTTTCATGTCCAGGTCCATGTCTTTCTAACAGTAAGACTTTGTCTTCCAAATGGTAGCATTCTCTATAATTTTGGGGGCTTCAGTAATATCCACCTCATTGGCTTATTGTGATTACTAGTTAGATACAGGTTATCTGCTTACAGTACAAGAATGTTTGTTCAACACGGTGCTTTCTGGTGAAGGAAACTGGCACTAGGGAGGAACAATGCCAGGCTTTTATCTCACTTACACCGTGGACCACCTTTTTAAATCTCCTTTTCTTTGCATTAGTATAACTTCTTTTAGATTAAAGAAAATAAGCACTTTTGCTCATGATGTATTCCTGACCTGCCAAGCTGCCCAGGTCCATGGGCATTCTGGCCTCTCATTATAGAAGCTGACAGCCAAGGGGAGCATGCATTTCAGAGGAGGGTTACGTTAGGTCTAAGCTTAACTTCTAATTGCTACTTTGGATGCTTTTTTTTCTGTTTTTATTCAAGAGAGTTTAGATTCCTATAGGGCAATGGTCACTAAAAATACCCGATGTAGATCTAGGACTAAGGCCTTGGTTGCTTATTGAACCGTGTCTGGGGCAGGTGCTGAAAAACATCTGAGATTTGTCATCTTCTAGGGCTATGGCTAATACAAAACTAATTACCTGAGACAGCCAGCAAGGATAGAAGAAATACCTCAGGCCAGGATGTGACTCAAGCCGCTCTAGCTCAGCAAAATGATCTGTGGCATCCCAAATACCTTTTCTGACTGGGAGTTCCATGCTGCCATCTGAACTGTTTCTGACTTGAGGGTGTCTTAGATTTTGGAGGAGGCCAGAGAGGCAGAGTAAAGGCCTGTGGAGAGGGAGAAAACCTAAAAAGAAAACAAAACAAAAGCAAAAGAACTCCCACCCATTTAAGAAGTGACTGCAAAGGCCATAAAAAAAATTAAAAAAAGAAAAGCTAACATAAAGTAAGAGCCCTGATGTAATTCACTCTAAAAAAGATGAAAAAAAAAAAATGGAGTAAGGCAATCTAAACACAGCTTTAAGAATGGATGGCATCTTTGAAGATACAAAATAGAGAACATATGTGAAGAAATAATAGATATGAAAAAATCAAATGTAAATTCTAGAAAAAAGATATATTTTTAAAGATTTTATTTATTTATTTTAGAGAGAGAGAGGGCATGAGGGGGAGGAGCAAGGGGAGAGGAACAAGCAGACTCTGTGCTGAGTGCCAAACCCGATGCGGAGCTGGATCCCATGATCCTGAGATCATGACCTGAGTTGAAATCAAGAGTCGGATTCTCAACTGACTAAGCCACTCAGGCACTAACATTGTCAATTTTAACACTAACGTCAGAAAGGACTAGGAAAGTAGGCAGTATTTCCCTTCTGAGTCCTTGACTGCCTTCTCCCATCTTCAGAGCCAGGAGTCACCCCTTTGCCTTTAACATCCATAGAACATGAAGGGCTATCATTGATAGAACTTCCTGCCCTTTCTATAGCCTTCTTTTCAGGGACTTGGTCTTTTGCAAAGTGTGGGGTTGTCTTTCCCAAGCTTTTATTTTCTTGGGTCCAGACATTTAATGAACCATTCTAGCCAAGACTTCTTTATTACTTCATTCTTGTCCATATTCCCTAGTCCCATATTCTGGGAGTTCTATGTGTGGTCTTTCCCAAAGCAGAATCGGGCATTTCTGACCTACATCCCAGATCCCAATACCCAGAAGGTTGCATGCATCCCTCAGATAATAGTTCCAACCGGAGCTTGGTCTGGGAAGTTTTTTCACAAGAGATGGTGGGCCTCCTTATCCCTGCCTCCCAGGAAGCTGCTTATTGGGAGCCAAATCAGAGCTGTCACACCAGCTTCTAAGTCTCAACAGAAGCCTCCGATCCATCCAGCTCTTCTCTTTGGTTTTATTCTCCAAGGCAGTCAATGTGACCTCCTTCTATTCATCCTCCCAAATTAGTTTCACTAACAGTGAAAAGTCTGTAAGTCCCTCTGGTCTGCTGTGAAGTCAAAGTTGCCTCTGTAAGGCTTCACTCTAAATCAATCCAGTAGCAACTTCCATTCCCCTGGGCCTGATTTTTCTGAACTCCACCACACAGTGCTGTGTTTTACAGCTCACAGAAGAGTTTGTAAAAATCTCAACTTACACAAAGAGGTCTTTTCTCCTTCCTGTTGATGTACGATGAGAAATTTGACGTTAGAATCTTGGCATCGTCTCATATAAACAAATGCCTGTTCCAGTCGTGCTAGTCATTCATCCAGAGACAAAGGGATCTGCTGGTTTCTGACGATATATAATTCTTAATTTCAAGGCCTGCAAAAGTTTCCATGAATCTGTGTTACCCTGCTTCCTCTAAGGTCTGTTATATTTTAGCAGCATAGTGAAACCATAACTCAAAATCCATTTCTCTACTCCCAGAGTCCTGCATGATATTCTGTGGTTTTGTGATATTCTGTGGCTTTACTACAGAGCAGTGGATACTGAAGCCTCTTCCCAGACACCCTCTTTAAGGTTGATATGCTTGTCTTCATCTGATGCTAACCACTCAGTTCTGAATCCCTCATTAGAAACATCTCGGTAATCGATACCTACTTCCCTGAAATGTCTTTCTCTTCCTTGGGGTAGTCTGTGGTCAATGACTGTTCATAGCCGGGTGGGTGGGTGGGGAGGTCTGGCCCTTTGGCTCAATTTGGGGTATCTGAAGTGCCATCCCAGCTCCAAAGTTCCTTGGAACTTTCTTAAGCTTCAGTGTAATTATGCTGCAAGTTTATCCCTCTTTGCAATGTGACTTTCTCAATTCCCTACTGGTATATTCCACCAAAACACCTCCTTCGAAGGCTGCATGAAATGGTCCATCTCAGTGTTTATTTCCTGGGAACTTGCTCTAAAACAATTAGCATCAGAAGTGGTCCTAGGTAGTTGACTCAAAACAGGAAAATGGAGATGAATTTGATCCAGTTGGTGGGCAAGGAGGAACAGATCACTGATGGGATGAAGTATTGATAGCCCACAACTCACCATAAAATGCACTTGTTAAAGAGTTGGCGGGTACAAACCAGTGAAAGCCAAGGTGGGTGGGTTTGGTGCACTGGCTGCTACAATGTCTCTGGCACTAGAAAGTGTGAGAGAAATGGTCACTTAGGGATTATGGAAATGAGTGACTGCTGCTGAGTCTTTGACTCTTTGTTGAAGAGAGATAATGACTGGCTCAATAGTTCTAGGCAAAATGTGAAAGCCAGATAATCTTCTCAGTAACATTTAATGAAATCCTTGTATCGGCAGCCAGAAGGCCAACAAGGGCAGAGGAATGCTTAGGGTCTAATTATAAGGGAGGGTAGTGGAACTTCAGAGAGGTTTGAAATACCAGCCCCAGGCAAGCCTTCACACCAAGGTCGTGAATCAGAGGGAACCTGAGTAATGCAGGTGAGAGCCTTCAACAGTATAAATTTCACTCTTGCCCCAAGAGTATGTTAACTCTTCTTCCTTCTGTTGCAATGTTCAAAGGTGCCTGGCCCACCTGGATATTCTACAGAATGTTTTGAGGGTCCATTATGTCAATGACATCATGCTGGGCTAATCAGACTGGACGGGCAAGAAGAAGTGACAAGTATGTTGGCGGTCTTGATATATGCAGTACCAAAGGGAGGAGACAAACTCAGTGATAATTCAGGGTCCTGCCACATAAGTGAGGTTTGTAAGAATTCAGTCGGGGTTGGTCATATTGGGACTTTCCTTCCCAGGTAAGGGCAGGTTATTGTAGCTCATACTGTTCAAAACTTAAAAAAAAAAAAAAAAAAAAAAAACCCAAATAAACAAACAAAAAAACAAAAACTTTAAAAAAAAAAAAGCACAGAACATGGGAGACCTCTTTGGGTTGTGGCTGTAGCACATTTGGTATGTAGGCATTCTGCTCCAGTCTATTTAATGGGTGCAGAGAAGGTAGCTAGATTTGATTGGGACCAAGAATAGGAAAGGCAATATGGGTCCCTTTCTTTAAAGCTTGATCAAGAGCAGGTTCTACCTATCAATATAGTTTCCAGGAAACCCCATGTCAGCAAGAGATATGGGCTGGGGCGCTTAAACTAGTTAATGAGCACTTCTGATCAGAGCCATGTTTCCTCGTTAAGAAAGAACCTAGTTTTGTAGGAAATTGTGTAACAGTTGAGGCTACACTAAACTTCAAGTTCCAACTAGTTATTCTACCAGAAAGTGATTTTACTCAGTCTGTGAGCTCATATAAGAGTGTTTTATCTGAAATATCCAAGTATGTCTAGACTATAGACTTAAAAATCTGGAGCTACTTGGTAAGAGAAATGTAGTACCTCTGAGACTAGGTAGCAAATGGAGCATCTACTGAGCTGGTGTTTTGCTTAATCTTTGTCTAACTTCATTCTGTGTATATTTATATCAAGAACAATGTGCAAGAAAGATGGAAGAGTGTGGCACAAGTCACAATGGACCTAAGAAAACCATTGGAATGCAAGGGATTTTATGACACCTTAGTTCAGCATTTTCAGGGGTTTGCAAAATCCATCCTCAATATTGGAGAAGGAAAGGCTTTCAGGGTGCAGCAATGGACTATGAGAAGGTGAAACAATTTGCCAGATTTCATTTAAATGCATAGAACCTCAAGTTTCTTTGTCATTGGAGTCATCACAGATCAAACCTAATCCAATTTCTAAAATATGAAGGAGGGAATTTTTAAAAAATTTCAAACACTTAATACTAAAATACAAAAACCAAGACAAAATTATCTCAGAATGAGAAGTAAGGTGATTTTCTTAGAGAGACAATGCACTTTTACTCACTTTGCTTTTGTCTAATGTCATTGATCTGTTATCTAGTTGACAAAGCCAGGAGTGAAGCTTGTAAGCTGTCATGTATGCAAACTACCCAGCAGGTTTAAACATATGAATATAGAAGAGAGAGGCCATAAGGAGAAAGTCTTTTTGGTTGATGATAGCAACTTAAAAAAAAATTACTTTTCTTTAAATTTTTGGTATTTCTCTGTGTTGGTGACCACAAACATTATTTTTTAATCATCTGTTTTTTTTTATTGAGGATAGTATGTTATTTGGGGGAAAATAATGGCTGTTGGAAAATCAACTTATCAAATTGATAGATATGACACTCTTTTATAAAGACTGAGAACAGGTGCCTGGGTGGTTCAGTTGGCTAAGCGTCTGCCTTCAGCTCAGGCCATGATCCCAAGGTCCTGGGTTCTAGTCCCACACTGGACTCCCTGCTCAGTGGGGTGTCTGCTTCTCTTTCTACCCTTCCTCCCCGGCTTGTTCATTCTCTCTCTCTTTCTCTCTCTCTCCCAAAAATAAATATATAAAATCTTTAAAAAAGTCTGAGGAGCATAATTAGCAGAATTTGACATGTAAAATGAATGTAACTTGTAGATTTAGTGTTCTCACATACCTCACATTTCTCTATCTGAAATGTTTTTTCTATAGTTGCCTCTCCATTTTAACCTTTTTCTACTCATGGATTTGGCTACAATATTTTAGAGACTCATTTAATATGTGTTCCACATCATTCAATTGTAGTTATTATTATAACTTTTGCAGAAGAAAATCACAACATACAATAATTGATTTACAAGTTATCTTTCCACATTTAAGCAATATTTTCAAACCCTTTTATTTAACTCCAAATCTTCTCTAAATGTAATAAATTTTAGTTTATATTCTTTATTACTTTAAAAGTGTTTTTACAAACAGAATCAGTATTTAAATCTTCATGAATCTCAAAAGACAAAATTTCTATGGGGAGATGTTGAATCAAGGTAAACATCAGGTAGTATGGATGTGTTATTTTTTTTTCCAGTTGTGAGAATTATTGTGGTAACCCTGTAATGCATCCCATTTTGAAAGTCCCTCAAGATGAGGATTTTCGTGATTGGCTTTGAAATAAATGATGCACTTTCACCAAGATGCTTCAGATTCTAGAAGCACCAGATGAACAAATAATAAGAAATGGGCACTATTATCAATGTATTCTTGTATGTTTATTTGTGTGCTTACTTATTTATAACTTGCCCATTTAGGCAAAGATTTAAGGCATCTGGATTGAGTTGCATGCTACTTTAGATGAAGGGCATTTGAACTTCTCTCAAATATAGTTTATTGGAACCAATTTCAGTGAACATTTCAGATGGGGCATATGCTTCTCACAACAGAAGAGGAAGTAATTTAACTATTTTGGTATTAAGTCTGTAGCAATTTATTTGTTTTCAAGTTAAGACTGACCCCCTTTTTTTTCTTTTTCTTTCTTTCTTGTCTTGCAATAGACCTGTGAGTGAAAAGTTGGAAGCAATAGCTTCACATCTGATAAATATTCAAATAAATATTCTCTCTTCTGCCACATAAAAAATTTTTAAAAGTCCCTCTTTTGGAGACTAAGGGAAATGGAGTTTGGTTTCCTTAACTAAACTTTTAGGAGTAAGATGGGGGCTGTTCTTTTTTTACATATCTGGAAGAATTCTTATTATTCTTGAGAGTAAAAAGGATGGAATTGGCTAAGAAAATCAAACTCTGAGGAATTAACAGAAACTTCTGTTTTACATGTTAAGGGAAGGGACTCTAAAAGTTAAAGTATTGCTTCCAACTTCTCACTCACAGATCCTTTAATTGAAAAGTAAGCTCTTTTGGGGACCAAGACAGCCTTGGTTGATATAGATTTGTCCTGTGTCAACTTAGCCAAGTGAGAACTGTATTTTCCAGAATTCCCTTGTGTCACAATCCTAGGTGAATATGGACCACATTCTTGTCTTGCACCTGTGCATGAGATTTTCATATTTGCTTGTATGCTGTTGTAGGAGGCATGGCATTACTGATGCTCTGCTCCAGTGTGCTGTCACTTGTCATTTGTCACTGGCTTACCTTGTGGCTGGTTGCCCAGCTCCCACCATCTACCTTCCTCTTGTCTGTGAGTGCAGGGCCAGGTGGATGATGTGATGTGGTGAAGACTGTGAGGGCCTGGTTTTCAGCTCCCCTGCATAGTTTTTTATTATAGAAGAAATGTATGTTATAGAAGATTTAGAACATACAGAAAGCTAATAAAAAATCACCTGTAATCCCAGTGCCCCATCAAACTCCTCTCTATATTTGTATGTATATTATCTTATCAATCATGTATATGTGAACATGCATATATTTATATACTTACATATTATACTTATTAAATTATATAATACACAAAATATGAGACAGTATACAGAAACATGAATTTTTATATATTCAATTATATTTTTACACAATTAAGATTATATATTATGTAACATAATTGCATATTATAAAATACAAAAATAAATTATGGATATACATAAATAAATATTTTTAATTGAGTTATATTGCTTACATAGATTTAATTTGTACCTCTCTCATTTTATTTGTACCTCTCTCATTTTAATTAAGAGCATTTCTTCAATCCCTAAATATTTTTGAGAGTCTATTTTAAATAATGTATCCAGTTTCTTCCTTTACTTATCTAATCATCAACTGTATGTGTATTCATGCTCCTTTATTTTTTATTATTAGCAACATTGTCATAAGAAACTTTTCACATAAAATTTTGTGTAGATCTGTGTTTATTTCCTGAGAATAACTTACAGGACTTGGAGTTTCTGATTTAATGGGCGTTTTCTTGAATGTTCTTGATACTCAAGACTAAATAGCCCTTTTTACAAACTGAATGTGTTTTCCCCAAAACTCACAGCTCTCCTTATTTTTATTTCCTTGAGTAGTGAGGAAATGAAATATTTTCCTTTTTTTTAAGATTTTATTTATTTATTCATGAGAGACACAGAAAGATGCACACATAGGCAGGGGAAGAAGCAGGCTCGCTGCAGAGAGTCCAATGTGGGACCCAATCCTAGGACCCCGGGATCACGCCCTGAGCCAAAGCCAGATGCTCAACCACTGAACCACCCAGGTGCCCTATTTTCCTATCTTTATTTGGTCATTACTATTCTTCTCTTGTGAGCTGCACATTTTTCTCCTGAACCGAACTTTACATTGTAGTGTTTACTCTCTCTCATGGTGAGAACTCTCTCTTTTTTTTTTTTTTACCAGTGACATTTACACTTTAATTGACAGGATGTAACAATGTAAATAAAAATATTTATTATATGAGAATGAATATGTGGTGAAATATACATAGGCCAAGCATCCTGTAAATTACAATTGAATTTGAAAATGCTTGCTAACGGTTTGACAGAGATCATAGGGACAATAAATACTTGGAAGGTTTAAGATTTGTGCTGAAATTATCCTGGTCGGCAAGATAAGGAGAGAGAATAATTGGCTGACAGAAAAGAGATAAAGACTAAGACCCAATTAAGTTTGCAGATCAACTAAGGACATAATAAGATTTTAGTCAAGTGAGAACAAGGTTCTACAGGATTAAACTGTGAAGCCTCAGATGTGGCTGCCCTGGTCATGAAGTCTAATCCTCATGATGACAGCAATAACATGCAAATAAGGTTGAGATTAAATACATTTACACAGTGTGACTTTAGGAGGCATTTCAGTGAATTGTGTGGAGCAAAAATATTTGAGACTGAAAATAAAAGATACCGTGCTAAGCTATATATTCTAGACTTTCTTAAGTTTATGGTTAATAGATGTAAAAATTAAAATAAATGCTTTATACACGCAGGCTGCGTCACCTCTTTTACCTGGAGTTCATGGTTGCTTAGGAGAAAACTTGGACTGAAGTTGTCCCTTCTGTGATCTGGTGCTTGGACCTTTGGCAAGAGTAGATGTGTGCTACTTTAGCTGCCTTCACAGCCTTGCTGTGAACTGCTTAAAACACTGAGGATTTAGATTAGCAACTTAATACATTGCAAATACTTATTTTTCCTAATTTCCATTTGTTTTTATCTTCCTTATAGTTTGGTTGCTGTTTCCTAATTACTTATTTATTAGTTTGTTGCTTACATTTCAGTCATATACAATTTGTGGGTGTGGTCAGAATTTTCTTTGTGATGTCTTCCCTTGGTTATATTTTTTTCCGATCTACAATCATTTAATATTAGCCTATGGTTATCTCTGTGGTTTCTATTTCTCTAGTATATCTTTTTATGGTTTAGTTCTAAACTTGGAAATCTTTAATAACTCTGGAAAATAATTTTATAATATGAAATGTTAATTTTATATTCCCCCCCCATATATGTCAAATTGTATATAGCATTTTAAATACTATTATTTGTTCTCAAATTTGACATGACACATTCATTTATCACAAATTAACACATGTATGTTAGTGGAGGTTTTTTTCTTCTATTTTTGTTTGCTATTCTGTTCTTTCCACTTGTATTTTCCTATTTGAATAACGAATACCAGAATTGAGAGGAAATAGAGTAATAGAAAAAAGTGAAACTCCTGCTTCAATATTTTAATTGTAGGACCAAAGGAGAAACAATACTCTTTTGAAATGTACCTGGTGTTTCAACGCAGCTTATCATGCTTTGTTCTTATATAGTTGTGTTTCGAACAAAGGCACACCTTTATCATAGTATGGAGAGGCCCAAAGCTGAGGTTCTCAAATATCAGCAAGCCTAAAAACTGTCTTGTATGCACATAAAATGTGCAGAATCCTAGTTGAGTTGCCAAGGATTCCTAACCAATCAGTCTAGAGTGAGACTCTGACACTTAACATTTAACAAGTATCCAGGTGATTTTGATATGGAGGTCCATGTGACCAAGTCTTAAAAAAACAACTCCTTGAGCCAAATTTTGGCTGATTTTTATAAACTCAAACCATCTCTTAGAAACAAAGCAAAATAAAACATATTTGACTTTGTTCTTGAAACTGGTTTAATGGCTGAAATCTGACAATAGAATTATTTTATTTTCTCATTTATTCTGCTCAAAATATTTTGTTTTGACATAAAGGATATTAGTGAATTGCCATTCTAAACATAAAATTTTCTCCAAACACACAAGCTCCCTTGTACCTCTACCACAATGCTAAAGCCTATCAATCTTAGCGCTTGCCTTGAGGAATGGTTAAAAATGACTAAAATACATTACTTAACGTCTGCCAATAGTTCTCCATATAGAGTTGTGAGAAATACCCATATGAAATGCCTTCTGGGATGTGCTGGATCTCTGGGGAGAAATGGTAAGAGCTCCTGGAGTTCTGCAGTAGAGCGCAGCTGGGTAGGAGCTAAAAAACATACAAGCAAAAAACACACTAGTCCTGTCTAGGTTGTGACCCAAACACAAGGTTAGGTTGATGCCAGGGAGCAATTTCCATTTCCAAAAAAAGAAAGAAAGAAAGAAAAAGTTTGTAGGGGCACCAGGGTGGCTTAATCTGTTAAAGCTTCTGACTCTTGATTTCATCTCAGGGTTTTGGGATTGAGCCCTGAGTCAGGCTCCCTCTCAGTGGGGAGTCTGCTTGAGATTCTCTCCATCTTCCTCCACCCCTCCCCTACCTCCTTCTCTCTCAAATAAATAAATCTTTAAAAATAAGTTTGTAGAAGAATTAATGAAGTGACAATATATTGTATGTAAACTATGTAAGTAAACTATAATTTAGATCTTTTAAGAAAGTAGAGTTGCTGGGACACCTGGGTGGCTCAGCAGTTTAGTGCCTGCCTTTGGCCCAGGGCGTGATCCTAGAGTCCGGGGATTGAGTCCCACAGCGGGCTCCCTGCATGGAGCCTGCTTCTCCCTCTGCCTGTGTCTCTGCCTCTCTTTCACTCTCTCTTTCTCTCTGTTTGTGTCTCTCATGAATAAATAAATAAAAAGCTTTAGAAAAAAAAAATAGAGTTGCTGAAGAACTACTTTCTCTCTCTCTCTGTGTGTGTGTGTCTCTCACGAATAAATAAATAAAAATCTTTAGTAAAAAAAAAAAAATAGAGTTGCTGAAGCACTACTTTTCAAAAAGAAGTCCAGAAAAAGAAAGCAGAAATTCTTATTGAGAGAAAGAGAGAGATTGGGATTGAGAGCCCACAGCAGGTGAGAAAGCCCACTTGGAGCAGAGAAGATAGAGCACATTGACTATTCAGCCCTAAGTGAAGAGCATCAGTAAACAGTCCCACACTATTGTCAAAGAGAACTCATATTAGATAGAAATAACAATACAGGAAGACTTTATTCAAAACTATTTGCAATAGTTTTACTTAATAGTTTTACTTAAATTCCAGTTAGCTAACATACAGTGTAATATTAATTTCAGGGTACAATATAGTGATTCATTGCTTCCATACCACACCTGGTGCTCATCACAAATGCCCACCCTCATCCCCACCACCTATTTCACCCTTCTCCACTGGTAACCATCAGTTTGTTCTCTATAGTTTGTGTCTTGGTTTGCCTCTCTCTCTTTTCTTGGCCCTTTGCTCATTTGTTTTGTTTCTCAACAAAGTGAAATCCTATGGTATTTGTCTTTCTCTGACTGACTTATTTCGTTTAGTTTAATACTCTCTAGTTCCATCCATGTCATTGCAAACGTCAAGATTTCATTCGTTTTTATGGCCGAATAATATTTCTATATATATACATATATATAGAAATAGTTAATAGAATAATGTATGTATGTGTATATATATATATATACATACCAGTATATATATATATACCAGTTCTTTTTTTATACATTCGTCAATTGAAGAACACTTTGGCTGTTTTCATAATTTAGCTATTGTAAAGAATGCTGCTATAAATAATGCTACTATAATAGCACATGTATCCCCTTGAATCAGTATTTTTGTATTCCTTGGATAATACCTAGCAGTGCAATTGAAGGAACCTAGGGTAGTTCTATTTTTAGCTTTTTAAGGAAACTCCATGCTGTTTTCCAGAATGTCTCCACCAGTTTGCATCTCCAGCAGTGCAAGAGGGTTCCCCCTTCTCCTCATCCTCTCCAACATCTGTTTTTCTTGTATTGTTGATTTGAGCCATTCTGACAGGTGTGACGTAGTATCTCATTGTAGTTTTGATTTTCATTTCCCTGATAGTAAGTGATGATGAACATCTTTTTATGTGTTTGTTGGTCATCTGTATGTCTTCTTTGGAAAAATGTCTGTTCATGTCTTCTGCTCATTTTTTTAATTGACTGTTTGAACTTCTAAACAAACTCAGTAAAGTCACAGGATACAAAATCAAAATACAGAAATCTGTTGCATTTCTATACACCAATAATGAAGCATCAGAAAGAGAAATTAAAGAATCAATCCCATTTATAATTATACCAAAAGCAATAAAATACCTGGGAATAAACCTAATCAAAGAGGTGAAAGACCTATACTCTGAAAACTATAAAACCCTGGGGCACTATTTTTCTTGATGAGATCTTTGTGTGAGAGAGTCCTGTGCTGTAAACCTGCTTGTGAGATTTACATCTCAGAGGGGGCAGAGAATGAATTTACAATTGCAAGTTTTCTAAAGTAAATGCTCTGAGAAAAGGGAGGTCAGGAGCCTGTAGTCAAGATGACACCTGTCTAAAATTTAGTTAAGCTGAGGGGAACATCTAGACCTCTATCCCTTTCTATCAACCTAGGCAACGTAGCCTGACAGTTAGCAACAACAACAGAGAGAAGCCATGAATGTTAACAAAGAATCTAAGTATCTAGTCAAAGAAAGCAAATCCCGGCATTTATCTCCAGGACTTTTGATAGCAAGGAAGCCATTGACAAAAAGTTAAAGGGAGAAGGAAAAGGGACTCTTTAGTTCCTCTGAAGATGAGAATTGGAATTCAAGGAAAAAAATACATTGTGAATAGCCGAAGTTACAGAGAGAGTTAACAGATTTTAAAGACAAGCAACGTTATCAAAACTCAACATTTTTAGCTGACATGTTTGTATTTGGCATTGTCTGAATATCAAGGAAGTTAAATTATTTGTTTAATGTAATATACTTAGTGCCAGAGGCAAGATATACTATCCATTTTATTGTAAGATCCATTCACTCAATTATTCACATTCTTATTCACTGATTTTTTTCAAATGCTCTATGGAATTTTTTTAAATGATCAACTTTCCAGCATTATACTTAATTAATGAAGGAAGCAGTAACATGTTACAATCAGTTCAAAGAATTTTTCAAACAACTCACTTATATATTGGCAAGAGAAATTGCTGAAATCCATTTACATTTACAAATGTGCACACCCCTGTTCTGTATTCACAGTGCGATAATAGAGAATATTCTATTGGATACAATTCATGTGCATTTTGTGGATAAGTTGGTATTATCTTAAGTTTCCCCAAATAACAGTGTTGTAAAATAGCTTAAAGACAACAAAAGAGCAGATACTCACAGAGTAAGATGACTCTGGAAGGCATGATCTTTTTTCACCTTTTTGATGTATATTTCAGTCTTTCACAACTTTTCCTGACAGGGCTGCTCACTAAGTAGTTTATAGTGAAAGTTGCGTTAAAGGGATTATATAAAATAGAAATGAAATGGACAAACCCTGTTCAGGAGGAGAATAATAATCCCAACCCCAAATTAATATAATTTTTATAAACAACAAGTAAGATAAAAAAGGAAAATAAGTTTGTATAGTTCTAATTACTAATAAACATAAAGGAAAATAAGTTTGTATAGTTCTAATTACTAATAAAAATAAGAATTAGACATTCTCAAGAACACTAACAAAAAACAAGTTTGGTGTATAAATGATATATTTTGCATTTTGCTATCTACCATCAACACCTATACCAACGGCATCAAACCTTCTTTTTGCCTCTATTATTTTTTGACATCAGTTGCTGTGCCAACTCCTGTGCTGACTTCTGTATTCCTTGCCCTCTCCTCTTCCTACATTACCACCCCCATTTATCTTCGTTATAATTCTATATTTACTTGTAAAATACTATATTATCATTTCTTATATAGACCCTGAAAGGTTATCCTTACTCCTTACTTAATTATCTATGCATTTTAAACACATATTGTAATAAGCAAGTATTTGATTGGCAACTGTTTCATATTCAAATCAGGAAAAAAAAATTCTGTAGAGTCACCTTTCCATGGAATGGGAGAAAAAAGTTCAAGTCTGTGTAGGTGAAGGTTCTTGAATAGCCTTAATATTTACATTTTGAGAAGACTTTCAGTGTTGCTGAAAGAATAATGATTGCTGTAGAGTATGCTTAAATACACTTGACACTTACTAAACACCTGTTTTTATTAACAGTAACCTTGAGATCTCTTTCAGTAATAATTGAGCTCAGGATTCAATGCTTGATTATGGAATCCAGGAAGTATATCTTAAATACTTCTCAGGGTTACTTAACAAATACACAACCTAGAGACAGAATAGATTTCAGCTGAAATAAATACAATGTTTAGAGTATGGCACAGGATAAATCAATCTTTCCAAAATTCTTTCTTCTTTTAATTGCCTCATTTGCTTTTATCTTGAATTTTTCTACTTTAAAAAGTCATTCTAAAAAATCGCAATAATAATACCTGCTTATTATAGCAACTTAAGCAATGAAGAAAAATTAATAGTGTCTTTATTTATCAGTAAGGCGTGCTTTGGAAATGCAAATAACAGAAAATGACTAATACTCATGCATATTTGTTTATTTTTCCCATATAAACAGGAGGTTTTATGTAAGCAGTGACTGGTCTTGATTGTATCTCTGCAGTTCCTTTGGCCTGTTTCTCATGGTTACAGTATGATTGCTCCAAGACTCATATTTGAGTGTGTAGGGAAGGAACCACAATTTTCCCTCTGCTCTTCTAAGTAATTGGCTGAGACCCTTGTAATAAAAAATCAAGAAAAGCCAGATAAAAACAAAGAGAAGTTTATCAACATGTATACTTCTATATACATAGGAAATATTCTGGAAAAAATGAGTAATTCATTGAGAAATCCTAAATCCTGGCTTAAATATCATCTTCTGTTAAAGGAAAGTGAAAGAAAGGTATGGGAGGTTATGGGGAGAAGCAGGGTAAACAAGGGTGAGGTGTGTTGTGTAGATTGAAGTTGGAACCTTCTCAGTGATGACAGTTTCTTGGGATAGAATCCTCCTCCTCTTTCTGGTACAGAGAGGAAGACATGCTTTCAAATGGCAATTTCCTTTATAAATGTGAATATCCCCTTACAGAAGGGCAGCAGTCTGTACTGTTTCCAGAGCTTCCCTTGTGTCTGCTGTTTCTCAAAATAATCAGCTCAAAATAATCCTATGCCAAAAAGGCATGTTTTGGGATGCATGTTCTGTTACCCTTCAAGTTTAAGGCAAGGGATGAGGGAGAAGACAGCAGCAGCTGCCTCTGCTCCTTTTATTCAGAAGTTATGATTTCTCAGAATTCCCCTAGTGACCGTCCTTTTGCCTCACTGGCCAGGACTTGAAAATAGGGACAGACGTACGTGCAAGTACCTGGGTAACCTTTCTGGCAGTACAGTGGGAGGAAGCAAGGGAGAAAGGCAGTGAGGAATGGCTTTCGGGAGGACTTTCCTCTTTCCTTCTCAGTCCTGCCCATCTGCGGCATTAACCCTTTGGAGTGTAGCCCTTTCCTTCTACACACACACACATACACACATGCACACACACGTGCGTGCTTTCTATATACTATACACACATATTAACAACAAAAATGGGATAATATCTGACGCATTATTCTGCCAATTTTTCCCTCCACCTATTGTCCTCTTTATATAATATAAGCACGGATTTGCATATGTACATGTGTGAGATATTTACCAATGTATTATATGCAGTGTAATATCTTACGTCTACTATAATATATAAATATATGTATTTCCAAAGTCTTCCCGAGTCCATGTGTATATAGGCAGGTATATGTGTGTGTGCACATATATGTGGAACATTTATTTTTACATGTATTTTATTTATGTGTGTGTATATGTATGCATGCATACATATACATGCATATATACATACATATTTATACATATATATACCTTTGTAGATTCATCCATATCTGCAGATTTTTTATTTCTATAAGTGAGATGCATTACAGTTATATATTAGCATCAAAATCTATAAACATTGTTTTAAAGAGGTACGAAAAGAGATTGTAACAAGTGATATATCTCTCTCTGCACTTCATGTGGCTTTCTGTCTCCCTACTTTGTCCAGCATTGGATAGTAGTGATAGTTTAATGATTGGCAATCTGATGAGGTACATCGGCAGACTGATTATACACATTTATAAATGATGGAACTGAAGCTCAGAGAGCCTAACTGAATAGCTCAAGGTGATAAATCACTAGGAGTAGAGCAGTTTGGTTTTGTTTCTTTTTATTTTTTATTTTTTTGTGTGTTTCATTTTTAAATACTGGCCCATTCTGTTTCCAAAGGAATGCACGTTAATCTCAGCCGTGTATTATTATTTTAGGTCTAAGTCTTGTTCTTTCTTCAGATTTGTCTTTCCATAATTTATTCCATTCCTTCTTTTTCTAAGAGCAATGCCCTTTAGGATTCTAACTCTTCTTCCTTCACCAAAATCCTCTTCTTCATCATAGATATAAATTATTGCCTTAATTTTGGTATCTGAGAAAGGCTACGCGTAGACACATTCCAGCCATGACTCATCTTAGAGTATTGATGTTTAGGTAAAACTGACTCAATCTCTTTTCATCAGAGTATCTCTCTGATACTCCTGTGGGGTGCAGAATGTTTGAGCAAATGTCTTCTGCCTTTCAGGGGTTCACTTGCTTGGTATTGCATCAAAACAACCTGCTAGAGTTGCTGATGGACTAATAGGCTGAAATGTTTCCCTGATCACAAGGCCTGGCAGGTAGATTTCAAAATGTTACGTCAAGTTGCTGGATTGTATATTTTGTACACACAAGGGTTTCCCCATGGGCTGGTAATTCAAAGGAGCAGTCCTTCTATTATTCTCATAGATGCGAAGCAATTTGAGATTTTTTTTCCCACTTGATTATATTATGTCTCAAGGGTTAGTTTTACTGTGTGAACATGCTCTAACTGTAATTTCCTGATAGGTACTATTTTCTTGTGAAAGCACTATTTACATAAAAGACAGATGCAGGTTGTTGTAGGAATAAAACATAAGGTTAAAGGCACATCTCTTAGTTTGAATTTCTGTAGCTCCTCTATCAATTGCATCTCCACAGGGGTCTATCTACTAGTGAGACCATAGAGTTACGGATTTGAAGTTGTTCCATCTCCATCCCTCTGATACTACTACCATTGCTTACTCAAGTGGGGTTAAACTACTGGTGGGTTTTACGAAGTAAGTCACATTAAAAGTCTGGCATATTAAAAAAAAAAAAAAGTCTGGCATATTATACTGGTATTATTATTAAAAGTTTAAATATGTATTAGAAAATAAGTCCGTTTTACATGCCAAAACTTAGATGTAAAAATTTTAAGATATCAGACCCCTAAGTTATTCATACACTGTTTCTCTTCACTCTATAAGGAAAATAATCAAATTTACCATAAGTGTATTTAAGAGTACCCATTTTTTATACAAGCTTATATAATAACTTATGGGGACAATTTTACAACAGCTTTTTATAATAAAGAATATGTTTCACGTTCACAAATACAATATGAAAAAATCAATATCCCATTTTATTTTCAAAGTGATACATGAAAAGGAGTTTCAAGATTTATAGAATTTTAAATTCCATTAAGTAAGTTATACTAAAATCCTTGAGTCTAATGATTCCCATCCAAAGCAGAATTTTGTCTACAATCTTCAATTTCAGCTTATTTTTAGAGGCAATCTTTATATAGCAGCTCATTCCAATTTCAGGAAGTTTAAAGTACTGGAAAGTTTTCTTTTTACTCTGTCAAAGCCAGCTTCACTGTAATTTTCACACACTGGCCCTGGTTCTATTCCCTGAAGCCACACAGGATACATTTCATCCTCTTCCCCATGACAGTCCTTCAAATATTTGTGAATAATTCTTCCCATAAGACATTTCTGCCTCAGCTAAACATTTCACTTAATTAAACCTTTCTTCATATAACAAGTTGTCCAACCTTTTCATCATCATAGTTACTCACCCCAGCACACAAGTTTATTTTATTTTTTTTAGTGTTATGACCAAAATTTGTAAGTAATGTAACTGATTTTCCTCACAGAATGTGGAAACAGGCATGGTGTAGTGAATGAGGCTAGGAGTGAACTGCAGACAACACTTCAAATAATGTCTCACCAAAGAGAATATTCCAGACCAATAGCTCCCTTCATCTGAACATGCTGCTTTTATCAATGTCGCCCAAGGCTGTACCAGCTTCTAGAAAATCCACAGGAGAATGTAAGTTGATACTGAGTTTTCTATTATCTAAAGGTGATATTCAATTTTGGTAGCACAATAATAAGAATTATTCAAGTCTAATAATCATGTTCAAAGTTTCGATTTATTTGCTAGACATAATTTATAAATACAATAATTGCAGATAAGTAGTTCCTTTTCTCTTTAAATCAGGCAAGCATATTATCTCCACATCAGTAATTTTTATTTTTGACCTATAAGATTTATCAAATCATTCATGTATGCACTCATTCACTGATTCATTTGGCCGGTATTTATTGAGGTGCTACTATGTGTCAGATACTCTGATACTGGGACTGTAATTGTGAACAAAACAAATGTTGTCCTTTTCCTCACAGATTTCTTCTTCTAGAGGCTGTGTGGGAAAACTGACATTACCGAGATAATTATTGACTGTCCTCAGTGCTGAGTGAGAAATAGATGTGAGGTGACCACTATTGATTCTAATGTATGGCCAGAGTTGAGTGCTACTTTATTAGATGAACGGAGTAGTCTATATATTTTTGTAATAATTAACATTAAAAAAGAAAGGATATTACTTATGCAAGAAGCTACAGCAATTCAATAGTAACATTTAAAAAAATATCTTATATCTGTAAACTCCTTGAGAGAGGCACAAGTTCTATTTTCTTTTAAAGATTTGTTTATTTAAAATTGTTTGTTTATAAGTCAATTAAGCTTATTCACGGAAAACAAATGGCAGGGAGAGTTAGGTGTCCTCAACAACCCATAATCACATAGAGTTGAAATGATCATTTAAAACCAAAATATGGGGACGCCTGGGTGGCTCAGTGGTTGAACGTCTGCCTTCTGCTCAGGGTGTGATCCTGGAGTCCGGAGATCAAGTCTCGCATCAAGCTCTCTGCATGGAGCCTGCTTCTCCCTCTGCCTCTGCCTCTGCTTCTCTCTCTCTGTCTCTCCTGAATAAATAAATAAAATCTTAAAAAAAAAAAAAAAGAAAGAAACATGCAGTTTCCTGGGTGACTCAATTGGTTAAGCATCCCACTGGTGGTTTTGGCTCATGTCACAATCTCAGGATTCTGGGACCCTGCCCCATGTCAGGCTGTGTGCTTAGTGGGGAATCTGCTGAGGATTCTCTGTCTCTCCTTGTTCACTCAAGCACAGGAGTACATTCTATCTCTCTCTAAAATAAATCAATAAATCTTAAAAAAAAAATAAGATATATCTTTTACCTTTAAAACTGATTAGTAGTGACATTAGCAGAAATGGAGGAATAAGGATTTCTCAAAATCTCTTTTATAAAAGCACAAAGCATATGGGCAAAAATATCCAAATCAACTATTTTCAGGACTCCAGAAATTAAAGAAAAAAAAAAAGGCTTGCAGGGATCTGAGGAACATTTATTTAAGTAAAACAGTAGAATTGATGTGGGAGAGCTTGGCTCTTGTCTCATGGAGTCAAAAAATGAATCTCTCAGACAAAAGAGAGTGAGTAAAGTGATAGAAGTTTATTAAACAAAAATACAGAGAAAGCTCTCAGAAGTTAGAGGGGTCCCAACAGGGCTGCCACTGAGGGGGTTTTTTGGCTAGGTTTTTATAGAAAACCTGACTAGGGAGTTGATGGCCTTGGGAAGTCTTGAGTGAATGACAGGACTGTTTTGAGTCTTGGTGATTACTTGATAGCCATCAAAGGAAGATACTTGCTAGTATTTTGGAGTCAGGGTGTCAGATTTACTTCCTTATCTCTGTTTTTGTTGGCTTACCTCTGTTGCATCTCAGCGTCCTTGGAATTTATGGGATCCCAGAGATTTGTGGGAGCCTGACTCTGGACCTTTCCCTTATCTTTCCTTGCCTAGCCTCATCTGTCCCTAACTCAGAATCTTTGTAAGACAGTAAGTTTTCTGATGTTTTAACTTGTCTATATCCATCCCCTTCTCCCCAGCTCCCCAACAGTTTTGAAAACCAACAGCTTACAGTAAAAAATCAGTAGCTGGACATCCACTGGAAGTGGATGGGTTTGGAACTCCTTCAAAGCCCTAATCCCAAAGAATTGCTATTATTTGGCCTTTTGGGTATATCCTTTGAAAACAAAATTTACAAGTCTTTTCTTAATCTAACTCAGAGGTCTTTCTTTACTTAATCTAACTGAGATGTCTAATCTACAGGCCTTCTCCCCTAGGGCATTTGTCAAAAATTATCGGTAGCAATTGTTGAAAATCGGAGCTGCTTAAGGCAGTAGATAACATTTAGGACAAACAATAGATCAACCAAAAAGTCGAAAAGGAAAATCCTATGGATGGTATGTTTGTAAGGGCTTTAAAAGCTCTGGCATATTTATGGGAATCTAGAAGATCATACACATGTGTAGGGCTATATATACTTGCCCTGGACTCTATGCATGTTCAGGAAAAACTTGAGAAGGCCGTAAACTCTCATATCTGGCTTTTCTTGAGGTTTTCCATTGGGAAGTACCAGTGAAGGAAGAGTTATCAATTACCTGGTTCAGTATTAGAAACATGTCCCAAGACAAAAACAGAGCCCCTTTGTAAAGACTGAGCTACTTATTGGCTCCAGACATTTAAGGAAATTATTGTCTAATAATTAATTGATCACTAAATTAATCAAGCAGATACTTCAGTGGCCACA